>NW_028227275.1:16570000-17785000 GCF_978045245.1 Mus caroli
TACAGACATGCACAGATAGAAACACACCAACGCAGAGTGTTCTGTCCTCAGACTCTCACCTGTCTCCATCTCCTCCTGCCTCTTTCCTTCCTCCCCTCCCCGCTCCCATCTTCCTTCTTCTCCACACGGATATCCCTTTAGGTGGGCACAGGTCCCATGTAGCAGCCCCAGAAACATGTCTCTTCTAGATGGGGGCAGTTTCCCTATACCTAGTTGCCCAATCAGCCCTTGGAAGAGGCCCACTTGCTCTGCTCTGACCCAGAGGGGTTAAGGAGGCATGTCCAGATAGGAGGATTTATTCAGTCTTCAAGGAGGAGGTGGCACTCATCCAAAAGAGAACAACAATCTTTAGGATACAGGTTTCTGACAACCATCACCAAGAACTGCTTCCTATGTAGGCCTCAGGCCTGGGAGTGATGTTCTGTCTCCAGCATGGCAATGATGTGCACTTGACCTAGTCTGTGCTCAGTTTCCTGTCTAAGGGTGGGCTCTGAATGTTGCTGGAGAAGAGTGTCCCACTGGTCTTTGGTTGGCTTGTTCATTCATTCATTTGTTCATTTATTCCTTAGCTGTTGATTCCAAAGCATTACTGAGTGCCTTCTCTGTACCAGCTCAGGGAATGGCTTGAGAAACAGCAGTGGGGAAGAGGTAAGGGGTGGGTTAAGCCTTTGTGAAGAATCTAGTCTAAAGCAGTGTGTCTATAGGACTCCTGAGATGGTCCAGGTGTTCAGTATGGTGCCCACTGGCCACATGTGGCTACTGAATACTTGAAACGTGGCAAGTATAACTGAGGAACTGTAGGGGGGAGAGGTGTATGGGGGGTATAGGGAGAGTCTTCATGTGTGTCTGCTCGTATGAGCATGTAGGTACACGTGTGTTCTTGGAGGGCGGTGTGTACATGTGTGCTTGTGCCTGTGGAGACCGGAGATCAAGCTCCAGCTTTTGAGACAGGTTCTCTTTCTGGCTTGGGTTATCAAGTAAGTGAGGTTGTGAGCTGCAGGAATCTGCCTATTGCCACCTCCCTCGCATTGATAATACCAACCTTTTCATTATATTGTCTTACAGAGGGGTTCAGGGAATTGAACTCAGGTCTCCATGCTTGCGTAGTAAACACTTTACTAGCAGATTTATTGTCCCAGCTGTAGGAGGCTGAGTTTTTTTAAATTTAATGCAATTGATATAGTTGATATAATTGTGGCCAATGGCTACTCTGCTGGCCAGTGACAGACTAACAGGCAGGTTAGTCTTCATCTTGTTAAATCTGACAGGATGCAAGTGATGAATTTTCCCTCCCTCCATCCTGAGCTTTGGAAGGCCTGAGGGCGTGTCTCTGAGAAATAGTTCCTCTTCCTGTTTGGACTTCCAGTTTCCCAAATGCTTTAAGAATACAACTCTGGGGCTGCAGAGATGGCTCAGCAGCGAAAAGCATCTGCTACCCTTGCAGAGGACCCTGGTTCAGTTCCCAGCACCTACACGGCAGCTCGTGACTGTCTGTACTTCCAGGTCTAGGAAACCAGACACCCTCTTCTGGCCTCCAAGACACCAGGCATTCATGTGCTACATATACACACCTGCAGGCAAACACTCATATATACACACAACATTAAAGATATAGAGGCTTAAAGGCAGAAGACAACCTACTTACTCATGCAGGATAACCAGACAAAAATCCAAGTCTCTAAAACATATTCATTCTGAACCCGGAGATAGAATAGTATCTATCTTACTCCTTGCAGAAGAGAAGTAATCTCTATTGCATACTTACTTATTTGGTACCAGACACTGTTTTTATATGGCCTGTTGACTTACCAGGAGTCAAATGTGAAAGGCAGGGTTAGTTGAGAAGACACTGGAAAGGAGCTTCGGGGACCACAGGAGAGCGGAGGCCTCTTCATTTAATTTTCTGTGATGCTGGGCATGGAATCCAGCTTAGGGCATGCAAACACATACATCATCACTGAGCGCTCCACCAGCCCAGGAACACACGGTGGTCCTTGGTTCTGGACACTGGGCTGAGATGCATCTCAGATGCAGAACAGTTGTCTATAGTGCATGAAGTCTTGGGAAATAAATTTCCAGCACCAGAGAGAAAAAGACCATTGCCATGCAGAAGATGAGACAAATAATGACAAGTTGTCTAGTTTTTAAAAATATGGTTTGGCTGGGAGGTGGTGCATGCCTTTAATCCCAGCACTCAGGAGACAGAGGTAGGGTCATCTCTGAGTTTGAGACTAGCCTGGTCTACAGAGTGAGTTCCCGGGTAGCAAGGACTACACAGAGAAACTCTGTCTCAAAAATAACTATTCTGAGATGGCTCAGTGGTTAAAAGCACTCTCTGCTTATCCAGAGGTCTTGAGTTCAATTCCCTACCTCATGGTGGTTTACAACCGATCTATCCTGGGGTCTAATGTTCTTTTCTGGCATGCAGGTGTATATACAGATAGAACACTCAATAAAACAAAATAAAATACATAAATCCATAAAAATCAACAAATAAATCCTTTTAAAAAACAAACCAAAATTTAAAAAGATTTGGTGGTTATTTATTTATTCATTTATTTTTGGCATTTTGTGCAGATGACCTGGAGTTTCATGCAAATTAGACATGTGCTCTACCATTGAGCTATATGGCCAACCAGAAAGACTGTTTTTTGTTTTTTGTTTTTTTTTTTTATATGAAATGCACTAGAAGCTATTTAAAATATAAAAGACAAGCAATCTAATGGGCCAGTGATCAAAGGACCGATAAGCAAGAATAGTCACTGCATTTTGTTTACTGGTTAGAAGTCACGGGAAGCCCAGGGCTGTGGTGTATGCCTGTGACTCTTGCACCTGGGAAGCTGAGGTAGGAGAGCCAGGAGTTCAAAGTCATCCCTGGCTCTATATTGAATTTGAGGCAGGCTTAAAGCAATCCTAATGTCTGTTATTAGAGCTGAGTTAACCAACTTATGCTTTTCAACAGAAAGCTATGCAGCCTTAACCCAGAGGAAAGGGTCTGTTCGTGCTGACACATGGAAAGGTGTCCAAGATACTGAGAAAGGAAGCATGAAACAGGTGTGCAGCATCACTGGGGTGTGAGGAAGAGCAGCCATGCGTGCACATCCGCATGGTCCTGCATAGATCAGAAGAAATTGGCTGCTTCCATGAGGGTAGCATGGATGGAAGGACCATCTCTTATCTCCTGTGCCCTTTGGCATATTTTAAGATTTGCATTTGTCTGTTGAGAGAGCATCTCACCCTGTAGCACAATCCTCCTGCCTCAGCACTTCTAAGCATTAAGATTACTGGTGTGTGCCTCCATACTCAGAAGAATCTTTCGCCTTTCTCACTAACTACATGATATACAAGAGCAAACATGGCTGAAGACCTGCTGTGTCTTGGACCACATGTTTCTAGAGTCTAGTCCTCATGGGGCATCTTTTTGAAGCAGGTGTTGTTGACTAAGGCTCATTTGGACTGAAGTTTCACCAATGCTCACAAGCTAGGCGTGGAGCTTTGATGTTAACCTGGCTTGCCAGCCAGAGTGGTGCACAGCCCCTTCTCAGAAGGAGGGAAGGATGTTGCCGATGCCAAATGTCTGCATCGACCGAGAACATGTTCCAGGCACTTCCACAAGTCTCTCAGGTAAGAGTTAGTAGTCCTCAAAACACCTTCTGGATTAGATGCCATCATTACCCCATTTTACAGATAGGGAAGTTGAGGCAGGGAGATTAGCTAAGCCATCCAGTTACACTGGCCAGGAGGTAGTTGAGTTGATGGCCTTATATTTGTATGCATGTTCACCCACAATACCTTTGTCCTGCCAAGCCTGGTTAAGACTAAATAAAGTAGAATATCCCCAATTCTCCATCTTTTCTCCTGCTCTAGGCATCTAGTATTAATCCCAACACCCTGCACATGACTAAGGAAGACCAGGCAGGTAGGCATTGAAGGAACTTTCCAGACCCCTTTGACTACATCCATGCTTCTGTTGGCCAAACAAAGGCTCTGGCAGGATCCAGATCAGGAGCCCAAGGGCAGCCAGAGACAGACTAAACCAAAAAGGCAAGTTTGGTAGCTAGGTGTAGATACCAGCCTTGCCTAGGGCCTCAAGTATTACCTCTAAGAATTGATTTTACAAACATTTAAAGGTACTTAGGACACGTGTGTTACGTTCTAGGTACATTATTAGTGTACGAACTTCCTCTTTCTGCAAAAAAAAAAATTGCTACCATCTTTTAAAAGATTTTATTTTATTACGTGTATGGGTGTCTTGTCTGCATGCATATCTGTGCGCCACAGGAGGGCCCTAGGGCTTAAGGAAGCCAGAAAAGGGCTTAGCTCCAGTTGCCGCTAAGCCATCTCTCCAGCCCAACTTGTGAACATCTTAAGCATCACATTTATAATCTTACATTTTGGGGTTCGGAAATTGAAACTGTGCTAGTGGGGCTTAACTTCTTCTCGGGGCCCTGGGGAAGAAGGATTTGTTTGCCTGTTTGAATCTTCTGTAAGTCACCCACACCCCCTAGGTCATGGCTGCCTCATATCTGCCTATGTTTCTGTTCTCAGCTCTCCTTTGATAATGTGCGTGTTTTTCTCTGAGGAGATCATTCTGGTGGCATAAGATCAACCAGATAATCTAGGATAGATGATGATGATGATGATGATGATGATGATGATGATGATGATGTCGTCGCCCTGGCTGGCCTGGAACTATATATGTAGATCAGGCTGGCCTCACACTCACAAAAATCTATCTGCCTCTGCCTTCCAAGTGCTGAATAATCCAGGATAATTGATTCATCTCAGGATTCTTAACTTTAATTCTACTTTTTAATTTTATGTGTATGAGTGTTGCCTGTGTCTATATCTGCACCACATCTGGGCCTAGTACCCAAAGAGGCCAGAAGAGGGCATTGGATTCTCTGGAATTAGAGTTATAAGCAGTTGGGAGCCATCCTGTGGGCTCTGGGAACCAGATCTAGGTCCTCTGCAAGAGAAGCTAATCTGAGTTGTCTTTCCTGCTCCTAATCCCTAGATCTTTTTATTTTTTAAGAATACTGGCTGCTTTTCAAGAGGTCCTGAGTTCAATTCCCAGCAAGACCTAAATCCTTTTGTTTGTTTGTTTGTTTGTTTGTTTTTGAGACAGGGTTTCTCTCTGTAGTCCTGGCTGTCCTGAAATTCACTTTATAGACCAGGCTGACCTTGATCTCAGAGATCCACTTGCCTCCCAAGTGCTGGGATTAAAGGTGTGTAGCCACCACGCCCAGCTAATCACTAGATTCTTAATCACACCTCTCTGTTGTGAACATTTTTAGGGCACCAGCTATTCTTACTCCCACCATAGCAAGTATTAACTCATCTGACCCGAATGACAACTCTGTGAAATAAGTACTGTCGCCATACTGCGAACAGTGATCCTAAGACACCTAGAGCCTGTGAACCCAAGGTCATATATAGACTTAGCACACAGAAAAGTACATGTAGTTCAAGATATGCCCCCTGAGTCTGTGCTTTGAATCATCACATTTGGGGGGTTGATAGACACCAATGTTCTGTTTCTGCAGGTGCACACTTTATCAGCTCACACGTCTATGGGTTTCACACACACACACACACACACACACACACACCTTTCATGCATGTACATTCATGTGCTCAAATACCTGTGCACCATGGATATAGACTCCTATACAAAGTATC
Organism: Mus caroli; assembly: GCF_978045245.1. Lineage (NCBI taxonomy): Eukaryota > Metazoa > Chordata > Mammalia > Rodentia > Muridae > Mus > Mus caroli. The sequence continues at coordinate 16,575,683 of NW_028227275.1, forward strand.
TGGGCACTTGCATCCACAGTCAGCCCCATACATGCACATCACACTCAGGTGCACACATTCTGAACACAGGCATTGCACACTCGTGTATCATACCTCAAGTACTGTCTACGCATGCCTATTATGCATACACAGCAAACATACTTTTGGTAGTATTTGAACATACTGCCTATTAAAAGCCACATAATGCCATCTGATGTCTGTACCCTGCACATGAAACCGTGCAACATATAAACATATTTTCTTGGAAAAACATACCATGCCTGCCCAAAATACATACATTGTACAGGAACACACAGCACAGACATGTACTCCGTAAATACCTATGCTCTTATGTTGTCTAAACTTACATCTCATGTACTGTACATACACATATCTATTCCTCACAGAGGGTCACTTATTTCACATACATATGAACATACAGTGTACATGCCAAATCATTTATACCCTGTTTACATGCACATATCATGTAATTGTTCTCCATGTGCACTTTGAGTACATACACTGTCATGCACACACACACACACACACAAACACATCACTGAATCACACATTAAATCCTTTCAAAATACATTTTATGCATACGTCCAGCAGTTAAAGAGAGGAATACACCCTATGCAGGAATTATAAATCCAAACTGAACTCTCTTCTTCACTGAGTACATCACAGAAGAAATAACCTCACAAACGTGCAAACTCATTCGACGTTTGGAGGTGCTTTTCTGCCTGCGTTTTCCACCTAGGAGAGTTCTAGTTATGCCCATTTTCATGGGAAGGAGGCTGAGGTAGGAGGAAGGCGGGGCTAGCCCAGGCCGCCCCGCCCCCCACCCCGCCCTCAGCCGAGGTGTGATCAGCCCCCGGCACCGTATCCCTCATCCCCAATAGAAAAGTAGTTCCAATACCATGTTTGTTAACTAGGTTATCTAGGCTGTGGAAGATTTTAATGTTGAATTTTATAGCTTTACCACGCTCTGCCGTCCTTGTGAATATTGTAATATTGCATTTTTTACAAGTTACTCTTCTGTTAATGTTCCAGCTAGTAACTTTTATAATCCTCCTCAATGAAATTTTTTTGTATTCTTCCGCACCGTTAACCCCAATGGCGGCGCCTCGGCCCCTGGCAGGAGGCAGATACGAGATGAATTCCTCTTTAATCAGAAATAATAATAATAAAAACACACACGCGGCTACGCTGCCTCTCGCCCCGGCTTCCCTCGCGCCGCCGCCGCCTCTCAGGGCCGCCTGTGGACCCCGCGGCCCAGGCTCGGGGCGGCCTGCGACAGACGGTGGCGGCTGGGGCAGCGCGGGCTCGCAGCCACCGCGGCCGGCCAGGGCGCCTCCGGGGTCCCGGCTCTCCTCTAGCCCGAGCCCAGCCTCCAGCACCCAGCTCTCCCGGCATCCTCTATCTGCCGATGCCCGTCTGCGTGGGCCTCTCTGCGGCTGCCCGGGCCAAGCAATGGTTTCTCTCTGCTTCCGTCTATGGCTGCCTTCTGCTCTCCAGCTCCTTTCTTTTAGCTGCCCGCCCCTCCCACTGTTTTGTTTGTTTGTTTTGAAATCCTAGATCTCGTTTCCCACCCCCATCCCCGCACTCCCCGGCTTTATCTGCTTTCCCTCATTATTGCTTTCTGCCCACGCCTACCCCCAAAATTCAAATTCGGTGTGGAGAGTGGGAAGTTCCTGGGAAAGGATGGACCCAGGTTGGGACCTGAAACTGTGGACCAGTTTGGGGACAAGGCTTGCATACATTTGAAACCCCTACCTTGGGAACCATAGGAGAAAGTGCCTGTGGGCGTGCTAAGGGGAAGAAGCCTTAGGCGTGGAAGTGGGAGCGGTGTCCATGAGTTCAAGGTGAAAGGTCAAAGAGACCTAGGGAGAGCAGATGGCCAGTGGGACGCTGGTGTACCATCAGACATCTCTCTCTCTCTCTCTCTCTTCCTTATTAGATTTGTTAATATATATTTTATGCATATATGTGTACTACATGACTACTTGGTACCTGAGGTCAGAAGAGAGCACTGGGTCCCTTTGAAACTGGAGTTATGGATGGTGGTAAATCACCACGTCCGGTGCTGAGAATTGAACCGAGGTCCTCCGCAAAAGCAGAAACTGGTCTTAGGCGCTGGGCCACCTCTCCAAGCCCTCCTCAGATGCATTCTCGTTCTGAGTTCTTGTCTAATGGGAAGGATCCACCAAAGAGGTAGGAAAGAAGCTGAAGGCTTGCAGACAAGCTGCAGTTAAGCCGCAGTTTGGTGGAGGGAGGTTACCCTTTTGTTCTGAGGTGAACGAACTGACTTCATTGGTAATGGCCCAAGAAAGCATGACCCAAGACTTAGAGGAGTTTTGTTGTTTTGTTTTTTTAACAAACTTTTATTGAGTACCTACTATGTGCTAGGCCCTATTCTAGACCCCGCGAAGACCATGATAGAGCTCTCGGAGTTTGCAGACTAGTCGATGAGACAAATACATAAAAATTATACAAACATATCTCTAGAAACTAGGATCACTGCCAGGGATCCCTGGGCTGCATCATTTATTCCTTGGACCTGATTGCAGCTTCAGAGTAATAGTCCTGGCTTTCCTGTCACTGTGACCTATGCATACCACACACACACACACACACACACACACACACACACCTCCATTATAGAGAGTGGAACCCCCTCCCAAGTGAGGGTTGAATCAGCTGCTCTTCAAGATTCCCTTCCCAGATCTGACCACAACAACATTCTCCTCCTTCATCATGCAGAAGGGATGGTGGTCCCACGCGTGAGAACAGAGGTGCCCAACATCTGGAAAGCAGAGTCTCAGCTCAGCCGAACATCTGGAGCGCTAATAGCAGGAGCTGCCAGTGGGCCCGATATGCTGGGTTCTGGAAGGGTGTGGAAAGTGAAAAGACTTCCCTGTCAGGACACTCAACGTCCTTGGCTTCATGACCCTCAACCAAGAAAACCCGGCTTGCGAGATATAAATGGTACCCGGCCCTTTATGCAGCCCATGCCTGTGCCACCAGCGTAGCCCCAGGAACAGAATCCCCAGTTCTTGTAGGAAAGGGTTAAAAGGCCCCGCTTCCCGGCTCTTCCTTTATTAACCAGCCTGCCGAGTGCAGGTTAGGGGGGGGGGTATTGTTAAGTGGGGTTGGGGAGGAAGGAAGGAGAGGAGGGGGGAAGGTTAGAGGCGCCCGCGCTCCGCGCCTGTGCAGAGCACGGAAGCTGCGAACGCCCGCGACAGTAAAACATCTGTAATGTGCCATTCGCCGCTGCTCGCTGATTGCTCATGGATTAAAGATTAAAATCTCGGCTTTGGCAGATGGGGAGAGAGAGGAAACTCTTACGAGCACGTTTTGCATCTGCATTTCATTCTGCTCTGTTCCCTGCGCCACGCCTGGTGGCGCCCGCCCTACCCCGCCCACCCAGCTCCCGACTCCCCCAGCGCGGCTTGGCAGGCCAACAACCCCTTGGGCGGCCAGCCCTCACCCTGTCCTTCCTGGCGATCTGGGCGTGTGACTCTCCTCATTTTCATCTAAGGTTTCCACCTCTGGTCAGGGTGATCCCTTCCCTGCCCTGGCCCAAGCTCTTCACAGGTCAAGGTGAACCTATGCAGAAAAAGGATACGGTCCACCGTGCTAGCTGGGGCAGCAGCCCTGTGGTAGTACTAAATGATCTGCCCCAACGGGCATCATCCTGCCGTGGTCCTTCTGTGTTTGAAGGGAAGTAATTGTGGCCTAGCCAGGTGGGCTCACCTGGGCAGCTGGACTGCCCCTGTGTTTTTCAAACTGAGGTGCTGTGGAGGCAGGGAGGGGCTCAAGGGAGGGATGAAGACAGAAAATGCATCAGGGATCCTTCCCACTTTTAGATAATCCTTGTAAATTAGCCTGGTCCTAGCTCACTAAGGAGTGTGCTCAGGCTCCTGGGGAAGATCCTCTTCTCTTCCATTTCCTCCTCTCTCCAGGATGTGTTCTTAGCATCAAACTTGGTTGAGGAAGAAAACCCAGGCCGACAGGATTAGAGACAAAGGACTTTCAGAAAGACCTAAAGACATTAGGGAGACCAAAAAGGGACAAAAAGCTGCAGAGCGTTGTGGCAGATGCAAGCACCTGCTGGGGGTCGAGAAGGTGAGGGAGAGGGTCAGGAGGGGGCCTGCCAGGTTTTCAGGCTCCGGGTGGGAGGAGAAGGGTGGTCCAGGGTATGCAGAAGAAAAGCTGAAGAAGGATGAACGAGAGGAGGGTCGCTGTGGCAGATGTAATTAATTACAGCATATTAAAATGTTTGTTTACAGAGATGAACAGCGGCCGAGGTCTGATGGTAATTAATTCACAACATTTCCCAGTACTCTTTGAGTTTGAACCCCTGGAGGGTGGGGAGGCTTGGGTCAACTGAGCTGGGTAAGGTGCTCCCACCTGTCTCTCTCTAGGGTTTAGAGCCCAGCATGGAGAGGGGGGTGGGTAACCTCAGACTTTGCCTACTCTAGCCCCATCCTACCTCATACACTAAGGGGATTCCAGGCAGGACTATGGTCTGGGCTACCTGGAAAAGTGTTCAAGGCCAAAGGAATATTGGGGGGAGGGGAATGATCTTGAGTAGAGATGGCAGAGTAGACAAACCAGAACAGGGCATTAGAGCTGAAGAAAAGGCCCGGGAAGAGAAGGTAAATGCAGGGTTCTTCCTGGAGAGTTGACCAGTGGCCAGCAGTAGGATGCATTCAGGAACAGTAGGATGGGTTGGCATGGTTACCAGAAAGTGGTCCCCATCTCCACTGCACTGCCCTGGTGCATGATGCACTGTCCTACAGCAGAAGCAAGAGCATCCTCAACCTTGGTGTCCAACAGTCTGAAAGGCTTTGTGAATTTAGGGAAAGAGCAGACTCTTTCCATGCCGACCTTCTTCTTCTTCTTCTTCTTCTTCTTCTTCTTCTTCTTCTTCTTCTTCTTCTTCTTCTTCTTCTTCTTCTTCTTCTTCTTCTTCTTCTTCTTCTCCTCCTCCTCCTCCTCCTCCTCCTCCTCCTCCTCCTCCTCCTTCTTCTCCTCCTCTTCTTCTTCTCCTCCTCCTTCTTCTTCTTCTCCTCCCCCTCCCCCCCTCCTCCTCCTCTTCCTCCTCCTCTTCCTCCTCCTCTTCCTCTTCTTCTTCTTCTTCTTCCTCCTCCTCCTCCTCCTCCTTCTTCTTTTTCTTCTTCTTCTTCTTCTTCTTCTTCTTCTTCTTCTTCTTCTTCTTCTTCTTCTTCTTCTTCTTCTGTTTTATACTTTTTAGAAAGGAGTTTATCAGAGCCTGGAGAGATGGCTTCACAGTGAAGAGCACTTGTTTCTCTTACAGAGGACCCAGGCTGGGTTTCCAGCACCCACATAGCTGCCCAGGAGTATCTGTAACCCTAGGTCCAGGGGATCAGACATTCCCCTCCTCTGGATTTCTCGAGCATCAGGCATGCAAATGGCACACAGACACACATGAAGGCAAAGCAGTCAGAGGCATAAGATGAAAATAAATCGATCTTTAAAAAAGTAATTTATTAAAGAATCATAGTTGAGAACTGTGTCTTTGGTAAAGACAGGTCTGTGACCAAAGCTAGCACTATTTTATTTTTAAAAATGTATTCTTAGCTGGGCATGGTGGCACATGCCTTTAATCCCAACACTTGGGAGGCAGAGGCAGGCGAATTTCTGAGTTCGAGGCCAGCCTGGTCTACAGAGTGAGTTCCAGGACAGCCGGGGCTACACAGAGAAACCCTGCCTTGAAAAAAAAAATGTATTCTTGGGGAGGAGGTGTAGGATGTGAAGCAGTTGGAGGGTGGGTGGGTAGGGGATGGAATATGGAGTGTAAAAATAAATAAATTTAAAAAATAATAAAAAGTAAAAAAAATTGTACTCTTAATGTTGTGTATATGAGTGTTTTTCTTGTATGAATGTCTTTGCACCATAGATTTTGGTGCCCAGGGAAGCCAAAAGAGGGCATCAGATCCCTTGCGACTGGAGTTACAGATGGTTGTTAGCCTCCACATGGGTGCTGGAAATCAAACCGGGGACCTCTAGAAAAGCGACCAGTGCTCTTACTGGTGAACCAGTTCTGCAGCTTCCTTTCCTTTGCTTGGGACTAAGTCTTACTGTGTCACCCATGCTGGGTGAACTCTCTGTAAAGCCCAGTCTGGAGTCATAGTTCATTGACATGTTGCAGGGAGGAGGAAGATGAGAGGGCTCTCAGGACCCAGACTAAGAGCAGTACTTGAGGCTGGAGAGATGACTCAGTAGGTAACAGCACTGATGACCCTCCCAAAGGACCCTGGTTCAACCCCAGCACCCACATGGCAGCTCATAGCTGTCTGCAACACCAGTTCCAGAGGATCTGGCACCCTCACACATTCAGACAGAGCATCAATGCACATGAAAACAAATACAAATTTTTTTTTAAATGCAATAATGAAGGCTCAAAATAATGTCAGTGGTTGACATACAACCAAGTCATGTCCGTGGATAACAGGGGAGAGCAGAGGTAATTGTGGGGAGGGGCAGGGTATGCTGTCAGGATGTTGGTGGGAGTCTGGCCCATCTCTCAGAAGGGACCCCAGAAAGGCTTCTCAATAAGGGGACTGAAGAGGGAATACAGCATTTTATCCTAGGCTGTTCTGTCCTCATCAAATCCCCGCCAGTGAAGAACACAGTAAAGAAGAACCTGGGTCCAGGTGAGGAAAAAAAAAAAAAGGACTGCTGGGGTAGGTGGTGACAGGAATATGGGTTCAGATGTGTGTGTGTGTGTGTGTGTGTGTGTGTGTGTGTGTGTGTAGGAGGGTCATCACAAAAGAGAAGTTTCTTGTAAACAAATACACAGGCAACAAAGCCGAAAAGAGAGATGAGCCAGAATAAACGACACCACTTCCACCAGGCAGAGCGCTCTACGGCTCTACGGCTATACGTGTTGCTTTCTTTTTTCTTCAGGAACAGGGGCCCGAGCAGAAGGAGACCCACGGTGCCTCCAAGCAGGGGCTCCCTTCTCCACTCCTTCTGTCTCCAGATCCCAAGCCACCTGGCCACAGGGCCGCTGCCGCTCTTCTGTACAAATCCCACGGCCCGCAGAGGAATTTGGGGGGCGACCTGGTGGACCAGGCCTGCTGCTGGGGCGCCGTGGGCCGGCTGGGCAGACAGCAGGGCGCCGGGAGGAGCGATGGGGAGAAGGCGCAGAGGGAGGCGGGGCGGAGCTGTCTTTTCCCATCAGCTGGAGGATTGTTCCCGACACGCGCAGGCCCTGCGGCGTTTCTGTGTCAGGGAGTTTTGCCGGCTCCGTGACCCATGCGAGGGGGGTCGGGCTCCGCGCGGGGAGCGGCCAAGAGTGACCAGCGCGGCCAGCCGCATCATCACCACCTGGCCGGGTCACTGCTTTGCTCTCTTGCCCGGAGCCTCGAGGAGCGAGGGAGGGCTCCTGGGGATGAGGGAGGACACCGGTTTCTTACAGTGTCTCCTCCCCACACCCCCTTGGGGAAGGTCGAGGGGAAGAAACATTTCCCACACCGAGGGAAAGAGCCAAAATCAGCACCCTGGCCTCCCTTAGTTTCTTCGGTTTGGAACTGGGGGCGGGGTCCTTCCGTGGTCCTGGCTGGTGACATTCTAGTTCCTTGAAAAGTAAAGACAGGTCTTCAAAAGAGACACGGAGGAACTTATCTAGCTCCAGGTTACCCCCAAAGTCAAAACTGTTCAAATTGGACTGGAAGGCACCTGGAGGCTGCGGGAGCGTGCCTATGCAAATTAGACTGTAATGAAGTCGTGGGTGGCCGGTTTCAGGAGCCGAGAAGAAGGGTGGAGGAGGGGCGGCAGAAAGGGCGGGGCGAGCTCCTGACCTCTTCCCCCAACCCAATGGTCCCATCTGAAGTCTGCAGGCTCCATCTTCAGCACTTAATGATTTTGACGGGTCCCACCCGCGCACCATCGGGGCTTTTGTGTCTGCCAAACCAATGCCCCCTCTCCTGGGCCCACCCATCAGTCACCCGGAGCTCCAGCTGTTCCCAGCCTTTGGAGCAACCTCGGCAGTCACCACTACAAATTGGCTCTCAACAGCCGCTTGGAGACCCTTATTCTGCCATTGTCTCCGGACAAATGGCCTTTCCCCTCCACACTGCTCCTGTAGGCCCAGCCCAGGCTGCCCGCTGCTTCTGGGAAAGGGGTTTGTTGAGTTCTAGGAAGCCTTCCTGACTTTCTTTTATAGCCGGTATAGTCTAGCCAGGCTGGGCCTGGAAATGCCACCTGACAGCCCAGGCCTCCCTGGTTCCTGTCCTCAGTGCACTTCTTAGGCTGGAGTCAATGTCTGTTTCCTTCCTCGGCCCCAGGAGCTGGAGAAGTCTCACTTGTTGACTGAAGCTGAATTAGGAAATAAGAGGAGGCAGGACTGGATTGGTGGGTAGGGCATGAAAACTGGGAGCCCGGGATCCCAGGAGCCACCAGGACCAAGCACAGAGCCAAGACAATTACATGCCTAGTTTTGCTGATTGCATTAAAATCATTAGAAAGAGGGATCTGAAAAACATACATTAAGGGGGAGAATTAGAAAGGGCTTTAGAGACCTGCACGGGCATTCCCAAAGTGGATCTGGTGCCATTATCCGGAATTGTGTTCTGCAAGCAGTCACTGTCACCAGTGTCAGTAACCTTCCTGTCACTGTGTTTTTCTGTATTTCCTTTTCTCCTGATTTCTGGATTGCAACTCTACCCCCCACCCCATCTTTTGCTCTTTTTCTTGCTTACATTTGTCTTCCAGCACTGGTGCCCTAGGTTGTATTAAGTAAGGAGTCAAAAGGGGGTGGAGGAGGGGATGGGAGGTAGGATGTGATGGCTCACATTTTTAACCCCAGCTCTCTGGAGGTAGGGGCAAGCAGATTTCTGTGTTAGACACCAGCCTAGTCTACATAGCAAGTTCTGTGTAGACCAGATGTTGTCTCAAGCTACAACAATGCAGTTTGACTTTAGGGGTGGGAGATAGATAAGTCAAGACACTGTATTGGGTTTATGCTTACAGTCAAAGTCCATCTCTTAGCTGGGCGTTAGTGCTCACATCTTTAATCCTCTCACTCGATCGGTAGAGGCAGGTAGATCTGTGAGTTCAAGCCCAGCCTGGTCTACATAGTAAGTTTCAGGACAGCCAAGGTTACATAGAGAAACCTGATCTCAAACAGCAACAACAACAACAACAACAACAACAATAACAACAACACAAAAGTCCAACTGCACTAGTGTCAGAACCAAGGCAGCAGTAGAGTTCAGATGATACAGTTGGGGTATGAATGGAAGATACAGTGGACCTGTCTAGAACGTGAGTGTGTGTGTGTGTGTGTGTGTGTGTGTGTGTGTGTGTGTGTGTGTGTGTGTAGGGAAGCTGAATACAAAATCTGGTCTAGATAAGACTCTATGACTGTTTGTGTGAACATTTTGGTGTCTCTATGTGTGTGCAAGCACATAGTCTTTGTGTCTGTTGGACCTTGATTCTCAATATGGGTGGTCTTGAGTGGACATTGACCTGGGTCCTAGAGGGGAGTGCACACAGAGAGAACTTAGAATCTCAAGTAGCCCTGAGTGGACTGAGCTCAGTTACACTGGGGTGGGCTCTGGCATGCCTAGGTCTGACGGTGGAGAGTGGTATAGCTATGGTGAATGGGACTCTCTGGTTAGAGGCGTGGTGGAGAAAGGATGGGGCGAGTAGGAGTGGAAAATGGAATTGCCAGCCCGGAATGAATGGATGGTGGAGTTTCTCTTTTGTAACCGGGAATAATTAAGACAGATGTGCGGATGGATTAGCTGTCCTGCAAGGTCAGGAGCGCATTGCCGGATCACTCTATTATTTTGCTGCGCCACGGCTACCCGGCTAACGCCTTTTTCATGATATTTTGAACATCCACACAGAAAAAACCAAGTGAGTGCTCGAGAGATACAAATGGATCGTTTGGTGGAGAAATCCGTCTTCGTCACCGCCGCCAGGCTGGGATTAATGCGATTGAAGGCCCCTCCAGGCTCCGCCAGGGAGACGGGCTCGGGAAAGCAAGAGAAATTGGTTTGTACCCCTGGGAACACGATTGATGGGCCAGACCCTCCAGGCTGGGCTGGGCTGTGGTGTTCTATGTAGGGCTGGGGGCAGGGAGTCAGAATGGGGGTCTGGCCTTGGCCTGGGTGGGGCTTTGCTCTGAAAGGGCGACCTAGCCTGGCACAGAACCTCCCAGAGCTTGCTCTGAGGCTTGCTCTGAGGATGGGAAGATCTCAGACTGGTTACCCAGGTGGGCTGAGGGACTTTGAGTAAGAGTCGGAGAAAAATGATATGTCGCCTGTCTTTCATGAGTGACTGGGGGGAGGGGGCTGTTAGCGCCCATCCAGGAACTGATGAGGACCAGAAAGCTGTGGTCTGAGCTGAGTGCAGGATGTGTTGAACATGTGGTTCCTAGGCAACATCTGGAAGGCACTGATGGAGTCATTGCAGCCTCAAACGCTGGACTTGTGAAATAGAAGTCAACAGTAGGGGGTGAGGGTGGGGCCACACATGGGGGAGCTCACCTTTCAGGGGTGATGAAATAGAGGTGGTTGGGACTGGACCCGTGGGCTCGCGCGCGCATGTGTGTGTTCTGCGCCAGGGTTTCTCTGTGTAGCCCTGGCAGTCCTGGAACTCACTCTGTGGACTAGTCTAGTCTTGAACTCACCGACATCTGTCTGCCTCTGCCTCCAAAGGCTGAGATTAAAATCATGCGCCACCAGGGCTCATCGGAATATGGGTCTTAAAGGATGTGAAGGACCCGGCTCAGCAGGTGAAGGCGCCTAACCTTTAAGCCTGGTGACTGAGTTCAGTCTCGGGGCTCACATACAGGAGGAAGAGAGAGCTGAAAGAGGCCTTACAGGATCTCCCCAGCCTGAGGAGAGGACAAGAATCTTTCTTTTTAGAGGAAGGTGCTTGGTTTTGTTGTTACTTGATGTTTATTGGCGCTTTGCTGGCATGTGTCTGTGTACCATGTGAATACTTGGTACCGCTAAAGATGAGAAGAGGGCTTTGGATTCCCTGGAACTGAAGTTTTGGTAGGTTGTGAGCTGCCATGGAGGTGCTGGGAATTGAACCTGGGTCCTCTGGAAAAATCAATCAGTGCTCTTAACCACTGATCCAGTTTTTCAGCCCTAGAGACAAATAGTAAGTATGTGAGCCTCATTAGGGAAGAAAGGGAGGACGGCAGGCAGGCAGGAGTGCAGGAAGGAAGACATAGCTGTAGCAAGAAGTACATACAAACGCTCAGGTAAGAGAAGTGAAAGTGGGCTCAGAGGATGGCCAGAGAAAGCGTGGATACTTTGCTGGGTTATCTTTGTCTCACTTTGGCGCTGAAGACAAACTCAGGGCTTCACGTGCCAGGCAAGCATTCTGCTGCTGAGCTCCAGTCCAGACCGGTTTGGGTTTTTTTTGTTTGTTTGTTTTTTACTTATTACATCATGGATGTGGTAAAGATTTAAACATTATGTGCTCCTTCTTGTTCACCTGCAGTCCGTAAATATTTCTTCTCAGAAGCATGGTCCCATGTTCCCTGTGGCTCTTTTCCTCACAGTGTAGTATTCCACTGTGAGGAGCTATAGGTCACTCGCTAAGCCAGTTCTGATGTGACTTATGGTTGGCAGGTTTTCACGCTGTGCTGGATGCCGATGTAGTATGCTTGAAGCCAAGCTGCGGTATGGGGTTTGGGCTTTGGAGGAGAAGAGAACAGAGATATAAGAAGATCTAGGGGGTAGAGACGGGAGGGGCTGAAAGCCTGGTCGGCCCTATAGAGATTGCAGAGAAGCTAAGTCAGGAGGCAGCAGGCTTGGGGCCAGCTTTAGTTCTGTCCTGTGATTTTTATACAAGTTACTGAATCTGTCTATACTTCTCCTCCCCCTGCAGAAAACAGTGAGGATAATATGAACTTCATTGATTTGTTGTAAAGCTTTAAAAAAAAAATTCCTTGACTGTAGGAAAATGGGCGAGCATACTCTACAATAACAGCAGCAATTATCTCTGGGTAGTTACGTTTGAAACGTTTTGTGTTTTCTTTTCTATTTTCTGCATTATCTGTGTTATCTAAAAATTCCTCAGTGTGTATGTGTTATGCTCACAACCAAGAGAGAGAATATAGACTAGACAATCGTGGTAGACCCAGCAGGAAGTTATCCAAGCAAAGAGGTAAAGGGAGCATGCTCCAGGAAGTAGCCAAGTGAAAGCTCCAGGGGCAGGAGGAAGTCCAGCCATGAGGTGCATGTGCAGAAAGCAAGGAAAGGCTGGAGATGCTGCTTTGGAGTGTTAGAGTTCTGACCAGGCCATGGTGAGAACTTCAGATCTTGTGTTCACAGAAGGGTTTAAATACACACACACACACACACACACACACACACACAGGATACTCTCAGTCTTGTGTCTGTGAATGGGCTGGGGGTGGAGTGGAGTGGGAGTGGCTTTAAGGCCAGGATGAAGACCTGTCAACCACCTGGAGCCATGGACAATGATAAACCAAGGATCACCGCTCAAATGGGGCCTTTACCTGGGTCAGGTCATGAATAATTCTTAAAACAGAACGATCCGCCGACATTCTGCCTTCTTTCACTACCATCTCACCTTAAAAAGAAAAGGAAGCTGGGAGGTGGTGGTGCATGCCCTTAATCCCAGTATAGGGGCAGGGGGATCTCGGCGCGTTCCAGGCCAGCCCAACCTACAGAGCGGAAGGCAGGACTACACAGAGAAACTCTGTCTGAAAGAAAGAAAGAAAGAAAGAAAGAGCCGGGGATGGTGGCGCACGCCTTTAATCCCAGCACTCGGGAGGCAGAGGCAGGCGGATTTCTGAGTTCGAGGCCAGCCTGGTCTACAAAGTGAGTTCCAGGACAGCCAGGGCTACACAGGGAAACCCTGCCTCGAAAAACAAAAAAACAAAAAAAACAAAAAACAAACAAACAAACAAACAAAAAAAAAACAAAAAAAAAAAGAAAGGAAGGAAGAAAGAAAGAAAGAAAGAAAGAAAGGAAGAAGAAGCACAGAAAGAAAGAAATGTAGCTTTAATTTTTTCAAACCTTATTTTTAATGATGGTTCTTAAGCGATTTAACCTCCCTTGAAGCCCACCACCCAACAGAAGTAGTGGAAAAGAAAGGATACAGGGAAGTGGACCTATTTAGAAAGATCATTTGGAGCAACTCCCATCTCTGTTGTCTGGAAAGCGGCAGTTCAGTTCACAGGTTGGCAGTGGCAGCTCGATCCACTCACAAACACTTCATGGATACACCAGCACTTCAGCTCGGTAGAGATGGGTTAGCAACGGTGGTGGTAAGATCTAGCAGGGACGGGCAGGCCTCAGCCTTGACTCAAGCCAGCAGGAGGGACCAGGAGGAACAGCAGGAGAAGTTCTTGGCTGTGCCTCTCTCAGGGAAGCAAAGATCAGCAAAGACATGAGACCCATAGGCATTGCACCAGCTAGCTCTGTAAGCAAGCCAAGCTCAGCCTCCATTACTGTGTGTTGAGTCCTATTTATACCCTCCAGATATCATGTGTCCTCCACAGGTCTTGCCTCAGCACGTGCATCCAATCAGCCCAAGTCTGCAGAAGCGGCAAGAAACTGCAGCACACCACCTGAAGTTTTTTGATGCATTTCCCTCTATGGCATCCAGACAAATGCAGCTCAACTACACTGTGTAAGGCAGACCAGTACATGTGTGTTGTTAGCAAAGAATCCTTCATCACGTGTCCTTTCACATGCTTGCTTTAGCAGAACATCCCCTCTTCTGTGTCTGCTTCGGCAAAACACTCCTTCACAAGTCTGCCTCAGCCTTTCACACCTGTGTCCCCTTTAACAAAACGTTCCTCACATGTTTGCCCCAGCAAGACACCATCCAACCGACTTAACCAAGAACCTTTAAAGTTTCCACTCCAAAAAAGGGGATGTTACTGACTGTGCATGTGCATGGTGCGTGTGAGTACAGGCACACGTGTGACCACAGTGGCTGTGCAGAGGTGAGAGGACAACTTTCAGGAGACAATTCTCTCCTTGCACTGTGGGACTCGGGGTCGGAACTTGGGTTGACAGGTTTAGATAGCAGATGCTTTTACCCACTGAGCCATGTTACAATAGCAACTCCTTTTTGTTTATTTATCTTATCTCATTCATGCAGTTATCCCTGGGGAGAGGAGGATTACTCTCTGTAAGGGTCTGGCTGGGCTCAGCATCTTGATATTGGTGGGGCTTGTGATCATTGTAAAGATTTAGGAAACGCTACAGTAAGAGTGGCAATCACCTTTGGGTAGTTAATTTAATTTATTGTTGTTGTTTTGAGATGGAGCCCATATAGCCCAGGCTGGCCTTGAACTTGCTATTTATCTGAGGATGACCTTAAACTTTTGGTCCTCTCACCTGCCAAGGGCTGGAATTATAAACCTGCATCATGTCAGCTCTCAGTGATCATGTTTAGACAGCATACATGATCAAGACAGTGAGAAGAGAGAAACAAAATCCTTAGAGGTGGGGCAGGGATTTACAGCAGCATCCTGGTTCTGGAGGATGACCACTAAGCTCCCCTGCCACAGAACTTTCTTGAGCAAGAGAGGATGTGATGAAGTCTGTGGCTTTGAAAGATTAATCTGGTGGCAGTGAGCAGGATGGATGGGTGGGAGAGATCGGCTTGGAGGCAAATGGGCAGCAGAGTGCAAAGAGATAGGAGGGAGGGATGGACACAGAGGCCGTTGATCATTCATTGGAGACCAATCAAGTTTGTTGGCTTATATTTTCCAAACTTACTTTAATAAATGTACTTAAACGTTTTAATCTCTCTTCTAGGCCATCATCCTCTGGAGGTAATGGAAAGAAGAGATTAATAGGGCAAAAGAGGGTGTGGACCTCTTTAGAAGTAGTTCTTTGTAGCAAATCCAATCTGCACTGTCAGGATATCAGCAGTTCATTTCACAGGAATCAGCAGCTGTAGTTCCATCTACTTGCAAACACCATTCATGAATCAGCTACAGGCAGTTCAATCCAGAAGAAACCATGAGGCTCTGCCAATCCACCAGAGTCTGCAAAGTGGCAAGAAAGCCACCGGAATATCACCAGAAGTTCTTTGGTGGTGTTTCTCTGTATGAAGTCATGACAAATGATGACCATCAAAGAGTGGCAAGGTGAACCAATACCACACAGCATCGTCCACTGTCTGTTGGGTTATGTTTATATCCTTTCCAAACATCATGTGTTCTTTCAAGCATCTGTTCTAGCAAAATATTGCATGTCCCTTTTCCAGGCTGCTTCCAGAAAATCGCCACCTGTCTGCCACCTGTCTGTTCTCAGCAAAAACATCCTCTCATAAGACAGTTTCCAGAAAAACATCACGTGGCACAACTGAGTCTCCAAAGAAACCAGAAATTTCCACTTCATAAAAACTGGGATAATCATGTGCCACTATTTCCTGCTCAGTATACATTTATTTACTAATTTATTTTTAATTCTATGTGGGGTACGCCTGTGTGTGTGCATGTGCATATGCGCACATGTGTGGACAAACACGTGTACAGGTACTGCAGAAGCCTTAGGAGTGGGCATTGCTGGAGATGGAGTACAGGCAGCTGGAGATGGAGCTGCCTGTCTTGGGTGGTGGGAATTGAACTTGGGTTCTCTGGAAGAACCATATGGACTCCTATAGGCTCTTAACTCCTGAGCTATCATCTCTCCAGGTCCCACAACATGCATTTTTAATCTCATAGGTCTGTAGGTCAGAAATCTGGCAGACACAGCTGTGGTCCCTCTCAGATTCACGAAGTTTGGGCTTTAGCTGGTCGGGGCTCTTTTTTGAGGTTCTGGGGAGAGACTCTGTTCACACTCATTCCCACTGATGGCCAATTTCCACTGCTTGCTCTCTGCATCCTATCAGCTGTCAGCAGAAGAGTCAGGCGTAGATGACAGCAGCCACTATCTGGTCCATTTATGTGTTCCCTCTGTCCTCAAAGCCGGGAACAGTGTGTCAGTCTGTGCTTTGAAGATCCCCCAATTCCTTTCTTGCCAGCTGTCCCCAAGGCTTTCTACATTTCAAGGGTTTTCACTCACTGTGACCCCCTGCCTCAGATCATGTCCCTTGAGTCACACAGCAGCATAATGGCAGTGGTGATATGTATTGGTGAACATTCTGGCACCACCCTAAGAGTCTGTACAAGGACAGGGCCAATTGTGTTCAGGTGTCTTTGAAAGCTGGGTGAGGAGAGAGACAAGAAGGGTAGTGTGAAGCGCAAGGGGACCTGCAGGCTGGAAAGGGAATTATTGGAAACACGTTGATAACAGCGTTGGGCGCAGCACTCAGGAGAGCAATAGATGGGACAGGAGCTGTTGAATGAGGTGGGCTTCGAGGCAGATCTCTAAAACAAGAAATGGACACTCCCTCTTGGCAGTTACCACCTCCCTCTTTCTTTATGTATACATTTATTTTTAAGCCACGCACACAGTTAAGATTATGAATCACATGACTTTCCCATGGGAAATACTGGCCAGATCCTGGGACACAGGGATCAAGATTTCTAGTCCCCCTGTCCCCAAATCTCTGTGTTCCTACCCAGTTAGTAGGTCTCAGTAGGTGGCTATTATTTGGGTATCAAGCACCAGAAATTAGTTTTGTTCAGACTTGAACTTCATCTGAATGGTCATCTAATATGTACTCTCATTAAATAACTTATGCAGGTGTAAGGTATAACACTCATGAAGATTAACATTCATGAAGCCCTGGGCCCAATCTCTGCCATCAAAGAAAGAAAAAGTAAATAAAAAGGTGTGTGGGAGATTTGCTATACCCTGGGTACCATATCAACACTGGGAATGACAGGGTAAGTAGTCAGGGTGCCAGGCATCCTGAGTCCTAGCTTAGCCCAGAAGGAAATGATCCAATGATCAAATGATCACTTCTATAGGAAGGTACAAGGTGACCTGGGGGGAATGTGGACAGAGAAGAAAGAGGGTAATGACCGACCTCGGGGACATCTGTGGTGTGTGTGTGTGTGTGTGTGTGTGTGTGTGTGTGTGTGTGTGTGTGAAGGGAAGCTTAAGAGAGTCAGTGTGTGGTGACTGAAGAGCCAAAGCCAGAGAGCTCCAAGAGGGAGGGAGCGACCGCCAGCCTCGCCTGTGTCTGAGAGGTTAATCAACGTGTATTTATGGGGCACCTGTTCTGTACAAGGCTAAGTGTCTGGAGAGGAATACAGAGCGGCATAAAACTCCCTGTAATAATGATCTCTAACATGCCTATAGAGATAAGTGAAGGCCCTGGTGGGGGCAAACACCATAAAACTCAAGTATGAACATGTCATTCTCTGCTTAAAATCTTCCTATGGCTTCTCATTAGCATTAGGAGTAATACCAAGGGCTCACACGGCCTCTCCGGCCCTTGTGGTCAGATGCTGTGGACTTGGGAGCCCATAGGTCTCACCTCTCTCCTTGTCATTCTGGCTCACCTGACATCCTGACCCCTCCACGCACACATACATCTTGTTCTGCTCCCCTGGGCTCCAGGCTTTCATAGATTGCATTTCTCCTCTGTTCAACAGATTTTATTCTCCTCCCTAACCCTAGAGAGTCCCAGTTAACTCTGCTCGCCCTTATTCACGGCTTCATACAGTGGTGACCTCCTCAGACGAGCCTTCCCTGATTTGCTGACTTCAAACACCTTTCTGGTTTGCACTCTGTCAGCTTGTCACATGGAACAAATGTCCTCACTTTCTTTGTCATGGTGAGTAATGGTATATCCACGTGATAATGGCATTTATTACAGACTGGGCACCCTTGTGAGGAGAGCAAGGGCCGTTCTTGCTTGTGATTGTCATCACATTTCCAGCACCTCGCTTACTTACCAAGGGCTTGGTAAATACTTGCTGAGTGAATGAGCTTGGGGATGTAGAATCAGGAGCCATGTCTTTGAGCCTTGGCTACATGACCTTGGGTACATGGCTTTCTTCACTTCCCTGGGACTCAGTTTCATCATCCATAAAATGAAGGGATAGATTCTCAAAGGACCTCTCCAGCCTCGTGTCCTTGGATTCCATGACTCACACTCATAAGAATGTCACTGGGCCGCCCGCCAGCACATTAGCAGTGATATTAGTAAGTGCTGAGTAAGAAGGTGGCAAATGTCTGCTGGAGGGACAGGACAGAGCAGCAGCAGCCGCAGGGACACTCTGAGATGTCCTGGAAGAGGTAAGTAGAGGAACATGGAAAGAAAGGGTTTCCCCAATGCATGCCTATGATCTCAGCCCCTTTGAGGCAGAGAGAGGAGGGCTACAAGCTGGAGGCCAGCCTGGACTACATTATGTAGTGAATTCAGGGTCAGCCTGAGCTTCATGGCAAGCCTCTGGTACCAGGGGAGAGACAGAGAAAGAGAGACAAAGTCAGAGAGAGAAAAAGAGATTGAGACAGAGACAGACACACATTCACACACACATGCATATGTGTGTGCGTGCACACACACACACACACACACACACACGGGGGGGGGGAGAGAGAGAGAGAGAGAGAGAGAGAGAGAGAGAGGTGAATGGACTGAACAGAAGTTATTCTCACTGTGTTAAGAGTCAAGGTGTGGGCAGGGCCTGCTCCTCCTTATAAGGGTGTCAGGGAGTTTGTGACCTTGCTGGTCCCACTTCTGAAGGCTGCCCTCATTCCCCAGATCACAGCCCTGTGTCACCTTGCTTTTGATTTGACGCTGTTGCTTCCTTTCATAAAGGGCATGTACAAGCCGGGCGTGGTGGCACACGCCTTTAATCCCAGCACTCGGGAGGCAGAGGCAGGAGGATTTCTGAGTTTGAGGCCAGCCTGGTCTACAAAGTGAGTTCCAGGACAGCCAGGGTTATACAGAGAAACCCTGTCTCGAAAAACCAAAAACAAACAAACAAAACAAAATAACAACAACACAAAGGGCATGTGCTTGTGTTATGTACATTCAGACCATCCTGGCGAACCCACTGCTCTCAAGACCACGAAGGTAATGATAACCACAAAGTGCCTTCTTACCAAGTTTGGCAATGTATTCTCTAGTCCCAAGAATAAGGACGTGGGCATCTCTGAAGGGCCTTTCTTCTCTAACTACTGGTTGCTCATGTGGCCCTTGGAGCTGGAACAACTCAGTTCATTTTTCATCAGTCACTAGTGGCCTAATGCTAGGCAAATTCTTAATCCCTCATGGCCTCAGTGCCCCCATTTATAGAATAAAGAAATGGTAACATTGGGGCCAGAGAGATAACTCTATGGTTAAGAGTACACGCTGCTCTTCCAAAGGTACTGAGTTCAATTCCCAGTACTCACATGATAGCTCAGAGCTGGCTGATGATGTCTTCTGGTGTGCAGATGTGCATGCAGACAAAAAACCCACTAACATAAAATAAATGAACAAATAAATATTATTTTTTAGAGAAAGAAATGCTAGCACTTACCTTACTATGTTAGTTGTCTATTGCTGGATAATATCTCACTCCAGCTCTGGGGCCTAAAAAGGGATCTATTAATTTATTATTATTATTATTATTATTATTTTGGTTTTTTCGAGACAGGGTTTCACTGTGGCCTCGTCTGAAACTCATTAAGTCCTTGAACCCTCTTCATCCTCCTGCTTCCAACTCCTAACTGCTGAGAATACAGGCATTAACTATACCCAGCAGAACAATGATTTATTTTTAAAAAAAGTTTTGATAGTTGCGTGTGGGGGCTGGGCATTTCTCCTGCTCTGGGTGGTGCAGGGTGTTCAGATAGCTGTATTCAATCAGAAATTCAGCTATGGGTTGAACGACTAAAACGGCTCTTGATGCTGGCTGCTGGCTAGAGAGCCTTGCTTGGTTCTCCTCTGCGTAGCCTCTTTCCCTCCACATGCTTCTCAGCGTCTCCCGCTTCAGATCTCTTTTTATGTCTGCTGCTTTACAAAGCTGAGAAGCCTCTCATGTCCTAACCCCTTGTGGGGCACTTCCATGGCATCTTACTGTCCAGACAGATTCAAAGGGAATCGACTCCCCAAAGTCACGATGCACATGTCTTACAGAGTATGCAAGCTGCTACAGTCGTTGTGAGAATTCCATAAATTAATACGTAAACCAGCCAGGCAGTGGTGGCGCACGCCTTTAATCCCAGCACTTAGGAGGCAGAGGCAGGTGGATTTCTGAGTTCAAGGTCAGCCTGGTCTACAGAATGAGTTCCAGAACAGCCAGGGCTATACAAAGAAACCCTGTCTTCGAAAAACAAAAAAAACAAAACAAAACAGACAAACAAAAACAAAACATAAACTAGGCAGGGTGTAGCCAGGTTTGGTGGCATACACCCATATACCAAAGACTCAGAGTTCTAGGCCATACTTATGTACGGTGGCTGAGGAAGGGCTCCAGGTCCCCTCAAGGAGGAGAGGGTCTGTGTTTTAGTGTCCTATAATTGTCCTGTTGCTGCTGTAATAAGTCACCACAAGCCTAGGGGCTTAAAACAACAAAATTTAATGTCGTACCCTCCTGTGGACTAGAAGTCTGAAGTTATTCTCACTGTGTTAGAGTCAAGGTGTGGGCAAGGCCTGTTCCTCCTTATAAAGGTGTCAGGGAGTTTGTGACCTTGTCAGTCTCACTACTGAAGGCTGCCCTCATTGCCCAGGTCACAGCCTGGCCTTTATACATAATGAGATGGGGACTAACAAACACTACTCTACACACAATGTAAGAGGACTTAGAACTTTCCTGCTATCTTGGAAGTGTTCAATGTTTTTTAGAGTGCAGGCTTTAGGGCTGGGATTCCTAACTCCAAACCCAACTTTGTGGCTTATGGGTTTTATCCTATATGTGGTGGTTTGAACAGGTTTGACCCTCAAAGATTCATGTGTTTGAATATGCTTGGCCCAGGGAATGGCCCTATTAGGAGGTGTGGCCTTGTCGGAGGAATTGTGTCACGGTGTCTCTGGGCATTGAGACCCTACACCTAGCTGCCCAGAATCTAGTTTTCTTCTGTTTGCCTTTTGAACAAGATGTAGAACTCTCATCTCCTCCAGGGCTCTGTTTGCTTGGATGCTGCCATGTTCCCACCGTGATGACGATGGACGGAACCTCAGAACCAATAAGCCAGCTCCAATGAAATGTTGTCCTTTATAAGAGTTGCCTTGGTCATGGTGTCTGTTCACAGCGGTAAAACCCTAACTGAGACACTACGGCAAAATGCTTAACCTTTCTGAGTTCCTGGGCCCTCATCTGTAAATGAAATTAGTTCTACTTTTCGCCTTATAGGGTTGCTCCCTGGGGTGAATCAGTTCCTGTAGTAACACATTCAGGAAGTTTAGCTCTTGGTGGGGTCACCTTTCTGCCAGGTCTTCCCTCCTTCCCGCCTCATTCCCTGCCTCCCTTTTCTCTCTCTCTCACTGTGCAGTTCAGTCCAGCCTCTGTCCCCAAGTGCTGGGACTATAGGTGACAGCCGGCATGCAGGACATCAGGCGCGTCTCTTATGTCCCTGTATTTAAGACAGTTGTTCACAAGATCTGCTGACCACAGTTCCACACTTGCAGGCAGGCATGTGTAATTTAGGAGGCAACGGAGATCCAAAGTCTTAAGACATTTGGGGACGGAACCGTGGTTAGGACTCTGATCCTAGTTCGGGTGACAGCTCAACCATTTCAAATCTAGGAACGATGTCGAGCTTTCAGTGTTTTGGGCTTTAGTTCTTTTTTGTTTCATTTTCTTGGATTTATTTGAGACGTAGTTTCTCTGTGTAATAGAGCCCTGGAACTCACTGTGGAGACCAGGCTGGCCTCGAACTCACAAAGATCCACCTTCCTCTGCCTCCTGAGTACTGGGATTAAAGGCACGTGCCACCACACCTGGCTTGTTTTTGTTTTTTTAAGTAGGGAACAGGCATCACTCTTGCTATCTTTTTTTTTTTTTTCTTTCAAATAAACGTGATATTTTACTTAGGTAGAAACACCTGTCAAACACACACGTTTACCATGTGATCTCTAACAAGGAGAAATGGAGTTGATACGTTTCCATGAGAATAACCTCTTACATATGAAGCATGGCTTCGTTGACAGGACCGCTCACTGGATAAAAGTGCTTGACACTAGACCCAATAGCTTGGGTTTAACCTGCGGAACCCACGTGGTGGAAGGAAAGAAGCAGGTCTGCCCTGCAAGTTGTCCTCTGACCTCCACACAGTGAGGCACGCTTACGTACATGGGTTTGCACACACACTAGATATGAAATTAGGTAGGTAGAGTGGTGCACCCCTTTAATCCCGGCACTTGGGAGGCAGAGGCAGGTGGATCCCTGAATTCAAGGCCAGCCTGGTCTATAGTGTGATTTCCAGGACAGTCAGGGCTACACTAAGAAACTCTGTCTCAAAATAAACAAAGAAAAAAAATCTCCCCAAAAAGCAAACAAACAAACAAAATAAAAACACAAAGCAAAACTAACAGCAATTTTAAAAACTGCTCATTGCACACCAGGCTCTTCCATCATCTAGTTAAAGGTAGGTACCGTGTCATTCATTCCCTTTTGGCAGACAATGACACAAGCTTTGAAATAATTTGCTAAGCTAGTAATCAAAGGGGCTGGGTTGCAAACCTGCAAGAGGTCACTGGAAATCTTTTCCCATTAAAAACAAAACAAAACACTTTATTGTTAGTGTGTGTGTGTGTGTGTGCGTGTGTGTGTATACGCGCACTCCTGTGTACATGCGTATGAAAAAGATCTCAGAGGACAAGTTTGAGCAGTTGTTTCTCTCCTTCCACTGTGATTTAGAGAATTGAACACTGGTCATCAGGCTTGGGCAGTGGGCACTTTTCCCTGCTGGACCATCTTGCTAGCTCCTCTATAGGAAATCTAAAATATTTATTTTTTTATTTACTTATCTATTGTGTGCATGTGTGCCTGCATAAGTTTATGTGCATCCTGATGGTGCAGGTGCCTATGGATGCCAGAAGAGAACTTTGGAATCCCTTAAAGTAGAGCTATAAGCAACTGTGAGCACTCAGTGTGAATGCAGGATACTGAGTAGCTGGTACCTGGGTCCTCTTCTAGAGCAGCAAGTGGTCTTAACTGCTGAGTCATCTCTTCATCTTCACTCCCTCTATTGGAACCTTTTACTGTTTAATTGTTTTTATTGTTATTACTATTTATTTATTTATTTATTTTTGAGACAGGGTTTCTCTGTGTAGCCTTGGTTGTCTTGGAACTCGTGCTGTAGACCAGGCTGGCCTCCAACCCACATAGATGGGTCTGCCTCTGCCTCCTGAGTGCTGGAATCAAAGGTAGGTGCCGCCACTGCATGGCTATTGGAAACTTTTGATGAGGACTGTACTGGTGACATGTGGAGCAGAGGTAGAGAGGTTGGGAGGAAAGAGGTGGTGCCAGAGAGAGGTCCGAGGGCTGACAAGGGAATGGGGTGTTTGCTAGGGAGGTAAAGGGTAAAATAGGATTCAGGGTTCAGGTGGAAGGTACTAGAAGGACTACTCTCAAGGCCGAGGGGTGGGGGGAGGAGATAATGAAAGAAAGGATCATGTATATCATGAGAAGAACAACATGTGGGAACTTGTGGGAATTGGCTCTCTCCTACCTCGTGGGTTCCAGAGACCAAGTTCAGGATGTCAGGCTTGGTGATAGGCGTCTTCACTTGAGTAATATATATATCTCACCAGCCCTGCCTTATGTTGTTTTGAGACAAAGCCTTATTATGTCTCCCAGGGTGGCCTGAAACTCACCATGTGGTAGATCTCAAACTCACAGCCTCGCTCAGCCTTCTGAGTTTTAGGAAGGAGCATGGCTTTTTAGAAGCAATCAGTTCTGGGTTCAAGGGCAGCCTCTGATCCTTGGGAGCTCTCATGTCTCCATGGAGACCTTATTTATGTGGATAATACCATCTGTTTCTAAGGATGTTGGGAAGGACCACAGAGAAGGCAACAACACAAGTTTCTAGTGCACACTTGGCATGGAGTAGATGCTCCTTGAATCCTGGCTTCCTCCTCTGGCCTCAAGCTCACTCCACAGTCTCATTTGGCCCAGCCAATCTTCTAAGGCTCCACCTGTTAGAGTTTTGCCCACCCAGCTCCAGTGGCTCTTGTATTCTCAGTCATTTTCCTGACCCTGGCAGTTTGCAGAGGCCAGAGGGCTGTCTCTCTCTGGTACCCCAGGGTTATCTGGATTACTCACCGAAAACCTGGCCACACCCACTGCCTTCCACACAGATATCTGTGTTGGAGTTTGTTAAACTTGTAACAAACACAAGCACGACTCCCAGCCTAAGCTCTGGCAGGCAGCAGGGAGGCAGCTTTGCATCTGTATTTTGTGTGTGTGGTGTGGTGATGGGGAGAAGGTTGGGGAGTCTGGAAGGTCTTGATTCATTCCTGAGTCCCCAGAAATTAGAGTTTGATGCTGCATAGGGTAGGGTGGAGTAAACTGGAGACTTTGGAAAATATGGGAGAGGAGAACCCATTGCATTGCAGGGTGAGAACAGGAAAGGTGAGTTCTGGCAGACATAGACGGAGCCTCTGGTCTGGCATAAGGGTCAGGGAGCAATGAAGGAAGACAAACGGTCCCATGCCTGGGCCTTGACGTTCTATCTGACTCTCTCATCTCTCCTCCTGCATGTTGGCCACCTGGTCTGTCACCAACTTAAGCCCAAACCTCCCATGACTCTCCTCATAGGAAACGGTCACTGTTTGCTCTCACCAGATACAGGTTTCTTCACTTGGCAACATTTCTAGGTCGAGGACTGAAACCCAACAGTTCTGCTCCTATTTTGCCATACCTTTTCCAGGGGAACCCTTGTTTTAGCTATGAATGCTGTTCTCCTCTGTCAAAGAAACAACAAGAGGTGTTTTCCTCTACCCCACTGAGAGGGCAGTTTAAATAACCATAAAATGAGTAAGGACCCCTGAGGACCCCCTGGATAAGTTCAGTGCAGCTGGGGAGCTGTAACTCTCCCTGACTGGCGTCACAACACCTTAGTGTAGCTTGAGACTGGAGGAGCCACATGCAAAGGTATGGTAACAATATCATTTTCTGCTTTATGTAATAATATCAAAACTGCCATCTAAGACGACCCCTACACTAATCCTACGAGGCAGTCTTAATTGCCTAGATTTGACAGATGAGAACCTGATGTTCGGGAGGTGGGGTGGGGGTGGGGGTGGTAAAGTGACTTGCCAAGACCCACTCTGCAGTGTCAAAACTCAAGTTCAGTTTAGAATCCGTGTCTGAAGCCAGGCACTTCCAGAAAGAGCCACAGGGCTCTGGAGGAACACAAATAAGACAGGGGACTCCAGGAGGGGTCTGCAGAGGCAGGGCCTCATTGGCTGGACAGCTGGAGAACGGGGTAGAGGAACATCTTAGCAGGAAGGAACAGCAAGCTTATTTGAGAGACTTTAGCTAGTTGGGTCCTGTCTGTGGGGTACAGACTTTGAGGCTCAGAACCCACTCCTCACTTCCTGCAGAGGATGTGGGCTTGGTTATGGTGTGTGTGTGTGTGTGTGTGTGTGTGTGTTGGTCTCAGGCCTCTTCTGTAGCCCAGCCTCTGTGAAAAGTCCCTTCTGATTGGTCCCTGGAGCAACTTGCGCTGACAGCATGCTCAGCATCCTGATGTCCCCCTTTGGGCCCTGGAGTACAGTGTGTACCTCCTGTCCATAGCCTGAGACCCTATAGAAAAACTTCTACTCCCTGTCCAGGTTCCTCCCCTGCAGGTCAAGGTTCCCACGGTGGACAGGCTCTTGCGATGATGAATCGCGGGCCCCAACGCACGTATTATTATGAAATGGGTTTATTACACTCTAAATCTCTCACTAATGTGTCGCTGTTTAATCCCTTTATCCAATTCTCAGTCTCTTAGGCCCAGCTATAGCTCTCTCTCTCTCTCTCTCTCTCTCTGGCCAGGATGAAGACTGAATAGTTTAGTGGATAATTTTTGACTCTAGGAAGGGAGAACAAGATGGAGTCTTTTTTAGGATGGAGGCCAGATGCAGCCATGCAGCTCTGAGAGAAGTTCAAGGGCAAGGCCTTGCAAGTGGTAGCACCTTGAGCATGGAGCCGTCCTGAGTCTGCGTCACTAATGGAGCTCACCTGCCTGCCTGTCTACCTTGTCTGTTTGTCCGTCCCACTTTCCTCCAACTTTCTTAGACACACCTGCTAGCTGCCCTGTTTTGCCTTTGCTTGTCTGCCTCCTCTCTGACTGTTAGCCCATCTCTTGCCTCCCTGAAGCAAGACAGGTCAGGGTCAGGATGATAACATCGGTTCCCTCTGGATGTGGGGGATCAATGATCCTGAGTTCTCCTGTCCCATTCCAGCCTCATATTCTGGAAGGTTCCTTCCGCTGGATTGATCCTGTCTTTCCAAGTCACTTCTTTACCCCAGCTCCACTAACCAGCCACCTTTCTACTTGGGTAACTGCTACTGATGTATCCACTGCTACTGATGTATCCACTACCCTTCCTCCTCAATGTATCCACGACCCTTCCTTCTCAATGTATCCACTACCCTTCCTTCTCAAGCCCCAGCTCCTCCCATCAGCCCCACTGTCAGGCCCTGGCCTGCCAATATCAGTCTCCGCCTCTTCTGCTGTCCCAGATCGCTGGAGCTGACTCCTCAGCTCTCCTGGCCTCCTCCTTCCTTTTCCTCACTGCTGTCTGGCCACCTCCCTGCTGGCCTCCTCTTGCTCCCTCAGTCTCTATCTCTGTCTCTCCCAGTGTCTCTCCCCAGCAGTCCCTCCCCACTCTGACACACCAGCCGGTAAGGCAGCCAAGGCTTCCTGCTGTCAGCTGGGGAATAGATAAAGATAAATGATATTATGTTAAATTCCACTTAATGACAAATTTTTAATTTTCTGAACATGGTCATTTTCTGGCTAGTGAATCAAGTGGAGGGAGCTAATTACATGAAGATCTGAACAAAAATAACTCCTAATTTTCAAGGATAATGGAAGAGAAATGTTGGAGATTAATGGCACTATTTATCTTTTTTAAATTTCTATCTTTCTCTGTGATAGCCGTGCTCCCCAAGGAAAATATTCATAAAATGAAATTGAAGTCGTAACTTAATAGGTTATTAAAATTTTTGAGTGCATATCACTTTCCTTCCGCAGCACTGTAAATTTAAATTGAAGTTTGCGGCTCCCCGAGTCACCAGCGGAGTTTTTTTTATGATGGCACAATAGAGAGAAGCATGCATCTTTGTCAGGAGGTATTTGCTAGTCTAATTTTATGGCAGGCCGGATTATCAGACGGGAATGGCAGCGCCGGGGGAAGCTGACAAGCCCGCAGCCGGCAGCCATGTGTTTCCATTAGCGCCCCGAGCCGTCCGGGGCTTCTCTGGACTCTCATTTTCCAGTTCAGTCTTTTATCTTGATTTAAAGTGAGAGCGCCCAATATTCAGGGCCTGTCATTTTTCTCTCTCAGGCTCTCTCACAGCTCTTCCTTGTGTCTCCCCTCCCACTTCCTCTGCTCCGCGGCCTTCTCCCTTTCATCTCTGTGCCTGTAGCACAGGCACTGTCCACCCGGGTCCCACCTTCCCCTCATCCTCTGGCATCTTCCCTCCAGACTCCTGTATCCAGCCCAGCCCTATGGGCTCTGCCCTGGGAGGAAGGAGAGAGGGGAGGAGAGCAGGGGCTGTTGGGCTGCCCCTAGAGTTAGTTATAAATTTGAGTGAAGCCTTCTCCCCAAGGGCTCATCAGACCAACTTCTGACTGGGGGCCTGACTGTGTATATGGCAGGAGAGATTCTCCAGGCTCAGGCCCATCAGGCCCCCTAATTGACTGTTAATAGAGTTGCCAGGGGGAGGGGTCGCAGCTGTTGGCTCTGGGGATAGGAGGACAGGGAGAATTATCACCATTTCTCGCGTGGTCCCTGTCTCTGCTCCCATTCAGGTCTCTGCTCCTGGCTTTGTCTCTGAGTATAGAATCACAGACCTAGAGGAAAGCTCAACTTGAGGCCAGCCAATGCTCACACATGTCATACATGAACACACTCAAGTTCAGGGATGGAGAATACATTGGCCTGGGTCTGGAAACACATTGGTGGCTGAGAGAGGAAGTTGAACCACCCAGACCCTTAGATGGATGCACTTTGATTCAACTGCTCCGGTTCCCTCAGCATCTTTCTGCTCTTGGACGGAAGCCAATACCCCAATGTTCATCTCAGCCCCCATCTAACTTGACTCGCAGTGTGTAGGAGTTGTGAGCATGCTTCTTCTTCCAGACCTCCATCTTGACCTTGACACCCTAAGTAAAGTCTTCTTGTGGGTGCTTCTCTCCGCCCACATATTAGTTACCAAGTCCTTTCCTCTTTCACCTTGTCCCTGGCCTCTTCACATGGGCTCACCACACCTGTCCCTTGTCCCCATATTGTTCCCTTGCCCCCATATTCTATCTTTACCCAAATATATTAGAGACCCCAAATGCCTTCCTGTGGTGCCCAGTGTTTATGAAACATTGGGTTCCACACTCTCCTTCAAACCTCACCAACCTGTGTGGCCACAGCCGTGTTCCACCCTCTGTCTTCTCTCTCCTTTGCCTATCGTATGTCCATGGAGGGCCCATCCCAGCCCTGGTGCCCCTTTCTTCCTTTGTTCATGGTATCCATAATTGAAATGGCCACCACCTTTTATTTTATCCAACTTTCAGGAGTCACCTCAGGCTCCACAGAATCGCATTGATCATGCCTCTTCTCTGGCCCCCATTAGCCTTCCCTCTCCAGGCCCGCCAGCCGGGCATTTGTCACCCACTTACCTGCTGCCTGACATGTCACTGCACTTATTCTGGACCACTGACCCTCTGTCCAGTTCATATACCTTATTCAAGTGGCCACAGGTGTCCCCCGGGTCACATGTCTTATTCTACGTGTTCCATGCACATCAGTGGAATCCTCCAGATAAGGAAGTCTCTTTAGAGCCCTTTAGTGTTGAAGACAACGTGAGACCTTAACTCCTTCATTTTATAGATGTAGAACAGAACGTTCAGGCAGAAAGTGCCTGGTAATGAGCAGGGGAGGTAGTTGAAAAAGTTACACATTTCAGCACCTACCACACCAGCAGTCACCACCCTGTCCCCAGAGTTCACCCTGTCCCCGAGTGTCTTTATTAGGCAGGGAAGTTAGTTAGTAATAGTATTTTCAAGTGCAGAAAACCATGATACCTTTTTGAAAAATGGTATCAGGGGTGGTGGGGGAAACCCTGTAGCCATAGGAGGGCCTTTCTGTGGCAGCCTTCACCTCTGCCCTTTCTCCTGTTCAGCCCATTTCTGCCCCTATGTAATCCCTGGCCCGGCTATGTCCAAGGATGTCTTGGTCCCTTCCCCACTTTTGGCTCTTGCTGTTGTTGCAGGCGTGTGGCAGGCATGTGTCACAGGCATGTTGCAGGCGTGTTCTAGACACGGCCATTTCCACTTGGCTGCCTATGCCACACAGGTCAGGTGGCGAGTGGCCTGGGCTGCCCCCACGCCGTGTTTAGCAGGAGAGCTGAGCGGAGGCGGTGCCTGGTTCCCCAGCTACAGTCTCTCGTTAGAAAGAAATTAAAAGCCACTCAATTTTGGCTAATATCCCTCTGAAGGCCTTTAACTCCACCTGTGACTAACCCATTCATAATCGCTCCGTTTTAGTGGCTCAGGCTGATGTAGCCTCAATTAATTTGGGAGGAGAGATAAACGGCCGTTCCTCTTTGTCTCCCATCCATTCCTCCCTTCCCTGTTGTCTCCCCCACAGCCTCTCGGTATCTCTGCCTCCAAGCTCAGTTCTCCTTTCCTTTTTCTAGTCTCACCTCTCTTTCTCATCTTGACTGAGTGGCTTGAGCTGTCTGCCTCTTCAACTCTCTTTGTGTTGCAAAGCCTTAGTTTTTGTCCTTTCTTGTGGAGTCTCTTTCTGATTCCCCCTGGCTGTCTCTCTCACTTCCTGTCTCCTTTTCTTTGTCCATGTCTCTGTTTGGCCCCTGCCCCTTGCTTGTCTTTTTCTCTGCTCCATGTTTCCTTTGGTCCCTGACTTTGGCCACTCTGTCACCTCTGGGGCTCCTTGCCCCACAAGTGTGCCCACACGCCCTGCTCTTCTCTGGTTCTGACCTGGTTTTCTGCCCCCTCATCCTGCTTGCGCCAGCCGGTTCTTTGTCTCTGTCCCTCTGAACAGCTTCCTTCTGTTCCCCTGGCCCCTTCTGCTTTATCCCCTTTGTGCTGCCTCCCTTCTCCCTGTCCCCTGTGCTTGCTCTTTTCTTGATTCCGATTTATTCTTTTATTCCTAGTGTCTCCACTTGTGCTCTGGGTCCCTGAGTTTTCTCTCATTTCCTTTCCCTATCCTGTCTCAAAGATGACTCCCTCCCCCTGAAAGCTCAAACCTCTTTTCTTTTGGTGCCTCCGAGCCCCCTAGCCCATGAGCCCTTTTGTCTCCCCCACCCCTCTCGAATTATTATTAATGATAAAAGCTCAAACATCACATCAGTAATTTCTGAGTGAGTTTTGCAATGAAACTGGGGCCTTCTCGGCCCCTCCCGAGTCCCACAAATTTTACTTTTGTAATTTCACGCCTCTGGTTATCGCCACGCTGCTCCGTCCCTCTCTGCCTCTCAGCTCCCCTCCCCACCCCCCTCCCCCCCGGAGAGAGCACTTAAACTTGTTTTCATTCCCTTATTCTTTATTTTTTTAATGTCCACTCTCTCCGGAGTCAGTAATGCTCTTCCTCTCTTTCCTCTCCCATTTTCTGTTAATTCTGCGCCATCTGCCTTAGCATCTGTTAAAAATAAAATTTCCCTCACACAATGAGAAGCCTCCCTGCTCCTCCCTTCCCCCCCTGCAGCCCCCCAGGTTTGGTGCTGGGGCGTCAGATGCCACTTCCTCTCTTGGGATCCTCCCCCCCCCCCGCCCCCCAGTCCCTAGTCTGGTTTTCAGAGAAGAGACACTGTGTTGGGCAAGCAGGCAGCTGGGGGGGGGGTCTGCCCAGGAGGCCTGGAGCTGGAGGGGGCAGCTGCAGAGGGAGCTGGAAATTGGGGGGGGGGTTGTGCAGAGGATGGACCAGGCTCCACCTTCTTGCCTTTCGGGGACCGGCCAAGGCTGGAGCTTTGAGCTGCTGAGACAGAGCACCTGCACAGGTAGGTGACAACAGGTGGGGCAGAGGCTTAAGGAGACCTGGTACACTAATGAAGAAGCATGCTGGTCAGTCTCTTTGCTTCTTTCTGGAGTGCTAGTGCCCGAGGCTGAGGGGTAACGTGAGTGATTTGGGGGAGATGGGAGGAAGCTATCAAGTCCCACTGGCTGACTCCAGCTTGGGCTGGCAGTGATGATACAGAGGGTATCCTTATGACGGGCAGTCCAGGGTCACCTGCACATGTCTGCTGGAGGACTGTGGTCCTGCTGCTGCCCTGGACTCACCTGGAAAAGGGGGTGGGGGTGGGTGGGCGTGGGGTCAATGACTCACATGCCCTGAAGACTTTGGGAGGCAGAAAGCTCTTGGGTAGAAGCCAGCTTCCCAGAAGGTCTGAGGCTGTCTGTGTACATGTGAATGTGTGCCCATGAGATTAAGTGTTGCCCCTGTCCACTGGTGTGCGTGGGTATGTCTAGGACATATGTGTAATGTAAGCTGGCTTGGATTTTTTTTTCTGTGCCATCTATATCTGATCACATCTCTCAAGTGGGAGAGTGTTATGTGTTTTAATGCCTATGTCTGTGTCTGTCCCTGAGATGGGGTGTGACATCATTGTGTATGCTGAATGATGTTTCTCTGTGTGTTTCTACGTAAGTGCTGCTTTGCAGAACCAAACCGTCAGTCTTCGCGCCTATGCGATGGCTCAAATCTTACTACTACTTTGGAGTATTTGTATGAGAGTGTTACGTTTTGTGTATCTGTACACGTGTGATGCTGTGTGTAGCTTTTTGGCACCGACACGTGGATTGCGTAACTTCTGAGCAAAATGATGCTCCAGAGCCTCCCTCCATGGGAGGGTGTTCCCGTGACAGATGTGTGTGCACTGTAGACTTTGTTTGGCTCAGTACTACACAAACGTGTGTGTGTGTGTGCGCGCGGGCGCGCGCGCGCATACACACGTGCGTGTGCGGGTGGCGGAAGTGTGGTTGAACCAGACGTGGCTGAGACTTGGTGGCTCCGATGAGATCACCTGAGATAAGGTCTCCTGGGAAACCAAGCAGCTCAGAATAGAGGTGTCAAAATGGCACAGGTTTCATTCCCACATCTACCCCTGACCAGGTGAGCTACTGCAAGTATCTTAGACATGAAGTTTCTACATCCATATGCAGTGTTTGTCTTAAGATTTGGCACCAAAGGTCTCAACTCACCTGGTATCTAATGCTTACAGTAAGTCTAGCACCTGCCATTACACACCCTTCATTCTGCACAGGAACTTTTTTTTTTAAGATTTATTTATTTATTTTATGTATGTGAGTACACTGTAGCTATACAGATGGTTGTGAGCCTTCATGTGGTTGTTGGGAATTGAAGTTTTAGGACCTTTGCCCACTCTGGTCACCTCTGCTCGCTCAGGCCCAAAGATTTATTTATTATTATACATAAGTACACTGTAGCTGACTTCAGATGCACCAGAAGAGGGCGTCAGATCTCATTACAGGTGGTTGTGGGCTACCATGTGGTTGCTGGGATTTAAACTCAGGACCTTCGGAAGAGCAGTCAGTGCTCTGCTGAGCCATCTCTCCAGCCCCTGCACAGGAACTCTTTTTGTTTGTTTGTTTGTTTGTTTTTGTTTTTCAAGACAGGGTTTCTCTGTATAGCCCTGGCTGTCCTGGAACTCGCTTCGTAGACCAGGCTGGCCTCGAACTCAGAAATCTGCCTGCCTCTGCCTCCCAAGTGCTGGGATTAACACCATCACCTGACAGGAACTCTTAAAGGATCCTTACTGTTTTAGGAGTGAGGAAACCGAGGCACAGAGTATAAATAATAGAGACTAGGCATTTGAGTGTCTGATCAGCCAATGGTAGCTTGAGAAATGGATCTTCCCAAATTATTAAAACTCGTGTGTGTGTGTGTGTGTGTGTGTGTGTGTGTGTGTGTACATGTGTGTTCTGCCTTATGAGATTTCTTTCCTAGGTTATCACTGCCTCCCCACCTTGTCTCAACCAGCATCCCAGAGGAGCGATGGTCCTGGGGACTAGACAATAGAGACAATATGAAGGAGGCACTGGCCTTGCCCTGCGGCCAGCTATTGCCAGCCAGCCTTGATCGACACCAAAGACGCCTAATCTCTCTCTGGCCCGAGGGGAGCAGAAGCGTTTGTGAAACAGATTTTTACAAAATGTTTTGACCCTGCTCTCCCCTCCCCCCTTCCATTCCTGCCTGGCACCGTGTCACCTAATTAAATCAGCCTTCGTGGGCGACTCAGCTTCCTGCTAATTGTGCTCTGAGCCTGCTTCCGGAGGCCGCTCTCCCCACCCCCTAACCACCACCCCAACTCCGGAGGGCAGCGCATCGGTGGGGCAGGGTGAGGGGGGAGCTCTGAGAGGTGCAGAGGCCCTTAGGAGGGAGGCACTTGTGGTCTTCCTGCGAGTTGGTCTGCAATCGGGGAGACTGAGTCACCCGGCCTCTGCTTGGCCAGCCTTGTTGCCCAAGGACCCGGGCCCAGGTCTGAAATGACCCTGGGTCTCGGGGAGACCAGCTCGAGCGTATCCGAGTAATTGTCTCCGCCAGACGGAGGGAGAGCGAGGCTACGCGGATTCCGAAAATCCCAGGTTTCCTTCCTCTTCACCAGCTGCACTGGCCCCGCCTAAGCCAGTTTTTCTGGTTGCTTCTCAAGCTTGGAGGCCTATGGGAGTGCGCTGCCTCTGTCCATGGTGCTGAACACGCTCCAACCCGCTATGCCTCCAAATTTGCCCCATGAGAGCAATGACTAAAAACAACCTGGGTGACTGACACGCATCGACCTAAGAGCTTCCAAGCTCTGTTTAGTTCAACTCTCTCAGGACCCTGAGAAAGGAGACATTCCCATTTTGAAGATGAGAACATGGAGACAAAATGGTTAAAAAGCTCCAGTTGAAGAGTGTAAGAAGGTTTTCACTTTATCCACATTATCTACTTTCTTCTTTAAATTTTATGTATTTATGTTTAAGTGTATGTACATGTGTGTGTGTGTGTTTGCAAGTGTGTGCTTGCATGCATGCATGTGTGCGTCAATGGAGGTCAGAATCTCCTAAAACTGAATTTACAGGCAGTTGTGAGCCACCTAACTCTGGGGATCAAATTCATGTCTTCAGTCCTTTTTTTCCCCACAACACAGAACATGTATTATTTGTGCATTGAGAAAAAGTTGTGAAGGAAACACCTTTCTTTTTCTTTTCTTTTTTCTTTCTTTCTTTCTTTCTTTCTTTCTTTCTTTCTTAATGTAAGAAACATCCTTCTGGTCAAAGGCCTCGTATTTTTCAAAGAGAAAAGAGATTCACATAAAGCTTTAGAAGAAATAAGGGAAGACATTGGATGGACTTCATCTGGTTTCTTACTCCAACAATCCAATGTCCACATATGGTATATATATGAATATATATGTAATGGGAAAATAAGTAAAAATTTGAATATAGACAGGATATTTGATTATTAACAATAATTAAGGAATTATTGTTATTTTTAGTATGTGTGAGTGTAACAATATTGTGACTTTGGAGCTTCTAAGAAATCTTTCTCTTTTTTTCCCCCCCTTAAAAAAAAGTTGGGGGCTGGGGGCGTGATTCAGCTGGTAGAATGCTAAAAAAGCATCGTTGACTTGGTCCTCAGCACAACATAAACTGGGCATATACTCCCAGAACTCAGTAGGGAGAAGTCGGAGGATCAGAGTTCAATGTCAACTTCATCTTTGGCTACATGATGGGAGCTCAAGGATAGCCTGGCCTACATGAGCCCTTTCAGAGGAAAACTTTGTTAGGACCTGGGCAAATGGCTCAGTGGTCCAAGTGCTATGTCATATAAACATGAAGGCACGAGTTTAGATCCCTGATCACCCACATGAAAAGCTGGGCTCAGCAGCAGCTCTGTAAACACAGGGCTAAGGAGGTAGAGACTGTGGGATCCATGATGCTGACTTGTATGCCCTGACATTCTAGCCAATCAATGAGTCCCAGGTTCAGCACAATACCTTGCTCAAAATTAAGACACCCAGGATCCATCTCTGGGCTCCACACATGTGCAAACACGTCCCCCACATGTACCTACACATATGCATACACATGGATATTATACATACATTCGAAAACCCACAAAAAAGGAGCTGTTAGGCGATCCGTTCAAGGTTTCTTAAGAGCCTCTTCTTCAACAGCCATGACAGACTCACACTGGCAAATGTCCACACACTGACAGTGTGGTCTGTCTACAAGTCTGTGTGACTGACTGCATGGGTTGGCATTGTATCTCCGTGAGAACATGAGCAGCACATATTAAGTGGCTAAGAGACACCAGAGTTTCTATAATGTGTATTCCAGTCCTTTAAACTTACAGCGACCCTGAGAGGGAGGAATTACTGTGCCACTATAGCAAGTGCAGGAACTGAGGCAGAGAAAGTAATTTGCCCGTGGCCTTACAGTTAGTAAGGGATAGAGCCGGAGCCCAGGTATTTTGGCTCTACTCCCTAATGTTCTTGCTAATTGACTAAACCACAGTGGCCTTATTAGTGTGTAAGGCTTGTGCCCGAGTGTGACTTCCTTCAGTGCGTGGAAGAGAGGAGCCATGTATGTGGCCACAGCAGGGGCCACCCTGCCTGTGATGCGGGGCAAGACATGCAAGGAGCTGCAGAGAAGCAAGCAAGGAAGGGTGAATGGACATGAACTTGTCAAGGAAAAGGGCATGGCCCACTAAACATTTACTTCCTCTGAAGGACTTACCTGGTTACGGAATGTAGCTAAGTTTGATCTTGAAATTAAAAATTCCCTCTCCGTAATAAGAAAAGAGACCATTCACCAGACAATTCTGTCTCTTAGCCTGTAAGAAGCTATGGAAACCATACCATGTATGATGTCTGGGATAGGGTAAGGATGTATTGGCAACCTCCATTACTGTGAAAGAACTGGGCTTAGTGTTAAGAGCGGAACTCACCAGCTGGACAACTTGGGTGAGAGACATACCTCATTCAGCCTCACTTCTCCCTTCTAAGACACGGAGCTAAGCATACTTTAAATATGGTAAACGTGCTGGGCACAGGGCACACGCCCACTCTCAGCACTCAGGTGGCCGAGGCAGGAGGATCTCTGTGAGTCTGAGGCCAGCCTGGTCTGCAGAGTGAGTTCCAGAACAGCCAGGGCGACACAGTGAGACCCCGACTCCAAAACCATACTGTAAACAAAATTTAGATGAGATGATAGAAGGTTCCAGGCAGTGTGCCAAGGGCACAGTACGTGTCCAGGAAACGGCAGAGTTATTGCTTTATTCCAGTGTTTCTGATACATTTCCCTTGGCACCTGGTGCCACCCAAGTTATTGGATGTTTCTTTTGTTTTTTTTTTTAAGATCTCAGTGTGCATGCGTGGGTGTGTGGGGGCGTGCGTGTGTGTGTGTGTGTGTGTGTGTGTGTGTGTGTGTGTGTGTGTGTGCACCATGTGTATATAGATAGCCAGGAAGGCCAGGAGAGGATATTGGATCCCTGAATTTGTTGTGGGTGCTGCAAACTGAATTCTGGTTCTCTACAAGAGCAGAAAGTGCCTCTAACCACTGAGCCATCTATCCAGCCTCATGCTGTGGTATTCTAACCTTGGCTTTTGTGTGTGTTCCAAAAGTGTACCTGTGTCAGTTGCCTGAATGCCTCCCACCCCCCTTCCTCCCATCCCATGAGCTGCCTGATTTATTTAAGTCTTTCTATAAAACAATGTAGGGCATTGGCATAGGGACTATCAAGGAAAAGGCCTTACCATAGAAGAAAGCAATTTGGACTTCAAATGTACAACTCCCCTTGACTTTTGTTCAGTTGTGTGATTTTGATCAAGTGACATTTTTCCTCTCAAGGTGTCTTCTCTCCTGCACTCACAGTGAGAGGGTAGCTTGGACGTGCTATGGCATCGTGTCGTGAGACTCTTTGGTTAACTGAATGTGTTCAGGAGTCAGACAGAGGATGAGGTGAAGTCTTGGACTCTGAGAGGCTGTGAGAAAGGATTGTAGATGCTGGAGTTGAAGCTATGGAGGCGTGACTGTCAAGACACAAAGGCAGTGACTCGGAGGGATTTGTGACTACACTTCCTCAGGGTGAATGACTGCATCCATGTGAGACCGCGTGGGAATAGGAGGGAGTGGGTGGGTGTGTTTAAGTAGGTAGGTATGTGCAGGCATCACACTCTATAAATGAATGATGTTCAAAGGTGTGAGTGTAAGGCCATGAAAATTAGACAAATGACGTGAAACTGGGTGTGGAAGGAGCATGCCTGGGATCATCTGTGAACATAAGTTGAGAGGTAGGACACGTGTGCGGAACTGTGGGCTCATGAAATGGAGGGGAGGTGGAGGAATCTCTGAGGTTGGCCTCAGGAAGAGCTCAGGCCACAGATGAGCTGCTCCCCTCAGGGGCCCTCTGACGGACTTGTGGGCAGCTCTGTGATCTGGGATGACCTACACACTGTTTCAGCCACAATGGATTCTCCTCAGCTGTGATGACAGACGGTTCCCTTTACGTCTCACACTTGTGTTCATATTTATTTAAAGGCTGGGTGGCCAGAGGTGATCTCCTCCTCCTCCTCCCTGGCCATGAGACTCCAAAATAGTGGCAAGATGGGAGCCGACACACAACAAGGATGGAGATGTTGCTGATGAAGCAGAGTGCCTCCCTCCACTGAAGTCATTGGGGAATATCTGGAGTGGGTGTGTCCTCCACTGAGAATACTTATGCAGGATTTCAGCTCGCTCTTGTGTTGATGTAGAGAACACAGACATAAGTATGTCACACTTGTGTGCAAGGCTCACTGAGATCCTCAGAGTCACCTAGACACCTAGAAACTAGCCTGAAAAGTCAGCTTCTGTTGCTGCCTCTTTCTCTTTGATTTAAGAGACGCGTAGAAGACAGCAATGCCCTCCTTGGGTGCATAGACAGGAATATAGTGCCCTAAGACACTTTTCAAGACAGCGTGATGATTTGGGTCCAAATATAAAAATGTATATCTTCTTTAAATATCATAATTTCATTTCTAAGAATTTATCTCAAGGAGATAATTGTATGGATGCAAAAATAACTGTACACACACAGACACGTACACACACTCATCTTGGGGTATTTAACAGTGTAAAGATGGAAGCAACCTAAACGTATTTGGCTAAGTAGGTGACATGGTGATCCAGAATAGAACTAGTAAACTGCTCACAGCACTCTGTACTCGTGGAGTAAGAGTGATGTCCTATGTGCTATTGAAGGGAACAGAACACGGAGCTTGGCTCCCTTTACGTCTCACATTTGTGTTCATATTTATTTAAAGGCAGAGAGAAGCCAGGTGTGGTGGTGGGAGCTCTTCTCTTTAGTCTCATTGGGCTTGGGAGGCGGAGGCAGGATGATCACAACTTCAAGACCAGTCTCAGCTGGATAGCTGGGCCACGAGAGAGACTTCATCTCAAAACAAGCAAACAAAAAAATGCACAAAGAGCTATCTGGAGGTATAATCTTTCAAGTGGCAACAATGACCAGGTGGCCATGGTGGGATTTATTTCTGAGGTTCATTGGATTGGTATGTTTGTTTTTCTACTTTTGCAGGGAACATGCATCTCCTTTAAAGATAATAAGAAGAAAGAGGCTTGGCATGGAGCAAGCTACTTAAGGACTATTTAGGAAGAAGCCTCCACATGAAGGTGTTGGGAAGAACAACAGCACATTGAATAGTGACATCCCAACTACATGCCTCTCCAGGTGGTGCGACATGCCTCTTCTCTTACCCAGGGCGCCTTGCCTCATTATTTTTCCCCCTTTGAGCCACAGGAAGAAGATGTGACTTTGAGAAACCCTGGTCTTCAAACTGGAGAGAGAAAGAGAGAGGGACATCTAGGTAATGCTAAGTCAGCTTTTGAGACCTCTGAGGCTTGGTGCCCCTGTGTGTGTGTGTGTGTGTGTGCATGCATATGTGTAGAAGGGGGAACATGGGGACATGGATACAGGAGACGACACGATCTAGGACTCTCTCTGTCCTAGTGCCCCACTCCTTAGCCAGGGTTTCCAGCTCATGTCCAGCAGAATAACATTTTAGTTTCCAACTAAAGCAATCATCCTGAAAGTACCTGAAAGCATTTTCCTCTGGGGATGAACTCCTTAGAGCCTTGGGGCTCCGGGTGATTTAGCACCCAAAGACTGTACTGCTCCCTAGACTAGTCCTTCTGAGGAAGTGTTGGCTTCTCCTCCATGCTTCCTGGACACTGGAGGGACTGCATCTCCTGGGTGGGACTCTTCTGTTTCAGTCAATTCTAACAATTGATCTTACAAGGAGTCGATGAAGAAGGAGGAGGAAGAGAAAGGTAAAGGCAGAGGAGGAGGAAGAAGGAAAAGAGGAAGAAGAGGAGGGGAAGAAAACGAAGAAAGAAGAAGGGAGGAAGGGAAAGGAAGGAGAAATAGGTCCAGTCTGGCTGGGGTCTGCAAAGGAGATGTGCTTCAAGGCCGGCGATTGTTATGGTCTTAATGTTTGTGTCTCCTTAAAATCCACACACCGGAAGGAACCTTTGGCCCTAAAGATGGCAGTACAGAGATGTTGGGCCTTCTGTGGGTGGTTTGGTCATGAAGGCAGAACTGCCCCCATTCCCAGCTGGACTAGCACCCTTATAAAACAAGCTCCAAGACCTGTTTGCCTTCCCTCCCATGTGAGCTGATTATGACAAAGGAAGTAGAGCCCACCCAGACCCCCACCCCCACCCCGAACCTTGATCTCGGACTTCTCAGCCTCTGAAACTGTGAAGAATAAATGTCTATTTGTGAGTAAGCTTCCTGGTCTAAGGCCTTTTGTTATAGTAGCCCCAGTGGACTCATGCTCTGGTGGAAAATTCAAGAGTCTACACCAATAGCTCAAGAGCAGAGCAGTCGGGTCTAGGATAGTGCAAACAAACGGTGAAACCTACCTAGCCATTGTCAGAGGCGTGGCCTCAGCAGAGGCGTGGCTTCAGCAGAGGCGTGACCTTCCTGGTGTTCACTGTAGGAATAGAGCAAAATAAAGCCTAGAAATGGCGAGGAGACTATTCAGTTTATTAAGGAGAGTATATGACATCAGATTCTAGTCACAGCAGACTGGGCAGCCAGTGAGATGGAGGTCTGTATGAAAAACAGAAATGTTCCTCATTTTTGTAATGTACTAAGGGTTTTGTAAAGATTCTGCATGAAAAATGTGGATCAAGTTCAGGCCACCCTCTTTCCCATGTCCAAAGGACACAATGTGTCCTGATGCCTGGAAATCCCTTCTTTCTCCAATCACCCACAGTCCTCAAACACCACACACCCATGGTTTGAGGTCTTTCTCATCTCTGCTCTTTTGCTTTTGTCTCTTTTTAAGACACTAGCTTGCCATTGTCCCACGGATTGGGCTCTAAAGGCCAGATAGATAATTTACGTGATTCACAACCTTAATACATTAAAGATTATTTATTTACTTATTTGTGATTGTTTACTTATTGACTTACTTATTTTGGGTTTTTCGAGACAAGGTTTCTCTGTGTAGCCTTGGCTGTCCTGAAACTCACTATTATGGACTAGACTGGCCTCCATCTCTGAGATCCACCTGCCTCTGCCTCCTAAGTGCTGGGATTAAAAGGTGTGTGCCACCACCACCTGGCTTGTTCTATCTATCTATCTATCTATCTATCTATCTATCTATCTATCTGTCTGTCTATCTATCTATCTATCTATCTATCTATCTATCTATCTATCTATCGAGACAGGATCACTCTGTGTGGCTTAGGCTGGCCTGGATTACAGCTGTGTCACTATGTCAGACAGGAGAACAATCCTTTCCAAGCTGGCTGTAGTGACCCATAGCTTTCATCCCAGCACTTGGAATGCAGAAACAGGAGGATCTCTGTGGGTTTGAGGTCAGCCTGGTCTATACATCGAGGACAGCCATAGTGAGACCTGTGACAGAACAAACAAAAACAATATTAATGCCTTGTATTGCGTGTAAGGGTTTCACTTTTACATGGCCTCGTTGCTTTAACTAACTCTTATGGTGTGAAATATATGGGGCATATATTATTCTCACACCCTAGGTAGGCAACTGAGGCCCAGGTTACAGAACTAGCCCGACTCTTGGAGGTAAAGCTAGTAAACTCCCCTTTCAGGCCCTAGCACACACTTGGGGCCAGGCAGATGAGGGCGTGTAACCTTTGCTCTGATGAGGGCTTGTTTGTTTAGGGGTTAGATGGACTGATAAAGATGCTACAAAAAGGGAAGTATAACTGTCCCAAGCTTAGCTAACACCCCATCATTAGATATTTTCCTTGTGGGTGGCTAGTTCAGCGCAGGCCATTGAAGGCAGTGACAGATGTGGCCTGAAGGGCTGCTGAGCTCGGCTGTAAGGTGCAAGGTATAGTGGACTGGACCCCCAATGCCCGGTGCGGAAAGACGCAGGGACTGCCCTTACCGCAGGGCGGCGCTCTCGAAGCCACCCACCTACCCACCCCTCCGAGCCGGCAGACTGAGGCTCGCGCCGCCCGCCACCGCCCCCTGGTGGACCTCGGTGGGCGCGGCACGGAGCCCCACCCCACCTCGGTGCATCCCGCAGCGGAGGGGGGGGGGGCCGCGGAGGCGCAGGCGCAGGCGCCGCAACTCTCCCGGCGCTCCCCCCGCCGCTCCCCCGCTCGCTCCACTTTGGGGATAATTTAACATGTTTCACACTAACTTTCCCGTAATGGCCGCGGAGCCTTTAGAAATGCAGCCTCCCGCTTTATCGGCGGCCG
Source organism: Mus caroli (assembly GCF_978045245.1). NCBI lineage: Eukaryota > Metazoa > Chordata > Mammalia > Rodentia > Muridae > Mus > Mus caroli. The sequence goes on from NW_028227275.1 coordinate 16,617,454, forward strand.
CGCTAATGGTTATCTCGCAGCCGTGCCCCCGGCGATCCTGTCAGGAGTAAATAGAAGCTGACACAGTCATTTGCTTAAATCTTCTCCACACTTTTGCCGCATTTCCCTCCAGAGGATACCCCTGAAACAACAATTATTTGAAATGTCACGCGTTTCTGCCCCTGGGCTACCAACAAATGAACATTAAATCTATTAACAGAAAGAAAAAATTAAATGTTTACTTTTCCAAGAAGGTGTGAGAGGCCAGAGTCAGGGAGGGGCCGAAGGACGGGGATGGAACAGGCGGAGCCAGGCAGAGAAAGGAAGAAGAGTAATACAGACAGACGGACGAACGGACAGACGGATGGACAGCTGGGCCCACAGAAAGAAGCGGAGAGAAACAATACTCAGACATCAGGACCAAATCAAGAGAAGTGGAGAAAGATTTCTAGAGAGGTAGAAAGTCAAGACAGGAAATCACAAATCACAAAAGGAGAAGAGAGAGAACACAGAAAGGCATTCTCCACCCATAAATGTCACCCCTCCTGCGGTCCAAAAAAAAAAAAAAAAAAAATCCAAAACGAAGCCATCGCCACGGCTGCTTTCCTCTGGACCTGGGGGCTCCCTCGTTCAGCCCGCCAGGATCCTTGTGTTCAAAGTCAGAGCTCTACCAGTTCAGCCAGGACGGGTAGAGGGTGGGTTGAGAGTTTGAAGCTGGGGATGCTGGGGTCAGCAGGTGCTAGGAGACCCCTGGGTCCCCTGTCGCTTGATTCCCTCCGGGGCTCCTGGCCATCCTAGTCCACTCTGCGACTCAGTCTCCTCGTGTGGGCAGTGGGAACTAGGACCTGAACCTGCACTGTGCAGGTCACCTAAGTGATAAAGTGTCCTAGTGAGGTGCAATGGCCTAATTGCCCTCCCTGAGGTTGGCCTGTGTGACAACTGAGCGCTATCTCTGCCGGTTGAATAGGATTTGGAGTGTGTGTGGCCATACATTTTGGTGCCTTCAGGCAAGCGCCTTGCTGTCTGGAATGTCTCCAGTAAGAGGGCACTTCCTGCAAGGAACAGTAAGGCCGGCACGAAGTCTGCCATGAAGGAGCATTCGTGTCCCCACACATTAACCCAGGATCAAGGTTTAGTGAGGCATGGGTGGAGGCTGGAGGACTGAGCAGTGGGGGGTTGGATGTGGGCTCAGGAAGAGCTCAGCAAGAGACTGATACAAGAGTCATGGGGGGTCAAAGAGAGGGTCCTGGGACCGGAAGAACAGATGGAAGCAGCCAGGATGGCATGAGTGGGCTGTTCTCAGTTCTTAAGCCCCTCTCCCTTGCCTGTGGTCCCTCATGGAACAATTTCTCCGTGGCACTCTCAGTTAAAAGTAGGTCAGGTCTTGCTGGGGTTGGGTTGGGGTCCTGGGCCAACGGAGCAAGGGGTCAGGCAGGCTTGGGTGTGAACACCCACTCCACACACACCAGTCCAAGGCAGTGACTGATGCCTGAACACAGGAGCAAAGCTATGAACTCACTCTCACATTCACATGCACACTTTTTTTATCCTCACATGAACCCATGCTCTGAACACTTCAGACACACTCATGTAAACCCAGGGAGACAGCTTTTTACACCCAAACCTTCTACACTCGCATCCACATTAAAGATGACTCTTGGTCCCTGTCCTTCCCTCTGACAATGCCTATCCCTCATGCTCTCACCAACACCAAAGGAATGACAAAAGACAGTGTCCGTCTGTACTACTGAGGCTGTGTTTCTGTCTGAATGAAGACTAGCCCATGTATGTTTTTTGTGAGTGTCTGACAAAGAAAATATCCATATATTTTTGTATTTTTGAATGTGGACATGTTGCCACATCCAAGAAGACTCTGTGTGTGTGTGTGTGTGTGTGTGTGTGTGTGTGTGTAGGGTTGTGTGCCAGTGTGATTGTGTGTGACTGGCTGAGAGTGTGTACTGGGGGTGTGGGGGGGTGAGTGCTATTTAAATAAAAAAGAAAGGAAGTGAATCAGGGTCGTTTCCATTTTAATTGTAAAACAGATAAGCACTAAACACTTTGAAAAAGTAAATGACTTGAGAATAATTACTCTCTATTACCCAGCGTCCCAGGGGGGCAGTTGGAGGAGCCCAGATGGCTACAAAAATGGGATTTAGCAGAAAATTGAAGACATTATTCACCGTAACACATTATCAATTACCTTCATATCAATTACAATAACCTTACATTAGCGAGGGGCCCCGAGACCCTCAAGCCCCGAGACACTGCAATCGCTGTAGCCCCGAGAGGGAGGGGTGGGAGGAGGTAAGAGGATGGGAGGGGACTGGGAGTGTCCTGCTTCCTTTTCTCTCCTGGAAATGCCGCCAGCTCAGGCCTTAAACCCCACTCTGAGTCTCCACTCCCTGAATTTTTCCCTATTCCACAATCCCCAGCTGGAAGTTAAGAGAAAGAGGACATGTTGGATTTGGCAGTGAGCTAAGGGGTGCAGGGCTGAGGAGCTGAGAGACAGACATTAGAGATGATGTGCAGGAGAGACCTAGATGGGCAGTGGAAGTCTGGGAAGCTGAGAAGACTGACAGTTTGAAGGTGAATGGGGCCAGTGTACTGGAAAGTCACCTAGAAATTCCAGTTCTACAGTCTGGTCCCTCCTAGTCTGCTCTCTCCATGTCTTCCACGATTCTCCAATGCACCGAGCTGGTGGGCCCTTCCTCCCTCTCTCAGCCGCCCTCCCTGTCGCTCCCTTCCCTGCCCACTTGAGCTTCTTCTCTATGACTGACTCTCATCTCAAACTCTCCCAGATGATGTAGGGTAGGCAGTACTCATGAGAACCAGGAAGGGAAGTGAGGCATGGCGGCACATAGATGCTTAGAGCTGTAATGTCAGCATTGGCATGAGTTCAAGGCTAGCCTGGGCTAGAATGAGACCCTGCTTCACAATAACAAACAAACAAATAAATAAAAGCATGGAAAAATATAAAATGCCTCAGCACTTTAAAGATGGCCTGACTTAGTTATTTTGTTTGAATAAGATATTATTCCCATTCTGTTTTACCTTTTTTTGTAATGATCACAGCCAAAAAGACTTTTTATTTTAAAAATGATTTTATTTTTATTTTATGTGCATCTGTGTTTTGCTTGCATGTATGTCTGGGTGGGGGTGTCAGATCCCATGCAACTGGAGTCACAGACAGTTGTGGGTTGTCATGTGGGTGCTGGGAATTGAATCCAGTCCTCTGGAAAAGCAGCCAGTGCTCTTAACCATCTCTCTATCCTTGAAAGATACATTTTAAACTGACTTGTGGCTGCCATTCTGTTTTTTCTTGTTCTTGATGGGCTAAGGCACCTGAAAAGAAAAGGACTAGTGGAGACAATTACAGTCATCTTCCCTGTCAGTCTCTTCCTTGGGGAGTCTTTAGCTTCCTATATCAGAGCCCCTGGTTTTTCATACAACATCCCTTCTGGTAGAGATAAGGCAGAGATGCTGAAATCTACCTAATTCTCCTCCCCTCTCCCCCTAAAATCCAGTCCCAAGGACCAGCCATCCCAGAAAGAAGAACATGGAAACCTATGGGAGTCACAGGTCCCCACGCACAGCCCACACCAACTCTCATGCCTGTCCCCAGCATGCATGCATATATTATCTGTCCTTGGATAGTTTTTATACGTTTATACTTTCCACGTTCTTCTGCTGTCTGAGATCAGCCTTGGCAGCACACATACACTTCTATAATCTACACAAACACAGGCTTTCCATTTCACACACAGAGCAGTCCGAGGAGGGCAGGCCTGGGCAAAATTGTCAACTTGATTCATGGTGTGTGGTATGTGTCCAGGGGAGTGAGAACTAAGAGAGCCCCCCTCCCCTAGGCTGGGCCCAGAGCACTAATTGCCAGTAATGAGCTAAAAGGAGCTCAGAGCTGGCCTCAGGCACCGGATGAAGATGTTTGCAGAGACCAGCCAGAATCTGCCCTGCTGTTTTGTTGATAGAAAATCTTTCTCCCCTGGTGCCCCTCTCAGTCTCTGTCTCCCCTCCCATGGCTCCCGCGGCTTCTGAAGAGTCCAGACTTTTCCCACCTTTGACTGTCTCCTCATCCTCTCTGCCTCCCTCTCTTCTTCCTTTTACCTTGCATGCCGCTTTCTCTCCATCCTGCCTTCTCTCTACTCTTGAATGGTTTCCCATCAGAGTGTTCACTGCTACACAGGAGGCAGGAATACAGAGACTCCTGCGGTAGCTCTGGACTTTGTGGGGGGAAAAGTTATAAAGAGGCAGGTTGTAACTGGATCTAAAGAGAACCTTTCTCCTAAGAGCTGCACAACAGTGGTGCTGGACAGCACCCAGCTCCTACCACCTGGGCTTCTCCACTATGGAAGATGCTGTAGAAAAGATTGCCCAGCAGAAAGGAAGTTGCCTAGTATACCCCCATGAGGCCTCTTCCTCAAATTGTTATTATAGTTACTCATAAATTATTGATACAAGCATTCACTAGTATTAATTATTGTAGCTACTACAGGTCAAGCACCTATAAAATGCCAGACATTTTACATTTCCTCTTGTCTCCCGCCATCTTCCCAGAGCCCCTCCAAAGCGGACGTTATTATCCGTGTTTTATATATGGGCCAACTGAGACTGGGAGAGGTTAAACCAGGTGCCACATGACAGTCACAGAGCTGGGATTTAACCAAGTCTCAATCTAAAACCTGTGTTGCTTTCATCAAAACTTAGATTTTCGAGCTGGGTGTGGTGGCACATGCCTTTAATCCCAGCACTCGGAAGGCAAAGGCAGGCGGATTTCTGAGTTTGAGGCCAGCCTGGTCTACTGAGTTCCAGGACAGCCAGGGCTATACAGAGGAACCCTGTCTCGAAAAACCAAAAACCAAAAAACAAAAAAACAAAAAATAAAACCCAAAAAAACCCAAAACCCTCAGATTTTCTCAGCCAACATTCGTTCATGGAAGTGAGAGCCTATGATATTATAAGGCCAAAGGGGTTAAGTAAGGGACCCCTACAGCTTAAAGAGATTGAGGGAACTAAGAGCCAGTTTAGCATAGAGAAAAAAAAAAAAAAACATCACAAGAGACTCCCCTGTCATGCAAGTGGCTGGAAGTGTCAGGTAGACAGACTACACAGCACTCGTGTGTATATGAACAAGCATAGTCATGTATGTGTGAGTCTATCTGGAAGCATGTAGAGCCTTTAGTCAGAGAGCTTTGAGAGAACTGGGAGTCCCAACAGCATGTGCTCCACCCTGCTGGTCTGTGTGATGACTATCTCTAGTCTAAGATGACTAATTCTTCCACTAGTTATCCAGTGAGGCCCAGGCAAGGCCATGATGATGATGTTGGGAGCAGAAGGGTTTGGGGGCCTTGTGTGCACATAGCAGCTCTCTCTTCTCCATATACATTTGGAGCAGGGGTTGGGCAGAGGAAACAGAAGGAAGGAAGGAAGGAAGGAAGGAAGGAAGGAAGGAAGGAAGGAAGGAAGGAAGGAAGGAAGGAAGGTAAAAGAAGGCCTGAGTGGACAGGACAGGGGTGACAACCAGAGTCCCAGAAGCTGTTTATGATGCAAAGATGTGGAAAAGCTTTGTATTGCTTCCCTGGAGAAAGGAGCCTAAAACTGAAGTCTAATTATAACGAATGATTGTTAATGAGTTGTCTAAACATAATAGATGAAAAGAATTAAACACCCAGAAGAAACAGGGTTTCATTAACACACAATAAAGAAACCACAAGTGGGGTGAGCAGTGCCCTCCCCTGTCGTGCAAGACACCCTCTCCTTTTTCCATGTGGGCAGGGCAGGTGGCAGCAAGCCAGGCCCTACAACAAGGAAGCTTGCAATTTTCAGGGCACCCTGAGCATTGTGGGCAATCAATGTTTGCAAGGGCGGGAGTTGCTAGGAGCCATACCTTTTCCACTCTATCGCTGTGTAGGTTCACAGTTTATGGTGTGTATCTGTAGACCAGTGGGATTTGGCTATAGTAAGTGTGAATCGTGTGCCTCTTCCCAGAGTGGACACCAGTGGTTGATGGTGTGTGGGATCTCAGACTCTAGCTTAGGTGCAATCTCAGCTTTTAGGGCTGCTGCTGTAGCCAGCCTTCTGCTCAATGTACCTTGAGTCTGTGGGAGGGAACACAGCTGGGCGAGGACATACGCACACATAAAATCCTGTAGGTTGGGTATCAACCGCACTCATTAGAACTCAAAGCTCTAAAGACATCAGAGCTCATTTAGTGCAGACCACATCAGCTAATGCCCCGAAAGGGACGATAACAAGTCTAAAGTCACACAGCTTCAAGCATACTTTCTCTTACTAGTCCAATACACTCTCTTTTTCAGAAGCCATTCCATACCCACAGTTTGCACAACAGCTACACACACACTAAGGTAACTTCTATCTACTACATACTTACTATACCTCAGCAACCTGGCCCCAGACTCTTCTGGGTAAGGCAGAAATATTTAGGGGTTTGGCATCGAGGTAAGAGCAGCCATCTTTGCAGAGGGAGGGGCCCCAAGTGACCCCGAATGGCACAGTGTGGAGGGGCTTGTAGGGCAGGGGCTGTTCCAGCCAGGAGTGGGAGAGCTAGCGAGAATCGGGCTTTGACTGACAGGTTAATGAAGCGCTTTATACTGGTGGTGTAACTGCAGAGGCAGGATGGGAGCAGGCTCTCTCACATGACACCCACACAAACATATACATCCCACTATACAGGTGACATCTGGAAGGGTAGAAGCCAGGAGAGCCAACCTCCTGAATGGCCTCCTAGATCCAGAAGGGTGGCACCCGCTCTGCAATCCCTTCATTCATCCAGGGCTCTTAGGGTTGGAGGGATGATGTAATACCAGTGGTATTGATTAAGTATAAGCCACACAAAAATGAGAAGTAGGGTAGCCAAGGGCACTGGGGTTCTTTGGTCATAGTGAGGATGTATCACCTACAGAAGGAATAAAGACAGGCTCAAACTGAGGCTAAGCCCCAGAACCCAGGAAGACTCTTGATGCGAATGGGATTCTGGGTGAGCATGAGAGACTTTAACTAACCTTGCTTACATCCATCCCAGACCTGGCCGCCTACCTTCCCCCAACCTTTGCCCTTCTTTTGACCCCGCCCCTTTGGAGCCTACATTGATTGGCTGCCTTGCAGGCAGAGAGGGCCAACCAGCCCCTGCAGCGCCAAGAAAAGTTAATTTGGAGTTCTGGTCTCCTCCCAGGATGCATTTGGGCGGCCGCCCGTAATGAGATGCATAATTGCGGAGGCCTGCCAACAAAAGCAGGCTGGATTTAATTGAGTCAACGCATGGCCATTAATAATCTGACGGCAGTCCTCCCCACACACTCTACCCCTACCCTCCATCATCTAATGTCTTGCTGCCCCCAATTTACTGGGCTCCCATCCCGGGCTGGAATACAGAGCTGACCATTTCCCAGACTGCCCCAGTGTGCAGGAAGACCAGACCGTCCTAGGATGTCACGTTAAATCTACCCATCTCTCCATCCCTGCATCAATATACCTTGATAGGTACCTATATCCAACCAACCTCTTTGTCCATTTAGTGACCTCACTAATGTTTCCTAAGCTCCTCCCACAAGTTAGGTTCTAGGTTTGGACCTGGGCACACCAGTCAATACAGACGCCCCCCAGTGTCTTGGAACTCACCAGCACTCGCAAGCTCTCCTTAGGTGCTTGGCTCTCAACTTCAAATCCCCACAGGTGCATCCACAGCCTAGCCTTCACCCCTCTTCTACAGCTGCTGGCTGCCTCTTCATGTCCTCAAAAGGTTCCCACAGCTGTCCCATTATGTCTCATTCAGATGCTTATTCACCACATACCTGTCCCCCATGCCTCTACTCCATAATGTCCCCAAGTGTCCTACCTGTCCTCAACCACAGTTCCCATAGGAACCCTGGCCATCCTGCTCCCCCTCCCCCATCCTTCATCTTCAAGACAAGCTTCCAGTGACCTTGGTCTACCTGTTTCCCTGCTGTCCTTCCTCTGCACCCCGTTCCACACCCCCTCTTTGTACCTCCCTCCACCAGTCTGCCAACATGAGCCACCCCTCCTCCAGTTAGGTCTATATTCTAGAAACTGGCCCTACACCTGCAAAATGGGAATACTAAATGCCTCCTGGGCTGTGGAAGGTGATGTTAAGATGACCCTTGTAACAAACAATCCAAAGCCTGGCACACCCTGGTGTTCTTCGCTGGTTTTAGCTGAGTGGAAACGCATTGATTCTCCACACACACCAAGTTCTGGACTCCTCAGCCACCCATGTGAGTCTCAGGGTAACCATTTTCTGGAGTAGGTTAAATCCGTTTTGTTTGTTTGTTTGTGAGGCCAGGTCTTACTCTGTAACCCAGGCTGGTCTCACAGCCATCCTCCTGCCTCAGCTTCCAGACTCCTTGGATTACAGGTGTGTGCCATCATGTCTGTCTGGGACTCTTGGCCTGATGTGGTGGAAATCGCCCCTCCCCCTTCCCAGGAAGGCGAACTTGGTCTTTCCCATCTGTGCCACAGATACCTGTGTGCCTTCCTTTCCTACAGGAAGTGGAAGGACCTTGATGTGAGTATGTGGGTAAGAGGAGGGTAAGAAGACACAGGCAAGCTCTTGTGAGGTGGCACATTAGCCTGGTTTGGGGATTGGGTAGGGTGAGGGGACCTTGGGCGACAAAGTTTCTTATAAAATGACAATCACGCCCCCTTCCCACCTGCTGGGAAGTGCTTCTGTATAGTTTTGGGGAAAACAGAAAGAAGAACTCCCACATTTGGGTAAAGGAGTTGGCACTGAGGAACCCAAGCCCTTGTATCTATCCCCCCCCCCCCAACTCAATAGCTACCCTCTGTGTTTGGGATTGGGAGGCTATGGTCACTAGGCTAAGAAAAAACGTCCTCCTCCCAGACCCTGAGCCTTTCCTTCCAGACTAGGATGGGCCCAGCAGGCTTCCGGGAGGAGGCGTTGGGGGCTGAGCAATCTGGGCTACACAGGCGGCCGCACGTGGGCTCGCGACTCCTCGGAGAATCCCCGTCACCGCCGAAATCGCCGAAATTGGCTGCAACTAGTAAAGATGCCAGGAATTTGCACCTTGCTCTGTGACCTAAAGCAAAAATGACATGAACATTGACAAATTTGACAAGGAAATTTGTGCAAAAAACAACTTCTATTTGGCTAGCCAAGCAGCAAATATGCCGGATGATACGCTTTATTAAGCAATCCATTTCTCAGCAATAGCGGCGCCATCTGCAAAGGTTACCGCGCATCAGGCTCGGCACAGAATTTCATCTGCGTCTGCAGTCGGGGCCGCACGCGGACACATTTTTCATGTACATGCGATTCCGGATGCAAATAGAATCCGTGATGAAGGAGGTGACCTTCCGGGCCGAGCTGCGCGCGCGCGCTAAAGTCACGCGCGGGCTCGCGGGGAGCGGGCGGGGCAGAGAGCTGGAACCGCGCGTGGGGCTAGGGCTGGTGGGCTGCCAGGGGTGAGTGAAGACCAGGGGGTCGCTGGGGCTTATTCCGCATCTTTGGATCTTTGGTCTGAAAAAGAAGGCTACTGGCAAGCATTGGCCCTATCCTCCCACTTTACTGATGTGCAAACTGAGGACTTGAACCAGCGTATTGGCCAAGGTCATAAAAATGACCATGATGGGATTGGAGCGAGGATCCTGTACCATGACCTCCTATGCTAGTATAGAGGGTTCAGAGATGCTGGGTTACTGCTAACTGGGTAACCGGAGCAAATCAAAGCCCTTCTGCCTCAGTTTCCTGTTCTGTGCCATAAAGGTGTGTCGCTGTGTAACATTACTTTGTTGTGAAGATTGAATTAATAAGTGCTCAGGATAGTGGCTCACAGAGTGTGAGATCTTTCAAAATATTTGTTGAGTAAATTTGTTCCTTGTCCCTTCTGGGTCGTGAGACAGAATGGATGCAGGTTCATGCCCTTCCCCCTACTCAGGGAGACAGGTGTCTAATCTCTCTCTAAGGGAAGTCCCCAGCTCTCCCCCCACCCCAACCCATCCCCTCCAATCACTCAATTTCCCAGCCTATCCTTTCAATGCAAAGAAACAAACAGGGTCTTAGTTCCCATTCCCAGGCTTGGGTGCTTATTCCTATCTACTCCAGCTAGATTTGTGGTCTATCGAGACCGAAGACTGTCTGTCTTTCATGATCTGTCATATCTGTGCTCAGTGACTCCTCCTTCCGTTCAGTGGTGGCTCACTCAGGCAGATTTCATTGATTAAGTCCCTTCCTGTCTCCTACCTTCAGTGACGCGCGTGCGTGCATGCGTGCATGTGTGTGTGTGTGTGTGTGTTTGTGTGTGTGTATATTTGTTTTGGGACAGTTTCCTCACTATGTGATCCTGGCTGGTCTGGCACTGCCTATGTAGACCAGGCCCTGCAACTAGCTATGTAGAGCAGGCATGCCTTGAACTCACAGAGACTCACCTGCCTTTGCATTCCCGGCTCAGCAGCACTTTTGGACTTGATGTGAGGCTCCACCCCTTCACTGGTCTCCACCCACTGCTTTCCCATGATTCCCCCTTCCCTGACTCTTCTCCCAGAATAACTTGCAGCTGGTATCAGCAGAAATTATTGTGATCTTTTTTCCCTTTTTCATGGTTACACACACACACACACACACACACACACACACACACCTATAGTCCTCCAACCTCTATGGGGCCTGGGTTGGGGGGCATATAAAGCACTAGCCTCCCAAAACAACCTTTGCACTGGGTAAGGTTTATGTGAGTAGGCTTGTTTCCCAAGGTCCCTCAATCTTGTCTCTCCGTCATTATTTGCCCAGTTCTAGAACATAGCAACTGTCTCCAAGGCTTCTTACCTTGGAGAGAGGTCTGAAGGGTGACAGGCTTGGTCTCAAAGGTAGGCTCCCAAATCTACCAAAAGGATAATGTTGAACCAAACTTAAATTCTCTGAACCTCAATTTTCATTCACATCTGGAAAATGGGGGAGAGTAATACTTTAGAGAAGCCAATGAGTTTAACTGTCAAATCAATTATGAAATGGATTTCTTTTCTCCTCCGTTTCCATTTGGGTTTGGGACTGGTTACCGACCGACCTCCCCCAGCCCTACTCCAATGAGTGTGGTTTTCCAAAGGACCAGGATGTCAACCAAAAAAATCCATTCTGTCCCAGTTCCTCATCCTGAGTAGTTTAAACCGGGACGAAAAAGAGTCAGAAGCTGTTCGCTGGTCTGCTTAACCCTTGATGGGGGCCGGATGGGAACATCTGCGAAATGTAAGCCTAACTGGGCTGCCCAGCTCTTAGTGATGAGGCTCCCCACCACCTCGGCAGCAACTGTAGCTACAGCCCAGCTCAGCAAGGGTGCCTGGCTGCAGAGGTCTGGGTCTTTGCCGGAGCAGGGAAGAAACCCTTTCAAGGTGCAAGAAGCCTCCTGGATAGCCTTTATTTACTCTTTGTTCTTCATCTTCTCACCACCCCCTTCCCCTTGCTTTCCCCCCACTCCGCTTCCTGGGCCCTCGTTGGATTCTGCGATTTTTTGACATTTCTACAGTCTAGAGTGTCTAGAGTCTAGACTGAGGTCCTGAGGGGCAGAGGATCTAAGGCCCACCCAGCAGACCAGGTTTAGGAGTTGATGTCCCGAAGTAGCTACTCCAACTTGCTTCTCCCGAAACCTCTCAGGTAAGAACGTTCTGGTAGGGCAAAGACCACGGAGGGGCGTGCCCTCGGGGGCGTGGCCAGTGGCTCCGCCCGCCCCTTCATCTCTCTCCGCCCCGCCCTGCGCAGCCCGGGCAGGCCGGCCCGCCCCTTCCCCCGGCCCGGGCACGCTACAGTAATCCAGAATGTGTATTTCTGCAGATGATTAAATCAATACAATCCTGACAGGACTTGTTGGAACATGCTTCTTTATTTTGCGCAATTCCTTCCCCGCGTCGCCGGCATTTATCACCCACTCGGCTGTCAGCGCCGAGATTGTGCGGGGCGCGGGAGGGGTGGGTAGGGGGAGGGTCGACCTGGGGGGGGCGGGCCCTCAGGCAGGCGCAGCCTACGGGCCGCCACCCTACACTAACACAGACAAATAAACTTAGGGGTCGCGCTACGTCCCCACCATGCGCAGCCAGCTGGTCTCCTGATATTCGAGTGGGTGGGGGCAGGGTACAAAGATTTGGGATGGGGCGGTCAGAGAGGGGAGGGTCGCAGGAACAGGGTCCTCTGGCTGTACCCACATTGTCCTTTACACACTGAGCCTCCACTAGGGGTTATAGCCCTGGGGAACTGGGCTCCTGCGAATCCGCTCACCCTCCACTGACCTTGGTCCTGGCAGCTGGGGACCCTGGGAGGTGGGTGGGGGAGGGAAAGGAGTCAGGCTTCGCTGCCATACAGACAGATGAACCTTGTTGGCACTGCAGGCCTAGAGGACCAGGGGTGAGGAGGAGGAGGAGGAGGAAGGAGAGGAAGGACAGAGGCCATGTAGGGACCGAGAGGAGGAAGCAGAGGAGAAGAGGAGTAGAGGAGGGGTGAGGAAGAAAGGCTGGAGGGCGAGGAAGAGGAGGAGGGTAAGAGGAGGAAGAAGAGGAGGACGAGGAGGAAGGCTCGGAGGCGGTGGCGGCGGGTGACAGGTGCCTTGGTGGTGGCGGCCCTCGGCAGACATGATTGCCGCGGTGGCTGCGCGCCGGAGCGTGACTTTACAACTAATCCTGTTTGTAAGTTATTATTTATCTTCAGGAAAGTTTGTCAAACTTGGGCTTTGATTTTTCGCCCTGATTTCCCTCTTGTGGCGCGCTCTCGCACGCGCTCCCATATAATTTATGACTGCCTCTGGTCCTGATGACAGATTATTAAAAGTAGAATTAGTTTTTCGCGCAGAATTTTTCCACTGGGAATTGGGAAGGCAGCGCTCTCCGCGGAAGGTCTCCGGCGAGGTCTCCATTACTAATAGAAGTTTTTTGATGGGGTGAGGAGACTAATGATTTGAATTTACTGTGGCAGCAGTCACGTGGGCGGGAAGGCATCAGCCGAAGAGACAAGAGGTTAACTTTCTCCCTGTGGAGAGGTTTATTGGATTGTTTAGCAGCAGAAGGATAATGTTTTTGTCATAGACTGCTGGTGCCACGCTGCAGTGCGGTGGCCGCCAGCGCCAGGAGAGGGGAGAGGGGAGAGGGGGAGAGAGGGATCCGGAAAGAGGCGGACAGACCGACGGATGCAGCCTGAGAGAGAGGGGGGAAGTAAAGGCAAGGGGGAGGGACAGAGACAAAAATCCAGTGATAGCAAAATAAGACACCCCCCCCCCAAGAAACCCGGCAAAACACAGCGATCCTTGAACACATGACCGGGAGAGAGGGGGCGCTCGCGGCCCCCAAGGTTCAGAAGGAAGAACCCGGGGGCTGACAAGGTCCCCAGTCTGAGCATGGGGTGGGGGTGCTGGTGGCTCCAGGGCCAGGCTGCTGAGTTTGGGTCTCTGGGAGGGGCAGGCTGAGCTGGTGTCCCCAGCCCTGCCACAGTGGGCCTGGCAAGACCTCGGGGAGGGGGTGTTGGGGGTGGGGGTGGGAGCAGGCGACAGCGGCGGCGCGTTCACCTGGCCGTGCGCTCGGAACTTGTACTCCCAGCATGCCTCGACAACATGGGAACCGGAGGGGAGTCGCTGCGCAGCTGAGAGCCTCGGCTTAATCTTATGCACCATTAAGCACTCAGCAGCAAGCCCGTCCTGTTCATATACATCATCCACGCTTAATAAACATAATGATGACATAAGATGTAATTCTAGATGAATTTTCATTTTATAGGGAAATGGAGAATTCCTGTAGAAGGGAAAAAAAGTAAATTATCTGGGAAGTGCAAAATAAATGATGTTGCTCCCAGAGATGAATAGAGGTGTTAGAGAGAGAGAGAGGGAGAGAAGGAAGGAGGGAGGGAAGGGGTGGAAGGGAGGGAGGGAGAGAGAGAGAGAGAGAGAGAGAGAGAGAGAGAGAGAGAGAGAGCAGGAGCCCAGAGACAGAGAGATAGTCAGAGAGACAAGAGTCGGGGATCAGGAAAGGCTAAGAGCATGGGGGTGGGGCGCGCTGCTGAAAGGCGGGGGAGGAACCCGCAGAGGTGCGGGGCGGCTGGGTGAGAGCTGTGGGGGGCCGGGGAGGGCCTTTGCAGGAGGGGTGGAGGGCTGGGGGGCCGCCGCGGCCTGGGCCGAGGAGAGGGTGACGGTGACGGACGGGGCCTGGCCGGGCGGCTCATTCATCAAGAGAAGGATCAGGGGCCCGCGGAGTCACTTACGGGCGGAAATTGAATTCTGATGAAAGCGCGGAGAGATGAGGGCGGGGGAGCGAAGACCAGGCTGGGACCGAGTTCCCAGACTTGCTAAGGGGAGGGGGAAGGGTCTGAGTGAGACCTTCCCGATTGAAGTCCACGCCTCCTTCCTGTCTCGACTGCCCCCTTTTCTTCCCAAGCAGGGCTGTAGGGCTTGGCTCAACAAAGTAGTGAGCTTGGATGGGCCTGGTAGAAATCCAGGGAACCCTTTTAGGGAACTGGACGGCACAGGCTTTGGTCTGGCTGAGGGTCCTGGGCCTATGGTGACGTGCCTGGCAGTGGAAGGAACATGGATTTTGGTGTGCTGGCAATGGGGGCAAGGTCAGGAGAAAGGGAGATTTAGTGAAAGCATTTGAGTGACAAGGTTTAGTGAAGGTTTGGTGATGGGACTTCACTGAAGAGCTAAATCCAAGATATAAGGCATGAGGTAGCTATCCCAGGAAATTGTAAGAGAGTCCTGGGGCTGAAGTAGAGAGGGGTTTGGGGTACCCTGGTTCTCCTATTCGCTGCAGTCATCCTTCCTAATAGGGAAAGACCCCCATGAATGAAAGTAGACCGAGAACACTGGAGGGGGTCTCCAAGGCAGGGTGTGGATCTGAAGCACATCACAGAAGAGATTTCATTCCATCAGGAGTCTCCCTCATACCATAATAGCCCCTCCCTTCCCCCAAGCTGGCAGGAGGTCCCAAGACTCACTTACTCCGGGCTGTGGTACATAGTTCTATCTTTGCAGAGAGAAACCATCTAATGAAGAGAGAGAGGGAGGCTAGGGGTGCAGTTCAGTTGGTTGATAGAGCACTTGCCTAGCAGGTACGAAGCCCCGGGGTTGGACCTCAAGTACCACAGGAACCAGGATTATGTGGTACTTCTAGTCCCAGCACTCAGAGGGAAACAGTAGGAGAAGCAGAAATCCAAAGCCACTTATTAAGTTGGTGACCAGTTCGACAGATTAGAATCCATGAGACCTTGCCTTTAAAATGAAAGTCACATGGGGAGGAAGGGTTCAATTCTGCTAGCCTGGACTCTCCCCTTGATTCACCCCACCTCCAAACCTGCCCTAATAGGACCTCCCCTAGTCTCCCCCCGGGGGGGGGTGTTAAAGCCTAAAGAGTGGGCCTGGGTCTAGTAGGTTGGGTCAAGAACCTGCTCCAAGAATTACTTCTTTGATGGGGCTGTCATGATAGTCCTCTGGGAAGCAGCATCCTATCTGGTCTTGGTGAATCTTAGAACCCGAACATGCAGAGATGGGGTGAGGCTTGTGTTAGTCTCTTAGGCAGAAGAGAAAGTATTGTACCATCATGGGGGGTGATGGAGAAATGTTTCCCTACTTGCTTACATGCCTTGGGGGGTGCGGGGGGCTGTGTGATAAGCACCAGGACCTGAGTAGGTTGAGGGACCTCCAGTGAAGAGCTGGCTTCGCTTGGCAGCAGGAACGTGGACATCTTGGCAGTGGGGAGCTATGAGTAGTTCTGAGTTGTGGAAGCAGAAATCGGACTTGTGGTTTAAGCTGATGATACTGATAGTAGAATACAGGTGGGAAATGATAAGGTAGGAGCGTCCCGGGCAGATGATGCCTTCTTGTTGAGCATCCTACACCATAATGTGAGTGCTGGAGTAGCGCTGTCCGGGGAGAGATCCCGGTGTGTCTATCCATTGAGTTCCTTTCTCTTGAGCGTTCACCCTGAACCCCTTCTTCTCAGGAACTCCTAGACCAGGAACCTCTGCCAGCTGTCTCGACAGCATCTTACAGATGGAGGAATGAGAGCTTATCTGCTAGGAGGATGTGTGGGTGGTGGTCTCAGTGTAGCTGTGTGACTTACTTGCTTGGTGTTATCCAGGCTACGTAGCTGGCTGGCAAACAGAACGGTGAAAGTGACCATCTCTCTAAAAGTCTGGGGCTGCACAACCACACTCAGGGAGCCCATTCCACCCACAGCGCCAGCGCCATGGGAGCTCTAGCCTTCAGAATTCCAAAGCTAAAGAGTTCTCCCTGGGGACTCCAGTCCTTGATGGGTGGGCCTATCGTTTCCTCTGGCTTCTTCCCAACCCCACCTCACCTGTTGCCATCACTCTGATGCAGGCAAATGAGAGTAACCTTCGATGATGGTTGGGTTTCTTCAGTGATGACTGGGGTTCCATGCTAAAGCAAATAGTGGCCACTTTGCCTAGAAGGGGATGGGGCTTTGAGGAGGCAGAGCCTTGAGCCTTGAGCCTTCACCTATCACCTACTCAAGGCCAAATTTGTTCAAGCTGTATTTAAGGAGCAAGTCAGTTATCCTGCTATTGAGGATGGAGTGTCATCAGTGGGTACCCCTTTAGTTCTCGTGCATCCTCGCTGTAGGAGGCAAGAGATGGTACCAAACACTCCTCAGCAAGAATGAGGAGGTCACAGCAGTCGAGTGCTGGGCAACTGAAATATGTAACGCTAGGCTTACGCATAAATCCACAGGCTTATGTAGGCAGGGGTTCTCCCATAAGTGCACACATGCAGCTATTTGTGTCTACTATTGCAATGTGTGTCGATGGGAGTCATTGCTCTAGTTGTAATAGTGTACGATACTCAGTTTCACAGGAACACACATGTACTTATACATCAATACACATAGAAGTGCAGTCACACACACATATATCATATCCTGCTCTTGTGCCCCCAAGAAGTTCTAATAAAGGAGAGAGAGGGAAGGTGGGCAAAGACATGACAGGGGCAGGTGGGGGTGGGGGACATGGTGGAGAGCCCTTAAAACGGCAAGAGCTTTAGGGAAGTAATGAGCTAAAAACTCACGCCTGGTTCCTTCCCACCCCCACCCCTTTATAGACCCTCCCAGAAGGGCCCAGTGCCTCCGTCCCCTCACCTCCCTTGGAGCCCTAGTTTTAATTTGGGCGGTGTAATTTTGGTGCAAACGGTTGGGCGCCTTTCGTTGGGAAATTGGGAGGAATGCAAACAAGATTTCACTTCATTAAACAGGGGCAAACAGTAGAGAAATTGCACTTACTTATGGAAATGACTTTTAAACATGCACAGCATTTACTGGCACTGCCCGAGCTGAAATTCTGTGAGGATTATACATGTGAATAATTCACCACGGGCCAATTAGATCTCACTCTGTCCCTAACCCCCAGCAGACCCCATTCTACTTGTCGCGATTATGGCTCAGGCTCCTCCCCCTCCAGCTTTTCCCATCTCCTCTTACTTTTGCCTGTTGTTTTGGAAACCATGCTGAGAAATAGGTTATCACTTTGACTTTCAGAGATGCCTCAAGCACAATGACTCCTCAAACCTCTTCCCATCCACATAGACACAGGATGAAACGCAGATGCAGGCTCACAGGGTGAAGCATGGATGCTTCTACCTGACCACACACATACACACACACACACACACACACACACACACGTTTTGACAATCCACACATGCTATTACACATTAGGAACATTCAACAATTGCCAGGAAGAGTTTGTGATGCTCCCAACATGGCGATACATACTATGACAACTTAAACATGATACTCACAGACACACATTATAATCCCGGAGAGCTAGTGCAGACAGATAACTCATGTGACAATAGACAGTCATGCAGTGTGACAATTGAAACATGACTCACACAGTCACACATTTGTATCAGCATAAACGTCTGATAACTCAAACGCGATGGGGTATATGCTGTGCCAACTCAGAGAGACACGCCGTGTTGTTAAGATGCAAATATATTGTCACACAACAATAATCTATAACAATTCAAAATTAGAGTCACACACACAGAGACACATGGTGATCGTTCAAACTGAATAATACCATCATAATTTGGGGACAATTCAAAAAGGTCATGCATTGCATGTAATTGTGTCAAAGCTGATTCTATACCTGATAGCCTCGAGAACCCAACCCTGGTGATGTACACAGCCTTATGCTGCAGAAACAAAGCACAATACAGGGTGTAGGCAGAGTGCCAGTTCAAGCAGAACGACAACTCACATCCTGTCCGCTGAAACATGTAGAACACATGGTTGGGTCATTCCAACATGGTGGCATGGATTTAAGCACATGTCAATTGAGATGTCATGCTAATTCTAGTGTTTTAATTCACACTTTTTTTTTTGAGACAGGGTTTCTCTGTGTAGCCTTGGCTGTCCTGGAATTCACTCCGTAGACCAGGCTGGTCTCGAACTCAGAGATTTGCCTGCCTCTGCCTCCCCAGTGCTGGGATTAAAGGCATGCACCATTGTGCCCAGCTAATTCACACTTCTTGATGACTCAACTATAGCAACACACAGAGAGCATGTTGCCAAGCTTCCAAGGTGATCATGCGCACACTGTAACATACCGAGTACTCTCGGAGTTGGCTGTCTATGAAGTAAAATAGAGGGGCGTGTCCTGTGACAACATGGACATGCTGATACACAAGAGAAGTTGAGACACATAGACGGAATAGGACGCATATGGTGACATTGTCAAAGCAAAATACTCTGTATCGAAACAGAAATTATAAACTGAACCAGCAAACGCAAAATACTCTAAACGTGGACATACAACGGGCACCTCAGTGACAAGGATAAACTCTGAGACATATTGCCACTTACAATGAATACTGCATAAGATCTACACACCAATGCAGATCCATTGCCATGTCTTTACCAGCAGCTATGCCCGGATTCCAATCCTCCACCTACCTACTAACCTGGTCACTGTATCCACACTGTGACAGGATGGAGACTAGTAGAATCAGTCACACCCCCCCCCCAAGAATGAGGGAGGGCAGAGAAAGGCATAGCGAGAAGGAACACATGGCTTATAAATATAAGACAGAATGTCCTCAGGAAAGGAAGCCATGATGTTGATGGGTGATGCTTAGGGAATACATGCTCATGCTGGTGCCATAGGCCATCCTGTGACGGTGGTAGTGGTAGATAGGGATCAGGGAGGAAGTGAGATTATCTGAAGAGCTGCTCAACATCTGGAGCCTTGAGGAACCTTTCTGAGACGTCCCTCAGTCTAACAAGCATCCAGGGCTTAAGAACAGTTTCACAACTATCACCTGCCCCATCCCTGCACAGGGTGGACGTTTCTTCAGATCATTGCATCATGATCTTTGCCCCACTGCAGGCTTCATTGGAAGTAGAATCCAATAGAGGGCAAGCAAAACCCTTTCCAGGAAAGAGAGGATAAATGTCCCAGCCAGGAACCACCCAAACTACTGAGTGGGCTTTGGGAAACGAGAGGGTATATCCGTATCAGGACTGAACCTTCTAACCTCACATATGAGGGTGTGCTGGCTAGTTTTATATCAGCTTGACTCAAACTGGAGTCACTGGAAAGAAGGGAGCCTTAATTGAGAAAATGCCTCAATAAAACTGGGTCATAGGCAAGCCTGTGGAGCATCTCCTTCATTACTGATTAATATTTCAGAGCTCCTCCCATTGTGGGTGGTGCTACCCCTGGGCTGGTGGTTCTGGGTTCTGTAAGAAAGCAGCCTGAGCAAGCCAAGACGTGTGAGCAGTAAGCAGCATCCCTCCATGGCCTCCGTACCATCTCCTGCCTCCAGGTTCCGGCCTTGTTTGTCTTCCCATCCTGGGTTCCTTCAGTGATGGGCTACAATTGGAAACATAAACTAAATAAACCCTATCCTCACCAACTTGCTCTTGGTCATGGTGTTTCGTGGCAGCGATTGAAACCCTAACTAAGACACGAGCTTAGCAAGAGTTTAGTTGCGGGTATCAGCATGTGTTGGGATTGATCTGCCTCATTGTCTCAGTCCCACCTATTCAGATGTATCCAGATGTCACACTTGCCCCATACTAGGTATCAAAGCGAGGGCCTTGCTAGGTAAATCAGTGACATTTTGAGTATTCATGTGTTCCAACTCGTACCAGAATGCTTACAAGCTTCACACTGGTAATTCTGCCATGGCTATCTATGCACTGGATTTATGTGTGTTTTCTGTGAGGGCTCACAATTGACTGGCTCATTGTGTATGTTTATGCCATTGTAGCAAAGCCCTTTCCGGGAAAGAGAGGACTAGACTTAGGCCATTTCTGTGGCTTGTCATTGTGAAAATGTGTGACTCAGCGTGCGAATCACCTCCCTGTCAGGCTTGGCATCCTGTGCCTGGAGGTAAGTGGGCAGGATTCTTTCATGACATGGCACGATTCTTCTGCTAAGACCTTAAGGCCATTGGAAGCAAGGAAAGACCACCATACTCTCTAGAGCTATGGCAGGTCACCTGTTATAAGGCTGAGGACCAGGAGACCGACCACCGCTCAGGACCATACTCAATCCTGAGTCTTGCTCTCATGAGTAGTTAGCTATTCTCACTACTATTCTAGTTAGTTAGTATGGAGGCTATTCCCATTTCCCAGGAGACACTGAATACAGGCAACTAGCAGGCTCATGCTTGATCTGGAAATGGGAAGGGTGAAAAACCTAAAAGGGGGAAGCCAGAGAAGGTAGAGGTACCAAGTATCACCCATCCCCTGTTCACGGTGGTGGAGAGCCCCTAGGGCACAGCTGGTCTGCTGCTGCTTCTCCCCCAGTGCCAAGTCCCAGTTATCCTGTTCTCCTAGGTTTAGCCTCCCTTCTCTGTCCCCTCCCTACTTTCTCCCTTGCTCTCCCTCTCTCCAACGGGCACATGTCAGAGAACATTATGTGCACCGCGGATTTGCATAATTCAAGAAGCATCAAATTAAATTTGCATAATTCCTTTGATTACACTTGTTATTAAATGTAAGTGACATTGATTTACAAAATGGCCCAATATAAGGTTAATAGCAAATGTCACCTTCCAACAGGGTGAGTGTGTGTGTGTGTGTGTGTGTGTGTGTGTGTGTGTGTGTGAGAGAGAGAGAAAGAGAGAGAGAGAGAGAGAGAGAGAGAGAGAGAGAGAGAGAGAGAGAGAGAGAGAGAGCGTATGTGGGGCAGGGGCAGGGGATTGCTGAAGGATGGACTGAACTCTTAGCATTTCTGCCAGGCTCAGTTCCTCTCCTGTCTGCCATCCTCTGAGCCACCGCAGGCTCTAGCTTTTCCTCCCCAGGCTCTGAGTCCTGACTTAAGAACATCAGTTCATTTTACACCTCACTGTTTCTCTCCATCTCCTTCAGTGTTGGGTCCTGTAGAGCTAGATTGTTAGTAGATGTGACTGAAGAGAGCCTCTGAGCTGTAGGGTTACTGGTGAGGTGGTTGGGGATCAGAAGCTATGAAGCATGGGACTATTTTGGAATTGTCCCAAAAGATATTAATGCCACAGGAACAGTCATGAGATGAAGACAGTCACTCGGCTCCCAGAGGACTCAGGACATAGAGCAAAGGTTGGGTGGCAGAGTGAGTCTGAAGCTTCAGGGGACAGACAGTGGGGACACCTGAGGGTAGTGTGGATGAGGATACCCAAGTTCAAGGCTGTGAGGACTCAGGAGCACGGCAGGAATGCCAGTGGAACACTGGAGATGGGTTCAGAGTTCTATACCCTGGCATCTGAGACACCAGAGTCTACCTTGAGTATATAGAAGAGGAGCATGGGAGTTTCTTCCTTCAGCAGGCCTTCAGGAAGGTGCACGGCCAAACCTCAGTACCCAGAGAAGGATGAGGATACAGACACCTGGGCTACTCTAAGGGACAGGGGCAACAACAACAACACACGCGCGCACACACACACACACACACAAAACAGGGACCCTGGCAAGGGTCCTTTGAGGTAAACTAAAGGCTGACCTCTAAACATATCTGAGAGCCAAACTCAACCACCATTGTCTTGAATGGAGACAGCATGGGGAGCTCAGGACTGGGGGATTCAAAGGTCCACAGGGACAGGTGTTTAAATTCAGTCACAGTGCCCACATGAGGACACACATACAAGGACCTACACGTGCATGTGCCTGGTAGACACCACAAATAAATACCTAAGACTGCAGGACAGACACAGGTCATATTACCACCCCCACCATATGCATTCACACATCTACAGATGCATACCTCCATATGCCCTAGCCTGACATATGTGAGGATGTGCATGTGGGTGTGGACATGTATAGCCACATCTGAACCTGAAGGCACTTACAGGGCCGCATCGGCTTGGATACCCAAATTATCAATGTGGTTCAAAATGTAGCTTCCTGATCATCAAAGCACAGAGGTAGAAATGACACACACACACACACACACACACACACACACACACACACACAGACACACACAGAGACACACACACACATACACAGACATACACATACACACATACACACACAGAGAGACATTTACACACTTCTAAATATTTGACAGTGACAAGACATACAGGCATGCTCTACCTCAAGAGGGGTCTTCCCTCATGAATCCCAAGATTCATAGCCTCCCAGAGCCTGGGGGACTTGGTGAGGAGTGGCTGAAGAGAGTTAATTCTGCCCACAGCCATCACCTTTGTGAAAGCAGCTGAAGGCTCCCAAGAAGGGGCCCCTGTAACATCCCTGAAGAGCCTCCCCTGGAGCATCCCTCATCCCAGTCCTCTTGGTGACAGGGCCCCTCCCTCATCTGCAATCTGCTGCCTGCAGTGTATGTGTGCGTGCAGGGGCGGGGGCAGGGCTTACCATCCATCCTCTCTCTGGGTGAGGATATCGACAAGGCGGTAACTAATCATTAAACCCACTGGCCCTTTTAAACAAGGGAGTAGAATTATGGGCAGAACTGTTGTGGGCCAGGGACCCTGGCCAGGGTCCTCTGAGGTAGACTAAGGGCTGACCTCTAAGCATACCTGAGAGCCAAGCTCAACCATCATTGTCTCAAGTGGACACAGCATGAGCACTCAGCCTGGGGGGACTCACACATCCACAGGGACAGGTGTGTGAATGCAGGCACAGCGTTCACATGAGGCCATACACACAGGGACCATGTACACAAGTGCAAATACCTTGTAGACACTACAGATAAATGGCTAAGACTGCAGGACAGACATAGGTCATGCCTGCATTTATTTCCACTGCCCAGACTCACCCATCTTCAATACTAAGGGCCTAAAGAATGCTATGTTCAAGGATCATAAGAAATTGGATCTCTCTCTCTCTCTCCCCTCCCCCTCTCTCTTCCTATCTATCTATCTATCTATCTATCTATCTATCTATCTATCTATCTAATTAATTTACTTATTGAGCTAAAGACTTTTTTTTTTAAAGATTTATTTATTTATTTTATGTAAGTTCACTGTAGCTGTCTTCAGACACTCCAGAAGAGGGCACCAGATCTCGTTACGGATGGTTGTGAGCCACCATGTGGATGCTGGGATTTGAACTCTGGACCTTCGGAAGAGCAGTCGGGTGCTCTTACCCACTGAGCCATCTCACCAGCCCGAGCTAAAGACTTATTGTACATCTTCCTCACAATCATCCTGCCTCAGCCTCCTGAATGATGAGATCACAGGTGTGTGCCGCCATGCCTAGCTTTGGGTTCGAATCTCGCGTCAGCCAGCCATTTCTTAATGCATTGCCTTAGTGAATCATTCAGAACTATCTTCTTTATGCAGAGATTAAAAACAGCACCTACCCACGGAGCTGTGGTATACAATGAGGTGATAAATAAGGGGTGCCTGGCTTATATTGGGTGTCATTATTTCCTGTTATAAGTATTTCCCAAATACCATACATGTGCTAGTCTGGCCCAGGTTGGGGGAGGGGCGGGATGGGTGCAATACAGAGATAATAAACAAGGCAGATATGGTAAGAAGTTCACGAGGACTTCAAGGCAGAGGCGTCAGCCACAGGTCTCATCTATCCCTACTGGTTGCTGTAAGAATTTCTCCCCCTTTTCTGGGCAAACCCCACATCTCTACTCAAGTGCACACACAAGCCCCACCCTCTGCCATTGTGTATTCTGTTTTTTGGCTTTTCCTATGTTTCATAGACCAGCCAGGTCCATTCAGGGTGAAGAATGCAGGGGTGCGTGCACACAGTAGGTGCACAGGCTCTCCCTTCTTTGTTCTTTGCCCTAGCGGACTCACCTCACATCATCTTGCCCTATCCAGGTGGGGGTACTGCTTGGAAGCCAGCCTCCTAGTTAGCAAATCCACAGGCCCCCCTCAATATTTCTTCTCTGCGACCTCTGTGACCTCTGCCGTTTGGCAGCAGGGCCCCACCCCTCCTCCTTGAGGCAGTCTCCGTTCTCAGTTTCCATGACATTGCGCCTTCCCATTCATCCCCCATCCTCCCAACCTTCAGGCGCCTGCCTTTCCAGCCTCTTACTGCTTCCCTCGGCTTTCCCCCCACCTCTAAACGGAGCCGCGCCCCCCACTCGGATCCTCAAGCCCTTCCCACCCTCCCTGCTTCCTCCTCACCAACTATCAATCACGTGCGACCTGTAATCTCCGTGGAACTAAACACCCAGCGGAGACGTCTCACTCACACTCTATCTTCTAGGTGACAGGGTTGGATTTCCACCTGCCTCTTCTGATTGGCACAGCAAACTCACCTCTTTGGAAAACTGAACACACTAGTTTCTTTGGCCAGCCTTACTTGAGACCGTCTGACCTGACTATATGTCAGGAGCTTATACTCAGAGAAGCACCCAGCTGCGCCCTTAGACAGCTTAGAGTCTAGTAGACTTTCCTCCTCATCCTCAGATTTCCTCTCACCCCTGCCCTGCTTTCTAATCTGTCCATCTGGCCACACAGCCCCCGGGATCATCCAGACACCCCTTTCCCGCTGCCTTTCCACCCTATCATTTGTCAGCTCCAATAAAATCATCATTGTCCCAGAAACTCTGGCTCTAATCATGGCCTCTCACTTCTTGCCTCTTGAGTGGTCTCTTCAACATCTGTTTCCCTCCGCTGTAGTTGGTCCCACTCACCCCTACTAATCAGTCTATTCAACATACAGCTTCTGTCATGAATTGAAGTATACCCCACCCCACCACCACCCTCCCCGCCTTACCGCGATTTGTTGAAGTCCTAACCCTTGGCACTTTGAGAGTGTTAACTTTTGCGAAAATAGAGTTTTTTGCAGATGTAACTACAACATAAGTTCAAGTTGAGTCTTATTGTGCGGAATGGCCTTTAGTCCAATAGAGGTCATCGCAGAATGAAGCAAGAGTCTGGTGAAGACACAGATCCAGAGGAAAGATAGCCTTGGGAAGAAGGGTCTGAGATGGGAGAGATGCTGCCACAAGCTGAAGATGCCCTGTCCTTCCAAAAGCTAGAAGATACAGGGAAGGATTCCCACTATGGCCTTCAAGGGAATATGATTCTGCAGATACATTCATCTCCATTCCCACCTAGTACTAGAGACTGAAGTCAGGATGTCAAACAGGTTAGGTAAGCCCTCCTCAGCTGAGCTGCACTACAAGCCTTTGAACTCGAAGCCTCTAGAATAAATTCTCTAAATGAGAGGATAAATTCTGTTGTTTCAAGCCACACAGTTTGTGGTACTTTATTACAGTCCAACTTTGAAATACTCAGTGGTTCCCAACGTGAATTACTCTAAATCACTTATGATAATAGCTATTGCTTCAAAGCATTATTTTCCTATGTTATTTCGTTCAAATTTCAGCACAGTCTTAAGTAGCTATTTCAATCTCATCCTGTTTTACTAACCAGGAAACTAAGATACAGTCTAAATAAGTCCTTTGGACCACAGCCCTTGGACTGAGGTCCCAAGCCTGTACTTTCAATCTCTGGCAATTTCATCTCCAGTCCAAACTGGTCACAATTTCTTCTTTTGTCTCTACTTCCAACCCATTTCCTGCTTGTGCTCTCAGCTTTGGCCAAACTCTTTGATCTGTTTGCTGTTTTTCTAAGGATCAGGTCAAATGCCACCTCAGTAACTGATCACAGGATGAGAAGAGGACCCCCCCCCCCTTGTAATTCCCTTCTTGCCACATATAACCCTGCAGTGACGGATCTCTGACAGTCCCACACAGCTTGCAGTGTGTGGCATATACCTGGTCTATTTGATATACTGACTGGATGATCCTCCCAGGACGTCAGTATCACCTTTATCAAACACAGTCTTTGCAGATCCAGGCTCTAGGGCTAACTGGGCTGAGAACCAAATCTCAGTTAATACATCTCTAAAAGGTGTGTGTGTGTGTGTGTTAAGAACTCTTTAAAAATTAATTAATTGATTTATTTTATGTGCATGCATGTTTTTTCCACATGTTTGCCTGTGTACCATATGTATGCCCAGGGCTCTCAGAGACCAGGAGTGGGTATAGCACCCCCTGGTACTGCAGTTATAGGTGGCTGTGGGCTGTCACATAGGTGTTGAGAATCAAACCCATGCCCTCTGGAAGAGTAGTCAGTGCTCTTAACTGCTGAGCCATCTCTCTGGCCCTAAGGCTAACAATTTTCACTACATAGACTTGTGAGGATTTTTCTGGCACTTTGCTGGCAGAGGCCCCTGGAATATGGGCTCATCTTTTGGAACTAAAAGCATGGTCTCAGAGGGAGTCTTCCAATCCTACCCGACCCTGGCAGGCTCTCCTGGTTCTGATATACCAACTGACCTATGGGGACCAATCTAGGGCCATCTCTGGGCTTCTTCAAGAAGGATCTGAGTGTTGAGCTCTCCCCAGTGACAGCTGGTGAGTCTCAGAGACGTGGCATTGGTTAGGAGCCTGTTCTGTATATCCCCGAGGCTCAGGAAGTCCGTGCTTGCTTTCTTGGACTATTTAAACCTAGTTCTGATCACCTCCCCTTTGGGTAGATTCCATTCTGTGTTTAAACTAATTCAAAGTGTTTTCCCATTGCTCATAGCCAACTGAGAACTGACTGATGCCCCAAGCAAAGGGTCTAACACAGAGTAGGGTCAATATACCTCCTCAAAGAAGAATCTTGAGTGATCTCTTATCCTACAGAGGGTCTCTTTGGGCCTGTCGCAGAGAGGAACAGAAGCCTGGCTGTATTTTCCTTAGGGAAGATAAGGGATGACCTGGCTGGGCCTTGCTCTCCAATCTCTTGTCCTTGACTCCACTGTGAAATTGTAAAATTCTTATTCCTACTTCATACTCCCTCCCCCCAAATAGTGTACGAGCAAAAGTGAGGCTGAGCTAAAACCTAGAGACAAGAAGGGTCTTAGGAAACCAAGACAATGGCTTACTAGGGACACATGGAGATGGTAGGTCTTAAAAATGTCTTGTATATAATAAACTTGGGTAGGGGCTCTTTACAAATGATCCAAAACTTGGGATTACTTGGCAGATCTTTCCCTGGTGGGTAGCAGATGTTGGGGGCCATGCAGAAGTCTCTGTCACCCCAGCTACCCCTCTAAGGTGTGCTCCAAGCATTGCTGGTGCGGACTGGCAACCAAGCCCCACACATCTGTTAGAAAATTCATGGTGGACGCAGCGTGGTAGTGGTCTTTCTGCTAAAGTATTAGAAATAATTGTCTATAGAAAACAACAAAGTTGGTAGGCTGGCAGGCTTTAAAGGACTTTGATCCTGTTTGAAGATTATCTAGAGAAAGTAGACTGTCTTCTAACTAGGTGCATATGAGGGAGGGTGCATTTGGTTGCCTCCGCCTGGCTCTGTGTCCTCGTGCCCTTATGGGAATTTTGGTGAGCTGAGCCCTTATTCTGCAGCTTGTTCAGAAGCTCAGTGTGCTCAGCTTCTGGGGTACAGCTACCCAGGCTCAGAGATCAAGCGAGAGAGTGCTGCCTGCTGCACAGAGCCCCAGGACTAAGAGGGCGGGGTGGCTCCGTCTGCTTCCCATATGGGGACATTGTCTGTCCCTGCCTGAGGGGCCACCTCCCTCCTGCTTCACATTGTCCCTTTGCTGTCTCCTGCTGGTCCAAGCCCCAGCCTGCTTCTTCCCTTTTCATTAGCCTCCTAGTGGTAGCCCCAGGCAGGACACAGGAGTCTGTTAGCGTTTCTCCAGACCTGAAGCCCCATAGCCAGCTCACCCTGGGCTCTTCTCAGTCCAGGGTCTCACCATTGGCACACAGTGTGTGTGTGTGTGTGTGTGTGTGTGTGTGTGTGTGTGTGTGTGTGTGTGTGTGTGTGTGTTTTCAGGGGACGCCGTGCCAGGAAGGCCTCCGGGTACTCTGATGTCTCTGCTGGACCTGGTTCAGACCCTTCACACCTTTTGTGAAAGCCTCACATTTTCTGTCTCTAAGCTTAATGGGACGGAGGCTGGGGCTCCGCAGAGTCCTTCAGGACTGGCGTCTGCCACTTAGTGGGAAGCCTAGGCATGAAAGGCCACTCCTAGCACAGGACATTCTCTTTTTAGGGAGATCCCAAGAGTTTGCCTTTAAAGATAATTCTACAAAGCCCTCTGAGATATTCAGAGGAGAATCAATTAATAAGGCATGACATCCAGGGACACCAACCCAGCAGCCTGGCTTAGTTTTTGCCACATCCCCAGCTTGAAGCCTCACTGCATCAGCTGGACTCTTTACCTTGTCAAGTCAAAGGGCATTGGCTACTGTACTGGCTAGTTTTGTGTCAACTTGACACAGCTGGAGTTATCACAGAGAAAGGAGCTTCAGTTGAGGAAATTCCTCCATGAGATCCAACTGTAAGGCATTTTCTCAATTAGTGATCAAGGGGGAAAGGCCCTGTGTGGGTGGGACTATCTCTGGGCTGGTAGTCTTGGGTTCTATAAGAGAGCAGGCTGAGCAAGCCAGGGGAGGCAAGCCAGTAAAGAACATCCCTCCATGGCTTCTGCATCAGTTCCTGCTTCCTGACCTGCTTGAGTTCCAGTCCTGACTTCCTTTGGTGATGAGCAGCAGCATGGAAGTGTAAGCTGAATTAACCCTTTCCTCCCCAACTTGCTTCTTGGTCATGATGTTTGTGTAGGAATAGAAACCCTGACTAAGACAGCCACTATTCGTTCCTTACTTCCATCCCCCACCCCTCTGGTTTTGCATTTGCTGTGTGTTCTAGGCTGGCTCTGGGCTCCCTTTAGCCTCATAATCAGAGTGATTCTCCTTCCTTAGCCTCCAAAGTGCTGAGACCACAGGCATGCCCCACTCGCCATATCTGGTTTCCCTTTCTCTGGAGATTCCTCCTCCATCCAACATTTAAGGTCTGGGCCAACACTCCTCTCTTGCAGAGACTTCCCTCAGACCCTGCTGTTCCCAGAGTCTTTCCAGGGCCCCTGGCTGATCCCTATCTCCATTTCTGATTCCGTGATTGGGCTGGGATCTGAACACCTACCTGCCCTTCAAACAAGCTCCTAGGTGAAGAGGTGTGAGGGGCACCTGCTTAGAACATTTCCTAGGGCTCAGGATTCTTAAAGGGCCAGCCTTGGTGTGCAGGAGGCCTGGTGAGCCTGCACATATGTACCATAAACATGCATATACACAGACACACACATACACAGACACACTATACACATATATGCATATACACATATACACAGACACACGCATACACATATACACATACATAAAAGTGGAAATAAAGGATCTGAAGAGATGGCTCCGCAGTTAAGAACAGGTGTTCTTGCAGAGGACCCGGGACTCGGTGGCATCCATGTGGTGGCTCACAATGTCTATAATTCCAGTTCCTAGAGATTTGACTTCTCTAAGCGTAGTGGGGCATGCCTTTAATCACAGCACTCATGAGGCAGGTAGATCTGTCTGCTCCAAGCCAGCTGGAGCTATATAATTAGTCCCTGTCTTAAAACAACAACAAACAAACAAACAAAAAGAGATTTGACTTCATCTTCTGACCTCCTCAGGCACACATATTGTACATGCAGGCAAAACGCCCCAGTGAGTAAAGGTAAATATGAACAAAAATTAAAAATAAATCAGACTGGGTGGTTTGTCTCTCAGGTTCCTTGTGTTTGCTGTGGGGTCTCATCATGTTTTCAGCAACTTATACATATTCAACTGATTTACTCTTCATAAGAATCCTATGAGGGAGAAAGTATTATTATTATCATCATTGTTCCCATTTAATAGATAAGAAAACTGAGGTTAAATAACCGGCTCAAAATCACACAGCAGGAATAGCGGGAAGTGGAGGTGTAGCTCATGGGAGAGCATTGCTTAACATGCCTGAGACCCTGGGTTCTATCCTGGCACTGACAGAGAAAAACAGATTCAGGTAATCAGTGGTGAGGCCTGAAGGTGACCTCCGTGTGACTGAAGCCACCTCCCTGTGCACCTCTCTACATATTGGACCCACTAGTGTCAGTTGCTGTGAGCTGCACACCCGTGCTGTTTTGTGTAAGTGCTTACGACTGTGTGCAAGGTGTGCATAAAGCAATAACAGCAACCAGGCATTGTGTACTTACTGCAGGCCAAACAGGCTTAACCAAGACCATCTGCTTGCCACAGGCCCACAGTTCACACCCCGTGTGTCTTAGTTAAGGTTGCCACGGCAGTGATAAAACACCACGACCAAAAAGCAATGGTTTGTATCATCTTACGACTCGCGGGTTGCACTCCATCACTGAGGGAAGTCATGGCAGAAGTCACGGCAGGATCAAACTCAGGCAGGAACCGAGAGGCAGGAACGGAAGCAGAGGTCAGAAAGGAGTGTTGCTTACTGGCTTGCTCCCATGCTTCTCTCCCAGCTCTCTTATTCAATTCAGGCCCATTTGTTCAGGGTGACCTGAACAAGTCCACAGTGGACTGGGTCCATCCACATTAATCATTTATCAAGAAAATGCCCACAGACTTTCCTATAGCCCAATCTTTTGTTTTGTTTTGTTTTTCAAGACATTGCTTCTTTGTATAATAGCCCTGGCTGTCCTGAAACTCACTCTGTAGACCAGGCTGGCCTCCAACTCACGGAAATCTGCCTGCCTCTGCCTCTGCCTCCGGAGTGCTGGGATTAAAGGCATACACCACATGTCCAACCTGTATAGGCCAATCTTATAGAGGCATTTTCTCAAATGAGGGTCCTCTCCTAGATGCCTCTAGTTTGTTTAAGTTGACACAAACAAACAAACAAACCCAACCAGAACACCATGCTATTCTGTTTTCCTGTTGGCAATGCTGAGCAAAGTTAGCACAGGCTGCTGGAGTCATACCTAGAGAAGGTTGGTTTCAGCAAACGCAGAACTACTCAAAACCCCCAAGCCTCACTGAATGGATGTGTATGTTCAGTGTGGGGATAGCATAGAAGAATGTTTCATGTAAGTATTTATCTATCTGCCTGTCTCTGCCCATTCATCTCTCCATCCATCCATCCATCCATCCATCCATCCATGGCCTCTCAGCCCCAAGTTCCTGGAATGGGTTCCCTTGATCCGAGTGACTGTAAAGATCAGTCCATCCAGGTCTGCAGGGAGGGGAGGTCCCACCCCAAAGAGAAGAAGCCTCCCCTTTCTCATTCTTACCTTGTCAGGCTCTGATGGTCATATTCTCCTCAGAAGACAGCTGAGGAACTGCTCCCCTATGACTTTTGGCCCTCACATAGTGGGTCAGAATCTACGTTGGAATCCAGGTTAGTTTATATCATCAAAGGTGATACCTTTCTGTATCTCCTCTGCTCTTACTTTCTTCTGTGGAGTGTGTGTGTGCGCGTGTGTGTGTGTGCGTGCGTGCGTGCGCGCACGCATTCAATCTAGATGTAGACAGGAGAGAGAGTCAAAGGGGTCTGTTGATGCTTCAACGAAGCCAAGACTAGTGGGCCAAGGAATAAAAAAAGAACGGAATGGTGTGACTAATAAGCTTCTTTTAGGAATGGGGGCAGAATTACCTGGATCTGCTGGGGTAAGTATTACTTTCTATCTTGAAGAAAAATGTGTGATGTTGATACTGTCTCAGAACAAATAGGCCTGTGACTGATGGGTAGTTTACCGTTTATATAGCTGTTTTCATGTACTTTTGACAGCTCAATCAGGATCCCAACAGTTATAAAAAATGATTTTATTCTAGGAAGTTGCAGGAGGGGAGTGTGTGCCCTTGCCCCTGCCCTGGGCCCACCGGGCACCGCATCTCAGCTCATAGGAAAGACACAGATGTTGACCAGCATGGGGAGTTGAAAAATGCCTGTAGGGACATGCTGACCCTCTCTGGTAGGGCATGGGGGTGTGTGTGCTTTTAGGAACTATTTGGCAAGACTAAAGAGGGATACCTGGGAAAGAGGGATATCTCTGGGAATGGGGTGGGCGTGGGGGTCACTGGCATGAGGACCAGAAGATAAAGCCA
This sequence comes from Mus caroli, assembly GCF_978045245.1. Taxonomy (NCBI): domain Eukaryota; kingdom Metazoa; phylum Chordata; class Mammalia; order Rodentia; family Muridae; genus Mus; species Mus caroli. Next base: position 16,649,777 of record NW_028227275.1, read on the forward strand.
TCAAGAATCCAGGAGAGCTGGAACCCGACAAATACTAGCCTTGAGACCATATGGAGGTTCCCGGCCTGAATGTGGCTCCCCTGTTCTGGGTCCAGCTTGTAACCAAGCCGCTCTCTTGGCTGACCCACTACTCTGAAGACAAGAAACAGCTCTGTGGCCCTCTGGGCCCTCAAGTGGTGGCACACAAAATGACAGTGACCAGAGAGAGAAGCTGAAAGGCACCAGACTTATCGCTGGACCCACACAGAGAGGCAGCTTGGGGTGGGGCTCACCTGCTTTGAGGGGATTTTAGTCTGGCAAAGCCCAGATCCGTGTGAAAGGTCAGTCAGAGGCTGACGAGGAGGTGATGACCCTGAGAGACAGGATTTTTCTCAGCTGGGCTTGCAGGCTCTGCTCACACTGGTATAGGTGACAGGCCCGAGAGGACAGAGCTGGCACTGACCTGTCATCAGAGGTGTCGCCAAACTGACTTACGACTGTGCGACTGTGCGAGGATTAGGAACATCTCCTAGGAAGTAGCCTCCCAAGGTATAATGAATCCACTCCATGGGCTCAGGGCAAAGCTATTCATGTATGTATATGAGTGAGTGCATGCATGCCCCCCGGTTCTCTCTCTCTCTCTCTCTCTCTCTCTCTCTCTCTCTCTCTCTCTCTCTGTGTGTGTGTGTGTGTGTGTGTGTGTGTGTGTAACTGTGTGGCTGTGTGTCCATTTTTCAGTATGTCCCTCCTAAGCAGGATTTGGAAACAGACTATTTGGGTCCAAATCCCTTCCCTTTCACTTCCTAGCCGTGTGGCTTTAGACAAACCTCTTGACCTCTTTGTGCTTCTGTTTCACTTTCAAATCAATACACATTAGGCCAATCTCCAGGGCTGTTGGCAAGATTTAAAGAAATGCCACTGTGTCTGTTTACCACCGTGCTCAGCACACTGCAGTCCCACACCTGATGGCCATGTGTCCTCTTCCCCTTTCCATCATTCCCAGTGTATCAGCACCGACTACATGCTAGGGAGAACTAAAGGTACATTTATTTTTAAAATGCATAGCAAGTAGATCTGAGGACACAGGACAGGCTGACAATCGCGACGTCACCTAACGTGTCCGAAGCGCTTACTCCAGGCCAGAGTAATTAAACACTCAGTATGAGAAGCTCCTTAAACACTCAGTATGAGAAGCTCCCTCGTGGCCGTCTTTGTCCCTGCGAAGCTTGCAGTTTCAGGGGAGTTTTGTGAGGACTGAGAGGTGACCCGGTGCTGAAGAACACTTGATGCTCATGCATGGGACTGGATGGAGCTTGGGAACCAAGTCCCACACCACGAGGCTCGCAACCACAGGGAGCTGATACCCTCTTCTGGCCTCTGCGGGCACCTCCCTCCCCCTCCTCCCCCTCTTCCTCCTCCTCCTCCTCCTCCTCTCCTTCTCCCCTCCCCTTCTCCCCCTTTTCTGTTAGTCTTCAAATGTCTCCTATCTAAAAGGGGAGGAAATTGGAACTAGGCTTTAAAGCCAACTGTGGTTCAAACAGGCATAACAAAATATATGCCCTTGGTTAACCCCCAACCCTGAGTGCATATCAGTCACTGAAGCCCCTCTGTTAATTGCGTGGGACTCAGTTTCCAAGCTCCCCCGCAGAGGGAGACTTACAGGACGTTGGGCAGTGTGGATGAGTATACATTCTGTTGGATTATGCACAAGGTGGCTGTGCATGTGGGGTGCGGGGCTGTGGGGCTTCGGACAACTCAGGTTAGCACAGGTAGAGGTGCTGGAGGCCGCAAGGCTGGCTTCCGGGATGGGTGCCTCTGGGCCTGGGCCGCAGCTTTGCCCCAAGGCTGCTCTGCTTGGTGCGGGGAGAGAGAACTGAAGCTGCTCACTTCCCCTTAAACGCCACAGATTAAAGGCCCGCAGTGGGCACGGGCGGGAGGGCGCGTGTCGCTCATGTTACAAATCAATTCATTACCGGCACTCCCGGTCGCCTCCGATCTTCAAGGATCGGGGGTTTGATGAAGAGGATTCATTTCAAGAAATAAACCTTTTAAATTAACCACGAGATGAGGGAGATTTCTTTATTTAAAAAATGCTCAGGCCCCACCGGCTTTGTTTTCTCTCTCTCTTATTAGTGATGTTATTAATAAGCCCACCCTCCCTCTCCGGGGGATAGTCCACCCTTGCCTGGGAGGCAGAGCACTCTTAGGGGAGCACCCGCACCCTGGCACATGCCACCAGGTCTGTCTGCACCACCAGGTCTACAGCGTCCAACCACAAGGCTCCCTCCAGGTGCCCCGTTTTGACTCGGGCATGTGGCTGGGCACCTATGAAGTGACCTTGGATAAGTCGTTAGCCTTCTCTTCTCTCCGCGGCAAATGAAGAGAGGATAATCATTTTCTACAGCTGCCCTTGACTGAGGAGTTCAACCTTTGCATGCTGTCAATGAATGAGCTGAAGGGTCCAAAGAGGCCAGAGAGAGAAATGGCCGAGAGGGCAAAGACACTGGCTGCCAAGCCTGACATAGTTCAACCTCGAGCACCCATATCATGGCAGGAAAAAAGGAACTGAAAGTTGTCCTCTTGACCTGTCCAACAGTCCTGTGGCATGCCACATACATATATGTACATAGGACACACATATATACATACATGCAATAAAAATTTAAAACAAGTCGGGCCATGGTGGCATATGCCTTTAATTCTAGCACTCAGGAGACAGAGGAAGACAGATCTCTGAGTTCAAGGCCAGATTGGTCTACAGAGTGAGTTCCAGGACAGCCAGGACTACACAGAGAAACCCTGTCTAAAATAATAATAATAATAATAATAATAATAATAACCTTAAAATAAAATTTAAAAATTTTTTAAAGAAAAAAGACCCCTCCCCACTCCACACCAAAAGGAAAAATTTTTTCCCTAACTCTAGAATCCTCTTAGCAGATGCACTTTTGTCTGCCCAGCCCCCTGCTCTGATCTTAACCTGGAGACAGCATCTGAACTTGTGATCACAAGGCAGGCTAGGGGCATGGCTCATCGGCAGAGCTTTGGCCTAGCATTCCCAAGGTCCTGGGGTCAAGCCCATTGCAAGGAAATAAATTACAAGGCACCCTAACCTGTGTTGTCTTGCTGGGTGTGCGCTACTACCTTGGCAGTGCATATATTATTCCCATTTCATGTGTGGATGGCGAGTTGTACCCCAGAACTTCTGCAGGAAACTCACGGGTTTGCCAGTGGGTCTTCTGTGGAGGGTACAGAAGCAGGTGTGTCCAGGGAATGGGCAAGGAGCAAAAGAAGCAAAAATGAATGTGTGGTACCCTGGAGCAGGAAACAATAGAAAGCAGAGATGGAGGGAGCCAGATCCAAAAGTGATAAAGAAAATGGGACCCAGAGTAACAATATGGAGAGGTGTGGACAGCTGTGTCTGTCCATCTGCAGCCACCTGGAGGAGTTGGACCCAAGGAACTTCTATTTCATTTTACTAATGTCTCGCTTCGGTCTGTCTCAAAGATGCTAGCTGATGAGGCCATGTGGCTAGTCCTGCAGGGCCCATGAAGACGTAAGGATGGGAAGGGACCTGCACAGGCAGGCACTGGCTCCCTTGGGAGGATGTGACCTGCCAGCGAATGACAGAGAAAGCACATGTCCCAGGACTCTGTTCTGCCCTGGTGAGACCTGGCCACTTAAGCTTAAGCTAAGACTGAGCCTGTAGCTGAATCTTGATAATGAGGAAATAAATGCTGGTACTCTGCAAGGACAGGTGACAACATCTTGCCTTCCATAAGAATACCTGTATCATAGCCAAAATATTCTGGAAATGGAGGCTTTAACTCTGGAATGTCATACCCTAAGGCTCTGCAGAGTATGGAGCTAGTTCAAGGATCAGATAGAAGAGACAGCTTAACACACAGAGATGCTCACTCACAGCACAGGAAGGTTGTCTCCGTCCACGTGGGATGCTGTGGTAGTCACTAGAAGCTTGTTGCCCATTTTGGTCTGGAGGCTGGGAACTTCAGAGTCCCTGTAGGTCAGTTTCTAGGAGTCCCAGTAGGTCAGTTTCTAGGAGTCCCAGTAGGTCAGTTTCTAGGAGTCCCAGTAGGTCAGTTTCTAGGATGGGCTTGACCTTTGCTTGCTCTTTGAGAGCACGTTTTCTTGTTCTTTCCTTGTTCAACAAGGCCACTAAGCCTTACCACATGACCCTACCTGCTGCTATGATATCATTAAGTATTAGAACCTGGCATGAGCTGGCGGTGAGGAGCACCAACACTCATGCTATATCAGAGGGAGAAGAGTGAGGCCTGGAAAGACGCCGGCCACCATTTCCTATGGCTTGATGGTTGAAGAAAAACCTACGTGAAGGCTTCCTGTTCCTTGCCTTTCCCTTCCAAAACGAAGATAAATGGTTCCCTTAAGGTAATTAGAGAAAACTAAGAGCAAACTGGATCCAGAAAGGTGGAAGCTCAGAGCTCTGGAGCAACCATAGCCGGAGGGGCATCAGGGAGTTTGGGGTTCCACACTATGGGAGAAGGGGAAATTGGAAGCATCAGGGTGGAGCATAAGTATGTTTAAGTCCTACTTCTTAGCTTCCATCAGCCCGTCTCTGACCTAAGAATCCTTTCAAGGACAGGGCTGGGTCCATACTCTTTCACACTTGTTGCCAGCAGCGGAGGGGAGCTTTAGTTCACCATCTGAGGGGCCCAGGGCTTTCTCCTAGGTGTGTGTGTGTGTGTTGGTGAAGGGGTGTTCAGCTCAGGCATCACCCCCCTCCCCATCTAGGAAGAAGTCAACCCAAAAGGCTCTCCTGCCTTCCTAACCCCCTCCCAGCATCCTTTCTCTACAGATTGGAGGAAGGAAGGGAGGGAGGAGAAAAAGGCCTTCCCAGCTTAGGCATAGACCTGCCCAGGTGTGTGTGGGGAACCAGTTCACCATCTCATTAATGTGGAATTGTTTTTAGGTTAATAATCTTGCGTTAATTTTCCCTTAAAATATTGTCTTTGACCGTTAAATGCTCACACTGTTATAAAAAGAACGTAATAAATGATCTCGAAGCAAATTCTCCTGCCAAATGTCATAATTTATTTGCATAATTAGCTCTTAATTTTAATTCAATATGCAAATCCACGCTTCCTTTCCATTGCCGCCGCCTGTTTCCCAGCCAGGCAGCCATGAATTTACTGTGAAGCTTTCGATGGTTGTCAGAGGTGGGGGTGGGGAGGCAGACACCTTCTGGGGCTGGTTCTTGGAAGAAGGACTTAGAAACACAGACTTAGATGGAGACACTCGTGAGCGCCACTCCATAGATGCAGGCCTTCGGGGAGGGACTAACATTGATGGCCCTGGGTAGAAAAGCCTGGAAACATGGTTATATAGGGTCCATGAATCGAAACTCACAGGCTGCTGCATAAAGTAGCCCATGGCCACCCACTGAGACATGTGCTACAGATAGAAGTACTGATGCACAAGAACACACTATCATGATATCACAGATGTAAGGACTGACCTTCAGAGACATGGACATGCCCACAGACACCTACAAAGACAAACATCTAGACACATGGATGGATGATAGATAGATAGATAGATAGATAGATAGATAGATAGATAGATAATCTTAGAAGAGCTGAGGATATAGCTCATTGTCAAAGAGCATTTGGTCCAGCATGAAAGACCCGGAATGGTGGTACTCACTTGCAAACCCAGTACTCAGGAAGCAGAGACAGGAAGATTGAAAATTCAAGGCCAGCCAGGACAACATGTTGAGCTCTAAACCAGCGTGGGGCATGACACCAACCCTGTCTCCAAACAAAGCAAAACAAACAAATTTACAGCATTATTAGGGTTCATGTTCCACACAATTTACCTATTTAAAACAAACAAGACGATGGCTTTTTAGCATAGTTACAGGATTATGCAACCATTCCAATGACAGCAGTCACCTCTTTTTAACTCCAGTACACACTCCTCAGCCCTAAGAAATCACTAACTTATTTCCCGTCTCTATGTGTTGGCTTGTTAAGATCATTATATATACAAGAAATCAGTGTGTGTGTGTGTGTGTGTGTGTGTGTGTGTGTGTGTTTGGTTTTGTTTTCCCTCACTTAATGTAACAGCCTTTCTTTCTCTCCCTCCCCTCACCCCCTTGCAGTGCTGGGATCAAACCCAGGACTTTGTGTATGCTAAGCAAGTGCTCTCTACCACTGAGCTAAGTCTCAGCTTTGACCATATGCTTCAATCTTATGCTTTAGCACGAATAAGTCATTCACTCCTTTGAATAGATGGATAGAATTCCATTGTGTGGAGAAAAGCACTAGGGATGGAGCCTTGGTTTCCTGTATAAGATAGGTTACCACTGAACCACACACCAGCCTGGTTCCTATATTTTAGTTATAAGATGTAGGAGTCGAATGAACACTTTTGTGTGAAACCTATTCATTTCTCTGGAGTTTTTCCTAAGACTAGAACTTCAAAGTTTGGCTTTTCTGTCTATTCTATAATAAGAAAGGTCTATTCCAGCGGCAGCTCAGAGGATGTCCACACGGTTTGTCTGTGATGAACATGGTATTCGCCATAACTGTTTTTGCTTTCTTCACATAGCCAGACATACGTAGAAACTCAGATCCTTGCGTGTACTCAGGTGTATTCACACACACACACACATACACACACACACACATACACACGAGAGAGAGAGAGAGAGAGAGAGAGAGAGAGAGAGAGAGAGAGAGAGAGTGAGAGAGAGAGAGGCGTGTCATACTGCACAGTCAAACACTAAGTAGTTATCACAGGCAGCCACCTGGGCACAAAACATAATCCCCAAAGCACAAACAGATGTGCCCAAGGTGATCTAGCCACCCACAGAGAGACCTTGAGGACAGGGACTAGAGAAAAAGATGGAACTGCTGTCAGAGGAAGTGTGGCAGCTGGAGGTAAGAGCATCCTGACTTGGGAGGGGAGACCTGTCATGGTATCGCGAGGGATGAAGCTTAGAGTTGGGGGGCATCTGAGAGTCAGGCTAGGTCGAGAGAAGACGCAGGGCAAGATGAATTGGGGTGGGCTCGGTAGGTGGGGGTTCTGTGCTTGGGTCAAGTAGAGTCTGAGTACCAAGACACTGGGGTCCCACTTCCCCATCTGTGCCATCCCTACCTTTCCCATCAGCCGGGTGGCCTTTGTCCCCTCACTTCCCCCACCAAGGAAATGTGACCCCCTCCTACCCTTTGCCCCCACCTGACAAAAAAAAAAAAAAGAAAAAAAAAAACCTCTGGAGACAAAAGAGATCTTTTTCTGGACTAATTAAGCTTCAAAGACAGCGGCTCCTCCCAGGAAACTGATCAGGTCTGCCCTGGCAGGGCCCTCTGTGTGGGAGGGGAGGCAAGCATAGCCCAAGAGGCCAGGTGACCAGAAAAACAGAGAAGGCAAGCTCTGAGATCCCTGTGGTCAGAGACTGTTCATCACAAAAGTGTGACCTGCTTCTCTGTATGAAAGAGCCTTCTGAAGCTGGGGATCTGACCAGCAATGGTTTGGAACACTGTCTTCTTAGACTCACAGAAGTCCTGGGTGTGGGTGAAAAGAACACACGTGTGCATGTGTGCACGTGTGCACGCCTAGTTATTCAGAGTGTGTGTTGCTACTGCTATTGAGACTCCCATGCAAGTGTGAGAATGTGCGCCTGTCCCCAGCTCCCCCGGGGCCCACCCCCCACCCTTGCCCCCCTGCAGAAGGACTCACTGTGCGGCCTCAGCCGCGTTTTTAACCTGGAGTGATCGCTTTCCTGATTTGCCACTTTACTACTCTTGTTAATGAATTTTTAATCTTCTTAATGACATTAAACACGGAAAGTAATTAAGGAAAACAAGTTTGAAACTGCTGACTTCAACCCTTTATTCGCAACTATTTAATGTAGAATTAATTTGATTTTGCCCATTATTCAAATGAACGCACTACCTTCTTCCCAGCCCCAGGCATGTCCCCTTGCCCCCTCCCCTAAATGCCCAGAGACCCCCTGTCACGATCACCCAGTTATCATTGACCCGAGTGGGTGACAGTTTCCTTGTGACGCGTCTTTGCTTTGGGCCTGGGCATGATGACTAAACCAAGCCCTGGTGGATGGGTGGAAAGGGAGGCAGAGTGGAAGTTGGGGGATCAGGAGAATGGAAGGAAATCAGGAGGTACCCAAGAGGACAGAGGAACACTTCAGAGAACCTCACTGGAGCTGGCGGGTGCTGAGTGCTGAGGCCTGACCTTTCCCTCTCCTCTCCGCAGCTTGAAATCACTCCTCAGTGCTCTGTGATCTGCACACTCAAATAATTGGTGTTGGAAGCCTTGGGTATTTAGAAGTTTGGACATTCAGAGTCATGAGTGTATAAATATGTGGAACAGAAAAGAGCCTAATGTTTTGGGGTTTAGGGCCCAGAGTGGTCATGTCCATTTTTTTTCAGAATTTTAGATCAAGAGGAAGTTGTTCACCCACGCTCCAAGCCTTGGCAGAGGCTCCTGGCCAGGAGGTTCATCTCGTTGAAGCTGAGCTATCAGCCTTCTCCTTTTTTTTTTTTTTTAAAGATTTATTTATCTATTATATGTAAGTACACTATAGCTGACTTCAGACACTCCAGAAGAGGACATCAGATCTCATTATGGATGGTTGTAAGCCACCATGTGGTTGCTGGGATTTAAACTCGGGACCTTTGGAAGAGCAGTCAGTGCTCTTAACCGCTGAGCCATCTCTCCAGCCCCAGCCTTCTCCTTTTGACGTTAGGTTTCAGCGTCCTGCTTTATGTGAATGTCTGTGTGTCTGCCCAGGGGCCTTCATAGGAGGTATGGAGTGGCCATGACCTCTGAGGTGGCAGCAGAGATGGTGGAGCCAGAGTATCAATGGCCTTAGACAGATCTGACTGCAATCCTGAGTGGGGCAAGCCTGACTCAGTTCCTCCTCACTGAAGAGGCAAGCCACACATACCTGCAAGAGCTATTGTAATGAATATTCAGCATGCAAGCTCTGGGTAGCCCTAGCACCATGTCTCCTGGAAGATGACAGTCTTGCCCCATTGTCTTCAAACCCCCAAGGAGTGAAAGACTCCAAAGTTTGACAGACAAAGAAATTGAGGGTTTTTGGTCTGGAACCCAAGAGGAGGCAGTAGGAAGCTGAGGACCTGCCTTGCTACACAGAGGGTTGGGAAGAGCTTCAAGGAGAGGTTGGCTTGAAGAACTCCTTCCTCTACCCTTGAACACCTCTAGAAAATTTCCTTCCCATAATCTCCTGAATTATATCTGGGGGGCGGGGGGAATGGTTCTCTCACCCTCTTTACCCCTTCCTCTTGCCTCTTCGCTCCAAACAAGCCTCCCCCAAGTCATTTCACTTCTGTTAGCTTCTGGAAGATAAGCCCTCTCGGCCCCTACCCACCCCACAGCCCCAGGCACTGAGCCATGACTGGGCTGAGGCAAGAGTCTCCCTCACCCCCTTCCTCCCATTCCAGGGACTTTATGGTCTAAGACACTGCTGGCTCTCTCATTTCTCTCTCTCTCTCTCTCTCTCTCTCTCTCTCTCTCTCTCTCTCTCTCTCTCTCTCTCTCTCTCTCTCCCTCTCTCCTCTTTACATCTTTCTTGATGCTCTCTCCCTGTTTTTTCTTTCTTCCACAGTAGTTCGAGGTCTTCCTGGCTCTTTTCTTTTCCTGTAGCTCCCTGTCCCTGCTAGCTCTCCCTATCTTTCTCATTACTTGAATGATCATGGATTCTAGTATGGATTTCTAGCTGTAGCTGTCAAGGCTCAGGGTCTGAGGAGAAAAGACAGGCTGAAGCAGGAGACACAGAAAGAACCCACCCTTAACATAGGTAGGCTCTTGAGATTCTGTCCAGTGAACTCCAGAACTGGTATGGGATGCATCTGTTATCTCTCCCAATTTTCCTGCCCCCTGACCACTTCTCGTTGCCATCCGGGAAGGGCCAGTAAGGCTCCAAAGAGGACTTGACCAATGGAAATTACTTGTGTCACCTCTCATGTGTCACCCCCCCATACACACACACCCTGTCTCACAGCCCCACACTTTACCACAAGACCCACCAGAATAACAAGCTTGCATACTACATACACACATACACACACATACATACAAACACATATATACACACACACACATATGGGTAAACATGAATGCAGATGCATGCACAGATATACACAGCTCAGCCACTCCCCCCCCCGCCCACCCCACTGCATGCACATGCACACACAGATGCATACAGGCACGCGCACACACACATATACACGCAGAGATCCCACAGGCGCCCAAAAGCACAGGGCAATGATTAATGTCCCCTCAGAAAAAGAAATTATATCGAATAAATTAAACTACTGTGGCAGCAAATTGAAAAATAAGGATGTAAATGAGGTTTGAATACTTAATATCGAAGACAAGGGGGAAGGAAAAGGGATGGCTGGGTCCCCTGAGAAAGGAATGGGTTGTCCCTCTTGCCCTGGTTTGACTAGTTCCTGTCCACAGACCTCAGTGATGGGTCAGAGTACAGGGTGTTCAGTTAGTCCTAGAACTCTCTCCCCAGTGGTCATTGCTGAGACGGTTCCAGAACCTTCTGGAAAGAAGATTCCCCCCCCCCCCAGGAAAACTCAAAGAGGGGAACAGGGAGCAGGTGGAGTGACTACCTGGCAGCCCCCAATCCAAAATGGACACTTCTTGCTTTCAGATCCAGCACAAACTGCTTGGGGCGGCCTATCTGGCTTAGGTGTCTCACGACCCAGCCACATTCCCCCCCCCCTCCCCCGCTAAGCCCTTGCTCTCAGGGTGTTTGAGGGATCTGATCACATGGCCAAGTCCCCTTCCCTGCCATCAGTTCAACTCCAGAGGCCACAGAGCTCAACCCCCAGCTCTCCTTCATTTATCCCAACCCAGAAGACCACCACACACTATAGACAACCTGTCTGCCATATGCCAACACCCAACCTCCCTCTGACACAGTCCTGCTCTGGACAACGCTGAGAGAGAGAAAGGGAGAGAGGGAGAGAAGGAGAGAGGGAGGGAGGGAGGGAGGGAGGGAGGGAGGGAGGGAGAGAGAGAGAGAGAGAGAGAGAGAGAGAGAGAGAGAGAGAGAGAGAGAGAGAGAGAGATTCTTTAAGGCACATAATGACAGTATCTGATCACACACCCTGTACACACATAGTCACAAATGCACACACAGTGGAGGGTAGCCCATGGCTGTGTCCCAGGCCCTTGGTGTAGTGGACTGAGAGACTTCTCCCTCTCTTCAAGCTTTTAGCAACCTGCTTTCCTTTTTCTCCCCCTTCCCTCTTCCTGTGGTTCTTCCTCATAGCCTCCATCTCCAGCCCCTTCCTCACTCTCTCAGTTTCCCTTACTCTGCCTGTCAGATGTTTTTCCCTTGCAGCCTTTGTCTGGGGACACCCCAACGGACTCCTGCCTCCTCCTCATTCCTGGCGGTCACAGGACCCTGGGTCCCACCCCCCCCACCCCCATCCCTGTGCTCCCACCCCCACCCCCCTCCTCCGCCTCGCTCGCTGTCGTCTCTGTTCATATATATTTAGTATTTATTTACAAGGCTGGGTTTTTTCCCTGGGCGGGAAGCCAGCCGTGCACAGAAATCCTTAAGATGCTATAAAGCTGGTGAGGTATAAAATGGAAAGTGGTTAGTGCGCTGTTTGGAGATATCTCACCGGCGGCCGGGGGCCCGCGCCGCCCAGCCGCCCGCTGTAAATCTCCCGGAGTTTAGCGCGCTTGTTTGTACGTGGCCGGGAGGGGAGGCCGCGGCGGGAGGGGGCGCCCTAGCGCCCCAACTCTCCCGCACAGACTGTCGCCAAACTAGAGTCACTCCCTTCTCAAAGGGACAGGGGCCAAGAGGGGCAGTGAAGACCTGTCTCGGAGAACAAAGGCTTCTCAGTTGGGCCCCACACCCCCAAATAGCCCATGTTCCCCATCAGTGTGTGAGTGCAAGGACTGGAACTTTACAGGACTCCCAACCTATCTGTGGCTCTCCTCGCCAGGAGTCTACTTCATATGTTTCCCTATCTCCAAGAGGCAGGTGATGTGGGAAGACCACCCAGGGGACCTTGCTGGAAGGTGCAGAATTTAGGGGGTGGCTGCGGTGTTTCTGTAAGAACTAAGGTACTGCATCTGGTCCCCTGGGTGCCGTCAAAGCAGTCTCTTTATCTTCTCGAACCTTAGCTTCTCTTTCCTCCATGGGACCCGCGAACAGGGTGTACTCACAGGGTGGAAAGAAAGAAGAAATCAAGCTGAGGTAGGTAAGAGATTTAACACAGTGTCTGGCACACAGTAAGTGCTCAGTAAACGCGGGACAGCGTTATTAGTACCAACCTGCTCGGCCACTTGCTTATTTCTGTGTTTAGTAGGTTGCTCATTGACTCATTTATCCAGTTAACTGTGATCTGTCTTCTCACCCATTCACCAGGTTTAAGCCATGCAGTTCTGGACTCTAAAATAGGGAACCTGCCCAAGGCAGGGGAGGAGCTCAGATCTGGACAGGGCAGTAAAGGCTAACCCAAAAGGATGAAAGCCACTCCTGTATCAGGCTTTATTTTGAGGTGCTGGGAGGAAAGCCCCCCCCCAACACACACTTGCCAACCCTCTGCCTCCAGTCTGCCTATCAGCCACTACTGAAGTTCCTGGAATCCCTGTGGGGAGCAAGGAGCCAGGAGTAGCTAGACTGTGAACCCCAAGAGAGCAACTCTGGCCTTTCTCCACTCTGTGCCTCCAGCACCACCACCCCCCGCCCCCCAGCTGCAGAGTCCAAGCTGGCTCTCAGGAGCTGTCAGTAAGTGCCCTCTGATGGATGAGCTGCGAAGGCTGAACTCTGCCACGATTCCCTCTCGCTCTGGAGGGATGACACACCTGTCATACAGCCTGCACACGCATGTCCCAGCTCACCTGGACACATGTCAGGAGGGCTGGGAGTAATGACAGCAAACTCTTCAGTGGTCACTGTCCAGAACAAAAGAGACAAGTCCCTGCCACATAGCCAGATCCTAGCAAGTTCTGCTACGTTAGCTCACTCATTCATTCATTCATTCATTCATTCATTCACTTATTGAATAAATGTATGACCAGTGTCTGGAATAGTAAGCACAAGTGGGGCATTACTCAGCCTGGGGTCTGAAGAAGTTTCTAGTCAGGACAACTGTAAAGGAGCCACAAAAGCAATGATTATACTACAAAAACTAAGCTCAGAACCCAAGAGGTCCATACAAGACAGTACGGTTCTTAGGGAACAGAGAAAGGACTTGTACATATAGCCATCGTGGCAGGCCCCACCCCCTGGGAACCCAGCCATATCCCGGATACTCCGCAAGATGGCTTTGCTTGTCTCAGTTCTTGCAAGCCAGTTTTTTGGAAGGAGGGGGAAGGAGGTGCTGCTCCAGAAGGAAGGTGATGCAGGCAGAGGAAGAATTTGAGTGAGCACAGAGAGTGGGGAGTGCTGAGAGGTACCCATTTAACTGGTTGGTAAGAACATGAAGAAGAATGACGAGAAGTCCTGGAGAGAGGGACCATGCAGGGGCCAGATCACAAAGGGCCGTGAACATCGGAGTAAGGAGTTTGTGCTTTATCGAGTAGGCAATGGGGAGCCATGGCAGGCTTTTGATCAGGGAACTGAGATGGCCAGAGCTGTGCTTTAGGAAAATTGATCTGGCAGCCAAGTGTAAGCCAGCTGGAGAAAGTGCAAGTTGGAGGTAAAGAAAGACACCTCACCTGGTGATTGGCTTGTGGAAGGCACTCTAAGTATGCTGGTTGGCTTTTTTGAAGTGGCCGGGGAGAGTTGCAGTAAGGGCTTCCACTCGGACACTGGTGATGGCGAAGCAGAGGTGGATGCTAGAGATGTCAGGGAGGGCTGAGGATCTGGAACTGTTGGGTATCTAGCACTCACGGAGCCCTGGGGTGGGTCCTGAACATCACATAAGCCAGGTGTGTTGGTCTGGACCTAGCACACACAGAGCCCCAGGGTCAGTCCTGAACATCACATAAGCCGGGTGTGGTGGTCTGGGCCTATGATCCTAGCACTCAAGAAGTAGAATCAGGAAGACCATAAATTCAGAGATATCCTTGGCTAAATACTAAGTTTGAGGCTAGCCTAGTCTACAGGAGAGTCTATCTCAACAAAACAAAATCAAACAAACAAACAAACAAATAAATAAATAAATAAATAAATAAATAAATAAATAGAGCAGATACCAGGAAGTGTCTCCCAAATGTTTCAGAGGTTAAAGGTGGGAGTTAAGAGAGAAGGAGTAGAGACTCCGGATTTCTGTAATAGATTACATGCCAAATGGGGGAGTCACAAGCTGTGGCTGGTCATAGGAGAGACTCCTCGTAGTCTCTGAAATGCTGGCCATGCATCATGGATCAGGGAAGCTTGGCTAGGGGTCAGAGGTCCCGTGGCCCGCTAGAGCTGAGGACTGAAGGTCAGGAAGCCAAGAGTTGCAAATGAAGCTTTTACTGTCCCTTCCCGTGGGAGAGCACATGGGAAGCTGGGTACAAGACAGGGATGCTAGGAGTGATGAATGGGCTCGAGGGTGCAGAGGTTGAAAAGCCTTTAGGACTGAGTTCTCACAAGGTCTCTGTGTGGGATGTTCTCAGCAGGGCTGGAGGCTGGACACAAAGCGTGGTATCCTGAGGAAGAGCCATGCTGGTGGAGGGGAGCTAGCTGGTGGGGGGAAAGTCCGGCACACAAGGGAAACTCAACTGTAGACGCAAAGTCTCCATCAGCTGCTCACTGTCCCAACCAAGGCCTAGACTGGCTGTTTCTTTAGCCCCCTCTCCTAGCGGCTGTGAACCTAGAACAAGGATGAAAATTAGAATCGATGAGAGAGACTGATTCTTAACTTGAGAGTCCCCAAGACCTTCAGGTCTCAAAGGCAGGGTCTTACTATGGTAGGTTAGGCTGGCCTTGAACTCATGATCCTCTTTGCTCTATTGTGTGCATGCTGACATCATAGGTGTGTGCCACCGTGCCTGGTGGCTCATGTTCTTTATCTGGCTGCAAACCGTGCTCCATGCTTGGCTCTTGGATGCAGGCAAACCCGTATCCAGATTTCTCCTGGGCAAGCATGACCATCTTCCCCCACCCCTACCCCTGGCACTGGGGCTCCTTCTCACCTTCCACCCTTGTCCTCAGTTACAACCCCAAGTTCTGGAGCTGGTGATACCCAGGTCCCCCAGGGCCTGCAGAATTCCAGGATACAGGAAGTGGCTGGGGAGTCAAAGAGCAGAGGGGTTGGGTCTCAGAACCTTGCTTCCCACTTAGGAGGGGCAAGGCACAGGAGGGGGTGTGGGCCCCCACCCTCCCGGAGGGGACCCGCAGTCCTAAATGCCCCCGCGCCTTCTCCATATTGTGGGAAAAGCTGCTGCATCCATCACTGTCAGACACCGAGTTTGAATAAATTTGAATGCACTGAGCCGTGGGCTGCAGTTTCTATAATATCACTTTCCAGTTTGAATATTTCACTTACTTTTTTTTTTCAAATTTCTTTTTATCCAACAGTTTCTCCTTTTCATCCACCCCCACAGCAGACAAGCTCGGTATACAGAGAGGACGGAGCCTCGAGGGTGTCTGAGATGGGGAGAGGCTAGGTCCCTCAACAGCACTGGCATCTCTGGTTTCCCACTTGGGAGATCGGTGCCTGGCACATGGGATCACTGGGCTTGAGCTTGCTTCTCCTTGTTCACGGAGACGGAGCGATACCAAGTAGAGTGTGCCCTCCACCTGTGCCCACACACCTGCAGCCAGCACTGCTACAAGAGCAGGCCATGGGTACCAGGGCCCCTGTCCCTTCCTACAGGGACCCAGGCCCCTAATCTACTGACCCCCCGATTATACACACACACACCACCACCACCACCACCACCACCATCATCATCATCATCACCATCACCACCTGATAGATTAATTTTTGCCTAGGTATTGGAGGATGGTTGCAATTTCCCACTCAAAAACTTACCCTTTAGGCCTTCTATCATGGTGCTGTTTTCCTCTTCTGGATCCTGTTGTCTTCCCTATCCTACCCATATGGGCAAGCATCCTGGATAAGGGCTGCAGGAGAGCATAAGATAGGAGTCCTGATAAGGTGCTCTATAGTCCTGGCCTCTAGTCCAACAACGTGCTAGACTCTGCCTAGAACTACCTCCTCTCACCACCCCAAGATCAGGCCTAGGGAGTGCTAAGGAGTAGACAGGGAGAGAGAGCGCCCAGAAATGAATAAATCAGGAATGCATTTGATGTGAAGACCACATAGGAAGATGGAGACGGATCTTCTAGGGCCAAGGAGCACTTGCCTAAGGACCTAGGTTCGATCCTTAAAACCCGCCAGTTGAAAAGAGAGAAATGACTTCTTGAAAACAATTCTGTCTTGCATATATGCACATGTCACGCACACATGTACGCACATGCACACACACACAGTTAAAACTTTTTTTTTTTTAAGATTGGTTTTCTGTGGGACTCTTCAAGTCTGTGTGCCTCTCCAAAGGAAGGTCTGGCTATACCACCTGCTGTCATGACAGCCACTTCAACAGTCTGTAGAGGACATTGGCCATCCATAAGGCTCACAGTGACACTGGCCTACTAATAGTAGGACCTTGCTACATGGGGCACACTTACCAGCTGGACATCAAGTACCTCGACCAATACTACTGACCATATTGGGACTATTTTCTTTTGGTTCTCCAAGGAGTCACCATCCAGACCACCCCTCACAGTGACATTGTTCATTGGATCATTGACAGTGCCACATGCTAAGTGTGTGTGGTGAGAGGGATAGGGAGGGGAAACCAGAGGCCCCAAGAATCTTTGCTTGGTTTTGATGTTGTTGTTGTTGTTGTTAGGTGGTGAGTCGATTCCCACTCTGTGGCTGGTTCTCTGTGTGTATTGAGAAGCAGGAGACAGAGTAGGATGGCTCATCTTTCAAGGGCACATGGTATAGCTAGTGAGATGAAACTATCATTAGGGACAACAGTTATTTATTTATTTATCTACTTATTTGCTTGTTTATTGTGTGTGCATGTGTCTTGTATGTGTGCTTGAGGCAGTCTCAACTAACTATCTCTGGCTGGCCTAGAACTTGCTATAGAGGCCAAGCTGGCCTTAACTCACAGAGATCCACCTGTCTGTACCTCTATAGTGCTAGAATTACAAGCATGAACCACCCCACCCAGCTTGTAACGTTTATTTTTAACTTTTATTTCTAATATCATTTTTCCGTATTTGAAGGAATGTAATTTACAGAAAACATACACAGATATCAAAGAGATTTAAGCAACAACACAAACAAAAGAGGCATTTGGAAAGTACTTAAAGATGGGCATCTGGTTGGCGGTATGGCACAAGATTATGCATACAGGTTGTATAGCCAGGGCAGCCGAAGTCGGAGAGATGGCTGGGCTTTCTCTCAGGAATCTCGAACGCTGTGGGTTTAGATAGTCAGGAAAGGCTTTCTGGAGGAAGAGAAACCAGTCAGAGCCTTTGAGGGACAGCAGAAATCCTACGCAGGCTCAGCATCCCAGAAGCAGGACAAGAGTATACGACGGAGCTGAACCTGTGGCCGGGGCTGGTCCAGGTAGGACCTGGCGGTGAGCAGGTGGAAGAGATACAGTCTGCTTGGGGTACAGTAAGGAGACAAGAGAGGACATGGACGAAGAGGTGGTTACGTGGTCAGTCGGCCAGGAGCACGGAGAAGGTCCCTCAAAGGAGCTGGCCCCACCCCAATCCCGCCTTGGTCCAGCACAAGCCCCTCCGCATCCTCTCTGGAGGCCCCATTACCATGAACTCAGACTTGGCAATTCTAGTACGCTAGGCCTTGTGGGGGGAGCCATAAAAAAGGGGGCCCTGGGAAGATGAAGAAATGGGCCTCCTGTGAGGAGGGTGGCCTCTCTCCCCTCCCCCCGAGTGCCCCGGCCAGGCCTGCGGCAGGAGGGAGTGTGGCGTGAACGGAGGCTCGCCGGCGCACCATGACAGATGATTGACTCGAAACAATATCTAAGGCGATCAGGATAAAGTGCTGGCCATTTCAAGGCTCAGCAGAATTCAGATTCTAATTAGACTTCTCACCACATTCCAAATAAAAATGGTTCCCCTGGTATCCTCTTTGCCTATCAGGTGTCTCTCCCTGATCGCTGGAACAAAACGCATAAAGAAAGTGATTAAAGCCATAACAAAGGCATAAAATTGGAATTATCGCTGCCACCACATCTGGGAGCACAGAGTGTCACCACACCGCCCCCTCCTCCCCAAACCCACACACACTGAAGCGCTGGCCCATCAGGACTCTGAGCTGGGCACCCTGCAACGGCAGCCTTCTGATGAGAGAGGAGGAAGGGGGCGCAGGAGTCAGGCTTGGGATGGAAGGAGGGTACCTAAGTTGCTAGGTGTTGAAGAACCTGAAAGAAGTGA
Source organism: Mus caroli (assembly GCF_978045245.1). NCBI lineage: Eukaryota > Metazoa > Chordata > Mammalia > Rodentia > Muridae > Mus > Mus caroli. The sequence continues at coordinate 16,668,165 of NW_028227275.1, forward strand.
GGTGAGATGCTCTAGGCCTAAGAAACAAGAGGAGTGAGCAGACCTAAAGTGAGGTTTTGGGGCTGGGGGGGGAATGGTTACTGACTTGTGTCTAGATATTTACTAGTAAGGAGGAAACTTGGAGCTCTTACCTTGAGCTTCATTCCTCAAGGCTTGTACACACACACACACACACACACACACACACACACACACACACACCTCACAGCATGCTGTGCATTCTATAACATCACATGGCATCCATACTTGTTGGAAGATCCCCTCCCATCCTGTCAACAGATCAAAAGTTCCCCATATGACCCCCTGCCCAGGTAGCTTTCAATTGCCTTCTCTTGCCTACTTGCAGGGTGTTACCTAGCTCTACAGATGGCTGAGTTACTATTGGTTTAAACGTGTGTGTGTGTGTGTGTGTGTGTGTGTGCCACAGAGACCTCAGTATCCCACAACACACATTTGCATGCGGGCGCATTCCCACACACCAGGCCTATAACAATACCCTCACACAAAACCCACACTCTGGAAATGTAGAGATGTCCCTCACCATCTCAGGGCCAGGGGCATCCAAGCCAGAGAGGGCTGCCTCTGGGTCTGGGAGCTTTTTGCCCTCCTGGCTGCTGCCTCTACCTTCCCCACAACAGGCAGTCTGGTACCTGGTACCCAGCATCCTTGCTCCCTGTGTGGGGTGGGCAGGCGGGCGGGAGGTCCAGAGGAGGGCGAAGGAGTGGGAGCAGGGCTCTGAGCGGGGACGATATAAAATTAAAAGGTAAAAAGCAGGAACGCAAATGGAGGGTGCTTTCAGCTTTCACATTATTAATGACTCTTCAAAAAATCGGCGAGTTTTCCAATCTTCTCTGAGAAGCGCTTGAAGGAGCTCACAGATGAAACTGACCTTCAAAATGTTCTTTGGTCTTTAGTTAAGAAATTCGCTCGCCATTATGGCATCATTAGGGAAACAAGGATAAAATTACTCCATGGTTAATGACCTATAGTATCTCCCCACCAAAATTTGTTTCAGATCTAATAAAACTGTGCTTAACACACTCGGATGAGTTATGAGGACTGTTCTGCAGGGTATTAAAATGTGGAAAATAGATTTTCCGAAGCTGGGGGGACTGGACTTTTTGAATCAGATAGCAGAATGGAATTTTCTGGGCAATAAATTCTTCCATGTCTCAATTTCATCTCGCGCTCTCTCTCCTGCCTGCCTCTGCCCCTCTCTCTCTCCCTCTCTCTCTCCCTCACACACACATACACACACACACACACACACTCTCCCACTCTCTGTCTCCCTCTCTGTGAGCAACATCTTTTCCTAAAATCCTCACGCAACAAGGAAACCTTTAGAATCTGAAGCCTACATAAAGTTTGGGGGGGGGGGGAAGAAAAGAAAAGAAAAGAAAAGAAAAGAAAAAGAAAAGAAAGGCACAGAGTGCAAAAGCCATGTGTGAGAGAGGTAGCAGGAGTGTGTGCACATGTGTGTAGAAAACGTGGGGCCTGGGAGGGGGGGGGAGGGGGAGGGGGGAGGGGTCCGCTCCTCCTCCCCTGCACCACTCAGGTGTTCAGTGCATATCCAAGGTGGGAGTGACGCCCTCTGTCCCATCGCTGGCCAAGCTGGCAGGTGACATTCTCTACTCTCAAGTCTCAGGACTAACTAACCCTTGCTGGTTGGTGGGTTAGTGGTTCCCTCCCAACACAGCTCTTCTCCCAGGCCACGCCTCTGTGCGAGGTGTTGGCCTGTAGGAGAATACACCTGTTCCTGTTCCCTCCAATGTCAGGGGTTGGGAGGGGGCCAGCCCTACTGGCCTGGTGAGAGGTCAGAATGGCCCTGTTTGACACGCATGCTCATGAGCACATGCTGACATGACCGATGGACACACCTAGATGTCTGGGCCAGCCAGGCTGGAGGCTAAGACCTGAGTCCCTGGCCTAGGCGGTGGCCGGAGGTTTTCGGGGGCTGGATACTGCCGCGGAGAGAGGTGGCTGGCGAGGTAATGGCATTTTGCTCTCTTTAAACTTTAATCTTTCCTATTAATTCCCTGCAACTGGAGAATGTGTGAGAGTTAATGTTCCGTGAACGTGTTTCGCACTCGGCAGTCTCTTCGAGCTAATTACCTTCAGGTGCTAAATGGAGGGAAATTGCAATCCATTTGGATGTGAAAAAATTTCGCCTTCCCGTCCCCTGTGAGACATCCTTTTTCCTGAGTGCTGCAGAAAGAAGGCTCTCTGGGTGGGAGTATTTTTTCCTAATGTTTTTTTTCTTCGGCCCTCTCCCCCGCCCCCTTTCTCCAAGACTCTAGGCTCTGCAGGACGAAGGTAGCCGGAGCCTAGAGGAGACGGGGCCTGGGCACTGAGTTCCAGCCCTGGTGGAGGACACGTTGGAAAGGGACTTGTGTGCAAAGGAGACACCCTAGCTGTGGACCTAGCCCCCACCCTCTCGGAAGCCCTGGGGTGGAAGTGTATTTACACGCTTAATAACACACTTATTACCAGTGTCTCTCAGCTGCTAGCTTTTGAACACAGATATAATAGAATTTTACAAGCCACATAAAAGCTGTCCTTCTCTTGGACCCTGAACTTGTGGCTGGTGGCCTGGAGGACAAAGAATAGAGGGTGAAGACCAAAGGAGCTTGAGGAGAAAAGATATAAGATTGAGGCAAAGAGAAAGGAAAGGGGAATGGCTGGGAGGAAGATGGGTGTGTGTGTTGTATGAAGATTCGAGAGGGGAAGATGGATCAGGTGCTATTCCCATAATGAGAGCCACTGGGTCACCAGGAAGAAGGCACTAGATGGGAATCAGCTCCCAAAGCCCCTTAACTCTCTTTTGAGAGCATCCATCTCAGTCAGTGATGAATCCATCCCTTCATCTTGGACCCTGACCTGACCTTAGGCAAAGTCTCCCAAGGAAGACGTCTTAGCTGCTTGCCTCCTTCGGTCTCAGCTTCGACACAGTAGCCTTAGTTGGGGCAAAGACTACCCAGACAAGACATAGCTTTCTCGGTTTATAGAATCTCAGACCAAGTCCTCCCAGGGGAGGTTGAACCCTCGTGGTAACCTGTGTTTTAGCCTGCCCTTTGGGGTCCTCCATGACTTCATGTGTGCCCTGTTTAGGGTTGGGAGAACATCTATTCTTTACAACAATCAAGAGTCTACTTGGGGAAAATACTGAGATGACTTGAATTTATTTATTTATTTAAAAAAGAAAAATAACTTGGAGCTGGAGAGATGGTTCAGTAGTTAAGAAAATATAAAATTAAATTAAAAAACAAACTTATTCTGGAGAATTTCAATATATATATCACACAATATATGTATGTGTCTATATATTTAAGTTGCTATAGATTTATTATCTAGCTTCAACAATTATTAACATATGACCAATATTATTTCTTCTACTCCCAAGTCCCCTCTCCCAGAGTCATTCGGAAGCAAACTATAGAGATTAAATCAGCCCACCCATGAATATTTCAGATATTCCTAAAAGTGAAGACTCATAACCTAAGCACAACATGCTATCATTTCGCCCTATGGAAACCAACTGTAATTTCTTAATCTTGTCCAATTACAGCTCAGTGTTCAAGTTTCCCTGTTGGGGTTTTTAATTTTTTTTTTTAATTATTTTATTGTTTTGTGTGTGCTGGTGTTTTGCCTGCATGCATGTCTGTGCACCACAAGCATGCAGTACCACTGGAGGCCAGTAGAGGGCGTCAGAGCACTGAGACTTGAGTTACTAATGGTTGCAAGCCGGCCCTGTGGGTGTTGGGGATCAAACCTGTAGAGGAGCAATCAGGGTCCTCAACTGTGGAGTCAGCCTTCCTCTGTTTGACTTTAACCAAGGTCCAACCATTGTTTGTGACTCACATAGCCAATATGCTTCCTTTTTTAAGAGATTGCTTCCCCTTCCCTCTCTTCCTCCTCTTCTGTCTTGAGACAGGGTCTCACTATATTTCCCATATTTACTGGCCTTAAATTGCTGGGCTTAAGAGACTCTCGTTCCTCCGTGAGTAGTTGGGAGGACAGCACATGGCACCACGCCTAGCTTCTTTCTTCCTTCTCAAGGTTTACTGAGGAAATTGTATACCACTTGTCCTACTGAATTTCCTTCATTCTGGAACTCACCCGTTGCATCCCTTTAGTACCATTCAATACGTCTCTCTGTCCCTTTAAGTTGGTGGGTTCTAGAGTTGTTTGGCTTCCGGTTTGGGTTTTTTGGCAAGAGTATCTTACAGGTGCTGTGAACTTCCTGGGGCTTCCCATCAGGACTGTGTGGATACCTGGCATCTTTCTCTTTATAATATTAGGATTAGTCAGTGGCTTGCTTGCTGTCAGGCGGCTCTAGCTGTTACAAAGCTCCCTCAGCTTTGTCCCCCACCCCCCCCCCCACCTCCCGTCGTCCCATCCCCCCACCCCCTTTCTAGCTATTTACTATCGTTGACTAGATCCGTTATTTCATTACGGGTTGTCGGACTTCCTTTAAAGCTGTTGATTTTCTCCAACTTTTCCTTTTGAAAAGTTAAAAAAAAACCCTACACAACAGTTCATTAATTTAATGAACACCCACATCCCTGGCCCCGATTCACAAATTTGTAACCCCCATATTTGTTGTGTCGCTTTCTCTCTTCCCCAAGACGCTCCTGTGCCCAGTGCTGACACGGGGTTAACCGTTCACCTCTAAACCCGTCAACATTTATCTTTATTTTGTAAGACAAGGACATTCTACTATCACTGCACAGTGCAATGATCACTTTTAGGGGGTTAAAAGATTACGTTCACTTAGTTACCGTGTGAGCATGCGTGTACGTGTGTCATACGGATATGTAGAGGTCAGAGAGCAACTTGTAGGAATCAGCTATCTCCTTCTACCATATGGGCTCTGAGCTCAGGTCATCATGTTTGGTGGCAAGTTTTACCCAGAGAGCCAGCCCACTTTCAGGAAATTTGTCATTTATTTATATTTTAAAACATTTATTCATCTTTATTTTATGTGCATTGGTGTTTTGCCTGCATGTATGTCTGAGGAGGTTGGATCTTGGAATTACAGACCATTGTGAGCTGCCATATGGGTGCTGGGAATTGAACCCAGGTCCTCTGGAACAGCAGCAGCCAGTGTTCTTAACCACTGAACCACCTTTCCAGTCTCGTTCATTTTCTGAAAATTAACACTTATTTAGTACAAAGTTTGTACTGACATTTTTTTTGATTGTCCCAGTAACATTCTTTAAAGTTACCTTAACCTGTTCCAAGATCCCATGTTGCAAGTAATCATCTGCCTTTTTATTTGTAAATAGCTTCTTAACTCCTTCCTTCCTTCCTTCCCTCCATCTTCCCTCCTTCCTTCCTTCCTTCTTTCCCTCCATCTTCCTTCCTTCCTTCCTTCCTTCCTTCCTTCCTTCCTTCCCTCCATCTTCCCTCCTTCCTTCCTTCCTTCCTTCCTTCCTTCCTTCCCTCCATTTTCCCTCCTTCCTTCCTTCCCTCCATCTTCCCTCCTTCCTTCCTTCCTTCCTTCCTTCCTTCCTTCCTTCCTTCCTTCCTTCCTTCTTTCCTTCCCTCCATCTTCCCTTCCTTCCTTCCTTCCTTCCTTCCTTCCTTCCTTCCTTCCTTCCTTCCTTCCATCTTCCTTCCTTCCCTCCATCTTCCCTCCTTCCTTCCTTCCTTCCCTCCATCTTCCCTCCTTCCTTCCTTCCTTCCTTCCTTCCTTCCTTCCTTCCTTCCTTCCTTCCTTCCTTTTCTGGTTTTCATGAATTTGACAGTTTTAGAAAGTCCTCAGGATGGACCTATCTGATGCTTTCCCATAAATAAATATAAGCTAAGCATTTTGGACAGAAATATCATCACCCAGCGATGTGTGCTTCTTACAACATTGGAGCACGTGTCAATCCTGCCGCTTTGGGCAAGAATGGTCTGACCATTGTAATGTAGCATCAGCTAGATTGTCTAGATTCCTCTAACGTGGTGGGATTTTCTGCCTTTATGTATGTAATGTATTTTCTATAGGTAGGTCTTTGACATTGCATGAATGTCCTAGTTCCATTCATCCAGTGGTGGGTTTTGTTTGTTTGTTTAATTTGTTATTTGATTTGTATGGCTGTTTTGCCTGCATGTGTGTCTATGCTCCATCCACCTAAGTGTCTGGTGCCCACAGAAAGCATTGGATACCCTGGACCTAGAGTTATGGGTGGTTATGAGCTGTCATGCTGGTGTTGGGAATTGAACCTGGGCCCTCTGGAACGATAGTCCGTGCTCTTAACCACTGAGCCATCTCTCTACCCCATCACCTAGTGATTTTAGCATCCACCAATGATCTGTTAGGATTCCAAGGGTCCCAATAGGATGAATTGTATAATTCAACTTTGATTCTACTGAAGGTGTTTTCATGACAGAAAATAAGGCCTAGGCATGACCTAGGTACCTTAGAGGTACCGTTCCAATGGAAGCCACCAACTAGTGCCCTAGCTATGTCTGTGGCTCCTCAGGGACACTTCGCCCCAAGGTTAAGTACCCTTATGGCCCCTTAAGAGCCCTCATTCCATACACCACCGGCGGGGTGGAGGGTTCCTTCTTTAACCAAGCAATGTGAACAGACCTGTGAAGAATCGAGAGTGACTGGAACTTCAGCACAAAGTAATATTTATTGCACACAGCCATGAGTTGTCTTACAAAGACAGCTGGGGTGGCAGGGGGAAGGCAGCCCTGCATCTTGAGAAACCAACGCCTCTGTCCTTTTTCTTCTTGGTGACATTAGTGTGACTGTTTATAAGCATCCAGGTGTCTGGCCATATCCATCCAAATCCCCACCTACCTAAAGCAGAAATCTGATTGGCCCACTTTGCTCCAGGTAAGAGACTCTGCTTCACTCAGCTGTGGCCAGATGGGGTTCCAGAGAGTCTACCTCCATTGAGAGAAAACTCAAAAAAGTTCCCCAAAAAAGCCCGCCAGATATCCCAAGAGTGTGCAGGACGGAAGCAAGCTCATGAACTCTCCAAAAGGTGGGCAGCTAAAAGCTCTGAAAACTGGGCCAACATCAAGGGCAGAGCCAAAGCCCCAGGGTGTACTGGGCAGAGTTGAAAGATGGGACCCATCAGGCCACACTGCTGTGTCATGTGGACCAATCACAGTGTGGCAAGCTTGCTAGGACATGATGTAAAAGAGGAGAAATGTCCAGAATGCAGTTATGAGCATCTGTACGCGTCTGGACAGATGGAACCCAAGATTCCCATACATCTTCAGAGACAGGATGTAAACAGATAGCAAGCCTCATCCAGCTCCCTGACATCCTAACTAGTGGTCCATGATCTGCTACAGAATGCGTACCAAGCTCTCCACATTGGTCTTGAGTCCCAGCTCTCTCCCACTCCCAAAAGTGAGCTTCCGGAACCTGTCAACAGTGCTGGATGCTTTTGAGCCCCTGCAAAGGCTTGGTTCTTCTCCAACCTACCTTGTTACCCTTGCTCACTGCTGGGGAACTCTGGCTACTGTTTCTTCTTATTGCTCCCGACTCTGCAAAATCCACATGTGGGAAGATTGCAATAAACATGCATCTGGACCAAATGATTGTGATTGATAACGGAGGAAAACAGCACGTTCGTTTCCACAGGGCTCTGGCTTGGTGCTCAGAGGTAGCCTGGGCACCCCTGCCCTGGCAGGGACAAGACAGGGTAAATGCGGTCAAGACTGACTGCATCCTTTAGCACATGGCCATTGCAGAGGGGCTTGACCTGGCTAGTCTCAGGTGGCTACGGCTGTGCATCTCAGTCTCCTGACTAGCAAGTTGTCCTACTGACATGTTCTCTTTAACAATAACCAATGTCCTAGTTTTTCCTTGTTACTGTTTTTTTTCTCTTAAATTCTTATTTAATATCAATATCATTAGCCCAACCTCTCTTTGATTAATAGTTTTATAACATACCGGGGTTTTTTGTTTGTTTGTTTAACTTGTTTGAGGCAAATGCTGGTTTTGCAGTTCAGGCTGGCCTCGAACTCATCCTCTCCTGCCCCTGCCCCTGCCCCTGCCCCTGCCCCTGCCCCTGCCCCTGCCCCTGCCTCTGTCTCCTGAGTACAGGAATGGAAGGTGTCCCCCACTATCCCTTTATAACACATCTTGCTTGGCAATTCCTCTTCTCCCTTTTGGTTAATTAATGTTATTTTTCCCCCTTCAAGTCTAAGAAATACTTTACTCTTATTTTATGGCTCATTCCATGTTTTATGAAACTTTTGTGAACAGAGTTAGACCTGGATTATTATTTTATTACTGAATTAAAAAATTTACAGCTAATCCATGTACACGACGAAATATCACACACACACTCTCTCTATTTCTCCCTCTGGGTCCCTCTGTAACCTCCCCAATGCTTCCATCTCCTCCTAACTTCATGTCTTTTTAAAAAAAAAAAAGATCCTACTAAGTTCAGTTAGTGCTGTCTGTATGTATACAGATGTGGGATGGCCCATGGGTGCATGGGAAACACACTAGTGGTCACACCCCAAAAGAAGAACCCTTCTCCCTCCTCACAGCTGCCAACTGCCAACAGCTCCTTAGTTAGGAATGGACCCAGAGGTCATCTCCCCCATCTCTGCAGGCTTTTGCTTGGCTCGATGCTCTGTAGTAGACCTGGATAAGCCCCCTTCATAGGCACATGCTACATCCCTCCCTTCTCATGACTGATGCGCTTAGACGGATTTCTACCGTCTCCTTCTCAGTTTCTTTTTTGTTTTTTCATCCCATCTTGTTTTCATTTTCTTCCTTGTTCTTTCCTCTTTTGTGCCAATCTTTTCCCTGCTCTTAAAGAAAAATGTTCGGGCTGGCAAGATGGCTCAGCAGGTAAGAGCACTGACTGCTCTTCCGAAGGTCCCGAGTTCAAATCCCAGCAACCACATGGTGGCTCACAACCACCTGTGATGAGATCTGATGCCCTCTTCTGGTGTGTCTGTACTTATGTATAATAAATCTTTGAGCCAGAGAGAGCAGGGACTGAGCGAGCAGAGTTGACCAGAGTGAGCAGAGGTCCTAAATTCAATTCCCAGTAACCACATGAAGACTTACAACCATCCATACAGCTACAGTGTACATATACATTAAATAAATAATCTCTAAAAAAATGTTCTTGTCTCCTCATTTGGAAATTAAGCGTTTATATTTTTAGAGAAATGAGACACCCTGACTTTTTGAATGTGTGTGTGTGGCTTTGGTGTTTTGAGTCTCTCATTGCTTGGGGTTCACCTGTTAGTCTAGGCTGCTGGTCAGAGAGCACCAGAGGTCCAGCTGCCTCTGCCTCCCCAGCTCTGAAACCCACTACACAAGGCTTTCTTTCCACACAATTACAGGACTGGACTCAGATCCTCAAGCTTTCAAAGCATGCTCTCTGATGACTGAATGATCCCCACTCCCCAATCTTACCTTTAGCTTTTTAAAAAACATTGTAGTTTACTTTACAGAAACTAAAGTCGATTTGATTTCTAGCGGGAGGACTTGGAAGGCAAGGCAGGGCTTCCCATTTTTGTGTGTTCATTGATTAAGATTTTAATTTTGTCATATTTTCAAACTCTCCCAGAATTATCATTATTACCCAAGCTTATGTCCATAGTTACCACATTATTTACTTATTATTGTTTCAAATAGTGCAGATCTTCTTTTTGGGTTCAATAGCCTTCTTGCTGGAGCACATGTGCTAAATATTACTCTATTATGTTTTCTTTAAGAATGTATTCACTATGTGTGCTACAATGTGTGCATGTATGCGCACGTATGTGTGCAAGCGCGTGTGCAAGCGCATGCATACCTGTGGCACAACTGAATGTATGAAGGCCAGGAGATGATTCTGTGGGGTCGAGCCTCGAGCCTCTCCTCTTCTTTGCATGGAATCTAGGCTTGTTCTCAGTTGATCAGGCTTGAGCAGTGAACACTGATTGCTGGGCCATCTTGTAAGCCCTACATCTCATATATATATATATATATATATATATATATATATATATAATCTTCTTTATTTAAATTCTTTTTTTCACTTTTTTTATTAGGTATTTATTTCATTTACATTTCCAATGCTATCCCAAAAGTCCCCACACGCTCCCCCACCCACTCCCACTTCTTGGCCCTGGCGTTCCCCTGTACTGAGGCATATAAAGTTTGCAAGACCAATAGGCCTCTCTTTCCACTGATGGCCGACTAGGCCATCTTCTGATACATATGCAGCTAGAGACACGAGCTCCGGGGGGTACTGGTTAGTTCATATTGTTGTTCCACCTATAGGGTTGCAGATCCCTTTAGCTCCTTGGTTACTTTCTCTAGCTCCTCCATTGGGGGCCCTGTGATCCATCCAATAGCTGACTGTGAGCATCCACTTCTGTGTTTGTTAGGCCCAAAGATCTGTGAACAGGAAACTCTCTTTCATTAGAAACAGGAAACTCTCTTTCATTTTCAGTGATAGTTTTTATTTTATTTTTTTCATTTGTAGAGTGCATGTGTGCAGCAAGGATAGCTTGGGATTGGACTTTGACCCTTGCTCTCGGCCCTTGTTATATTTGTTTGTTTGTTTGTTTGTTGTTTTTGAGACAGATTCCTATCATGTAGCTCAAGCTGACTTTGAACTTGCAAGTCTCCTACCTTGGACTCCAGAGTGCTAGAATTACAGGCTTGGCAGTCACCTTTTTCTTCCTGTTGTTTGATGACTGTAGTGGACTGGTCAGATGCTGCTTGTATTCTAATGCTAAGACTGGTTCTTCACGGTGTGGTTTAACAAGCAGATGCTGAAGTACTCAAGTGATGCCCTGTGACCCTTCTCATCAATTTACCTGGTCAAGACAAGACTAAAGCCTGTGATTAGGCAGTGGAGGGAGATTTCAGAGAGAGAGAGAGAGAGACAGAGACAGAGACAGAGACAGAGACAGAGACAGAGACAGAGAGAGAGAGAGAGAGAAAAGGAGGAGGAAGAGGAAGAAGAGGAGGAAGAGGAGGAGGAGGAAGATCAAGGAGGAGGAAGGTGCCATGGACCAGAACCACATGGCCAGGAGTAACAGCAAGTAACAAAGGGCTTTATAGCTGGGGAATAAGTTATAATCGCCCTAGATCTGCCCAATCTAGGCATATGACTTATAAATAAGTATCTGGACTGTGTGTCTTTTATACAGGCTTATTAGGACCATAAATTCCAACAACAGATGACTGTCTGGGTTTGGAAGTTTAAGTTGACTGTAACTTTCCTCCAGGAGTTTGAAACTGTAATCATCTATTAACTGGTGTCTATGAATGTGGGGCCTATCTGATTGCTACTATGCTAGTAGCCTGTAAGTCTGTTGCCTTCTGTGTTCGGTAGTCTGACTATAATGTATCTAGGTGTCAGCCTGGTTTTATTTTTTATTTTTTTTGGCTCAAAAAATCCAATTGTCTTTTTCTTCCTTCCTTCCTTCCTTCCTTCCTTCCTTCCTTCCTTCCTTCCTTCCTTCCTTCCTTCCTTCCTTCCTTCCTTCCTTCCTTCCTTTCTTTCTTTCTTTCTTTCTTTCTTTCTTTCTTTCTTTCTTTCTTTCTTTCTTTTTTCTTCCTTTCTTTCTTTCCTAACCAAGATTTCATTCCTGCATTCCATACTGGAAAACTCCTCCACTCTGTTTTCATAACTCTCTGTTCCCTTCTGGACTCTCTGATATCTGTTAGGCTTGTTTTGTCTCTCACATCTTTTAGCTTCTCCTTTGCAAATGACTTTATCTCTGTAAGCTGTGTTCTAGGTGCTTTCAATACAATCTTCCAGTTCACCAGCATTCTTTTCAGTGATATTCTTCGATGTTTAACCCTTATACTGGGTTCTTTTGACTTAAACATTGTTCTGTTTTAGAAGTTCTAATTTCTTATCTTTTTTTAAAAAAGATTTATTTATTTTATGTATATGAGCACACTATGGTTGTCTTAAGACGCACCAGGAGAGAGCATCGGATCCCATTACAGATGGTTATGAGCCACCATGTGGTTGCTGGGAATAGAACTCAGAACCTCTGAAAGAGAAATCAGTGTTCTTAACCATTGAGCCAACTCTCCAGTCCCCTAATTTTTTTATCTTAAAGTCTTTTTTTTTTCTCTTTTTCTTTTTGAGACAGGGTTTCTTTGTGTAGGCTCTAACTGTCCTGGGACTGGGGTTAAAGGTGTGTGCCACTACCACCCCGCTGCTAGCTTATTATCTTATTCTTGTCTTTAAGACTTAGTCTTTCCTGTTGGAGCCACTCAATATGTTTAATTAGATCTGGAACTCCTTCTGTCAGATATATATCCAAAGGAAATAGACAGTGCATCAATGTATCCTTCTAAAAGGATGGAAGAATGGATTCTGGAGTTAGATTGCGCAGCAGGGTGACTAACTATGATTGTGTGTGTGTGTGTGTGTGTGTGTGTGTTCTAAAAGAGTAGATTTTGAATGATTTTATCAGAAAATAAATAGTAGGTGTTGGAGGTGATAAATGCTCCAGTTATCCTGATTCGATCACTATAAAATATATACATATATCAACACACCACATTCTATCTCACAAATATCTACACTCGTCATGTCAATAGCAATAAAGCACATATAATTTTCTCCATGGAAGTTGTTTGGCTGCTAATTTCCCACAGTGGCTCACGTCCTCCTGTAGTTTGCAATTTTTATTGTGAGTCCATCTCTAACAGGGGTTAATGTCTCGCACTCTAGAGACTGGCATGGCCTTGGCCGTGGAAAAGCATTGCGCTGAACCCTGTGAGTTCTTCATTTATAGGCAAGTTTATTATTTTTCTCCAGTTGAGCTCCCACCTCTGGTGACTAGGGAGGACATAGCCTCTCTGTTGTGTTTATGACGTAGGCTCAGGAATCTCAAAGGTGATTCTTTCCTACCTTTGGGTCCCATCAACAAAATCTTCTTTCTCATGCTACTTGTCTACCTAGGAGGAAAGCCTCCGGCCCTCCACAGAGCTGGTAGCACTTGGTGGCTCCTGAACTCAGGAAGGGAGCCCTGCTCTGCCTTCCTTATACACGGAGGCCTGGCTCTCTCCTCTGTCTATTAAACTAGCTCGTGTGACATGCGGCTGGTTCCTGAGCCCATGGACCTCCCTTAAGTAACATCCCCTTAAGCGCTGTGCATTTGTGTTTTCTTTTTTTTTTTATTTTAAAGATTTATTTATTATATGTAAGTACACTGTAGCTGTCTTCAGACACTCCAGAAGAGGGCGTCAGATCTCATTATGGATGGTTGTGAGCCACCATGTGGTTGCTGGGATTTGAACTCCTGACCTTTGGAAGAGCAGTCGGGTGCTCTTACCCACTGAGCCATCTCTCCAGCCCTTGTGTTTTCTTTTTATCCCAGCACACAGGGACCTCTGTGTATTGCTTTAGAATGTGGTTGTGTATTTCCCAGTTGATATACTGAATATATTTAAAGCTGCCCTATGTTCAGTTATTATTCCATGAGCTTTCCATTTCAAAGGCAAGATGTCACCTAACATCAGCTTCATCTGATGAGTTAGTTACCTCACGTCCCTTCAGACCTCAGCCCAACCCATTTCTCCCACTGGGTTATGAACTCCGATCGGGGCTGTTCAGACTGGTATCCCACTCAGATGCCTAGCCCCAGCAGTAAATATCGTTGCTGTTCTTCACATTGCTATTGTTTTTATTATTTCAAACCCTAATGTTCAGTAGTGACAGAAAGTCTGATCGTGGGTCCGCTATAAGCATTTAAAGTGCACAGCCAGGCAGCTCAGCCTTTGGTATTACTCACCCGAGTTTCATTATTCACGGACAGCGTCTTCCTCAATCACCTTCAAGGACAAATCATCCATTAGACCAACGCTTCTTATGGTACAGGTTGCAATCCGTTAGCAGTCACGAAATCAATTTAATGAAAGAGAATGAAATAGAAAAATCAAATACCAGAGTGCATCATATATGTAGTAAGGTACCGATTAATGAAACTTTATGTTTGTGTGTGTGTGTGTGTGTGTGTGTGTGTGTGTGTGTGTGTGTATGTGTTTGCTCAGTCACCAAGCAACATGTATTTTAGGTTATAAGTCAGGGTGGAGGCAGGAATTCCTGAGCATCCAATTGTCTGCCTTTCTCTGAGGCCCCCGTTCAACCCATCACCCATTTCTAGCAGACCCATCTCTTTAAGATCAAACTCATATACAAAGCCAGCAGGAATCTATGCTGGTTTCTTAGAATGTGTTCAAGCCAAGCCCCATGGTGGGTGAAGGCTCCCATGAAGGTCCACACTGGCCTAGATGAGAAAGATCACACATGGCCCAGGATCCTCAGGCCCTCGGTTCACACATACTCCCTGACTCTGGACTCCCAAACTTCATTATTCTTCCTTCTTCAGTTTCCTCGATGGATATTTATTTAACGGAAAGAGAACAATCAAAACCCCCAAACCAAGGTCTTACATATCCCAGCTGGCCTTGAACTCACTATGAGAACGATCTTACACATCTGACCTCCTGTGCCAACTCCCAAGTGCTGGGATTCCAGGTGTGGAGCACCTTGTACGGTTTCTATAGTACTGAGAATCAAACCCAGGGTGTCGTGAGCGCTCAGCAAGCTCTCTACCGACTAAGCCACATCACCGGCCCCCAGCAGGACTGTTCCATAGATGCTTAACAGGCCTCTGGGGGACCTTTAAATGCTGCTTCCTGGGGCTCCTGTCCTCTTAGACTGATCTCATGGCCACTACGTCAGGACATTGTGGGGATAGCTGAAGTCACATGCTTGCACTTAGCTCCTGGGCAATTGCTATCTGCAGGACTCCCTACGTAGACTCAAAGGAAGAAATGCCAGCTGTAAATGCTGCAGGTTGGACAGGAGCCTCCTGACCAAGAAGAATCCTTGTCCTCACCCTCCTCAATACCTCTGCAAACTGCACGGGGATGCAACCCATTTCACATACAATGAACCCTGTTATGAAAGAATTTGAGCTTCATTTAACTCCTTCGTTCAGTGTATCCCACGCTGCCAAAACACAAGGAAGCCTATTTTCTCTCTTTAAAAATGGAAATGTGCTGATATGTGTTGCGCTCCTACTAAGTGCCAGGCACATTAACATCCACTCTCCCCTCCGACTGTCACGGTAACCTGTGAGTTACTACAATCATCCCATTTTACACACTAAGGCTTGAGAGCATCAATGAGGTTAAGCAGTGTGGTTGGAGCTCCCTGGCCGATAAGGATTTACCAGGCTGCGATTTAGCCAGAGGAGGTAACCAGTGTCCTATACACAGTCCTCTGCTAAAAGGCCTCACGGGCAGCAAGGTCCCAGACTCCAGGCCCAAGCCACCAAAAGCCAGTGCTTCTTCCACATGACCTTAGAAGGATGGTCGGGACATTAGATGTGTCCCCTGGCTGACTCACTGTGCATCCTTAAGCAAGCCGTTTACCTCTCTGAGCCTCAGATGACCCATCTTCATCAATACAGGACTTGGGTCACCAGAGGGCTGCTGTAGGAGAGCCATAGGTAACACGGGGAGGTACTTTATAAAAACACAAAGTGCTACACAATGGACAGTTGAAAGTAAGCAGCTTTGTAGCTGACTAGCTCATTGCATCTCCATTCCCTGTGGGTTAGCAATTCCCTCTGCCCCTAGGATAAAACGCAACACGTTGGCTTGACCTTTGTCCTTTGAGGCCAGCATGATATGGCTTTTGTTCATTCCCCGGTCCTCCTGGGGTTCTGACTCCATTGGTGCCAAGTTGTTCTTCCGTCAGAGCCTTTGCCCAAGCTGTTTCCTGCTCCTGGAGTATTTTCATCTGTAGCTACAGCTCCACCCCCACACTCTCCATCCCCACTTGGCAGACCAATTTGCTCATTCGGTGAGTAGCAGTTAGTCACTGGAGTGGGTTTCCACCGTATTTTCACACTCTGGTAGTGCGGGCTGTGTCTCTTCCACAGCACGTAAGAACACAGTTTCTTTCTGTACTTCACGGGAGTGGCTGCTATGGTTTAAGAGGTGTCTTCCTTGCCTCCGACAGCTGGCAGAAAACTGGGGGCAAAAGCAAGGGCTGCCCAAGTATTTGCTGAACACAGTTTAAGAATACAGTCGACATGAGCAGAAACTGCTGTGTTCCTATTGTAACCCCTATTACAGACATTATGTATCTCTTACCTTGTATACATTACAATGTATTTCTTACGTTGAATGTGCAACCAAAGTTAATTTGGCTGTAGCTTTATTATTTTGTTTTCATTCCTGTGTTGAAATAATCCCTCCTGCACATGTTCAGAAGCTGGGCCCTCGGGGAACTATTGTGCCTTGGGGGATCTGCTTTCACTACTCTGGTTAGTGCCCTTCTAACAGGTGAAAGGAGAAACTGCCACCTGCCTTCCTGCTGTGTGAGGACCCAGCACCAGGCACTGTGTTTGTTTGTTTTGAGACAGGGTTTCTCCATATAGCCCTGGCTGTCCTGGAACTCACTCTGTAGACCAGGCTGGCCTCGAACTCAGAAGTCCGCCTGCCTCTGCCTCTCGAGTGCTGGGATTAAAGGCCCGTGTTTGTTTTTGTTGTTGTTTTTCATGATGATTATTTTTTTGAGATGGGGTCTCCTGTAGCTCTGGCTGGCCTTCAACTCCTCATCTTCTTGACTCCATCTTCTGAGTGCCGGGATCCAGGCAGGTGCCACTGTGTCTGGCGCAAGCCACGACTTTGGAAGCACAGAGAGCAGCAGACCCTCCTCAGACAAGGAAGCTGCCCGCATCCTGACTCTGTAGCTTCCAGAAATGTGAGCAATAAGGGTCTCTTTGTTTGTAAACAGTATAGGCTTAGGGGTGGCCCCACCAGGACTGGCTCTAAACAGGTATTGCATAATAAAAGCCTTCTGTGGTCAAATATTTTATTAAAAAGAAGGCTGAACGAATACATGTGGGATTTAAATTTTTCGTTTAATTTAAAACACATTTATTTATATGTTTTTGCCAACTTCATACCTGTTTACAATGTATCCTGATCAGACCCCCCCACCCCACTCCCCCACCCCCACCCCCCCCACCCCCCCCCCCCCCCCGCCCTGGGCTCTCTCGACCCCTCCCAAACACTCCCTCTCAGCTTCTTGCCTTTTTGTCTTGTAACTCATTGAATCCGATTAATGTTGCTAAATAGGCATGGGGGAAGGGCCATCCACCAGAGCTTGTGGGCATCTTACCAGCAGCCACACCCCCAAAGGAAATTGACTCTTGTTTCCCCCAGCTCATCAACTACCACTGGCTGAGGACAGCTAGGTGTGGCACCTCTCGGTCCAGGCTGCAGGTTGATTGGCTCCATCTTGTGCAGGTCTTGTGCAAATAACCACAGCTGCTGAGCTCATGGGTGCACCTGCCATGCTATGTCTGGAAGACACTATTTCACGGTGCTGTTCTGTCTGCCTCCCCTAATTCGATGTTCCCGAAGCCTGGGGGTTGGGGGGGAAGGGGCGGGAGTTGATACCCAAGTTGCATTCAGAGCTAAGCATGCAGTCACTTATTCTCCGTTCTTTGACCAGTTATATGTTTCTGCATTAACCACTGACCATTTTTGAAAAAGTGCTTCTAGGACCAAGTTGGTAGAAGTACTAGTCTCTGGACAGAAGCGTAAACATTTAGAAGGCAGTTCTGTCCTGATGTGGGCATCGCTGACAAAGGACGTTTTTACAATGGGAAATCTATGGAAACGAGAAGCCAGAAGATTTCTGGGAGGCATGAAGAATGCACCCATTGGGACAGCTAAGGAAATAGGGGCAGGGGGACAAGGCTTGTTCATTCACGGGAGTCATAAGAGAAGTGTCAGTCTGCTCTGCACACAATGTGGAGAAAGAACTATATATATTTTTTATATACTTGGTCCATTCTATAATTTACTATACTTGGTCCATTCTGCCCAGCTGGTCTACGGCTGGGCTGTCACTATGTGGGGGGTGGAGGGGAGACATTGAAAGTATAACATTGTTTTCCCCTTTATCCTATAACTATGATAAGAGAAATTTCTAATAAGCACTGGTAAGTTGGCTCAGTGTGAAGGCACTTGCTGGATAAATGCTATGGCTAATAGCTTAGACTCTCCAAACCAGAAGAGGTCCAGTCAAATACAGTCCTGACAAATAGAGAAAATAGACATTTGCTTGTGTAGCAAACAGCTTTAGGTGCTGAGGACACAGTAGTGAACAGACAGGCTTTCACCTCTGTCTGTTCACAGTCGTGATCAGAGGCAGGCAGTTAACTTCAGGAGCCAATACCACTGCAGACAGAACTACCCCAGGTCTCAGCGGGATCTGTGAGAAAGCCCAGCTCTCCTAGAAACCAGGCTTTGACTATGGCCAGTAGTTCTTCAGGTAACGAGACGTACCAGGGTCTAGGAGAGAACTTAGGTTCTTCTGGGTTCGTCATCCAGGCTGCGAGTTTGCCTGAAGCGTGGTGAGGAACACAGAGGAAATGCATATCAAGGGTGAGCCAGGTCCTGCTGTCTTCCTGGGAGCCTAGGGCCAGGGCATCAGCAGCTCTGAGGTCAGGGGTGTATAGGATGGACACTCAGCAAGGGCAGTCCAAAGGGAGGCTTACACCGAAGGCTTCCTGGTACGGCTATGATGTCAGGCTAAATTTACTATACTTGGTCCATTCTGCCCAGCTGGTCTACGGCTGGGCTGTCACTATGTGGGGGGTGGAGGGGAGACATTGAAAGTATAACATTGTTTTCCCCTTTATCCTATAACTATGATAAGAGAAATTTCTAATAAGCACTGGTAAGTTGGCTCAGTGTGAAGGCACTTGCTGGCAGGCCGGGCAACCGGAGTTCAAGGACCCACATGGTAGATGGGGAGGTAAATCAAGTTCTCATCCGCTGACCTCCACATGTGAACAGGGCATGGGCTACACACACACAATAAAATAAATAAATGTCACAAAACCAAAAAAGAACAAAAATGAAATGTCACCGATTCTACTGAAACAGAAGCAGACAGGTCGAGCTACAGGAGACTACTACTGGCTGAGAGTTCAAACTCGAATGACGTAGGAAATGGATTGACACGTCCCAGTCCCAGGCGTGGGCCTCCTTCAGCGTGTGCTACAGGACTCCTCCAGCCGCTAAGGACATCAAACCCTCTCCTTCCCACTTCTTAAACCTCAGAAAATCACCCAGAATCAGTCAGCCAGTTGGCCTTTCAGGGACACTTTCCCAACTGTGGGTAAGTATCCCCCCAGATTCCAGGTCTTTCCCTGTCTTGTGAATACGTTTACTCACAATTATAAATAAGCAATGCTGTGTGCAATACGTGCAGGTTTGAAATCTGATAGAAATCCTGAGATGTGCAAAGGGCCAAGACTCCACTGAGCCTCCCTTTTCTTATCCATAAAATGGGGCCAGCATGAGGTTCTCCCTGTAACCATTAACTAAGACGCCTATAGGAGCGTCGAGCATGGTGCCCGGAGGAGTGTGAGCCTTCAGTAAGTTTTCGTCGTTATTACTGATATCAAGACAACTTTCAGGACAACCTGTACTTACCTGGCTCACTGGCTTAAGTGGCCCCATCCATCCTTTTGTAGAACATGCTGCCTGCACTCATGGCTCATCAAACGCTCACAGCCAGGATGCCGTGCACCGTGCGTCCTCCCATTTGGCTGAACGGCAACCTCACCAAGAGTCATTTGTTTTGAACTCAGCCTGTTTATGCCAGCTGCACATATTATTCTTAGATAATTTAACTAAATGTTACAGAAGCCGATAAAATATGCGTGAAAAACCAACGTTGCTGTTTGCAAAGATTTCATAACAGTAGGTTGCTTAAAGTTTGTATCAAATTACGCACACCGGTAGGAAGATGGAAATAAGAGGCGAGTCGGAGAAAACTGAGGAGTTGTCCCTTCTTGCTTCTTTAACTCGGTCCAGTTTTCAGTCTCTGGTAAAGAATTCAAAGCCAAAAGGCAGGGTGAGGAGGCAGAGATGTCTTTAAAACTAAAATATGTGTGTATGTGTGTGTGTGATAGTATAACATGTTTACATTTCTTATGTGAGATCAACAAATACAGAGCTGTTTTAATAATCTGAATATATTAATCAAGGCATCGTGAGTATACACCACGGTAGAAAGATGACAGTGTGGTGCATTCAGTATAGACATGTATAGAGAAAGGCCTTAGCCCAAAAACTGAAGTGAGAACTAGTCGTTTGTTTTAAGCTAAAATAAAGTATTAGTGGAATGTGAAGGTAAACTAGAAAGTGACCCCAGGCTTTAAGAACACAGAGAGGCAGACAAGTTGAAGGCTACCGTGGAAGTTAACAGGGCAGGCAGGAGCAGAGGATTGCTGGGGGGAGGGGCCTGAGCAGGCTCTGCCTTCTCTCGCTTCAGGTTCTCAATTCCTTTCCAACTTTCCTCCAGCATAAATGGGTGCCCATGACAGACACTGCACACATCAAAGGACTGGTTAAGGTGTAAGTGTGCCGGGCAGAGGACGGTTTGCTAGAATTAGCCCTTCCTTCCGCTATGTGGGTCTCAGGGGGATCCGACTCAGGTCGTTAGGCTTGTTGGCAAGCACCATCATACGCTGCACCCACCATCTTGCCAGCCCTGTGTGTAGCATTTTCACTGTTGCCTCACCCATTTGATGGGTGTAGAGGCCATAGTGATGTTCTGTTCATGTCAGCGGCCTGTGTCTTCCTTTATCAGTTTTGTGAGAGGATTGTCAATTTTATTGATTTTTTTCCCCTTCTGTGTGACACTGTTCTTTTTCACAGCTCTCCTCTACTGTCATGGTTCCCGATTTCAGTAGTTTTTCTGCTCTTGTCTTTATTATTTCTTTCTTCTGCTTGCTTTGGAATTATTCTGCCCCCAATCCACCCCAATTCTTAAAGTAAGAGCTTAGATTGTCGATTTGAACGTTTCTTGTCCCCCAATATGTTCACCACTGTTGAAGGTTGTGGTCCCCAAGTTTTGATACGTTGTATTATCATTTTTATTTAATTCCATTAACTATGTGTGAGCATATGTGTGGGTGTCTACACATGTGGGGGCTAGAGACTGGTATGTGACTTCCTTGAAAGGCGAACCAATACACATGTGTCGTTAGCAAAGAATCCTTCATCACATATGTCCTTTCATGCGCGCTTGTTTTAACAGAACATTCTCTCTCCTATGTCTGCCTCAGTGAAACACTCCTTCATGAGTCTGCCTTTGCCTTTCATACCTGAGTCCACTTTAACGAAACGTTCCTTCATGTGTTTTTGCCCCAGCAAAACACCATTCAGCCGACTTTCCAAAGAACCCTTAAAGTTTCCACTTCACTTCCTAGGTCACTTTCCAGTTTTTTTTTTTTTTGTTGTTGTTGTTGTTGTTTTGTTTTGTTTTTTTGTTTTTCGAGACAGGGTTTCTCTGTATAGCCCTGGCTGTCCTGGAGCTCACTTTGTAGACCAGGCTGGCCTCAAACTCAGAAATCTGCCTGCCTCTGCCTCCCAAGTGCTGAGATTAAAGGCGTGTGCCACCACGCCCGGCTCCAGTTTATTTTTTAAAAGCATGCATGTCTGGTGCTCCAGATGCCGAAGAGGGCATTGGATCCTGGAACAGATGGTTGTGAGCCATCCTGTGGATGCTGGAAAATGGACCCAGGTCCTCTAAAGAACAACAGGTACCATCTCTCCAGCCCCATCCACTTCTTTTGGAGACAAGAGCTCTCACTGAACCTTAGCTGTGCCAGCTGGCCAGCCAGCCGCTGGACTCTTCCCTCCAGCCCTCCAGGAGCTGCAGTCAGAGACTCTGTACTCAGCCCAGCCTCTTCACTTGGGTGTTGGGGAACAAACTGAGATCTTCATGCTTTGTGCAGCAAGCACCTTATTGACTAAGCCATCTCCCCAGCCCCCAATTTGGTATATTTTAAATTTCCTTCATGACTTTCTCTTTGGTCCCTGGATTATTTGCAAATGTGTTGCTTTGTTGCCAGGTGTTTAAAGATTTTTCTTGTGGTCCTTCCTCTGTTGTCCAACTTTAAAAGTGACTTTTGTTTTGTTTTGTTTTTGAGACAGGGTCTCACTTTGTCACCCTGAGTAGCTTGGAACTTGCTGTGTAGACTAGACTGGTTTTGAACTCATAGAACTCCTCCTGCCTCTGTTCTGGAGTGCTGGGTTACAGACATGTACTATACATGGCTAAAAAAAAAAAATTAAAAATTCCATTTGTAGTTGAACAACACACTCCACATGGTTTTTAATTTATTTAAAACATGTTTAGGAGTTGTGGTGTGGACATCTTCCTAGCTATTTGAAAGGCTGGGGCAGTAGAATTGTAAATTCAATGTCAGCTTGGAAGGAGAATTTAGTGAGATGATGTCTCAAAGAATTTTAAAGGGTTTGGGATACAGCTCACGGGTAGAATGCTTGACTGGGCCCTCCGTTCAATCCTCAGTATTGGGAAAAGAGAAGTTCACATTCCTTATTGATCCAGGACATGGTCCAGCTTGGTGTAAGTCCTAGAGAAAAAAAAAAAGAAAAATTGTATGTGGGTTTCTGGTGAGTAGGTATGTGCGTCACAACTCACATGTGGAAATCAGGAGACACGCCTGTGGAGTCGGCTCTCCCCTTCCACCCCTGTGTGGGTTCTGGGATGGAACTCAGTTCCTCGGGTGCACAGAAAGCACCTTCACCTGCTGAGCCAGCCTCCCAGCCCTGTAGGAAAAGGGAAAGATGGATAACAGCTCTGGCTGCGTGGAGTGCTCCAGAACGTGCAGGATCAGTGCTGCTGGCTGAAGGCATCACGGAGCTCTGGTTTTCTGTCCAGGTCTTCTGGTGGTCCCCAGAGGGGCTGCTGGAGTCTTCAGGGACAGTGGTGCTTTCCTGCTTCATCCGGTTCTGTCAGGGTTTGTTTTCCATCTCACAGTTCTGCAGCTTGGCACACACACACACACACACACACACACACACACACACACACACTAAGGATATCTAGATCTCCCTGGTGAGTCAACATTCACATTACACAATACTTTCTCTGTCTCTGATAACTTTCTTTGCCTCAAAGCCTACTTTGTCTGATATTAACATAGCCATTCTGCCTCTGATGAACCTGTATGTATAGGATGCATCTTCGTCCATCCTTTTGCCTACAGCCTGCCTTGTTGTGTAGCTAAACTTGAAGTGAGTTTCTCAGGCACAGCCCATAGTTGGGTTTTTACTTTATCTTTTTTTTTTCTGCTTGAATCCAGGCCTTGTACATATTAAACAGATGTTTTACTCATGAGTTTTGAGACAGATTCTCACTGTGTAGCTCTGGCTGGCCTGGAACTCCATAGGTAGACCAAGCTGGCCTTGAACTCATAGAGATCTGCCTGCCTCTACCTCTCAAGTGCTGGGATTAAAAGTGTATGCTTTTGTTTTTAATCATAATTCTTAATCAATTGTGCCAAACTCTGTCCTTATACATTATTTATATTTAAGGCAATTATTGATATCTGAGGGCTATTCCCTATTCATGGGTAGAAAGCCTTGCATGGTCACACATGCCTATAACCCTACCATTGAGGGTAGGCAAGCAGGAAATTCTAAGAGGTCAAAGCTGGTTAGTGCAGTCAAAATGGTTAACTTGGTTCCTTGAGAGAGCTTATCTCAAAAGCAAAAGGTGGAGAGCAATATACCCAGCTGAAATGCCCAGCCTTGTGGGACTGGCTTTCCATGCACAACTGGCCAGTGCTGGATTAGGTGAACTGAAGCCTGTGAGTCATTCCAATCCATATATATATGGAGAGAGAGAGAGAGAGAGAGAGAGAGAGAGAGAGAGAGAGAGTCAGTTTTGTGACCCTAGAGAATCCTAATACAGGGGGGTGCATGCACATTTGTGTGTACATGCTTATATGTGGGGTATATGCACATGTGTGTGTGTGCAGGCTTGTGTGGGGTGTATGCACATGTGTGTGTGTGTGCAGGCTTGTGTGGGGTGTGTGCACGCTTGTGTGGGGTGCATGCACATATGTGTGTGCAGGCTTGTGTGGGGTGGATGCACACGTGTGTGTACATGCTTGTGTGTGAAGTCTATGTACATATGTGGTATATGCACATATAAGGCCAGAGTCAGGTGTCTCCCTCCATCGCTCTCCACTCCATTCTTTTGAGATAAGCTCTCTCACTGAACCAAGTAGCCATTTTGGCTAAGCTAACTGGCTGTGAGCTCTTGGGATCTGCCTGCCTTCCTACCCTCAATGGTAAGGTTATAGGCATGTGTGGCCATGCATGGCTTTTTACTGTGGGTACCAGAGACTTGAACTCAGGTCCTCAGGCTTGCACATCAAGCACTCTTAGTTCCTGAGCCCTGTCTCTCTCCACCCCCTAGTTTACTTTTTGCTTGTGTGTGTTTCTTTTACTCTGGGTAACTTGAGCACTTTTTAGAGTTTCGCTTTTATTTTTCTATAGTGTTTTTGGCCGTAATATCTTTGTATACTGGTTTTTTTTTTTAGTATTTCATCATATATGTGTGCATATGTATACATATAATCACAGTCATCATAAAATTACCAGCACAGATAAAAGTAGAAACCATTTCCCTTTAATTCCATTATTTTCCTACGTTAGATCATAATTGTCTTAAGTGTTGCTTCTACATACATCAGAGAATATTATAACTTTTAGTTCAATAGTTAAAA
The DNA here is from genome assembly GCF_978045245.1 of Mus caroli. Classification (NCBI taxonomy): domain Eukaryota; kingdom Metazoa; phylum Chordata; class Mammalia; order Rodentia; family Muridae; genus Mus; species Mus caroli. The sequence goes on from NW_028227275.1 coordinate 16,692,747, forward strand.
GTAATTTGGAATGTTTAAGAGGCAAAGAAAAATCTTTTGTACTTATAAACAGTTCTGCCCATTATTCCTTCCTTTCTTCTTCTTCTTCTTCTTCTTCTTCTTCTTCTTCTTCTTCTTCTTCTTCTTCTTCTTCTTCTTCTTCTTCTTCTTCTTCTTCTTCTTCTTCTCCTCCTCCTCCTCCTCCTCCTCCTCCTCCTCCTCCTCCTTCTTCTTCTTCTTCTTCTTCTTCTTCCCATTCCACAATGTGCATGTGTATATCTACATGTGTGTGAGTCAGGGTCTCTAGTCATCCTATGTCAAGATCCAGATCAAAAGCCTGTGTCTTCCAGTCTCAAGATCTGGAGCACAGTGGTGCTCTCCACTTCTGGATTGTAGTTCATTCCAGACAACTGGGAATAGCCATTACACCCTTCTTCCCTCTCTCCCCCCCCCTCCCTTCCTCCCCTCCCTCTCTCCTTCCCTCCCTCCCTCCCTCCCTCCCTCCCTCCCTCCCTCCCTCCCTCCCTCCCTCCCTCCTTCCTTCCTTCCTTCCTTCCTTCCTATGTAGGTAATTGAACCCAGAACCTCTTCCGGTTAGGCAAGAGCATCCTCACTAAGCTACAGCCCAGCCCTTCACCTTCCCCACCGCTGGAGATCCATCCAGGGCTCTGCCACTGAGTTACGTCCCCAGCATCTCTGAAACATTTTATGCGTGTCTGACGGCTGATTTAAAGTCTTTGTTGGATAATCTTCACATATTTTTCCCATTTCACCGTTGACATCTGTTGATTGTCTTTTAAAATTCAGTTTGAGATCTTCCTGCTTCTTAGTATGAAGAGTGACTTTCATTTGAAACTCAGACATTTGGGGGATGATATGACTCTTGATCTTATTTAAACTTTTCCTTTAAACACAGCTGCGCAGTTAAGAGATAGGACCATCCTCTAGTAACTGGAAAGTGAGGGAGACATCTATTTCCCATCTGGCCCACTCCAGTGACTGCTGGGTGAGAGCAGGAGTCCGAGCCCATTTAAGGCCTTGAATGATATCACCCTGGCAAGGAAGATTGTCAACCAAATCTCCTTTGACATCACCCCAGTGTAGAGAGGGAAGGAGGGGTGCCTCACTGCTGTTGCCCCCCCTCCACGTACCTCTAGTGAGTATTTGTTAGCACCAGTGAGATGACTACCCCATCTTCTCATTTGCCAGGATTAAAATGCAGGCTCATGCCCCCAACCTTTATTGGTTTGGGTAGGAAGTAGGCTACAATGTTTCCTGTGGTATTTGGCGAAGCAGAGCTATTGGTGTCTCCTTTGGTTATTCATTTCATAAGTCTTTGACTAGAGAGAAAAGAATAGACAGCCATTATTGATTTATTTATTCTGCACAGTGCTGGCTTCTTTAGCTTTGAGCTTGGGCTATACTGTAAAACAAAAAGAAAACTGGAAAAATTCACCAGCAAGTTGTTAGTAGTAGTTTAGTAGTAGTTTGTGGAGACACTAAAGTGTGTCCATCTTCCCAGGAGGGGCAGAGTCCTGTTGATCAGTCTGATGCTAAACATTATGTGGAGACTTCCAGACGCAGTGGAGACTTCTGGAGACAGTGTGTAGGAGCTGCAGACTGAGCAGGAATAAACCAACCATGGCTCTTGAATAGCGGGTACATGCCATTTTGCAGGATAGACAGCCATGTCTCATACAGCCTAATGCATGGTTAAGGATATGACTCAGAATCAGTCAGGATGGATTCCCAATTCTAGCTCTGTCTCTTCCAAGTTCTGTGACCTTGGGTAAGTTAGTTAACCTCTCTGAAACCATCTCATTTTTAAAAACAGGAGGGCAATTACTACCAACCTCGTAGTCTGCTGGAAGATTTGATGAAATTGTGCGCACAAATCACTTTGCATGGTGTCAGCATGTAGCAAGTGCTTAGTAAATATTTGTTGTTGTTGTCCGTACAAGGCAGCCTGTGCCAAGTGTAATAATTCTTCCTTAGCCTTGTCCTTTCTAGACAGAGGTAGCCTCTTGCCTTTGTGCCTGTGCCCCTCTTTCCTCCATTACTGGTTATGAAAACCTTCATAACCTGTCATCTCCTTGAAAGGGCTGAGACAGACAAATGCACAGGATGAAGGGTGGCAGAAGGTTCTGTTTGTTTTCGTTCCTTCATCTATCTGTGCATCACATCAGCACATCCTTGTTGAATGCTAATCCTGTGCCTGGCACTTTGAGTCTGGTGGGGACAAATATTTGAGCTCTGGGGCCAGAGGCTCAGTGCTAAGGAAGCAGTCGAAACACCCCCATGTTCACAACAGGAAGAAATCAAGTTTGCAGAGTCAGCAGAGGGGTAATGGTGGAGAGGGCATCCGAGTTCGACTTCAATCAGTAGGAAGCGAAGAAATAGATAGAAAGGCATCACTTGCTCTCAGAAAACAAGTGGTTAGGGAGATGGTGCCCTTGGTGGAGTGGTTACTGTGGACAGAGACCTTAATTTGACACCCAATACCCATATCAAAAAGCTGGGCATGGTACCTAGTACTCACTTATAACCCCAGTACTGAGAGGCAGAGGCAGGTAGACCCCAGGAGCAAGATGGCTGGAGCTGCAGATTCGGATCCATAGGTAAGAGCTTTTGCAGAGGACCCAGGTTTTGTTCCCAGCATACACATGGCAGTTCCCAACAGTGTGTCGCTTCAGTTCCAGGAGCTCTGTCACCCAATCCTGGCCTCTGAAGACCAGACATGCACTTGGGTGCACATTCATACATGTAGACAAAACACTCAAATCATACACATAAAATAAAAATAAACGGAGTGAGGGGGTGGCGACCTAGGGCTCAGGAGGCAGAGGCAGGAGGATTTCCGAGTTCAAGGCCAGCCTGGTCTACAGAGTGAGTTACAGGACAGCCAGGGCTATACAAAGAAAGGCTGTCTCAAAAAAACCCAAAAGAACAAAAATCAACCAACCAACCAGACAAACAAACAAACAAACAAATAATGTAATGGAAAAACAAGGTAGGACCGTAAGACCGATCACTGGTAAAAAGCTCTCACTGCATAAACCTGACGACCTAAGTTTGGCCCTTGGAATGCACTGTGTGGAAGATAACCAACTCCTGAAAGCTGTCCTCTGACCTTACATGTGCTATGGCACACAAACACACACACACACACACAAACCCAATATAAGTGAAGTGAAATAAAAACAAGGTGGTCCCACCTGCCTGAGCTTGTCCTCTGGCCTCCACACACGTGTTCACCCTGTGTACACACATGCACACCTTCCCCTACTCTCTCCCCCAACCACAGAATCAAGATAAGAAGCAACACAGCCTGACCAGAACACAATGTCTTTGCAGGATGCTAGCTAGCATTAGAGGAAATCAGAATAAATGCCAGATGCACCAGTCTGGATTGAAGATGACCAAATGCAGCCAAATTACAGTGGCTTAACCATAAAAGCCTTCTATTTCTATAAGCAACATCATCTTAGACCCTGGCGATTGTGGCATGTGACGTCACCAGGAGCATGGCCTCTGAATGTGCTTGCAACTTTAAGGTCGCCTCATAGTCCAACACGCTTCTTGGGACGTCCGTGTATCAGACATGGGGGAAAACGAAGGGAAGGCAGGCAGTCCACCCAGGTCTCTGCCTTGCTGTGAATCTTGTATTGGCTTATAATTGAATCCCATGGTGGTTTATCTTCAAGGTATGCTGAGAAATAGAGTTTTAAAATCCTGGATGATTTTATCCTGTGGGTATAAATTTGGTTGCCAAAGAACCAATCGTGAACAGTTCCCGGGTAACCAATCACGAACGGCTCCTGGGTAACCAATGGCGAACGGCTCCTGGGTAGACAGTTCATGCAACATCGGAATGAGGAGTATAGGCTCCGTTCAGGAGGAAGGGAGAGCCTCAGGATGGATTCTTTGCCATGAGACAGACTCCATTCACAGAGAACTGGATGGATTCCCTCTCTCCCCTTAAAGTCTGGGATGCAGGAACTCCAGTCTGCATCTTGGACTATGAAGCAGGCTTTACGGTGGGAGAAGAGATTAGACCCCGAGATGTCAGTTAAAAGATGGTTATGAAGAGAGGTAGCCATGTGAGAGGAAGTGAGGAGCAGAGGGCACAGAGCAGGTACGTTTCAGGACTGCATCACGTGGGTGGTGGCTGACAGCTGACCAGCCATGGTAGAGCTGCACGGTGAGGCTATTTCTAGGTCAGGAGGGACCAGAGGAAGGACTCATTTGGAGCCAGGCACCTTGACTTGGAACAAGAGGTTCAGGGAATGAAAACAGAACCAATGGCTCACTGAGGGAGCTCCCCAGATAACAGAATAGGCCTCCAGGGAAATAGCGGGAAATGCAAAGCTTTGGCCCCACAGGCAGTACTGAATAAAAAGAAAAAAACTGGGGCAGGGACCCAGAAAACATATGTTATGTGTCTATGCATTAGCCTTAAACAATAGGACGTAGAGAGCTTATAATATAGCTACTTACAACAGCATAAAAGTAGTAGCATTAAATATGAGAGAGTAATTAGATCAAAAGCATGAAAGACCTATTCTCACACACTCGAGAAACAATTCGATTCCAATAATGTAAAACACTGTTGAAAGAAGACCCAGATAACCTGATAAAAATAGAATGTCTACTCACGGTAAGACCCATTCTTGTTGAAGTCATCGTAATCTACAAATTGATGTTTGCAACCAATTCCATCTCAAAGTCTCAGCAGACTTTTTATTTTTAGAAATTGATACACGGAACCTAAGATACATATGGGAATGATGAAGCCCTCAGAAAGCAAGACAACCAACCAACTCGGAGAGGGAACAAAGTTGAAAGGCTTTCATTACCTGGTTTCAAGCAACACAGTCTGATATTGACAAAGATAATAATTCAATGGAGGAAGAGTAGTCTTGAAATAGAAATTGCAAAAATAAAATGGCCAACTGATTCTTGAAAAAGTCGAGGGGGGGGGGCATTCAATGGGAGAAGGATAATGTTTTCAACAAATGACGCTGGGACAATCGATAGCCACCGGCAACAACAAGCAAGACTTGTGGGTGGTGAGCTGTGGGTGTATCTCAGACAGCAGGCACAGTGTTTAGCCAGCATGTGTGGAGCTCCAGCTTTGCTCCCTGGTGCGCACACACACCAGGTCATGTGGTAGCACATGCCTAGAACCTCAGAACTCAGGAAGAGGAATCCATCCCGAGGGTCAGAAGTTCAAAGCCATCCTCCCTACCGCAGGACGGGATCAGACTGGGTGGGGTACTTGAGACCTTACCCAACAAACAAACAAGAAACCTTCCATAAGAAGGTGAGAAAAGAACCTTGGTGCTCAAGTTTGGTAAAGATTTTCTCACTAAGACCAAAAAGATAAACTTTTTAAAAAAATCAATAAATTGAATTTCATCAAATTAAAAACATTCATTCTTCAAAAGATACTGCTTTTTAAGAAGGCAAGCTGGGCCTTGTGGTACTTACCTAGAATCTCAGCACTTGGGAGGTGCAGGCAGGAGGCTCAAGAGTTGGGGACCAGCCTGCGCTGTAGAGTCAGACCCTATCACAAACAAAACAGACACTGAAGGTGTGAACCGCATAAGGGAAAATTTATTTGCGAAGTACACACCCAGCAAACCACTTGTTAACATAAGAACACCCTGAGGGGGCTGGGAAGATGGCTCAGTCAAAAAAGTCCCCGATATGCAAGCATGGGGACCTGAGTTCAGATCTCCAGAACGACACAAAAACCTGTGTACACCATGGTGTATCTAAGCCCAGTGCTGGGGGCAGGGGAGGCAGCGACATACCTCAGCTTGTTAGCTGAACCAGTGGGCTCCTGGTTTGCGGAGAAGCCCTGCCTCAAAAAGATGGAGAACAATCTAGAAAGACCCACCTACCCTGTTACCTGAGGCCTCCTGTGCACAACTGTGTGAACACACGCACACACCCACATCAATGTGCACATATCACACACACACACACACACACAGACACACAGATGCACACCGGCATTAAAGAGAACACAGTAAAACCACAAGACGACTCATTTCTATTATTATATTGAAGCAGGAGATCATGTATTCGAGGCTGGCCTCAAACTTTCTGTGTAGTCAAGGAAGAGATTATGAAGGGAAGCAAGATTGCTGGGTGTGCTGTGGGTCTCAAGGGTGTGCTCCCAGCTCAGAACGTCCGACTGCTCACTGTGGGCTGTAGGCCAGTTCTTTATGCTGTGCTGGGAATCCAACCTAGGACGGTAAGCCTCCAAGGCCAGAACTCTACTAAGTGAGCCACACCCCAGCCAGTCTGTTGTTCGAAAGCACAGATTTGAATATGTAACTTTAAGAAGATAAAAGATAGCAAATACACCTGATAAACAGATGCAAAATGGTTTTCATTAATTTACATATTCATTCACCTGAAAATGCAGACAGAATTAGTTACAGGCAGGGAGTGTTCTAGTTACTACCCATCCCCTGCTCACCTGCACTGTATGCAACCCTAAATACTATGATTTTAAATATTTTAAAGATTGCATTTGCTAGTATTATCGTTGTTGTTGTTGTTGTTGTGTGCATATGATATGTCTGTGTGCACGCAGGGGCAAGCATGCTACAGCGTATGTGGAGTTTCAAGGACAAGTTTCAGGAGCCAGTTCTGTCTGGGAATCGAATGTAGGTCACCAGGTTTGTGTGGGGAACATTTCTACCCACAAAGCCATCTCTTCTGCCGAGAGACTTAACTTCCTGGTGTGCGGTTGGGTTTGAGAACAGATTTCTTTCATGTAGCCTAGGTGAGCCTGGAGCTAGCTAAAGCCAGGGTGACCTTAAACTCCTGGGCTCTCCTGGAAAGACAGGCCTGGGCACCAGCTCCGGGTCTGGGAATCAAACTAGGTGCTTTGCAGTCAGTGGCCAGCACTGTACCCACCGAGATATTACCCCAGCTAAAACTAAACAAAGAGGGGTAAAGAAATGGACTAAAAACCCACCAGGATGTGCTACTGCAAAGACTGATTGAAAGGCCAGCCTCACTAGATGTTGGCAAGTATGACGGGCAGTTAGAATCTTCTGTACAGCTGTTGAGTGTGTAACGTGGTACAACCAATCTGGAAACCAGTCTGACAAATGCCACTGAGTGTGCCACTAAATGGCACTTAGTATGGCCACAGCGTTCCACCTTCAGAAGAAAGGAAAGCACACACATTTCAGCAGCTTCGTTGGTTAATAGCTCAGGCTGGAAACACCCTAAATCAACAGACGAATGAAGAGACACCTTGTTGTCTGTCCATATGATGGGACCACTCTTCAGTAATAAAAGGGAGAGAGCCATTTATATGAGCCAGATCACAGGAGAATTTCAGTGTAACTCTGAATGTGTGAGGTGATCAGGGAAGAGTCAATAATAGATATCATTCTAGCCACATAATATTCTAGAAACTCAAATGAATCCACGGTGCCAGAAACAGGTTCACCGCTGGAGAGGTTAAGTCTCTGTCTTGCTCTTACCGAGGACCAGAGCTCAGCTCGCAGCGCCAGCGTTCGGTAGCTCACAGCCCCAGCTCCAGGGAACAGACATTCTCTGCTGGCCTCTGTGGGCACTACACTCACATGCCTGGGCTGGTGGAAGGAGAAAAAGTGACTCCTGAAAGTTGTTCTTTAGTCTCTATATACGTATTGTGTCACACTCACTCACACACACACACACACACACACACACACACACACACACTCTAAAAAAACTCTTGAGTAGAGAGATGGGAAAAGAGCTGGTAAAGGCACACGCAGCCAAGAGCCAAGCCCCATGGCCTGAGTTCCATCCCAGGGGTTCACATGGTGGAAGAAGAAAACCTTAAGTTATCCTCTGACCTCCGCAGGCTCGCAGTGAGTGGCACACCATACCGATTCCAGAATGAATGAATGAATGAATATAATAAAAAGAGCTTAAATCTTGGAAAAGAAAAGAAACAGGTTTATGGATGCCGAGGGGTGGGGTTGGATATTGAAGGACAAAGAATCGTGAAGGTAACGTGAGCCGGTGTGGGGTGAGAATGCTCATCATCTCGATTGTGGCGTTGTTCACACGGGTGTGTTCACACCTCGAACCACTGACTGACGTTTGTTGCACACCAGTCATACCTTAAGATGCTGCAGAGGTGTGCTCTTTGACCCCCCACCTTGGGACTAAGCCTAAGTCAGAGACTCTGGGAGTGGGACCCAGGAATCTGCGTGAGGCACATGCGCAGTTGTTTCTAATGCACGGCAAGATCTAGAAAACCAGATTTAGGTTTAAACTGCAGTGGATGCTTGAAGTAACACTAGGCCCAGAGTTGAGTTGCTTGTGTGGATATTGTGTGTTAAGGCTGTAAGATGCTGATGTTGTGGAGAGATTCAGAAAAAGGAAGAACAAGACAGACACAGCGAGGCTGCAGCCTGATGTCACGGAAAGAACCGTAAGGGAAGGAGTCAAGGGAAGGAGTCCAAGCGCCAGGTGATTGATAATGGTCTGCTATTTACACAAGTGTTCTCCAGTCTCAACCGGTTTTCATGCCCAGTAGTGCCACATCCTGATAATGTGGTCCTGGAAACCTCACTAAGGTGATGCGGGAAAGATGAGACACCCATGCAAAAAAGCTGGGGTCAGGTGGGTTGTGCTCACTCTAGTGGAGGGTGCGGGCTATGCAACCTGGAGACTCAGGAGCATTTATTCTACAATGCAAGGAAGGGTTAGCTCATCTCAGTGTGAGGTCGCTGGGGAGAGTTGTCATAGGCTAGAAACATCCTGGAGGAAGCTGAGGTCATGCTTTCTGCACACTCCATCAATACTCATGTGCAGGCCAGCCAAAGCTCTGTCATTTCCATGGGTCTAAGGCACTGGGGTTCTTGACATAACTGTGCTCATGCCAAAAATAAGCACTCAGTCAGGACTTTATCCTCCCTTACACAGTCACTCAGACCTTTCTTTGCTTCCCACACACTAGTACACTAACCATGGAAGGGTGGCCAGGTAGACATGTTATTCCTGGTAGACAGCACACCCAGCCTGCGGATGAGCCTGGCGGTTGATGGAATCCTGCCTCTACTTACTTATGCATGTTTACATTTAAGCAAGTTTCTCCAACAATCTTCATCCCCTGTTTTCAAAATGAGGACAAATTTACTCATGATTAGAGGAGAATCTTTATATTTTATAACTTATACACCATCCCCTGCCATCTTTCTTGCCATCCGTGGCACCTAAGCGGTGCCGACTGGTACCTCTTTGAGTCTCCTTCTCTCACTGGTGTCTATGTCAGCAGCAGCTCTGTTTCCTCTTCTCTCCTGTGTCAGTCTGTCAGTCTCCCCCCAAAGCCTCCGCCTTCTCCATGGGACAATGGCATTGGCCCCGATTCCTTCCTTCCCGCATTTCCTGGTGATCACTCAGAGGCCCATGGCCGCCCGTGCGCCTGGATACAAACACACTTGTTTCCTTCTTTCAGTTCAGAGGTGAATGAGGAAGCAGCATTCTCTCATGAAACACCCCCAAAAAAGTTAGCTTCACCTCATATAGGTAAACTTCACCCTGCAGCTGCCTGGAGGTATGAGCTGGGGATGGGGGTTAGGGGGAGGAGTTACTGTGTTTGCTAGCATCTTTTCCTCTGTGTCCTCCATCCAAGAAATCACCAAGGACTGTGAGTTCTGCCCTTAAAAGTTTTTAAACTGACCCTTTCTGGCACTTCCAACTTACCACGTCTTCAGCATCTGTTACCACAAGCTGTCTCCTATCAATCCAGTCAGGGATGGTGTTGGGTTTCTATATGACGTGTCTCCGCACCCCCCCCAAAGTCTCTTGTGTTGAAGGCTTTATCCCCAACACAGCGCTCAGAGGTAGAACTTTAAGGAGGTGGCTGCACTATGATCTACTCCATCAGTAGAGTTGGACTTAGATAACATAATTGGGAGCTGGGAGAAATTAGGAGATAGGGCCATGTTGGAGGGGTAGGTACGGCAGTGGCTGGGCCTTGAAGGGTGAACCCTGTCCCTCCTTCTTTGTTTCCTGCTTGCTGTGTTTATTTATCCTTCTACTACGATGTCTTGCAGAAACACTGCTATTATCGCTATTTTACAGATTAGGGAATTGAGGCAGAGCATGGTTGAATAATCTGGGAAACAGCTCAAGTATCCTGATGCCCAACTTGCAATTACAACGCCATACGTCTTCGAAATCCCCTTAATTAAAAACTTAAGCTCCTCAGCAGAGCAGAGCAACAGACCTTTGCAAGCGGCCACACCCCTCCCCCTCCCTCCTCTGTGACACCCCGGCTGCTGGGTTTTAATGCCCGCTATACTTTGGATGGGAAGTTCTGTTCCCTGTATGCCCTGCTCCTGCCCGTTGGCCTGTATAACCCTCCCGCCTTCCTCTAAAATCAGTGTGGGCAATGCCTCAGATGGGGGATCTCCTGTGTCCACCCTGTTCTCTCTCCCCAGCTCTGGAAGTGTGTGTGTGTGTGTGTGTGTGTGTGTGTGTGTGTGTGTGTGTGCGCGCGCGCGCGCGCATGCTCTAAGAGCTCTCCCGCGTGCCTCTCATGAGGGTCCTTATCCTCAGGTGTGGGGAGTACTGGCCAAAGATGCTTCCATAGAAGAATAGCTTCCGCTAACGAGAGTGTCCTCCCCCAAGATGACACCTGCTTCTTGTGGCCACCACATCCCATGATGCTTCTGTGTGGGGTATAAACACTGAGCTGTCCAGCCCCAATTGGGAAGAACTGAGAAGCTGCTCTGGGTGCCCTGGGCCTGGGCCCAGCTCTGATTGCTTCCTCTTCCTTCCACAGTTTTTCACCCCAAGGGGTCCCTTCACATTAATCTTCATCCCAGCATCTGATCCTAGAGGGGGTGGGCAGGGACCATCAGGACTTATGTCTTCTCGACAGGCTCTGAGATCCCCCAGATAGTCAGAGAACCAGGGCTGGGTACCCCTGAAAAAGGCAGCAGTCCTCCTGGGCTCTAAGGCAGGATTCCTGGGAGCTCCAGCCCCGGGGGCACAGCATGGTAATAAAACCACAAAGCCAGTCTCCATTGATCCACCCGGTCATGGCTTCTTAACCAGATAATTCATCTCCAGGTGGTCCTGGACTTCCTGACCCCAGGTGAGTCATTAATTTGGTGACTGTTGTTGTTCTCCTGGACTCAACTGACCCCCCCCCTCCCCTCAGCCCCCAAACCACACTGTGAGGCCAGCGGGATTGATTTCAGCAGGTGGGAGGCGGGGCACCCGGCAGTGAGATTTCAGCACCCTGTCTGTCAAAGGCCGTGACCACGCTGAGAACAAGGTACTCATTTTCAAGTGGCGTTTAGCCAAGGCAACTTCACGTCTGAGTTACAGTCTCCAACACCAGGCCCCAGTGCTGCAGTAAGAAGGGCTATGCCAGGTCCGGAATCATAGCGGCTGGAGGTCAACCTGGCATCTTCTACCTGCTGGCTCTGAGGCCTGAGGCCTGTCCCTTCAGCTGCCAGAAGCCCTTTCTCTCCACGGTTTTGTTTTCAATGATACTGCAGTAGGATCCTTCACACACAGGGGCCTCTCAGTTGCAATGGTTACCTGCTCCAAACTTGAGAGCCTGTATGCACAGAGCAGAACAGTGGAGGAATGACTTCTGCACAACAGACTGTATGCCAGCTTGTCCTAGCACCCTACTTATACAGACTACATCAGTCCTCTCAACAATTCTGTGAGGTTGTCCTATTGATAACCTATCATCTTGCAGATAAGGAAACGGGCCACAGAGAAGTTAATTTACTTGCGTCCACACAGCTGGGAATCAGTGGAGCGAAGATTCAAACTGTGCTTGAGAGTCTGGAAAGTCCAAAACCTGTTGGTGGGACTTTTCCCCTCTTGGGGAAGCTAGCTAGCTAGCCCCAACCGCTGTGGGAATAGAAATGGCAGAAGTGGGACCATGCTGGCCAGAGCTTCAAATGCCACACTGATCCATCTTGATAGGAAACCTTTCTGGATCAATGCTACAAAAAGAAACAGCAGCAGGGATGGGGCAAAGATGAGGCCAGAGGCTCTCACGGGAGCTCGTGGGGATGTCGTCAGCCTGAATCCTTGTCAAGTCTCCTTAGCCACTTACTAGTCCCTGGAAATCCCGTGGAAAGACTCAGGGGCCTGAGACTCATCTCAGGATGGCCCTTAGAAGTCACCTACTTCACAAAACCAGTTCTCTTAGTGCCTGTAGTGGGCAGGAAGCTGCTGGAGGGAGGGTGGGGGAGAGGCAGCAGGCAGAGCTGGAGAGGACGGAGAGCCCGGAGAGCCCGGAGAGCCCTTCTGCATGAACATCCCTTGAAACACAGAGACACCCCAGGCAGGATCCATGTAGAGAAGAGAAAGGGGAAACTGAGAAGTGGGGCTCAACCGGCTTTCTCATTTGTTCTCAGAGCACGGGGTGCTCTCTGGTACACACAGGGGCTCAAATAGTGAATTACTGCATTAGAGACTTAGCGTACATTCACAAAGTGTTCAGGACCTGAGGTAGGTACAAACGTGGATGCAGTTGGCTTGGGTGGGGAGGGTGGTAGGGCCCTCCCTGCTAAGGAAACTAAGGCACTAAGAAAACCACTTCCCTGTGATTAAAAACATTGGGACTGAGCACGCGCTGCCCCACGTCACTCTCTGACCTGTGGCCGAGCAGATCTGAAGGCAACTTACTCCAGGGGTCTAACCTCAGGTTCTTAGACTCTTGGACTCTTGGCAGGAAGAAAGCAGAAGAGATAATCAGGAGAAACCAGGCTGAGAGTCCCCAGGTGCAGAGGACTGACTACCAAGTACCCAGAGCCCGGTGAGAGGTAGACAGCAGATCCCATGCCCGAGCTCACTTTCCCACACCCAGGCCCTGCTCAGCAGTCGCTCAGATAGTGAGCTATCTAATGTGGGTGGCTGGGGTTTGACCCATCACTGTGAGGACACTGAGAGACAGATGAAGATAAGGAAGGGGAAAGAGAAGACCCAGAGGAGAGAGGGGGGACAGAAGAGGAATTAGAGGTAAACAGAGGAGCTAGAGCAATATTTTCCAAACAAGAAAATGGCATAGTTAATAGAAATATTTAACAGGCAATAAACACAGCCATCAGGATCTGTGAGTTCTGGCTAGCCTTCCAACCCTCTGCTCCTTGGTTTAACCTCTCTGTCCACATGTGAGTCCACGCAGTCAGGTGCCCATTTCTTTCCTTTTGCTTTTTAATTGGTCTAACTCGCCACATATCTACCGTGGCCAGTTTGACCACGTGCCTGCCTTTGTCCACCTGCCCCCTGATTGCCCTACCTGTTCTCGGATCTATTTAACCATCTGGCTGGCCATCCATTCACCCATCCATAATACATCTGCCTGCGTGTTAGCGAACTACGTGCCTCTATTCATCCTCCCTCTACCATACTTGATTTATCTGTGTCCTGATCAGCCTGTTTCTCTCTTTGCCTGCCCATCTGAAATTGACACATCGGTACATACATGACTCAGCTATCAATCTCCCTCCTTGATGGCCTGTCAACTTCCTTGCCAAAGTATCTATCCATCCACTGTTCGCTACAATAGTCTGTCTACCTTCCGGTTGTTTGGCCTTCCCTCCTTCCTTTCCTTCTGCCCCTACTTCCATCCATCTACAACCATTCATTCCAAAACCAAGCAGTGATCATTTACTGTGTACTCAGCTCTACACTGGTCTAAAGGGAGAAATTGAAGGTAGATCAGATGCAATCTCCATACTCAAGGAATCTGTCACCTGGGACGTGCCATGAAAGAGAATGACAGTGATTCTGGACTGACTTGGGATTGTTTGTGCTCAGGCACACAGAGGAGGGTCTTCCTCACACTGAAGATTTCCTGGAGACTGTGGCAAGTGCCTGGATGTCTACCCATGGCTGCATCTGTTAGTCCTTCTATTTATGCCTCTGTGATGGTTTGTATATGTTTGGCCCAGGGAGTGACACTATATGGAGGAGATGTGGCCTTGTGGGAATAGGTGTGTCACTGTGGGCATGGGCTTTAAGATCCTAGTTCCAGCTACCTGGAAGCCAGTATCTGCTAGCAGCCTTCAGATGAAGATGTAGAACTCTCAGTTCTTCCTGCACCATGTCTGCCTGGATGCTGCCATGTTCTTGCCTTGATGATACTGGACTGAACCTCTGAACCTGTAAGCCAGCCCCAATTAAATGTTGTCCTTTATAAGATTTGCCCTATAAGACAGCAGTAAAACCCTAAGACAGCCTCCATGTTCCAATCTGTGTTACTATTCTTCCACTGTGGCCACCCTGTCTAGAATCCATCTTTTTTGCTGTAGGCCTGTCTCTTTGTCAGGTGAAGAGCCTGTGTCAGTCTATGTATTGTTGGTGATCTCCTTCTAGTCTATATTGACCATCTTCCTATCCATACATCTTTCCCAGACTCACCCATCTCTCCATTTTTTTTTTGTTTGTTTTTGTTCTTTACCAAATTGTTGGTTGTTCTGTGCAGTGTTAGGATGCTCTCAGTTACAAAAAGCAAATAGAACTTCCAAAAGGAGCTTAAATGTAAGTCAGGAGAGTGCACTCTAATTCAGCAAGATACCTGGGAACTGAGAGATCCTCAGATTCATTAATGGAGTGAAAGATATCATCAGCACCTGGATCCTTTTCACATATCTCCTCTGCTGTTCTTTGCCCACTAGCTTTTGAACCTCAGGCCAAACCTGAATTTTGCCCTCAGGACATCAAAAAGGCTGCAGCAGCTCCACACATTGCATCTTCAAATAGCAAAAAGTACAAAGTGCTCAGAGAAAAGGCTCATGTCTCCTGTGTGATATTTTTTTTTGAACAATCTTTGTGTGTGTGTGTGGTGTGGGCATGAGGACGTAGCCCAAAGTGCACATGGGGCAGTCAGAGGGGGTAGCCTTGGGCATTGCTCTTCGTCTTCCACAGTTTGCCAGTGTATGCCAGGCTAGCTGGCCTGGGGACTTCTAGGCATGTTCCAATTGCTGCCTCTTGTCTTTGTGTGTGTGTGTGTGTGTGGTTTTTCGAGACAGGGTTTCTCTGTGCAGCCCTGGCTATCCTGGAACTCACTTTGTAGACCAGGCTGGCCTCGAACTCAGAAATCTGCCTGCCTCTGCCTCCCGAGTGCTGGGATTAAAGGCGTGTGCCACCACACCCAGCTTTTTTTTTTTTAATTCATTTATTTACATATATGAGTGCTCTGCTGCACGTACACCTGCATGCCAGAAAAGGGCATCAGATCCCTTTATGGATGGTTGTGAGCCTCCATGTGGTTGCCGGGATTTGAACTTGGGACCTCTGGCAGAGCAGTCAGTACTCTTAACCGTTGAGCCATCTCTCCCGCCCTCTGGCTCCTCTCTTGAATGTTGGAATTACTGATAAACACTGTCACTTTATATGGGTTCAGGAACCCAGACTCAGGTCCTCCTGCTTATGCAAAGCATTTTAGGCACTTACTCACCTCCCCAGCCCTAGACCAGTGGACATTTCTAAGACTGAGGTCAAGTTTCTCAAAGGACTCCTACACGGACAACCTCCCATATTTCAGTAGTCAGAAGTTTATTATTTTGGTTTTTTTTAAAGTTTCATTTATTTTATTTTATATGTGTGTCCGTGTTTTGCCTGTGTATCACATGTGTGCCTGGTACCAGAGGAGGTCAGAAGAGGACATGGGATCCCCTGGAACTGCAGTTACAGATGGTTGTGAGCCACCATGTGGGTGCTGGGAGTTGAGCCCAGGTCTTCTGTAAGAATAACAAGCATTTTAACCACTATCTCTCCAGAGCCTGTTATTCCCATTTTTTAAAAAAAAGATGTATGTATTTTGTTTGCTCTTTGGGACAAGGTCACGCTATATATCCCTGGTTAACCAGGAACTCACTAAGTAGACCAGGCTTGCTTTGAACTCACAGAGATCTTCCCGACTCTGCTGCCTCCCAAGTGCTGGGATTAAAGGTGTGCTCTGCCACACCAAGCTTATTATTCTAGTCTTAGTCTCTAGCAAAAGACATGGAGTTATCAGGATACTCCAGTAAGCAGTGGGGATTCGCGTTTGGGGCAAAGGGAGTATTCACTCCTCCTCAAAGCATTTGGATTCCAAACATCAGTGGGTTCCACTGGCAAGGGGAAGGCAGGAAATGAAGCCGCGCTGTTGGGCAGGCTGTTCATATAGCCTGCTCCGTTCTGTACACCAAGCTGTAGATCCATTCTCTGAGAGATCAGCTGCCCATCTATCCATCTGTCGATTGATTAGTCTGCCTGTCAGTTGTTCCATCTGTCAATCAGTCTTCAGGATTGTCTCCCCGCCTGCCTACCTATGTCAGTCCACCTGTCTATCTGCACGTCTCTTTGTGTCTCTATTTGTCTCTTGGTCTATCTTGAAATAAATCCACTCATCAATTGTGTGTTTAGTCAGCATGCCCATCTATCTGTCTTGTGTCTCTGGCCACTGCTGTCCTTCCTTCTTCTGCCTGCCCCACATTTAACAAGTAGATGGCTCTCTTGTTTATTTTTTTTTCCCATGAAACACTCTAAAATAACTCACTACCCTAGTCAGATCACAGAGCACAGGGCCCAAGCAAGAAGGATGGCAGCAGGGCCAGGTGCCATAGTTATCTCCCTACCAGACGGCTCATGGCTCCCTTCTGTCGTGTCCAAAAACCAAGCTTCTCTGGTCTGGTCAGGTCCTCCCAGGCTGGACCTTCTGGAGAGTCCCTTCATTCTTGGGAGGTGGAGCTAGAATTACTTATTTTATTCATTTTTAATTACCTTTTCCCCAATAGTGGGTTTCATCATGACACTCATTTATTCTTAAATAAATATTTATTGGGGGCTTACCCTGTGCCAGGCCCTTTGTTAGGGGAGGAGACTCAGAAGTGAACCAAATAGACACACTTCTACTTCCATGAGCCTCATACTCTACACACAGATGTGACTACACTTACACAATCGTATTATGACTTCTTTGTTTTGAGGCAGGGCCTGACTATGTCATCTAGAACTTCCTATGTAGCCAAGGCTGGGCTTGAAGACTAGAAGCACGGATTTCTACACTTGGCTCTTACACAGCTTTAGATACCAGTTTTTCAGATAGACACTTACACATGTACAGCCGCATTCGGTCTGTGTGAGCCTCTGCCAATACTGAGCCTCGTATATGGGTGGCATTTCAGGGCTGTTCCAAAGCAGTGTATCTACACACACATACACACACACACACACACACATGCACATGCACATACACATGCACATACCACACACATACACACACATACCATACACATGCATATACCACACACATACCATACACACACACATACCATACACACACACATACCATACACACACACATACCATACACACACACACATACCATACACACACACACATATACACATATACACACACATACACACCACATGCCACACACACACACGCACACGGGTCAGGGAGACAGACACAGAGACAGATATAAAGACACAGAAAAAGAATGTGCGAGAGGATACTTACTGCCATGGGACCTCCAAACAGGGTACAGAATATACCCACCCTGTTCTTTTCCCACCCCTGTGCGACCTTGAATAGCCATTCCTGACCACACAGGTATAACCAGGGCAATTCGTGGAGTAGAGATGGTTAGACATCCCCTCTCTCTACTCTATCCACGTCCCTGTCTGGCACCAGAGTCACTTCCCATCTGTCTCTCACTGTAAGTGTGTCTTTCTCCTTCCTCCTGTCTCTGGCTGCCTGACTCCACATGTCCCCAGAAGGTCCCCTGAGACTGTTTTGAGTTTTGTTTCTATTGAGCGAGTCTTTGGATCTAGGGTTGGCTCTCAGTCGATGTGGGGTGTTTTAGTATTAGGGTGAAGTGCTTCGGGTCACGTCTGTGTGTACATTTGGACTGTTGTGTGTTTGTATGTCTGTCCGCTGTGGAACCCTGTGTGGCTTTATCCAAATGCACACTCACACACACGTTCACACATACAGGCACGCACATGCCTGGCTCCCCTAATATGCTGAACGGGCCATTACACCTCTTGCATGCGGGGCTGAGGGTAGGGGGGGGGGTACAGAGGGAGGCAGCAGGATTCTGTGAGAACATTAAATCCCAAATAAAGTAGAAAATATTTTTTAAAATTACCGACTTCCCGTTTTCTCCGAAATGGAGTGAGACGAGGCTGGTCCCGAGGCAGGGGCTCCGCAGGGCCAGCCACTGGAAAGGGGCAGCGCTTTATTTTTTATTTTTGTAATAAGAGGAACTGAATTAGAAAAAAACGGCAAGGAAGAGCAGAGTCAGATTGTTAAAGGATTCAATGAGCTGTGGCCAATGTATTCGAAAGGTGCTTAAGGCAGCAGAGCCGCTCACCAAACACACACTCAAGCTCGCGCATGCACACACACACTGTCACAGACACAGGCACACACAGCCACACCAAGCTCCATACACCGACCGCCATCGCACTCACACGACGGAGACAAAGGCACATTCAGTCAGACTCACAGTGGGACACAAAGACAAGCTGTCCCACACAGGCAGTACACATTCTGAGCATACGCACGTCCATCTAAGGCTCCAGGGCAATCAGGTGGACCCCAAGAGACACAAAGAAATCATCTCACAAGCACAAACTCATACTCACAGTGACAAGGGGGGACACTCACTACCCTGGACCCCCATCTATATGCTCCTATACCCCAGAACAGCCACAATGTGAACATCTACATACCTGTACCCCCACCTTGACTGACCCCAAAGAACCCACCTCCACATACCTCCTATTCTCTTGGCCAGATGCCCCCACGACTGGCCTACAAAGACTCAGACCTCCAAGTCCTCCAGCCTCACCATTCATGGCCACCCAGCACATCCTACATGCAATTATTAACGATGAGGCTGGGCCCAGGGGTGGGGTCTAGTGGGAGCGCACTTGCCAAGCATGTGCAAGAACCACATGTTTGCAGTGATGTCTGTTGGACATTTCCGTCTATTTAAGCCTCACAAGGATCCTGTGAGCCAGTCATCTCATCTTTACTCTAGAGATGAGGCCACAGAACTCAAGTGGGTTAAACAACCTGCCCAGAGCCATCCATGAGCAGTAGGCCAAGCCAAAACCCGGAGTGGCTTTAAAATTCAAATTCCAACATACAGACACATAGGGTCTTGCTTGGGCGTCCTCATGAACCAAGCCTGACCGGTGTCTATTTACTCAGGTTCAAATACATCTGTAGACAGTAACCTGCTCGAGTGTCCCCCCCCCCCCCGCACCCCTCCACAGTCATGGAACCCCCTGGCATTCTGCTCCTTCTTTTCTTTCCTTCAGCTGCTTTGCTCCCCTGCCTCCTCCAGACAGACTAGCCAGAGTGAAGGCTCCAAGGGAGGGAGCAGGGGCATGCGCAGGGCTCTCCCACCTTCAGCAGGGAGCATTCCTCCTACCCCACCAAGACACACCTCCTGGGGCCTGGGAAAGGTGAGCCCCAGCTTCTCTGCCCCACCCCTCCCACACACCCTAACTAAGGGGACATTAAAAAGTGCTGACAGGGCGGGGAGAGGCCACCTGTCTACCCGCCAGGCAGGCTACTTTCATCTTATGGGCCTCCTGCCTGCCTTAGCCACTGCAGTCTGCCCCTCCTTTCCCTCCTCCAGTTCGCTTCTTATTCATCTGTCCCATCTGACCAGCCAGGCCCACCCCCTTCACCCCCCCCCCCCCGTCTGCTCTCTGCCCCCCCCCCCAGTGCCCATAGGGGAAGCTCCACCTTCCCAACATCTAAGAGTTGATAGGTGGGGGAGTGGGCTCTCAGTCACAACTGGTGCCATGGAGGAACCCCCCCCCAACAGTCCCAGGAAGTTCACACTCCTCTGGACTAACAGCAGGAGTCAGGGCTTTCCACACTATAGTCACAAGGACACATCACACCAGCCAAACCTCAAACCTTGCTCTGGGACACACATAGCACAGTACTTCACAGCTATACACATACCTACTCCCTGAGCCACGACAGAGACCACATAAAGTTACACACAACATTCTCGGTGGTGGCCATACATTATGCTGTCTGCAGAGGCTGTCGCTACAGCAACATATTTACACACGATGACATAGTAACACTAACACCACACGGGGACACAACTACCAGTGATGCTGGCTGACCATATCATAATGTAATATGCTTAGTTCATAGTGGCTCTTGATGACTTAATAATTAATGAGTAATAGTTACCACACATTTGCACTGATGATACACACATTATGGTAGTCAAATGTGACAACCTCTAAAGTATAGAAACAATACATTTATGAATCACATATATCCTAAAACTAATATATATATATATATATATATATATATATATATCCCACAAAAATCAAGACAGGCCCAGCTAAGAACACCCCAAGCAGATCAGAAAAACAGAGAATAGAAATAGAAATAAAGATGCTAACTCAGGTGGTAGTGGTGCAAGCCTTTAATTCCAGCACAGAGATCCACCAGGCAGAGGCCAGCCTGGGCTACAGAGAGAGTTCCAGGACAGCCAGAGGTGCACAGAGAAACCCTATCTCAATCCCTGCCCTCCCAAAAGGCCTAAGCTGGACTGAGTTGGGACAGGATATTTAGTTACCTTTGCCAACAACTTTTGAAACATAAATTTAATACTAAAATAAATGCGCATGTCTGCCATGGCTCCAGGGCTCCAGCCACAGGGATGGGGCATGTGGTTTTCTCTGCTCTCCTAGTTTACCCTTAGTTGTGGGTCACGCCCTAGCCAGGTGAGATCTACCCCCACGAGGCTCCCCTAATGCATGCTCAGCCTCCGTCAGTGACAATTCTCTCACACAGAGCTTGCCTGATGCCCCAAGCATGGCACCCTAACCAAGGGAACCATGGGGTCCCACTGTGTCTGCCATTGCTTCTCACTCACTGTCAGGACTAGCACCTAGTAGGCCCAAGAGAGTGAGCGTACTGCCTACTTGGAACACAGTAGGTCCTCAACAAAGTCTGCTAAGTGCATGAGTGACAAACACGATGCACATAAAAGAACAGCAGAGAGAGCATTTGGCCACAGTCTAAGTCCTAGAATACGAGAATCTGAAGTAGTTTAGTGAAACCCCGTATTTGCTCTTGGTGTGTGACCTTGAGTGAATCCCATCAGCTTCCTTGCCTATTTGTGAAGCACTTGGCTTTGCAGAAGGGCTCTGTGATGCTGGGGGGGGGGGGGTTCAGACCAGAGCTATGCATGCAACCATGAAGCAAGGGTGAGCACACTTCAGGCCTAGTACTTCTGCTGTTGTTGCTGCTGCTGTTGTACAGTCTCATGTAGGCCAGGTTGACTTACAGCTTGCTGAAGATGACCTTGAACTCTTGATCCTTCAGCCTCTGCTTCCCCCCTCCCCACAAGTGCTGGGATTCCAGGCCTGCTCTACCACACCCAGCCCTTCCAACGTCAGGGGTCCCTGTATTGATGCACTCAGGACTAAACAGAAGGTTTACAGTTAAAAGTAGCTTTGGAGCCTGTAGACTGGGTTATTTCTAGTTTCCCCTCCGGGATGTTGCAATGCAACAGAAACAAAAGTAGTTGAAATACGGACCAGAACCCGTGCTGCCTTTTCTCTGCAAGGTTCTTTTGGGAGACCCCCATCAGCAGACTCAGCAGAGGAAAGGAGCAATAGGCAGTGAATGAGCCCGGTTGGAGAGGGATTCCTTGGAGGAATTTTCATAGTCCCATGCAGATTCCTAACTCTGGTGACAGACTCAGAGACCAGTGCCCTAATGGGTTGAGGGAGGCAGGGTACCACTTCCTGGAAGGGACAATGATCAAAGCAGCAACGGCTTAAATAAAATTAAAAATAATAATTAAAAACCAAACAAACAAGTGGGATTGGGGCCTGAATAGGAGCTGCGGATAATGGGGAAGGGGTGGGAGCTGTGAACTATTTGAAAAGCCAAAGCCCCACACACACACTGAAGATGACCAACAGGACACGCCCTTAATGCATGCACCTTAGCGAACGAGCAAGCTGAAAGGCAGGGAAGTACCAGGAACCCCAGGATGCTGGCTGCTTTTCTCTGGGTTTCTTGAGTCTCCAGCAAAGGAAGTCACAGTCAGGCTGGGTCTTAAGTGTGTTTAGGGGGGGGGGGGGGCTCTTGCTTTTGTCTCCTCCAGTCTTAGCATCTGTCACTCAAGCGCCTGCCTCCTGGACTGCAGCTCTGTCCTGCTTACTGAGCTTCTCTGCCCCCAGCCTCCATCCATCTCCCCCGCCTTTCTCCCCTCATTGGCTCATCTCCACTGTTTGTAGCCACCACACTTCCATTCTCTCAAGTCACAGGCTCTGGGGGCAGTCGGATGCTCTGCCCGACTCCTGCGGCAACTGGGCTAGCAACAGGGAGCTGTGCTAGAGCCACAGAAGCCTCTGTGAGAAGCCTAGGTTCAGTCTGAAGGTTTTCAGTGCTCCGCACCCCTACACACACACACACACACACACACACACACACACACACACACACCCTCCCACTGCTATCTACAAGCAGGACTTCAAACTCAACTAGCATCTTCATGATAGGAAGAGTCCTCAAAAAGGTCCCATACCAACAATGAGTTGAACATGGGGTACCCGATGGATGTGGACTGACTCCCCAATTGGCACTTCAGTCCTGGCTCCCAACCAGCAGCTCCAGTTCCCCCACTGGACATCTCCCCCAAGAGGACCTTTCATACTTTAAATTCACCATAATCATCTTGAGTTTCAAACGCCCATCTCTCTCAAACCACTCCCCCCCTTCCACCATGAGCCTGATAGATCTGCCCAGACTGCTCCGTATTCCCATCTGCTCACACTGTCCACCCTCCTTTGAGCCTCTCACACTGTTGCTTCTCTGCACACTCTGATCCAGACCCCAGACCAGCTCATGTGCCATCGTAGACCAGGTTTGTTCTATTCTCTGAAGGGGTGCTAGATTCACCCTTCTAACTTGCCCTCTTGCCTGGCTGCCCAAGAGTCCTCACCTAGAACCCTGGGTTTTCCACTTCTGCTCAGAGATGAGAGCCCTGCCTTCTCAGATCTATCTGGCTTGCTGTCAGTCTTGTTCTGTCTCTGCTGGGTACCATTCTTCTTGGATCCCAAGTTCATGTCAATATGGACATTTACCCAAGAGCCCCAGGAACTGGGATCGGTACTCTTCCAGGGAGCTAACAGCTTCTGGCAGTTCCTCATGAGCATCTCGACTGAGGTAGAACTGATCACTAACACTCCTGGTCCCTGTCCTTCAAAAGCTCCTTCTGGAAACTTTGACAACAAAAATGTCCTTGGTTGAGAACAGCAGTGGATGGCTCTCTATACCTTTCCCCCTGTGGCCCTCTCTTAATTACCAGGGACTTCCACCTGCCTCCACATCCTTAGATTTGACCAGAAGTGAGGTCATAACCCCGACAGTCCCTAAAACAGGAGATGCTACTGCTATCGTCTTTACTTGCAGGTGGGGAGATGGAAGACTTACGCAGCCTGCCCAGGGTCACCTACAGATGAAGGTGTTGAGAGAAACCCTTTCCATATCGATTCTGCGTGGTCTTGGCCAGGCTACCTTCCTCTCTGACCTTTACCTGCCCAATTTGTAAACTGGCCAGGATAAGATGGCATCTGGCTCACAGGTGTTTGAGAGTTAGTAATATAGAACAGCTCTCAGCACAGAGCAGGGGTGCCTCTCTGCACCTCTCCTGGTCCTCTCTACCCACTGAGCCAGCGCACATTAGCTCCACCTATCTGCCGCTGAGGCATCACACCCCACCATGCTTGCTTGCCAGACTGTCATCCTCCTGCCTCTTTCCCTCCCCACGCCCAAACATGGCAGACTTCTCGGGACTCCTAGCTAGATTCTCCTCACAGCAACTCTGCCCTCTCCTGTCACCCCCTAGCCGCAGCCTGGGCTGCCTGACTGGAAAGGGCTGACCTTAACATTGACTGGTTTTGGAGATAGAAGCCTGGGTCCAACCTGAACCTAATAACTCCATCCCTTTCTTCCCAGCATTCCCAGCTTTTGCTGTCTTCCAGCCCCCACCCTGTTTCCTCCACCCCCTTTCTAACACTCAGATCCTCTGAGAACAGACCTTTATCCCCTCCAGTGGCTCCTTCTAACTGTCTAATCCTTCTCAAAATACCAACCTGCCTCCCGTCCTCTGTACCTCTGGAAGGATAGCCTGCGACCGTCTCTCCCTGCAGCCCCCCTTTCCTCTCTCTCCACCTTCTCTCTCAGTTGCCTTCCGTCTAGCTGACTTCTCAGTCACCAATTCCAGTGTCCTTTGCTCACCCAAACGGCCCCTGAGAGTTGACCTTGGATTGAGCGTGGTGGTTAGCCACACCTTTAATCTCAGCAGTTGGGAGACAGATGCAGGCAGATCTCTAGGAGTTCTAGGCTAGTCTGGTCTACGCAGCGAGACCCCGCGTCTCAATAAATGAACTCTCAGAGTCAATCTTGACTACTTCCTTCCCTCTGTCTCAGTGACCTCTACTCTTTTTAGGTGGTGGTTGGAATTGAACCTAGGGCCTTGGGTGTGCAGGGCAAGTGCTCTACTCTGAGCCATAGACCAGGCCATGAAGGTCCTCCACTCTCATGGCCCCACCCCCACTTACTTGGCAAATGATTCTTGGGTATTTTCACATTTGTGTGTGTGTGTGTGTGTGTGTTTAAACCATCCCTCTCTTGGGTGCTTTCACCTGTCTAGTGTTCTCCGTTCCTATTCGGCTGAGTCTAGCCCTCAGTTTCCTCTGGTACTAGCCATACAGCGTCTGTGCCAGCCCTCTGGGCCCTTCTCCCTCACTCCACCTCAACAGTGGTCTCTGATTCCCCTCCCATCAAACTGCTCTCCCATCAAACTGGCCTCGGGTTCGTCCTCGCTTCTGTCATTTTGCTCTCGTAGAACATCATACTGTTGTGTTTCTTTCCTCTTGGTTAGCTAGCTCACACACAGAACACCTCCTCCAATAAACCCTACCCATTGTAAGCGTAGCTCTAGCTGCCCTCCGCCTAGGCGTCCCCTCCACCCCACAAGATTTACTTATGTGAGTGTGTGGGTGAGGGTGATACAGAAAACCGGTATCAGAGGTGGTTGTGAACCACCTGACGTGGGTGTGGAGACTAAACACAGCTCTCCTGGAAAAGCGGCAAGTGCTGTTAGCTTTTGAAGGTCTGACAGCTGCAGCTTTCTTTTGTAGGGTGTGTTGCTTGCCTCACACTTTTGCCAACTGACTCTCAGAACTCCTCTACTCGACTCTCATGCCTCCTCTTTCTGTCTCATCTCCCACATCAGGCTGCGTGCAATCCTCTGAGGTATACAAGGCTGTGTATTTGTATGGGCACTCACTCCTAAGGTTCGGCTAGAGTGACATCCATCGTTAGAGGAGATGCAAGCTCCCTCCGTATGCAAGCCCCATTGATCGATGGTTTGGAAATCAAGGCATCTTTCCGTGATGTTGCCCTTCGAGAGTCTCTTGAAGGTGTCACCAGTCAGCAGATGGCCATGTGTTCAGCAACTGCTGAAGGAGCGCTCACCTTTCTGGGAGCTGAGCCCTACAAGAGTAAAATAGTTAACAGTGGGCAAAGGAGATGGGAGTGGCTCCCCTTGCCTGGAGTCCATCCACAAAGCCAGAAGAGGTTTCTGGAATCTCCTCATGTGAGCCGGCCTTCCAGAACACACACTTCAGCTTCACTCACACGCCCAGGGTGACCAGGTAAGTTCTCCAAGATACCCTTAAGGAGCATCCTTATTCCCTCTTAATCTAGAACCCTGAGTAGTCAGTACTTGTGGCTCAATGCCTCCACACAAACCACAGAATGGCTGCCCCCAGGGGCTTTGGTGAACACAGCCATCTCCTTTTCCAGCCCTTCTGGCACCGTCGGGATGTGGCAAACCTTCCTCTTCGGTCCTTCAGTGTACTCCTCGCTTCCTTCTGGTTCTGCTTCCTGTTCCTCATCTAATACATTCTGACTGCATTTCTTTCATCAACTCATTACACTCAACAGACACTAGTACCATTACCCAGCTATCAAGTGTCCCCTCTCTGGGTGCCTATACCCAAGTTCCTCTGTGGCTCTTCCATCTGCCAGGGCTCAAACTTTGGGAGATTGTCCCCATGCTCAGACTCTCCTGCTTACCTGGAAAGCAAACTTGTGTTCTCTTTGCTAGCCCAGACCCATGAGTGCCTCGTTGTGCCCAGCTGGGCTCTCAGGTAATGTAGTCAGCACATTAGAATCAACTGGGAAACTGGCTAGGATTCAGACTCCTAGGCTCTAGCCAGAACTTCGAAGTGATTCTTCAGATGTAACTAGAAATATGAGTTTCCTAGCCCCTCCTCTGGAAACCCTGTTCCTGCAGGCCTTGCCCTAGGCGATGACTCTTCACTTGTAAGACTGTGAACTTCGTGGCAGTGTTATTGAACGACCACTATTAAAGGCTCTGAGACCTATCAGAGCTGAGGTGAGTTAGTGCCAGTCACATGACCTGTCACTGACATTTGGGGCCTTCCGTGACCCCACAGCTGTGGTGCTCCTGATCTCTGCACTCCTGTGAGAAGAGTGGCCCCTGGCATGGTGGGCCATGTGAAAATGTAGCTCATATTGAGAAGCTTGGCCCCAGCAGGTACCACAGGGAGGGGTAAGGCTGTGGAGTCATCTCCAGACGTTTGTCTTTTTGTCATACAGGAAATCTCAGGCCTAGCTGGCCTGTGCAGAGCGGGCTCTCAGGCTCCCCCAAGTGGTCAGTGTGGGTAGCACAGTGCTGCCCATTGCAGCACCCAAGGTGGCTCTGGATCCCTGCATGGAGCAAGTGCGCCACGCTGTGGCCACAGCAGGGGCGGCTCGCCCCAAGGGAGCACACTGGAGACACTTGAGGTCTGGATGTACAGACTCCCTCCCACCTCACTGCCTCCTAGACTCCCTTCTGTTCCTCATGCTGACTTTGGGAAGGCTGACACGTCCACCCATCGGAAGTAAGGGAATGCGGAATTACATCCTCTCTTCCACATCTCAGCAAAGTGCTTCAGTTAACCGCACCTTTGTGGACATCAGAGTAGACTCCTGTCCATTCCAAAAATCGCAGCACCCCAGAGCCTCTGGCAAGCTTCTGACGGTATCTATACCCAGGCCCTGCAGGCAGCCTATCAACTGAATTTCTTCACATGCACCCACCCTTAGAAAACAGAACAATGATCACAAAATTGAACCCTGTATTCCAGAGGTGGCTCGACCATCCCAGCACACAGCGACACACAGCAGCAGCCCGGAGGAAGGGATGTCCCGCTGTTGTGTTGGTTAATACTACACATGACTATATTAGGGTTTTAGTAATCACATCACACCGTTGACTCATATTGAGCTTTCAGTCAACTAAACCCCCCCAGGTCTTTTCTCCGCGAACCGCTGTCAAGCTGGGTCCACCCCGCCCCCCATCCAGTACTTATGCCATTGATTTTGTTTTAACCTAAGTGCAGGACTCTACATTTATCCCTGTTAAATTTAATCTTGTTGGTTCCAGCCCAGTGTTCCAGCCTGTTGCAATCGTTTTTGAATCCTGACTCTTTCATGCAAAGTCTTAGCTGCCCCTCCCACCTCCTAGCTCCGACACCTGCAAATCTGATGAGCCTGCTGCCTTGGTCAGCTGTCAATAAACATGTCAGACAGGACGCAGGCCTAGACTGAGCCCTAAGGTATCCTTCTGGAGACTTCCTTCCCATTCAGCCTGATGTGGACCCATTAATCAGCTTCACCGCATCTAGCTCTTCAGAACTGAAACCTCATGGCCATTCGGTTCAGATGTATCTGCCACATCTACAGACATCATGAGGAGCCCGTCAGTTGCTTTGGAGATTTCTCTTGCCCTGGGATCACACCTGCCCTCATTATGCACCCCAAAGCATGTGTTCAGTCATCACTTCAGGGGACTGTAGGCTTCCCGTGGTGCCCCCTCCTTCCTGACTCTGAGCGTCAGGGTCTCCTGAGAGTAGCTCTGCTGTTTTATATCCTGCTGGGCTTCAGGGTCTCTACGTCTGCTATTTTATTTCATACTACCACTCTACCTCTGCAGATCTACTCTCAGTTGTGCAGTGGCCTCCCTCAACCAGCTGCCCCTTAAAGGGTCACTGGAGTCTAGCAAACACTTCCAAAACCACTTCCTGTCTCCTAAGCTGCGGTCGTCTGCTTTCTAAACTAGGTAATGCAGTGGGCTGTGATGACAGCGATGGAGGGAGAGGATTCAGAAGCCCAGGACACACAGGTAGACCAGGAGAGCCTATTAGCTCTCAGAGCAGTCAGGCTACATCAATCAGACTAGGCAGGTGGCCAGAAGTCCACTGAGCTGCCTGGTCATAGACTGGAGCAGCACTAGCGTAAGCAAGTGATTCTCTCACATTTCCTACACGGATTGGGAGCAGCCCTTGGGCCCAGAGGAGATGGAACATCAGCCTAGTTGGAGATAATGAGAGCAGAGAGGTGTGCAGGGCTTGCGCTCTTCCTGGCTAGACAGTATCAGCCATTAGGAACCTCAGAGAGCTTAAATTCGGGGGTCACCCATTCACTCGTGTCTATATGGGTCACACATGTCACAGGAAACAAACCATGAGTTAAGGTCCAATAATAAAAAATGGAGACTGAGCACTTGGTATGAACACAAATCGCTGTCATGTAGGGAACCTGATGTCGTTAGATTGGCTGATTTTAGACCTCTTTAAATGGGGATTCCTAACTTAAATGGTATCAATTCTGAAGACCTTTAAAGCAGTTATTGGCCAATACCTGTGCTCTGACTAACAGTGGTGCCCCCTCTTGGCTGCCCTGTGCTCTGACTAACAGTGGTGCCCCCTCTTGGTTGCCAGCGGTGTGTCCTTGGGAGGTGGGCTGACACAGCTGGAATCCAGTCCTGAGAGCTCTCAGGCCATGGGGATGACTTTTCTGCTCACAGAAACAACTACTCAGAGGCTGAGTCAAGCTCTTGTTCTTCCTGTAAGAAGAACTAAACTTATTTTACAAGTCTCTGAATTTATTTGTTTATAAAACCGGATATTCTGATTACATTTCAACCCCTTAAGTATGCAAATGGAAAACATTATTTGATGTATTGACTTTCTGTCTTGTTTGAGACAGGTCTTGTCATAGCTTTCAGCAAAGCCTCCCAGATGCCAGGATTACGGGTGGCACACACCAACACAGCCATCTTTGATTTCTTAAGTCCTTCTTTCATCTGACCCAAACTAACTTCTGTAAGGATTTAGGCGAATCTTAGTCATTTTAAATGTCTCCAAACGACTCAGAAAGAAATGAGACTTCAACTTTAAAAAATCAATTTAAGGACTCGGTACTTTTAAAATGTTGGCATCACATAGCAAACCTTGTATCCTAACTCTCTTCTGTACGTCAAGGGCTTAAGTAAGTGAGCATGTGCGAATACACACACTTAAGCTAGCTCTTAAAGGCTGAGGCAGCAGGACGGAGTGAGTTCCAAGTATGACAGGGTTACATAGGAGGGCATCTCAAGGAAAAACACAAATCAAAACCAAAACAAAATCCCCAAACCTACAGATTATTTGAAGCAAACAGTAGTACATGGGTTTGATGCACTTAAACATGCCTACCCTTTTTTCTCTGGCCTCCCCCCCGCCCCCAGCTAGACACTTGTCTAGCAAGAACGCAATGAAATCACCCCATGTATTTGGGATACTGTTTCAGATGCCCGAGATTGCAAAATGGCCAGAAACCTTGGTTAGGCACCAACAGGACTGCTAAGGAACCTAGAAATGTCCACTTGTGGATAATAAAGCACAGTCACACGGGTCCCAGCACAAATCAGAGCTGCCGTTGGCCCACGTGCTGGGCTGCTGCTCTTCTGCACCCACCTGTACTTGCTCAAGTCTAGAACCCAACTTAGGCGATTTGTTGTACATCTTGACTATGGTGGTGCAATTTTGGGGCTCTAGAAATAATGAAAACATCTTCCCACTTTCATAATGTCTGCTTTCCATTGTTTCCTTTCTTGGTGGGCCACAGCTCCTAGAGGTTTTCAGAGGAAACCTGGCTGGCTGTAGGATCTCTCACAGCCTTGACCTGTGGTCACAGTTTCTATGCTGAGAGCTCTTGTCTCCTCACCCATAGGAGAGTTTTGTCTTTGCCTGGCTTTTCCTTATAGCACACAGTGGTACCCTCTCTCTTCTCTCTGTCTGCTGTATTCACCCCACCCCATGTTCAATACTGTAGAGTTCTACACTCCCCTCCCATAACTCTATTCATACTCCCTTGGGACCATAGATCTCCCCAAAAGAGAAAAAGAAATTTTGGCAATGTTCAAGCTGAAACACAGACAACCCAGTCTTTTCTCCTCTGCTGGACAAACAACCTGTCTCCAAAGGAGCAAAGAAAGCTAACATATACTGGGCACTTAGTGGGCACCAGACACTGAGTTCATATTACAATCTCACTTCGCTCATTTCTAGTAGTAGCCATCCGAGGGTACCTGTTAATGTATTCAAGCTCCGAGAGTGTAACTGAACAGTCAACGTAAGGCAAAGATGAAACCATAATTCAAACCTAGTCCTACACAACTTCAAAGGGCTCTCTTACATATACTGCTTTTAGTTCTTGAAGAGAATTCGAGCCGGTCAAATGTGGCGGGACGGCAGTGTTCTGATGGAGATGCTGCCCATTTCCAGCTACCTGATTTCCAGCTCAGGCCATGACAAACTGCAGTCTGAAAACCTCTGAGCTTCTGTGGCCCACCTCTCTATAGAAGCTCCCCTAAATCCTCGCTCTCAGTAACAACTCAGGAAGGAGCCTCTACAGTGTTCATTTTACGTCACACTCTGTCCCAGCAGCTCTGAAAGGCAGTGGAAGTGGTGACTTTAAAGATAAGGGGCTGAGGCCTAGCAGGACCAAAGAGCCTATAGTCACCACTCCTGACACCCAAGTTCTCCCCACCCAGCATCTGTGCCCTGCACACACACCTTCTTGCCCCTCTTGCCCCTTCAACAGGTCTGGTCTCCATCCCTGCTCCCTGAGATCCTGTCCTGGCAGAACCATCTTTGACCCCAGCTCTGGCTTATGGATTTCCAGTCCCCTCTACCACCTATGGTCTCCATGTTTCTTTCTTCACCTCAAGTACAGCTCTTCTGTGTGAATTCTTTGAGAACTGTACTTGAAAAATCAGGACAGAGTAAGAAAAGTTCTGCTATCAGCAGTTTTTCTCCCTGCACCCACAAAACACTATAGTTTTTGTAATAAAACACATTTCCCAAGTGCCCTCCCTGAACTGGGTCTGAGGCTTGCCTCACAAACCCTCAATGTTGCAAGCTACCTGTTATTTCACAGACCAAACCAGGAAGCTGGGGCCCAGAGAGGTTAACTAAGGTTAGAGTTAGGAAGTGGTTAGGTGGGGATTCAGACCCATGTGTGGCATTCACAGCAGTGGATCGTGCACGTCCCTGGGAGAGCAACAGCCATGCTGACTATGAAGGACTGGCAGAAGTGAAATTTCAAAGATGTGTGCAGAAGCAACATCTTCTAGCCTGGGGTGATCTGCCTCCAGACTAGCACAACAGCCTATGACAACTTTGTCTGCACCACTGTGGCCCTACTGTGACATCCCTCCCACATCAGTGTCTCCTATCCCCAGACTACTGTCACCAGCTAGTACAAACCTTCAAGCAATTATCTTTATTCCTGAAGAGAGGAAAAGAGGATGTATTGATTTCACAGTTCTGTATTTATATAGTGTGGAAAATGAATTCTATAAAATCACTGCCTGATGGCAATGGTGATAAGGTCCTTGAGAGAGCTGGAAGTCACTGACGAGAGGAAGGGAGCCTTGAGCAGGAGTCGATGCTCGACTCTGGGCCCTGCTCAGGTGCTGACAACCAGGCACACCTTAAGACTGGCCACAGGACCTAGTTGGGAAGGCAGATGGAGAAGAGATCCACTCTGGGAAGGACAGACATCTGAACCTCTGGAGGCTAAGGCGGATGACTGGGTCTCGCCACCATTGTCCCTCTGCTAAGCCTTTCTTCACCTACCTTGTTTTGTGTAACCATCACAAAGTATGCAGTTACGAAGAGGTCAAATCCAGGCACTTGTCATTTCTCCAAAGTCACACAGAATGGCAGACCCAGTGTGTGTTTGTCATTTCTCAACCTCGACCCTGCACCGCACTACACACCATATACTCAAACAGGATAAAAAACCTGGTCCACACACACAGCGATTCTAGGTTAGTGTACAGAGCTTCTCTAAAGACAGGACTGACCCTGATGACCAAGTGAACGGGTCTTAAGCAAAAAGAATAAATCAATAAATTTGGCTGGTCCAATAGGGTAGACAGCCAAGGCCTGAGTTACATAAAAGTAGTGACTGCAGGTGACTCTAAATGCCCTGCTGCTCAGAGACACCATAAGACAAAGGGAGGCAGCCAGGGGTGGTGCAGAATCCAGGAGATCAGTGGCATCCCATTGTGGGAGGTGCGGGGAACCCCACGCACCCAAGTAAATTTCAGGCTGAAGCCTGAGTAACCCAGTTAGCGGCTAGGCTAAACGTTGAGGACAGCGGGGCACTTTAAATGGCCCAGTCCAATCTGTCTGCCCTTCACAATGAATGCAGCCCAGCAACCAAACGGATTGACAGATCTCTGTGACTAACCAGAGTTTTCTTTTCGTGTTACTCCACCTAGGCTTTTCTCTGGCACACTCTGGACTAAGTGTAAGAGAAAGCTGGGCACAAACATGCCTTCTACTTTTTCTGCAACCCAAGGAGCTACCTGTCTTCCAGTTATCAGTTCAGGCTGTAGTGTTCCATAGAAGGCCTACCCTACTGTGAATATCCCAGCTGAGTGAAGTGCTTGTCCAGGGCATCCTTAACTTCCCTACTGAGCCAAGAGCACCCAGTGCAAGGGACTAGCACAGTGCCTGGACAGAAGCACTTAACAGACAGTATGTCAACACCCACCAATTTTCTTCAATTGGAATTCCCTATGCCCTAGAGCAATCTTAACACATTGTGTCATTTAAACATGCTGAATGTCATAAAAGTGAGCCACAAGGGCCTGAGCTGTCACTCTCTTCCAGAGGAATTTGGAAGGGAGTGGCAACAGGTCCTAATGACAGTTGGGAGACAGGCATGAGCAGGGGTAGGTGCTCACACCTCTGCCAGTGCCTCTGTATGTGAGAGGCAGTAGCTTCCCCGGGTGGGATGAGGGGCAACTGAGCTCCCACCATGTGTCAGTGAGGGGCTCAGACCACCAGGCGGCAATGAGCCGGAGTCTGGCTGACCAGGCAGAAGAGGCATGCATGGGTTTGGAGAGGCTGAGTCGCTGGACATCGTACACACCACTGAAGGCAAGTTGTTAAAATAAGTCACATACTGCAAACCACCACCACCACAGCCGTTTATTAAGTGCTTGCCAGGCACTGTGCTAAAGCTTTACAGACATCATTTCAGTTCATCCAGCAACCCTGAGGTAGATATTTTCAAACCCCCACCCCCACAAGTCATTATAGGAAAGGAAACCGAGACTCAGGTTCAATCAATCAACCAAGGTCAAACCCAGCTGGTAAGTAGTAGCAAGCTAGAAATGTACCAAAGGGACCAGACCCCAGACAATGCTTTTAAACACTAGACTGACTGTCTTCCCTTGAAAATTAAGGACTTGCATTCCTCCCCGAAATGAGAAGAGACTTTAGGTGAAGAGGGCAGGCAGTTTTAGAGTAACTTCTTGAACCAACTACTATACTTAGTCTCTTGAGGCATGGAGAGTCATCGGTGAGAAGCCGACCACTGGGCCCTTTCTCTTGTCCCTACCACCCCAGCCTTCTGCATGGGAGGCCTCCGCTCGTGACACCACACCACACCACACCACTCAACGTGCTGCTTCCCTTCTAGCAAGCTCAGGAACGAAGGGGTCTGTCAAACTTGGTGACACTGAGCCAAAGACCTGAGAGAAATTAGGAGACATTCAGAAAATGCCCCTCATCCCTGAACTGCTGGACCCTAAGGCACAAGGACACACTCATGGAAACACAGAGCTCGCTCCTGCCACCCTGCTTTCCCAAGCCTGGCCTCTTTCTCCAAGTCTCCTCACCAAGTCCTTCACCTCTCCAAGTTCCTCCCCAGTTGTCTCCGAGGCTTCGCTAACCACAGGCCCATGGGCCTTGAGGACACCAGTTTCTGAGCCTCTGTTCCTCCAGAAACGTCCCCAAAGTGCTCAACGGGGCTCCAGGCAGGACCCTATAGGTCTATAATTAAACAGAGCTGGCTGAAGAAAAAGTAGGAAGGATGGCCAGAGTAAGACAATGACCCAGCATGGAAAGACCGAGGAATGGTAAGTGGACAGAGCAGACGGACACAGCAACTCAGCAAGGACACAGCAACAAAGCTACCTGAGGTCAGAAGTGAAGCAGGGGCAGGGACAGACCCTGTGGAGAGGGATCCTCCAGCCAGGCTGCCCAGCACTTGGAGCCAGAGAGCGTCTTTGAGGAAAAGAGCCTTAGTAAAGAGGCCACTTGAGAGCCTAGGTAGGAGAAAGCTCAAGGATCCTCTTAAAGATGGGTTAAGAGGACACCAAGAGAAACAGGAACTGGAAAGGCCTGGCCTCTAGAACCCTGAGCTATCCCCATCCCCACACCTGGTCAGAGGGTCCCTGCTGGTAGCCCTTGCTAAATTCTGCACCAAGTTTTGAAGGATGAAAGACAACAGAGGTAGGGAACTTACCAAGGACTGAGATAGCACCATCCTTGAGAAGTTCACATTATGAAAGGAGAGAGAGGAGCCCCCTCCAAGCCTTGAGGGGGCCTGGGGTCTAAGGAACACACTAATGGTGAGGACCACTACTTGGTACAGACTAATATTCTTAGGCGTTTACAGGGACGGGGGTGAGTGGTGAGGTAACTCGCAAACACTGGAAGATCTACGCTGGACTCTCCATTTTTCAATAGCCACATCACTGGGTCACTGAGCCAGGAACCTCAATGTTCCCCACAGCAGTGGCTTGCTGATCCAGAGTAAGACAATGCTGCTGAGAGGCTGAGTCTCCTCCCAGACAGCCTGTGCTGGACCCAGCTCTTCCTCACACCCCTCCTTGCACACACCTAGGCTCTGCTACTCTTCATACGGTTTCCTTTCCAACTTCCACCAGTGTCTGGGGTTTGATGAAGCTCAGGCTTCCCGCACAAGCTCAAGTGCTTCAAAGTGACAGATCCCTGTCACAGGTGGAGCGCAACAGTGTTGACTACTACAGAGATCCTTCCTGTAACTAAGCACACGTGGTAGCCAGCCTACCTACCTTCAACTGCGAGGGCTCAGGCAGAAAGATGTCTGTTTGCAAACCCACCTCAAGCTGGGACTGGACTCCAGTCTATGAAGGCATGCAAGCTCTACCCACACTTGTGGGAACTCCAAAAGGGTACCTGGCCCACAAGATTCTGGGGTCAGAGATAGGGAGTGTCTCCCCATACTAGGTTGGCCCAATAGTAAGGAGCCTTCCCCTCTCTGTCTCCTAACAGATTCAGATTAATGATGGCTCATTCCTAATTGTCAAATTTCTTTTCCTTCATCCTGTGTCTAATCACCAGTGACAGAAACCATTACGCAAATGAGAGCAGACGACTTCCCCCAACTGTTCGCGTTGGTAAAAACCTTGTAATTTAGAGCTCTGATTTGTAGGGGAAGCTGGTCTCCCCCAGGCATCCTGGGCATCTGCTCAACTGATGCCCAGAACAGCCCCTCCTCCACCCCATAACTCTAACCCCCCAGCAAATATTTGACTTCACAAAACAGTAGTTTTCACTGTACTGCTGGTATAAACACGAGAGCCTGCAAGATGGCTGACCCCTGGACAAGCCCAGTTCTCCACCTTCCTTGGCACGTCTGACTCCCAGGCCGTTGGCTAGAATGGGTACACAATAGAGATGCCTGCTCTGCTGCAAGTACAACTGGAGCCTCAACAGCCCTAGGGTTGAGACCCTAGCCTAGGTGAGACCCTGCTTGCCATCCCCAGGAGGAAGTGGCCCAGCAGAACATGAATGGAGTTACTAGAGCTACTTCTCAGCACACAGAGGTGTGGTGAGAGGAGCTACGGGGCATACAGCACCCCTTTCCTCAGCAGGGCCGGAGCTCACTTTTCTGCTGCTTCCCAGAACCCTTAGCTTGTTAAGATGGCTTTCTAGGCAGCTTTTCCATGTCTCTAGCTGGAACCCCCAAAGCCTTTCACCCGTCCACACCCTCTTGCCTGAGTCTACCTGCACACTGTCTAGGGAACGAGGCTTGAGGTGAGGTAGAGAACCAACAGCATTTGGAAGAAATGGAGGAGCAGGGGAGTAGTGGGTTTATAGCTAAATGGCATTAGGTTTGCTCTTGTCTACCACTCTTCACCTACTCTCAGTGGTTTCTTCATCTGTAAAGGGGCTACCACGCAGCACTGTGAGGGACAGAGCTGGAAACAACAGGTACACATCAGGTGTCTAAGATCAGGAACAGCCATGACATCATCCCAGCATCAGGGCCAATCCTGTGATGGTGCCTAAGCTCACCTTCTCTCTCCCTGCCCTCAGCCACCCTAGGTCAGACCCGTGAGAGCAGAGTTACACTGAAGGGTCAACCGAGCAGATCCAGACTCCCTGCCACACATCCCAGACACCTTTGAGGGCAGAGCCAGGACCATAGATCTGCGGAGAATGAAAATCCACCACGGTGGCCAAACTGATACCACTCTGCCCCCCTCTTCTGCTGCATTCCTCTTTCCCAAAAGAGATGGAGGCATGCCTTTACCGCAATCACATTGTCCAGCACTGGCTGTATTTAAAGAGCCATACTCAAGAAGGTACCAGGTCTGCACAACCACACTGCATCAGAGCCCCCAGAACGGGGCACTAAAGCTCCCGCCCCTAAACGCACACAGGGTGCACAAGCATCTTTTCAGTCCACGGGGCACTGAAGCTGAGCTTCAGGGCTAAGACCCACAGCTTGAACACCGGAGGTCAAAGCTACAGGGAAGGGGATTAAAAGGTGACAAAGAAAAGAATAAAATCAGACTTCCAACTCCGATTTTAGAGAAAAAAAGGTTGACGGTTGACAGAGAAGGAACTTGAGGTAAGTGGACACGGGGCCACCACTCGCCAAGCTGCAGGGGCCCCATTCCCTCTTAACAGATACAAATGATTGCGCTCTGTGTTGTGTAACGCTGAGCTGCCCAGCTATAAGCTGCAGCCCTGAGGAGGGCTCCCATAAACAGCTACCAACAGAAAAGTAAATTCTATCTCCAAGCTCTCCCAGCTCTACTCCAGCTCACATGCGACGCTTTGTTGGGTCTGGCAGAGGCGCTGGCTATAAGAGGCAAGAGGACATTTTTTCCCCTTGCCCTGAGGTGGATGAAAGGTATTGAGTTAGCTGCCTAAGTCTGACCCCAATTCATCTACTCAGCAGGAGCAGGGATGTGGTCCAGACAGGGAAAGACACAGGACTAGGAGGCTTGAGCCAGTCAGCTTTAGGTAGGTTGCAGTAAGATCTGACCAAGACGGGATGGCTAAAATCTGAGTGTAAAAGCTCTAGGCTGAGTCAGGCAGTATCTGGGGTTCACGCTGTACTGTCACACTGGACAATGTTAGCAGTTGAGAACCTTAGTGAGCAAGAAGAATGGCAAGTGTGATCACACATACATACAAGTGTGCAGCTGTGTACACACACATGCAGAGGTTCATACCCCTGGAGCCCAAAAAAGTCAGAGCTAGAATCCCTCAGTGCAGCACAGGGACAGGAGCTGGTACTCAAGAGAACGGCTGCAAATGCCTGTATTTGGACATATGCACAATCCTGGTTTCAGGTCCCCAAGTTTTCCTTCTATGTATGGCTTAAGCATGTAGTTTTCAACTGGAATCTCATCTAATCCTCTTCCACTAGAAGGCTACCTCCCAAAGATAAACCTCCTTCTCAATGTCCCCATTAGGGCCCCAGCAGTTATTGCCACCTGGTTTGTAGCCTGACTATGCTGCAAAAACTGGCAGAAGGCAGACTGATGTGCGGAGTCATTCTGGCACCACAGCCCAGATGTTGTAGGGACACAGGAGCATCTCTCCTCCCAGGCTGAGGCACTGAGGCTTCAGGAGACAGGAGCTGAGAGCCAGAAGTGACATCCTGACCCAGGAAGAGGGAACAAGGAACAGATACATGCATGTGTGTGTATACACACATGCATATGCACACATGTACACACACACATACACCCTGAGGTTAACAGACTAACACAGACATGATTACAACCAGAAGCTGGGACTCCACACACTAAATGCAGGACTTCAGGGGGGCAAAGAGGGAAGGTTCTGGGGCTCAAGAGGCAAGGGTGAGAAACCTTTCCAAATGGGAGTGGAGTCAACTACCCTGCCTCGCCTCAGACACCTGCCTCCAGGGCCATGGCAAGAGTCCAGTCCATTAAGTGCAGCGTGCAATACTAGTGCTTGGAGTGTCCTGTCCTCATCATCAACGAAGCATGTGGACAGGATAGCAGTCACCTGACAGGAGGCCTTGACCTCTGGCAGGTTAGTTGTAACGGCCTTTAATCATGGTGTTCAACAAAGGCCCCACCTGTAAAGAGATATGAGAAGCCAATCAGAACTGCCTATCTCCCGATCCTGGCGTAGGACTGGGTGTACCTAGAGACATGCAATCTCCAGCTAAGGGCAGGGACAAATGCTCTTCAGTTCTTGTAAGTTTTCTAATCAACTCTCCTGAATGTCAACTTAATACTCTATGACAGTGACCCTTTGGAGGTCCAGTTTATTCTCCTTCCCTTTTATAATACCCTGTGTATCTGCAAGCAGCACCCATCAAACAGGAAATGGTCTGAGGAGCCAATAACCTCTAAACACCGAAAAGTGTGTCTGTGGGCTTCTCCAATGTGCCTGAAGAATCTTAAATGCTTCTCCATCCTCAAAAGGCCACCTGCAGTTAGTACTGGTGCTCTCAGCCCCACAGGCACCTCTGATGTTGAGACAAACCACAGGAAGGAGGGTAAGGCAAGTAAAAGACACACCTCCCTCTTTTACCAATGGACCAGTAATGTACCTGGGGATGAAGCAGGACTCAGCACTACCTAGAGCAGCCCTGGCCCAGCTGGGAGAGCACAGGGAGATGCCTTATTCCACACTTCCCATTCCAGAAGAATCCGCTCAGGGGTCCCCAGATGGCACACACGCCCCGAGGCAGACATTACTACTAGCATGGAACAGATTATAATAGATCCACCAGTCAAGCCCTGCTCTCGACAGAAAACAAGATTTCCTAAATATACAAATCAACTCTATGGAGAAGACAGCAGCTACTAAAACAGAGGAGCTACAGAGAATGCTGTCAGTCCTTACCTCTTGTGGGTTCCCCAAGGCCTCTCCAAGCATCTTCTCAATGTTTCTCATGATGGCTACTTTCTGATGAGCTTTGAGAGGATATTCGATTCTCTTAGGGGTGGGAGCCCCCTACAAAGGAAGCAGGAGCTCAGGAACTACCTTTAACCAGGCTTGCAGCATTGCCTCTCTAGTCCCAGCCTCCCTTCTAACTCCCTGCAAATCACTTCCAGGGAGAGTCAACAACCCCAGCCCACGCCAGCCCACTTAATTCTATGGCTACTTCACCCCAGCCCCAGTTCCATATGGACACGACACACACAAACACAAATAAAAGAAATTATGTCGGTCTGTCTGTACATATCAGTAACAACAACAACAACAACAAAACTTCACTAATATATTCACCTTATACCAGAAGTTCACAGTGATGGTAATTCCCCCATTTAGTAATGACTCTATATGGTGCCACCTATTAAAAAGAAAAAGAAAAAGAATAGGAGGTGGGTGGAGGGGGGGGGGCTCCTGTTTACTTTCCAGAGACAAGGATGAAAAACTCATATAGTTCAGTTAAAGGAAAGGGTAAAGACAGGTGCTTTATGCTCGTTCTGTGAAACATACAGGGGGCTGGGGGCTGGGGGCTGGGGCATTTGGTCTCCAAATAATGAAGGGGTAGTACAGGGACTACAGGTCTCTTTGGATTTGAGGAAATGTCTTCCTTTTAAGAGAGAGCTGTCCTCTATGGTCAGTGTGCTCAGTGTGGACATGCTCATCTTCCTGCAGGTAGATAATCCTGACACAACTGAAAAGGGACTCAGGCAAAGCTTTCTGGGAACAGGAGAAGAAGTGTTTCAAGAGACCCTCGTCCCTCTCCTCCTCACCAGTACATCGGGATGTAAAGAACATCGCCAGGGCCAACCACTGTCTCATAACCAACCACATCTCGGAAATTGGGGAACCTTTCGTAGTCAGGATTGTCAAAGTCCACCTAAGGGTCAAGAAAGAGAAAAAAGGTCAGTCCAGTGATTGCTAACGCAGCTTACCCAAAAAAAAAAAAAAAAAAAAAAAAAAAAAAGAAAGAAAAGATTTCCGTTTGTATGGAGAGGACACAGTAGATATTACCTGGCCTCTCAGAGAGCAACTCACAGGTTACACTATAACGATTTCTACATTTCAGTGCTCCTGCGCTCTGAGGAACTCCTCAAAGCCTTAAGACACAAGGAGTAAGGATTCATCCATTACCCACACCTTTCCAAACTTTCCCCCAAACAAATTCTAACCGGAAGACTGCTACATGAAATAGCAAGGCATCTTTCTCCTCCTCAAGACGATGTCAGAAGCTGGAGAGATGGCTCCGCAGTTAGGAGCACTGGCTGCTCTTGTGGAGGACCCAGGTTTGGTTCCCACACCACATGGTGGCCTCACAACCATCCGTAACTCCAGTCCCAGGGGATCCAACCTCCTCTTTTGGCCTCCACAGGCACCAGGCATGCACATGGTAAATATACATATATTCAGGCAAAACACTCATACACAGAAAATATTGTATTTACCTATCTCCCTATCAAAAAGAAGAAGCATACACAATAAAAGAGAACAGTTGTTAAAGTCAGTGGAGGCATTCGCAACTGATGAAACCAAGGCAACAAACAAACAAGCCAACCAACCCAGACTAAGGAATCTAAGTCTTCCAACATTAATGAAGGGGTCTGTCCTCTAACAATTAGCTCTGTTTATACTTAAAAATATCTGAGATCATCATGGGAGCCTGGAACATGTAGGCTACACTGTGAAGTTCTTCTTTGGGCTTGTTTGTAGACAAGACCAGTAGTAAAGCAGACCTTTAGGGAAGGGCACCCCCAAAGGGAAGGGCAAAGATATTCCAGCCTCTGATGTCAAAGGCATTCCTAGAGCCCAGAGCTATACACCCTCTTCAACCACTTAAGCTCACCTGGCTCTGCCTGTCACAGGGGTGATGGACAGGGTATGGATAGAGGCACTCGAACTGATCCGGAGGAAATAAGATGCATCTCTTATGGCCTTTTATTTGGGCAAAAAAGTTCTGCTGCTCATCATAGTGAGCAGGTGTTACATTTCCTGCAAAAAAAACCAAAAAGGACATTTTCTTAGCTGAGGCAGTGGCTCCCATTGCACAGGTGAACTGCAGATACAGCTGAGTGCTGCAGGCTCTCCTCCCAGCTAAGCGTTAACTTAACTCGTAGTGAATCAGTCAACGGTTCCATTTTATGTGCAGTAAACTTGAGCAACCAACCATCAAGGGCAAGGTACATCACCAGCTGGGAAATTGTTCTCCTTGGTGGCTGATGCCCTTACTAGTATCAAGAGTTCACTAAATACGTCTGACAGGCAACACGCGTACACTCTTCCTGACTGTGGCAAGAATCCAAGGGCAGCAAACAATGAGAAGTGAGAGGACTGGTACTGATGGCACACACACTCTCCGATGAAGAGTTCTCTGGCGCCCACAGACTCTCGTGTTCTTGCCTCGACACACCTGCAGAATACAGAGTTGCTCAGAGCAACACTGGGCTGCTGAGCCGCAGGGAGAGAGAGAGATGACTCAATTATTGGAAAGGGCTGCAGAATTTAAGAGACATTGCTTAGAATGTCACCTTGGCCAGGCTACTTAAGAGTCTGAAGCAGGAGGATCATAATTTCAAGGCTAGCACAGACAACTTAGTGAAACCCTGATTTAACCTGAAAATGTTTTTAAAACAGCTGGGACAGCTTAATTGTACCGCACTTGTCTGCATGCAAGGACCTATGACAATCCCCAGTGTCACAAATGTAAATATATATACAC
The DNA here is from genome assembly GCF_978045245.1 of Mus caroli. Taxonomy (NCBI): domain Eukaryota; kingdom Metazoa; phylum Chordata; class Mammalia; order Rodentia; family Muridae; genus Mus; species Mus caroli. The sequence continues at coordinate 16,734,894 of NW_028227275.1, forward strand.
ATCCATATACTGGTACCTTTACTTAGTTCTGTCCTAATGCACATTCCATCTATCCTGTATAACTAAGGTCACAGCTACAGTCAGAGCTCTAGGGAGGCTGGGCAGAAGCACTGATATGAGCGCCAGGCTATCCTGAGCTACGTAGAGTGTTTATAGCTAACCAGGGATATACAGTGAAAATCTGTCACAAACTAAACACCTAGTGTGCCAAGACGGCTGCCGTCCTACTATGGACAGTCCAAATGCGTCCTCAAAGTAGCCCTTGCATCTCCACCAGAGGCACCTGGCCACAGCAAATGAAAGATTGGCCCAGAGCCAGGAAAGCAGAACCAGAGTTTTTCTAAAAAGCCAAAGTTGGTTTTAAATGGGCAGGTGAGTGTCAATTCCTAAGCTGCACTGTGTGAAACCTCTTTAATACTGCTATCAAAAGTCCAAATCTGAGAAATACCAGTCAAAGGAGACGACTCAGGGGCTCAATCAGGTCAGTGACATCATTGTGTTTCTTGGTTCTCCACGTTTACACAGTAATCACTGCACAGCTGTTGATGGTTTAGCGCTGAGCTGGTACTAGGCACTGAAAAACAACCCCACCCTGCAAACTGTTCCTTCTCCTGAACAGCACTTAAACGCTGGAGAGGTGGCTCCAGCAGTTTGGAGCACTTGTTGCTTTTACAAAGGACCAGGGTTTGATTCCTAGCATCCACATGATGGCTGACAACCACCTTAACTCCAGTTTGAGAGGATCAATTGCCTCCTTCTTATAGCTACCTGCGCCAGGTACACAGAAGGTGCACAGACATACACTCATACATACATGTACACAATCATTCATACAGATAAGATTAACAATTTAAAAACCATTAAAAAGTCAAAACACATTTACATATTTACTTGTGTATATATAAAAACCCCCAGCAAGAAACACAAAGGAGTACAACATGAAGTGTCTCTGGAGAGGAAAACTGAGAAGCTGAGAGTAAGGGGAGAAGACTCACGGCTAATGCCTATTTATATCCTTTCAGTTTTGAACCCCATAGATATGTATTTAAGAGATAAGGTTTCACCTTATTAGAAGTATAGTCTCTGCCAGGCTCCGTGACGCATGTCTTCCTTTTACCCCAGCACTCAGGTGGATCTCTGTGAATTCAAGGCCACTCTGGTCTATTCTATAGACTGAGTTTCAGCCAGAGCTATCTAGTGAGAACCTGTCTTTTTAAAACAAGTTTCCATCTGTACAGGAATAGATCCCTCAACACCCTGTACTGCGATGGAACGCGGCAGTGTTTCACAGAGACCTCCCTATCTTGGCATCGTGCTCACAGCACCACTGAGAGAGGAAGAAAACTTCCTCAAGCCTGCACGCCACTATCCAAATGACTTACGTTATACATTACCTCATTCAACTGCGGCAGCTACTTATACTATGCTAGCTTGTTCCTTTTGCAGATGAGGACGCTGAAGCCTTAAAAAGTCCAAGGCCGCCGGGCGTGGTGGCGCACGCCTTTAATCCCAGCACTTGGGAGGCAGAGGCAGGCGGATTTCTGAGTTCGAGGCCAGCCTGGTCTACAAAGTGAGTGCCAGGACAGCCAGGGCTACACAGAGAAACCCTGTCTCGAAAAAACCAAAAAAAAAAAAAAAAAAAAAAAAAGTCCAAGGCCTAGTTTCCAGTCACGTGGCTACTAAGTAGTGGAGACAGGATTAGAAATCAGGCTTGCGTGGTACAAAGCCATGCTTTTGGAAGCATTTCTTACCTTCCATGCCGATGAGCAACAGGTTAGAGGTCAGCTGCCCCCAGCCACGTTTCCCCTGCTGTTTATTGATCCAGTTCCAGTTAAAACCCAAGAAGTCCATGACAATCTTCCTACCCACGGTGTCATTGAGTGTCTGCTGCAGATACAACCTACATTCCCCAAGAGAAAACTCCCATCAGTACGCGTGAGCGGTCCCTGGTAGTGCCCCGCTACGTCGGGAACTCAAGGCTGTTACTAGCATCTCCAAGGCAAGAAGGTGAACAGTAGTCACAGAGGTGAATTCTTTCTCCGTGTCTGAGCTCTGCTCCACAGCAAGCTCTTCAAAGGCACGATTCTTCACCCTCTGGACCACAATACAGACTACCTAAGAATCAAGGTTTCATGAACAAGAGCCACGCACATGGGGATTTCACACAATGACGTTCCCTGGAAGCCTGTCTACAAAGTCTATGATGAACCGGACTCCTTTCAGGACCTGATCCACCTCCACCTCCTCTGGACCCTGATGACTGCTGTGGCTGATTCTAACACTGTCCACCAGCTGCCTCCTTTGTGGGACCTTGGTTCGACTGATACAATGTCACAGAGGGACTGTGTTGCTTCCAAGTATGATTTTAGGAAATAGTTCACACTATCCTGTTTTTCCCTTTGCTACATCCAAACTGCAAAATTCCAGATTGTTACTACTGGGACAATTTGTGTCAGGAATAGACAAGTTGATGTGACCCAGGCCAAGCATGTCTGAGTGAAAATAAGGGACTTCACTGCCTTAAGTCCTAACAGTTACGGCAACATTAATTAGAAATCTCAGTAACTTGGAAAAACCTAGCTACAAGGAACCTCCTAGGTAGGCTCTCTCAGGGTAAGAGAGGCTGGCCCTGAATCCCTCACTATTCTGCTTCCACTTCCTGAGTGCTACAATTACACACATGCACCACTCTGCCAGGTATAACACACCTACTTACCAAAAAAAAAAGTAAGCCACAAATCTAAACCATATGCCTATTACAACTGAGCTATAAAAGCTCAGAATACCTCTCAGTATGCATGTGAGGTCACAGGACAACTTGTGTGAGCTGGTTCTCCTCTTCCACCATGGTGGTCTTGGAGATTAACTCAAGCTGGCGGGCTTGGCACTTAGCACATGTACCCAATGAGCCATCTCATTGGCCCAGACCTTTAAAATCTAGTCACTTAGTTACATTCTAATGCTAGGAAGCCAGAAAGAGAATCAAGACAGGAGACTACAGAGTACTCCAGATATGGCCATCAAATGTGGGACGGTCAGTCACTGTTAAGGACTCAGCGAAAGCAATTCTCCAGGGACAATTTTATAATGTGGGACTGACTGCTGTCTGGAACCTATATAACTGGGCGGTCCTCAGAAGTAGAAATAAAAACAAAAAGGAAGAATCACTCTTCCAAATGATTTTGGACCAATGGAACAAAACAGTGTATCAAGCAATGTGTTCTGACCTTCCCAAAGCTAGAGGATCCTGATACCCCTCAACCCAAATCATAAAGGATGGCTCAACTTTTTGTCCCTAGCCAGAAAAGTATTTGAGAATCAAGACTGTCAATTTCAGGGCTAAATCCAACAAGCAATTATTGTCTTACTCTGTGTGCATGCGTGTGCATGTGTCTGTGTGTGTGTGTGTGTGTGTGTGTGTGTGTGTGCGCTTTAAATGTCAAAAGGGCTGCAGAGCTGGTTCATCGGGTAACAGCTGCAGTAGGAGACTGGGACCCACATGGCTCGGTTCCCAGGACCCACTTGGCAGTTAACAACTATTTGTAACTCCTTTGCAGAGAATGGAATGCCTTCTGCCCTCTACAGGCATTAAATACACATGGTGTGCAAGACATACAGGTAAACACCCATGCACACCTTTAATCTCAGCACTCAAGGCAGAGGCAAGAGGATCTTAACGAGTTTGAGGCAATGCTAGTCTATATGGCAAGTTCCAGCCAGGCCAGTTAGAGCTCCAGAGTGAGTCCCTGCCCATCCCCCGCCCCCCCAAAAAAAACAATAGCAACGAAATACAAACACCTGCACACATAAAACACAATCGTTTTTTTTTTTTCCAAGAAATCAAAAGATCTTAAGTAAAAATCTTCCATTTTGAGCTTGAAATTTTCGAACCCTGGACAGCCCTCCCAAACAGAAACGCACAAGGATATAACTGGACATATTTCATCAGCCTATTATAAGTTCCACATAGGCACGGTCAAAGCCTTTCTTTCGTCTGACTGACCCTGCAAGACAAGTGTCACTCTAACTACCAAAGACAGGAAATTGGACTCACAGTTCAAGGCTAATGCTGCCCTCATCCACTAAGCTAAAAAGAACCATCAAGAACTCAAAGCGCAGAGCAGAATATTCACTCGTGAAACCCCGAGGCTTGGAGGTGCCAATCTCTTCTTACCCAACTCCACCACACCTTCAAACAAGTACAGGAAAGCGGATGCCCTGGTTCTACTGACGGGTCAACTTACCGCTCTTCTCCCCCGCGCTGCTGTATAGCTTGTAGTTTCTCAACGAACTCATGAAATTTAATTTCCTCCCTGTTGGACCTTGGCTTAAAGTTCTGGAAATTGCCCATCTTCTTCTCATCATAGTATAAGAACTTATGGGTGCTGGCACTGTACACAGAGAAATCTCCGTTGCCAATATTCTCTTGCAGGTATTCGAGGTCCCACTTCAGTGCAGGATACACAAGGTTTGTGTCGGTCAGCACCACTGGCTCCTAAGCAAAAACATCAAAAAAAAAAAAATCAATGAAGTAATTCCAAGGCGCTAATATGTTCTTCTCGACGATATCTGTATTTGTCAAATTCACAACAGTGTCTCCTGTCACGCACTCCTGACGTAGCATCTCCCTTTCCCGCCTCTCAAGCCTCTGTCCACAATCCGATCAGTGTGCCACCTCTCCGCTAACGGGGTCCCTTCCTCCACCCCTTCAGCAGCAGCCCCGCCCCCCACCTCATTTTCGATGAGCTCTTCCGCCCGAGGGTCACTCTGGCTCAGACGTGGGATGGGCCTGGTCGGAAAGCTGTAACTTCGTAGCTGGGACTCATCCCAGGCCGGACCCGGAGCTTCGGCTTCTTCCCGGGCCTCTCCAGAGCCAGAGGCCGCAACCTCGGCTGCCGTCGCCGCCATCTCTACTCTAGGGACGGCCCCGCCGGAAGTGAAAGCTCCGCCCTTTCCGGAAGCAACAACAACGAACACCATAGAGATGAACTGCAAGAGAAACCGGTCGAGACCTTTTAAGCAGGTGGGCGCCTAGGTTGAAAGAGCGCTCCCTAGCGGTGACCTGCAGCACTACAGTCTAGGCTCCATAAGTCCGACTCGCTTCGTTCCTTAGAAAAGGGACAAATAAGCCCACGAAATATTGCTGCCTCCCTATGTTCAAGCCTACAGAGGCAAAGACGGAGGCAAGTGTAATTAAGCTTTAAGCTTTACTCTCACGGGTGGGGAGAGAAGCCAACGCTTAGATCCACTTAAGGAATCACTAGAAAAATCAGTTAGCACATAGACCTTGGGTAAAGCTGTCCTGAAGGCTTAGACAGATGATTAATGACAAACTGAATTCATTCAGAATCTAGAGAAGATCAAGGGCTTATAGTTCCAATTACTCCAGACGCTGAAGCAGGAAGACCACTTGAATCCAAGAGTTCAGAGCCAGTCTGAATAATACAACAAACTACCATCCCTTTAAAAAAAAAAAAAAAAAAGGTAATATAAAATCCATTTTTGTTTAGTATTATTTGATTTTTCTGCATCTAGCACTATCTCACCTACTTAAATCTAATCTTGCAATGAGACCAATGTTATGCAACCACAGATATCCACATTTTCCAACAATACATACTGGTTATAAGAGAAGATATTAATTGTTTTGTTTGCTTACTAGACTATTTTTTTTAAGATTTATTTATTATTATACATAAGTACACTGTAGCTGACTTCAGATGCACCAGAAGACGGCATCAGATCTCACTATGGGTGGTTGTGAGTCACCATGTGGTTGCTGGGATTTGAACTCAGGACCTTTGGAAGAGCAGTCAGTGCTCTTAACCGCTGAGCAGTCTCGCCAGCCCTTACTGGACCATTCTAATGAATACCTACAGGAGGCCAAGATTGTCATCCCATGGTGTACATATCCTATTTAAGTCTCTCCCCTTAAAATGACAGTAGGAACTGCATCTATGACAGGGTGGTGTCCCTGTAATTAGGTAACATTATATGGCAAAGATATAGTCAAAGTCCCTAACCAGTCAAATTTGAGATCATCAAAATGGAGACTTATCTTGAGTAGGGCAGACATTATCTCTCTAGCCCTTTAAATTTGGAAACATTAGTTAGAGACAAAAGGCTTGGGGATTTGAATCCATAATATATGCTCTTTGGTTTGCCTTGAATATATATGTATATACATATATACACACACATATATATGCATAAATATTTCAGAAAATGACAAGTGAATTCTTTACAAGCTGAGAAAGACTTTTGGCTAATAAACAACAAAAATATGGGAAGTGTAACCCTATAAATTCAAGTAATTGAATTTGACCAATAACTGCTATGCTTGTAAAAGGATTCAGAGCCTCAGATGTCATGGCATAGGCCTTGGTTTCACACTGGTGAGACCCTGAGCTGTGGACCTGACTAACTAGAACCAATACTCATGACAAATGTGAGATATTAAGTAGGTGTTGTTTGGGCTGCTAATTTTATGACTTGTTTAAAGAACACTAAAACAAAATTTAACTGAATATGCAGCAATAGAAATTAATACTTCTGTCTTAGTTATATACCTATGCTACATAGTCACTGTGATATAACAAATTGATAACAGGGTTATCTCCATGAAGGGGTTTGGCAGCAGTCAAGATTTTATCTGCAATGTTGAGGTTTTTTTTTTTTTTAATTTATAGCCTTGAAAATTAAGAATAAACCAGACCTAGAAATTCATATTATTAAAATCAGGAATGAATGTAGGAACATAACACTGACTTTACAAATATAAAAAGCAATATATAAGATACTATCAACTAGTGAACGTTAAAAATAGAGACTCTAGATGAAATCGAGGAATTCCTGTAAAAAACACCAACTATAATAACTGATTCAAGAAAAATCTAGTTGGACCCATATCAAAACTACATTAGGGATTTTTTTTATCCCATAAAGAAAAGCCCAAAACAATGTGGATTCATTGATGAGTCCTACCAAACACTTAGAACAGAATTACTATCAATTACTAACAATCCTTCAGACAGGAGGAGGAGGGAAGACTTCCCCATTCATCCTATGAGGCCCGCATTACCCAGATATCATGATGAGAAAGCGAGAGAAAGCAGTTTAATATCCCTTATGAACAGACATACAAAAGTCCCTAGCGAAACAAATCTAGCAGCATACAAAAAAGTTTACATACTATAACTAAATGGGATTTATTTTTGGAATGCCTACAGCCTGGGCTGTCCTGGAACTTGCTCTGTAGACCAAGCTGTCCAGAGTACCTCCTGCTTCTTGCCTCCTGAGCACTGTGATTAAGGGCATGAGCCACCACTGCCCAGCTTTAGAGTAGAGTCTTTTGACAGGCTTTTGTAAGACCCCCTTTCGGGGACCCCCACTCTAGTCTCATGAGTGAGAGAGCACCCAAAGAAACATGAGAATCCATCTTGCTGTAATCACATGAGGCAGTTTAATGATGGAGCTCAGGACCGACATGCATCCCACACAGGAGATAACGGATGTCGGCCACGAGGCTCGGAAGCTAGGGGTTTTTATGGGGTAAGGGGCTTAGGGGTGTGGAATTCAGCATAGTGACACACTATTGGCTTATTCAAACATCAGCAGAAAAATTACATGTACGTGCAGGGTGTCAGAGTTCTGTGAGTTGTTGACTCAGTTCAGATAGCCCTGTTATGTCCTCACATTCCTCTTTATCTTAATGGTCAAGATGTTCCCAGGAATGTTTTAACTACGGGGCATACTCGGGTTTGCTTTTCTTTTTTTCTCTTTCAGCTTTAACACAATACTTTCCATGATAAAAGCAGGGTACCGAAGGACATCATGGAGACAGTAAAAAGACAGGAATGGTGATATATACCAGTTGATAGAACACTTATTTGCATGCACAAAGTCCTGGGTTTGCTGCCAAGTACCATACAAACCAGCCACGGTAGTGCATGTCTAAAACCCCAGGGCTTGGGAGGTAGACACAGGAAGAGGGAGGTTCAAGATCAGCCTCAGCTATATAGCAAGTCCAAGGGCAGCCTGCTCTACAGGAGACTCTATCTCAACAAGAGGAAGGAAGGGAGGGAGGGAGGGAGGAAGGGGGGAAGGAAGAAAGGAAGAGAGGAAGGAAGGAAGGAAGGAAGGAAAGAAGGAAGGAAGGAAGGAAGGAAGGAAGGAAGGAAGGAAGGAAGGAAGGAAAGAAGGAAGGAAAGAGTGTGCTTAGGGGAAATTTTTACAGATCATACATCTAGTAAGGAAACTGCATCTAGAGTTCCATAAAGAACTCTCAGGGCTCAACAATAAAGAATAAAACTCAGTTAAAAGTGAACAAAAGACTTGAACAGGTACCTCTCCAGAGAAGATCTATCATGGCTGAATGCACATGAGAAGATGCTCAGGGGAGAAGAGGGCAATTTGTTATGGAAGGAACTATCTGAACAGTCATAGAATTTCTGTACAAAGAAACCAAAAGAATCTTTTGTGCAAATGCAGCTTGAGTAACAAGGTGCATATAAAGGAAATGCAAGCCTTGGTGGAGAGCAGAAAGCGGATTCCCAGCCAGGGTGGTGGCCCAGGCCGAAATTTCAAGCACTTCAGGAGTTTAGGCAGGAGCAGAAGGAGTTTGAGGCCAGCCTAGGCACATGGGGAGTGGTGAGATCTTCACAGAAAGAAAAGAATCAGGGGGGCGGGGGAAGCAAGTGGATTCTTGAGTTCTTTCTCATACAGTCCAGTCATTAACATCAGCCAGCATATGTTCATGTTACTGGTCTCAGGAATCCTTCCCTCCCTCCTGTATTAGTTACTGAAGTCTGGGACAAAACAACAACAACAACATCTTACAGAAACAATGTGTGGGGTCCCTTTAGCTTACAGTTCTCAGGGCCAGGCTGCCCAGGCGGGAAGTTATGGTGGCCAGAACTTGAGCAAGTTGGTCATATTGCATTCACTGTCAAGAAGCACAGAGTGATAAAACCTGTCTCTTGGTTTCCCTTTCGCCTTTTTATTCAGTCAGCAACTCAGCCCATGGGACAGTGATGCCTACATTTAGAGCACGCCCCACCTTGATTAACTTAATCTGGAAAAATCCCCCCAGCTGCCCGGAAGTTTGTTTACAGTTGATTCTAAATGCCATCAACTTGAAGATTAACCTATTCCTACCCTACCCCATTTTTATCTTTAGTTTTTTATTCTCTTTGGTACACATCGGTCTACTTATCCAAGTTAAGCAAATGCAAGTGAGATAATGTTGTAGCCTACTTGTGCTCCTCTAAGAAGATGTGTATTGGAAATGTACCCCCCCCAATGTAAGTATTAAGAGGTGAAGCCTAATGGGGGGAATTCGAGTCACAGGGCCCCACTTTCATGAATGAGTGGTCCCCATTATAAAAGGGCCTGAGGCTGGGAGTTCAACTGATGCTTTTGCATGTGACCTCGTGCCTTTCACCTCCTGCCTTTTGCCACCAAATAGCATTCCAGGAGACTGTCACCATGAGTGGACCCCCTCAACTTTGGAGCTCTCAGTGTCTGGAAATGTAAAAGAGAAATCTCCATCTTTTCCAAATGTTCCTGGTCTCCAATCAGAGCAAGAAAGATGCAGCCACACCCACGGGACTAGTCACTACAGAAGCAAGCATTAGTGAGGGCAGGAAGACACGGAGCTGGCTCTTCAGCTGCCAGGAGAAATAGGAAATGGTGTGGCTGCCTTGAAAAGCAACCTGGGAGATTTTCAGTAAGTGAATCATACAAGGTATCCCCAGTGTGCAGATCTATTCTAAGGATGTAGCTGAGAGAATTGAAAACATACAACCAAGCTTGATATGATGTGTGTCCCTGTAACCTGAGCACTTGCTGGGCCCAGGCAGGAGGGGCTTGGATTTGAGGCCATTCTGAGCTTTAAAGTGAGTTCAAGGAGCGCCTGAGTTACAGAGTGAAAACTTTGCCTCAAGGAGCTAACAAACAAGACCAAAGAGCAAAACAAACTCATAGAAAAAAGAAAAAAAATACACTATGTAAACTCACAAAAAGGTATGTACTAGCATTTTACAGTAGCTTTATTCACAACAACTCCAAAGTGGAAACAACCCAAAGTCCATTAAATAATAAATGTGCAGAGTGTACAATAGATTATCATTTATTCATAAAAATGATATATTAATAGATATTGGGATGTATTCACATTATGAGAAAGAAGATAGATACAAAGTCCACATGTTATAAGAAGATTCCATTTTTTTTAAAGATTTATTTATTTATTATTATATGTAAGTACACTGTAGCTGTCTTTAGACACACCAGAAGAGGGAGTCAGTTCTCATTACGGATGGTTGTGAGCCACCATGTGGTTGCTGGGATTTGAACTTGGGACCTTTGGAAGAGCAGTCAGAGCTCTTAACCACTGAGCCATCTCTCCAGCCCAAAGATTCCATTTTTATACATATACTGTGTCTTAGTTAGGGTTTTACTGCTGTGAGCAGACACCATGACCAAGGCAACTCTTATAAAGGACAACATTTAACTGGGGCTGGGTTACAGGTTCAGAGGTTCAGTCCAGTATCATCAAGGCAGAAACATGGCAGCCTCTAGGCAGGCATGGTGCAGGAGAAGCTGAGAGTTCTACATTTTCATCTGAAGGCTGCTAGCAGAATACTGGCTTCCAGGCAGCTAGGATGAGGGTCTTATAGCCACACCCACAATAACACACCTACTCCAACAGGGCCACACCTTCTAATCATGCCACTCCTTGGGCCAAGCATATACACACCATCACATACTGCTTAGGCAAAAACATAGAAACAGAAAGTGGATTAGTGTTTGCCAATGTGTGGACGTAGAGGAATATGCTAATTGGTATGAGATTTCTCTGGGGCAGTGATGAAATGTTTTAGATCTAGATAGAAGTAAGAGTCACACACCTTTGTAATATACATTTAAAAAATCATTATACACTTCTCCCCCACCCCACCCCCGCGACAGTCTCACATAGCCCAGATATGCCTTAGACTCATTGTGTAGCCCAGGCTGGCCTTAACTCCTGATATTTTTTTGTCTTCATTTCTCAAGTGCTGACATTACAAAAGGCATATACCATCACATAAGAGTACACCGTGGGGCTGGAGAAATGTCTCGGGGCTTAAGAGTACTGGCTGCTCTTCCAGAAGACAGAGGATCCAGGACCAGCGTTCAATTCCCAGCACCTGAATGAAGGCCAACAATCCACTGTAATTGTGGATTCTTTGAAACTCCAGTTCCAGGGGGACCTGCTGCCCTTTGGTCTCCTCCACTACCACATGCATGTGGAGTGCAAACACACATGTGGGCAAAACACCCATACATATAATTTTCTTTTTAAAAAAGAATATGCTATGTTCTATATAAACAAATGAATAACTTATACCAATGTTGTTTCTTAAGCAACATGAGATCAGGGCTTGCTATTAGTTAAATGCAGATGCTGTCAAATTAATTCTGATGATGTCTAACGATACTACAAGAGGATAAAATGCACTGCAGTAGCCCTCCCCAAATCTATATGTTGAATAGTACACGCCTGTGTTTGTCGGTCTGGTATACATTTGAGAAGGGATTCTATTACAGTAACTGTGTCTAAAGAGTTGATGGAAATACGTGCATACTCACAATGGGTAATATATCCAAACCCTACTTGTACAAATAAAATGAAAACTTAATAGTATGCAAACCTGTCTCCCAGTCTGTGTTAAGAGTTTGTTAATTATGGTCTTTCTGTTTGAAATCTGTTTTTTCCTGAAAAAAAATGGGAGGTTTGGGGTTGAGTCAGGAGAGCCGCCTCCAGTAATAGGCTTGGTTTTTGTATTTGTTGGGTTGAGGTGATTGAGACATTTAGATGAACTGAGACAACTTTGAGTATATAAGTAAAGAGATGAACCTATTTGGAGAAAGGATCGAACAAAACCAAGAGCTAAACGTGAAAAAGAACTGTGTGTGAGGACAGAAGGCTGGTTTACTTTGCACAGCTGTCTGAGATATTCGACCGGTGCAGCCCCGAAAGGGCCTCAGTCGGTTGAAGGCGAAAAGGAATACCGTAACTTGAAATATCAAGTAAGCAGTAGCTTTGTTTTCTCTCCTTCTTGCTCTCTGTCCTGGCACCTCATCAGCCGCTCACCGTCCAGGCTCTACAGCTTATTTAAATAAAGCCCGCCCAGCTCGACGCCGGGACTTCTGCGCTGGCTTCGGAGATCGCGTTTGGCCCGGCTCAGCCACCGTGACCCGCTTTTGCGCATGTGCAGAGTGAACCGCGGAGAAGGTGAAGATGGCTGCCGCCCGGGCTGCGGCCCTGGGAGTCCGATGGCTGCAAAGGACAACCCGGGGCGTGGTGCCACTGGAGGCACGGAGAGGTGTGCACGGTGTGGGAAGCGGGTGCCTGAAGTTTACTGCTTCGGGAGGGGGGCATCCTTGGGACGGTGGCGGAGGTGTCCTGGCTGGGGTTGGGGAGGTCGCGGTGGATTCGTGTGCCCAAAAGAAGGGATACAGGGTTGCTGTAGTCCGGCAAGGTGCGGAACTCCAGCCTCTGCAGTCACTGCGGCTTAGTGCTTTCTGGGTGGGCGCCTGAAGCACCGTGTCCATCTGACCTGCATCCCTCTGCGTCCAGCCTTCCATATGACCAAGGACATGTTGCCGGGGTCATATCCTAGGACCCCAGAGGAACGCGCCGCGGCCGCCAAGAAGTATAACATGCGTGTGGAAGACTACGAGCCATACCCGGATGATGGCATGGGGTGAGTGAGGTAGAGGACTCCGGGCAGGAGCAGTAGTGGGTGAAGGCTGTTGGATTGGGTGGTGCGACTCTGGCGTTTTCTCCCGGATCCTTGTAGTGACCCTTCAGAGTCATTAGTGCGGGTGCTTTTCTAGGTTGGGGGAGAGGTGGGAGTGGGTGGCTGAGCAGCTGCAGCCGAGAAGACTTCCATTTTTTTTTTTTTTTTTTTTTTTTTTTTTGGCTTGGCTCAGGCTGTTTGCTCAAATGAGGAAACCGAGGTTATCATAGCTCCCTCGAGGACTCTAGAATAGTGAGATTCTTCCATGGCTCCATCCAGAGCACTGCGTTTCATTTAGATTGAGCATCTGCTGGGCTCAGGTGCTGACATCTAGGCACGTGACCAGGCGGGAACTGGGACCCCTGTCCTGAGAACCTTGCTGAGGTTGGGATACTCTATATTTGTGTACGTCTGGGTTTTTTGTTTGTTTGTTTGTTTGTTTTGCTAGTTTGTTTGTTTTTTGCCATTAGGGATATGAAAATGTCACTGATGGTTAAGCAGATTACAGGATTCCATGTCAGCCTTCATTCTTCAGTTGGTGTTAGTCCCTTCTGGCCCTCCCTCTATTCCCTGTAACAAAGTTAATTATGAATAGTGGTTAAACATCATCTTCACTTCCCGTGTTAGCATTTTTCTTTTCTTTTTCTTTTCCAATCACTTTTTGGACACGTGTCCAGTTTCCATTGCTTGTTTTTTACTTTGTTGTGGACTAGAACAGCCTGGGCAGGAGTCTGTATAAGGTGAACTTGGATTTTTAGGGGGGAAACCAAGTTAAGTGAGACCGCCATGTTTGAGGTGTTTGAAGCATGAGGGTATATATCACCTTGTGGTTAAGAAGCATAGTAGCTGTGGAGAAGAAAAGCCTTTTCTAATGTGTACCTATTTTGGTTTATCCAACAAATGTGGGTGTAGTTGATTGCTAAATTCCCTTTAGTTCTGAGATGTGTGACTTTTCTTTGTAAAAGAAGATAAGGCCATATTGTTTCAGGATTTGACATAACCTCTAACTATATTTTGGACTTCTTTGGTTCTGTGCTTAGTACTAAGACATCTTGATTTGGGGGCAAGTTCTTCTATTCTAAGTGATGTAGTTATATATATGTCGATTTGTTTCTGATCTTTGGGGGCGAGGGCTTTGAATTGTCAGGGATTACCACAGCCCTTTCCAGAAGTTCTTGCTGTCTCTCTCAGGTATGGCGACTACCCAATGCTCCCCAACCGATCACAGCATGAGAGGGATCCGTGGTATCAGTGGGACCACTCAGAACTCAGGATGAACTGGGGTGAACCGGTGAGAAAAGCATTACCAGTTACCCTTCCCTTCCTCTCAGTTTCCTTGTGTTTTCCTGGGGCTTTATCCTCAGTGCACATGGTGCTTTTTTGGCTAAGCTTTTCTGCTCAAGGAAGCAAGGTCCAGTGATCTGAGACCTGAAGTTCTGCATATGGTACACAGGATGGAACTTACCGGCATACTCAAAGCCCTGTGTACTGTGAACATTGTGCGGGTCATGCTTGAGCTACCTTTGCTGGAGCCAGCATTCATCTTTAAGGCTGGCCCTGTGTGTCTTGGACCTGGCTCAGAATATTGCCCTAAGAAGGGTATTGCTTCTTTGAAGCCTTGTCTCAGGCTCTGTCCATTCCAGATTGCCTGTTGTCTCAGTTAGGATTTCTATTGCTATAATGAAACACCATGATCAAAAAGCAAGATGGGAAGGAAATGATTTATTTGGCTTACACTTCCATATCACTGTTCATCTTTTAAGGAAGTCAGGACCGGAACTCAAACAGGGCAGGAAGCTGGAGACAGGAGCTGATGCAGACGCCATGGAAGGATGCTGCTTACTCGCTTGTTCCCTGTAGCTTGCCCAGCCTGCTTTCTTGTAGAACCCAGGACCACCAGCCCAGGGATGGCACTACCTCCCCCATCAATCACTAAGAAAATGCCTTACAGCTTGATCTTATAGAGTCATTTTTCTCAACTGAGGGTTCCTTCTTTCAGATAACTCTAGGTTATGTCAAGTTGACACAGGACTAGCCAGAACGCCTGTCTTTTGCAAGAACAGTTTGTGACAGTTAGTTATGTGCCTTTCTGCCACAGATACACTGGGACCTAGACATGTACATCAGGAATCGTGTGGACACATCGCCTACCCCTGTGTCCTGGGATGTCATGTGTAAACATCTCTTCGGCTTCGTGGCTTTTATGGTTTTCATGTTCTGGGTAGGGCACATGTTCCCTTCCTACCAGCCTGTGGTGAGTATCTTACGTGCTCTCCGAAGCACATTTGCCTCCTTTCCTGAGGGAGTGAAGTTGCTGGGGTAGGATAATAGCCAGTGCCAAGCTTGGCTTCCTAGAGTTTTAGACAAGAGAAAGATGAAAGGCCTTACCCTCCCGCCCAACAGGCGTCAGAGCACTGCTCTGCCCCACTGCATGGACCAGATAACTGAGGAGACAGACTTGAGCACTAACTAGTGGCTGAGAATGCTGAGGCTAATCTTCAGTTTCCATCTGAGGACAGTCATTACCACTTATATTCTAGTAGTAACCAAAGACTCTAGAACTGAAACCTTATCCTGTACTGAACAATGAAGGGCACTTTCTGCAGGGTACTGGAAAGAGTTGTGATTCAGAGCATCCAAAGGACATAGAAAGTATACTTCCCAGCTTAAAGGAGGGAGTAGGACCCCTTAGGTAGAAGATATAATAATGAGCATCATGTGAACATGTGTGTGCGAGCCTGGCACAGCTTGTATTCGTCCTCCTACAGTGGCTGTACAGAGGGGGATGGCCCATGGGGAGGGAAGAGGATTAGAACTAGTGGACAGGGCTGGAGAGATGGCTCAGTGGTTAAAAGCACTGACTGTTCTTCCAGAGGTCCTGAGTTCAATTCCCAGATGGCTCACAACCATCTGTAATGGGATCTGATGCCCTCTTCTGGTGTGTCTAAAGACAGCAACTGTGTGCTCATATACATAAAACAACTACAACCAAAAAACTAGGGGCCAAAAAAACCACAGGATCTGAGTCATGAGAGGTCAGAGAACTATGAGGGACACGAGAGACAGTAGGAGGGGGACAGATGGTGAGTTAGGTGATAATATAAATAGGGCCAATGAGATGGCTCAGTGGGTAAAGGCACTTGCTACCAAGCCTGTTGACCTGAGTTCATCCCTGGGACCCCCATGGTAAAAGGGAGAGAACTGGCTCCTGTGCGCTGCCCTCTGACTGCCACGTGAGTGTCGTGGTGGCAGTGTGCCCACACACCGAGATAGTAAATAAGTAAATGTAATAAAAATAATCCAAAAATTTAAATCAGCCTTTAAAAAACTAGTTCCTAAATAACCAGCTACATAGGTTCCCTGGAGAACTCCCATATGTTAATGTTCTTCAGGCCTGGTTCTTAGAAGTCCTAATTCTATGGCTCTACAATAGGCTTCTAGAATCAATATTCTCAACAGTTTCTAGGTAATTATGAAATGCACTTAGAACTGAAGATCACTAGATTATGAGGTGAATTGATTAGCTCTGTTGGGCAGCTTTTATTGCAGAGCTGAGGATTTGAACTTGATGGCAGAGTGGTGTATTAATCAAACAAATATTTATATAACCTCTGCTATGTGCCAGATGCAGACTGTGTGCTAGGGGGAAGGGATGCAGGGATTTCTTGGGCTTCCTCTAGTACCAGGGAGCCATCTTTGTTTGTGACAAGAAGCCTGGCACTGATACGGGCCAGGCTCTTAGGAAGGTTAGTCTAGGAGTGTCTCCAGGGTGTTTGGAGGAGAAGAACTGCAGACAGGGGCTGCAGTCTTTGCAGTTGGCTGCCCAGTGCTGCCTCTGAAGGGAGCTGGCAGAGTGTATTCACTGACACAAGCCTTGCTAAGCCCTGGGGACCCTTTGCTGGAAAGCATATGGGGCTGTGGTGAGCACTGACTTCCCTTCAGGAGAGCAAGGAACAGTGTGGCCCTTCCATTTTTCAGTTCTGTAAGCACATCACCCTTTTCTCCTCCCTCTGAGCTGTGTTCTCTGACAGCTGTTTGTTGGTAAAGCCAGCAGCCCTGAAAGCACGTTCCAACCGCGTCTCCTCTGCTTTCCCCCACACTGCTCCTACACGCCTCATTTGCCAGGCCACTTTAGTGGTGGAGCCATTAGAGGCTGAGTGACTTAGAGGAGATTGAGTCTGTCTCGACCCCGAGAGAGAGGGAGAGGGAGAAGGAGAGAGAGAGGGAGAGAGAGCGAGAGCAGGATGGATGGATGGATGCACCATCCCATTTAGAAAGCTTTGGCTTGGACCTCCCCCCCTCCACTGCTCACTTGCAGGCAGACACCACTTCTCTAACAACTTAGGCTCTCTCTGTGCTGCGGGTTGAGCATGGCAAGAGCATCCCTCTGCCAGTTTGCTCAGCTGGGTCTGACCAAAGGCTACTATATGCCCATTTGCTCTGTGTGATTGTTAACTCAAGTAGGGTATAGTCAGGTATTGGCTGGCTGGCTGTTGTTCTTGCTGACCCTTGTGCTTTTTTTTGTTTTTTTTGTTTTTGTCTTCTTCCTTAGGGTCCGAAGCAGTACCCTTACAATAATCTGTACCTGGAGCGAGGCGGTGACCCTACCAAAGAGCCTGAGCCTGTGGTTCACTATGATATCTGAGGAGGCTTGATGGGCTTTGTGCCCTCGTTCCTAGAGGCTTAACCGTAATGAAATCCCTAATAAAGCTCAGTGCTCTGGTTTCTGTGTCTCTTTCTCCAGGAATAGTCACTGCTGTGAGGATCCAGGTCCTTGTCCTTCCCTCTGCGTGCTGCCTGCCTGCCTGCATTCCTGTTTTCCTGCTCTGATATTGGAAGGATGGGAAGGAAGGTTAGGAAATCAGTGTAAGAAAATCACAGGTCATCTCACTGGGGCTGGGAGAGTGGTTTTCAGCTGCAGTCGCACAGCAGAGAGTGAAGGATCCGCTGTTGCCCATTTCCAGGGCCAAGAGGGAAGGGATGTGCTCTCTTCCCAATTTGGAACAAGATTCATTTTCCTTAAAAACCATTTTTGTGGAGCACATCTATAATCTTAGTATGCAGGAAGCTGAGGCAGGAGGATTGCATGTTTGAAGCTGGTCTGGGCTACATAGTAAGGCTATCAAGACAACCCAACTTTTAAGTAATACTTGTTAGATTTAAAGACGTGTGGTGGTGCCTGTAATCCCAGCACTTGGGAGGCTGAGGCAGGAGGATCTCCATGGGTTCAGGACTAGTCTAGGCTATCTAGTGAGTTTGAGGCTAACCTGAACTATATATAGTAAGGTGGTTTCAAAACAAAGACCATTATTTAAACTCTTAAATAAGTTTTAAAAGAAAGTAAGGCATTTCAAGCGATGGAACAGTAGGAAATGCCTGGTCAGATCTGTGGCATTTCTTCATCCCCCCCTTTCAGAGCAAGTTTTCTAAAACAGCTTCTTAGTAAGTTAGCATTGTCCCTATTTATGAAATAAGGGATGCGTCCAAGCTCCGGTGACAGCCTTAGAAGAAAGCTGTCATAATGCATCTCTATTTTCTAAAGCATATGTTGTCAACCACAAAGTATCTATAGGCATCATTGATGAATATGCAAGGACATCATGGCCACTTTGCCTAAAGGGTACATGTGTCACTGAGAACTACTCCAACCCTGACCTCTAGTTGTCACCTTTGGAGGTGACGGTCTAAAGTTCTCAGATTTATAGTGTTTGGTCAGATGGCTTTAATCCCAGCATTAGGAGGGAGAAGCAGGAAAGATCTCTGGGCTCTAAATCAGCTAGTGAGGTGCTGTCTCAAGAAGCTGGCTCCACTGGGGAAATAGGGCTTAAGAGTACTGGGTGCTCTCCCAGAACCCACATGATGGTTCACAACCATCCGTAACTCAGTCCTCAGGACCTGACACCATCTTCTGACTTCCAGAGACACTGCATGTGGTGCTCAGACATTCAGGCAAACACTCATAAAATTAAAAAAAAAAATTTTAAAGGTTGGTTGTGGTGGTACATGCTTTTAATTCTAGCACCTGGTGGGTGGGGCAGAGGCAGGTGGATCTCTTTATCTACATAGTGAGTTTCAGACTGACCAAGGTAGAAAGACCCTGTCTCAAAATCAACAACAAAAACCCAAAAGGATTAAAAAGTATAGCAATCAGATTAAAACTTATAAGAAAGCCGGGCGTGGTGGCGCATGCCTTTAATCCCAGCACTCGGGAGGCAGAGGCAGGCGGATTTCTGAGTTCGAGGCCAGCCTGGTCTACAAAGTGAGCTCCAGGACAGCCAGAGCTATAAAGAGAAACCCTGTCTCGAAAAACCAAAAAAAAAAAAAAAAAAAAAAAACCTTATAAGAAAGCAATAACAGTCACCAGGGTGGCCGTGGAATAACAGACAAAATAGCCACATTTGTAGTCTAAGCCATAAGGCTCGTTGAGTAGAAGTGACTGGTGCAACCATTAAAAAGTCTGGGCTATGTGGGCTTCCAGGCAAGCCAAGCAGATATCGTTAACCTTCAAGAATTGGTGGAAGGAACCATGGTGGCTCATGCCTGAAAAGAAATGGTCTAAGTATGGTTTCTGGATTTTGTAAAATTGTATGTGTGAGATATCCAAAGAGGATGACCTGAGTACAGTGCCTGTCGAGTTTCCCGTGACCACTGACCCCATGTCAGCCCATCTGCAGTCGCAAGTGAGTCAACGCACACTCTGTTTAAGGGGTGGCTTCTTGACAAGAGTCTTACTATGTAGCTTTGGCGGAGATTAAAAGTAGAGCGTTTTCTTAAGTTAACCTCATTTCCTTTGGAAACCTGACCCATAAGAAAACAGTGTTTCTCCTGCATCAGTACAAATAAACCCATCAGACTTAAGTCACTATTTTATTGCTCCGAAGAAAGACCATGACAGTAACAACTCGGGAACAGTTCATTGGGGGTGTGCTTACAGTTTTAAAAGCTTGGTCCATTATCAGCATGGTGGCAAGCATTGCAGGTATGATGATGGAGATGTAGTTGAGAGCTGCATCCTGATCTGGGTTGTGAGTGGGTGGGTGGGGGGGGACGGATGGATAAGAGTCTGACTGGGCCTGCCATGGGCTTTTGATCTTAAAACCTACCCCCATTGACATACATCACGAACATGCTTCCTTACCTTCTAACCTTTTCAAAGAGTCCCACTCCCTGGTGACCAAGCATTCAGGTATACAGGCCTTTGGGAGCCAATCTTACTCAGACCGTCACATCATTCAACTTAGATATGGGCTCCATTAGTGGATTATCTGGGCAGGTAAAAAGTGCAAAAATTAGGGAGTGGAACTGAAAACGTTACTTCTTGAAGAATTCTTAGATTTATTGCGGGCTGCTGAGATGGCTCAGTTGGTAAAGATATGTGGTGAACACCTACCTGAGTTCAATCTTTAGGCCCTACATGGTTGGAGGAGAAAATCCATTACTTCAAGGTGTCCTCTGACCTTTGCGCGTGTACTATGTATAGTGTGTGTGCATCCACACATGCACACAGAATGTCATTTTAAGTTTTTTTTTTTAACAAAGATAAACTCCTTAATCATCTCATTCTTAAATATTTATTTATTTATTTATTTATATGAATGTATATGGCTGTGTGCCGCCAGGAAATGATGTTGGATACTCTGGGACTGGAGTTAGGCAGTTGGAAGCTGCAATGTGGGTGCTGGGAATTGAACCTTAGGACTTTAGTGCAGATTTCTTTTGTGGTGCTCCATCAGTGTGGTTGGTACTTCTGCTTTATTCCCTAATTTGGGAGTACTGTCCAAGGTTCAGCTGTGTGTGTGTGTGTGTGTGTGTGTGAGAGAGAGAGAGAGAGAGAGAGAGAGAGAGAGAATCTCCTGTACCCAGGGTGCCCTTGAACTTGCTGGGTAGCTTGGGTACCTGAAGACGACCTTGAACTTTTGACCCTCCACCCTGAAGTCTCCACGACTAGTGCTGGAGAAATAAAACCAGGGTTTCAAGTCTTCGGGCAAGCAAGCACTCTCAGCCAATCCACACCTCTAGTTCCTAAGGCTCAGCCAGTCATTGACCTTGTTCACTCCCCAACTCCACCCCCATCGCCAGCTCACCTGTGATAGGACACTAAAAAAAAAAAAAAAAAATAGTTGTAGCAAGAATGGTCCTGGCACAGATGGTGCCACACATGGGTGTCTATCTGATTTCAGAACTGCCAATCAGATAATGGGCACCCCAGTTTCAGAGGTGACCCGGGTGGAACTCACCATAGGATTCATGCATCAAGTGGCACTTTTGAATCAACCTGGGTATCTTCACCTGCCACAATTATCTCAACTTGAAAAACATCTGTGATATCTTTACATTCTCTTTTCCTCTGCCTCGAGGTTTTAACTCTGTTATCAGCAACACCGGGTCTCCCTAGCTCTTGGGCCCCGCCTGTCTTGAATCCTTTCCTTTCTCAGTCAGGAGAGCCAGGGCAGCTCTCCTTCAGTCACCAGTATTAATCCAGGCTTTCTTCACCGGTCCCTGGGCTGCTCTATTCCTCTTGTAATTGGGTCCCTGCCTTCCTCTCTTTTTTCTCCAAAGGGATCCATACTGCCAGATATAAAATACAATTGCCACTAGTGCCTCTGACCCAATAATTTTCAGTAATTCCCTGTTAACTGCAGAATTAATTGGTATTCCACAATTTATCTATCAGTACTTGTTCTTGATCAGTCTCTTTGACTTACTGTATGGGAAATGCCAGCACGCCCATTAGCTGCTTCGGCCCCCCTTTTTGCTGAAATATCACCTAGTGTTCTTTCAGCTCCAAGGAGTAATGCCCATGTCATGTGCCTGAAATCTTCCATGAAGTGCCTGGTTCACAATCGTCTCTTTTTCCACACGCAGCCGTTAATCAGTTTGTGGACACCCTCTACTAGTAGGCTCCAGTGTGCACCACTACTATTTACAACCTCGATTGCTTTTTAGCTAAATAGATCACACTGAGAGCTCATGGGCTTCCCTCACTTTAATAACTACATAATAAATTGAATTAGTGTTTTCCCTTTCCATACACAGGAGCCTGACGCAAATAGAATAGACTAGCATGTACTGGTGTGGGGGCTAGAACTGTGCAATCCTAGGGCAAGTGAGGCAGGCCCTGATGGGAAACCTCTGCGCTGTCGGTGCGGATTAGTGTTGAGCTCGGCTAAGCGAACAGAGGGAGCGGGTCGCCAGCTGTGGCCAGGGCAAATTGACTTTTGGCCCTCGGCAGCCGCCGTCCGCAGCGCGGTGCGCCCTTGGTTGGGACAGGACCAGCCCGGGCGGTCGCCTGTGACCCCTGACCCGGGCGCTCGGAACAGGTGGGTTTCCCCTGCGGTTCTGGGGTCCCAGAGCACCGCTCCTCCCGCGGGAGGTGGCCGGGGAGCTCGCCTTGACCACACCCGGGCTGCCCTGACCTGGAGCACCCGTACGAAACCCCCCAGCTGGACCCGGTCCCGCTCCCCTTGCCACACAGTGTCCCCAACCCCGCCGAGGTCCAGCAGCGCTGCGCGCGCCTCCGCCTCCCCACGAAGCCTTGACTTGACCCGGCCCTGAGCCTGCACCCGGTCGCGGTGCCCTGGCCAGTGGTAACTGACCGTCAAGCGCCTTGTATGGCAGTCAGCAGGCGAGAAGCCGTGTTGACCTTCTCCCTAAGAACTGGACTGCCAAGGGTTGTCCTCCCTGATCGTGGTTCCCCGACCCTATTAGCCCGCCACTGTCCTGGCTGTTCTGATCCTAACGAAGGCTTTTCTTATAAAATGATGCCTCAGAGCAAAGTGGATGAAAAGAGCATTTCTCCCATCCTTCTGTCAATGGTTTAAGCACGTCATGAAAGCTTTGCTTAAATTAATATAATGGTTAAAAGCACGGGGTTTACATTGCGGCTTAGCCGGCTGTTTTCTATGTAAAACGGAGTAACAATTTATAGAACTTTCTAGGAGTTGTGCCTGGCAAATGCGCTGTTGCTGGTCGCTGCGCTTCTGTACAGGGTGGTTCTGACCAGCAGGTGGCACTGGTGACGAAATAGTGTAGTTCGCTGGTCACAAGATAAAGCGGAGCTTCAGGAGTTTAGAAGCTCCCAGAAACAAGCTTAACTGACAGCCCCAAGCGTTTTTCGAGCTGGAAAGTACAATAGAGGTTAAGTAATATTATCGCCTGCTTTTATAGGTGACACTGACCTGACTGGGTTGCTCAAGCAGGTCACAAATAGTTCTAAGTGTCCTTCTTTAACCTTTCAGCCCTTTCGCTGGCCCGTGAGGATGAGACCTTGAGTATACATTAGAAGTGGAAATCACAGAGTTAAAATGAATGCGGTGTGGGGGCTTCACACTTGCGATCATTCTCAGTTACCTAGCAAGTTTGAGGCCAGTCTGGGCTACCGGAGACCATGCGCCTCCCCCCCTGCCCCCCCCCCAAAAGGCAAGGGTCTGAAAAGATGGCTCTGTTGGTAAGAGCACCTGCTGGGTTCCCTGCGCTCTGCAGCTCCAGTTCCAGGGGCTCCAACACTCTCTTGGCCTCTGAAGGCATTAGGTACCCGTGTGGTACACAGACATACATGAAAGCAACACACACACACATATCTGTGAATATTATAATTTTAAATATATTAAGATAAGGTCTTACTTTGTATGTAGTCCACGCCAGGCTTGCCTGAACTTATGATTCTAATGCCTCAGCCTCTTGAATGCTTGGGTCATAGATGTACAACATAGGTAGAAATATTTAATTATTCATTTCCCTTGGGAATTGGTGCTCAGTGGACAGATGTGTCAATGACATAAATACAGGGTTCACTGGCACAGATACAATATTTAAAACCAAGGAAATCAGGCAACTTCACTGAGAAATTCTCTAGTTTGATGGTTATTGTCGGTAGACCTGTAGTAACCAATGTTGATTAAAGACCTTGGGAGTTTAGATAGTCAGTTTTAGCCATTGGGTAACTGTCAGATGAACTTGTTTTTCTCATTCTGTTTTTTGCTGGACTACTTCATCTTGTGGAGAAGAGAGACAGTCTCTGTGTCCACAGACGCTCCCTGGATCACTGGCCCTAAAATTTTTTTTTTAATTTCTATTTTTAGTGGGCCAAAGGTCATATATGTTTTCCGAAACCATGAAGTTGAAAGAACTTGAGAAGCCAGCTGTCCAAGCGTGGAGCCCGGCCAGGCAGTACCCTGTGTATCTGGCCACAGGTACGATGACACGACAGACCAGGAGCTACTGGAAGTCAGCCATCAAAGGAAAACTCAATATCTAGAATTCCTTAATGACCATGAGAGACAGCTGTAGGATTATGTCAGGTTGGGTACCTGGTAACAGCCTTGGACTAGGGCCTGAGGGCGGCACCTCGTGCTTTCCTTGCGGTTACCTCTAGAGAAAGGATGCTCCTATCTCTCTTCTGTTCTGTTTCCTCCCCGCTCCCTAACCTATTAGTAGCCCAGTATTCTCCCATGCATACATTGTTGCTCATCTCCCATGCATACATTGTTGCTCATCTCCCATGCATACATTGTTGCTCATTTGCTGCCTCTTCTTTCCTTTCCACGTGACTAGGAACATCTGCTCAGCAACTAGATGCCTCCTTTAGCACAAATGCCACCCTGGAAATCTTTGAGGTTGATTTCAGGGACCCGTCTCTGGACTTGAAACACAAAGGAATTCTTTCTGTCTCCAGCAGGTACTATGTTGGGTCTAGGAGTGGGTATTCAGGTCAGACCCGGATGGATCTACTGATAGAGGGTCCTGGGGGTGGTGTGTGCAATTCAGGGATTGTGGAGGTGAGAAGTATGGGGAGCAGGAGTTATGTTTCAGAGGAGGTCATGCTGGTCAAAGGGACTTGAGACCTAACCACTTTCACCTTACTAGGCAGTAGCCGCAGCAGCAGCAGCAGCAGTATCAGGCCGCGTGCAGGTGATAGAGCTATCTTGCACAAGCCAGGACTACCTGTATCAGGTCTCGTTTTGAACCCATGGACATTGATTCCTCCCTCCCTTGGCTTTTGTTAGGACAGCAAGCTTACACAATACCATACTCTTCTGCCAACAAGGAGGATGACGAACGATCTCTCCTCATGGCTCTTGGGTGCTGATTGGGTGTCACAGGTTTCGTGGCTCTGGCGAGCTGGATGCTCTGCTCGCAGGTTTCTTGGCTGTGTTGTGCCACAGCAATGAAAAGAGGATCATTGATCCTCTCCTTCATAATGGCAGAAACGGCTGCAAGAAATCCTTGAGGAGCTTGGTAGGAGAGCACTATCCCTGGGGCCCTTCAGATTTTACTCAGTCCTCAGAATAAGCCTAAATTAGAAATGCCACTGCTTCCATTTTACATGGGCGATGGAAGCCCTAAGAAGGTGGACTCGGAATGGAAGCATGTTCCTATCTGAGTGCCAAGTCTTCTTCCTAGTATGTCACAGATTTTGTCTTTAGACAAAGTCTTGCTAAGGCTGGCTTTGAACTCACAGTCCTCCCAACTCATCCTCCTGAGAAGCTGGTATAGCTATGTCTCACTGTACCTGGCTCTATTCCTTTTTAAGGGCTTTGTGAAAATGGCATGTATAGCCTGATACAATAGTCAGCAGGTTTTTGTACTGTCAGGAAGAAAGTGTAACTATTCACTATAGTCCACTTCATATTTAATAAGTAGTATACACGTTACCACACGACTGATTTTATATAGTTATAAGGTATCTATATAAAATATGTAAGTATTTTTCTTATAGCTCAGGACATTTTCTTGACCGCTTTAACCTAGAGATTTTTGGTCTCTACTGCAGCCTTCCATCTGATGATTGGTAGGTCCCTGTTCTTTCTCCCCTTCTGACAGTCATCTTATGCATTGCTGTCATGGAAAGCACAGTCGTGTTGGGCTGTAGCCTAGCTGTGATGCTAATTAAGCTGTGTGCTTTGGAGTAAGTTACATTGGTTGCCTTGTATTTTCTCACTTACTTTTGAAGAAGAAGAGATCATACAAGATCATTTCTTCTTCTTTTTTTTTAAAAAAGATTTATTTATTTATTTATTTATTATATGTGTGTACACTATAGCTGTCTTCAGACACTCCAGAAGAGGGTGTTAGATCTTGTTACGGATGGTTGTGAGCCACCATGTGGTTGCTGGGATTTGAACTCAGGACCTTCGGAAGAGTAGTCGGCGCTCTTAACTGCTGAGCCATCTCACCAGCCCTTACAAGATCATTTCTAAGACCCTGCCGGGACATGTACCCAGATCGTACATCCAGTCTCTGCTCACTTTCCCTGTGGGATTTCTCTGTCCTTTCTTTCCCCTTAAAATTTCTTGGGGGGGGGGGCTGTCAATGTGGCTCATGAAGAAAAGGTGCTTGCTGCAAAAGCCCAGCAACTGGAGTTCAGTCCCTAGAACCTACATAACGTGGAAGGAGAGGACCAAGACCATGATGCTGTCCTCTGACCTCCACATTGGTGCTGCAACACACACACCATGAAAACCACAATATTAATAATAAAAAATTTTTAAGAGCTGGGTGTGGCGACTCACGCGTTTAATCCCAGCACTCTGGAGACAGAGGCAGGTGGATTTCTGAGTTCGAGGCCAGCCTAGTCTCCAAAGTGAGTTCCAGGACAGCCAGGGCTATACAGAGAAATGCTGTCTCAAAAAACAAAAAACAAACAAAAAAACCTTTTTTAAACCCTCAGCCATTCTAGGGGTTTGAATGAAAATGACTCCTATAGGCTCTTACAGAATGGCACTATGAGGAGGTGTGCCACAGACTGGACTCAGTCAGTCCCTCAACCTGTGAGAGAATCAGGGTTCTAGTACTCAGGTGGACAAAGAGTCGACGGGGTGACAAACAGACACCAGAGAGAGTATTGGATGTGAGTGCAGTTTCTCAAAGCGAGCATCAGACTTATATTACAGAAGAAAACAAGGAAGCTAAGTGATACATTAAGGTCATCCAAGGTACATTGAGGTTACAGAGGAATGCATACATAAAAGCTAACAAAAACCAGGCAGTAAATTACAACTGGGATAAAAAACAGCCCCACCTAAGGTCAGTTTAATCCTAGAAGCCAGGGGCAAGGGCTTTATGCCCTTGCCTTAGTTCCAATTCTACTCTATTGTATAATCCACCTTCTTCCTAGGCCATTGTAAATTCCTGTATATGGGAGTGACTCGGCTGTTATTATAAGTTTACTTTGTAGAACTAGTC
Organism: Mus caroli; assembly: GCF_978045245.1. Classification (NCBI taxonomy): domain Eukaryota; kingdom Metazoa; phylum Chordata; class Mammalia; order Rodentia; family Muridae; genus Mus; species Mus caroli. Next base: position 16,761,866 of record NW_028227275.1, read on the forward strand.
CTGAGATTTCTAGCTCTTATCCAGTAAATTGTAATGCCTGACTCCTTTCACTATCTACACTGGAGGCATTTTGTCTGAATGAGAAGCATTCTTACTAAATTAAAAACCCAAGGTCAGCTCAAAGATTTCCTAGGATATTGGAACACTGGTGGAGGCCAATCTAACTTAGCGATATGTGAAATCATTCCTTGGAGGCACTTATAATAAAACAATCCTGAAGGAAAGCACACAGATCCATTCACTGACTGATGCAGGGACAAGTTTGGAGCATTCATGCTACGGGATGCAAAGACTCCAGGAGACTAAGTTTCCGTAAAACATTGTGCCTCAGAGCTGTGGCCAAGCTTTTGGGCCTGTCACGCAGTTTCCACTGGAGTGGGTATGGCAGAGATGTGGCCTTGTTGGAGTGGGCGTGGCCTTGTTGGAGTAGGCGTGGCCTTGTTGGAGGAAGTGTGTCACTGGGGTGGGCTTTACAGTTTCAAATGCTCTAGCCAAGCCCAATGTCACTCTCTCTTCCTGCTGCCTGCAGATCCAGATGTTGAAATCTTAGCTACCTCTCCAGCACCATGTCTGCCTGCATGTCACCATGCTTCCTGCCATAATGGTAATGGACTAAACCTACCAACTATAAGCCATCTCTAATTAAACCTTGTCCTTTATGAGAGTTGTTGTGGTTATGGTGTCTCTTCACAGCAGTAGAAACCCTAACACCCTCCCCCAAAACCCCACTCTTGTGCCTTTTCCTATCAACAGACTTTCTTCCCTCTGCCTACTCTTTTCTTCACACCCTCAGTCAGATTTGGGCCCAGAAGCTGCCCCATCTTCTTTCTCCCTCAGTCTATGATGCTTTTGAGAAGTACTCCTAACTAGAAACATCTGCTGGAAAGCAGTGTTCTGAAGTAACCCATAAGGGTAACAGTAGGGCCAGCTTAAGCTGTGGAGAGATTGAAGAGATGGGTCGGGCACTGAAGCATGTGCATCGAAGAAGCCATCTGTGGTTTGTTAGACAAATCTCACTGTGGAAGAAGGAGTTTGGGGAGAGTCTTCTCATGTCATTCCCTGGTGGGTAGAGGCTATGGCAGAATGAGGTTGGAAGTCAGTGGGTGGACCCGCTGCTCTCTTCCTTCTGCTTACAGAGACTCCAGATCTCTGAATATCTGTCGAATCTCCCCATCCTGGAAGAACCTGGGAGAAAGAGGGTGGCTTGTCTGCTCTTGTTGTGCCTTTATCTTGGTTCTCTGCACTCTTGGGGAATACAGTTGGCCTGTCTTTGAGTGCTAGGGGGCAATACACACCAAGCTGAAAAGAACACCATTGCACGTGCTTCTCTTAGTGGATCTGTCCTCAAGACACACCTTCCTTATAAAGCAGCCTCAAAATCATATAGCAGAGAACGTGATCTTTATTCTTCCATCAACCCAGGTTCAGACCTCAGCTCTGCTATCTGCCGTCTTCATGGGCACAGCATCCAGCTTCTCTGACTATGTTCTCCACCATTAGTTCAGGATACGAAGCAGAAACAGAGCAATGTCAGGCATTCCGAGGAGTGTGTTGCTCCCCAAAGGCCTGCCCAGCCTGCTGCCAGTCTCCAGTTGGGCCTGCGCTCTCCATTCTGCTTCTTAAGGAGACTGGGTTCTCCCAGTTCTTTTGCCCCAGATGTGGAAAAACTCTTTCTCACTTTAGTGAACTGTTATGAGGTTGGGATTTTTTTTTTTTTTTTTTTTTTTGCAAAAGGAACTCAATTCAACAAAAGCAAAATCTAGAACGAAGAAGTGAATAAAATGGGGGTTGGGGATGTTATCCAGCAGATGTTTGCTGCAGTCATGATGTGCTAAGTGCTGGCCTCAGATAAGCTTAGGTGGTCCAGGCTCCTGACCATGTGGGCTTCAGTTTGTTGTCGTCTGCAGCCCTTTTCATTTAGTCATCCTCAGCCATGATCTGGCTGCTAGGACTGCTCCTGCCTAGGAGCTTCAGTGTCCTCTTCTAAGCTGACGAATCTGTACACCGGTTCTCAGTCCAGCCTTGAGTCACTTCAGAACGTCTGTTACCGTGGAGATTTGGTGGTGTGTCTCTTCTCTGGACCTTCTGATTCCTGGCCCTTGGTAGGCATAGTGAGGCCTGTGCATTCTTTAGATGTAGCCCATCAGAATTCTAGGTGCATCTTCCTCAGAGGACGCCATGCATCCTTATATTACATTCATGGTTTTCCTACACAAGCATGTCTTCTCCTCTCTTCTTTAACCCCACTTCCTGTTTCCATGATAAACGCCATCATTTTTTTACCTTTAGCTGTATGTCTCTTTAAAAAAATTTTTTTTTGTTTTAGTTATGCATCCGTGTCTGTGTGTGGGTGTGTACATGTGAGTGCTTGGTGGTCCCTAAGGTGGTCCCAGAGGTGTGGGATTCCCCTGGCTGGGTTAACAGGCAAGAGCAGTGTGTGCTCTTAACCACTGAGCCATCTCTCCAGCCCTTGGCTTCATTTTCTAAAATTCCAACTTACAGGAAGACAAGGCAGCTATAATGAGCAGTCAGGTAACCGTCACTTGAGTTCACTTGAGGAGGCCACGGTGTAACAGTCTCCTTCCGGGATTAACTGGCCACAGATCTCTCGGGTGTTTTCTAGCACAGCCTCTCCAGGAGTTGGCTTCACCACGCTAACAAGGTAGTGAACAGTAGAAACATACTTGCTGTGGCAAGTGTAAAGAACCAATTTGTCATACTGTGCATTCTGCCTCTCTGAGGTAATTCTCTTCTCCTCCCATAGGGTGATTTCTTCCTGAGGGTTCAGGTATCTTTACTCTTATCTACATGTCCTGTGCTCTGACCTCACTAAAGCCTCTGTCACCTCCCATCTCTGGTTCCTGTGTGACCTGTGTCTTCCCCCTCCTCTCTGTAGTTGTTTACCCACAGTTCCTAGATGGCACTGACACCCTCTTGAGTCTGTTTGGACTTTTTCTTCTGCCCCATGGAGATGGCACCACTTTAGAAAGCTGCTCACTGTCCGGTGAGGTGAAAGCCCCAGAGGCACGTCCGTCGTGTCAGCCTCCCATCTTGTCAGCCTCCCATTCTGCAGATGCAGCCCTGCCTGGGCCACTGTTCAGCTTCATGCTCTTGCCAAGCTGGCTCGGCTCAAATGCCTGGTAAACAAATTCTTGCTCTGTCAATTCCCCGTTCAGTCGGCTCCCTTGCCCATCAGGGTGTGGAAATGTTCCGTTGCACCTAGGGATCTTGTGACATTTGATGTGAAACCTTCTCTCATGGTCAGCCACAGTGAAAGTGAGACAGGATCCCATCCCCCAACACTCTCAGGCCTGAGGATTTCAGATGTTTTCCCATAGAGCTTTGCATGAGACCCAGGCCTTTTGGTAGGAGATCTAGGGTTTGTCTTTTTCTTCTGTGCAAAACACTGGTACTGTTGTTTGTTTGTTTGTTTAGAAACACCTCCAGAAAGCCAGGAAAGTGTTTCCCTAGTTGGGTATTTAGTATTTTGTGCCTCTTTTTCTCCAAGCTGACCCATTGCAATTGCGTGTCCATTCCATTGGGTTAGCATATGGGAAAGGCGGGGAGAAGAGAGGACCCAAGGCTTTGTCAGCTTGAGTTTGAGATGGGACAACAGTTGTTTGCGGGAGCTGATTGTGACTTCTTTATAGAGCTGCTAAATATTAAACTAGTGAACACATGTAAAGCACGTAAAACCGTGTCTATTATGTGACAAGTTGTCAAGAAATGAGGTTGACTTTGTTGTTGTTGTTGTTGTTGTTGTTGAGATTAGGTTTCATGTAGCCCAACCCGGCCTTGAACTTGCTTAATTACAAGATCCTGAATTCCTGATCCTCCTGCCTCCATTTCCCAATTATTGGACTCATAGGCAAGATCCCATGCCGGCCAGGCTGTATCACTTGACTATTTGGGCAGTAAGGACTACGTGATGGAGTCTATTTGCAGTAGTTATCACAGTCTCTATGTAGCCTGACTTTAACTTTAAAACAAAGCAAAAGAACAACACTCCCATATAACCTAGATGGTGACTTTCTGGATTTTAGTTTAACATGGGTGAAGTATCTTTTTTCTTTTTAAAGATTTATTTATTTATTTCATGTATATGGGTACACTGTTGCTGTCTTCAGACACACCAGAAGACGACATCGGATCCCATTACAGATGGTTGTGAGCCACCATGTGGTTGCTGGGAATTGAACTCAGGACTTCTGGAAGATCAGTCAGCGCTCTTAATCAATGAGCCATCTCTCCAGCCTGGAGTATTTTTTTTTCCTAAAGAAAGGGCAAGACTGGGCAGGGGAGACTTCCCTTCTGGGTCTGGAGAAAGAAGAAAATAGACAAGCAGATACAGGCTTGGGCTGGGGAAGCCTGCATGATAGGAGAGGTTGGCAAAGATGTCTGTCCTCTGCATAATGACATGTACCTACCTTGGTGCTGAGACAGATTCTTTGCCTTTGTAGGTTTCACAAGCTAATCTGGGGAAGCTCTGGCAGTGGGCTTCTGGAAAACTCCGGGGTTATTGCTGGTGGAGGAGACAACGGCACGCTGACTCTATACAATGTGACCCACGTCCTTTCTTCAGGGAAGGAGCCCTTGATTGCCCAGAAACAGAAGCACACTGGAGCTGTCAGAGCCTTGGACTTTAACCCTTTCCAGGTACTGTGGTGTCTTAGCTGGCCAGACCTGGGCAAGGCACGACGACGCATGTCTGAATGGAAGCATTCTCTGTGGCCTTCAGGCTGTACCTCTGAACTGTAATGGGAGAGGCCCTGAGTCTCCCAAATGCCGGTCTCCTCTTTCTCCTTTTCTGAAGTGGGAGTGTGTGTGTGTGCGTGTGTGTGTGTGTGCGTGTGTGTGTGTGTGTGTGTGTGTGTGTGTGTGTGTGTGTGTGTGTGTTTGAGGGTAGGTCTTTAGAAATACCTTTTATTCACACAGGGCAATCTCCTGGCCTCAGGAGCCAGTGACTCTGAGATCTTCATTTGGGATTTGAACCACCTGAGTGTCCCAATGACACCTGGACCCAAGTCACAGGTGAGGGGCTTCCTCCTCCCTCTGACCTGGGGCCCGCCTCTTAGGGTGTACAGCCAGGTTTTCCCAGGTAAAGTTTGGAATTCTGGAGCCAGCCGAGTAACAGAGATTTCCAGCTCTACCACTGGAGGGCAATAAAACCCCACAGATGGACCGGCCGCCTAGTAGTCAGGAGAGAGGGCGTGCAGAGCAGGTGGTTCACGGTGGTCAGTTGCTGTTCAAAGAATTCCCGGAAAGAAGTGAAGGGCAGGGGGGACAGAAGACACCAAGACAGGCAAGGAGTGATATGTATCATAGTGGTGGGGAGAGGGCTGGCTAGGCCCTGCACTCCACAGAGAAGAGAGAGCAGAACCCAGGACACACCACCATTGTTTTGTTGTGGGAAGGGGCTGTCTCTGAGTGCGGCTCTCAGGTCTGGTTTGCCTCTGCGTATGCCTCCTCTGTCAGTCTGTAGCTTGGATTACCTTTTTGCTTTTCTCTGTCTTGTGCTTCATCATGAAGTAAATGTGGGTTGGTTGGCACTTGTTACCCTGGGAGTCATACTGTTCTTCCTGCCTCGTTTTCTCAGGGGCTCTTTGTTTCCTCTCTCAGATTTCTCCTCCTCTATCCTACAGACAGGGGTTACTTTTCAACCTTGACTCTACACTTTTAAGAGAACTTTGGCTTAGAGCTAAAGCCAGGTGTGCCAGCTGTTCCCTCCCACTTGTGTACCCATAGCTGAAGCATCTTTCTTGGAAAATGTAATCCCAGTTCCTAAGGCTGTTAGCAGGAGGAACCTCTGACCTCCTTTCAGCTTCCCGCGGGCCGTTGGGAGGAGCAAAATGGTAGATGTCACTTAACTCAGGGGATGGCAGGTTGTCTCTTTCACCATCTTGCCTCAGAACCCCCCAGAGGACATCAAGGCATTGTCTTGGAACTGCCAAGTCCAGCACATCCTGGCTTCCGCTCACCCCAGCGGCAAGGCGGTGGTGTGGGATCTCAGAAAGAATGAGCCCATCATTAAAGTCAGCGGCCACAGCAGCAGGGTGAGTAGTGACCAGGACGCGGGCCTCACGCCTGCAAACACTGGGGTCTGCTCTTGCTCAGGGACCGGGATCCACTTTCAAGTGTGGATGCAAGCTCCCATAGCAGAGTTCTTATAAACAGTGAATGCTTGGGAAGCCAAGCAGCTGACCTGGGTTCTTGTCACATTCTGTGTTTGTTCTCGGCCCCCACTTACTGCGGAGGAGACACGGGGTACCCTCAGAGTAGTCTCCAACTGGGCGGGACCGGTTGATAATCTGAGAGGTTCGATACATCACCCACCAGGATCTTCTTTGTTAACAGATGAACTGCTCGGGCCTGGCCTGGAACCCAGACATAGCCACTCAGTTAGTGCTGTGCTCAGAAGATGACCAACTCCCAGTGATTCAGTTGTGGGACCTGCGCTTCGCTTCGTCACCCTTGAAGGTGCTGGAGAGCCACAGCAGGTAGCATCTCCAACCCTGTTCACACACGTGGGCCTCATTTAGCCACGGGCATCTTCCATGGCTTCAAAGACATTGCAGAGAACACCGATGTATCTCTAACTAAGAGGAGTTCCTTTGGAGCCTGGGCTTATGGGGAAGAGCTGGGATTCCATGTAACCTCCAGAGATGGGTCATGAGAAATATTTGAGCCCGTTGACCCTTGTTAGTTCCCATTACCATAATAACTACCTAAGGTAATCAACTTATAAAGAAAGAGCTTTGTTCTCTGTTCCTGATTGATTGGTGTCCTTACTTTGGAGACTTTGATGTGGTAGCAAATTATGGCAGGAGCGTGTAGGGAGAAAAGCCATTCATTCACCACAGCCAGGGAGCAAAAGAGAAGCAGGAAGCGGTCAGGTCCCAGCGTCTCCTCCAGAGCCTTCTTTCAGAGACCCACAGACCTCTCACTGCTACATCTGTCCTGTACTGGGAGGGTCCTAGGTTCTGCTCTGAGAACAGTGTTCATTTCTCTGAGTGGAGAGCCTCCTGCCAGACCTCTTAATAAAAGCAGCTTGGCTCCTATCGCTTCAGGAAGATCTGTCCTGAAGCTGTGACTCTTGAGCCCACAGCAGAGGAAGCAGATCCACCAGATCCACAGCGTATTTTAACCAGGGGGCCATGTTGTCTTTATTCCTCCTTTAGCGCTTCTCTCTCTCTCTCTCTCTCTCTCTCTCTCGTGTGTGTGTGTGTGTGTGTGTGTGTGTGTGTGTGTGTGTGTGTATGTGTGTGTGTGAGTATATTGTTCCTTAGGGGATGTCGACATGTTTATTGAGACAGTCTCATCACTGAGTCTTAGGCTCTCCAACTAGGGATGCTTGCTTAGCCACTCAACTCCAGAGATCTCTGTGCTTCTGCCTCCCCAGAATTAGATGGACTTGCCAGGTTTGTCACATAGGTGCTAGGGACCCACCTCAAGTCCTCAGGCCCAGATGGAAAGCGTTTCACCAACTGAAGCGTCTCCCAGGATCCTCCTTCGGGACTTTTGCGTTAGGTCTTTACTGGGGGACTAAAGGCATCCCAGAAACGGATGTTTGTGTGATTCCTACTAATTCACGATTCTCCTCTCATTGCTGAATGGCAGCAGGGTGGAGCAGTGCATAGCGCTCAGGGTGTGCTGTGGACTTTGGCTAGGCCACTGTCTAACAGCTCCTCGCTTTTCAAAGCTTTGTTCTCTTCTTTGAAAAATTCAGTTAAATCATCTGTTCAAGCGCTATCTAAGACATACAAGGTGCCCACTCAGGGCTGGCATTCCACAAACACCGGTTCCTCTTTGTTTTCATGTCTAGGGGCATCCTGTCGATGTCCTGGAACCAGGCCGATGCTGAACTGCTGCTTAGCACTGCCAAAGACAGCCAGATTTTTTGCTGGAACCTGTCAAGCAGTGAGGTAGGCCGGTCCTGCTGTGGGTGTGCTGTAATGGAGGTCTGATTGCAGGGGAATCCCAGCTACGTGTTCCTATGTCAGTTACCTACAGGCTGAGCTGTTCCTCATGGTTGCGCTCTCTTGTGGCAGGTGGTCTACAAGCTGCCCACACAGAGCAGCTGGTGCTTTGACGTTCAGTGGTGCCCTCAGAGCCCTCCCGTGTTCTCTGCTGTCTCCTTCGATGGCTGGATCAGTTTGTGCTCTGTGATGGGTAGGAGCTGGGAAGCCCAGCACATGAGGCAGGCTGACAAGGTTTGAAGGGCTTGGTCGAGAGTGCTGGAGGGAGGAGCTTTCTGCAGTTGGGGGATGAGAGAAGGGCACGTAGCTTGGGGAAAAGGGGAGCTCTTGAAGAGAGGGAAGCAGGCTGTGGGTTTTAGAGGCCATATTCTGTATTAGGTCCCCGACTTACCTGGAAGAAGCCCCTTTACCTCTGTTATTCACGCTGAACCTGTATCTCATTGTATGGGAGACATAGTTCCCTCTCTGCTGTGTATCTACCTTATGTCTCACTCCAATGTAGACTTTAAATATCGCTATCCAGAGGCTCAGACACCCGAGTCTCCCATCTACTTTCAGCCTCAGCCTCATCTCCTAGACTGTGGGAGTCTGCCCCAGTGAGGTCAAATTGTACATCACAAGGATTCATCCCAAAATCGAGTTTGTAGGAAGAGTTCCTCTCTGAGATGTCTCTCAGTGCTGGTGGCCTAGGTGGCCTTTCCCGCTCGATTTCCTCTTCCTTTAGCAAAGGTGAACCTCTCCCCACTACTGCAGGTGCCTGAGCAGGTGGCCCAAGCATCACTCATCCCTCCCTTGAAGAAGCCTCCCAAGTGGATGAGAAGACCGGCAGGCGTTTCATTTGCTGTAAGTGTCAGTGGCGTGTGCGGTGTTTGTGTGCAGTGCCTCTCGTGTGCCTGACAAGGAGCTGCATTCTCAGGAGGTTTGTTCCCAGTGCCTGCTCAGATCAGGTTCCACTCCGCCTCTCAAGCAGGTGCATAATGTAGCTCCCCACTCTACCCTCTCTCCTTTCTGCAACCTGGCTCACCTGCCAATGGAAGAGAGATTGACGGCTTTAGACCTCCTGCTTACGGTAAGAGCCTGAGATCCTTTCTGAGGTTTCCAGAACTCTTAGACGTCTGGACTGGTGGCAAGGAACATAGGAAGGAAAGGAAAACACATAGATTTTATCCTGCCATCCACCTACTCAAAGATTCTGAGCTTTCCCTGCCATAGAGACCTAAGGCTAAACATGCTCGGGCCCCACTTACCTTCCCCGTGACAGTTCCCTTCTCATTCTCATACGTACCTTGTAGTCTAGTTACGTGTGACTCATGTCATTTCTGCCCCATGAACAACTCCTCACCCTTCTTGTACCTTATCCGCCAGCTTCTCCCGTTTCCACCGAATCCCGTGGTGGACTTTGAGGACCTCATCCTTAAATACCACCTCTTCCTCCGTCCTTAATCCCAGTTAACCTCAGCTCCATTCTATTGAGATTTTTATTCCTGTAATTCTGTATTTTATATGGCATGTATTATATACAACGTATCATATGTGTCTGGAGACCCTAATAATAGATTCTGCAAGGCTAGGTTCTGCCTTGTTGGTTTTTATCCCCCAAGAGGAGAGCTTTTCAAACTCTAGTGTGAATAAAGGTCACTTGGGGATCTTACTTACACTCAGGTTCTGGTTCAGCGGCTCTGATGGTTCAGGGCTCAAGAAGACCAATTTCCCAGCAAGTTTCCAGATGCTATCTTTGCTGCTAGTCTGAGGACCAATGCTTTGAGGAGCAAGAAGGTCCTGAAGTGCCAAGCAATGCTTTAGCTACTGGATTTGATTAGGAAAAGGATGTATAAGAGGAGACGTTCTCACGTTTACAGTCAGTGGTTTTCTTACAAAGAAATGACTAGCATGCGCAGGAAGGAATGCCTTTCTAAATACCAGGAGTTGACACTGCGGGCGTAACTCAAGAGAAGGCTTAGCATGCCCGTGGCCCTGGACCAAAATGCTCAAGCACTGTCACTGCCACCAGCAGAAATGGCCACAGCGCTGGAATGAAGAGTTCTTGTCATAGCTCTGTTGTTAGTTAGGTGACTCTGAAGAAGGATTTCAGTATCTTATTTGTAAGAGAGAAGTAGGAGGGCCAGCACAGCATGCTTTACCAGTGCCAATTGTTAATTAATAACTTAAGTGTTTTTTGTGGTGCACAAAACTGCAGTCTAATGTTTGTTCTATAGGTAAGATGCTTCTGACTGGAAAATTCACTAAGGGAGTGTGGGGTTTAGGAAGGGAAATAAAGACTAGTTAGGGACTGGAGCCGTGAGCCAGTCCTGGTAACACACTGGACTGACTTGAAGGTTTCAAAATGACTGATGTTACCCTCACCCAGCTTCTGGTATTATTGTCTGGGGTGTGGCCTGGTGACTGGAGAGCTCTCTGGGACTTGTACTGTGTGACCAGGACTGCGAGTGGTCAGAGAAAGAATTGCGAAACCTCTGATGTTGTGCCATGTGCTTGATGTAAAGTGTCAGATTCGTCTGATGGCCTCAAGTGGAGTGGTGTGATAGGTAAAGGCCCAGAAGGGGGTGAGCTGAGCGATTTGGGAACGTGGAACACTCATGTAAATGATCAAGAAGATAGATGCTGGGGCAGACATGTTTGGCCCTAACTTTTAGGGGTCTCATGCATGCCAGAGGAATGTAAGTGTTCTTCTGTGGTCTGCCGAACCATTATACAGTCTAGGGTAGCAATAGGGTGCTGTGAACAACAGGGAACGTTGAATTGGAAGATGGAAAAAGACAAATGCTAGCAAGCACTCCAGTGACATAGTCTGTGATAGTACCATTCGTTTAGGCCACGTGCCGAGAGATGGTGGCACTGAACTGGGAAGTGGGAGAGAGTACCATGTGGTGACATTTTAAGCTGGCGATAGTAGATTTCTATAGTACCCATTTGCCACTCAATTCTTGGTCCTGTTTCGTTCTAGCAACTTCCTGTTGGTTTCCAATGTCTTAGTCATTATTCTGTTGCTGTGAAGAGACCTCATGACCAAATGTTATAAAAGCTAACATTTAATTGGGGGCTTGCTTGCAGTTTTAGAGGTTTAGATCATTATCATCACAGTGGAGGAGTATGCCAGCGTACAGACAGACATGGTAGCTGAGAGCTCTACCTCTGGATCTGTAGAGCAGGAAGAGAGAAAGCCACTGGGCCTGGCTGGGGCCCTTAAAACTCCAAAACCCACCCATGGTGACACACTTCCTCCAACAAGACCATGCCCACTCTAAAAGGCCACACCCCCAATCCTTCTCAAGTAGTGCCACGGAAACAGATGAGCCTATGGGGGGCCATTCTCATTCAAACCACCATAGTCTCCAAGGCTTGCTCAACAGATGGCCTGCTCTGAAATCTCGTTAGCTATTGACTTGAAAATGTAACCTCTTTCTTTCTTACACTTCCTTACCAGTTTGGGGGAAAGCTGGTTACTTTTGGCCTTCCCAGCATCCCCGTCCAGCCAGTGGCACAGACTTGTTCCCGCCCTGTCTTCATCAGTCAAGTCATCACAGAGTCAGAAGTCCTGACTCGGTCAGTTGTGCTGCAGGAGGCCTTGGGATCTGGAAATCTCCTTAATTATTGTCAGAGCAAGGTTCAGCAAGCGTCACTGCCATGCGAGAAGATACTCTGGCAGTTCCTGAAGGTAGGAGGCTTGAAGGCTAGCTGCTCTTTCCCGAGACCCAGAATTCCAGCCCCAGGAGACATAATAAGCACACTGTAATCATTTCTCCTGGCTTGGTATTTTTTTATGTCCTCTGGGCACAGGGTCTTTACTCTTTTCTAGAAGCTCAAAGCCCACTATAAAGTCTGGGGTGGTGGGGCGTTGCTGCTGCTGCTGCTGCTGCTGCTGCTGCTGCTGCTGCTGCTGCTGCTGGTGTCCTGGATACTTTGCCAGCCAAGGCAGCTGCTTTCATAGAATCACACCAAAGGAAGGGTTCACGGGAGAGATGCATGAACATAATGCAAGTTTTGGATTTGTTTGAGGTAACCCAGGGCAGGTCCCTGTTAGGCCACTCCACTTGAGCACCAGGGATACAGTTCTAGTCTTTGCTGGGTCATGTTATAACAAGGAGAGTGTGTGCTTGTCAGAGATGTGAGAGGTAGCTTGTGGCAGAGTGCTTGCCTAACATGCACAAGGCTTGGTACTACCTCTGTCTCTCTGTCTCTGTCTTTCTGTCTCTACCTCTCTTCCTCTCGCTTGCTCTCATACACACATGCATTCACAGACACAGTCACATGCAAACACATACAAAAGCACATGTATACATACTTACATGTGCCTACATATATACACACAAAAAATAAGTAAATAAATGTAAATTAAAATACCCAGAGCTCTGGAAAGCCATTTCCCAGGAAGGGCATGGAAGGAGGAGGAAGGCAAGAGATGTAAGAAAGACTATAGTCAGAATCTATGGGTCAGTGTGGGAGAAACAGAGAGTGGAGTAGGCTGGTCCTTGGTGTCAGCAATTTGGTGAGAAGCTGGCTTTGGGCACTGTTCCTGTGCACCCTCTGCCAGTGTCTTCTCAACCCTGCATTTAGATCTCAGGACCACGCAGGTTACACTTGGCATCAGTATCCTCACCAGGGCAGTGCCCCAGTCTCCTCAGGATGTGGAGACCAGGGCAGTGCCGGTGGCACTCTCCTTGTGGTGTGTTTTTCAGTATTTCATGCAACCATTCAGAGTTCCCTTCAGCTCCCTGTACAGCTCAGATGCAAAGAGATGATCCAGGTGGACACAGACGATGTGTAAGGTGCCCTGACTTGCAAGCTGCTCGGATAGAAAAGCCAACTGTCGGTTTCAGAGACCCCACAGGGATACGTCCAGTGCCCAGAGTCTGTGAAGCCAGAAACCTGACATGGTGTTCATATAGATTATTTATGATTTACCCAGTTCCAGGCCAGGCGCAATAACCAATCAGTTACAGGAAGCACCACTTCTAAACTGCCACGTTTACTCTCATTGGGTTACTAAGGTAAACTAAGTTAGGAAGTCAACTGAAGGTACAGTTCTCATGTCAACGTGGCAAAGGGTTGTGATAATACTGTCCACAGCCCAGCAAAAGCCAGTGAGGAGGAAAGGTAAAAGGTGGGACCACTGTTTCGAGGGTACTTTGATGGTCCATGGGGCTGTATGTGAGGGTATAATGGTACGGGTATCCATCACGATAGAGGAGAATGGTCATTTACATTCCTTTGATGGAAATGTTTCTGTATCTGTGGCTCCTTAGGTGACCTTAGAGCAGGATTCCAGGCCGAAGTTCCTTGGGCTGTTAGGTTACAGCAGAGAGGAGCTTCAGAAGAAGGTGAGTATAGCCCCACAGAACCCCGCAGAACCCCGCAGAACCCCGCAGAACCCTGCAGAACTCTGCAGAACCCCCGCTAGGTCCTCTGCTCGGGACACCTGGCCTCAATCCGTCACCAATGTGTGTTTTACCTCCTGGAATTAGGCCTTCTCTGGAAAAGTGGGCGAAGGATCTTAGAGAGTTTGGGGTGGGTGAATGGGGAGCATCAGACAATTGCGGGAGCCTGGCTGGCACTCACAAGGGTCTCCACACAGGTGGACACTTGCCTGAAGAGCAACTCGAAATCACAGGAAAGCCCTCAGCTTGAGGCGGTTGACCTCAAAAGTGACAGAGCACACAGCCCTTGTGCCCAGGTATGGTTGGAGCCCGGGGAGCCTGACTCCTGGGAGCACAGGAGACATGCCTTCTAGGGAACAGTCTCCATGCTGGTCCTTTCGCTTGTCCTCAGTAAGCTTCCCGGGGAGGCTTTGCTCACTTGGAGCCAGAGTAGAACACAGAGCCCACAGGATGCTTCCCAAACGGACCTGTGCATTCTTTCTGTTTTATATACTAGGACACAAATGGTAGCGCTCTTGCCTAGAGCATGCTGTCTGTGTTCTGGCTTCAGTTCCTACACAGTCACACCTGCCCCTCTGTGTACAGGCCTCCAAACACACTGCCAAGGAAGCCTCTGCATCTTCAGCCTTCTTTGATGAGCTGATACCTCAGAACATGACTCCCTGGGAGATCCCCACCACAGAAGGTACCCTGGCCCTGGGAGAGAGGAGATCACTGCATGGGAGCAGATGGGCCCAGAGTTTTTGGTCTTAAGAGTCACTTATTCTCCCTTGCCTCCCACCTAAAATGTCAAATACTGGTGGGTCTTTTCCAGCTAGTGGGTGCTGTGCTCGGTCTAGTGACTGGGCCCTTCTCTGGATGGCCTTCTGCCAAGAGCTTTTTTCTATTCCTTAGTTTTCTTGTTAAAAAAACAAAACAAAACGGTGACCTTGCCCACATCCCATTTGTGATCCTGCACACAAGGTCCTCCCTGATTTGAATCCTGTTTTAGAAAGTTTCAGTTGGACCAGGGCATCCTTGGGACACTGCATTTTGTTGCCCAGAAGTGAAACTTGGGGGTTTTGTGGAACCAGGCTGCCTAAGTTAGAGACAGTTTGCTTCCAACATGTGCCTCCCATACACCGCAGAGGAAGCCTTCACATCTCAGCCGTCTTTGAAGTGCTGGAGCCAGAGGGGAAAGCTCTGTGTTCTTGGGCAGGAAGTGAGTATGTGAGGGCCAGAGAGTGAGGAGGTGATGTGCTGTCTGCAGACACTGATGGACTCCTGAGCCAGGCTCTGCTGCTCGGGGAACTGTGGTCTGCTGTGGAGCTGTGTTTGAAGGAGGAACGCTTTGCCGATGCCATCATCCTGGCTCAGGCTGGGGATGCAGAGCTGCTCAAGTGGACACAAGAACGCTACCTAGCCAAGAGGAGAACCAAAACCTCCTCGGTACTGCCCGTCACCCAGGAGAAGAAGGGAGGGGATGGCTTGGACCTGGGCAGGTAGAGGCCCGTCCCTTAGGGCTGGTGTGTGAAATCTACCTGTCTCTCTACTCTAACGACCTCTACTTCATTGCTAGCCATGCTGAGCATTCTAACATGAGAGGCTCTGTTGGAACATCCCTGCTGACTGTGCTGGACGGAAGGCTGAGGGTCTCTCCCTTCTTGCCCAGTACAGCTTCTAGCCTGTGTTGTAAAGAAGAATTGGAAGGACCTAGTATGTGCCTGTAGGCTGAAGAACTGGAGAGAGGCGCTGGCCTTGCTACTGACGTATTCAGGGCCAGAGAAGTTCCCTGAGCTCTGTGGTAGGTGTGAGTCTAGCATGTGCCAACAGATTTATGCAAAGTGGAGGCAGAGGGTCGATCAGCCTGGGCTCTGGAAGAAAGGGCTCAGCCAGGAGAGGGACTGTAGCTTCTTGTTTCTTGGAGGCATCACATAAGTTCTGTCTTATTTCTCTGTCACATGACAAATTCTTTGACTGTTTCTATAGAGTAAGTTTAGCTTAAAAGATTTATCTTTTATTTTTATTTATGTATTATGAGTATTTTGCCTGCATTTATATAAGTGAATGTACCATGTGTATGTATGCCTGGGTCCCATTGAAGGAGGAATTAGACAGAATCACTGGAACTGAAGTTATAGTTAGGTGTGAACTGCTGAGTGGGTTCTGGGAATCGAACCCAGGTCCTCTGTAAGAATGGGATGTGCTCTTTATCATGTGGCCATCTCTCTCCCCTGAGTTGTCTTAAAGCCAGTGAAGACACTTGTCTGAGAGATCAGTCTTTCACTTGTTTCCAAATGTGCAGGAAGAGTAGCGTAGGGAAGCTGTGCTGGTAAACATGTTTGCATCTCTCCACAGACATGCTGGGAACTCGAATGGAGCAGGAGGGAGGCAGGGCACTCACCTCTGAAGCCAGACTCTGCTATGTGTGCTCAGGGAGTGTGGAGCGGCTGGTAGAGAGCTGGGCAAAATTCCAGCAAGCCTCGAGCCCCATGGCTCTGCAGGTACCTCTCCTCTCCAGAGTTTCGGCCACTAGTGGTAGGGTTGTTCAGATCAGAGAGGTGGGACATCTAGGTAAGCTAGAACCAAGTGTTAGGGAAGAGCAGAGGGCCCTCCGTGCCTAATGTCAGGAATAAACCACCTTACTCCCTCAGGATGCCTAGGTTGGCGATGAGCCTTCAGAAAATGTTGCCATTCAAAGACTCACCACACAAGTCAATCCAGTATTTGAGAATTTCAGTGAAACATTCTATGGACCTAAACTGTATCAGGTGTTCTGTAGGTAATCAGAGAAGTTGAAGTCATAGGCTTTTGGGGAGAACAGAGTCTCATATGAAACAATTCAGTCTGGTTGATGACATACATGCAGGAAGGGATAAAGAGGTACCAAGAAGAGACAGATGCATAGAAATCCAAGGCCTGGATGCAGTCCGTTGGTCCCAACCTTAATAGCTTAAGGAGTGAGGCCTCCTCCATCACGTCTCTTTCATGTGACTGTCTGTTGCCATCACCATGATGTCCAAGTGCTCTTTCCCATGGTGCGATGTTCCTGGAGCCATCATTCATGGTACAATGGTCCTGGATGAGCCACCAGGACAGAGCAAGGTATGCATGGAAAAGGTGGATCACCTTCATCTTTGTCCCTGCAGGAGCTAATGGAGCAGGTGACAGTCCTCAGCAGGAGCCTAGAGCTCCTTCAGGGCTCTAACAAGATGAGCCCAGGTCCTGCCACAACACACATGCTCACCCAGTATGCCGGTCTCCTGGCAGCCCAGGGCAGCCTAGCTACTGCCATGAGCTTCCTACCCAGCGACTGTATCCAGGTGAGAGTGGCCATGATAAAGAGCAAATCATCTTCTTCATTCATCCAACAGCACGAACACCCATGCTTTACATCCTGAACCAATGCTGTAGCGCCTAGGACAGATACGATCTTTCTCCTTTAGCAGCCCACAGTCTGTTGGGAGAGATCACCTATCAGTAACTTACAGTGTCCTAACAGAAGACTGCGCTGAGCACTGTGGGACTGCAGGGAAGAGGTGGCTTTCCCGGAGATCTGAAGGAAGGCTTTCCAGGGCTTAAAACAGCTGAACTAAACCTTCAAAGAGAAGTGCACGTGGGGCACTCCTGGCTCAGGATAGCCAGGAGGGAGGTGTGCAAGTGTTTGGCAGGGATCAGGGAACTTTGGGTCTCTGTGTTACTAGAGAATATATAAACAGTTATCCAGAGTCTAATGAAAGAGCCAGGCTTGGAAGAGAAGATGTTTGCTAGTTTTCATTTCCTAACCCAGCTCTTCCTTATTACAACTTTAGCCAGCAGTTCAGCAGCTGAGAGATCGGCTTTTTCATGCCCAAGGTTCTGCCGTCTTAGGCCAACAGGCTCCTGCTTTCCCTTTCCCCCGAGTTGCTGTAGGAGCTGCCCTCCACTCCAAAGAGACATCATCATACAGAAGGGGGCTTCAGCCTCCTCAACAGGTAGGACCTTATCTGTTAATTAGTTTATCGGTCCATTCAAAAGTGATTATGGTCGTAGACACTTGGAATGATTTTAGTGTCCAAAACCAGATGAAAATTTCCTGCTTCACAGAACCATTTGAGAGTCAGGTATTTTTTTCTAGTAACTGTTCACTGAACAAACACTAGAATCTTAGAACATGAGGGACACAAATTATAATCTTTGCCCTCAAGTAGTTCATCTAGTGGAAGGATAGCGTATTCAAAAATATGTAGAATTTAGAATAGCCATAATTGATATGGCAGGGTACTATGGGATTATATAGAAAGAAAAGAAATTTCCTGTGGGGTGTGTGTGTGTGTGTGTGTGTATGTATGTGTGTGTATGTATGTGTGTGTGTGTATGTATGTATATATATATATGTGTGTATGTGAGTGTATATGTATGTGTGTGTATGTGAGTGTGTATGTGTGTGTGTGTATGTGAGTATGTGTATATATGTGTGTGTATGTGAGTATGTGTATATATGTGTGTGTATGTGTGTATGTGTGTGTGTATGTGTGTATGTATGTGTGTATGTGTATGTATGTATGTGTGTGTATGTGTGTGTGTATATATGTGTGTGTGTGTGTATGTGTGTGTGTGTGTGTTGAGGAGTGAAGCTCAGGAATATTCTAGAATGGCTATGATGCTGGTTATTTGATCTGAGACTTTAAGAAAAGTGTTACATTTTATAAGATTTATTTTTAAATTTTTATTCACATAATAAAAACTGTGGTCAAGATGTCATATACGAGAGAAGAATAAACAAACAAACAAACACCAGTGGGTTAAGGGAGTACTCTTAACCACTGAGCCATCTCTCCGGTTATCACTCTGCTTTCTACAATTTTTATTTGTTTGTTTGTTATTTGACATGCTGACTGAAGTTTCCCCTCCCACCCTTCCCCAAGTCCCTCCCTCCAACTTTCTCCCTCCTCCCCACCCCATCTGTGCCTCCCATGGATATCAATTAGCCATGGCATAGCAAGTTTCAGTGAAACCAGCCCCCCCCCTTTTCTATTAAGGCTAGATGGGACAATCAGGTAGGGGTAAGGGTCCCAAAGGCAGGCAAAGAGTCAGAGACAGCCCCTGCTCCCACTGTTAGGAGTCCCACATGAAGATCAAGCTACACAACTGTAACATATCTGTGGAGGGTCCATGTCAGTCCCTTGCAGGCTCCCTTGTTGGTAGTTCAGTCTCTGAGAGTTCCTATCGGTCCAGGTTAGTTGATTCTGTGGGTTTTCTTGTGGTGTCCTTGACCCCTCTGGCTCCTACAATTCTTCTCCTTTCCCCCCATGATTCCCCAAGCTCTACCTAATATTTGGCTGTGGGTCTCTGCATCTATTCCCATCAGTTGCTGGTGAAGCCTCTCTCATGACAACTGGGCTGGACACCAATCTATGAGTACAGCATAAAATCACTAGGAATCACTTCGGTGACGTTTTTTTTCCGACTTGTGTTTGGTTTGATCTTAGGTGTCTGGGCTCTCCAGCCTCTGGTTCCCGGCCCTCCGGGCAGTGACAGGGGTGGGCTCACTCTCATGGCATCACGGGTGTCAAGCAGGACCAGTCACTGTTGAACACTCCCACAATTTCTGTGCTACCTTTACCATCCTGTAGGCAGGACAAAATGTAGGTCAAAGGTTTTGTGGCTGGGTTGGTATCCCAATCCCTCCACTGGAAGACGTGCCTGGTTACAGAAGATGGCCAGTTTAGGCTCTGTATCTCCCATTGCTAGGAGTCTTAGCTAGGGTCACTCTCATGGGTTCCTGGGAGTCTCCACTGTACTAGATTTCTAGCTCATACCAGAGATCCACACAGCACCCCCCCCCAGTTGTCTCTTCAGTATTCTCTCCCTCTGTCTCCCACCTCCATTCCCCAACCTGATCTTATTCCCTTTTAAAAAAAGTTGTTCTTTTGTGTTTGTTTGTATTTGTTTTTGTTTTTGTGACAGGGTCTCACCATATAGTCTCAGTGGGTCTAGAACTCACTATGCAGACCAGCCTGGTCTTAAACTCATAGAGATATGCAAGCTTCTGCCTACTAAGTGCTGGGATTAAAGGCCTGCACCCCCATACTGAACTTGAAAAGGAGGTTTTTTAAAAAATATATTACGTGTGTGTGTGTACATGTGTGCCATGGTGCGTGTGTAGAAGTCAGAGAACAAGCTGTGGGAACTAGGTCTCTTCTAACATGTGGATCAAGCTGTTCTCCAGCCCTTCATTGGATATTAAAGATTAAGTTACTCAGACACAGGAATCAGGACATTACGTCTACCTCAGCCACAGAGGACAGATGTGCAAGCACATTGAACCAATAAGAAACAGCAGCTTTCCAATAAAGACCGACAAAACGTCAATGGGTTGTGGTCCTGGGATGGGATTAAATAAAGGAATGACTCGTGGAAAGTAGATAACAGAGAATCCGGCGTTGTACACTAAAGACCTTCAGCTTGACCCTGGTGTTGCTACAGGGATGGG
Source organism: Mus caroli (assembly GCF_978045245.1). Taxonomy (NCBI): domain Eukaryota; kingdom Metazoa; phylum Chordata; class Mammalia; order Rodentia; family Muridae; genus Mus; species Mus caroli. The sequence goes on from NW_028227275.1 coordinate 16,781,692, forward strand.
GCATGGGAGGAATGGCCACAGCACACCAGCTCCCTGACCTCTTTCCCTCTTCACAGGTCCCAGCTCCATCTGTGAGGCCGAGGACCACAGCTCAGCCATCATCAGTGATGCCCTTCAGCCCCTCCCAGCCCAGCCCTTCTCAGGGCTCAAGTGACCAGAGGGTCCTTGGGCCCCAGGCAATCCTGCCTGGGCATTTCGTCCCTGGAGTAAGGCCTGGTGAGTAAGGGAAGATATCTTCTGGTGGAATATGAGGTCTCAGAGAAGACAGGCATGCAGATAGACATCCTGCCTCCCCAGCCAATGCTCATGTTGCCCGGAGAGGCCGTTGTTTTATATGGGACAGCATCTTGTGTAACTCAAGCTAACCTCCTACTTTCTGTGTAGCCCAAGATGACCTTAAACTGATCTTTCTGCCTCTGCCCCCAGTGCTGGAATCACAGGAGTGTACCCAGCTTGTTTTGTCTTTTTAACACATTTTATTAAATTCTGGTTTTGAACATAAAATAAAGTATACAGAGCACGGGGGGGGGCTTGAGTGATATCCAAGAAAATATACCAAAAATTTTTCTATTTTTGAGAAAATTGATTTGGGATTGAAATCTGGATTCATAAGAGTTCTCTTTATTGAATCCCTCCTTATATGTGCGCTCTCTCTCTCTCTCTCTCTCTCTCTCTCTCATATGTGCTCTCTCTCTTTCTCTGACTCTCTCTCTTTCTCTGACTCTCTCTTTTTCTGGCTAAAGGCTTAGTACTTTTGGCAATATACCAAACTAGTTACGTCTGTCATTTCAATTCACTAGTAATATTCTGAGGGTCAAATAAAGAATAAAGTTAGAGAATACTTTGCAAAGTGTAGATTTCTTTCTACATGGACTAATCCTTCATTGTTATTATTGGTTGTGGGTTTACAAATGTGTGTGTGTATGTTTAATGGACTCTTGCTTGGTTTCCAATTCCTGGTCTCAAGAGACCTTGTCCCAGCCTCCTAGGTGTCCCTGCAGGTGCTACCACACCCACTTTTCTGGTTTTCTGTTGGTTTGTTCCTGCATGATGTTCTCTGAGTCCCTCCCAAATGAAGGCTGGTGATAAGTTACTTATTTCTCCTCTCCTGCAGCTTTATCTCAGCCACAGCTTTCCGGAGGACAAAGTGTTCCAGCTGTAAACCCAGCTGGATTCTGTGGAGCATGGCCTCTTCCTGGCCTCACTCCAGTCATGGCATCCCCAGACTTCATGCAGCCAGGCTCCGCCCACCTGCCTGAAACTCCTAGACTCCTCCCTCTGCCTCCTGTGGGACCACCAGGTCCCAACCCTCTGAGCTCCCAGGTCCCAGCCTCTCCTGTCACTTTCTCTGTGGCCCCCCCTCCTGGAGGTCCAGGAGCACCGTGCTCTAGTGCCCTCCGGAGCTCTGGCATCTTGGCCACTTGTCCAGGTCAGTCCTCTTTCCATAGTTGCTTCCTGCGGGTCATTGCCACCTCTCTTCCCCTTCTCACTATTACTTTGGGAGTCTTGTTCCTCAAGCCAGTGAACTAAGGCCCTTTGTCAGTTAGGAGTATGACTGACCTACAGAGGGAGGTATGGCAGACTCTAACTAAAAGAATTTCTCCAGCTTTTAGGTTAAACATCATCAAGGTTCTTAACCATGCCCCTAAAATCCCTGCCTTTTGTTCTTTAGGACCCCAGGACTCCTGGAAAGTTGCTCCAGCTTCCCAGGGAAACCCCCAAAGGAAAAAGGTCGCTGCATCTTTCCCTAACCAGTGACCCACTTCCTAGTTCTTTAAGAACTCAGCCCCACCCTTCTCATATTTGCTTGCTCTCCTCCAAGTGGGTGTGTGCCCCTCAGCACCTCTCTCTTTAGAGCACACACTGTTCTGTGTTCCAGTTCCCCGCTCCCCATCCTGTTTCTTTGTTCAAGATCAGCCTGTGGTGTCTCTGGGTCCGCTCATAGGCTTCTCTTTATCTCTGTAGCTGCCTGAGACATTCATGCCTCCAGCACCAATTACAGCTCCGCTTAGGAGCCTTGGCCCTGAGCCACAACAGGCCCTGCTACCTCAGCCCCTAGTCTCCAGTACGACCCTGCCTCCTCCTGGAGCCCCAAGAGAATGCAGCCTGCAGGTGACAAGAACTGTGGGCCCCTCCCCTAATGCTTCCCCACCCTACTTGGGCAAGAAAAGTGGGATCATAGAAACTGGACTTTTTGCTCAAGGTGGAAGTAACCCTTGAGCCTGAAGGGGTTCTTCTTCCTGGAGAGGAGGGAGGGGTGGCTCTCAGCTCTGCAGCAGCAGGTATGACCTTGAGTCACAGGTCACTAGGCCTTAGGGAAGCCATGAGGACAGCTCACCTCCAGTCCTGCCTCACTGTCCCCTCGTTAGCAACTCCAGCCACTGCCTCCTGAGAAGGTGGGGAAGGAGCTGCCCCCAGAGCATCAGTGCGTGAAGGACAGCTTTGAGGCACTCCTTCAGCGCTGTTCCCTGACCGCCACTGACCTTGTAAGTATGGGTCTCCCTGAGCCTGCCTCTTCACAGCCTCAGCAGGCTCCTAGATGCCTCAGATGTAGGCCAGCGACGACCTCGCTGACCCTGGAGTGTGGACTACATCTTAAAGTTCTTTGATGTCCAGATGAAGTAGGGGAGGGCTTGGAGTCTGCCCTAAGTGCCACTTCTCAATAGCAGGACCAGAGAGCATGGGGATTTACAAGAGCAGGGCACGTTAGAGAGGGTGGAGCTGGCAGGAGAGAACCACCATTCAGTCACTCACTGGCTGTGTCGCCTGATCAAGCCTCTTGCCATCTTTGGACCTCCACTTGGTCTGTGAAATGAAGGAACTAGTAGCGAGCCGTTGTAATTATTTTATATCATATCTGTTTATAGTGTTGTACAGTGTGAGCCTTTGAGCTAGGGTCAGGAGCCATTTTTCTCCCTGCAGAAAACAAAAAGGAAGCTGGAGGAGGCAGCCTGCCGCCTAGAATGTCTGTATGAGAAGCTTTGCGAGGGGACAGTAAGTACCTAACTTACTCCCTCTGCCCGGTGCCTCTCTACTCCCGCCTGGTCTCAGAGACATCTTCCTGGACTGAGGTCTGGACCTGCCCATGCTGTTAGAGCTGGGATTGGGGTAGGCTCATCTAATCCAAGGGTTCAATCCCTCCCCAGCTCTCGCCCCACGTCCTGGCTGGGCTCCATGAAGTTGCCCGATGTGTGGATGCCGGAAGCTTTGAGCAGGGCCTCGCGGTGCATGCGCAGGTGGCGGGCTGCAGCAGCTTCAGCGAGGTATCCAGCTTCATGCCTATGCTGAAGGCCGTCCTCACCATCGCACACAAGCTGCAGGGCTAAGTCAGGACTCTCTTCTACCAGGAGGCCGCCTCTGCTGTTACTTAACGTGTGGCAGAAAGGGGGATTTTTTTTTTTCAACAGAGTGTATTTCCCCCAATCTCCTCCCTTGCTGCCAGGTATGTGACGCTGGGGGCTTGGCCCCACGCCAACTGAGTGTCTCCTTCTCATCCCTTTATGCCTGGCCACCTGGAACTTACCCTGGGTGCTTCCACCTGAGAGGTGATGCTCAGAGTTGAACCTTACTCTCTCTAATGTAGCAGTCCTTTTGAACAAGTCATGGACATGAGGTACTAAACAAAATCAAGAGAGGAAACCCGGACCTTTTAAAAAAAAAATAAAATCTTTTACCAGTGGTGGTAGTGGCACAGGCCTTTAATCCCAGCACTCGGGAGGCAGAGGCAGGCTGATCACTGTGAGTTCCAGGACAGCCAGAGCCATACAAAGAAACCCTGTCTTAAAAACCAAAAAGGGAACTTCTCATGTGTTGGCATCACTCGGGGTGGGCTGTCAGGTGCTGAGTGAAAGGGTGAAGTGCCTTCTGTTTAGACTCTGGCGCGATGGTTCTTAACTCACACCATGTGGGTCGTGATCCCCTTGGGAGTCAGTGACCGTTCCACAAGGGGTCACCCAAGATGATTGGAAAACACAGATATTCGTGATGATAGCATGAAGTAGCAAAGAAAATAATTTTATGTTTGGGGTCACCACAACATGGGCTGGTGTATATTAAGGGGCTGCAGTACTAGGAATCACTGCCCTAGAGAGTGACCCTCGACACCACCTAGGCTGGAGCCTGGCCCAAGGCCTTAAACTATCTGTGATTATTTTTAGGAATCAGAGCCTAGCTTCTCAAAGGCCCAGGGCTCCTCTTCCCCTCAGCTATCTCGTGTCTCTCAGCTACTTCCTCTGGCCATGGTTCCATGCTGACCTCCTATCTGTGCAATAAAGTGCAATGACCTGTTTCCCACTCCGACTCCTCTGCATCCTACCTTGCTAATGCCCCTCTCAAGAACAGAGAGGTGTGGCTTCCTGTACTGTAGAGGAAGACAGAAGAAAGGTCTGGGGAGAGATAAGAACTCCAAAACTGAAGAACTTAAAAGAAAATATGTGTTTGGGAGTTTTGCCTGCATGTATGTCTGTGTACTGTGTATATTACCTGGTGCCTACGGAGGCCGGACGAGGACACCTATTAGTGCTGAGAACTGAACCTGCGTCCTTTGGAAGACCCAGCCTAAGGAAATAACTTTTTAAAGTGTAGTCCCATGAATGGATTTGTGTTATAGGTCTTTCCTTGCAACATCTGTAGCCACACTGCTTGGTGTGTGTGTGTGTCTGTGTGTGCCCGCATGCGCGTGCACGTCTGTCTGTGTCTGTCTGTCTGTCTCCATCTGTGCCTGACAGTGAGCTGCAGGGTTTCCCCCACACCACTTCAGGGCTGAGTTCAGCTGCACAAAGGGCCTGGGTGTGAAGCCAGGGGGTACCAGGCCTAATCCTGTTGTCCATCCATCATGTCTGCAGGCTAGATGTGTGTGTTTGGGAGGGAGGGATTGTTAGGCAGTATTTGTTTGTAAAGCCACTTGCTCTTCAGATAATACTTGTGCTAACTTCTATTGATGAAGCAGTGTGAGCCCCAGCAAAGTCCTTTCCCAAAGTGTCTTTGAAGCCAAGAGCCCATTGAAGGGAAGAAAGGCGGGGAGAAGGGATTAGTTTGTTCAGCAGCTGTGAATTTCAGTGGGAGGTTGATGAACTCTGAAGTCTTTGTTTAAATTAAAGGAGGGGGAGAGAAAAAGCCGCTGCTGGAGCGAGAGCCCCACTCGGGGCCCTGAACTAACACAAGGAGAAGTCTGAGCTGCAGGGAGCTGTGTACTGACTGCCAAGACTTTTCCCAAACACTTTCCGAAAAGGTGTTGTGAGAAGAGAAGGGGCGGAGTGGCGGATTAACATGTGAAATGAAGTTTTCATTGACTCCGGGCGGGGGTAGAAGGCTGTTTTAATGGCATTTTGTTCCCCTATTTTCTCTTCTTGAGCTCTTTAGAGATATTGTTTTGCTAAGACAGGCTTTCTTCCCCCTTCTTTCCAGTCTGAGGGTTGCCTCTATGGGAGCCAACATAAATATTTCTCCTCCAGGAATGTGGGTTAATTAAAAGGAAATGAATGAGTGGAAGCATCCAATCCAGACCCACAATAGGCGAGTGCCCTGGCCTGCCCTCCCTCCCACCACCACCAGCGCTACCAGCGTGCCAAGGAGGAGCCTTTCTCTCTCCACACTGACCTGCTCCTGAGGCCAAGTGAGGGTGGGATTCTTTTAAAGAAAAGAAAGCCCTGCTTGTGTGCAGGCTCACCAGCCAGGGGCAGGAAGGAGACAGGGTTTTGCTCACCCTACCCAGAGTTCTTGTCACTTCTCAGGACCCCCCCCCCTTCTGTCCTCAGACTGAGACAGATGGGCTCCTTAAGAGCCCACAAGAGGAGGGAAGGGGTCTGGGTTGCTGGGCCACCGTTTTTCTCAACATCAATTTAGATGTGTGGGGTTTTTTGTTTTTGTTTTTTAAGTTTGACTAGCTGACCTCAGAGGTGTCTAATCTTCCCAGTCAGCAGTCAGCATCTCTAGAGTTGTCTGCACAGTCTCAGTGAGTTAGTGTAGGACTTGAAGCCATGAACTGAGGGATGCTTGTGTGTTGTTAGCTGTCTCCACTCCAGTGTGTATAGCTTGAACAAAGGCATGAAGGCGTAGTGCAATGGGGAGGAGGTTCTCTGTAGAACTGGGATGAACTGGGAGTCACTCATACCCATTTGGTGATACAAAGTATAATCTATGGAAGAAATGACAAGCCGGAGGAGGCATTTGGAGTCTGACTTTAAAGTTCTGAACACAGAAGCATGATGCTTCCATGTTTCTGCTGAGAGCCCTGGAAAAATGCAGCTTCACGCTCCCATGTGGAACCCTTATAGTTTTCAGTTGCATTGCTGGGTTTTCTTCTGTACACTTATCAAGTAACTGTCCAGTAAGACCTGGGATTAACACGCACTGCTGAAAGATTGGGAAAAAGGAGAGCTGAGGAGGCTCAGAAGGCACAGGTAAGAATTGCTCACAGCTGGAAGTGAAGTAGCAAAAGACCCCAAAGGGAAGGGAAGTATGTCCCCTGCTAATACCAGGAAAAACTGCCTCCCAGAAAGTTTTAATAGGACCAGAAGATGCCCAGAGGTTTAACGAGGCCACTGTCCTTCCGAATGTCAGGGGCCTTTCACTCTTCCGGGGTAGTCACTGTGGCTTTGGCATTGTGAGCTCAGCTCTGTACTTGCAGCAGAAGAGGAAGAAAGTATAGAATTTGAACGTCTCTGCTTCAAAAGTGCTGTGGATACCCACACCCAGGTCTTACCTAGGGCAAGGAGCAGCTATGGGGAAGGTCTGGGCTGAGCTTGCTCTTCAGTTCTCCCAATACCCATTTCATAAACAAGACCCTGCCAGACTGCCCAAGGAAGAAACTCAGAAGCGGCGCTGAGAGCTCTGGGCTTCCAAGTGAATGCATTAGCGGAAGGTTTATGTGGGTGATTTACTAATCCTTGGCAGATTAACCTCAGTCAAATCAAACTAGCTACTTAGGCAGTCAACTACAGGGAGAAGATGGTACCCTGCCAGAGTGGGAGGGAGGAGAGAGCTTAGAGGGTACATTTCTGCTGTGCTTCCCTCTCAGCAATCAGCGAGGTCAGGACCTGGGAGAAGGGACATATATCAGACTGCAATAAATTAAATAGGTTAAGGCTCTGAACATCCTCTTAGCAACAGTTTCAGAGTGTGGGGGTGGAGCCGGTGAAGGTTTACTTATCAAAGAACGCATCTGGCAGATGTTCTGAACCCTGCCTATTTGAGAACCAGGTATTAGGGTCTGGTTTCTCCTTCCTATGCCCTTCCTTAAGAGGCACAGATCCAAAAACCTTGATTTGCCTGTCTTGGCTCAGAAGATCAAAGCTCCCGCGGAGAAGGAGACAAAGTTAGACGCTGCTATGATACAAAGTAATCAGAAAATGATTGCCAACCTGCCTACTACAGACCTCTACCACTCCGAGACCCCTTGGGTGTGACTGGAGTATCTTTGGTGTTTAGGAAGGTCACTGCTTAGCTGAAGTCTGCCAGTGACATGATGTCACAGAGGAGTAACATTTGGTGTGCAAGTTTGACTCTGGGGTTACCTCTTACCCCTTATTCAAAGGCTTACTTCTTCCCTTTTTCTTTCTTTCTGTTTTTGTTTGGTTGTTGTTTTGATTTGGTTGTGGTTTTTTGTTTTTCTTTCCAGAAATAGTAGGGAAATGAGAAGACAAAGTGTTAAGATTCTTGAATAATCAACAGCGGGGAGTCTAGGCCTAGAGGCTCTGGCTCACTGGAGGGAGGTGAAGCTATGGTGAGCAAGAGAAGGGCCGCGTCTTTCCCTGTACCCTGAATATCTGAGAGGGGCCCTTCCTAGGCCTGATAAGCTAGGTCCAGCATTGGGCGACCATTGGGGTCCGAAGTAGGGTAGAGTGGGGTGAGGAGACTCGCCTGTTTTCATCCTCTTCTCAGGAACATCTTGCAGAATTTTATAACAGTTTTGAGACCTACGAGTGAGCTACAAAGTGTCACTCGGTAGAGACTGCGGCCTCCTCCTGTCAGAATCTCTGGGCTAGGGAGTGCGAGGTCCCCCATTCTGGGTTCCTCTATTTCCGGGGTCTCTAAAGGAAGCCGAGGACGAACAGGGGTGGAGGCAGAAGGGATAGATACCCTTAGGGGTTCTTCCCGGGTTTGTGCGCAGCGCCTCTGAGCGGCCGCTCTGCGCGGCTGCAGAAGTACTTGGTGACCCGCCGGCGGCACTGCTCGCAGCGGACCGCGCAGCACCAGTGAAACTTGCAGTTGCAGCTGGACACTGTCTCGGCGCGGCGCTCCTCCACCGCTAGCCCGCAGTCCCCGCACAGTCGGCGACAACTGCGGCGCTCCCAGCGACCCAGGGCGCGCCCGCGCCGCAGACACTCTCGGCCCTCGGTGCCTAGCAGCCCCAGGGTCTTGTTTTCCAGGCAGTAGTCTGGGGAGTCCTCCAGATGCACCAGCTCGCGTGTGGAGATGGAGCGGAAGGTGTCGGCGATGGCGCCGCGGCCCGCCGCGCTGTTGCCCGCGCCCTGCAGCAGGTCCACCTTGAGCGCCGCGTGATACTTCTCCTTCAAGTGCGCGCCTACCTCCCGGAACTCTGGCAGTTGCAACCAGCAAGTCTGCGTGGTGCAGCTGCCGGACACACCGTGGCACTTACACGTGCGTTTCATAGTGCCCTTGACCGCCTGGGGGAGAGAGCAGCACGTAAGCCACCCGAGCTGGAGCAGTTGCCAGGCGCCTAGCTAGTGAGTGGCCAGACGATTGGGTAAAGTCAGTGAAAGAACCCAAACGTTGGAGCTGGTACTGGATGGAGCCTAGTGCCAAGGGCTGCGGGACTCACCTTGCGGCCAGCCTCATTGTTGTGCAGATTCATGGCTGCCCGGGCATCTTGTCCTGTCTCGAGGGCATCCACAAACTGCTTGGAAATTGCCTCTCCGAAGCCCACGTTGTCACTGCAGCCTCCCCAGAGCCAACCTTGGCCCCCTGAAAAGGCGAGAGCAGGAAAAGTCACAGAGTCCAAAGCTTCATGAGCTCTCATTTCTAATTGGATGAGGCAGGGGTGGTGGGGCGGGGGTGGGTGGGTGGGTGGGTGGGTGGGGAGGGTTATAGTTGGGTGAGTGTTCTGTCTCTGGATTGGTTTCAATCTTGTTTTTGCCACCTTGTGTGCCCTCTTTCAGTCTGAGCCAATCCCCTGCTCAGGCCTTGTGACATAGCTAGCTGTCAATTGGATTCCGCCCTTGTGCTTCTCTTGGAGAGTGCACGTGTCTGGCAGGTGGGCGGTTGAAAGGGACAAGAGTTCACCTTTGAAAGAGGAAGAGGAACCTAACTGAAGTAATATGGAGCACCCGAAGTCAGAAATTAAGTGACAGGGCACAGAGGTTGTGGATGGCAGTGGAAAAGCATGGGGTGGGGCCAACTTAGGATAAAGCAACAGGAAAGGAAGTCCTCTGGGAGGGACAGGTGACTGAGTCTGCGCATACTTCCATTATCACTGTGTTAAGGAAGCTGCTCTGGGAGAACAGGGCAGGGTTGTCCCTGGCGTGTGGGGGCTGGAACTGGCTCGCTCTCCTTCAGCATTATTCCCCTCATAAACTCTTTTTTTTATTCCTCCAAGTTCCCACCATGCTTTTCATTGTGTAAGTGAACTTCCTGGGCTGCCTGTGCTCCTCAGTACACCCCTCCCCCCCCCACCTCATCCCATTTCTACTCACCCAGTTGTCCATTTCGGGAGTCATCACAGCCACAGTTGTCAAAGTCTCCGAGGCTGCAGTTTCTAGTCAGGGTGTACATAACCCCAGCAGAGCTGATGGCGTGCACAAATGCTGTCTCCCGGTTAGCTGGGGAGCCAAAGCCCCTCAATGGTTAGAAGAGGTTGCAGTTCCTCTATATCACACACACACACACACACACACACACACACACACACACACACACACACAACTCCCAGCTCTGCCTCTTCCTCCTGTGTCTTGTAGCTTTCCCTCTTCCAGGGTCTGTCCCATCCCTGGTCTCAACCCTGTCCTCCTTCCCGACCACCCGTCTTTTCATTTCAAGTCACACACTGAAGTCTAGAAATCCCGCAGTCAGCTTCAAAAGCTCCTCAAATGGGCAGCCTTCAGCGCAATTGTTTATCCTTTCTGGGGTAACCTGGTCTCCAAGTTTCTCCTGGCTCAGCACCTCTCTCTCTAAGCCCTGGGAAAGGAGGATGTTATCAGGGTGAGGATTTATGACCCTCACCTGCATCTCCGTGTTACTTAGATCCTGACAAAGCCTTTCGCCAACTGGGCAGCCTAAGATAGCACAGGACTGGAGATGGGGCAAAGCGTATGAACAGGGAGAAAGGGAGGGGGAAAGGGAGGAAGGGAGGGAGGGAAGGAGGGAGGGAGGGAGGTAAAGAAAGAAAGTATAGACAGAAATAAGGGACAGAAAGAAGGGATCTCAGGAGAGAGTGGTGACCTGAGCAGAGACTGGGTGAAAGTTGAGGATACAGAAGAGGAGAGGCCCAAGCTATGTCCAGGGCTCCTGGAGCCGAGGCCAAGGCTTTCCTTACCGCTCCGAAGTCCACCATGGCTGGACAGCTGTAAAGCTCTCTCGGGGCAATTCCAACGGTCCCAAGCAAACTGGTATTTACACTCTTCAATACCACTCTGGGCGCCAGCGGCCACGCTGCTGGAGTAGACCAGGTAAGCCTACAGGAATATGGGCTCAAGAATTTAGCCTCAGCTTAGGAGACATCTGCCCCACACTGGCCAGGCAACTCTCTTACTGTCTACTCTGCCAGCCTTGGAATACCTAGAAAGCAGTCTACACACACCGTCTCACTTAACAGTTTCCTTGTGGATAGGACCACTGTGTGGGTCAGGAAGCTGAGGCATAGAGAGAAGTACTTTGCCCAGGGCCTCCCATCAGCAGGCAGCCACTGGAAATGGGAGGAGTTGCATTAGCTTTCTGTCAAACTTAGTATCCACCAGTCTTCAATCATTACACTAAACTGTCTCTCCAAAATGAACTGCCGTTGCACAATTCTTGAAATTTCAGGTGCTTGTTGTACCCCACTGCTAGCCAAGGATTGGTATTCTGGAAATCCCTTTTGTGCAGAGGCCATGTCCTGCAATTCCCAAATGTTAGAGGGGACACCACACAGAGCACAGTATGGAGCTGCACCTGTCAAAGCTGGTGACTTTCCTGGCTTGGGAGATTCCAGACAAAAATTCAGTAACAATACAGCCAAATTCTCATCTGGGCTCTGACCATTTGCGAGTGGCTTCAGGCAAGTCCCCATTGTGCTACATGCTATTCATAGTGCAATTTGTTGATATAATGAACCCAACATATGTTATCTTCAGCCAACAAGTTAAGACCAGTGGCATCCAAGTTAATCGAAGACTCTTCCCTTACCTTTGGACCGGTCATCAGAAAATTGTTCACTGACCTAGAAGGAAGAAAAAGCAGCTCACTGGAGAGACACCAGTTTGTTTCTGCTCTCAAGAGCCACAGAGAATATTTCCACAAAGAAAGGCAATTCATTCTCACAAGAAACAGGACACTTGCCGGGCAGTGGTGGCACACGCCTTTAATCCCAGCACTTGGGAGGCAGAGGCAGGCAGATTTTTGAGTTCGAGGCCAGCCTGGTCTACAGAGTGAGTTCCAGGACAGCCTGGGCTATACAGAGAAATCCTGTCTCAAAAAAAAAAAAAAAAAAAAAAAAAAGAAAGAAAGAAAGAAAGAAAGAAAGAAAGAAAGAAAAACAAACAAAAAAGAAACAGGACACTTCACCAGGCTAATAAAGATAACCTGCTCAGAACCAGCAAGGTGGCTCGGTGGGTAGTTGTGCCTGCTGCTGAGCCTGACAACTTGAATTCAATCCCTGTAACCCACACAGTAGAAGAGAGCCATCCTGCAAGTGTCCTCAGATCCCACTCATAGGCTATGGTACTTGCACTGGCTCCAACGTGTGTGCATACCCCAAAATAAATAAATTTTTAAATAATTTAAAATGTAAAAGATAACCCATTTAGTTAAAAAAATTATGACTCAGATGGAGGATATTTCTTTAGATTTAAAAAATATTTTTAATTTATGTGTATGAGTTTTTGCCTGTCTATGGTATTCACACCACTTACCTGAGGAGCCCTGAAGAAAAGTCAGACCACTGAAACTAGAGTTAAGTTATGGAGTTCTGAGCTACCATCTGGGTGCAGGGAGCTGTACCCATGTCCTTTGAAAGAGCAACCAGTGCTCTTAACCACGAATCCATCTCTCCAGCTCCATTTCTTTGGAATTTTAAAGTCAGTTATAATTTACAACATCATAAAATTATAGCTTTCAATACCATAAAAATGGAAATACTGTTTGATTATTGTTTTCACCACAGGCTGGGAACACTGCAAACATTAACTCTTGGAACAGGCACCATTCAGCTTCACAAGTAGCTCTTTTAAATCATTTCTGCCCCAGACATTATTATCTCTGTTTTGTCCATGGGAGTCCAGAGGAGACAGTTAACTACATGTTGAGGCTCACCCAGCTAATAACCTAGGAAGTAGGATCTGAACCCAGGCTTATCTGTCTCCAGAGGGCAGGCAGATGCCTGTCTAATGGAGGAGGTAATTGTCCAAGGTTTCTGTAATTGAATCCCAAATAAGGCTGAATCTGAAAAGTGGTTTGGTCTGTGCTTCTTAGAGACTAAGTGCAGACCTGCTGTATGGTTCAGTGCAGACCTGCTGTATGGTTCAGTGTAGACCTGCTGTATGGTTCAGTGTAGACCTGCTGTATGGTTCAGTGTAGACCTGCTGTATAGTTCAGTGGCTTAACTCTTCCATCTTTATCCCAGAGAAATGGTGACCTTTTAACTTAGGAATTTGAACGTGAGTGACCTTCTGAAAGTGAAAGTTCAAACCATAGGCTTTTCTGAGCTTGAAGATGCTCACTTGTAATCCTAGCACTTGTGAGGTGGCAACAGGAGGGTCAGGATGTTCAAAGCCAGCCTCGGCTGCATAGCTAGTTCCAAACCAGTCTGGACTACTTGAGACTATCCCTCTCCAACTAACAAACAAAGCCCCTATAGCTTTGCTTATCACACACAAGGCTGCTGAGTTCAAGCCTTAACACTGTAACAACAATAAGAATCCTTACAATAACAGCAAAAATCACCAAGTATGAAGAACAAACAAACAAAAACCAAACTGGCATGTGCATGCCATGGACTACCACTCAGTAATAATAAACACAAATCCTTGGACAACTCTCAAGGAAGTGAGACTAAAGTCTATGTCAGGCTGCCGCGATGGCTCAGTCATCCACGTGAATGGGAAGATGAATGTGGTTATTAAGAGTCATAATCCTTAATTAATGATGGTAGGGTTAATTGTCCTAACTACGGTGGTGGTTACACAGGGGCAGAGGCGTGGCAAGTTTGCATCAGAATCTCTCTCTCTCTCTCTCTCTCTCTCTCTCTCTCTCTCACACACACACACACACACAAATATCTGAGTCTGGAGATGCAGTAAACTGGTGTCTGAGTAAGCTCTAAGGTTACTATATTAAAAATTGTAAGATGGAAATATTGTAGGAATGGGGGAAAGAGTGCAGAATCTATAGTCATATAGAAATGGAAAGTTAAATACATCTGTGATCTACAGTCTTAGAGATTTGGGGGAAGAATTCCAAGTAGTCGTGTTAATCAAAACTATTTTCATCTATTAGCTTTCCAGCAGAGGAAAGTAACATGGGAACCCTTATGGACTTACCCTGAAGGTTGGTGTTCCCTTGCAATTCTGAAGGCCGAGAAGGCGGTAAGCATCAGGAAAGGAATGGGAGACAGAAGAGGTAAAGAAAGCCCCTCTCTTGGTGGTGGCCAGAAGGATTTGGTGGGCTCTTGACATGAGACGCAACATCCAAAATGTGGGCGGTTTTGAGAAGCAGTATTGGCAGATTGGAGAGCTTGGAAAAGACGGAGATTTTGAAAGAGGAAAACGACCAACCAACCAACCAACCAACCAACCAACCAACCAACCAACCAACAGAAAAACCGCAAAACCTACAGAATCCAGCAAAAGGAAGGCCTGCCTGTTGGAACTTGGCAGAGAGAGCAAGGTCAGCTAAAACAAACCGGTGTTCTACTGAGGGAGCTGTACCAAAGAACTCACAAGGCTATTCAAGAGGATTTGAATGGGTTCACAACTGTCAAAGCCATGCTAATTTCGGAGATAAGTTTCTGACCCTTAAAGCCTGGTGCCAGAGAACACAGAAAAGGCAAGGCGCTTACTCTGACTCAACGGAGCCACCTTTCCACTTGGAATTACTCAGCGAGCTAAACATTATCAGACCAGATTAAATAGTTACCATTTTATAGAACAATCGTTACTGGGAAAGAAGACAGAGTGAAGCAGCTCGTGATGACAGTGAGCAAAACTCTGCCAAGGCTGAGCCTGGGTCAAGATTCTCTCTCTGAAAGAGTTTTAAACTGAGTTGTTTTGTTGTCGTTGAGCTTAAGGAGCTTTTCATAGAAATTTAAACCCAAAATCCCCCAGATTTGCCCTCACCGGGGGATATCACCATAGCCAAGTCATTGATGGACTTTCCCAAATAATCCAGACAAGAGCTGGTGATGGTTTGAGCCAGAATAAAATTAGGGGCGATGTTGAGAACTGGCTACATAATGAGCTACATGCAGTCAGCAAGACTTGAAGACAGATTGACTACAGGATAAGAAGAGGAGTCAAAGATGACTTGCGGGGACTTTTCTCTGAGCAAGGAGGGACGGTCCTGCTCTGAGGTGGAGAGACCACAGATGGAGTAGGTTGAGGGAGCAACCGATCGAGAGTTGATTTTGAGGCAAGTTAAGTTGGATGTCTATCAGATCACGAATGCAGTTGAATGCACAAGCCTGGGGACTGAACAAAAAGGTCTGAGGGTAGTTGGGAAGGTCCAGGAAGTGGTAAAAACCCTTTGACTGGTATTCAGTCTGGGTGGTGGCAGCGGCAACTGTATATCCCAGTGGGGGTGGGGAGGTAGGTGTACCATCATCTGAGCATACACGTCATGCCCCACCCATACAGAAGGCGCTGTTTATTAAGCAGGCACTGCATCTTCCCAGTCTGTTAGAAGCAGCATCTTCTCTTCAATCCTGTGGCTGTCCCTAGATGGTACCCAGCCCATAGCAACACTAAGATTCTTTCTCTCCATTCTCTCCATCTTCTGACAGCCCTCCCTGTGTCATCTGCAGTCTTTATCCTTACTGGCTCAAAGGTCATCACACCACCGTCTCACTGGTCAGAACTAAGACTCTTCTTGGTTTGGTGCTTGCTACAAGGACACAGTTGGATATTTTACATACAAATAAAGCAGTCACACGGACCAAGGATAATTTACAAATAACAAAATCATGGGAATGTCCGAATAAGACCCACAGTCTTGCCGCATGATAGCTGTTCAGTTAAACCTGTCGCTTTAATGGACTCAGCTGACACACATGTCACACAAATCTTTCCATATTATAGGTTCTCTAGGAAGGGAAATCCTTCAGGTCTTCTGTCCCTTACTCCCCCATTGCCCACACCTTTGAACCCTTACTCCAGAGCACTCAGTAGGCAGATGCAGAGGACCTCTCTGAGTTCCGGGGCAGCCTGCTGTACATAGTGAGTTCCAGGCAGCCAGGACTACAGAAAGTGACTCTGTCTCAAAAATGAATGAATGGATGGGTGAATGAATGAAATACTGATAAAAACTTGAAGCAGCCAGAATCATCATATGTTGCCAGTTAGATTGTAAAAAAAAAAAAAAGTGCATGCATTTCTGAAAATTGTTTAGCAATTCCTCCACAAGTTAAATATGACACCTAAAACTGTTCAAATGTCTAGCAGCTGTGTCCACAGTAGAATGTTAGCTGACCATGAAAGTAAATGAAGTACCGAGCATGCGCCAACACAGATGAACATCACTCTAAGTGAAAGAACCCAGACACAAAAGACCAAGAACTATACGGCCTCTTGCTCTTGATTTTATAAGAAGTGCCAGAAGAGACCATTGATTTTTTTTGTTTTGTTTTGTTTTTGTTTTTTTGTTTTAAGATTTACATTTTCTATGTGCATTGGTGTTTTGCCTGAGTGTATGTCTGTGAGGGTGCCTGATTCCCTGGGACTGGAGATAGAGACAGTTGTGTGCTGTCATTGTGGGTACTGGATTTGAACCTCAGTCCTCTGAAGGAGAAGCCAGTTCTATTAACTGCTGAGTCATCTCTCCAGCCCCTAGAAGAGATGTGCATGTGTGAATGCTTGGGTAACTTTTGTGCACCACAGGCATGCAGGAGCCCATGAAGGCCAGAAGACACGAGATCCCCTGGAACTAGAGTGACAGTTTCTATTCTATAGAAACTGAAGTTAGATTGTCAGTTATAGGGGACCAGGAGAGAACACTGGGCCATGACTGCTAATGGAGAGGAGGTTTCTTTCAGGGTTGATAGAAATCAGAAATGAATTGGGTTGTGCAGGTAGGTGGATTTATGGTGTGAATTCTATCCCAATAAGGCCATCACTCATAAGTCTTTCTTATTCTTGGGTAAATATCTAGTTCAAAAGTCATGCTCAGTACTTCTTTTAAAAATTTTTATGTACTTATTTCTGTGCATGTGTGAATGCTTGGGTAACTTTTGTGCACCACAGGCATGCAGGAGCCCATGAAGGCCAGAAGACACGAGATCCCCTGGAACTAGAGTGACAGGTAAGTGTGAGCTGCCATCTGGGTGCTGGGAATCAAACCTGGGTCCCCTGCAAGACCAGCAAACACACTGAGCCATCTCTCCAGCCTCTGCAACAAGCATTTCCTGAAGTCTCACCAGAGCAACTGCTCTGCTGTGTGCTGTACCCCGGGCCTTGCTTGCCTTTTCTCTTCTCTAAGATAGGGTTTCACTTTGTAGTCTGGGCTGGCATTCCCTTCTAGAGGCTTCCATGCCCACAGGTTCTGGGAACTACCAGATCCCCTCACAACTGATACTATTCACACTGGCTCTCGTGTAGACAAAGTAGAAATGAACAAGAGGCGTGGGAGAAGAAGATATGGAACTATAGGGAAACTACACTTCTTGCTCAATTTTTCTCTATAAACATAAAACTGCTAAGAAAAATGTGTGTTGATTTTTAAAAATTTTTTAATATTTTTTATTACGTATTTTCCTCAATTACATTTCCAATGCTATCCCAAAAGTTCCCCATACCCCCCCCCCCACTTCCCTACCCACCCATTCCCATTCTTTTGGCCCTGGCGTTCCCCTGTACTGGGGCATATAAAGTTTGCAAGTCCAATGGGCCTCTCTTTCCAGTGATGGCCGACTAGGCCATCTTTCGATACATATGCAGCTAGAGACAAGAGCTCCGGGGTACTGGTTAGTTCATCATGTTGTTCCCCCTATAGGGTTGCATATCCCTTTAACTCGTGTGTTGATTTTTAAAGCTAAGGACAAGTAACTTTTATTCTCCCTGAAATTTAATATTCCTGTGTGAGTTTCTATACTGCCATTTCTGCGGAAGGGCATTAGGGAGGTTTGCTCCTTTGCTCTGCAGTTTGACCAAGATGTGCCCAATCCTCACCTCAGAGCCCCTTCAAAGGACAGTCCTTTCGAAGAAAGAGGAATTCAGAAAATGGTGTGAATGGAGCCTATGGTGACTGCTGTTTCCTTCCTGGGACCTCGGAGGCCTCCTTAGCATGAGCAGCACAGTCAGCCTTGGCATGTAGCCTATTGTCACCTCATCTGCACTTGGCCTCCGCCAACCCTGCAATGACACTGGAGAAGCACCCAAGATTGCCTGGCTAGAGAAGACTCTAAGGCTTGGCTGCTGGCAGTATCCACTGACTTCAAAGTTCACCTGTGGACATCGAGTCTTCCAGATTAGCATGATACTCAGGGGGTCCTAGCTTGGTCAGTGCCTGAAGGTGCCTGCTGCCTGAAGTGGCTTTGGTGACAGCATCTTTCCCAGATAGCCATGTGGTTTCACTGCACCCCAGGGCGGGAGAGTGTGAGCAAACACTGCTCTCCCATAGGCTGCTGGGAGGCTGATGTGCCTGGCTGAGGACTAGACTGTCTGTCTGCTCCCATCCTGGGCTTCTCTCTCTCCTAGCACACAAGTGGTATCCCCATATCATGGCTGACTCATGCCCTCTTCCCCGTAGCACAACAAAATATTTGCAGAGGTGGACTTCCCCACAAAGGAATCTAAGTCTGGCCAAGACGCGTCCCTCTTCTGGCTTCCACTCACTGCCTCTGCTTCTGGACGTCTTTAAATACAGCAGGTATTCAGTTATGTCTCCGGACCCTGTCTGCACTTGAGTAAGCATCCCTGGGGCGAGCCTTTACCCTGAAATTTGCTTTCACTGTTCTTATGCCTGTCTACCGCCACTTGTTCTTACAAGTTAATTTAAATTAACTTGTTCTTACAAGTTAATTTAAATTAACTTGTTCTTACAAGTTAATTTACAGCTAGAATTAGGGAGAGCTGCCTGCACTCTCTACCCTGTTCTCCACAGTTCTTGAAGAGTCTCTGTGCTGTCACAGGCTCCCAAGCCCAGCCAGATCCCATCTTCTCATTCTTGACCTCACCGCCTTCAGCTATGTCTTCACTGCGCTCCTCGGGTTAATTATCTTTTCCATCATTTAAGGGCCATCTGGGATCCAGCTACTCGCCCTGGCTGCACGTCTCCCCTGAGGCTCTGTGCGTGGTCTTCCCAGCAGAGTTAGCCTTCCTTTCCATTCTCTGCTCAGGGGGACCTTCTCGCTGGGAGCAACCACAGAGACTAGACAGTAGCCAAGTCTAGCCTTGGTTCACGAGGCTTTTTATCTATAGCACCACACTTGACACTTGGCTCACCCACTGGACACTCTAGTCCACAGTAAGCCCGTTCCCAGTGGGAACTTTTTTCTCAAGGATGTGGGATGAGAGAGGAAGGACTCCAGAGCAATTCAAATACAAATCCCTCTGCCGCTCTGTCAGTGCCTGGAGAGTCTCCACATTGTTTTTCCTAAGAATGTATGTTTCCTCCCCTAATATTTACTACACACACACACACACACACTGAAAACCCTCTTTACCTGATGATTTTTAAAGACATTTGCATCATTTTTCCAACCTCGAGAGTTAAGAGGTTAACTGCAAACTCCTGTCTCTGTTGCTCAGAGCTCCTCAGCCCCAGTTTGAGGGTGATTTCTTCACACTTGGCAGCATATACAAGGTAGCGTATATATAACAGCATCATTTTGTGGTCAGCAGGCTCTCAGCCATGGTCTGAATACTGCCTCACTGTGGGACTGACAGACCTAGACCGGAAGTGTTCAAGCACAAGCTCTGTTTGCATTCATCCCTTAGCTTGGCCTTGTAACTGGGCTAATTCCAGGTGCCTGTCTCCCTCTCCCCTTCCTGTCCATGCATCTACCCAGGAGGCCACTCCATCTCATTCAGTGAGCCCCACACATGCTATGCTCCCATGGTTGAAGATGCTTAGACCAGATCCCCTTTGCTCTGCCCCACTAATGAATGATACCTCACTTTGGTCCTGTCCCTCCATCCCTCCATTGTCCTTACAGACCTTTGGCACCCTCCCTTCTGGTTCCTTCTAAGCCTTTGACTTTTTTTTTTTTTTTTTTTTTTTTTTTTTTTGCTTTCCCCTCATCTTCAATTGCATCTCTTGAGGCCATGAGGCTCCCATTAGTCTCTCTTGGTTCAGACTTCGGGATTACATTAAAGCTGGGTTGGCAGGCTAGGGGGGGAGGGAGCATGATGGTGAGTGTCAATCACAGAACTTACTCACAGACACACAGAGGTGTCTCAGAGATGCTCAGAGGCTCCAGGGTAGGAAGCTGCCCGGGGCTCCAGCCAGAAGGGCCTCATTTGCAACTTTCTTTCTGAATGGAGTTCAGTTCTTGCCTGAGGGGGCTGGGGAGAGCTGAGTCAATTCCTTCCAGGATTCTCCTAATGATTCCCTGTGTTCCACAACACATGTGAGCACACAGACACAAGCGCACACAATTACACAGGCAACAGTCTCACTCACTGAGAACTGTAAAACTGGATCCAAGAGTTGCAGAAGTTTCTTTCGATGCCCTCCGACAATGCCCTGGGGATATTTAATCCAGGAGCCTCCCACTGCTCAAAGAGCTGAAAACATAAACGCTTTTCACAGATCAACTGGGTGACTAATCTTTATGCACTGTCAGCTATATAAATCATGGACATAGACCCCCATTATAGTTGGGGTCTATGTTCATGGGAGTAGAAAGGAGAAGACACAAACATCTGAACTCTTAGAGGGAAGAAAGTGTGTAGATTTCAAAGATCAATTTCCTTCTATTTTCAAACGTAGCAAGAAGAAAGTTTTTTTAAAAAAGCATAAGAGGGCTGGGGCTATATAGTTCAATGGTGGAGTACTTGCCTAGTGTTTAAGCCCCAGGTTCCATCCCCTTCACTGGGCAGGGGATGCAGGGGTCAGGGAGAGCTAATAGAGACAAGATCTTGTGCAGGGGTGAAGAGCCTGGATTCCAAGCAGCAAGTGTGGACTCCAGGGAGCAGTGAAGTACCAGAAGAGATGCGAGAAGGGTGGCGAACACTGTGTGTGGCCAGAAGAAGGGTTTGTTGTTGTTGTAATTTTGTTGTTTTCAAGATGGGTTTAAAGGCGGAACTCAGGAGCTCATAGCTTTGGGTCATGTTCTCATAACTATTTCATGGCTTAAAATGCTCTTAAAAGACACTCCAGCCCTACAAGTAAGTCTAAAAATACTTTTAATGAATATGTAAATTTTCTATATGATACTGAAACATATTTTTATAGGTAAGTTAGTCTTACAAACCACTTGGCTAAAACAAAATGTTCAGTAGCTGTGTCCACTCTAATGCTCATCCTTTACGTTAAAAACGCCTAAAACGCTACATCAGTTCAAATCCAGCCCTCGCCAAATAATTATTGGCAGAGGTCAATGATCAGCTTTGAGACAGCATCAAGCCAAGCAGCCTCAGAAGGATTTCTTTCCAGTCCCGGAGGAAGTCACCAGTTTGCAAGTTCTTTTCCCTGCCAAGGGATGCTGTTAGTCCAGGAGAAGTTACAAAGCCGGGGGCAGTCCTCTCCCCATTTCCAACCTTCTTTGTGCATTGCAGCAAGCTCCCTCCACTGAGAAAGCCAAGCTACAGGAAAGCCCTCAGCATTTGGCATTTAAATGAGGGAAGCTGCCTTCTCCCTGGCCTCTACTTGCTGAAGGGCAGTCCAGGCTGCTGTCCCTGCAGATACTAACAGTTATGGCAGCTTCTCTCCCAGTCACTTTGCAGGCAGTTTGTTTCCTGATTTAGTCACCTAGGTCTCTGTGGACTAGACTTAAAAGCATTCCTGTCCATTGCATAGAAGGATACAAACCCACTGTTTCCCAAAGCCAGAAGTCTCGAGAAACAGCAGGAATTACTCCTCACCCACTAAACCAGCAGCTGAGTGGCTCAAGGCAGCAGAACCTTAGGACCACTAACTGTCAGTAAAACACACACACACACACACACCCTGTCCAGTCGGCCCCAACCACTCATTTTGTTGCCTTTGCTGTTCAAAGCACAAACAAACTGTATCTAAATGACACACATGCCTTTATTCTGAATTGCTCTCCCCTCAAGGACAACCATAACTGCATACTGTTCCCCAAGATTCATTCTACATGCTGGCTCTAGATCTCTCAGATGTACGATAGGACAGTCTTTCTGTCCCTCCTCTCCCTGTTTTGAACTGTTTTGGGAGATTCAGAGTACGAGAAACATATGTAGTTGGAAATGCTACAGAGAGTGTAGGCAAAACAATGTGGACAGCAGTCGACCCTGGTTGAAGCTGAGTTATAGCAGTTTCTTCATGTCTGCTCACTCTGCTTTTATGGAGGAGGAAGATGAGGAGAGGGAGGAAATGTCTGTAATATAAACTTACAATTAAGCAGATAACAACTATGGAGAGTGGGCTCTGCAAACACCCTGATGAAGCTGAGTTAATTCCTGACAGGACAGTGTGAACGGCCTGTTGGTTTGCTGTTGTTGTAAATTAGTAGGGTAAGGAACTCAGAGTCTGACAGGGAACCAGGGAGTCTGAGTGTGAAGAAGAAGAAGAAGAGGAGGAGGAAGAAGAGAAAGAGAAGAGGAGAAGGAGGAGGAAGAGAAGAAGGTGGGAGAAGGAGGAGGAGAGGGAGGAGGAGAAGGAGGAGGAGGAAAAGGGGGGGGAGGAGGAGGAGAAGAAGAAGAAGTAGGAAAAGGAGAAGGAGGAGGAGAGGGAGGAGGAGGAGGAGAAGGAGAAGGAGAAGGAGAAGGAGAAGGAGAAGAAGAAGAAGAAGAAGAAGAAGAAGAAGAAGAAGAAGAAGAAGAAGAAGAAGAAGACGACGACGACTGGGATTTAGTACAGCAAAAGGTGATCAAGAATGGAGGGAAAATTCTTCCTTCTATGGAATGGTTTAAGTCTGACCCAGAGAAATTAAGACTGTCGTCATTCCAGAAAAAAGTGACATCTCCCTTTCTATGGAGTCTTATTGGGCTAAAGATGGGGACAGTGGGCACACAAACTGTTCAAAACAATGAGTCAGGAGTGGTTAGATAGTGGTGAATTTAAAGGCCCCCTTATGGACCAATTGATTGATTGGTTGGTTGATTAGTTGATTGATTGATTTTTGTGGCTGAGAGAAAACTCTAACCTCAGAAGCATAGAGAAAGATGACAAGACCAATACCGTGGGCTTACAGAAGAGATTAAGGAAAAGCAAACCATAAAGGTTTGGCTCGTAATGAGGCTCCAGGTCCTTCCACGTGAATACTCATTACTTTCGAGAGACTTCAGGGTCTAGGCATGCTTCAGATGGAAGCAATGGGGACTGTATTGATGGGGACCGAGCACAAAGCACCTGCCCCTCAAACTGTTAACCAAGCCTAGTGTTTTGCTTAGTAAGAAAAATCTGCTTTCAGGAAAGAGAAGGGTTTATCCTAAAAACATTGTCTGGACCTCACTCTCTAAGCCATTTGAATTCTCTGTCTTCTGATGAAAACAGGAGGAGTCATTAAAGCCCTAGAAAAAGGAGCGTTATTAATCGTCCTAAGAGAGAAAGCATCAACTGTCAGAGAGCAGAATCGAACCAGCTGAGCCGCCAGAGGAGAGAAACAACAGTCTTTTCCCATGGAAGAGAGCATACTTGGATGAAAAGACCTTTGTTTCTGCTCCTTTTTAAGGTCCTCTTTATACACAAAGACACACACACACATACACACATGCACACACACCATGTACCTCCGAGCAGCCTCCTCATTACAAGGAAAATAATAGTCCTGTCTTTTCTCAGGACTTCATGGGTTTTGTCTCAATTATTGTAATAGTAATATCACGGTTGTCACTCATGATGGGAGAAATAAAGATGGTAAAAGAAGACACGGGTTGCTCCCAGTGTGAAGGAAATGAGGGGTAACTGGAAGCTGACCTTTGCTGGTCCTATCTCTAGCCAGGCTCCCCACCACACAGCTACTCAGCTAGGCCACCTCCTGGCTGCTCCAGCACCCCAGTGGGTTTTGAACCATACACTTGTTGACGGGCCAGGGGGGCTACTAGTGAGGGCGTGTTTCACATTAGCCATCTTTTTCCTAGATTCCAAAGCCGCTCCCCACACCTCGCTTCTTTCTGTGACTTGAGAGATGTCCAAGTTCTCCGAGGAAGGGCACAGCTTGCTGACTCGACCAGCTGGACCTGCTTTTGACTGAACTTCCTCTTTTCATGTCTGGTAGTGGGAAAACTCACCATGATAAACGAAGTACAACAAAGAAGCCATCAAGAGTGCAATAGCTTTAAATAAGTTTGTAAATTTTATTTGTTCTTATTTTATGTTTTCAGACAGGGTCTCTTTATGTAGTCCTGGCTGTCCTAGAACTTACTATGTAGAACAGGCTGGGCTCAAACTCACAGATCCACTGGCTTCTGATTCCTGAGTGCTGGGATTAAAGGCATGAGCCATCACACCTAGCATGAATTTGTATTTTACTTTCTGTAACATCCACTTAAAAAATGATGACAGATGTATTTAAAGACCAACAATATTAGCTATATACATACAATGTTTGCTGAGCCCATCCGTGTAACGATCCTCTGACAATAACTGACTCTTGCACTGTGGTGGGATTCTAACTCAGGGGTGGGATCGCCTGCCAAGCACAAGGAGACTCTGGGTTTCAGCTCCAGCATCACCAAAAACAAACCCCCAAACTGATTCATTTCCTGGTCAGGGGCTCCAGCACCTTAGCATCAGATGCAATTTCAATACCCATACAAACGTTACTGCAAAAATCTAAATACTGAGACCCAAGGGGTAATGTGTTTGTCTTACAACCCAATACTTTGATGTAAATTCTCACCGTGTTGCAGAAGAGAAATGGATTCTGTTAGATATATACAAACAGACATTGGGAGAGCAGGCAAAAGATGAAGAGAGGTGGGGGGCAGGGGACCTGAGCACCTATTGCTATTGTGGGACATTAGCTGGAGGGAAATCGTCTGAACAGTTAAGGAAAGGTATGTTATGCCTCTTTCTTCCTGATAAGAAGGTGTATCGGGACCAGCTCATCTGGCCCCGCCGAGCCTGTATTCTCTCTCTCTGTTTCTTGCGTCCCTGCTCTCCGTCTTAAGGAGCCACAAAGATTAGGAAAAACCAAAAGAGAACATGTCTCAAGTTACTGAGGACTACCCACACCACCACCTCGGAAACGTTCTGCCGCTGAGGAATAGTGGCAAGTCCTCTTTTTAAAAATTCCTCTTCTACTGCTTCCTCAGCAAAGCTGCTCGGTGTAGGTGAAAGTCACTATTATCTCTTTTCAAGCCCAGGAATGTTTGTTGCCGGACTCCTTTAGACAGTAATCTCAAGCGGCCCTACAATTGAACAGCCAAGCAGAAATTGCGCTTCTCTGTTTGTTAAACGCTTTTGAGGTCTTACATAAAAGGTTGATAATGAAGTATTAAGAGAAACATGTCAAAGGCTGTGGTTGGTCAAATTTCTCCGCCCGGGACAAGGGGGATGGCGACCTTATACAAAACCCTCAGTGTCTCACTAGAGGAACAATCAATATTTAATGGTAAATTTTAAAGTTCACCTTTCAAACGATACCCCAAAAGCAGAATCTTAGCGGAGTATACGTTTTCAATTCTAATCAAGACTTTTAAGGAGATGCAATTAAAGTCTGAGTGCATAACACTGGTGCACTGGGCATTGCTCCTCCACGTCAGGCCAGGCAAGGAGGCGTTCTTAAGTCCTGTGTTTAAATTAGGACGAACTTTCACATCTCTTTTCTCTTGTTTTCTTTTTGAATCCAGACACTTGAATTTGGACAGACAAGCAACCCAGCCACCCTTCAGTGTGGCTGTGTCAGTGTCGGAATGAAGTGCACATGACCCCCTTCAGCAGGGAGGGAGACACACAGTAAAGGTATTTTTTAACGGAACAATCCTTCGCCCTGCCCTGGTGACAAGGGAGAGGCATCTCGTGTTTCTCTTTTGCTGATATTGAGTCAGCTGATGAGCGGGATGGATACCAGTAGAAGTGTCCTGCCACAGTCTTCCAGACCTTTTGTCGTTTTGTTCTCGTGAGGCAGAGATGGCTTTTTTTCCCCCCTCTCCTCTTTTCATGTTGAAATATTCAATTAAAAGGCCAATTAAAACGGACCAATTCTTCGGTGGTTTTGCTTATAATCGGGAATGTTGCAACTCGTTACGTTTAGTTGAGGGTAGTTGTGCTAAGTTGGCGAACTTTGAAATCAACACGTTAGTAGTGGTCGCTAGGCTCATTCACGATAAGATTTATCTTAATTAGCCCAGGAAGCAGGTTCCTGCAAAGGCATTTCTATTCTGGCTTCCTGGATAGGTTGTGAAACAGGTGGATTTGTATCTTAAGAAGAGAGTCAAAATAAAAACTTAAGGGGGTGGGGGTCGGAGGGTGTTGATTGAGATAGCATTCGGAATTGAGGAGAAACTCCAAACTGCCTCTCGATGTGTGTTCCTCAGGCCAGGCCTGATACGATCATATTCTTATTAACACCTGCCTGTGCAGACGCTCTTATGGCTCCCAAGAACAGGGATAATATCACCTAACATCTGTCCTAGACTTTGCAAATCACCTTCACGCATTATCTGATTTTTCAGAGAAATTTAGGAATTTCTGTACATTGGACAACTTGAAGCATACGCTAGAATATTCGCTTTCAAACCTTGTTTGTTTAACCCAACGCCAATAGCTCCAGTGCACTTAACAAGGCACAGGGCAGGCTAATAGGAGTCATTCCTTGGGGAATTCTGAAGCAAAGTCAGAAAGTGTAGCATCAGCTTCAGCCCATCCTGTCTCCCGCAGCACGAGCACAGGGAGCCTGCCCTGGAGCATCTCTCCGGCCACAGCGGGGTCAGGAGTTAATGCTCCAGGCTACTCTCTGTCTCTCCCCAGACCACTTGAAATCTGTAGCATGATCATTTATAAAAAATATACAAAATCCCTCATTTTTTTAAAGTCCCAATCTTTTATTGGCAAGAATCCTAAAACTCTCGCATAGAATGGCTTTTCCCAAGACAGAGCTTAAGGCCTCCTTGATTTCTCCAGCACATCCCACACCCAAGCAGGTTACTCACCAGGCGTGGCTGCGGTGAAGGACACAAGTGACTAGAAGAAC
Organism: Mus caroli; assembly: GCF_978045245.1. NCBI lineage: Eukaryota > Metazoa > Chordata > Mammalia > Rodentia > Muridae > Mus > Mus caroli. The sequence goes on from NW_028227275.1 coordinate 16,808,318, forward strand.
GCACACAGGCTTCATAAGAAACATGGTCTTCGGAGAAACGCAGGGAGAGCGACTTAAACATTGAGAGATGGGAAGCATTCTCCTCGGAGGCAGAGGGATGGCTACCTTGGTGTGTGTAAGCGATCCCAAACAGTGTTAAGGGGTGGTGAAATGAAGCCACCTCACATCTAAAGAAGAGATTATCTACTTAATTAAAGTTGTTCCCTCTAAGTCCTTCAGCCAATCAGAACTCAAGTGCCAGAGAAAGATTGAGCTGATCAAAAGAACACTCCAGGGTCCTCCCGGACGGACAAACGCAGAAGGGGATGAGGAGAATGGGGACAAAGGAGGGAGGGGGAGAAAGAGACATAGCAAATCCCCTCCACAGAATCACTGCGTGGAGTGGCCTCTCTCTCTTGCTTTTCTCTGCCCACCACCCCACAAACGACCCCTTTCCCAAGCACATGTATACACAGACACATCTACACAGGGAGAGCCTGGTCCCCAAGAGGGATTTAGAGGGGGGGGTCGTGCTTTCCTGATTCGTCTTTGTAGCACTTTGAGACTGGATTTGCATTTGGGATAGCTTTCCTCTTGTCCTGGGGAGCCACGGGCCCTCTGATCTGGGGGTTGCTGGCTGTGGATCTTTGTATACTGGAAAGAAAGTTTGGGAGCTTTGGAAAGTCAGTTTCTGGACAGCTCTTTCATAAATAGCTTACCGAGTACCTGCTACATCCTCAGCCCAATACTGGACACTGTGAAAATTACAAATTCGTGTGCGCACACGTGTACACACACATACACACACACACACACACACGCACGCATATACACACAAGCATACACACGATTTCTACCTAAAATATGTTGTTTGGGCACAGTACTGTGATAATAAAAGGCTGTGTGTAAGTGAAGAAACCCACAGCCACAGACTGCTTGTAAATCATACAGGAATGTATTTTGAAGAACATAAAATATGGGTTTCAAATAAGAGAAGAGGTTTCAACAAGTAGGTGAAAGGGACCCTAGAGGTCCCAGCTTCTCAACTCAGGTGCTGGTGCCAGGTTCCCCTGGCTCACATAGCTCTGCTCATAGCGCTCCCCTAGGGACAGGAGGGTTCCTCTGGCTCACACTGCTCTGAGTGCTCCCCTGGGGACAGGAGGGTTCCTCTGGCTCACACTGCTGAGTGCTCCCCTGGGGACAGGAGGGCTCCTCTGGCTCATACTGCTCTGAGTGCTCCCCTAGGGACAGGAGGGTTCCTCTGGCTCACACTGCTCTGAGTGCTCCCCTGGGGACAGGAGGGTTCCTCTGGCTCACACTGCTGAGTGCTCCCCTGGGGACAGGAGGGCTCCTCTGGCTCATACTGCTCTGAGTGCTCCCCTAGGGACAGGAGGGCTCCTCTGGCTCATACTGCTCTGAGTGCTCCCCTAGGGACAGGAGGGTTCCTCTGGCTCACACTGCTCTGAGTGCTCCCCTGGGGTCAGAGGGTTCCTCTGGCTCATACTGCTCTGAGTGCTTCCCTGGAGCCAGAAGAATTGGTTCACACCACTCTGAGTGCTCCCCTGGGGACAGGAGGCTCCTCTGGCTCACACTGCTGAGTGCTCCCCTGGGGACAGGAGGGCTCCTCTGGCTCACACTGCTGAGTGCTCCCCTGGGGACAGGAGGTTCCTCTGGCTCACACTGTTCTCAGTACTCCCCTGGGGACAGGAGGTTCCTCTAGTTCACACTGTTCTTAGTGCTCCCCTGGAGAAAGGTGGTTTCCTCTGGCTCACACTGCTCTGAGTGCTCCCCTGGAGCCAGGAGGGTTGTCTCACACTGCTCTTAGTGCTCCCCCAGGGCCAGGAGGGTTCCTCTGGCTCACACTGTTGTCAGTACTCCCCTGGGTACAGGAAACTCCTCTGGCTCACACTGTTGTTAGTACTCCCCTGGGGACAGGAGGCTCCTCTGGCTCACACTGCTCTGAGTGCTCCCCTGGGGACAGGAGGGTTCCTCTGGCTCACACTGCTGAGTGCTCCCCTGGGGACAGGAGGGCTCCTCTGGCTCACACTGCTGAGTGCTCCCCTGGGGACAGGAGGTTCCTCTGGCTCACACTGCTGAGTGCTCCCCTGGGGACAGGAGGTTCCTCTGGCTCACACTGCTCTGAGTGCTCCCCTGGGGACAGGAGGGTTCCTCTGGCTCACACTGCTGAGTGCTCCCCTGGGGACAGGAGGGTTCCTCTGGCTCATACTGCTGAGTGCTCCCCTGGGGACAGGAGGGTTCCTCTGGCTCACACTGCTGAGTGCTCCCCTGGGGACAGGAGGGTTCCTGTGGCTCACACTGCTCTGAGTGCTCCCCTGGGAACAGGAGGGTTCCTCTGGCTCATACTGCTCTGAGTGCTCCCCTGGGGACAGGAGGGTTCCTCTGGCTCATACTGCTCTGAGTGCTTCCCTGGAGCCAGAAGAATTGGTTCACACCACTCTGAGTGCTCCCCTGGGGACAGGAGGCTCCTCTGGCTCACACTGCTGAGTGCTCCCCTGGGGACAGGAGGGCTCCTCTGGCTCACACTGCTGAGTGCTCCCCTGGGGACAGGAGGGTTCCTCTGGCTCACACTGCTCTGAGTGCTCCCCTGGGGACAGGAGGGCTCCTCTGGCTCACACTGCTCTGAGTGCTCCCCTGGGGAGGAAGAGTCACCTCAGTGTTAGTGTGGTGCTCGTCAGAGGGCTCCCTGTCTGAGTGGCTCGCTGCCACTCTGGCCCCCGGGATTCTTCGCTTCTCTTTTATTCCTGCTCTATTGCCTCTGAGCTCTCTGACCATGTTGATCCAGACAGAGGGAAGAACTACTGATCAGAGTCATCACCCCCTGTTGCTCAGGCCAGGTATTCTGATCAATTTCTTGACCCTTTGGAAACGTCCAAACCTGGTCTTCACTTGACATCACAGTAAGCGCAGGCACCTTAACAACTTTGGCTCTGTCCATCTGTCCCCATCCAGGAAGGCAGCCACAGACTTATTGGGGGTTAGTATCTGTCTCTCTTTTTTGTTGACTTATTTTTAATTCTGGGATAATATAAGTTGCTAAGTTTACAAGTAATCCTAGGTCTCCTTCCTTCTCTCTTTCCTTCCTTCCTTCCTTCCTTCCTTCCTTCCTTCCTTCCTTCCTTCCTTCCTTCCTTCCTTCTTCTCTCTCTCTCTTTCTCTCTCCCTTCCTTCCTTCCTTCCTTCCTTCCTTCCTTCCTTCCTTCCTTCCTTCCTTCCTTCTTTCTTCTCTCTCTTTCTCTCTCCCTTCCTTCCTTCCTTCCTTCTTCTCTCTCTCTTTCTCTCTCCCTTCCTTCCTTCCTTCCTTCCTTCCTTCTCTCTCTCTCTCTCTTTCTTTCCCTCTCTCTCTCTTCCTTCCTTCCTTCCTTCCTTCCTTCCTTCCTTCCTTCCTTCCTTCCTTCCTTCCCCTCTCTCTCTCCCTCTCTCCCCCTTCCTTCCTCCCCCTTCTCCCCACCTCTCCCCTTCCTTCCTCCCCCCCCCTCTCTCCTCTCTCTTTCTTTTTCTTTCTTCCTTTCTTTGAGATTGTATCTCCCACTGCAGTCCAGGACATCCTTGAACTCACAGAACCCTCCTATCTCAGCCCGCTCAGCGCTGGGATACAGGACCAAGGCACCATACTAGGCAAATAATCTTAGTTTGCTGACTATTTGAGGTCAGTGTCCATATGTTTGTGTTTTAAGACTGGGACAGTTGAACACACAGATACTGTCACGTGAAAGCAATCTTATTTTGCTGAATATTTGGCTCATTTTTCATTTAATAAAGGACTTGGTAACTTTTAAATTCATTCCAGTTTAAAGTGTTCCTGCCTCAATCAGTTTGGTGTAGGAGAATACAAGATGCCAATCTATTGAGACAGAGCTCCGATCTCAGTGGATAAGATATGATAGATTATCAATAAAGATATGAGACCCACTGCAGTTTTGTTGCAACTTTATAACCCCATACATTTCTTCTCCTCATTTCCTGGTCCTGGAGTTGGAGATTCTCCTTGCTGCTTCAAGTCAGAGGCCTCATGCCACCATCAAGTAGAATCATTTGTATAATTCCCAGGCAATGATCTCATTTGATTGTTTTACTGTCATAGAGATTTGAACATTAGATATTCCCAGGTTGGTTGTTGCTGGGTTATGTTTTTGTTTTGCTTTGTATTGTTTTGAGACGGGGTTTCCCTGTGTAGCTCTGACTATCCTGGAACTCTGTAAACCAAGCTGACCTCAAATTCATGGAGATCTGCCTGCCTCTGCCTCCCAGGTGCTGGGATTAAAGGCGTGCGCCACCAAGCCTGGCTCAGAACAGAGATGGTCTTTAATCTCTTGGGATATACCAGAAGTTGATACACTAAGGCAGTTTGGTATCCAACTTTTCACTTAGGCATTGTAATTACTGTAGATTAGTTGTATAAAAGGGCTTCATCTTGACATTCGAGTACATGTATAGTGGCTACTGGACCAGATTCTCTCCCTAGCTCACCATGACCTGCTGTCGCAATCTTGGTCTATTTTAATTTACTTTCCTTAGACAGTTTCTTCAAAGTATTTTAGACCTAAACATATGACAATTAAGGTAGACAACCGAAAAGCAAACGACTAACCCCCATCTAGTGACGTCATGCCTTTAAATTCCTAATACGTTGTTTGGTTTCTCCTTTTTAGACAGGGTCTCGCTGTGTAGCCCTGGCTGGCCTGGAACTCTGCCTTCAAACTCCCAGAAAACCACCTGCCTCTGCCTCCTGAGTGCCAGGATTAAAGATGTTCACATCTAAGCCTAGCATTACAAAAACCACCTCTTGATGAACTGGGGCTAGAGAGACAGCTCAGTGATTGAAAGCAGTTGCTTTTGCAGAGGACCCAGGTTCAATTCCCAGCACCGATATGATGGCTCACAAGTGTCTGAAACTCCAATTCCAGGGGATCTGTTTCTGTCTGGAGGCATAGATGTACACATAGAAAAATCACCCATATACATAAAATAAAATGATTTTAAAAATTAAAATAGAAAAGAATTAAATTTTTGTTTTATTCAGTTTTCTCATGGAGTGAATTATCTCTTTAATATGTAAATTGATGAATTATATTGGACTGTTCCAATGTTAAAGCAAGTGTTGGCTGGAATTAAAAAACAATTTACATCACCAGGCCTGTGCTTAAGGGTCTCTACCCACTGGGCCATCTTGCCAGCCCTCAACTATCTACATTTTTAAAGACTATTTACATATTCTATTGTTCTATGTCCTAGCTCTCACTCATGCCCAACTGCTGCCTTTGTGTTTGGGTGTTTCGAATGTCCACTGTCTGTCTGTCAGCTTTCTGAATGTCTGTCAGCTTTCTGAATGTCTGTCAGCTTTCTGTCCCTCTTATGGAACACTGGAGGGAAGTCACTTTAAAGGGGAATGGGTTAATTTTGGTTCATGGTTTAGCGCTGTCAATCTTGGTCTTTGGCCTCATTTCTGAGATAAGGCTGAACATCAAGGCAGAGAGTAAGTGACAGAACAGAGCTCCTGGGAAGTGGAAATTGATATAGGAACAAGATATATCCATCTACACCTTTCCCCACACACTGGCCTGCCAGCCTCCACTGGCCTTTTTCTTTTTAAATGTTTGAAATATTAATTCATTTTGTTTGTACTAGCATACATCTGTGCACCATGTGCATGCCTGGTGCCTGCAGAGATGGGAAAAGGCCATCAGATTCCCTGGAACTGGAGTTACAGGCGGTTGTGAGCTACCATGTTGGTGCTGGGAATTGAACCCGAGTCCTCTGGAAGAGCAGTCAGTGCTATTAACCTCTGAGCCATCTCCCAGCCCTTCCTTCTAAAATGAATGTGAAAGACCCACAACGTGAAGACTCCCCCACATTCTGACTCAGGAGAGGCGACACCCCAAATCACTCACGAGAAACGGTCTTGCTGCAAACTGCAAGAGAACTTTTAATTCAAGAACGCTCTCGGGCCCACGGTCATACACCACGCAGGGGTAGAGGACCGTGTCACGCAGAGTAGCTGGGGAAGGGGGTATTTAAAGGAAGAAACCGCAACTCAAGGAAGTGGGGAGGGCGTTGTTGGAAAATACCAAAGATACCAGTTAAGAGTATTTTCTCATTCCCCACTTCTACTTGTTAGTAGTTCTAATCTTAGAACTAGACACTATCTTTTCCCTGACACACTTGATAAAGGTAGAAAGTAGGGTGGTCAAGAGTACAAGATAAGGGCCTTTCCACGGAGTCTCAAGGTTTTCTGCGTGGAGACGTCTAATGTAGAATGAATCTCTAACTTGGAACTGATGTGGGGCTTGCAGGTCTTCTTCTCTTGAGTAGGCCTCCTGGAGCTGCTTCTTCGCTCACTCTCTCACCCACTCAAGCGCCTTGAGCCTAGAGAACAAAGGCTGGGAAAGCAGCATGTCAGTACTATGTACAGAGGCTATTTTTACCAGTGGAGGGGGCCCCCCGTAGAGTGATTTATAGGGCGTCAGTCCAAACTGTCCGGGGGTGTTTCTAACCCTGAAGAGCACAAAGGGTAGGAGAGCTATCCAATCATTAGCGCCAGTCTCCGCTGTCAATTTGGTAAGGGTCTCTTAATGGTTCTATTCATTCTCTCTACCTGTCCTGAGCTTTGGGGCCTGTATGCACAATGTAACTTCTAATCAATCCCCAATATCTTGGCCAGTCCCTGATTTACCTGGACAACAAAGGCAGGTCTGTTATTGGACCCAATTACCCTGGGTATCCCAAATCTCGGGAAGATTTCTTCTAGGATCTACTTGGCCATCACATTGGCTGTCTCAGTCCTGGTTGGAAAAACTTTTACCCACATTGAAAAGGTGTCCATTTCTAACCCTAAGTACTTGTTGCCTTATCTAGCTGGCTTAATTTCTGTAAATTTTACCTCCCAGTAGGCTCTAGGTCAATCACCCCTGAGCCTCTTCTCAGGAGTATATACATGGACTATCCTGCATTAGTCATAGCACAGGCCTTGCAGCTTTTGTCTATTTCTTCTGCCAAGTCAGAGAGTCCTGTAACATAGTAGTCAAAGGACCTAACCACACCTTTTAATTTTTTGGCCCCCAAGTGGGTCAAGTAAAGTAAGTTGGTAACATATTTGTGTTCTTCTTCCCATGGGAGGACTAGTTTTCCTTTTTCTGTTTCTACTATTTCATACAGGGTTTCCATTACCAGTCCTAATTTGTCCATAACTTGATAGTGCTCAGGGATGTATCTAAAGCTGGTCTCTCTGACATCATAATAATCTTTAGGCTCCTTGACTGCCAGGATCATTGCTCCTTGGGCCACCTGTTTGGTGGTTAGATCTGCCATCTGATTTCCTTTAGCCACAGCATCTTAGGTCTTTCTCTGCAGATGTCAACAGCCCTCTTTGTCTGTATATTGCTCCATACAGTGGCAAAAGCATACCTGCTGTCAGTGTAGACTTCCCTTTTGCCATTCATAGAGCTTGTACCAAAGCCACAAGTTCGGCTTTCTGGGCTGAAGTCCCTTCAGGGAGGCTGCTGGCCTAGATCACTTGCTTTCTGTCCACCACTGCACTGCTGCCCCCACCTTCTGCTTACCTTTAACCAGGAAGCTACTGCCATCCGTGTATCAGCTCGAACTCCCAGGCCAAGGCTGATCTGATCCTTCAGATCATTTCAGTACCAGTTTCTTCTGCCAGAATGTCAGCGCAATGATGAGTAGGTGAAGTCTCAGTCAGTAGGAGTGAGGACAGCAGGAGGAGTGAAGGTCACTCGTTCAGTCATCCATTGATCAGGGGGCTGTCAGATAATGCTTTTAAGAGCATGGGGTGCCACTACAGTTATTTGCTGTCCCAGAGTGAGCTTATCAGCATCCTTGACAAGCAGTTATGGCAGCAATAGCTTTCAAGCAAGAAAACCACCTGCTGGCAACAGGGTGTAACTTCTTGGATAGGTAAGGCACTGGCCTTTTTTAAGGTCCCAAACTCTGAGCAAGGACTCCTCTGGTGACCCCTGCTCTCTCTTCCACATAAAGAGTGAAGGGCTTGGTTGGGTCAGGCAAAGGCCAAGGCTGGCCATCAGTAGGGCCTTTTTAATTTCTTCAAAGGCTTTCTGGTGATCTGGGGTCCACACAAACACCTCCTCTTCCTTGGTTAGGGGGTACAACAGGGCAGCTAAGGTCGCCAACCCAAGTATCTAGAGACTGTAGAAGCCAGTGGTACCCAAGAATTCTCTTACTTGCCTTGGTGTAGTCGGGGTGGGGATCTGAGTTACAGTCTTTTTCCTGGCTTTCTTTAGGCGCTGCTTCCTGTCTCGAAGGGTGTATCCCAAATAAGTAACTTCAGTCTGACACAGCTGAGCCTTTTTAGCTGAGGCTCAGTCTTCTGTTGTCCAGATTTTCTGTCTAGATCCTGTCTTTTCTTTCTCTCCTACCACTGTGGCCAAGTTTCTAGACAAATTACTTTCTTGTCTACAATCCCTCCTGTTTTCTCTTTCTTCTGCCTCCCGCCTCTCTCTCTCTCACACACACACTTTCTCTGCCTCTTTCACTAGATTGCATAACTGTCTCCCTCTTGTAATACACCTTCTAATCTCTGAAGTTTCTTTCTGATATCTGGGGCCAACTGCCTTATGAAGGCCAGGGCCACTGAGGCCTTCTGGGCTTCCGAGGTAAGATCAAAGGGAGTGAACCTCCTGAAGGCTTCCATAAGCCTTTCAAGGAACACTGAGGGAGGTTCGATCGGCCCCCGCATTACCTCTTACCTTAGCCAAATTAGTGGGCCCATCTTGAGGCACCTTGGAGACCAGAGCCTGGCGATAGATTTTTTTTAAGCTCTCCCTTTTCGGCCATGTTGCAGTTGCAACTGGGGTGAGTCAAAAGGAATCCCATGTCAATCTCATTTTGTAGCTGTGTAGACCGCCCGTTGGCTCCCGGGCTATTTTTCTAGCCTCTAACAGAACTCTCTCGATCTTTGGTTGTGAAGAGCATCTGCAACATCTGTTGACAATCATCCCAAGTAGGCTGATGAGAGAACATAAGGAACTCTACCAACCCTGTGAGGCCTTGGGGATCCTGAGAAAGGGGGTGGTTAGTTTTCCAGTTATAAATACCAGCAGAGGAAAATGACCAGTACTGAAGGGTTTGAAGTTCAGGCGGGTCCAGAGTCTGCCCGGACTCTGCACTCTGCAGCTCCATGTACCTGCAGCTGTCCTCCTCCCGCCGCCCTGAGGGGTTCAGGGTTCCCCATCGTCTGGGGTTGAGGCTGTGGATAAGGGGAAGGTTGTGAACTAGGCTACTCAGGACTAGGCCACTCAGGAGGCTTCATAGATTTTGGAGGAGCCGATGGATTTAGCTGGTGGCTCCGATTTGGGAGAAGCCTTCAATTTCTCTTGTAACACGAGAGTACAACCACAATTTTGAGAAGCAAAACCCAATTTTAACAGTGCAAACAATCCATTCTCTTTAAAAATGAACTCCAAAAACATTACTTGCTACAAAGTTTGGCTGCCTGTTCCTGCACACAAACACAAGAAGGTGTAGCCGCCAATACCTCAAAAAGACACTACCCTAAATCCTATCTTTTATAAATCAGGTTTCTAGGATAAGAATTATATAGAATATTACCCAATTCAGGCATATCTTTAGAGACCTGTTTCCATGAGTTGTCTCATGCTGCATGTTGTAGTTCTAAATTACTCTAACCCAGAGTTACCAGTTTTAAGTCAACTTTTTGTTACCAATGGTACAAATTTTTAATCATGACCAATAACTTATGAGCCAATAATCTATAACCAAGACATGTAAAACATATTTATACCTTTAAAACTATTAAGAAACAAAACTGAAATGGCCTCATACATTTGCTTATTTAAACCAAACAAAATTCTTAATTTTTCTAGTCTTAATTTCCAGAGAGGAGCACCTTGTCACCTGATGAATCTAATAATCACAAGCACAGAGATTTTTTTGTAGGAAAGACAGCCATCAGTTACCTTACCATAGAACTTGAGAAGCTGCTGGTCCCTTTAAGAGCAACGCTTACAATCAGCTCCTAGCAGGGCTTCTCCAGCCACACTAGACTCCTAACTACAGGTGCAGGGCTCCAAAGGCCAATTGATACTGTTTATTCATAACAAAGATCAGAAAAAACAGAAACAAAACAAAGACACAAGACACTAGTACGTCTGAACACATGTGTCCACGTCTGGACTTATCAAGCCAGCCAAATGCGACCTCCGAGGGGCTGAGGTTCCACGTCCACCCCCTTTCTGACGGGGGTCGGATTCCACGTCGACCCCCTTCTACCTGTGGAACATCTTCCAGGGTTGCAGCCTGTGGGCCTCCTAGCACGTCTGCTGACCACAGTCCTCCAGTCCTCCAATCCTCCAGTCCTCCAGTCCTTACTGGCCTGAAAGGACAGCTGCAAATACAAACCGCGTGTGTTTCAGAAAACCCCATTGTGTACAAACACTGTCGTCTGCTTTCACCTAGACGACCAGAACCAGAGAAACCAAACTCAGGTGGATCCAAACTCAGGCTGATCAGTATAAACTCAGATGGATCAGAATCTAAAACTCAGATTGCGCAGTGCTACAGAAACATAGGACAAGACACAAACAACCCAACACAACAAGCACATGTTCGCATGTTCAGTTCAGAAAACAGACACTCAAAACAGAGACACCGGCCGGCATGCACACAAGAGAGAGGGGGTCCCTATACCTCCAAGTCGATTCTCAGGTGTGAGGGGTGGTCACAATTCCTGGCCAATGTACCAAATGAAAGACCCACAATGTGAGGACTCCTCCATGTTCTGACTCAGGAGAGGCAACACCTCAAATCACTCATGAGAAATGGTCTTGCTGCAAACTGCAAGAGGACTTTTAATTCAAGAACACTCTCGGGCCCACGGTCATACACCACGCAGGGGTAGAGGACCGTGGCATGCCGAGTAGCTGGGTAAGGGGGTATTTAAAGGAAGAAACCACAACTCAAGGAAGTGGGGAGGGCATTGTTGGAAAATACCAAAGATACCAGTTAAGAGTATTTTTTCAAATGCACAGACCTGGGACTTTGGTAACACTGCCTCATATTTAGATGGTTCATCTTTGCCAACTCAATAACCAAAGCATAATGTCTTCCAGTGTGTAATTGTTTCTAGCTAATGAGATTGAACGTGTGTGTGTGTGTGTGTGTGTGTGTGTGTGTGTGTGTTCACATGTGTGTGGGTGCCTTTAAGATCAGCGTAAAGTATTGGATCCTGTGGGGAATTACAGGCTGGTCTCCAGTTGAACTGAGGTATGAACCCCGAAGGGTGATAATTCACCTACATGACAGGTTAGGCGTTCCCTCATGCTCCTGGAACTCTGGCTCCTGCCTAAGTTACTGCCCCCCACAGCCCCCACAAGAGAAGCATGGCTAAAAGTCATGTAGGCAATGGCCCAAGCTTCTGACCTTCAGGCTAAACTCCTCCCCAGTTACCTAGCAACAGTTAAGACCATAAAATGGGTTGTTCAGCCCCTGCTTGCTCTCTTACTTGTCTCTCTTACCTCTTACCCCTCACTCTCACCTTCTCCCCCCTCTCTTTGTCTTCTCTTCTCTCTCCTCTCTCTTTGAATTCTCCTCTCCTCTCCTCTCCTCTCCTCTCCTCTCCTCTCCTCTCCTCTCCTCTCCTCTCCTCTCCTCTCCTCTCCTCTCCTCTCCTCTCCTCTCCTCTCCTCTCCTCTCTCCCTCTTACTCTCTTTCTCTCTAGTCTTCTCTCTCTCTCTCTCTCTCTCTCTCTCTCTCCCTTCTCTTTTTCTCCCTGCCTTTCTATAATAAAGCTCTAAAACCATAGAGAGTCTCTGATCATCAAGATCCACTGCGCTCACTCTCGTCAGTGTTGGGAACCTCTCTTCCTTCATCCCTCTCTCCCATAACCCTGGTGGCTTTAGCAAAGTAGCTCCTGGGCTCCCAGGTATGGCTGCCCCTTTGCCACCCCCGAAGAGTGGGTCAGAGGCTTAGATGCTCACCCGGGGATGAGTGGAAGGTAGATAGCAGTCCTCCCATGCCTGACAGACCAGAGAATAGGTAAAACTCTGGTGGGGTGTGGTTTTCCCCTCCCCTTCTTCCCCCGGGCCCCCTTTTTTGTTCCCAACAGGATCCCCTTGGATCTGGATCTACAGGTGACTATAAGCAACCTGAAATAGGTGCTGGAAACTAAATTCAGGTCCTCTTGAAGAACAGCAAGTGCTCTTAACTGCGGAGCCCTCACTCCAGCCCTTAGATTTTTATTACATTTGTTTAGTTGTTTTTGAGGAGTGTGCCACAGGACACTTGGAGGTCAGAAGACCACCCCTTACACTGCTTGGAGCCTAGAGATCTAATTCCGGTTGCCAAACTCAGTGGCCAGAGGCTCTATCTGCTGAGCCATCTCACAGCCCAAATGCTGGCTTTACACTTGACTCCCCTTCTTCAGACTCCTCCTCCAGTTGATGACTCACTTCATAAGAAGATGCAAATATTTTATCCACATGTTAGTGTTTGCGTGTGCTAGAAGTGAGAGTCAGGTCACCCTTCTTAAATGTATCACTGCACTTCTGGTCTTCCATGCACTTTCAGGTTTAAAATTTTTCGTTTTCACCGGGCGGTGGTGGCACAAGCACTTGGGAGGCAGAGGCAGGCGGATTTCTGAGTTCAAGGCCAGCCTGGTCTACAAAGTGAGTTCCAAGACAGCCAGGGCTATACAGAGAAACCCTGTCTCGAAAAACAAAAAACAAAAAAAAAAAAAAAATTTTTTTTTTCGTTTTCGAAGATTCACTCATCGTTGTATGGAGTGTTTTGCCTGCATTGGCATCTGTGTGCCATAGGCATGCGGTGCCCTCAGAGCACAAAAGAGGGTATCACACTGGAGGCTCTCCAGTCTGGAACTAGAGTTACAGACAGTTGTCAGCTGCTATGTAGGTGCTGGGAATCAAACCTGGGTCCTCTGGCAGACCAGCCAATGCTCGTAAGCACTGGGCCACCCCTTCAGCCTCATATGAGTCTTCTGGGCAGATGTAGTTTATAGGAGAAATGCAAAGGCTCTCATATGCCCCATAATCCCTCATGCTTATTACTAATGCCCCATAATCCCTCATGCTTATTACTAACACCTTACATTTGTATGAAACGTTTGACCAGTCAAACCTTATTATTAGCTGAAGTCCCCAAGACATTATTATTTACTTAGTTTCTGTTTAACATCTTGTTTGTTTGTTTAGGAACCATCCAGCTCATCACAGGACACTGCCTGGGGATGGTCCCCTTTGATCCATTTGGTTCTAATCAATTCTCAGACTTCCCTTGTCTTGGATAAGTGTGACAGTTTTTAGAAGCCCTGGTCAGGTATTTTGTTTCATGTCCCTCAGTTGGCAATTACCTCATGCTTGTTTTGTGATTTAAAGAATAAAAAGTCCCTTGACAATCTGGGGCAGGGGTTTGGGGAGAACCTAAAGGGATAGAACTAATGGAGAAAAAAGGTTTGCTACAGTCAATTCTAGTGAAACCCGGTGGACCTTTAGGGGATAGTTTGAAAACAGGGGGAAAAGCATTTGGAAGAAATGGATAAATTCCTAGACATATATAACTTACCAAACTAAATGAGGCGGATATAGAGTTTATATTATAAAGGATCTAAACAAGGGAAGCTTAAAGCAGGAACATGTTCCTAAGCAAAACAACAACAACAACAACAGACAAACTAGCAAACAACAATTCAGGACTGGATGGACACACTGGCTATTTCTAACAGACCTATTTCAATAAAATATAAAAGGAAAGACTGTTATCACATTCCAGAACCAGTGGAGAAAGCAAACAAGCAACTCCTCCATTGTTGGTGGGATTGCAAGCTTGTACAACCACTCTGGAAATCAGTCTGGCGGTTCCGAGCAGGCAGCCAGCCAGTCAGCAGCCCAGGCCAACATGAAACAAACTCAGTGATTTTGTTGTAGACTTTTGGTCTCATTGCTTTGATTGAACTTTTTTTTTTTTTTTGGACTTGTTGGTCTTCTGCTTGTATATTATGGTTTCCAGTTTAGTGTTTGAGCTTTTGTTGTTGTTGTTGTTGTTGGTGGTGGTGGTGGTGGTGGTGGTGGTGGTGGTGGTGTGTGTGTGTGTGTGTGTGTATATTTCTTTTGTTTTGGGGGGGTGGGATTATTTTGTCTTGTTGTATTTTTTGTTTGATATTTTTGTTTGTTTGCTTCTTGTTTTGCTTTTTTTTTTCTAAAGAAAGAGGGGGGAAGTGACATCGAGTTGTGTGAGTGGGAGGTCCAGAGGAGCTGGAGGAGTGGGGGGGGGGGGCGGGGGAAGCATGAGCAGACCACATGGTGTGATTTTTTTTTCAGTAAAGATGCAAAAGAAAATTTAAGAACATTAAAATAACAAATAAGCTACTGCTTCAGTCTGGAAAAAAAAACCTATATATACATATATACTTATAGCCAGCATTATATTAAATGGGAAAAACTGAAAAGCATTTTCTTTAAGAATCAGGAACTATACAAATATACCAGCTTTCTCCCTACTTACTAGAATGCTTGAGGTCTTGGCTAGAATTAGCTAATAAAATAAGACGAAGAAATAAAATGGATTTCAACGGGAAAGGAAAGACAGAGAGCGTGAGGCTATACCTGAAACCCTAAAGACCGCACCAGAAACTCTTACATTTGTTGAACACTTTTAGCAAAGTAGCAGGGCAAATAAATCAACATTCAAAAATCAATAGCTTTCCTATAAACCCCTAAAAAACTTGGCAAGAAAGAATTCAGAGGGGAAGACATCAGATAACAACAAAAACTAGGTCAAAAAGTAGTAAAAAGCAGCGTACAAATAAACATAATTAAGAAAGGCAAAGAGCTCCAAATTAAGACACTGAAAGAAAGAAATGGAGGAAGACACGGTACATGGCAAGTCTCCCATGGTCGTGGATTATCAGAATTAATATTGTAAGACAGACTATCTATAGAAGTAACTGATCTATAGATGCACATAATCCCCAAGAACATTTTATTTCAATGACATTTTTCACAGAAGTAGCAAAAACAATCCTAAGACCCATATGGTAGCATCAAAGACTAGGCTAACCAAAGCGATCCTAACCAGGAAGAGCAATTCTAGATGAATCACAATACTTGGTCCACAAGGTCAGCAAAGGCTTAATACTGGCAAACAAACAAAGAAACTAAGACCCAAAACAAAGAAAGAAACCAAGCCAGGCAGGCAGACCAACGGACGAGGACAAAGGACCCAGAAACAAGCCCAGACAGCTGTGACGGGTCAATCTTTGACAAAGGTATCAACATTGCGCATGTGAGCTAAGACCGTCTCTCTCTTTATCAAATGGTCCTGGAAAAACTCTTACCTTTCACCCGGCACAAAAATCAGTTCAAAAAGGATCAAAAATCTGTATCTCAGAAACTGCTGGAGGGCCAGGCAGTGGTGGCACACACCTTTGATCCCAGCACTTGGGAGGCAGAGGCAGGCAGATTTCTGAGTTCGAGGCCAGCCTGGTCTACAGAGTGAGTTCCAGGACAGCCAGGGTCACACAGAGAAACCCTGTCTCAGAACCCCACCCCCCCCCCAAAAAAAAAAAGAAAGAAAGAAAGAAAGAAAGAAGGAAGGAAGGAAGGAAGGAAGGAAGGAAGGAAGGAAGGAAGGAAGGAAGGAAAGAGAGAGAAAGAGAGAGAGAGAAAGAAAGAAAGAAAGAAACTGCTGGATGGAAACACAGGCTTCCTGAGACGGATACTAGGGCTTTTTCAAAAGGATTTGGTGTTCACAGGAAATAATAGCAAACACCAACCGATACATGTGCATGAAATATAAAAGCTTCCGTGAAGCCTACAGAATAGGAAACATATTATGCCAGCTATACATCTAATGAAGGATTAATATCTAGACAAAGAGATAATACAGTCTAATGGCATACATGCCTAAAGATGTCACAATGAAACTTAGAACTACAGAAGTTTCTGAATTTTTAGAGACATAGACTTTTCATAGCAGTGTTTAAGATGTATTGAGCAGGAACTGGGGGCAGGGCTTGGAGGTTAAGAGTGCTTTGCTGCAGAGGACCCAGGTTCGATTCCCAGCATCCACATGTTGGCTCTTGCCTTCCACCTTGTTGAAGCAGGAATTTTCTTGTTTCTGCACGTGTCATGCTTCCTTCAGGCTAGTTGGTCTGTAAGTGACTTAGGCAACCCTGTCTCTGTCTCCCATCTCATCACAGGACGACTGAGATTACAGATGTGTGCTTCTACGATGGGTTTTCCTTTCTTCTTTCGCTGTTAATGTAGATTCCAGGGAATGAAGCCCTGTCATCAGTATTGTGTGGCTAACACCTTTACTCACAGAACCAGCCCCTTACTATTATTTGGTTGGCCTTCTGGCCAATGAAATTTCAGACTCATAACCTCCTATAACCTGCTCTGAGAGGAGTGACCAAAAACCAGGTGGGAGATTCTAGGATCTACGTTCTTCGGTACTTTCAAATTTTCTGCTCTGCTGAACCTGAATACCCAAATATATTCATAAGAGGCTATGTATGATATGTGGGCCCCATGGACAAAGATTATGAAAAGGGTGAGGGCCAGTGGGCATGATAGCACACGCCTTGAATTCCAACACAGAAACAGGCAGATCTCTTTGAGTTCCAAGCCAGCCTGGTCTAAATAGCAAGTTTCAGGCCAGCAAGGAACTCACTACTGCATAGTGAGACCTTATCTTTAAAAAAAAAGAAAAAGAAAAGAAGAGAAAAGAAAAGAAGATAAGAGAAAAGAAAAGAAAAAGAAAAAAAGGAAAGGAAAGGGAAGGAAAGGAAAGAAGGAAGACAGACAGATTAGAGACATGGAGATGTAAAAACTGCTCTCTAAAATGGGTACTTCGAAGTGGCATCTCTCTTGCATGACCATTATTTCAAGCAGGCTATTTGTGTGAATCCTGGGTTTCACAGAGAACTTTGACAAAAACTGGAAGAGGACAGGAATGTTAGGATCCCAAGAGCTACAACTGGTTCTGAGAGACCTAAGGTTATTGCTGACTGCAAGAGGATAACTTGATAGTTTCAGGGAGGAGTAGATCAAACGGGGGAGGGAGGGGAAGGATTGGATACAATAGTACTCTGGGGAGGTTCCTTTCCACAGGTAAAAGTGACAACCCTGCCAGGACAATCTTGTCTGTAAGCTGCTGTCTAACAACATTGCTCCAACACAGTCCATTCATTCACTCAGCATCTATGTCATATAGGTGCTCATGACAAGTTAGGTGTTGTTTGGCCACTAGGGATTCACCTGTGTTGAGCAAAAAGAACCCTTGTTGCCATGGTGATGTCACAGGGATGTGGAAAACAAACTTACGGCAAAGGGTTTCATTTGATACATAGTGTGAAAGAAGATGATGGACACAGTAGGAGGGTTTTAAGCAGAGAGATATTATGACATGGCTTATATTCAGAAATGTGTTCTGGTTGCCGAGCAAAGAAAGGATTAAAGGACTCACAGGCAGGAGCAGGGAGCACCATGCAGACAGGCTCTGCAGTGGTCCAGGAGCAGGGAGCACTATGCAGGCAGACTCTATAGTCATCCAGATCAAAGACGAGGGTGATTTTGCCAAGAGCAGAAGCAGTAGACAGCAAAAATTTTCCAGTAGTTTGGATCCATCCTTTCCAAAAGGAGCTAAGTTTCTATTATTTTTAAAATTAAAATAATACAGATGCTGCTGCTGCTGTTGCTGTTTGAGACAGGGCCTCTCTTTTTAGTTCTAAGTGTCCTGACACATGGTTGGCCAGGTTGGCCTCAAACACACAGAAATTCCCCACCTCTGCCTCCTGAGTGTTGAAATTAAAGGTCTGCACCACCAGGTCAGGCTTTTGTGAGAACCATTTTTAGCAATGTTTTCTGAATGGTACGTGTTTGTCCATCACCGGAGGCCTGGGAGGACATTCTTAGAAATGACAGCTCTAATCAAAGCAATGCCATTATGGTGTTGGGCAGTCTTGATGAAGCTGTGTTTTTGCTTTTGACATCAGCAATGGCTCCCCCTTTTGGTCGTTTCCTTGAAATCACTCCATGCTTATTGGAAATAATGCCAGAAAGATGTGTTAGGGCATATCCAAAAGAAGCTTGTGTGCCAGGCTGTCATGTCACTGAAAGTGTGTCTTTGCTGTGTTTGGCATCAATCCAGAGCCTTGTGCAAGCTAAGCAAACACTCTACCACAGAGCTATCTGATGCTCTCTTCTGTGTACACCAGCTATGCATATGGTGCCTATATATACATCCATGTAGGCAAAACACTCACACACAAAATAAAAATGAATCTTTAAAAAGAACAACACGGGCTGGTGAGATGGCTCAGTGGGTAAGAGCACCCGACTGCTCTTCCGAAGGTCCAGAGTTCAAATCCCAGCAACCACATGGTGGCTCACAACCATCCGTAACGAGATCTGGCGCCCTCTTCTGGAGTGTCTGAGGACAGCTACAGTGTACTTACATATAATAAATAAATCTTTAAAAAAAAAGATTTATTAAAAAAAATTAAAAATAAATAAAAAGAACAACACTATTAAGTTACTGAGTGTGTGTGCACCTACAACCCTTGCATGATTTTATGTGCATTCTGTTATTCTGGAGCTAAAGATAGTTGTGAGTCACTATGTGGGTGCTGGGAACAGAATCCAGGTCCTCTGGAAGAACAGAAAGTGCCTTTATTTATTGAGCCACATGTCTGTCCCCTTGAGACACAGTCTTGCCATGTAGCCAGGGCTGGCCTCGTATCACTGTGTAGGACAAATTGTTCTTGAACTTTTTACTCTCCTGCCTCAGGCTCCTGAGGGCTGAGGTAACAGGCCTGTGCCACCACCACCAGCTTCAGTGAAGATGTTTATGAATGAAGGGATGTCATGATCAAAAGCATTTATGGATGAAGTTAACTTGCATTGGTGCGGTCTTGGCTCCTTGACCCAGGATAAAATAAAGATTGGAGTAAGAGTGAGACAGGAAAATCACCGAGAAAACTCTTGCACTGCACAGATCAGAAATAATAAGGATCTAGATTAGAATGGTGTAGCTGGAACTGCACAGGGAGTAATGGGTCGAGCCACAGAATGCCGTGGAACCAATGAGTGTTAGTCAGAGGGATGGAAGTACTCAAGGATGGATGCCAGAGATGCTGAATCTGAATGCCAGGCGCCATCACAAGGAAGTAAGATGCGGAAAGAGAGACGACTCAAGGATAAAAGAAGTAGGATAGATTGTTTCACAGCTACACAGATATATAGTACTTAAAATGGCTACGGTGATACAAAGGACATTGTGTTTTCTATGAAGAAAAGAAAGAAGCAGAAGTTGAGGAATTGTGTGGTAACATTGGGCTGTTCTGTTAGCAGCTGCAGGCTGGAGGGAAGAAGGCCATAGTTGTGACTTTTCCCGTATATTACAGGAACAAGTGCAGACCATTTGGCTTAAGTCCTGCTATGGAGAAGTGCCTAGTGACCCTGTGAGCTTGTCCAAGAGCCTTGAGTCTCCAGAGGATGGACACTTCTTGGCTTTCTTTTCTTCACGGGATGTTGGTGCTGAGGCCAAGCAGCTGTCTTCAGAACAGGGCATAAAACCCCACGTGCATTGTGGGTTCACGGGAGTGGAGGGCATTGAAGAGAGCAGCATTGAAAAGAGGGCAGTAAGGCTGTTCCCACTGCTGGGAAGAGCTGACACTCGCTAGACACCACAGGCAGCCTGGGTGCTCAGTACAGCCCAGGATCACATTTAAGGCTTACAGCAGCCTCTGAGGCAGGCAGGTGACTGTCTCCTCTTTCAGTCAGGATTAGGAAACGTTAGGAGACATTTTAAATCATCCCACAGTGAGGAAACTGTTAAGACAGGACACAAACCCAGATCTGAATGATGCTGAGGACATCCAGGTCCTGTCCTGTTTCCCTACCTAGGACTCTCTCAGTACACTGAAGAAAGGGGACACTGCAGCTTGGTTCTTGGAATCCGTGACAAGGTGGGTCACAGGGCCACTCACTAAATGGGCTTCAGGAAACTGAGCAGGCTGCTCCGGTCATGCAGATTCCTAGTGCATACAGCAGAATTCTGTTCATTGTTACTGAACTAAGAAAAGGGAGTTCATGGAGTCCCACAAGGGCCAAGCCCCTTAAGATTGCCTCTGCTCTCTCATTTCTTTGTAAACCACACAACAACATCATCTGGTGAGATCTGAGGGAGAGGTGACCGGGTGTTTCCCCACATTTAGGAATCAGACTTTCCTGGGAAGCAATCTGGAAGTCTGTAAGAGATTTCCCTTGGCGATTGTGTTGGAAGCCAGGTTTGGGAACTTTTGGAAGCATCCCAAGAAAGGGCTGTTGGGAGTCGGGGTGGCTTTCCGCATTGAAAGGACCGATGAGGAGGATTCTAAGGAAGGCCCGTGGACATAAACAGCCTGCCAGCTTTCTTCTGTGATCTCCCCCTTCTCCTACCTCCCTGTTTATGCCTTTTTATGCCTGGTTCCTGCAGTCATGGAAGTTTTCCTGCCCCTTGCAAGCAGGACAGTAACACTCGGAACAGCAGCGCCGCACAGTGGAAAGGAACAAACACTACAGCGCCGAGCACATCGCAGGATGGCGCTTTAGTAGAGTCAGAGGCTGCAGGTGCCCACGTGTCCTGCAGGGGGCAGTACGTCCCTACATGTTTACGTAGGGACTGTCTAGAGGTCATGGGTGCCTGGGGAGAACTCCATGGAGAGGACATGGGGTTGGAGATCTGTGCTAGGTCTGAAACCTCAGCCATCCACGCTGTGAAACCAGAATAAACTGGAAGAGACTAAGTGCTGAGGCAGGAGCTAGCCTTGTCTTGAAATTGAACCTAATTGACGGTCGTGGTTGGTGTTCTGGGTGGCTTTCTAAATACAGGTCTGACATGCACCCACTGACAGACACTTCTTCGAGAGAATTCCTTTTTAATATGTACATGGGTCAGACACTACTTGACACATTAGGCTTCTCGTTTAGTGATATTTCCACACCGTGGCAGGTAGGTTTGTGTTGGTGGGACAGGGTTGGGTCACAATAGTACTGGCTTTGTTGTTTTTGTTGTTGTTGAGGGTATTTGTTGAAGGCTTATTATTGCCCTTATTGATTTGTATGTGTGTGAAGACACATTTGCTTATGAGTGCCAAGTGCATGCATGTGCCCACAGAAGCCAGAACGCTCATGTACCCTGGGACTAGAATTACAGTTGTAAGCTGCTTATGAGTGTGGGAACAGAACAGCATTCGTCTGTAAGAGCAGTAATACACTTAACCACCGGGCCATCTCTCCAGCTCCAGTAAGGTCTCTCTCCTCTCCCCTCTCCCTCCTTAATGTAGCTCTGGCGGTCCCAGGGACTTACTATGTAGACCAGGCTAGCTTTGAACTCAGAGACACACCTACCTCTGCTGGAATTAAAGGCAAGCACCACCAGATCTGGGTTAATTACACATGTTTTAATTGGTCCCCACCTGGTAAAATTCTCTCCCTCCCCTCTCCTCTCCCATTTTACATTTCTGATGGTTGCTCCTGGACACACTCTTATCAATGGCACGATTAGTGACTCAGCGAAATCAATACACCCAGAATGACTACATAATAAAGAATATATAAATGTCTACTCAACTACTTGGTTGGTTTTTTTTTTTAATTAATTAAAGACACTTCAATGCTGCATACATAATATTTGTATATCTTTATACAGCACCACTGGTAATTTATGGCAGTTCAATGCATACAATGTATAATAATCAATCAGGATAATAAATGTTTCCTTCTCTTCAAACTTGAGTTATCCTTTAAAGTTATTATTACACTAATTTATTTACTCTCTGTGTGTGTGGGGGTAGTGTAACAGACATGGCACATACGTAGAGATCAGAGGATAATGTGGGAGTTGGTTCTCTCCTTCCATTGTGTGTGATCTGAGGGTCAAATTCAGGTCACTGGTCATAAATAGAGAGTACGACCATCCACTGAACATCTGCCTGGCCAAACGCTGGTTATTTTTATATGTTGGAAATTTTATCCTTGAGTCAATATGATTCCATCCTATAAAAGATTAACTTAATAGTTTCCGCGAACACTGTATTTGAACTTTTTGTGTCTGGCTTATTGCATCTGACACAATGACCTCTGGTTCCACCCGTGTTGCTGCAAGTCACAGGACTTCATTCTTGTTTGTGGCTGACTAATACTCCATTGCATACACCACATTTCAAACTCTACCCATCCTCTGAAAGGCGTGTGGGTGATTTCACACTTTTATCATTGTGAACAGCGCCGTAATCACCATGGTAGTACAAGTGTCTTTGGGGGTAACAATGCCACCATCTTTGAACTTATACCAGTTGTGGGGTCACTGATGCCTATGGCTTCTATTTCTAGATTGTTTTTATGACTGTTATAGTTACTGTTCCCTTTAACAACTGTCTTATTGGTTTTTTGGAGGGAAAGGTTTGTTTTGTGGTGTTGTCTCTTTGATAATAGCCATCCTAACTGGGTAAGGGGAAAGGTCACTGGTTTTTAAGATTTATTTTTATTATTTTTTTAGGTATGTGTATTTATTCCACCTATATGCATGCACATGTGTTTGCGTATGCTCTCTGTTCCCCCACCCCTCTGTGTGTGTGTGTGTGTGTGTGTGTGTAGGCATTTGCAGAGGCTAGACTGGGAGAGGGGTATCAGATACCCTGCCTGGCACTAGTTACTGGGTGTTGTAAACTGCATAAAGTGATTGCTGGGAATTGAACCTGGGTCCTCTGGAAGAGCAGCAAGTACTCTTAACCACTGAGCTGTCTCTCCAGTCCCTGATGTTCAGCTTTTGAATTCACTATACATTCTGCATATCAATCACAAACAGAAGAATGGAAATAGGTTTCCATGCATAATAATCAACTCAGAGTGGATCAAAGGCCTCAGACCCACACTTGGTACAAAGGACAAGATCTCATCCTTTCGCGGTTGAATGTTATCCCACAGTGCATGCTACCGGAGGGTTTTGGGTTGCTTGCTTGCTTGGGCTGATTGAATGCTTTGGCCATTTATCTCTTGATGAACATTTGGGTTGATTGGATGATGTAATGAACACGAGAGTGCAGGTGTCTCTTTGACAAACCAACTTCGCCTCATTTGGATAGCGTTCCAACACAGAGCCTTTCAGTTCTTTGGTATGTTAGTCTGTTTTATTGAGACAGGGTCTTGTGATCCCTGACTGGCCTCAAACTTACTATATAGCTGGGATGACATTTAATTTCTGACCCTCCTGACTCTATCTGCCTAGTGCTGGGATTGCAGGCCTAATTTTAATTGTGTGTATGTGTGTGCCATGGTATGCACATGTATACACATGTGTGCTGATGAGTACATCTGTGCGTGTACTTGTGGAAAGCAGTGAAGATGCTGGGTATCTGCCTCACCTTCTGATTTAGTCTCTCACTGAACCTAGAACTTATTATTTTGATAGACTGGTTGGCCAGCAAGCTTCTGACTGACTCTGCCCAGGAACAACACTGAAGTGACAAGCATGTGTGCCTATGCCATGCTTTTCCTTGGGTGATCTGCCTGTCTCTACACTCCAGTGCTAAGCATGCCCAGCTTTTTAATGGGACTGCTTGGAATTTAAACTCATGCTCTTATGTTTGCACAGCAAATGCTCTTATCCACTGAGCCTTCCCTCCAATACTTTCCCCCTAGTTTTTAATTTTGAGGACCCTCCAAAAATGTTTTTCAAAACAACTCACTAATTTTAATTTTCACTAGCAATGATCCTATTTTATAGCTCTGTTTTGGGTGAGACTGAACCACTGACCTACATCTCTAGACCCTTATTTTTAAAATTATTTATTTAATGTATTATGACTACACTATTGCTGTCTTCAGACACACTAGAAGAGGGCAACAGATCCCATTACAGATGGTCATGAGCCACCATGAGGTTGCTGGGAATTGAACTCAGGACCTCTGGAAGAGTAGCTAGTGCTCTTAGCCACTGAGCCATCTCTCCAGCCCAACACCCTTATTGTTAATAAATGTACTTGGGCCTATACTTTGGGAAGAACATGGTGATGGCTATTTCTGGTCCTCTTCTTGACTACATCTGCAATGAACTATAATCCAGAAATGAAAGGCACCCCTGTGATCAGATCTTGAGGCTGGAAGACACAGGTTTCTGACCTGGATCTTGTCATGGAGATCTTGAGGCATAATGGCCATGAAAAGCTTAGGCCCAGGCAAGTTAGTACATGCCTTTAATCCCAGAAGACAGAGGCAAGCAGATCTCTGAGTTCAAAGCCAGCCTGGAACAAAGCAAATTCCAGACCCAGATTTGGTAGTACAACCTTTAATCTGGGCCGCACCTTCTACTAGAGGCCAGCATCAGGACATTGGAAGAAAACCTCACCTTTTTTTTTTTTTTTTTTTTTCTGTTCAGATTGAATTTTTGTATTGTAGGCCTCACACCTTCAGAACACTGGCCTGCATATATAGATATTAAGGTTGGTATTTTTGAATAATGAAGAAAGATATTTTAGAGGGCATGCATTGGGAATCACATTGCATTTCTTGAAACCTCAAAGCCTGCCGCCAGTGACACACCTCATCCACCAAGGTCACACCTAATCCTTTCCAAACAGTTTTGTCAATGTGGTGACAATGTGGTGACAAGTATTCAAATAAACGAGCCACTCTCATCCACACCACCACATTCCTAGGCCCTCACAGGCTTGTAGCAAGATCTGTTAATGCAAAATGCATTTAGTTCAGTGACTAAAGCCCCTATACTCATTCACAGTTCCAACACTGTCTGGGAGTCCACAGTCCAAGTCTCCTCTGAGAGTCAAGGGAATATCTTCATTGTAAGCATCTGTAAAATCAAAAAGCAAATTATCTACTTCCAACATACAGTGGCGCATAAGATAGATTCCAAAAAGGAGGAATGGAGGCATGGATGAGGAAATATTGAACCAAAGCAAGACTGAAACCCAGCAGTGTAAACTCCAAATCCTGTAGCTTTATGTGCAATGGAAAAGGGCTTAGATGGCCCATTTTTGAGTTTCCTGCCTGAAATACATTTATCTTGAGCTGGGTCCACTCCTTGCATGCAGCTTTCCTTACCAAATGTTCCACAGTTCCGGCATCTCCAACATCTTAGGGTCTCAAATAAAACCCAAGCTTCACGTCCCCAGCTTTATGCAATGGTCTCTTAGGGTCTTTAGTTCTCTCAAGGCTCTCACACAGGGGCTTCCCTACCACACATTGCTTGGCCTCAGCCGCTCACTGAAACCATGGAGAAAGAATCCATGACCCTTCATTCTTGAATCTTTGCCACCTAGATGATAAATCATAGACAGTTTGACAGCCAGCTTGGGGTGGATCCTCACCCCATGAGACCACGTTAGCAGCAGGTTTTTTGGGGTTTTTTTGTTTTGTTTTGTTTTTTGTTTGACAGGGTTTCTCTGTATAGCCCTGGCTGTCCTGGAACTCACTTTGTAGACCAGGCTGGCCTCGAACTCAGAAATCCGCCTGCCTCTGCCTCTGCCTCCTGAGACCTGGGATGAAAGGCGTGCGCCACCACTGCCCGGCTCCAGCAGCAGTTTTTAGATGTAGTTGTTTTTAGGATCAGGAAAGTCCTTAGGCCTTTTCCTTTCCCAGGTTGGAAGCTTAGCTAAGAGAGGTCTTTCCCTGAGGATATCCCTCCAGTCCAGATCCAGTGTAGATCAAACATCTCCTTATTCTTAGCTTATTCAGCACAAGTATTGGCTGTAACATAAAGTTTCCTCTTTAAATTGTATGTTATTGCCTGCCTTACTTGCTTTTTTTTTTTTTTTCAATTGTAAACTACAAGAGTGATCACTGATAAACATGGAACAGAGTCAATACTAGGCTGTCTTGAAAACTCCTCTGCCAAAGAAATTGGTCTTTTGCTTTTAAACTTTGCCCCAGGAAAGTTCCTAGGGTAAGAGCAGAAGGCGGCCACCATTGAAGTGGAAATTTCTGGTTTTTGTTTTTGTTTTTTTTTTGTTTTGTTTTGTTTTGTTTTTGTTTTGTTTTGTTTTGTTTTGAGCCTCAGTTATGTCATGTGATGTTTTTCTGGAAGATGTCTTATGAGAGGATGTTTTTTCTAAAACTGGCAAGCACTTGAGATGTTTTGCTGAGAACGGACATGTGATGCTCTTCTGGAAGCTGCCTGGTGAAAAGGCATGTGATGTTTTGCTGGAGCGGACACTTGAGAGGACATGTGATGTTTGGAAAGAGTGAAACCAGCCTACAGTGAATGATGCTTTGACATTGGTTCACCTTGCTGGTCTTCACTGACATCACTCTTGCCTTGGTTTGCCTTTATTTCTTCTCTGATCTTGTGACTTTGTAGAGAGAAATGCACCAAAGAACTTCTGGCTTCTTACCACTTCAGCTGTCTCATGCAGCTCTGCAGAGCCTTGGGGTTTCTTCTGGATTGAGACACTGATAATGATTCATATTTGGTGGTTTGCTAGTGGACTGGACTGCTGACAGCAAAGATTGGAATTGCCCCAATAACTACTTCAAAACAGGTCCACATCCCCTTTGTCCTATTAGCCATCTTCCCTCCCTACCTTTGGTCGGTGAGTTGTAAGGGAGGTGATAAGGTTTAAGAACCCTTATTAATGTAGGTTTTGAAAAGTAATATAAGCCTACACACAGTTTTTGTTGGAATATCATAGAATGGTCCAGTTTAGGATATTCTTCCTCCTGAAACCTTTTGAGCTGGCCTCTTTCAGTCCACAAAGCTCACAGCCCTAATGTTTTCCAAACTCCTACTAGGGTAGCCCATGAATCTCTGCTTACACTATTCAACTGCCTTCCTAATCCAAAATTCCAAAGTCTTCCATATTCCTCCAAGACACAGCACAGATAGGTTTGCCACAGCAACACCCCATTCCTGGTACCAACTTCTGTCTTAGTTTCCTATTGCTGTGATAAGACACCATGACCCTGGCAACTTATAAAAGGAAGGCTTTATTGGGCTTATAATTCCAGAGAGGTAAGAGTCCATCATGGTAAAGAAGCTAGCATCAAGCAAGCATGGTGGCTGGAGCAGAAGCTCAGGGAACAGATCTTAAGCTGCAGGAAGTAAGTCTGACCGCTAATAAAAGCTATATGGAAACCTCTAAAAACTTAAACTAGAACTTTCACATGATCCAGCAATATCCTTTCTAGGTAGGCTCTCAAGAATCACAGGTTACTTCCAAGGTACCCACACTCTCTGCTCATTACAGTACTAGTTACGATAGCTGAGTCATGCAATCAGCCAAAGAGTCCGTCAACATTAACACAGTAAATGTGGTATAGAAACTTGAGGGAGTATTGTTCAGTTATAAGAAAAGAATGAAATTGTGTCATTTTTCAGGAAGACAACTGGAACTAAAGATCACCCTGTTAAGCAAAAGAAGCCAAACAGAAAGATAATGATCACATTTTCCTCTCATACGTGTAGGAGAGGAAGGAGAAGATGAAGGATATGAAAGCCAAGGGGCACAAGGAGGGTAGTTTATAGGGATTGAGTCTGAGCCAATTGCATTCTGTAAAGGTTTAAAATGCACGTTATAACCTCATTTTGTATGCCGACTTAAAAACACACTTGGAAAATGCCTGTTTAACTTACATTTGCACGCAAACATTATGCTGACTATTTTTATGTCAAACTCATACATACTAGTCACCTGAAGGAGGAAACCTCTATTGAGAAAATGTCCCCCTAAGACCATTCATAGGCTTTTTCTTAGTGATTGATGGGGGAGGGCTCAGCCCATTGTGTGTGGGGTCATCCCTGGACTGGTGGTCCTGGGTTCTTACAGAAAGCAGGCTGAGCAAGCCACGGGGAGCAAGCCAGTAAGTAGCCTGTTCTGCCTCCAGGTTCCTGCCCTGTTTGAGTTTCTGTCCTGGTTTCCTTCAGTGATGAACAGTGAGGTGGAAGCATAAGCCGAACAAACCCTTTCCTCCCCACGTTGCTTTGGTCATGATGTTTCATCAAAGCAACAGCGACCCTGGCTAGGACTCAATATGCTACTTCCACAGTGTTTTAAAAGCAAAATCCAGACACTTGTGTGCCATTTGTGTCTGTTTCTAAGCAGAGCGATCCTCAGCCTCAGAAGAGAATCTTTCTCTCGAAGCTTTTCATACTGTCAGGAGCAAAACAATTCATCGATTTCGGCAGTGTAAATGAGAGGATTGAGATCTGGACCGGTGACTCGGTCACGGCTGTGAAGAAGAATAAGTAAGTCTGGAAGGAGCGGGATTGAGGAGCAGAACGCATTGGTTAATTGAGTTTCTGATTAACTACGGGTTAATGAGAAGACACTGTTGTCTGAAATCTCTCTAGATTGCCTCAGTCCATTGCCTCACTTTAATAAGTAGCCTAATGAACATAATTAAATCTCCTCTTACCGATTCTGCATCCTGCAGAGCCTTGGGATCATTGCTCTGAACACAATATGTAATTCTACCCTGCACTGTAGCTGCAGAAGGTACCGGAATTACAGGCAGCTCCTACACATTTCCTTACTTAAAATGTTAGAGCATACTGGGGATGGGGCTCGGCTGCAGAACACTTGCCTGGCAGGCTCAGCATGGCATAAGCTGTTAACAAATATTAGATTAATGAATAGACATGACTTGTGTCTTTCAATGTATGTAACTTTGTCATAGATAAACAAATAAATAGCTGTTATAGAGTCTGGAAAAGCAGACCAATTCTTCAGTCCACAGGGACTTTCAAGTTCATGAAATTTAACACCATTGCATAAAACATTAAAAAAAAAAGTTAAAAACCTAGGGCCAACAAAAAGCAAAGGGGATCTCTACAGCCAGAGCTATAATGGAGTCTGCTGACCGAAAACCCAGAAGCCTTGTCCCTGTGGTGGGCTGCCACTGCCATTGATCTAAGTAGGATGTGAGCTCCACAGGGCAGAGATTTGTGTCTACCTCATTCAGGGATGTAGTCTTGGCACCTGGGAGGACCTACCCCTTAGGAACCCCTAATAAACGCTAAGTGCATGAAACAATGAAATGGAGATTCGTCTTTATTATGCACGAGGCAACTTGACTTTAGAGCATGTAACAGATAAAACCCATGGCCTGGGTTTTACAGCATGCGGCTCTATGTTAATTTATTGGGCGTTCATTAAGATTGGTAAGACAGGGATACAAGTTAATGTGTGGGTTGGGGCTATAGCTCAGTGGTAGGACATTTGTCTAGCACATGCCAGGCCCTACGTTCATGTTCCAGCCTTGAAAAGAAAGCAAACACACACACACACACACACTGGCCCCTAAACTAAAGTTAGCTCAAATTCTGAGGATAGAATTATAAAAAGAAAGAGAAAATAAGTAGAAGCTACGGTAAGGCATCTCAAACCTTTCTATGTGTGTCAGACTCAAGCACCAAGTGGTTTTTACTAGGAGCCCGGATAATAAGTGGTAAATGCACTTCATGGAGGCCTGACATGGTGGTACGTGTATATAATCCCTGCATATTGGAGACAGGAACATTGGGTTTCAGATCCTATTACAGATGGTTGTGAACCACCACGTGGTTGCTGGGAACTGCAACTCAGGATCTCTGAAAGAGCAGTCGGTGCTCTTAACTGCTAAGCTATCTCTCCAACCCATAATGTTGCTTATCAGTGTACCATCTGCAGAATTAAGGCAGCCCTTCAGTGAAGCCAGTAGAGCCATCAAAACATGGGAACAGAGGAAAGGCTGATGCTGTGTCAGTACAAGTTGTGCCCTTGACCCTGACGATTGGCAAGTGTGCATAGAGCGCCCTCCTATGAGGGTATGCCTTAGACACAAACTGGGAAGGAGGGACCTGCAAAAGTGCTTCCCTAAAGGACCAGTCTAAAACCCAACAGTGCAGCATCTAAGGTTGTATGGCTGCCATGTTTAGACAGACTCTTGGTTTTGACAATATAGACCAAAGATGCCGCTCACCTACAAAAGTGCACCTACTTTCCCATTCCAGAAAATTCCAGGCCTCCAGATCCTTTGAATCTTTCCCTTTTATCATGACTAAACCATAGGCTGTCTGAAGTCAAGAATCCCAGAGCCAGGCATGGTGGCGCATGCCTTTAATTCCAGCACTTGAGAGTCAGAGGCAGGCAGATTTCTGAGTTTGAGGCCAGCCTGGTCTACAGAGTGAGTTCCAGGACAGCCAGGGCTACACAGAGAAACCCTGTCTCGAAAACAAAAAACAAAAAAACAAAACAAAACAAAAAGAATCCCAGCACTCAGGAGGCAGACATATCTCTGTGAGTTCAAGGCCAGCCTGTTCTACAGAAATGAGCCCCAGGACAGCCAGGGCTCTGTTACACAAAGTAACCTTGACTCAAAAAAACCAAATTAAACAACAACAACAACAACAAATCATGTTCAGTTCACAACTGTGTGTGCAGTGTGAGCTGAAAAACTACAAAGTGTTGCCTTGTGTTAAAGCACACCACACAATTTTTAAGGATTATTTTAAATTTTTTGTTGAGTGTGTGCACGTGTGTGTGCCTGTGTGTGGGGTGGTGTGCAAGCATGAGTGTAGGTATCCACAGAGCTCAGACGTCTCAGACCCCTGGAGGCTGAGTCACAAGGATCTGAGACCACCAGCCACCTGATAAGTACCAGGTGGGACTCAAATCTGGGTCTTTGGGAGCAGTGGGCACTCTTAGTCACTGAGTCCTCTCCAGCCCCGCCAATGTTTTGATAGAGGTGCCAATATCTCTGTAACTAGGAAAAAGTACAGGAAAGAACTTAGAGCAGCTTACACCCATAAACCAGAGCAGAGGGCGAGGACTCATTTGAGCTTCTCAGCCGAGAGATGGCCTGATGGCTGTTCTGAATTTTTTTCTTTACTCTCTCTACTGGCTTGCTTTGCAGAGGCGGGTCTGGGGAGCGAGCATTCAGAGGTTTGCAGAGAGCGCTCTTTGTAGAAGGACCTTCCCTAGAGCTATCTGTAGGTTGGGAATTAATTGGTTAGCCAGACCTGGTGATCACTGAAGGCAAGGGCTGGCTACAGTGACCAAGAGAAAAAGATCTTATAACGAGTTGCCTCTGATGCTCACCCCCATTTCTGGGCCTCCTCCTTGCCCTGAGCCTCCATGTTGTCTCCTTGTCAAAGACTTTCACTAAGGTTTTACCCCATCCCACCCCCACCACTTTATTTTGGTTTTGTGTTTTTGTTTTGTTTTTGTGTTTTTGAGTCAAAATTTTAGTCTTGGCTTAGAACTTACTATATAGACCAGACTGGTCTTGAACTCACAGAGATGCACCTGCCTCTGCCTCTGCCTCTGCCTCTGCCTCTGCCTCTGCCTCTGCCTCTGCCTCTGCCTCTGCCTCTGCCTCTGCCTCTGCCTCTGCCTCTGCCTCTGCCTCTGCCTCTCTGCCTCTGCCTCTCTGCCTCTGCCTCTGCCTCTGCCTCTGCCTCTGCCTCTGCCTCTCTGCCTCTGCCTCTGCCTCTGCCTCTGCCTCTGCCTCTGCCTCTGCCTCTGCCTCTCTGCCTCTGCCTCTGCCTCTGCCTCTGCCTCTGCCTCTGCCTCTGCCTCTGCCTCTGCCTCTGCCTCTGCCTCTGCCTCTGCCTCTGCCTCTCTGCCTCTGCCTCTGCCTCTCTGCCTCTGCCTCTGCCTCTCTGCCTCTGCCTCTGCCTCTGCCTCTGCCTCTGCCTCTGCCTCTGCCTCTGCCTCTGCCTCTGCCTCTGCCTCTGCCTCTGCCTCTGCCTCTGCCTCTGCCTCTGCCTCTCTGCCTCTGCCTCTGCCTCTGCCTCTCTGCCTCTGCCTCTGCCTCTGCCTCTGCCTCTGCCTCTCTGCCTCTGCCTCTCTGCCTCTGCCTCTGCCTCTGCCTCTGCCTCTGCCTCTGCCTCTGCCTCTGCCTCTGCCTCTGCCTCTGCCTCTGCCTCTCTGCCTCTGCCTCTGCCTCTGCCTCTGCCTCTCTGCCTCTGCCTCTCTGCCTCTCTGCCTCTGCCTCTGCCTCTGCCTCTGCCTCTGCCTCTGCCTCTGCCTCTGCCTCTGCCTCTGCCTCTGCCTCTGCCTCTGCCTCTCTGCCTCTGCCAAGTGCTAAGATTAAAAGGAGGAACCAGGTTATCTGGCTTCTCTCTCTCTCTCTCTCTCTCTCTCTCTCTCTCTCTCTCTCTCTCTCTCTCTCTCTCTCTCTCTTTCAAAGAAAACAAAACAAAACAGGGGGCCAGAGAGTTGTCTCAGTGGTTAAGAGCACTGACTGCTCTTCCAGAGGTCCTGAGTTCAATTCCCAGCTACCACATGGTGGCTCACAACCATCGGTAATGAGATCCAATGCCCTCTTCTGGTGTGTCTGAAGACAGTGACAGTGCACTCATATACATAAAGTAAGTCTCAAAAACAAACAAACAGGGGCTGGAGAGCTGGCTCAGCGGTTAAAAGCACTGACCTCTCTTCCAAAGGTCCTGAGTTCAAATCCCAGAAACCACATGGTGGCCCACAACCACCTGTAGTGAGATTTGACGTCCTCTTCTGGTGTGTCTGATGACAGCTACAGTGTACTTATGTATAATAATAAATCTTTAAAAAACAAACAAACAAACAAACAAACAAACCTTCAACAACTTGACTTGTTCATTTTCTCCTCTCTCTATGTGTCATTGATGTGTTTCTTATGTACGTGGGTGCATATGTGGAAATCAGAGGACAGCCTGAGGGAGTTGGCTGTCTCCTTTCTATGAGTTGTAGGGGTTGAGGTCAGGTCATCGACCTCGAGGGAGAGTGCTTTAACCTACTGAGCCATCTTTCCAGCCCTGAAGAAAATCTTCACAGTAATAGCTAAAAGCTGGGTTGTGGCTCAGTCAGCGTTCTTGCTTGGCACGCTGACATCTCAAATCTTTAGCACGGTGGGGGGAAAAAATCCCCTTGCTAACTGATCACTTAGTGAGTGGGCTGCTCATATTTGCTAGATCCACTCCTCTTCCTTTTCACATTTGCCTAAATCACTTGGCCCTGTCCCCTACTCGACTGAGGCAGGGTCTCTTGCTCAATTGGAAGTTTGCCTTTTCAGCTAGAATGGCCAGCCAGCTCCTGAGACCCACCTGGCTTCACCCACCTTAGTGATGTTGATTACTGACACGCACAGCCAAGCCTTGCTCTTTTTCATGGGTGGGAGGGTGGGGTGGGATTCGAACTCAGATCCTCAGGCTTGCATAACAAGCACTCTTCCTCATTGAGATGAACTTGGGTCTTCTTGAAGTTTACAGAGCTACTGCTCTTACCCACTTGACTGTCTCCCCAGCCCCTCCTCTATCCTTTTAAACCCCACAACTATTCACTTTCTCTAAGCCACAACACTGGCTTTCCTGCCTTGGCTCTCTGACACACACACACACACACACCCCATCTGACCTCCGTCTGACCCTTGTTTGACCCCTGGTTTTCACTTTCTGGTGCTCTTCTGTGGTTTTGTTTCTATTCTCACTACACTCAGCAGGTCCCATTTGACTGCCTGCCTTGCCCACCTAGCTCCCCTGAAGTTACATATTCTTCCTCTGTTTTTGGTTTGGTTTGGCTTGGCTTGGCTTGGCTTTTGGAGACAAGATATCACTGTCTGATCAGGACTAGCCTGGAACACACTACACAGCCCAGACTGACCTCAAATGTCCACCAATCCCCTGCATCAGCCTCCCCAGTGCTGCAGCCACCATTATGAACTCTCCCTGCTAGAATGGCATCCCTAACTGCTTCCAGGACACTTAGGTACCTCACGAGGGCTATGGAGAACTCTTCATAGATCTACTGCCCTTGAGATGAAGTCAAGGCTGGTCTTGCCATGACCTTGGAGCCTTCTAGGGTTCAACATCTCCCTGCTTAAGTCTCTCCCTCACCTCTGAGCATGCTCATACTGTGCTGGGGTCTTTTTTATTTCCACCATATTTCATTGTGAGAATCTGAGAAATAAAAATGAGGACCCCTCCCTGAAAAAAAACAAAAAACAAAAAAACCCCCAAAAACCCATACCTGGTACTGGATGTCTAGACAACTAGCCAGGGGCCAGACCTGGGGAAGTCATGGATCTTGGAGAAGAACCTACCTACAGCCAGCAGATTGTTATTAGATTGTTGTTATAATCTTAACAACAGTCTAAATACCTGCCCCAAGGCCACAGAGCAGTATAGTCATTGCCCCTCATCTAGAAGACTTCTTTTTGCAATGGACAGGGACCACTATAGAAAACCATAACCAATCAAAAATGCAGAGTTGTGGAGCTCAGTTCCAGCCAATATGTCTACAATACATTTGCAACTCTAGCTCCTAGGGCTCAGGGTCACTGTGGAAGAGGGGCCAGGAAGATGGTAAAAGCCAGAGTCTCATGGAGGCTGGTGTGAGATCAGGTAAGAGTGTCAGAAGCCACCCTCCCACTAAGTCTTCCAATGTGACTGCCTAACCCTGAGCTTGGGAGGACAGCATGTTCAGACATGCTGACTAACGTGTCTAGGGGCCAGACATGCTGACTAACGTGTCTAGGGGAGAGCTCCCAAAGCCCCAAGCCTACACAAAGAACCGCAGGAAACTGAGACATGCTGAGAATTCGAGAAACAGCCTTCCCCAGAGAAGAGTACACTAACTGGTTATCCAATAGCAAATGATCAGTACTGAAAACATTCACATACAAGTAGTGTTATACGGACTAAGACAAGGAGTCATGAATTAGAAAGAGAGCAAGGAAGGGTATGTGGGGTAGCTTGGAGGGAAGAAATGGCAGGGACAATGATGTAATTATAATCTCAAAAGCATAAAAAGATAATTTAAAAAAATAACATCTTGCCATGTAGTCCAAGTTAGCCCACAAGTGGCCCATGTAGCCCAGGCTGGTTTAGAATTTCTGATCTTCCTGTCTTAGCCTCTTGAGTGTTGGGATTATAGGCATGCCCTTCCACACCAGGCTTCTCAGTGGCTTCCACTTGTTTTCTTTGAGTCCCTGGAAGGCTTTAGCAGGCTGTCTTCCCATGCCAGACCTTGTCTGAGCTCCATGTAGCTTCTGTTTGGGGGACCTTCGCTCTCCTTATACCACAAGCTCTTTGAGCAGAGACCATGTCTGGCTTGCTCACTGCTGTCTTTCTCGTTACATGACCCAAGACAGGTTTTCACTCCATATGTATTCCTTGACCTTGTTACATAAATCACAGATGAACAATGCTTAAAAGCTCTCCCTTTAGGCACTCGATGTGCATGCTAGCAAAGGCTTGCTGGAAGCAACAACCAAGCACGGGATTCTGTTTATTTCTCCCAAATAAGTGGCAAGTCTCGGGACTCAGTGTTTTCGGGAGGAGAGAGTAAGGAGACACCGCGTCCTTGGGGAAGTTTTATCCTGCAGCAGCTGTTCCGGAGCTAACGGCAATCTTCAAACCACACCATGCAGTTACTACTGCTTCCTTTCTTTCACAGATTCAATTCCAGTGCTCTTGGGTAAGAAAGGTAGATGTCTCCGTTGTGGTGCAGGGCTGGGGTGCCTAGAAAGTAGTGATAGAGTGAGAGCAGGCGAGCAGACGACTGCCTGGCCTTGGGTCCCGGGGCTGCGGTGGATAAGCAGGACACCCTCACAGAGTCACTGCCTGTTGTGTTGGACCCCGAGTACAGCGAGAAAGATGACCATTTGGTGAAAAGGGAGCTATGTCCACGGTCCTGGAAGGAGCCCGAGGCTAGGGACATTTCCACTGAGGTGTCTTACAGACAGACACTGTGGAACTCTCAACAGTTTAAGGGTTTTTTGTTTGTTGTCTGGCTGGTTTGAAGAATGGATCTCACTCTAGCCTGGGCTGGCTTGAAACTCCAGATCCTTCTGTCTTTTCCTCCAAAGGCTGGTGTTACAGATATGCACTTCAACAACCCGTATCACTGACGATTCTAAATCCAGACACGACTGGGATGGGTGGGCGTTTTAAGGTAAACGTAAGGGTATTGTCTTTATGCCGTTTCATCAGATAGTTTATTTAAATAGATTTCCTTTACACATGTCTGCACGGGACCCTTCTTTTGCTTTCTGGCCAGGGTCCTACAATTGAGAGGGCCGGGCTTGTTGAAACTCACTCCCGGAAGCTTATTATTATAAAAACAGAAATTAAGCAAGTGGAGTTTTAAAAGCCCTTTGGGCCTCGCTGTGCCTTTTGCCACGCTCTCCCTCGCTGCTGGTAAACATTTCATAAGCCAAATTGGCACGGGGCTGATTCAGCTCTGGGAACAGCTAGCTTCTGCCAAGCTTCCACTTCTGAGCCAGACGTCCTGACTGGAGATGGCCTGACCTGATTCGAGGGCCACCAGTCCCTTCCATACTTTGGAATGGGCATGTCACCACCTCAACTCTGTGCGGATTGGGCCTCATGGTTCTTGTGCGTGATCGTCCCCTTGGCTCACCTCGAGCTACAGAAACCAAGGTGTTGAATTCAACTTACCAAACCTTGGCTCTGCCTAGTTGGCCAAAGTTGGTATTTTTCTGAAAGGTGAATATGAAATCACCCTGAGTCTATCTGTCCCTCCATTTCCTCTGTCTTGTTTTGTCTTCCTCCTTCCCTCTAAGCCAGGAAGGTACAGGAAAACCAAACCAAAATAAAACAAAACCGGTAAATGGACATTTCTTCCATCCTGGGTAAATAAAGAAGGCATGATTTGATATACCTGGAGCTGGGGCCTCTGCGGTCAGGTCACCTCGTTTCTAAGGGGGTCTGTGTCCTTTCACAAGTCCAGAGGTTTCTCTGAGCGCTTTCTTTGTCATTGATAACCAGGCTGAGTGGACAACCCTCTGATCTTTGATCTCGCAGCCTTGACTCTCGGCATGGGCTGAATGAAGAAGGCAAAGTACAAACTGTCATGTGAACATGTTTTATTCATGAGAAACAGCAAGCAAGCTTCTCACTATGCAGAGAGAAGGCTAGGTCACACAGGGCACCCACCGCTGACCCATCTCCATCCTCATAGAACTCCTGGGCACTGGAAAGACAAGGAACCAACCCAGAAACTTTTGGCTGTGGCCAAGGCTGACTCAATTTTAAAGACGATTGTCATGACCAAGGTGACGAAGGAACAGTCACTCAGAAGAGTCCTTTAACTTCTGAAAGTGCTATGAGAGTTTGGGGGTATGGGTGTTCCGATGAACATGGGAAGGACTTCACTGTTACCGGTCCCTGTGACCGATCTGTCACAGCCCAGTCTGGCCAAGATCTCACTGGACACTTGGTCTTAACTTGAGCATATGTCACTTGTGGTCACACGGGTTACAAATACAGGGTTTTCAAAAAAGCTGTTTTCTTTGGCTGCATGCAAGAGATTGGAAAGCAAGACTTTCACAGACATAGAAAGAGGATTAACCAATACTAAGTGACTCGTGATACCAGACTGGTGAGAAAGAGACACTCTAGACACCTGAGGCTAAGATCTCGAAGGGACACTTCAGTGGTTACACAGAGCAAGGGAAGGTGACAGGGCCAGGGGTGACAGGGCCAGCAGGAGAGCAGAGTGGAGTGAGAACAAAGAGCTCTGACAGAAGCCCAGGTCTCACAGGAGCTCCAGCTGCAGTTCTGCCCCACCCCCATCCCACCCCCACCCCACCCCCACCCTGTCCCCAGGGAGTCTCAGAGCCTGCACCAGCTGCAGGGATCCTCACCCTTGGCATTCCACAGTGTCCTGAGCAGCTTCATTTCTCCCTCTCAGTCAGGGGCTGAGGGAAGTGTCTGCCTCACCTTCAACTCTGCTCCTCATCCTGAGAGAGAAAAGGCCAGCTCCTTCCTGCAGGGTCCCTCTGGCTCTCCTGGAAACTAAGTGCACAGTTGTAAAGGAGCCGCCCTGTGAACTCTGGAGAGAGAAACACTGTAGCAGCGAAGTACAGGGATCCATGAGAATCTCTGCTTCCTGCTCCACACCCTGGTCCTAGGCTGTATGTAAGTGAAACTTCCCCAGGGAGGAGGTCAGAGCATCCTTGCAGGGATGCAAATGCTGGCCTGGCTCCTCCTCAGGGAAGGAGCATCACCCTGAGGGGCTCTGTGTACCCACCTGGCAACAGGTGTTGATTCCAAGTTCAGCCTGCACACTTGCGTTGATCCAGGGGATGACGGAGACTCTGGCACGCCTTTGTGTCTGTCCCATGCTAGCCTTGAACGTGGGAGGGATGGGGGCATTATACAGGACATGGACAAGCCAATCCAGAGAGGTTTCCATGGCAGTTGCCATAGCTTTTGGATCTTGTCCTTACAGATGACGACATCAGGTGGTGTGTACACCTGCTATGGGAACACAAGCCTGCTCTGTGTAGACCTGGAGTTAAGAGTGCATCACACAAAACCCTGGGGCAGAAGCCATGGCCCTGCTCTCGAATGGGCTAGGAGCTGAACTTGGATGATGTGCCGCAGGACAGCAGCTCAGCAGCCACCCTTGGGTATAGTGAAGATCTCTACAGACACTCTCAACAGCATCCCCCAAATCAAAGAGCAGCTGAGCCACTTCTGTAAGCTTAACTTTTTTGTTTGTTCCGTATTTTGTTTCTTTTTCGAAAACATGGTTTCTCTGTGTAGCTCTGGTTGTTCTGGAACTTGCTCTATAGACCAAGCTGGTCTTGAACTCAGAGATCTGCCTGCCTCTGCCTCCCCTCTGTCTCCCAAGCGCTGAGATAAAGGAGTGTACCACCACCACCCAGCTATAAGCTAGCTTCACTTTAAAAAACTTCAGCCTCAGCTCACAATGCAGTTTTCCAAACTTACTGTATATGTTACAAAGCTCAACTCTCTGTTCAAGAGAAGAAGGCTCACTCTGCACTGGAGAATCTAAGGGAATAAGTCGGCAGCTTCCGTGGCCCAAATTGCCTCCTACCCCATTACCCCATCACTAAAGCAGACCTGCAGGGAATGGCTAGGTGAACACGGAATAACACTGATAGAGTTTTGGAAACGAGAAATTGGCATGTCTGAAGCAAAAAGCAGAATACAAGGCCAAGTTCCATGGATAAGTCATATCTTAAATACTGCACGAAATGATTATTGGATCAGAGTTAGGGAAGAGAACTTGGCGAAAGGCTGTTTGGCTTTGTGTTTTTATCACACTGGCAATGGTGAACAGCAGTCCTTCCCAATTTAGCAAAGCCTGAATATATTTGAAGACTGTGGGAGCCTGAGAGGCAAAAATGCAGTCAGAGAGACAAAAGTGCAGCCATCTCTGTTTTTTTTTTTTTTTAAAGATTTATTTTAAATTATGTGTACCTGTATGGATTGTGTGTGTGTGTGTGGGGGGGGGGGGTGTTGGGGAAGATGCTCAGGAGCAAATATGCCCTCGGAGATGCGTGACCACACTCTGGAGCTCGGTCCGGGCAGTTGTGAGCCACTTGACATGGGTGCTGCAAACTGAGCCTGAGTCCTCTGTTGAAGCTGTACATGCTCTTAACTGCTGAGCCATCTCTCCAGACCTGCTTGGTTTTAATCTTTCACTCGGCAAATATTTACTCCATGCCAGCAGAATTCTAGGAAGTCTGGGAGAAATGAAGGCAAAAAGGCAACACTCTCCACAAGCTATCTCAGAGTTCAGCAGAGGAGGTCAGATGGACCAAGGTGAGGACCCGGTGTAATCCAGGGTGGAAGAAGCACACGGCATGCCGAGCGTTCCTGGAGTAGCGCATGTGTGTTATGTGGGTAGCTGACCTTTGAACTGAGTGTGAACAGGAGGCCATAACAGACACAGAAAACCTCAGGGATGGGGCTGGAGAGAGCTCAGCAGTTCAGAGCGGGGGCTGATCTTTCAGAGGACTTGGGTGTCGCCCCCAGCACCCACATCAAGCAGCACACAAACATCTGTAACTCCAGTGCACTCTTCCAGCCTCCGCGGGCACTTTGCACACATGTGGTACACAGGCATACACTCAGGGATGCACACATACACCTAAGACAAAATAATAAATAAATCTTAAAAAAAAAAAAAAAAGACAAGATAGCAGTGAGCACAGAAGCAGGGTCTAAGCCCCTCCTCTGTAAGGTCTTCCTTGAGTCTTCCCTCCTCTCCCCATGAGGTGGATGGATCCTTCCCTTCTGATTTCAGGTATGGTGTGACTTGCGAAGTTTCATTGTAACCGCTACGATGTGCAACAACTGTTAGCAAGGCTACCTCCCCCATAAACCATGAACTCCTTTAGAGCAGAAACCCTGCCCTTTCATGTTTGACTCCCTGGCATTTAGGAGTGTTCCTGACAGGGATAGCCACTCAGTAAATTCTTGAGGGAGAGGAGAAATCATGCACAGCATACCTTTGGGGACCAGTGCGTATTACAGTCTGGCAGGAATCAAAGATTCATGACTTGGAGCAGTGGGAATCAAAGCCACAAAGTAGGGCGGTGGGAGGCGTGACAGTGTCAAGTGTTGACAGAGAACTAGGGCAGCAGAAAGTCATCCAGCACTGGGAGGCTGCGACCTGGCACAGCCGCCTTCAAGCACGGTTTATCAGTATCTCATTAAATCACCTGCGTCCCACGCTCCAGATCCCAGTTCTAGGGAAACGCCTATGTGTTCACACAACAGAGATATAGCCAGGTGTGATGGCATGCACTTTTAATCCCAGCACTCTGGAGGCAGAGGCAGGTGCATCTCTGTGAATAGCCTACGTAGAAAGTTCCAAGTTCCAAGTTTCTACATAGAGAAACCCTGTCTCAAAGGAAAAAAAAAAAAAAAAGCTGAAAAGCAGAATATTCATAGCAAGACTTGGAAATAACCTGGGTCCATCAACAGAGAATAGGATGAATAACTATGAATAACTAGGCATACCTGTATCATTGCAAGAGAATGGTATAAATACAAACCCAAGGCTGTAGGAGAACCATATTATATGTAAGAATTAGTCCATACCATGGTTATGAAGTGGTGGCTCTTTATTCCAATGCTCTTGCTGCATTTCCTGCTGGCATCATCTTCTTTAAAAATATTCATTTTATTTTTTGAGAGACACAGAAAGTCTGTCTGTCTGTCTGTCTCTCTCTCTCTCTCTCTCTCTCTCTGTGTGTGTGTGTGTGTGTGTGTTGGTTTGACCACTAGTATCCATGGAGGCAGGATGATGTTGGATTCCCCAGAGCTGGAGCTAAACATGGTTGTGAGCCACCTAATACTGGACGCTGGAATGGAATGCAAGTCATCTATCTGTAAGAGCAGAACAAGCCTCCTGATTTGTCCATTCCCTCGATGGAGGGCTTTCCTCCTTTCCCTTCATCATTTCTAAACATCAGCGCCAGCACACGCATCCTCCCATTTTCTTCTCTCTAGGTTATAATTGTTATCACCACTACATTCAGCTGTACTCTAGTTATCGTTTTACTAAAGCTTGATAGACAAAGAATGCCTAAAATATTTTCATTACATTAAAAGAGACTAAACAAGCAACGATTATGGGCTGGCAAAATAGTCAGAGAAGTGCTTACCTTAAAAGCCTGAGGACCCCCTACTGCAGCGGAGTCTGTTGGTGTCCATGGCCTGGGTTACCGCCAAGAACCATGTGGATGGGTTCTTGGCTGCTGCCTGAAACCGTGTCGATGCCTATGGGCCATGCTCCTCCTGAGGACCATGCCTGGGCCCATAGTCCTACCACAGCTGGCATCTGTGTTGATGTCCATGGCCTGTGTTACCATAGAAGGCCATGTGATGTTTGTGGTCTGAGCTGCAGCCTGAGGTCATGTGGGCTGTGCTGCTGCCGAAGGTCATGTTGATGTGAGTGTCCTGTACTACCACCTGAGGTCACGGTGATGCCCACCGCCTTGATGTCCATGGTCTGTGCTACCTCCAACAACCATGTCTAGACAAGTGGGCCTGCTGTAGCCAGGAGGAGCTGTGTTTGTGGTCAGTGCTGTCACCAGAAACCATGTGGAAGCCAATGATCTATGTTCCAGCTGATTGTGGATGAAGAGTTGAGAAAGGATGAAGTGGAAGGCTTCTGTGACAACCCCTACTCCCACTCCAACCCCACCCCCCAAACAGAAAGCCAGCAAAGAGAACTCTTTAAAGGGGTGATAAAGATGTTGAAGAGATCTCTCCACAACTGATGGCTTCTCACGACAGGTTTGGGTTGGGAGGAGAGATGACTCAATTCTATTTAAGGGCAGGCCACGGAGAGTCTGACCATGTTCCAGTAAGTATAGGTAACAAACTGGAATTGGATTTTTGTTGCTGTTTTTTTTTCCTTTTAATTCTTACTTTTATTTTCATTTGGGAGGAAGACCACAAGGGTGGAGGCAGACATGAAAGGAACAGGAAATGCATGGGATGGGGTACATGATGTGTAATTCCCAAAGAATCAACAAAAACATTACATTGAAAGAAAAGATATGAGGATCCAAGTTCTAGCCCAGGGCCTATGCAGAAAGTTGGATGTACAGTCGAAATGGCTAAGACCCACAAAAAGACTACAGAGTGCTGGAGAGATTGTGGGGAGGGGAAACCCTCATTCTCTGTTAGTGGGTGGACTGGCTGGGTTTGGGTGTCAACTTGACACAGCTGGAGTTATCCCAGAGAAAGGAGCCTCCCTTGAGGAAATGCCTCCATGAGATTCAGCTGTAAGGCATTTTCTCAATTAGTGATCAAGGCTGGGGGGGGGGGGGGCATTGTGGGTGGGACCATCCCTGGGCTGGTAGTCTTGGGTTCTATAAGAAAGCAAGCTGAAGCCGGGCATGGTGGCGCACGCCTTTAATCCCAGCACTCGGGAGGCAGAGGCAGGCGGATTTCTGAGTTCGAGGCCAGACTGGTCTACAAAGTGAGTTCCTGAACAGCCAGGGCTATACAGAGAAACCCTGTCTTGAGAAAAAAAAACCAACAACAACAACAACAACAAAAAAAAACCAAACAAACAAAAAAGAAAGAAAGCTGAGCAAGCCAGGGGAAACAAGCCAGTAAGTAACATCTTTCCATGGCCTCTGCATCAACTCCTGCTTCCTGACCTGCTTGAGTTCCAGTCCTGACTTCCTTGGTGATGAACAGCAGTATGGAAGTGTAAGCCAAATAAACCCTTTCCTCCCCTACTTGCTTCTCGGTCGTGATGTTTTGTGCAGGAATAGAAACCCTGACTAAGACGGTGTGGTTGCAAAGTGATATATCCTCTCTGGAAATCAGTTCGAAGAATTCTCAAAAAGCTAAGACTAAATGGACCATAGAACCCACCCAAAGGCATATGCCCGAAGGACTTGACATCTTCTCCACAGAAAACTCACTCAGCTATGCTCATGGCTGCTCTATTCACAACAGCTGGAAATGAAAATGATCTAGATATCCTTCAACTGAAGATGAACAAGAAAAATGTGGTCCATACTCTATAAAATACTACTTGTTCAACTATAAATAAAGGTGAAATCATGAAAGTGCAGGTAAATGGATAAAACTAGAAAACATTACATTCCTGGGTGATGGTGGCGCACACCTTTAATCCCAGCACTTGGGAGGCAGAGGCAGGCAGATCTCTGTGAGTCTAAGGCCAGCCTGGTCTACAAAGTTAGTTCTAGGACAGCCAAGGATAGACAAGGAAACCCTGCCTCAAAAAACCAAACGTGTGTGTGTGTGTGTGTGTGTGTGTGTGTATGTATGTGTATAATTACATAAGGTAACCAGGCCCAGAAAGACAAATACTGCACACTCATATATGATCCCTAGCTCCAGAGCTTCAGACGTAAGTACATAACCTGGAGTAACCACAGAAACCAGGAATGTTTACCTGGGCATTGCCTAGAGAGGAAAATAACAGTACATTGTTATGTGAAGGGGAAATGGGAAAAGTGGGGAGGGGGCTTTAATTAGAAGAGGGAAGGAGGCCGGACATGGTGGCACACGCCTTTAATCCCAGCACTTGGGAGGCAGAGGCAGGCAGATTTCTGAGTTTGAGGCCAGCCTGGTCTACAGAGTGAGTTCCAGGACAGCCAGGGCTACCCGGAGAAACCCTGTCTCAACCACCCTCCCCCCCCCAAAAAAAAGAAGAAGAGGGAAGGATAGGGAGGGAAGAAGGAAAACTAACATGAAAGACATTTGGGAAAGCCTTCCGGAAACACATTATTTTACATTTACATAAAACCACACCGAATACGAATAAGTGTGTGAAGTTATGTCACTTGGGGTGACAGTGCTCCCACCAAGAGTCATAGACCATCTAACAAAAACTCAACACCCGGAAAGAGAAACTTGTT
Organism: Mus caroli; assembly: GCF_978045245.1. Lineage (NCBI taxonomy): Eukaryota > Metazoa > Chordata > Mammalia > Rodentia > Muridae > Mus > Mus caroli. The sequence goes on from NW_028227275.1 coordinate 16,852,471, forward strand.
TTTGAGTTGTCGGTCCAGAAAGCTCAAGAGACCCATGGGATAATAGAGGCTGTCCCAGCTGCTCTGGAAAGCTTAAGTTAGAGACCTGCCAAGAGGCTCCAGCAGCTGCCCTTTAGTTACCGCCTAGGGTCCCTAACGATGAAGACTCCATGGACTTTGGGAGAGCCTGGGTTGGGAGATCTGAGCTGGATACGACCAGAAAGCCTCCTCCCCAAGGTCTAGCTTTCATAGAGCTGTCTGATTGAACCCAAGGCCTGCTCAACTGGAGGGAAATCATTCCTGGTACAGGAAACCTAGCCAACTACCCAAGGCTATCGTAGGCCTGGGTCTTAGAGGAGAGCCTGCGGCCACTATTCTACTAGGCCAGCACAGCTCCTAACTGCACTCTACATACTTACCCTGATACCCACAGATAGATGCGGTTCTCAGCCACCATCAAAGAACCTTCTCTCTGCAGCAGGCAGAGGCCATCACAGAAAATCACAACTGGTCAGAGTACAGAAAATAACCACTCAAGGAGTACACAGCCCCAACAGGTAGATCAACGACATCAGGGAGCACAGTGGAAGAGAAGTCGGAAAGATTGTAAGGACTAGAGAAATAGGCTAGGGGATTGTGTCTCCTAGAGAAACCCTACCTACCATAACAGCTCAACAATGAGTGCCCAAACAAGACTCAGACAACACCACCGATGTGCTAACCTCCTCCCCCACCCCACAAAGACCTATAGGTGACTATGGATTGTTGAGAGAGAGAGAGAGAGAGAGAGAGAGAGAGAGAGAGAGAGAGAGAAATAGTCTTCCCTTGGAATGAGCTCTGTAATTGGTTCTCTAATATCAAATGATCAGCCTTGAAATCATATATACAGGCACCACTGAACAGACTCGGGCAGTATTTATATGATTATCCTTATATAGGTAACAATAATGAAGAAAGGGAGCCCATGAATTTGAGAGGGAGTAAGGGAGGGAACACAGGAGGGATTAGAGAGAAGAAAAGGGAGAGGGACATTATGTAATTATGTTTTAATTAAAGTAAAAAAAAAATTACTAGGAAGGCCAGGCAGTGGTGGTGCACACCTTTAATACCAGCACTTGGGAGGAAGATCTACATGAGTTCAAGGCCAGCCTGGTCTATAGAGCAAGTTCCAAGACATCCAGGGCTACATGGAGAAACCCAGTCTCTAAACACAAAAACAAAAATGAAACAAGCAAACAAAAAATCAGAAAAAAAAACAAAACAGGTTGAGGTTAGTGAGAAATGCCTTTGTTATCTTAGAATCACAATTATCAACCACTTGAATGCTGATTTTCCCCTTACAGTGCTGTGGCTCTTTTAAATGTAAACAATAAGTAAGAATAAGTGTGGCTCTCATTGTCTTATTTAAGGGGGTCGGAGGGGGGCTGGAGAAATGGCTTAGCACGTAAGAGCAATGACTGCCCTTTCAAGGAACTGAGATTAGCTCTAAGCAACCAGATCTGGCCATTCAGAATCACCTGTAACTCCACTTTCAGGGAATCTGCCACCTTCGTCTGGCTTCATTAGGTGCAAGTGAGACACCAATAAAAAGCAATACGAAAAGGAAAAAAAAAAAAAGTGCACTTGTAATCCCAGTTCTGGGGAGGCAGAGATAGAGGCAGATCCCTAAGGTCCCTAGGACAGCTTAGCTCAATCAGTGAGTGCCAGGTCTCAGGGAGAGATGAGAGAAAGGAGAGAGAGAGAGAGAGAGAGAGAGAGAGAGAGAGAGAGAGAGAGAGAGAGAGAGAGAGAGAGGAGAGAAGAGAGAGGGGGGGAGGAGAGATAGATGGGAGAAAGAGAGATGAGAGAGAGATGAGAGAGAGATGGGTTAGAGAGAGAGAGATGAGAGAGAGATGGGAGAGAGAGAGAGAAGGCAGATGTCATCCAAGGTGCAAAGTTGTCCTCTGGACTCCATCATCCCTGTCCAAGGTTACATATGTACATTTGCACATACACCCATGTGTGCTCTCCCCATGTGAACACGTATATGCTCCTTGTACACAAAATTAAGTCCGTGATCATGGAATGGCTCCTGAGTGATATCTATGAAGACTGCTAATGGCATGTTGGTGAAATGATGATAAGGCCTTTGGACCCCCACTGGGGGAGACAAGCCCCGAATAAACCCGGGGTCGTGGAATGGTTATACACTTGCAACAACACCAACTCAGACCCCAGTTCTACCACTGAAAGCACAGGCTTGCATGTCAAGTGAGGCTATAGTATCTTCCTTATAATGTTAAGTCTAACGCATGGAACACAGTAGGTCCTCAACAAATAGGTTACTCTCCCTCCTGCATGACCCCCAAGAATAAGGACTGTGTTTTATTCATTTTTGCACAGTGCTTGGAGTTTAACAGAGTCTCAGTTACTGTTGTCTGGGGACCGAACCAAAAGTGGAGAGATGAAAAATAAGTAGCGCAGGCTAAAGTGAAATCAGTACACAGCTTCACATGGGGTTGTGCCAGGACTTCACATTCGACCCTTAACAGCAATGCCATCAAAACAGTTGAAGACGGCTTCTATTTAGTAGGCATTGGAAGGGAGCTGGAACATTCCTAAATCCAAAGGGGAGACTACTAAATCCAAGTCTTGGGTAAGAGAAACGAAGCCAGACCTTAGCTGCCCTAACAAGCAAGCAGAGTTGTCCAGCAACCTTTATACAGAAAGAGATAGAAACAGCCTTGGCAGAATGGGGCCTCCCTAATAAGTCACCAGTCCAACACGTTGGATGGGAGTTGAGAACGGTGCTCAGTGGAGAATGCTTACCCAGAACACAAGGTGGGCCCCGGGTTTGGAAGCTGCCATGTGTGGTCAGAGTCCAGACGCAGAGGAGGAAACGCTCAGGGCTGTGTCACAGAGTGATGACCTACCTCCTGTCATGGCCCTGTGGCTAACCAAACCAGCATGTGGCCGAACTAACCTTGAGGCTTCTTAAGTGACATGTTGCTGGAGGTGTGGATGGGTTCCACATGTGTATTTCTGGTAGGTTCTTCTGTAACCCTAGTGCTATGGGACCATGCTGACTGCCCTTGCCTTGACCTGCTGGGATCAGACTGTAGCTGACGTTTCTGTAGAGATGTTATGAGGCTGTGGGTTTCAGGTTATCTATTTCAGTCACTCTCAAGATTGGGAGAAGGAAATATTCATCTCTTGGGGTTCCTCAGAGCCTTCCTGGGTACCAGAGGGCTGTTATAAAGTTCACAAACCATTTAGAATGAGTTCTCCCTACCCAGGAGAGAAAAATCATTGAATTCATTACGTTATATGGAAGTGGGAAAGAAATGGTCAAAATTCATTGTATACATACATAAAATTCTCAAAGAATAAATTCAAAATCATATTAGAATATAGGACAAGGTCTAGAGAGATGGCACAGAGGTTAAGAGCACTGATTGATCATCTGGAGGATGGAGGTTCCATTCTTAGCACCCACCAGGCACCTAGCACCGGTCTGTAACCAGTTCCAGAGAATCTGATGCCCTCTTCTGGTCTCCGTGAACACCAAGCCCATATGTGGTGCACAGATAATGCATGCAGGCAACACGCCCATACACATAGAATAAAAATAATCTCATTTAAAAAATAATAAAACAACCCTATGTCCTATGTGCCATCATGATCCTCATTTTCCAGTCCCAGGGGAGCTTGTGACTTGCCTTAGGTAAAAGAAAAAAATTAATAAAGCCAGGACTCAAACACAAACCCGCCTGCCTCCACAGTGGACTGATTGTGTTTGGCTCCAAGGTCAGAAGTGTACCCAGGGAGTGAAGTTTCAGGCCAAACTCAGGCTCTATGAAAAGGAGCCCTCTCCTACCCCTGTCTGTGATAGGAAACAGGCGACTTTACAGACTCTGCTTTCATGGCTGGGGTGTCGGTCGGCTGCCTGACCTGGGTGGGGTTAACCTTTTCTGCTTCTTTAAGGTCCAGTGAAAGGGTGGATGGCTTTCCTTATTTCCAAGGGTTACATGAGGCCAGGGAATGGAAGGAGTCAGTCTGTGTAAACGCCGTGCTGTCAGTTTAACAGTTAGCTCTTTGAGGACTGCATCCCAGTCACCTTTCAACGTCTGGACTAGCGACATAAAGGATGTAAATGCTCTGGAGGGGTCAGGGACCAGAACAGGCATTTGTAAATTGTCACGGGTCACTGTCTCATTTTCTTTTTCTTAATTCATTTTGGAATAAAAGTGAAATTCCTCTATACATGCTGATATAAGCTGAATGTATTTCCCTTCTTGCTGTAGCCTCAGGTCAAATTCCCAATTGCCAAAGAATCAGAGAAACCCCACAACTGATCCTTGCTATTGGCTGGACTGATGATACTTGGCTATTCGCTATGTTTGGTATACTTTGTCTCCCACAGTACTGACCAAAAAAAAAAAAAAAGTGGGAACTAGAAACTACAGTCTCATTTGTTTCTGTTTTCTTCTTTGCCTGGGCTGCCAGGAGTCTCTCACACGAGGCTTTGCCCTCCTGTGCAGTATTTGTCTCTTAAATTCTCTGGGACAACTTTTCTTCTGTTGCTAAGTCCTTTATTTTCTGATGGCTGTGCTTTTTAATGTCAGGTGGTCCTGATCTCATTTAGACATGGGCAGGACATAAGTCCGTTGTTATTAAAGAAGTCTGAATGTTGTAATTGTTATTAACATTGTCATCATCATGACCTTGAGTAACAGCATGGTTTTATCCTTTCCTGGGCTTGGAGTCCACTCCTCCCTTTTGAACTGATGGGAGAGGAGCCCAGCTCAGAGCGACAAGCAGTCAGCACAGTGCTGTGGGCTGTACTTTCCCAGGAACCGCAACCCACGTCACCTAGTGCCGCAGAGCGCCTTCCTGCCCCCAGTTACCACCAAATAGAACACATCTGTGCTTGCTCAGCTCACCTCTCCTTGGATCAGCATCTGTCCCCTGTAGTAACTGACAACCACTGTAGGGACACAACCTCTACTGTTCTGTTGCTGTCTGAGATGAGTTGGGACTTACCTGAGGCTTACTGACCCTGTAAATCAGTCCCATGGTACTTCTGAAGGCTTTTTCTGGAGCCTCTCTCTTCAGACACACCAGAAGAGGGCATCAGATCCCATTACAGATGGTTGTGAGCTACTGTGTTGTTGCTGGGAATTGAACTCAGGACCTCTGGAAGAGCATTCAGTGCTGTTAACCACTGAGCCATCTCTCCAGTCTCCTCTGGAGGCCTCTCTTAGAGCAGGCTTGTCAGAACTTCTGTGAAACACTATCGACCAGTCAGGTTTAGGTCATATAAGAAAGATAGGGTGCCCAGTGGGGAGGTCTTTCTATTCCCCTGCCTTCTCATAAAGTAAAATAATTAGTAATGAACCGTCTCCTCCTTATGCTTACCAGACAACCTCTGATAATAGCTTCACAAAAGCTTGACTAAGAACTGAAGTATAGCCAGGCGTGGTGGCGCACGCCTTTAATCCCAGCACTCGGGAGGCAGAGGTAGGCGGATTTCTGAGTTCAAGGCCAGCCTGGTCTACAAAGTGAGTTCCAGGACAGCCAGGGCTATACAGAGAAACCCTGTCTCAAAAAACAAACAAACTAACTAACTAACTAACTAACAACAACAAAAACTGAAGTATAATCAGCTGGATGACAAGATTCAGGTTTCACCAAAGTCCCTGATGATTTTGTCCCAAGAAAACTATTTAAGGTAACACCTCAGTTTCTCCAGCTCCCTTTAAGCACTGCTGTCTTCGGTACCAAATGTTAGAAACAATTTCTTTTCAATGTTTTTCAGCACAGATTGCAACATCTCATCAACTCCTCAAAATTATAGTAATAGAATGTAACCTAGAGCATATTTCTCTCCAACTACATACACACCATGCCACCCAGCCTCCCTTGCAGCTAGGTGTGTTGAGCCCTCAGTTCTGACTGTGGAAATGGAAGTGGAATGACAAGCTGCCAGCATTTGGCTCACATCTGTTAAAGGAAAAGAACGTTATTTCCTTTCTACTTTGATACTTCCTGCTAGATGGAGCTTGGGCCGGAAGTCAACAGGAGGAGTAAGAGATAAGGCTAGAGGTTGAGGAGACTGGGACCTGCAATTGCGCAATTCCATGTTGGTCCGGGGCTTCCTGTTCTTTAGACTGGCATTTGATAAACGTAAATCACTGTTATTTTAATCCTGCTCATGCAATTAAATCGGTGTGCCAATGGCGGATTTCATATGAGTACATGTGTCAGGTGAATGAATACTTTGGGGAAATTTTTACTAAGAAAATAAGTATAGATGTAAAAGTCAACAAATGGAGAGCATGCATCTAGAACTTGAAATAGTTAAATCCATTACAGTTTTCTTTTAAAAATAATTTGTTGAGATGAGCTTGGGGATGCATGCATGTGACCCTGCACTAAGGAGGCTGAGGCAGGAGGACTGCAATTTTAAAGCTAGCCTGAACCATCCAGTGAGCTAAACAAAAAGGGCTAAGGATGTAGCTCAGTAGTAGAGGGCTTGCCTCGCATGAAGAAGGCTCTGGGTTCAACCTCCAGCAACAAAAGCAAAAGAGAGAAGGAAAAGGATGGATGGAGGGGTCCAAGAAGAATAATTAGAACATCAATAAAATATGTATTTTTGTTATTGTTTATCCAGGTGTCTATATGAGTGGATAGCTCCTGTATGCAAATACCTCCAAAGGCCAGAAGAAAGTGCCAGATTTCTGGAAAGTAGAGTTTCAGTAGTGGGCTGCCCAATACAGGCACTGGGAACCAGAGCCTATTCTTTTCGAAGATCAGGAAGTGCTCTAACCACTGAGCAGTACTCATCCAATTCCACCAAGAGCCTTTTATTAGTGGTCGTACTCCATTGTTGGCTGCTGAATTGTTTATTGGTTTGTTTGAGACAAGGTTGTACTATGTAACCCAAGCTGGCCTCGAAAAGGAGGCCATTTCCCCCTTGTTCTCAAGAGTGTTGAGATGCAGCATGCCATCACATCGAACTTGCAAGTTCTCCTTTCAGTCTTGTGTTACTGCTCTCCCACCAACAAGCTCTGGTTAAGATCACCAGGCCATCCCCAGGACTTGTTAGCAAGAGCTCTAAAAGTTCCAGTAGCCCAAGATTTTGGCACAGCAGGAAGGGCAGACCCAAACTGTGAAGTGAATGAAGAGCTGAAACCAGACACCTAGAAGACTGGGGACAGGACTCAGCACAGCGACAAGGCACAAAGGGACACCGGGCAATCGCTGCAGGAATGTCTGAGTGCTAGCCAATTCTGAACCCAGCTACAAGAAAGAACACAGCAATCGATTCGTGAAAACTTAGTAGAGCCTTTGCAGGTGGTTGCTCAGTTCTTAGCCGTTGCAGATCTCCTTGGAGAATGTATTAAGAACGCAGTCAGTTCTGTGGTTTAAATACCCAAACATCCATTAAAAGTGGGTAGTCTCCTCCAGTCTCCTCCTCCCATAGAAGAATAATTCTCCCCAAATTGCATCACTTCAGGCTGTTCAGAGACTCCAAGACATAGCACAGCACGACTTCTGAAAGGTATCAATGTCACAAGAGATATTCTAGAATGTTCTTTGTAGCGGTGGACTTTGAGGAGGAGAGAGAACTGTTCCAAGACACTAACTGTAGGCTGGTAGGCTGGCAAGCAAGTCCTGCCTGGGCCCAGGGGTTTCCCTGGCCTATGGCTGTTAACATACCTCCATAAAGACCCATATCTGCTCTTACAGTTTCTTTGAAATATTTAATGGTTACCTACAGTTTCTTTGACATAATTTCCAGGAGACTGATTGTTTTGTAAAAACTAAAGCCATGGTGTACAGAATCCAAACCTAAAGGGATTTTTTTTTTTTACTTCCTGTAGCTAGCTGAACCAAGAGTACTAGACAATGAGAAAGGACTAGAATATCTTTTTATGAGAAAGACTATCAAGGATCAATCCCTTGTGAACCCAGAAGAGCTGGGAATCTGTGTGTAAAAGGGCACACAACCAAGTTCCACCATGCCATGCACTGCCCTGGTAAATGGTGAAGAAGAGGTGCCCAAGTTAGTAATATTGTCAGTGTGCGACTGCACCATGCAGAAGCCCAGACTTCACCTATACTTAATAATAATCAAGGACAGTAACACGTGACCAAACTACGTGTTCATCACATGCCAAGAACTGACTCTTTGTGGAGCTGCTGGATCTGTTATAGGAAACTCACCATTGACTGGCTTACAAAGTTTTAGAAAACCAAAGGCAGTCTTGGAAGACTCTGGAGCCAGCTTTGGTCACTGTACTAGCTGGTTTTATGTGTCAACTTGACACAGGCTGGGGTTATCACAGAGAAAGGAGTTTCAATTGGGGAAGTGCCTCCATGAGATCCAGCTATGGGGCATTTTCTCAATTAGTGATCAAGGGGGAAAGGCCCCTTGTGGGTGAAACCATCTCTGGGCTGGTAGTCTTGGTTCTATAAGAGAGCAGGCTGAGCAAGCCAGGGGAAGCAAGCCAGTAAAGAACATCCCTCCATGTCCTCTGCATCAGCTCCTGCTTCCTGACCTGCTTGAGTTCCAGTCCTGAATTCCTTGGTGATGAACAGCAGTATGGAAATGTAAGCTGAATAAACCCTTTCCTTCCCAACTTGCTTCTTGGTCATGATGTTTATGCAGGAATAGAAACCCTGACTAAGACAGTCACCCTAGGGAAGTGCAACATCTTCTTTACTGGTGAGCTTGCTCACTTAGTCTAGGACATGTGCAGATCTGACGGAATGGATTTTAAGGTAAAGCACTTCTCAGTAATTAATATGCAGGGTTTTTTTGTTTTAATGATGTAAGGAGGAGCTATGTCATTCATTGCCACTTGGAAAGACATGAACTTCCTGGAATACACTTCTCAGCTTTCACTGGGCTCCAAGAACTGGTCCACGCACAGCAAATAAGTGCTTAGTGCTAAATAGGACATTTGTATCCCATCCCTACACCCAAGGCTCAGGAACCAATGGGCCAAGAGGGGCCAGAAAGATGTAAAAGCCACAGGTAGTGGATGCCCACATGGAAACATCATTTGCTGAGCACAAGGAAGCCTTCACACACAGGAATTAACAGTGCCTGTGACTGTATGCACAGATCCCACACAAGATCAAGCCAGTCCCAATCCCAGCATGGATGAAAGAGGTTCTCATGAAGTCTTGCCCTTAGCTAAGGAGTATCTGATAGCTCCTGGAGCTGGAAAAGTCAGAGTTCTTCAGAGCCATATCCCTAGAAAGACTAACCATGCCCCCACAGGTCGTCCTACAGCTATGTACATGCAAGCTGCACTAAATGGACTCAGTGAGTTAAAGAGAGAGAGAGAGAGAGAGAGCGCACATGAAGCTGGGAGAGAAAGCTGATGGGGAGATAGGGGAGAGTTGAAGGAAGGAAATGGGGGTAGATTTTGTCAAAACATAGTATATGTACATGTAAGGCTCTCAAACAATAAAAAAGGGGAGGAGAAAATAAGAACCCAAAGTGGGAGTGTTTTTCCTTGGAGTGCCAGAAGGTGGAGACCTAAAAACAAAACAAAACAAAACAAAACACCTCACAAAATCTGCCCCTGTGAGGAACGGGGAACAGGTGACATGGGGATCCAGAGAGCAAAGAGGAGACTAAATATGAGGAGACAGGAGTGGGGGATAAGATAGATAGATAAGCCGGGCATGGTGGCGCACTCCTTTAATCCCAGCACTCAGGAGGCAGAGGCAGGCGGATTTTTGAGTTCAAGGCCAGCCTGGTCTACAAAGTGAGTTCCAGGACAGCCAGAGCTACACAGAGAAACCCTGTCTCGAAAAACCAAAAAAAAAAAAAAAAAAAAAAAAAAAGATAGATAAAAAAGATAGATAGATAGATGAATGGATGGATGGATAGATAAATAATAGATAGATGGGTGGATGGATGGATAGATAGATAGATAGATGAAGTTAGGATTTACAAATATCCAGCAAGAAGCATTTCCTAGTCCTAGCATTAACACAAGCTGCTCCTTGCTGTCATTCTGAAGGGATTTCTCACAAAGGGCACCAGGAACTTCTCTCATCATGACTGTTTCCTAAGAGCCCGCAGCAGCAAGCAGGAAGGACAGCAGCACTTCAGAGCACTAGGAAGTTACTCTACCAAACAGTGTGGTGTTCGCCTCCCACGTCCATCTCAGAAGCCATCAAGAGTCTTGTATGAACTCACACAGATGTACGCGTGTCTGGAAATAAATAGCTGCATTGTGTGTACATAGCGACTTCTCATAGTGACACAGACATGAGTCTGCTGTTGTCAGGGAGATTTGGCTTTTACCTAGTACAGGGACGACTAGGTTAACATTTAATCATGATCATCTCAGTTTTATTTTTGTTATTTAATAATGGAATGGGATTATTATTAAACATTTTACCTTTTTTATTTGTTCTTCACGGCAATACATTTCTCAAATAGTCATAGCCTGAGGTCTTAGTTGGCCATCATCTTCCAACCCCACTAAAATACAGGAGAAGACCCAAACTATTAAACAAACAAGCAAGCCAGTGGTACTGGCTTTGGGTCTTCCTGCCAACACCCTCTGGCCCTCAGAACTTAGGGACACCTGTATGACCTGCAGGATTTCCTGGGTCACCCTAGCCCCAGAGCATCCCTCCGCAGGAACCCTTGTCACATTTGTCCTGCTGAAGAGTGAGAACATGCTATCCCTGAGTTCTTCCAAGTGTGTGTGTGTGGTGGGGGGGGGGGGGCCTGCGGAGGGCACACGGGGTTTCCCAGCTTACACAGGGGATGAGCAGGGGTTCCAGCCAGCACTAATAAGCTCTCTTTTATCACTGTCTCTCTTTTTGGACTAAGCAACAACAAGTCTCAAATATTTTGGATTGGTATGGATGTTTGCATAATGATGAAAATTTAAGGTTATATTTGCTACAATATACTATATGTATGATTCAGTTTAGAATACACTGTATATGATGATAAAAATTTAAAGTTATAAAGATCTACTCAGATTAACAAAAGTTGACTTAGAGATTCACACCTAACTACTTATTTCTTTGCTAACTTTTCAGTTTCAGGCTCTAAAACGAGATAAACTGACAAAACAGATTGCAATGTAACTTGGTGCTATTTATTTTACAATGACTGTTCTCAGTGACTAGCAACTGCGTCTTATGATAAATGATTGGATAGAAAAAAAATGTGTTGAGCTTATGTAAAGTCTGAGGCTGTGAAAGGTCAGGTTGTGAGGGGCTAAGGCAGTGCTCTAAGGTGTGTAAATACAGGTTGCAAAGGTAAATAAAAATGAAAAATACTTCAGAATTTCTCTCCCTCACTAGGCTATTATTTTGGGTTTTTTTTAAAGATTTATTTATTTAATGTAAGTACACCTTAGCTGTTTTCAGATACACCAGAAGGCATCCGATCTCATTACAGATGGTTGTGAGCCACCATGTAGTTGCTGAGATTGTTATAGAACACCTCAAAAGTTCAGCGTTTTACCAGTCATCACTGGAGTTCTGATAAGCTAGCCCTAATGAGCACTGACCACTATTATAGTGACAAGCTCACTACTTTAAATTTCCTGTGGTGGTCTTCTAAGTACAGCCTTAACCGTGCTTCTCATTGTTCTAAGAACATCTGTCCAATCTCTGTATGCCCAATCTTCTGGACGGAGGAAAGAGCGTTCCTGCTTTTAACCCAAAATGATTTGGGGTCCCACGCTTTTATGGGGACTCAAAGGTGTGCGCCTACTGCCTTCTCTGCAATGAGGATTGCAGTTCAGATTACAAACAATGTCATGCTAACATATCTAAGACTTACCTCTTTTTGTAAATGTAAAATATTCTTGTAAACTTCAGGGAACTGGCTTGAATCTACCTCTCACAGATCAAATGGACTTCAGATAAATTTTGTCCACAGCCTGTTTCCCACCTGCCTATTCTGCTTATTTATTCCTGACGGTAGTCTGTCTGTCTGTCTCTCTCTCTCTCTCTCCCTCCCTCATTCCCTCCTTCCCCATTCCCCCTCTCTCCCTCCCTCCCTCCCTTCCTCCTCCCCCTCTCCTTTCCCTCTCTCCCCCACCACTTCCCTGTCCCACCCTGGTCTTGGGACTTCTCTCCCCTAACTACCAGGACTATGGGCCTAAAATTTTTAACTTTACCTTCTCTCCCTGGTCAATCTGTCCTAAAAGATTTCAAGTCAACTGCAGACCAGTCCAGCCCCAACCCCAGGAGTTCCCTCAACTCTGCATCCTGGAGAGCCTCAAAGCTCCAGGTGGTCCAGCCCCACAACTGCTTCCAACTCGGTAAATCAAGTTGATGCTGCACACATGGAAGCTGTTCTCCTGAGTAAACAAGATGCAAGGTTGTGCTACCTCAGGGTTGTGCTCAAAATGAAGAAGCCCAGGGCAACCACCCCCCTCCCCCAATCCCCACACACCCTCCTGTCCTCCTACACCAATAAATCAAGGCAAGATGGAGTGACTTGAGGGTTGGAAAGAACGTCCTGCTCTGTGGAGAATTCTAAAACAAAATAAGAGGAGATTTTTTTTTACTGATAAGCGTGGCACCGTGTCAATGTCTGGTTGAACAGAGTGAGGCTGGGTTCTCATTGCAGCTTCGACATCCAATCTCTTTTCTTGTCAGTTCTAGATGTTCAGTCAGAAAGCCCACAACTTTCCCTTATCTCTGAGCTTGCTTCACCCTCTCCTGATGATGCAAGGCTCTGAACTCACTGAAGGAAGCAGAGCAGTGAGCTGGTGAGACAGTTCGTTAGGCAAGGGTGATGGTCGCCAACCCTGATCACCTCCCAGTTCCCAGACACACACTCCCTCTGCCATGGTGGAAGGACTGACTGTACAGTTTGTCCTTCTGCACCTCTGTGCTTCCCCCTGGGATGTGGAGGTAAAGAAATATGTATAAAACAACATCAGCAAAGAAAACAAAAAGACAGGGTGAGGGGAGGCAGACAAACTTCTGCAATGACAGGGAGCAAGCAATCCACGTTTCTTGAGGGGTAGACAGAGTCATACAAGGCTGATCCCAGGCTAGGTCCTGGCTCAGAGCCTCTCCTACATAGAGACAGTCCTAGGTGAAACTCTAAGATAATAAATAACACTGTCTCCCAAAACAAACAGCCATTGTTTCTACACTTCAGTGTTTCCTCCACCAACAAAAAGACCACAGCCATCCCTCCAAGAAGACAAAGGGATGAAAGCTCTTTCATAAGTATGGTGGTGGGAGGCAGGGAGGTGGAGGGAGTGGCACGGCCATCATTTACTCCCCTGCACTTCTCTGCTGGACAATGGTGGAGACTGGATGGACCCCACTAATGTGGACCTTCCTGAATGGGGGATGATTCCTGTGCTATTCATAAAGACGAGGATGGCATTTTCCTGATCTTTGGCATGGAAATAATGCTATCTGTCCCTTACAGAAATGCAGTCATGGTTAAGTGAGGTCCTAGGTGTGAATGCTCTTTGTGGGGTTCCAGGGCTGCATTATGACATTGTGAGGAGATTGATGGCTCCCCCTTATTGCCTGGCTAAAGAAGATAGCTCTGTGTCAGCCAAATGAATGACAAGATAGTCATTGAGTTCCTAGAGCAAAACATAAGGGAGAGGGCATTGGGTCAGCATGGCTGTCTGCAACAGTTCGTTCTCTGAGGCTCATCCCAGGCCCAACTGCTATGCAGATGTGGTAGTTTGAATATGACATGTCCCCATAATCTTGTGCATTTAAAGACTTGTCCCCCAGTCCATGGCACTGTTTGGAGAGGTTTAGACAGGGCAGTCTTACTGCAGAAAGTCCACTGGGCCAGGCTTTGAGCGTACAAGACCTTGCTTACCTGCTGTTGGCTCTAACTGCTTCCCATGTGCAGTTCTCAGCTTCCTGCTCCGCCGGCTCTGCGCCTGCTGTTGTCTGCCAACCCGGCCCCACTATTATGGACTCTAACTCATTCGAACCACAAAGCCAAAACTCTTTCTTCTACAAATGGCCTCGGTCATGATGTTTTATCACAGCAACAGAAAAGTAACCAATGTATCAGGTGAAGTCCAACCTCACTGGTTCTTCTGCCCACTCCCAGGACCCCAGTTTAGCTAGGGTTTTCTAGAGGAACAGGCTTATGGAATGAAGACATGCACTCAGTCACACACACTTACACACACACTCACACACACACATACACACACTCACATACACACACTTACACTCACATACATACACACACTCACACACACACATACACACTCATACACACACTCACTCACAAACATTTACACACACACATTACACCCACACACATTTACACACATACACACACTCACACACACATACATACAGATAGAGGAGAGTGGGGGGTGGAGTTGATTAGAATAGCTTACAGGTATGATCCAGCTAGTCCAACAATGACTATCCACCAATGGAAGGTCCGAGAATCCAATAGTTGTTCATTGCACAAGGGTGAATGTCTCAGCTGAACAGCATCATGCTGCACTGACTGAATGGACTTTGTGAAGGAATGGGCTTGCAAGTGGGATTGGAGCCGACAGTCAAAGAAAGACCGAGCTTCCTTCTCCTGTGTCCTTTATGTTATAGGCTGCCCGAAGAAGATGTAGTCCAGAGTCAGGGTGAACCTTCCCACCTCAAAGATCTGGATTAGAAGTGGATCCTACCATCCCAAATAATTTAATTCAGAAAAAGGAAATCCCTCAGAGGTCTCTCCAGCCATTTGGGTTTTAGTTAATTCCAGATGTAGTTAAGTTGACAGCCAAGAACAGTCATCACACAGCTCCTAGAAATGAAGGCTCTGGTAGTTGGTTCCTAGCAGGGTCTAATGTTCTTCTTTTGAGAAAGCCTACTTTTGTCTTCTCAACACGGACCACATGCAAGTCACAAGAACAAGCACACATCGTCAATTAGACACGAGAACTTGGCTTTCACCACAACCAAGCACAAAAAAACTAAGGCAAACTAGCATTTTATATGTGTAAATAAGTTATTTATTTATTAAAGAACTAATTTAAACAAGTTATAAATAAGATGTCCACCTTTGACGAGGTTCTGACAAACTTGGTGTGACTTGACAGCTCCGTGGCTATAAATGTGTTCAGTCCCTTGTGAGGCAAAATGGCGACACGCAGGAAACACTCGGAATCTAGCTTCGGGTTTAGTGACCTCTCTCCTTGGAAATGCCAGAGGTAGGCTGCTGATGTCACCCAGCAGGTACAGTGCTGCCTCAGTACACACGAAGCCCTCGGTTCGATCCCCAGGCCCACCTAAAAAGGTGTAGTGCTGTGTAAGTGGATTCCTAGCACTTCTGAAACAGACAGGAGAATCAGAAGGTCATGCCTGAGGGCATATGAAGTTCCAAGTCAACCTGGGCCATGTAAGATCCTGTCTCACACACAGACAATAAAAGAACAGGTATGGAAAATTGACCCACAACTGGCAAATATTAAAATAACAAATGTTTTAATTAAGCATGATATAAACTAGCCAGGTGTGGTATGCATGCTTTTACTTCCAGCACTCAAGAGATAGAGGCAGGTGGATCTCTGTGAGTTCGAGGCCAATCTGTTCTACATAGTGAGTTACAGGACAGCCTGAGCTACACAGTGAGACTCTGTCTTTAAAAAAAAAAAAAAAAAAAAAAAAAAAAAAAAAAAGCAATATAAACTGCTTAGAAAGAGAAGAGGATGTTGCTTATGATACATGAAAGTCTGTGAAACACACAACTGTTATAACACATGGATCCAAGTCTCAAGGGCACTCAATAACGTTTCCAAACTCTTGTGTTATAAGGGCAAAGAATCGGATCACTAATACAGGGTTAAAAAATAGAAATAGAGCTGATCAGAGAGTCAGTTCAGTGGTTCAGAGCCCTGGCTGCTCTGCTCTTCCAGAGGGTAAATTCCCAACACCTACATCATCGTCTTACAACCAACTGTAACTACAGTCCCAGAAGACCCAATATCCTCCTTTGGCTTCTCAGGACATTAGACACATATGTGATACACAAACATAGATGCAGGCGAATAGCTATGCACATAAAATAAATAGAAGATGATAGATAGATAGATAGATAGATAGATAGATAGATAGATAGATATGGCCGGACAGCTGGATGGATGGATGGATGGAAGGAAAGATAGATAGATAGATAGATAGATAGATAGATAGATAGATAGATATTAGATTCATAGAGATAGATAGATAGATAGATAGATAGATAGATAGATAGATAGATAGATAGATAGATAGATAGATCAAACCTATTTTCTTACAAAAAAGAAAAGAAACAGGTCAGCCTGGACTACAAAGTGAGTTCCAGGGTAGCCAAAGCTACATAGAAAGGCCCTGTCTCAAACAAACAAACAAAAACCAAAGAGAAGAAACAGACTCCCAGCACTAGGAAGGCAGAGACAGGCAGATCTCTGTGAGTTCGAAGCCAGCCTTGCCTACAGAGAACAGTCATGGCTACATAGAAAAACCCTGTCTGGGGAGTGGGGTGGGGAGTAACTATCTGTGTAGTTCCTAATGACCGTGGTGAGGAACAAGTGTCTTCAAGAAGGTGCCTTTATCTCAAGTGCTCAAATGATACTCTCTGTGTAGGTGGTAGTGCCAATACAAAGTTCGAAAGTCAATTTAAATGGTATTTATTTACTTTTATGTATATGGGTGTTTTGCCTGTGTATAAATCTGCATACCAGAAGAGGGCACTGGATCTCATAGGACTACAGTTATAGATGGTTGTGAGTCATTCTGTGGGTACTGGGAATTGAACTCAAGACCTCTGGGAAAGCAGTCAGTTCTCTTAAACCATCTCTCCAGCCCCTATGTGTTCATTTTTAAAAGATTTATTTTTATTTATGTGTGTGTGTGTGTGTGTGTATCTGTGTAAGTGAACGTAGACCATATTCACAGAGAAGGCATCAGCTGAAGGTGCTAGATCATCGATCAGAGTACTGGGATTTGCTTCTGGGTTCTGGGAATTAAACTAAGATCCTCTGAAAGTACAGAGAGTTCTTTACTGCTTGGCTCTCCCCCCACCCCTATTTATTTTTGATTAACAAACAGTATTATTTGTATACCTGGGACAATGTGATGCTCTCTTCCATGCATATAGGGTGGGTTGATCAAATCAGGCTAACGGCTTGATAGCCCGTCACCTGAAATATATTTTCACATGTGTGAGAGCATTGAAAGTCACCTCTGTAGTGGGTTGGTCTGGTGCTGCTATGCATTCAAATGTTAAATTCTGTACCCCAAGGTCTGGTTGCTCTAAGATGAGGAGGTCCTTGTGTATACCACCTTTCGTTGTGTAAACCTTGCCCCCTCTCAGTTATCCTTGATTGGTCAATAAAGATGCCTATGCCCTGGACTAGGGGGCAAGGGGGAGAAAAAGCTCCCAGGCTTGGGGTCTGAGGCAGGGAGCCAGGAGAAGGCGAGAGAAGGAAGAGGGACCATGAGCACGTGGGCAGGAGAAGCAGCAAGTAACAAGGGACAAATGGCTGGGAAATACGTTACAATTGCTCCCAACGTGCCCACTCTAGGCTGACAACTTGTAAATAAGAAACCAAGATCATGTGTCTTTCATCAGGGCTAGCTAAATGATTGATTCCTTTCACACACACCCCTCTCTCTCTCTCCTTTCAAAGTTTGTTTATTTTAATTACACATACACATGTGGGTGTGTGTACCTGAGTTAAGGTGCCCAGATGTCCTAGGAGCTGGAGTTCCTAGCAGTTGTGAGCCCTCTGACGTTGGTGCTAGGGATTGCACTTGGGCCCTCGTCAAGAGCAGTGCATACTTCTTTTTGGCTGCTCTAAAAACCAGAGTGGCCTCACAGAGATCGGCCTGCCTCTGTCTTCAAGCGCTAGAAGCAGCACACAATTTTAAATGTTCATCCACCTCTCTAAGTTTGCCCTTACACGGAGTTATTTTTAGATATACTTCTTAAAATATTTTATTTTTGTTTTTCTAGATTGTGTGTGTGTGTGTGTGTGTGTGTGTGAATGTGCATGCCTATGGAGATCAGAAGAGGGCTTTGAACCCACAGAGCTGGTGTTACGAACAGTTTTGAGCTGCCTGATGGGGATGCTGGGAAGCAAACCCTTGTCCTTTGAGCATTGTGCGCTAACCTCAAAGCCACCTCTCCAGCCCTTATACACACTTTTAAAATTAGGCTTAAAAAACAAACAAACAAACAAACAAAACACCCTTCTTTTTAATTACCTGTAATTGTGTGTATGTGTGGGTGTGTGCACAGGAAGGTGCCTACCTACAAAAGCCAGAGCCGGATCTTCCGTGGAGCTGGAGCTGTAGGCAGCTGGAATGTGGGTGCTTGGAATTAAGCTCAGGTCCTCTGCAGGAGCAGGCACACTCTTAACCGCTGAGCCATCTCTCAATCTGCTAAATTAGGCTTGTAAAAAGAGCAGGTTTTGCTCATGGCAGAACTCACTGAAAGACACTGACTTTCCACGTGCCTTCCGTCCTTGCTTTGCCCCTGTCTCCCAGTGTCAGGATCCTGTAGAAAGATGCATTTGTCACACATGGACCTACACAAGGCGCCCCATTATGGTTGCTGAAGTCCAGAGGATCCAGTGGGCCTCCTGCCCATCCTGCTGGCTGTGGATTTGGATGAATTCGTGGGGCTGGGCATCTGTTGTAATGCTCTCTTGGAGAGGACACTGGTTACCCTCTAACTCCCCTGCACCTCATCTTGTTGCCCTTTAGCATCTGCTGTCTTCGTGGAGTTCCTTTTCTGAAGTGTGGGTTTAGTGTGTGGCCTGTTCAACCCCCTACGTGTTTTCCCCCTCTCCCTCCACACCTTGTGGATGTGTGCCTGCTCACGTGGATGTGAAAACTGATGTCAGCTGTCTCCTTCAATCATTCTCTACCTTATGCTGTAAGACAGGGTCTCTCATTGGCCTAGTGCTTACTGATTGCCTGGATTGGCTGGCCAACAAGCCAGGGGCTCCTCCTATCTCCACCACCTCAGTGATTGGATTAAAAGTCCACACACCCATGTGCCTGGAATCTGAACTCAGGTCCTCATGTTTTCGTGGAAAGGACTTTTCCAACTGAATCATGGCCCCAGACTGAATCATGGCCCCAGAAAACACACACACACACACAAACGCATGCACACGTACACACTCACCATCCAATACCAGTTTAAAGGACCGACTGGGTACTGTGAAATTTCACTGAAAACATAACAATAATTACTACCAACAGTTGAATGAGGCTCTTTATACATGCTGTCTCCCTGAGTATTATTTTCTTTGTTCAACCATACAGGAAGTTCCCCAGGATAAGTGACCCAGATTGTACCTGAAACCAGTTTCCCTGACTGCGGTGTTCTTATCTTTCCATTAGACTGCAGGATCGATCTATCCTAACAGTCACTTCTGGTGCCCTGAAGTCTCTCAGAATCAATCACAGTACAGAGAGCCATAGCCCCCAGCATGGCAGCCCAGTTCTCAGAAAGCTGCATCCTGATAGAGCTGTGCCAAGACTTGTATAACGTCCTTAGGCAGGAGAGCTGGTTACCAACCTCATTAGGCATTTCCTTCCTGCTCACCCCTCCCGCAGGCATATGTTAATACCACAGAGAGACGCTATATTTGGTTATGAAGAGTGGCCTTTTGAAGAACCCCCAAAACAAAACAAAACAAAAAAAAAAAACAAACAAAAAAATTGTAATATTTAAATTTTTTCGGGCTGGCGAGATGGCTCAGTGGGTAAGAGCACCCGACTGCTCTTCCAAAGGTCCAGAGTTCAAATCCCAGCAACCACATGGTGGCTCACAACCATCCGTAACGAGATCTGGCGCCCTCTTCTGGAGTGTCTGAAGACAGCTACAGTGTACTTACATATAATAAATAAATAAATAAATAAATAAATATTCTAAATTTTTTCATCCCTTTGAGACTCCATCATCTTTACTAAGAATTCATAATCTAGTTGAAAAGACACAGAGAGTCAGTGACCAGGAAGGTGAGGGCTGGGGTGTTAGAGAACCCCAACATAGCTGAGACTCTGAATGCACAAAATGCATTGAAGGCTCTGAGTTCCCTGAAGATTTGCTTGAGAGAAGACAAAGGCAGAGAGAAAGAGAAGGGAGGGCACCAGGGAACTCGCAGAGTATTGTTTTAGTAACTGTTGTAGGAACCTTCAGAACACAGTCTTCTCAGGCCGGGGAGATGGCAGATAGAGAGAGCTTTGCCACAACAGCACAAACGACAGAGTTCAGATCCCCACAACCCACATAAAGTCAGATGTGACAGCACACGTATGTAATCCCAGCGCGTCTGTCATGAGGGGAGGCTGGCAGGAGAATCCTGGAAAGCTCAGGGGCCAAGTAGCCTGGTGGTCACAGGGACACACAGCGAGAGATACGGCCTCGAAAGCACGTTAGGAAGCAAGGAGCAACACCCGAGGCTGTCCTCTGACTCCCACATGTGAGCCCTCGCTAGCTGAACACACACACATCTGGACAAGTATGTACATGTATGAAAAGGGCAAACTGATAGATATTGTCTCAGAAGCAGTTTTTGTTCATTTTTTTAAATTTGTGGGCACGTGCTTTAATTCTCAAGGTGGACGAGAGTTAAGTAGTAATAATGATTTTGAGATTTATAAAGAGCCCAGTTCAGAGGAGATAGCGTCTTTGCATGGTTACAAGTTTCAGATCAAGCCTTGCCCTGCCCTGTGGCTGCCTGCAGTGTGGTTGCGGTGTCTGTTGTGAGGGGAAGAGAGCGTGCTCATTGGCCATTGCCAGCAGACGTTGCGCGAAATGTATAGCACAATCCTGATGGACTGTTTCACCTTTTACAATAGTCTTATCAGGTATGAAGGATCAGGGCTAAGAGATGCGCAAACTCCCTCGCATCACACAGTGGACAACTGGAGTGCCAGGCCTTGAAGCCAGACAGGCTGAATTCAGAGCCCTGGTATTTAACCAACAGGCTAAATTTCTCCTGCCAGCCTCCCCTCATGACAGACGCGCTGGATTACATATGTGTGCTGTCACATCTGACTTTATGTGGGTTGTAGGCCATCTGACTAAATTGACTCAGTGTCCTGATAAGGTATTCTGAAAGTAAGATATTCCAGCAGGGCATGGTAGTGCATGACCTTAGTCCCAGGGCCCAGGAGGTAGAGGCAGGAGGATCTCTCTAAGTTTGAGGCTAGCATAGTCTATATAATAAGTTCTAGGACAGCCAGGACTATGTAGAGAGAGACCCGGTCTCTGTCACCGTAGTGATCAGGTATACTATCCACTGTGATGGTAAGCCGTCATGGTCACTGTGGTGGTCAGTCATTGTCATGGAGGTTATCATTTGTCGTGTTCATTGTGATGGTCAGTCATGGTGGTCACTGTGGCGGTCAGTGGCTGTATCCACTGTATATGTACACAGTACAAGTGATCTTGGTTTCCTCCTTTAAACTTTCCCAGGGATATTTACTGACTCAACACTCAGAAATAGAGCTATAGCATATCCTGTCCAGGCCTATGCTTTGATCCCTTTGGAGCTTCTTTTACAGCCCCCAGGACCAAGTTCAGTTTCATATCAGCCCACATGAAGCCCTGCAAGAATTCCAGCCTGGTCCTGGTCATCACTCTGCTGCTCCTGGTCTCTGCTCCGTCTGCAGATGCGCCTTCACTAAACTTGGCTTTAGCACATGCTGGCCTCTCTTCCCAGAAACTTCCATTCTCTTCCTGTCCCTTTCGGGGCTACATTCTCCTTGTCCCTGCTCAGATGTCACTTCCCGTGCGTGTCCTTATGAACCTTCCAAGTCTAGAGTAATGACACGGGACACTGTGATAGTCAGGTCCCTTGGTACACGTCTTCCAATAAATGGCATTAAATTAATCTCAGCTGAGACAGGAGCCCGCACGGTGAGCACTCTGAAATGGCTGTCACACCGCATGCCAGGCAGAGTGAATGGCCCATAAAATGGCCACATAATCCTGTTGGATCAGGTGGATAGAGAGGGAGAAATCTGACACAAGGAAGAAAGTTAGTCAGGCCGGGCAGTGGTGGCGCTTGCCTTTAATCCCAGCACTTGGGAGGCAAAGCAGGCGAATCTCCAAGCTCAAAGCCTACCTGGGCTACAGAGCAAGTTCCAGGGCATCCAGGGCTACACAGAGAAACCCTGCTTCAAAACAAACCAATGAGCAAACAAACAAAAAGAGGGGGAAGAGGAGGAGGAGGAGGAGGGAGAGGAGCAGCAGCAGCAGTAGCAACTTGTTCACCGTCTCAGAGAGTAAATGGTCAGTTGTAGTGTCTATACCTGAATCTGCAAATTCATAGCCCAACCCTTTGGCCTCTGGTCACCATGTTGTAATGACTTTTTTTTTTTTTTTGAGACAGAATAGAAATTATTTAGTTTGGAGAATAAATGATCTGAAGGTTGTCCTTTGGAAAGCCTTTGGAAATTGATGACTTAACAGAAGAAAGTTCTAGGTGCCTCAGAGGAGTGGGCACCGACACTCCCCAGGACAGAGCCGGTGAGATCCTGACAAAGCCTCCAGGAGGTGTCAGAGGGAAGGGATGCTTGTCTTCTGCCTCCAGGAGGATAGAGTCCATCTGTAAGGAAAGACTGATGTGGGGCAGCTGCAGTGGATTGAATACGAATGGCCCCCAGAGGCTCAGATTTGAATGCTTAGTCATCAGGGAGTGGCCCTACCTACGAGGAGTTAGGCTGTGTGTCCTTGTTGGAGGAAGTGTCTCACTGCGGGTGCGATAAGCTTTTGAAAAGCTTATTCCAAACCCTGTGCCATTCTTGTTTCCAGCTGCCTGCAGATCTGGATGTAGAACTTGCTGTGGTCTAGGTCAAATGTTAAGGCCCTGTTCCCTGTCTAGCCTGCCACTTTGTGCTGTCACTAACATTATAAGGAAACTTTCTCCTGTGCTGTTACGGCTGTTACTGGAATGTTCTGTGCTTCGGCGTTCTTGGAAATCCATCACAACAGAAGTCAGAATTGCTTTGTATAGTTAGTCACAATAAGCTTGGACCGGAACCAACCACCCAGCAGCACTTCCTGCACCTGTGCATAAGATTTTATTGTATTTGCGTTTATAAGCTGCCCCTGGGATAGACCACAACATAATAGAGACCCTTGCGTTAATATAAAAAACCATTTGGGATATGTACTGGTTAGTTTTGTGTCAACTTGACACAAGCTGGAGTTATCACAGAGAAAGGAGCCTCCCTTGAGGAAATGCCTCCATGAGATCCAGCTGTAAGGCATTTTCTCAATTAGTGATCAAGTGGAGTGGGCCCATTGTGGGTGGTGTCTTCCCTGGGCTGGTAGTCCTGGGTTCTATAAGAAAGCAAGCTGAGCAAGCCAGGGGAAACAAGCCAGTAAAGAACATTCCTCCATGGCTTCTGCATCAGCTCCTGCTTCCTGACCTGCTTGAGTTCTGGTCCTGACTTTCTTTGGTGATGAACAGCAATGTGGAAGTGTAAGCCGAATAAACCCTCTCCTCCCCAACTTGCTTCTTGGTCATGATGTTTGTGCAGGAATAGAAACCCTGACTAAGACAGTCAACACGCATAGATGGTAGAACTATGTGCTGTACCAGGCAAACACCACTCACTCGCTGTGCAACCGTTAAAGAAGGCATTAACTGAATACAGCATCGGTTCCCTCAGCCGCAGGCCAGGTAGACTCCGACTGTTCCCTCTCTCTCATCTTGCACAAGCTTTGACTCCACCTTGGCACTGTGATCCTTCCACTACTTTCTCTGAAGTTGGACACTAAAGCTCCCAGTCAATGCCTCGCAGAAAGCCTGTGTGCAATGGGCTTTCCCTCAGGGCATCGCCATACCAATTGGACCCCAAACCCTCTTCTCAGGACCTCTCGAAGCCCTGAATCATCTCCTTCCTGTCCCTAAAGAAAATTGCAAAACTCACCAGAGGGGGGGGGGGGCATCACACTTTACAAAAGGCACATCTGCCAGCACAAAGTGGTGGCAGTGTCATGAACTGAATTATGGAAAAACTGGGTCACCTGGGAATTTGAGAGAAACTCCTCCTGTTAACCACCTTTCTACCAACTCCGCTGCTTCCACTGAACTCAGTGATAATTCTTTCTCAGTGAAGTCTCTTAAGCCGAAAAGCCACAGATGTTGCATATTGTTATATACACAAAATTCCCAGGATCCGCTTGCCTCACACAGATGGATACTGCCTAGGAGGTACAGACGTTTCACACACTCGTCCCTCTCACAGGCAGATGCTCACAGGCAGCGGCTACTCACACAGACAGATGTCCACGAGGAACACGATACACACCACAAGCTCCCTCAGGGTGGTCTTGACATAGAGATCTCTGTTCTCCGCTGTGTTCTCAGTCAGCGTTGTCCCCCACAGTCCTATAGGCAAAGAAGCCCAGAGTCCCCAAGAGCACATCTTTTTTTTTTAAGATTTATTTTATTTATTATATGTAAGTACACTGTAGCTGTCTTCAGACACTCTAGAAGAGGGCGTCAGATCTCATTACGAATGGTCGTGAGCCACCATGTGGTTGCTGGGATTTGAACTCAGAACCTTTGGAAGAGCAGTCAGTGCTCTTAACCGCTGAGCCATCTCTCCAGCCCATACAGCACATCTTTTTATCCAGCCCTCCCTGTCCTGACCCCATCTTCACTGGTCCTTCCTTGCCCATCCAGTAACCCCCAGGACCTGACTACAGCATCCCCACTCCTGCTTGCCCTCCTACCAAGTCCCTATGAGAGATGGGGTGAGGATACTGGGTCGGAGTGAGGCTGTGAATGGGGCAAGCATCTGTTTCAGGTGGGGTGGTCTAGAGACTCCTTACCTCAGTATTCCATGCATCAACCACGCTCCCCTACAACCCATGGGTCCCCAGGTAATGACTGTGCCAAGTGACCTTTCTAGCAGACCAGAAGCCTGGCCTCTGTGTCCTGCGGCAAGCAACACTAATGCAGGTAGATGAGAGACACCAAAATTTCACATCTTCCTCTGATCACCTGCCTTCCACAAAGCCATTCAAGCTCCCTTCAGATTCTCACACCCCAGGAGAGCCCTCTCCCAGCCCTAAACCTATGGTGCAAAGACAGAAATGGAGACAGCAGCTGGACACCAGGGTTCTCTGTGTCTTCTCCTGGTATCTGTCTTCAGCCTTCTTGGGTGAGGCTCAGGGAGAGCCACACTGGAGACAGTGCAGAGCCTCTTGGTCACAGGGAATGGGGGCTGCTCTAGGCAGGATTGTCCCAGGCTCTGTTCCCCGGTTTCTGCAGTTCCTACCCCCCTTAGGACTTCTACAATACTCATGGGGAAGGAGGCTTCTACTCTTAACTTAGAAATAGGAACACAAGCTCAAACTGGCACCGACAAAAGACAGCCAAGGGTCCCGCACCTGAGAGCAGCTTCTACCCATCTATGTGGGGAAGCTGAGATCCTCTCAGATACAGAACATCAATGGTTGGACATCAATGACATTAATCCTCTCCCTCTCCTCCTCTCTCTGTGACCTCTCTGCAAGGCTCGGTCTAGGACAGTGAAGAAAAAGTGGCTGTCACATTCCTGAACCTGTCACATGAATTTCCCAAGGCCTAGGCACTGGAGAGGGGTGACTCCCTTCAGTCTGCATCTGAGGACTGTCTTATCCTCCCTAGAAAGACAAGTGTCCATCTCTCCGCTGTTCCAGACAGTGAGATCCACTGCGGTGCCAGCTTTCCTTGGAGAAAAGAGTGAGAAGCTGGGCCAAGGGGGAGCATCTTGCATTGGATCAGCTGAGCGAAGAGGGAGCCAAGAGCCTTTTATGCAATTTCACAGGGACTCCTGACAAGGGTCAGGAACGGGTGACAACAGTGTGGTCCCCAAGAAGCAGAGAGGGGAACATGAGATGGTTTCCCATTCCCTTGGGCGATCCTGAATTCCAGTGGAGGCAGGGGTCCGAGTGGACCTGAGGACACTCCTCCTCCTCATGTGACAAGTCTCCTCATATGACAGAGCTCCAGGCCACATTGTCACTCTCCTGGAACCCATCCAGTCCCTTTTCCTGCTCAGTACTGAGCCCTTTTCCTCATGTGTGGATCAGACTATACTGCCCTATGGGGCAGGCTATGCCAAGCAGGTTGAGAAATCTCAGTCAGCTCACTCATTCCTCTGCTGTTAAAACTTACTCAAGAAGCCACAAATGTGCTAGTCAAGAGGCATCTCATGAGAGTTTTTCCCAATATTTCTCTAAGCTCTCAAGCTTCAGGGCCCACTCGACTTTTCCTGTTAGACGGGTAAACCGAGGTCAAAACGGCAGTCTGTTGCCAAGCCAGGCTGGATGGTGTTCAAAAATGGACTATGCTGCAGGGTTCAATGAACTGGGGTTAAGGTGAGGTTAGACAATACATGAGGCTGAAGAAGAAGCCAGAACATAGAGGAAGCCAGAAGGCCTCTGGAGAACCCCATTAATGACTGGATAGTTCAAATGAAGAGACCTTGGAACCCGACCGTGAGGCATCAACTCTTGCCTAATAAACAGCGGATGAAATATGAAGAGGATAAAGCCTGCCTTGAAGCCAGGTAGTGGAGGTGCACGCCTTTAGTCCCAGCACTTGGGAGGCAAAGGCAAGTGGATCTCTGAGTTCAAGGCCAGCCTGGTCTACAGAGTGAGTTCCAGGACAGCCAGGGCTACACAGAGTAACTTTGTCTCGGCAAAAAAACCAAAACCAAAACCAAAAAAAAAAACCTACCTTGATCCATGTTTGAAGAGGTTATTCAAAGAAAAGTAAGAGGAGACTGGCGGATGTAGACTGGTCTTGTAGTTGAGCTCTGTGGATGTGTTGGTCTGGATGTGTTTATGAATTTGCTTCAACCTGAATCACAATTTAAGAATGATTTTTTTTCCTGCAGATGTCTCACCCTAGATGAATGTCTATTTATCTAAATTATAAATTATAATTTATTTACACTATTATGTCATAAAACAGATGGGGGCAGACAGTATGCATGGAGTGAGGACCCCCAGACTCAGGCTGCCTCTTGACCAGCTAAACAAAAGCTCATATATAGTTCGTGTCAGCCTCAAGCTCACAGCAATTCTCCTGCCTCAATTTCCCAAGTTTTAGGATTATAGGTATGCACCATCGGGTCATGCACCCCTTTTCTGCCCTGTGGAAAGGGTTGTGGAAAACCGAGTTCCCCTGAGATTCAGAAATAATTTGCTGCCCACGAGCCGAGGAGAGCAGACCAAGTTCTAGGGATCCTTAGGCTGGCTTGAGGCAGCCAGGAGCCCTCGTGGTCACAGGAACATGAGCCGAGCTGAGCCTAGATACCTGCATCAGATCCTTCCCTCCAGGTCTGCATCCAGCCTCATTTCCATTACGAAACTGGGTTATCTCCTTAGAACCTGGAAAAGGGACAGACGTCCATGAAAGGATGAGACAAGCAGGCAAAAACACCCAGAGATTCGGTTTCTGTTTGAGAATTGAGAAGTGGTGGCTCTTTATCTCTTCGTCTCTTCCACCTTCCAATCCCAGATCTAGGACTCGGTCAGCATTGTTGACAACAGCTTCTCTTACAAGGATAAATTTTAACAATGAAAAAAAAAAGCTTAAGTAAATTATGACGTAGTTTCAAAAGGAGTGATCCTGGGAGACTTACTTGTGTTTTGGAATGATATCCAAGGTCATAATAAAGTTATTTACCACGTACTGTATTGTCACATATACCTACCGTGTAGCAGAGTCTAACCAGGATAAAATAAATTTGAAAATAGCAGCAGTCATTTCTAGGCAACTCCACGTGCTTTTCAGCTCTGCCTATTTTTTTTTTCTGCAACATTTGATATTTGTTATAGTTGAAAAACAATTGCCAAAGGCAAGACAGCAGTCTGTCTTTCTGAGACTTGAGGGTTGTTTGATCCTAGACTCAGAGACTCCTCTGCAGCTCAGGAGGCCATTGTGGTGTCCTCCAGATGGTGGGGACAGCCTATGAATGGCTTCTTCATGGCTTCCTCTCTGCAGGTTCCAGCTAGAGGGGGGGGGGGGGACTGTGGTAGGATGTGTGCTGAGTGTGACAAGAGCCAGAGTGAGAGCGATAGCAGCTCCCAGTGATTCAGAGGAATGGAACAGGGAGTGGGGAGGTCAGGAAGAGAAGCTGGAGGGAAATGGCACTGAGGTGAGCTTTGTAAGTGGGAAGAAAGAAAGGAAGAGAGAGAGAGAGAGAGAGAGAGAGAGAGAAGAAGAAGAAGAAGAAGAAGAAGAAGAAGAAGAAGAAGAAGAAGAAGAAGAAGAAGAAGAAGAGAAAAGACCACAAAGCAAGCATGCCTGCCTACACTTAGCACCCAGAGGCCAAGCATGTGCTAATATATTATCTCAGTTAACTCTCATATAATCTGTGTGTGTGTGTGTGTTATTCAAATGTGTGTCCATGTATGTGTTGTATACAAGTATCTGTATTTGTGTGTTGGATACAAGTGGGTGGGCGTGTGCTAGATACAAATGAGTGTGTGTTGGACACAAGTGAGTGTGTGTGTATGTGTTGTACACAAGAGTGTGTATGTGTGGACGGGATGGCTGAGAAAGTCAGAAGTTGGCACAGGCTGTCCCTACGGCTCTACACTTTCTCCTTGAGACAGAGCCTGTCCCTGAACTTGGAGCTCACCTTTCAGCTAAACTGGCTGGCCAGTGTCTTGGTTGTTTTGTCTGTATTTGTCAACCCGATACAAGCAAGAGTCACCTGGGAAGAGGATCATCAGTTGGGAAATTACCTCCATCGGATTGCTTCTGGGCAGGTCTGTGGGCTGTCTTCTTGCTTAATGATTGGTGTGAGAAAGCCCAGTCCACTGGATATGGCGCCACCTCAGAGCGAGTGGTCCTGCATTTTGTGATAATCAGGGCCGAGTGCGCCATGGGGACCAAGCCAGTAGCCAAGCCTCCCCCACAGCCTCTGCTTCCGCTCCTTCTGTCAATGATCAACTGTGACCAGTGTAAGCCAAATAAGCCCTCTTCTCTCCATGTTGCTTCTGGCCATGGCCTTTATCACAGCAATAGAAAGCGAACTAGAACAACTGGTGTGCCCCAGGATCCTCACAACTCTCCCCCACCCCCACCCCCACCCCCATCCCCCATCCCCAACTCCACTGAGGCTCCAAACCCAGGGCCTCATATTTGTGCAGCAAACACCTTACATGCCGAGCTGTCTCTCAGGCTCACCTCTCGAATTCAGATAATCTCATGGGGTCAGTGTTCGTGATCAGAAGAAACTGGGGTTCAGAGAGATTACTCGCCATGGAATTAATCTTCAGTATCAGGACTGCGATAAAAAGGAAAAAAATCTGTTTAATTCACACAGAAGACCTTAATGGTGCTTTTCCCAGTATGGCCACCAGGTGGCAGCAGGCCCCTAGGACCTACCTCTGTTCCCACTATGGCTCTCCTCCAAAAGGGTCCTAAAATGGCACCACTTCTCCCCCCATCCCCTTCCCTCTGTGTAGCTGAAAGCTGTTGTCTGGCTTTGCCAACAGATCCTAACCCCCAGGGATTGGTCACTCGAGGTGTCTGGTAGCCCTCTGGGTGGAGCTGGATCCTCTGAGAAGCCAGCAGAAACTACACTCACTACCTTGCAAGCCTTCTGGAGAAGAGGTGGGGCTGAGCTCACAGGAGTCAGCGGCTCCCGGCTCCGATGCTCACTTCTGTCCCTGAGGGAGGGAGATGGGAGTAGGGAGGTTGGTGAATTACTGTGGTGTGGCCTAAAAAGGGGGGGGGGGGGATTTGTAAAACCTTTAGCGAGTCAAAATAGGCCACCAGAGGTGTCCTGTATCTGCCAGGACTAGGCTTGCTTCCTGATTGGCCTCTCTGTTTCTGGGTCGGGAGCTATGAAGGGGAGTGTGGCCTCAGGTATGTACACATTGCTAGTCAGTGGCTCTCCCTGTAATTGGAGCTCCGTGATACAGGCCTTCTTCTCCTTGCTGCCTCCTTTGGAAAACCCGGCAGGCTCAGCTCTTGGGAGTGACCACCTGCTTCCAACCTCTGAAGGGAGAACCTACTCCTTACCCCCCACTTTCTGTGCTGACCACCCTGCCTTCTGCCAATACCTTCCCAGCAATCAGAGCATAAGCTCCGCACCCCTCCCTGAATGGGACCCTGACGCTGGACACCCAGACATACTCACCAAGTCCACTCTGGCTCTTCCTACATCTTTGATGCCTTCTTGCTTAGAGTCCTTAACTGTGGATGCCTGCCAGCCTCAGCACCCCTGACCCAGGCCCAGACACCAGCCTGACTTGGCAACAGGTGGCTTGGCCAGCATCAGGTCTCACACCATTTTTGGACAACCAGTTTCTCGGATCACTCTACCCGGTACCAGAGTCAACAATGAGGTCACTGCCACAAGCAAGACCAAGTAGATGACAGGCAGCCCTCGCTTTGCCAGGTGGCCCAGAGGGCAAGGTTATTATAGGACAACAGGAAGAATATGCTGGCACCTACCTGACTGTGGAAAAAGGTTTGTGAAGAGAGTGTTAGGGAAGAGAATGCAGGGCTGCTGGCATTGTCCTGGGAACCAACAGATCGCAAACCCCCTCTGGGTTTCTATAGGTGTTCTGCAAGGTTGGAAGCATTGTGGTGAGGCTGAGCTCTCGACCCCCACCCCCAAGGAGAGCCCACCTATGGCTCTCTAATCCACTAACAGGCATTCCCCAAACACCTGTTATACCCATTTTACCAAGGAAGTTTACAGAGCCTAGGCTGCTGGACTCCCAGACGCCAGAGGGGTTCAGAAGATGGCACAAGCCACCTGTATGATGGGTACACCTTAGTAAATGTGACCCTTTCCCTCTGCATCCTTAGCAGCACACGTTGCTCCAATCCCCTCCTTGCCTCCTAACACCCAGGATCTTGACAGCCTGGCTTCGGAGAGCTGTGGGCTACTCACTAACCACATGATTGGAAACTTTCTGCTGCAAGGGCCTGGTTTCTCTCTCTCTCTCATCAAAGCCCCTTGACATACTGTCTGTTTACCTTGGGGACTGAACTCACCTGGGAGCCTCCACCATGCGGTCTGTCTGTCCGTCTGTCTGTCTGCCTGTGGCCTTAATACTCTTCTAATGAATTTCTTACCCAAAAGAAGTTTGCCTCGGTGGTCCCCCTTAAACTCCAAACCTTCCACTGTTTTAACAGAAACCAGAGACTGCAAGAGCCTGCCTGAGGCCAACAACATGGCCGATCCAGAGCCCCTTTGGGAAGAAAGAGGAAAATAATCCTGGTCTTTGAAAGGGAATCCAGCCAGACCCTAGCAGGGAACAGCCCGAAAGGCCTGGAAATGTACCACGGTTACATTCACTTGTGCCTTGGGTTCCAAAGGCAAAGCTGTGGGCCTGGTTGGGTTTTCCTTTTCCCGTGTTAGGCAGGGAGAGATAGGTAAAAAGGATTGGAAAGCAGAGGAGAAGACATTTTCTAGACTTTTCAAACTGTCCCTTACTTAGGGGTCAGGACAAAGGGGTCTGCTTGGAGTGTGTCCATAGGACACTGGGTGGTGGGAGGAGCAAGAGAAGCAGGGGGGGGGGCTGGTAATTCCTTTCAACTGTACTTAGCAGATCTTTTCTGTGGCTGGAAGAACCACGGAGCAAGAAAAACGTGCAAAGTCCCTGCATGCATTATCAGATTTAGATTCTGGTACCTTTCTGCCACAGGGTCCCCAACCTTAGCAACTTTTCTGAGGATTAAAGAACAAAGGTAGCACCCAGGTGACTGTCACAGAGTCACAGAGCTATGATCATAGTACACAACTTTAAAATGTTGCTCCATCCTCCTCGAGCCTGTTTGCTCGCCCTGCCCAATTTTAGGGGTTCCTCTGTTGAGAAGGCCTCTCCTTCCCTAAACGCTTACCCCACTTGACAGGCTGTTTGCATCCTGTATCATCAGGGCTTTTGTGCTTTGTCCCATGTCTCCTAGAAATCTGTGACCTCCCCAAGGTGCCAGGGAGCTTTGTTTAGTTGCTCCTCACAGAGTGGAGCATTGGATTTCTGCTGGGCACAGAGGAGGCTCAGTCAACACTCGGGCCCCAGGGAGTTATCTTGGCACCGAAGGATGGCATGGGAGAATCACAGACTCCTGGCTGGGAAATGCTCAGGGGAAGCTGGGGTTAGGTCATGGCCAGCTGCCCTCTGGACTTCACAGCCCCGTTGTGGGCTGCTCAGTGCTGTGTCAGTGTGGACCAAGGGTGACATCAGTCCAGGGAGGTTACTGCAGGGTGAGGCAAGATGGGGAGGGACAGTGGGCTGGCTGTCTACGCTTCTGTGGAAGCGGAGGCTACATGACAACAGGGAAGGCACCTTGCAGAGAAGTAGGGGAAGGGAAAGAGGGTGAAGGTGGCAAGAGTCCACCTGGTGGGAGGAGGGTGGCAAAGGCTAGGATCTGCGTCTTGAACCTAAGTAGGGAAGGGAGGGACTGGTTCGGGGTACAGAATGGCCATCATCTCCGAAAGAAATCAACAGGATTACCTGTCTCTCCTCATAAATACAGAAGAGCACAAGCCCCTCTTGTGTCTCCTTGTAGTCCCCAAAACTAAGACAGGGCAAGAAAGATGTGAAGGACGCTTCTTCTCATGTGTTAATTTGTCAATGGCAGTCCAGAACCTGTGTCAGCTTGCCCTCTGTGACTGTCCACACACAGAAGGCTCACACACAGCACAGGCTGCTCCCGCAGGTCTGCACAGGAGGGAGGGAGCAACCTGGAGCCTGGGAAGAGGAGGTCAGGCCACCACAGAAAGCACTTCCAGTGACCCTATCCTGAGACCTTTGTCCCCAGGTCTTGGCTTCGCAGGCTGTCAGCCCTTGATCACACTCTCTGCTCCTGAGACATCACTTGTTCCAATCACACCCAGCCTGTCCTACAGAGCTGGACCAGAGCCCAGACATAGGTGAGGTCGTTCCTATGGCCCCATACCTACACTGCAAACATATCTACATACCGACATACACATACATATCCATGCATGCATGTGTGCATGGGCACACACACACACACACACTGCACATACTCCAGTTCTGTGCTGAGCGGGGGAGAAGCAGAGAGATGCTGGGGACAGCTCTTGTGCCACGTGGACAGACACACGACTGGTGACCGTGGGCTCAGACATGTTCACCGGCCTCTTCATACCTAGGACCTCACAGATAAAGGCCAGACACTCTAGCCTAGAGCCTGTGCCAAGGGTATTCCTTAGTGGAATGTTACATTCAAGTCCCTTTTCCTGTGCTGAGCTCTGAACTATTGCCTATTTCTCTTCTGTCTAACTCCTTAGGATATCATACTGCTGTGTCCTCCATAAAGTCTTCCTGCTTTCTCCCAGGCTGGCCTAACCTATGTCTCTACCCTGAAGTCTGTGACACCCAAGCTGAGCTCCAAATGGGACTTTGCCGAGGGTCCCCCACCTGGAGCATAGGGACCCCAGGACTTGTTCGGTACCATCTCCCCCAGAAGACTCCTGCCTGTTGCCCGGGCAGAGGAGGCAAAGCCTTCTTACCATCTCTCCCACACGTCAGCGTCCCGGGATGTAGCTTGGACCATATCCTCAGAGATCTGTACTCCTCCTCATGTAGTACAAATGCCCAGGAAATGCCCAGGACTGACAGGAGCGGAGCTGACGTCTACCTCTCCTTCCCCACCGTGCCCTCTGCCAGGAGAAAACTTGTGAGGTCCGGGATGGTCATGGCACTTCTCCAGCTCTGACCTATCATCCCATTATCACGAGGCCATGCTCAGTGTGGATGGAGAGATCCGTGGAGCCGGTTGCCTAACGAATCTCAGTGTGCTTGTTTGTTGAACAAACTGATGCTATCTCAGCATCTGCAGCGGCTGGAGTGTCAGCGACTTGAAAGGAAGTATTTTACAGACACACTTTCTACATGGCATGACTTTATCCAGCTAAAGCACACAGCTTTAACGGCATCTAGTGCATTCGCAAAGTTAATCACAACAGTCCATCTTCAGATGTTGTCAGCACCCCTCAGTGATACCCTGCAGTCCTTAGTCATCTGCCAACCTCCTCCACCTCCCTCTAACCCACTGTTTGACTTTCTGTCTCTATACATGTCCTTATTCTGAGCCTGAGGGTGTTTGATCATGTCTAGGTGCTGGAGAAGCTGAGGCAGATTGCCATGAAATCAAGTTCAGTCTGGGCTACAATAGTGAGTTCCAGGCAAGTGTGAGACTCTCTAAAACAAACAGACAAACAAAATAATAATAGAGATGGAGACTGGGGCTCAGTTGAGAGAGCCCTTGCCCAACAGGCACCAAGTCCTTAGTTTGATCCTCAGGAGAGCACAAGCCAGGGATGATGGCCCAACCTAAAATCCCAGCGCTTAGGAGATGGATGCAAAGGAACCAGAAGTTTGAAGCCTTCCTTGGCTGTATTGGGAGTTCACAGCCAGCCAGCCAGGGATGCATGAGAACCTGTCTCAAAAATAAAACAAAATAAAATAAAATAAAATAAAATAAAATAAAATCAGGCTTTTTAAAAAGTCATGATAACAGGGCCCATGATGTGACTCAATGGGTCAAGATATTTGCTGCCAAACCTGACCACCTGAGTTCAATCCCCGGGACCTTTGTGGTAGAAGAGACAAACTGACTCCCTGGAGTATCCTCTAGCCTCCACATGACACACGCACATACACATGCACACGCACACACACAAGTAAATAAATATATAAGAAAATGAGTAAGCAGGCTAGAAAGATGACTCAGGGGTTAGGAGCACTGACTGCTCTTGGAGAGGTCCTGAGTTCAATTCCCAGCAACCACATGGTGGCATCTCACAACCATCTGTAATGGGATCTGACACCCTCTCCTGGTGTGTCTGAAGAGAGTGTACCTGTATGCATATAAGTATATGAGTATATACATATGACATTATGGATGTGTATATAATAAATAGATACGTCTTTTTTTTAAAAAAAGAAAGAAAAAAAACGAGTAGGTAAATGTAATTAAAACTTTACAACAGTAATGGTAAAGAGAGGTTTAGTTCCGCGGGATGCTTCGCACGAATAGGTCTTTGGCAGCTGGCTTCTTTCACTTGGGGCTCTATTTCTATCTTCCTTTGTGTTACAGCTTCTACTTCCCTTTTCTTTTTCACTTCCAAATGGTATTCCATCGTGGGTATTAGATTAAGGAGGCTGCCTGGGAGAGGGGATCAATCACTCCTTACATCCTCTCTAGTACCTAACTCAGACAGCCCTGGGGTAGGTAAGAACGGTAGAATTAGCTTTTACAGGGTCTCACTAGGTAGATCCCAGACCAGGCTGGCCTCAAACTCTGCCCCCTGAGTGCAGGGACTAAAGGCATGAACCACCATGCCTGGTCCACAATTAACTCTTCTCTCCTTCCTTCCTTCCTCCCTCCCTTCCTTCCTCCTTCCTTCCTTCTTTCCTCTCTCCCTCCCTCCCTTTCTCCTTTCCTCCCTTCCTCCCTTCTCATTCATTGGTGTTTTGTCTGCGTATGCATCTGTGTAAGGGTGTTGGATCCCCTGGAACTGGAGTTACAGACAGTTGTGAGCTGTCATGTGGGTTGCTGGGAATTGAACCCAGGTCCTCTGGAAGAGCAGTCAGTGCTCTTAACCACTGAGCCACCTCTCCAGCACCCTTCTCCCATTGGCTTCTTAAAGTATGACCTTGAGGCTGGAGAAATGGCTCAATGGTTAAGAGCACTGGCTGCTCACGTGGAAGCCCTGGGTTTGGTTCTCAGCACTCACACAGAGGCTCACAGGAGTCTCTAACTCAATCACTCTGGTGATTTCTTCTGACCTTGAAGGTCACACTGCACACACACGTTGCAGAGATATACATATAGTCAAAACACTCATACAGATAAAATGAAAATAAATAAACCCTTAAAAAAAAAAACAAGTATGGCCTCATACCCTAACTGTATCCATACCTTCAGTAATATGCTAAGCTCAGGGCCCTCTACCCTCTGAGCTCAAAGATCTCCTGTGATGTTTGTAAATGGATAAGAACTTTGTTTGTTCTGTGGACTGAATCTCTACCATATCCCTGCACCCCTGCTGTGAGCAGCTGCCCTTATCAGAGGTCCCGACCGCCTGTCTGAAAGCCGTCTGCATGCATCTCCCTGGAAATAGTTTTTTTTTTTTCCTTTTGTATATATAGCTATTTTGCCTGCATATGTGTCCAGAGAGGACACTGGATCCCCTGGAACTGGAGTGACCAATGTTACCCGGCAGTTAAAGCTGCCATGTAGGTGCTGGGAATCAAACCCAGGTGTCTTGGGAGAGTGTGGCGCTCTTAACTACTAAGCCATCTCTCCAGCCCACGAAAAGAAACTTCGATGTCAGCTGCACATGGCAGCCCACACCTTTAAGCCCAGTACTCAGAAACTTGGGGGGCAGAGGCCAGCAGAGCTGTGAGTTTGAGTATAGTCTGGTCTAATAATAAGTTCCAGGCTGGCCAGGGATACATAGTGAGACCCTGTCTCAAAAACCAAACCTTTGGCCGGTCGGTGGTGGCACACGCCTTTAATCCTAGCACTTGGGAGACAGAGGCAGGTGGATTTCTGAGTTCGAGGCCAGCCTGGTCTACAGAGTGAGTAACAGGACAGCCAGGGCTACACAGAGAAACTCTGTCTCAAAAACAAACAAACAACAACAACAACAAACCAAACGTTTAATTTTAAATCAGTGTAGACTTTAGTCGGTAAGTAGCGTTTTTTCCTTGTTTCCAGTTTTGGCTGCTGTGAACATCTAAGTACGTGTGTTTCTGTAATATGGACATGTGGTCATTTCTCTGGTATGTACACATACACATAAATATATATATATATATATATATATATATATATATATATATATACACGTACATATACATCATATGCATACACATGCACATAGCAGTGAATGTATTTTGACAGAGTGGGGTGAGAGGGAGAGTTGAGAATAGGGTTCCCTGAGATTCTGCCTGGTGGCTACAGTCAAGTACACACATTGCTATGCGTGTGGCTTTGATGCTTTGAATCCAGAAGGGGCCTGGATATAAATGTAACAATATCCATCCATTATAACTTTCCCTGCATCTAATACTGTGTTAATCTTCTCAGATCAATGTTAAATAGTCCAAGCAGCCTTTCATAATGAATCTCTCTTCTTTCTTGTTTTTTGTTGTTGTTGTTGTTGTTTGAGGCAGGGAGGCTTTCTCAGTGTCGCTCTAGCTGGCCCTGGAACTCACTCTATAGACCAGACTCAGAGATCTGCCTATCTCTACCTCCTGAATGATAGAATTAAAGGCCCTCAGAACAAATTGTTCAAAGTTAGGCTAGTATCTGAAACGTTTCAAAACAACTTATTTTCCCTTCCTTTTGTCAGTATCTTCTTCCTTTATTAAGATTAGACGAAAACATGTTCATGTCCTACTTGTGAACACACATTGGGATCATTAGAGATTGTTTTATTTTGTTTTGTTTTGTTTTGTTTTGTTTTGTTTTGTTTTGTTTTGTTTGTGACAGAGTCTCCTATATTCTGGGCTGGCCTCAAGCTCCTTGTGCAGCTAAAATTGCCTGTGAACTCCTGATCCTCCTGCCTCTGCCTCCCAAATGCTGGAGTTACTGGTGTGCACTGTCATGCCTGGCTCAGACAGATATTGTTGTTATTTAAATTTACTACAGGTATGTACATGTGTGCTGTCCAGTTTATGTAGTGGGGGGTACTGAGCCCAGTGCTTTGTGCTGAGCCCCATCTTTAGGCCTGAGTTGAGCGTTTTAAAACTGCTGATGGGCAGAATAAATTAATTTACAAGTCCAATATTATTTGTACTAAAGACAAGCTCTAAATCAGTATTAAAAATAACAGATATAAAGTATTGATGGCATAGCTATGGCACACATACATAACTGTGGCACACTTACAGCATGGCTCCACAATGCTTATTGCATGTGCATGTGTGAAAATTCCAGGAACTGGTCAATTGGCTGGGGTATAGCCCAGGGGCAGGGCACTTGCCTAGGATGGGGGTGGGGTGGGGGCTAGAGTCAATTCTCCAGCACCATGAAGAAAAGAATTACTTATAAAACATTTTTCTGCTGGGCTGGCAAGAAGGCTCACTGTGTAATGACATTTTCTACTAAACCTAGTGACATGAGTTCAGTCCCAGGCCCCCCCCCACATGGTAGTAGGAGAGAACCAACTCCCACAGGTTATCTTCTGGTTCCACTGGTGAGCCTTCTCTCTCTCTCTCTCTCTCTCTCACACACACACACACACACATACACACGCCCCACAATTAAAAATAAAAATAAATCTTTAAAGAAGTATGGTGGCACACACCTTTAGTCCCAACACTCAGGAGGCAGAGGCAAGCAGATTTCTGTGAGTTTAAGGCCAGCCTGGTCTACATAGCAAAAACAAGATACATAGATAGATAGATAGATAGATAGATAGATAGATAGATAGATACATAGATACATAGATACATAGATACATAGATACATAGATACATAGATACATAGATACATAGATACATAGAATAAAACAAAACAGAAAATCTGGCTTATTTTCCCCAACATAGACTATTATAAGGTCTTTAGTAGTAACAAACTATATTCACTGTTGCCTTTTAACAGCTAATAAAGTCAAACCTTAGTTATTTATTTGTAGATTATCTATAATTCTATCAAGGGTTCCCATTCAGTACCTTCATTTTTAATCATTCTGAGTTTTCATCAATCTGTACAAACCCTTTAAAGAGGCTAATATTTTTTCCTTTCATAATTATTGGGAAAATTTGCTCTCTTATAATGAAATTAATACAAAATCCAAGTCAAAATGACAACTCTGCTCTGTTATTACCTAGAGCCTCCGATGGGAGGTGACCTCTGCTCGGAAGGGAACCAGTTTCCTAGTTAGAGAAACAGAATGGAAACTGTCTCACGTGATCAGCCGAAGGCGGTTCTTCTCCGTCCAGGAGGGCCTTCAGGTTTTTTACGTTAATGAAAGAGGAGGGGATGGGTGACACAGACACACCACCCACTCTAGATTAGGCGCCAATCAGTCCTTTTCAATAGTAGTGACAGTTTTTAAAGAGTGTCTGTCAGTGAGGGACAATGGAACATATCTTCACCGTGCCCCTCTAGGTCAGAAAAGTCAGCTGGCCAGGTGCTTTGTGGGATAAAGGCACGCAGAGAGATGGCCACGATCCAGGGGCTTTCCAAGCGCGAACCTGCTTTCCCGGACCTGCCCTCAATATGTACAATCTTGTCGGAATAATGGGCCCAGCGTGCTTGAGAGGGACTGAGTGAGCGGCCTCCGTTTCTATGAGTGCCCTCCGGTTCTAAGAGCGGCCTCCGTTTCTATGGATTCTTGCTAAGGTCTGTGTGTTTACTTAAAATGGCTAAGTGGGACCTGACTTTTACTTTTTTCTTTCTTTTTTTTTTTTTTTTTTTTTTTTTTGGTTTTTCGAGACAGGGTTTCTCTGTGTAGCCCTGCCTGTCCTGGCACTCACTTTGTAGACCAGGCTGGCCTCGAACTCAGAAATCCGCCTGCCTCTGCCTCCCGAGTGCTGGGATTAAAGGCGTGTGCCACCACGCCCGGCAACTTTTACTTTTTTCTTGCTCTCTTTTCAGTCTCTTAGAATTTAAAGACCCCGTCGGTACCCAGAGGAAAGTTCTAATGCCAGTCCTCATCTTCAACTTACCTTTTGCTTTCCCTTCATCGGCACTAAAACATGTGCTGAATTACAATGTTAAAATTCAATACAAAAAAAAAAAAAAAAAAGCCAGGTGTAGTGGCGCACGACTTTAATCCTAGCACTCAGGAGGCAGAGGCAGGCAGATTTCTGAGTTCAAGTCCAGCCTGGTCTACAAAGTGAGTTCCAGGACAGCCAGGGCTATACAGAGAAACCCTGTCTCAAAAAAAAAAAAAAAAAAAAAAAATTTTTTTTAATTTATTTAGAGAAAGGACCTCGCTATGTAGGTAGCTCTGGCTTGCCTAGAACTCAGAGATTTATTTGCTTTTGCCCCCTGAGTGCTGGGATTATAGGCATGTGCTGAGAGTTATAAGTTATACTGTAAAAAAGAGAGGCAGCTCAGTAGTTAAATGCCCTTCATTGCTCTGGCAGGGGACCAGAGATCAGTTCTCAGCACACATGTCAAACAGCTCACAGCCACCAGTTACTGCAGCTCCAGGGATTCTCATACCTCTGGGCACATGTAACCCACCCATAGAGACATATAATTAAAAATAAAAATAAACATTTAAAATATATACTATAAGCAAATCGTATTTATTTAGGCGTTCTAGCTAGTCACTGTCGTAATAATTCCTGATACCAACTGGTGTGTTTTCCCACAGTTTTCTTTCCTATTATGCAGTCTTAGTGTGTGCTCGGTTGGAAGCTCCTGAAGTCTGTAGTGGGTGCCATGTTACAGTCATATAAGATTACAGACAAACCAGTCCCTATTATGTCTCCAGTTAGAGACACTGAAATCAACTCTCTCTTACCCAACGTTTTCTGGGGCCCCCAAAGCTTTCTCACTAGCATAGCAGCCTGATTCTGGAGAGAGGTAGGTAGACTCCTATACTGCATGCTGTCTTGGGTCTGCCCTTGTCTTTTCTGGCAAACGTGTGTTATAGCAGCTTAGTCCAGGTAATATCCCCAGATCTAGGGGATAATAGCTGAATGGGGGAATAGGGGAAATTCCCAGGAGAACCTGGCTGCTGCTATTGTCAAACAGGTCTATGTAACCCTGAATGATCTACAATTTGCTGTGTAAATTGGGCTTAGTGGCACAAACCTTTATCCCAGCACTTGAGAGGCAGAGACAGGCACAGCTCTGAGTTTGAAGCCCAGCCTGGACTACAAAGCAAATTCCAACATAGTGAGACATTGATATCAGACAGACAGACCGGCAGGCAGGCAGGCAGAAGAAAAGCGAGAAGAGGAAAGAAAGAAAAAAGAAAAAAGAAAAAAGAAAAGAACTCACTATGTAGACCAGGCTGCATTTGGCTTTTTGAGACAGGGTTTCTCTGTGTAGCCCTGGCTGTCCTGGAACTCACTTTGTAGACCAGGCTGGCCTTGAACTCAGAAATCCGCCTGCCTCTGCCTCCAGAGTGCTGGGATTAAAGGCATGTGCCACCACGCCCGGCCTACCTTTACCTTTGAGCCACTCATCTGATACTCAATTCCCAGCTCCACCATACACTTGCTAAGCGTGACCACAGGTAACCTCAACCCTTTTAAATTTCACTTCCTCTTTAAAAAGACCGAGCAGCTGGAGCCCAGCTCAAAGGCAGACACAGATCTATGAAGCTTGAGGCCAGCTTGGTCTACACTGTGAGTTCCAGGACAGTCAGAGCTTCAGAGACCTTGTCCAAAAAGAAACCAATAACAGTAAGTACCAAGGAGTATCTGCTGCTCAGGGTCAGTGTGGGTTCAACAAAAAGGAAATTCTTGGGACAACTTCTTAGGGATCGCAAAGTGCCTGTTTGCTATTCGCACGGCACACTCAGGCCCTTTGATTCCTTAGTTCCTTTCCTTGGAAGATCCCCCAGATTCCAACCTGACGATCTAAGGATCTCTCAAACGTCCCGTTTGAGGAGATGCAGCTAGGATTGGGCTCTGGCTCCCAGCAGAGGCGGTCCCCTGCAGACTGGGCCCAATGAGTGAGCGCAATTGTAACTCAGAGTGTGCAGTCAAGAACGCAGCAGCAGCCGGATGCTGGCTGAAGGCATACACTATTGTTTTCCCGGGTCAGAGCCCTGGGCGCAACCTCATGTCCCAGTCTCCCGGGGTTTCTCTTTGCAGGTGCCTGGATGTGGGGGTAGATGTGAAGTTAGACCGAGTTGTGAGTGGCGGTAGCCAGTGCCTTCCTTCTTTCGTTGCGATTTCCCCAGTGAACCATTTGTTAAGCGCCAGACGAAAGTCCTAGGCTTGCACACAATTCCTACATAGGATCACGTTATCCTCCTCTTAAAGAAAAGTCACCCATCAGCCCACAGCAAAGAGGATAAGGAGAAAAAGAGGGGAGGAGAGAGCGAGAAGCTAGAGGCAGAGGGAACAGCAGATTGCGCCTAGCCAATGGAAAAGGCTGGACAAGGTGGCACCAAATTCTCTTTGGCCAATGACAAGACGGGCTTCACAGGAGGCACATTAGCATTTACCCCCAGGCAGGGGGTTGGAGCAGCGCGCCCTGTTGATGCCTTCAGCATCCCGGCGCCTCCGAGGTCTACTCTGGAATCTACTTGGCTTTCTTTCCCGTTCTTGGTCCCGCCCTCTCTCCCTCCCTTCCTCCCTCCCTCACCTCCACGCCTGGCTTCCTTGGCTAGCTATCTCTGCGCTCTTTACCCTTTGCTGGCAGCGGATAAAAGGGGGCTGAGGAAATACTGAACACGGTCATCCCATCGCCTGCTCTACCCTTTAAAATCCCAGCCCAGGGAGATCTGTGCACAGCCAGACCGGGCTGAACACCCATCCCGAGAGACAGGAGGGCAGGTTTCCAAGCGCAGTTCCGCCACTCGCCTACACCAACGGGCTCCGGAACCGAAGTCCACGCTCGATCTCAGCACTGGGAAAGTGAGGCGAGCATCCGACAGTCACGATGCCGGCCCACATGCTCCAAGAGGTGAGCTTCCAGAAGCGGCCCTCGCTCCGCGCACTGGCCACGCAAGCTAGGTGACTGGTCCCGGGAGGAGAAAAGTTGAGTTCTCCGGACTACTGGGCTTTCTCGAATTCTGACGCGACCCGTTGATTGGGAGGTGTAGATTGTAATTTGGGCAGATGAGTCCCAACTTTCGTGCCTTTAGCTTTAGAGCAGCGGTTCTCAATTTTCCTGATGCTGCGATCCTTTAATACAGTTCTTCATGTTGTGGTGACCCCCCCCCCCCAACACCATAAAATGATTTTTCGTTGCTACTTCATAACTTTAATTTTGGTACTGTTTTGAATCGTAATGTAAATATCTGTTTTCCGATGGTCTTGGGCTGCCTCTCTGAAAGGGACGTTTGACGCCCCCCCCCCCAAAGGGGTTGAGCGTGAGCCACAGGTTAAGAACCCTGCTTTAAAGAAAAGCCCGTCCTACCGATATAACTTACGCGGGGATCACTTTGTGTGTTACTGGGGGTATAAATGTTTCGCTCTTCTTTTCTATTTCTCTCTCTCTCTCTCTCTCTCTCTCTCACACACACACACACAGAGAGAGAGAGAGAGAGAGAGAGAGAGAGAGAGAACGCCACAGATCGGCCTCCCCCCGACTGAACTTTTCTTTGCAGATCTCCAGTTCTTACACGACCACCACCACCATCACTGCGCCTCCCTCCGGAAGCCTGCAGAATGGACGAGAGAAGGTGAAGACGGTGCCCCTCCACCTGGAAGAAGACATCCGTCCTGAAATGAAAGAAGATATACACGACCCCACCTATCAGGATGAGGAGGGACCCCCGCCCAAGCTGGAGTACGTCTGGAGGAACATCATTCTCATGTCCCTGCTGCACTTGGGAGGCCTGTACGGGATCACACTGGTTCCCTCCTGCAAGGTCTACACCTGCCTCTTCGGTGAGCAGCGCCCCTTGTCTTGGGCCAGTGCCTCAGATTTCTCTTTGCTCTTTAATAAGGTAGCCTCTGACCCAAGGCAGTGGCCACTCTGTTTAGATTCCCCCAGCCTTTTTTTTTTTTTTCCTGGTTCCTTGTGGGACTTAACATGAATACTGAGTCCCTGTGCAGGGGGCTGGGAGGGATGTACCTGAGGCAGAGAAGCAACTTTCTCTGAACAAGCTTTCCTGTGTGAGACGCTTGCTTAGCTGCGCATCCTGGCCCCACCTGACCCAAGAGAACCCAGCCCTACCTGAGAGGCATGGGGATCCCGTGCTAGTCAGGGACAATTGTGGACTACTCTTCAGCCAGGGCAGGGAACAGACCCCAAGGACACTGTACCAGAGCAGTCCTTGAAAAGAAAGGGACAAAAGGCAGTGATTTCCACACCACTCTTCTGACTCCAAACTCTGACTAGACCCAGCTGGTTTGCCTTGGGGAAAGATGATGCAGGTTTCTACAGCACCCAGTCTCCAGGTGGGTGTTCTGCGCCAGGTCATTCTCCAGGGCGCTCCAGGGCGCGGCACCTGCTAATCAGCAGCATGTTCAAAGAATGAAATAAGGTCCTGGTTCCATTCC
The DNA here is from genome assembly GCF_978045245.1 of Mus caroli. NCBI lineage: Eukaryota > Metazoa > Chordata > Mammalia > Rodentia > Muridae > Mus > Mus caroli. The sequence continues at coordinate 16,896,590 of NW_028227275.1, forward strand.
CACATCTAGCCTGCTCTTGCTGTGTCCCCTGAGACCATGAAGTGCTAAGGACCCAAAGCGTTCGGAAGTCCAGTCCTCCTGCCCTGGTGACCCCTCCTTGGCAGAGAATGGACTTTTAGCAGCCCTGTCCCTAATTCAGCTCCTCGGGGATTCACTGAGTCTGGGCCACCTCTGGGATACATTTGAGCTTTACATCGTTTTTCTGTCCATGAAACCTGAGTTGGGAAGGAGGAGCAGGAGGGTCTGTCTCTCTGAGAGGTCCCCTCTCCTTAAGACATGGCAGGTTTCTCTGGAGCAGTAATAGCTGTGGGTACTTTGTGGCAGCTCTCTCAGAGCATAAGGTTGGGAAAGGGATAGTTAGCCAGGTATTAACTCTTCTGGCCTGGGCCTCATAGGTCTTCTAAGTAGTTAAATTTGATCCTGGGAGTGTCCTCTTAGAAGTTGTCCAGATGACCTAGATCTGAGAGGATCCGCTGTTTTTCCACGTCACAAGTAGAGCAACAGTGCTTTGTTGGGGGTTAGCGGGGTTCTGTTCTTAGGCTAGCTACCCCACTTCCCGGCCTTTATCTTGAGAAAGCCATTTCCAGAGCCCCTTTATTCTCTTTGTTAACTCGGCAAAAGAACCCAGTTCTGAAGAGATCTCTGATAACGCTCAAGACCAAAGAGTCTCCAGCCCACTTCTCCCGCCTACCCTCCCCCTCTTTTTTTTTGAGACAGTGTCTCGCTGTACACCAGGCTGGCCTTCAACTCACAGAGATCTGACTGCCTCTGCCTCCCAAGTACTGGAATTAAAGGCCACCACGGATCTCGCCCGCTGCTTACAATAACTCTTCAGATGTTCCTTTAGCAACAGGTGGACATGATAGTTCAGGGGATGGGGTGTGATGAGGTTTGAGTAGAATATCCCAGTGTGCCTGTGTCCTTGTCCCAATTCCCCTGTTGACATATGTGGTCTAGATTGTGCCTGGGTCATCTACAGCATGAACCCAACACGTATGCATCCTTGGTGTAAAGTTGAGGACTTCTATGTTGCCCCAAACCTTCTCTTTCTTCCCCTTGATTGCTAGTGGTTTTCTGAGGAGCTCTGGTACAGTGTGGTCAGATCCGGTACGTAAGACCATCAGATTGCCACATGACCGTGGGTAGCAGACATCATCTCTGAGAGAATGTGGCTAGAATTTACTTTGGATGACAGACACTGACTGGCTCACAAGGACTCTGGAAGAGGGAAATGGGGGTGCACAGGAAGCTGCTTAGGAGGTTTTCTGTCTCCGCTACAGGACATAGACATTATGCAGTGTCTTGCATAATGTCTCTTGACTGCAACAAAAGTCGATGGCTTCTGAGGATCTGTTGTTGTTGTTGTTGCTTCTTAGTCATGAAAGCGGTGTCTACCAGAGCCTCTGTCCCAGCCTGTGAGTGCTGGCCAGAGAAGAGCTGGGGATGCAAAGGACCTCTTTATCCATTCAAGATAGAAATTAGTAACCTATAAGCCTGCATGCCTAGAAGATGATGAATCAGGAAAATGTTGTGGCACTGGGTTCCTAGTTTGCTAATTGTGTAGCCCTGTTCAGACCTGGGAGATACTTCCTGTACTGGAAAGTAGATGGAGTTTATGGGGGGGTTGGTTTTGTTTGTTTGTTTTTGAGACAGGGTTTGTCTGTGTGTCCCTGAGTGTTCTGGAACTCTGAGGACCAGGCTGGCCTTGAACTCAGGTTTTTCTCTGCTGTTCAGAGTTCCAGGGTTAAATACAGTATTCATGGTACCCTGTTTAAAGTATGTAGCAAGTATATGAGAATCTTTTGTAAAAATTATTGATTTATTTTATGTATATGAAGAAACTGTCGTCGTCTTGAGACACACCAGAAAAGGGCATCAGATCCCATTACAGATGGTTGTGAGTCACCCTGTGGTTGCTGGAAATTGAACTCATGACCTCTGGAAGAGCTGTCAGTGCACTTGACTGCTGAGCCATCTCCCTAGCCTAAGAATCTTAAGGTCACTTAGAACTGTAAGCAGGACTCTTCAGGGCTGATGTGGGCCACAGTCCCTTCTGTCGTATTTAAATGTGACTGTGTCAGCTGCATCCCTCGAATGTCCCCTACAACTCAGGGTTTCCCTAAACTGCTCCATGTTCAGATTGATACATCTGCTGTTTTTCACAAGGCTCCCATTTGTGGCCCTGGGCTCTGCTGGAAGAGTTGGCAGCTCTGCCCATTTGAGGAGCAAAAGCTACTAAGCCTGAGAGACCAAGGGATTCTTACGGTTCCGTGAAAAACAGACCCTCACCCCAAAACCAAAGAACACTGGCATCAGGGAAGGCGCCTTGGCAACTTCCACTCCTGAAATGTGCCTGTTGGTGAGTCTCCCACTGTCTTGTCTTGCAGCGATTTTCTACTACATGATCAGTGCTCTGGGCATCACAGCCGGCGCTCATCGCCTGTGGAGCCACAGAACTTACAAGGCACGGCTGCCCCTGCGGATCTTCCTCATCATTGCCAACACCATGGCGTTCCAGGTAAGAAGCGAGTGCTGTGGCTGTGTCTCCATCCCCAGGATGATCTGAGTGAGCCGTGGGGGATCAGCATCTAGGGAGGAATTATAAGGACCACCACTGACTGCCTTTTTTTGGTTTCCTGGACTCATCTCAAGTAAAACAGGTTCAGGACCAATATGATATCACACCGTGTGTTTGCCTAAAGGGTCCTGCTGCAGGATCCATGCACTGACCCTGTGTCCCTAGACGCTTACTGGAGAGTCAACTCAAACTTTCCTGTGACCATCATGGGATGTCACCACAATGGAACTAACAGTGATATGTCACAGAATTGGGAATTCTATAGCGCCGGCTGTGCCGGGCACTTGTCATAAGTTAACCCATTAATTCATCATAGACATATTGGTGGATATTATCATTATCACACTGATTTTTGTTCTCTGAGATAAGATCTCACTGAGTAGCCCTGGCTGGCCTGGAATTTACTATGTAGATCAGGCTGGCCTCTGCCTTCACAGTACTGGGATTAAAGGTGCGCTTTAGCCGGGCGGTGGTGGCACACGCCTTTAATCCCAGCAAGTGGGAGGCAGAGGCAGGCGGATTTCTGAGTTCAAGGCCAGCCTGGTCTACAGAGTGAGTTCCAGGACAGCCAGGGTTATACAGGGGAACCCCGTTGTTACCCACCACTTAACTGACTCTGAAAGGTTGGCCTGGTGAACCTTGTTCTTGCAGAGACTGCTGGGTGGGCTAGGTCAGGTATGAAAGTTGACTTAGTTAAATGAGGAGAGTTGGGGGAATGGGAGAATTTTTAGCTGTTGGGCACTGGATGACTTTCGAAGGCTTTCTCTTCTTTCAAGAGAAAAACCAGGATCTAAACTATTCCCATTTATTGACAATATGTGAAGAGTTTCCTGAATGCCCCGGAGGAGCTCAGAGGTCCCATGGAAATGGGCTCATGCTCGTTAATTACGTGCTGGCTTAAAATTAGGCTGGGTGGGCTGTCACCTGTGAAAGCATCTGGGTGGGACCCCATGCACCTTTCCCCCCGGACTCCCTGGGGTCCACCTGCCTTGGCATCTCTGCCCCCAGGTTTCCAAGTTCCTTTCTTCAAGAACTGCAGCGTTCTTTGTGAGAGCTGTGACCTTCCTCCCCGCCCCCTCACACACAACCTTCAGTGTGCTCTGAGGCTTTGCCAAATAAGCTCCAGGGACAAAGATACCAAAGAGCAGCCCCCAAGGTCTCCTTTGGAGCTACAGTCCTAGGGGCTTCGAGTTTCTCTTAGGCACTGGATTGTCTCAGGAGGGCATCTCTTCTCAATACTGGGTTCCTCTTTCCTGTGCCTCCAGAATGATGTGTATGAATGGGCCCGAGATCACCGCGCCCACCACAAGTTCTCAGAAACACACGCTGACCCTCACAATTCCCGCCGTGGCTTCTTCTTCTCTCACGTGGGTTGGCTGCTTGTGCGAAAACACCCGGCTGTCAAAGAGAAGGGCGGAAAACTGGACATGTCTGACTTGAAAGCTGAGAAGCTGGTGATGTTCCAGAGGAGGTGAGGGATGGGGTGGGGGTTGGGGGTGGAACCCAGGGCACCTGGGGTTTAGGGATTCCACCTTTACTCTTAGGATGTATAAAATAATAATTAAGGTGATTTACTGGATTGATAAGCTTGAAATCATTAAAATCTCCAATTCAACATCCCAAAGGTTCCCAAGGCATAATGTTTCTGCCTGAGCCATCCTGCTAAAACCAATAACTATAACATTGGTCCTAGTCTGGTACTCATGGCTGAACGGTTACCTTCAAGGAATTTTCAGGGTATTTGGGGTTGAAGGAATGAGCCTTAATTAGCTCCACATAAAGCAGGATGGTGCCTGCTTACCATGATTAAGGAGGAGGAGATACAGCTCGGTGAATGTACAATGTAACTAGTGCAGTAGCATCAGGATCCAACCAACACAGAGGCTCTGGCAGTGTGGTGGGCAGGGACTGCAATGGAATGTCAAGACGTGCTCCTTTCTGGCATAGTCCTTCTCTGTGAGATGTACCATGTGACAGGAGCCAGGCTGCCAGGACAGACAGAGTCAGTATTGATTCAGTCAGTTTCAGGGGACTAACTCAAGCAAGCATTCTCTGGCAGCCGTGGGACACGGGTGGGCTCTGAAGAAGCCACTTTCAAGATAGGTGAAAGTAGTGATGGAGCTAGGGAGGTGACAGCCAGAGTCACAGGTTAGACCAGCAGGAGGCTTCAGCTAGGGAAGTAGTGAGCAGATAGATGGACAGGAACGATGCCGAGGGAGTCTTACTGATACAGCTGCTGAGGGATGTCCTCGGCCTGGCTTGTAGGGAATGAAGACTGGAAGAGGGCTGATAGAGTGACAGAGACCTGCAGAAGATCAAGGACGTTTGATGTGTCTTCTGGGGGAGTGGGAAGCAGAACAGAAACCCACAGGGTGATGGGAAGTGAAGGCATGACACTTGCCATACTCTGCCAAAAACCTCGACAGGCAAGAAGGAGCTCAAAGGCTGATGGAGAACAGCCCAGGAAGCAGAATTGGCCGGTGAGGTTGTGATTCGATTCCCAACTGGTTTGACCAGCAGGACCTTATGTTCCTATGAAAAAAAAGTAATGGATTTGTAGTCAGGAATAGAAGTGACAGGAGACAAACTGTACCCAGTGGGATCCTAGAAGAATATTGGCACATTTGTGCATCCCATCCAAAGAAAGAGAACACGGTGCTTAAGATTTTGTTATCACCTTTCCTCTGGCTGATAGTCTGTCCCATCCCTTGACGTAAAAATGATACAACGCTGCCTAATTAGGGGGGGACAGTTTGTGTAGGTTTGAGAGTCCTCTATCCAGACTCAGCGTGTGATCTCTCCATGTAGGTACTACAAGCCCGGCCTCCTGTTGATGTGCTTCATTCTGCCCACGCTGGTGCCCTGGTACTGCTGGGGCGAGACTTTTCTACACAGCCTGTTCGTTAGCACCTTCTTGCGATACACTCTGGTGCTCAATGCCACCTGGCTTGTGAACAGTGCCGCCCACCTCTACGGATATCGCCCCTACGACAAGAACATTCAATCCCGGGAGAATATCCTGGTTTCCCTGGGTGCCGTGGGTAAGTCACTAGTCCTCGACAGGACCGTATCTAGGGGCCTTCTGGTTGTGTTGTTTGTTTAGGAACCAGAGGAACCAGGAGGACCTGTTTTGTGAGTTCTGTGTAGTTCGGTTTTTCCACCATAAAACTGGGGGTTGGGGAGAGTATATTGGGAAGCCTTACGAGAGTCTGGCAAGCAACAGCTCTTAATGTAAAAAGGAAAAGGGAAGAGGTTTATAGGTTGTAAAACAATGTCTAAATGCTGCCTATAATGAGCCTCTGAGTCCCCTGGCAGGTCTGTAGTTCTGCATAGCCTAGGATGTGCATTAAGTACATCACAGTAACCAGCCTAGTGGTTCACACATAAACAACCTTGCTGTGTTACCTGTAAGAGTATAATTTAGTCAGTAACCTTCAGGTTGCTGCGCTTGTCGTATTTATCTCTCCACACCACTGTACACGGTTCTTTTACACGGGTGGGCCATGCACTGCCTTGTGGTGATGTCAACGGCAGGACCGGCTCTTTTCTCCCTCCATCATCCCTCTCTCCTCTTGCTCATTTTCTCTTCTGCTCCATGCCGAGGATCCCTCCTCCCCAGCATCCCTGAAGGAGCAGAGTTTCATCTGTCCCTTCTGTGTCTGTTCCTGCATACAGCCCTCTCTTTCTTAGGCTTTCCCTGTGATGATCAGAGATGACATCTATTGCTCATCTGCCAACAGCCCAGAGACCCCTTTCTTTGCTCATCAAACATGCCGGTCATTCCGCTAGCACTTTTAACTCTATTTAAAGCTCTGCCCCTATTTGGATTCTATGATTTCAACCCTTCTCTGGCACCTGTTACCAATTTGTATGCTGCTACTTTGGAACGATCCTGAAACAGACCCTACACTATCCAAATCTGATAGGTTCATGGAAATAGAGTAATCTGAACTGAGTCATGTGTGTCCTGCGTTGCTGTACAGTGAGCCTTCCTTGTGACCATCAGTTCCAAGTGGCTGCCAATATCGTCCTTTGTCCTGCTGTTATTCACCATCGCAAATCTGTTGGTTCTCTGCTGGCTGCTTCCTATCGCTCTCATCTTCTTCTTGTATTACTTCCCTCGGGTCACATGCTCTGGGTCTCTGGTCACTCCCTGGAGCATTTCTGGGGTATCTCTTGCTGCTCCAGTTGCTCCCCATTGATCTCCACTCTCCTTTTCTCCTCGTCACCATAGTGCCTGTTTTTATGTTAAATGTCAAGACAGGGACATAGGGTTGGGCTCACTCAGAACATCCTTTCGAAAGTGTGTAAAAGCTAGCAATTTTTAAAAGAAAATTGTTTTCTTGAAATTGTATTTTTATGCGCTGTGTTTTATTATGTGTTGGGATATTTTGCCTGCATGTTTGTCTGTGTGCAACACATGTGTGCAGTGCGTGAGGGGGCCAGATCGTTTGGGTTCAATATTATTAGTGTTGGGGTCCATTCAGAAAGCAGAGCCCTGCCAAGAGCTAGTAAACCTTCTGCAGAAGCCCTGCCCAGGCCAGGGCTTTTGTTTTTGTTTTTGTTTTCCCTCTATCAAAATGTTATTTTTAGGAATGGTCAGAATCTTTGATGTTAGAGAGAATATCAAAGTGATTCTGTTTTCCCAGCACCTCCAGAACCCCAGGGTCAAACTCAGAGTTTGCTCTGCTGTGAGCCAGCAGTGGGTGGGTGACAGGGACCTCCCTTTGCCTCCTCCTAAATACAGTGCGCTTCCATTCAGACCCTATAAATTAAAGACCGAGTTTCTCTCCCATCCTCTTACAATAGAAACTTCCTCTGACCAAGGCTTCCAGACACCCATGTGTGAGCAGACCCTGTCACTGGTGTCCTAAGATGCCTCTAGGGCATCTATTTGCTTTAGAATGCAAGACTGGGGGGTTCATCTATTCACCCCAATATCGGGATTCTTCAAGGTCTAAGGTACACAACAGTTAAGAGCTGTGCAGAAGGGAAGCAGCAATCACTGAGCTCCGTGACTGTTCTTGCTTCTGTTGCAGGCGAGGGCTTCCACAACTACCATCACACCTTCCCCTTCGACTACTCTGCCAGTGAGTACCGCTGGCACATCAACTTAACCACGTTCTTCATCGACTGCATGGCTGTCCTGGGCCTGGCTTACGACCGGAAGAAAGTTTCTAAGGCCACTGTCTTAGCCAGGATTAAGAGAACTGGAGACGGGAGTCACAAGAGTAGCTGAGTTTTGGGCTTCTGAGTTCCTGTTCCAAACGTTTTCTGGCAGAGATTTAATATTCTGTTGATTAACTAACAACTGGATATTGCTATCGGAGTGTTAATGATGCACTTGACCTATTCCGGTACAGTATTCTTATAAAATGAGAAAGCTTTGATCACGTTTTGAGGTAATAAATATTTTATTTAGCTAGGATTAACCATGCCACGAGACATTATATATTCCTAAGCACACATGATAAATGCAATACAATTTTGCACAACAGCTTTAAATAATAACAATAAATTTGAGCATTCTATACAGAGAGGATCAAAGCCAAGGAGCACGCTGTTTTGATGCTAGGGTGAGCATGGTACTCAGTCCCTGTTGGTTTGCATTGCATCCATCTTTGTTTCTTCTCTGTCATCACCACGTTCAGGCAAATAGCTGACCAACCACTGGCATGTGTCCGTCCACCCTCCAAAGCCCAGGCCACCTTTCTGCTTTCTGAAATACTGATCCTTCCTCCTGAATACATCCCTCCTTGTTCCGAGCTTCAAGACTGCTGCCTCAAACTAGGGATAGAGCAAGTTCCCGCTGATGAACTTCACTGCAGGTTGTGCTAGATGGAATGGAGAAATTATCTTCATTTGATACAGAGCAAGTAGTTCGTCTCGAGAGAAAAGTTAGCATGCGTGGTATGGTTTGTAAGTAAAGATGAGAGAGAGAGAGAGAGAGAGAGAGAGAGAGAGAGAGAGAAGAAGAAGAGGTAGCCATATCTAACAGCCTACTTACCAAAGACCCCAGGCCTCTCTGCTTGGCATGCCTCCTTTCAGTCCATCCTCTGAACCCCAGAGATTAGTGAGATTTGAATAATTAAATCATTTTCAGAGTGAAGGGGGTTATGTCTGTGCTAGGGGAGAGGGTTTTAGCTTTTGGTAACTGAAGATTTCTTCATGGAAAAAGTCTTCATGTTCAATGTGCCCAGAACTGATAACTAAACAGCTGACATTTGTCGGGGGGGGGGGGCAGATATGGTGTGAAACTATGAAAATATAAGCAAAATCTTCACTTGGAACATGAAACTATTTCACTTAGAAAATAATCGAAGGACACGAGGTGTTGCCTGGGTTGCCAGTTTCTTTCGTGGCTGGGCAGGCAATAGTGAGGTTGAGGGACAGCGTCTGTAAGTCGCTGCTAAGAGGCACATTTCCAAATGAAGCCCTTGGGGAACATCTGCCAGGGATCCGCATGGTGTTGGCTCCATCCATTGCTTTAAATTCCTCCTTGGATTGAGTAGAAACTTGGCTTCCCGTGGTGTTGAACCTTCTATGCCTTCTTTGCTTTGTGGCCACCCAGCCTGCCTAGTGCTGCCTAGGAAGCTCTTGTGGCCACCCAATTTCTTCTGCCACTTATTTCTTTGGCCTTTTTTCTTTCCCCGGACTGGCAGCTAGTTGCTGAGTGTATCAAGAGCACCCAGGACTTGCTGCTGTCCAGGCCTGTTCCTCCTCCAGCATCCTTCGGTGTGGAACTGCTGGGTACCTTCAGGAAGCAGAGCCAGGTGCCACCTTTCTGTGGCTTCCAGATCCTCCCTACCTCCAACTCATGTGCCTCTGTCACAGTGATTTCAGGAAAGCTTGGTAGACCCTCTAGCAACATTTCAGTTCAGAAAGTCTCTCTGGTTTGGGAGTTAACAGCTCAGCTAAGTGCTGTTTTGTCTCCGTGAGTTAACCACTGAATGCGAGGGAGGGTTGGTTGTTGATCTGTCTGTCTCTGTATGCGTCGGAGTAGACCGCATATGCACTTCTCCCTGTGTGCTTTGCAAGATAATGTGGCGTTGGCTGATCCATGCAGGCAGGTAGTGGTACAGTGCTGCTGAAAGGTAGAAGTTCCCCATTTTATCTGTTAAAACACCAGAGGCATGGGCACGTGCTAATGGACCTCACTTCAGGAAGAGGGTCTGCTTCCTGAAGCCAGTGTGTGATGAAAAGTGACTGAGACCTGATAGCTAACACTCTGTCGCACAGTCCAGGGCCAACAGTGCTATAGAAAAGTCTAGAAGAAAACATCACATCAGTATTTTAGAACCATCAACCATCTCTTGTCCCTACAGCCCAATCCAGAGGCCTGGTTTTTAGGACTGGCTGTGTAAGGTGCCAAACACTCAGTTCACTTGTAGAATCAGAGCCTTTTTTTTTCCCCCCTATGTTAATTGAACACGTGCTCTGAGCTGTTTTGTTGAAGTAGAAAATCTCATAGAAAATCACTGTAGATCTACTGACCTATAGCCCCCTGGAGATGCCTTTGAGATGGTTTTACTTTTCTAGGTCACAGATGCCTGATTTATAAGATGCACAATAAAATCAGCTTGCTTTCTTTCTCTCCTGATCTTATTCCCCAGATCTGATTCAGGCCATGCTCCAAAGCAAGGCTACATAGAGGTCCCAGTGTCTTTAAGTAAAGGACACTCTCAGATCCTCTCAAAGAAGGATTTACAACAGTTTCCAGATGAATGTACTAATAGCTTTGGGTGCCTTATCTCCTTCCTAATCTGTAGTGCCTGTGAGCCCAGCCTCACTCCTTCCCTTAGCCCGGAGACCCCGTTAGATCGAGTGGGAATAGTCAAGAGGCTGGCTGGAGAATCATCAGTACATTGATTTGCAGAAATCTTTTACAGGCTTCATTTTGGAAAATTCGTTTCTGGTAAATGATCAAATTTGGTGGGAAGTAATTTGAGTGTATTCGATTGTATTGTCGTCCTCTTTACCATTGTCAAACATGTTATAGACGGCAGTTGGCACTGGGGCTGCTAATCTCTGGGTGTAGTCTCTGAAACTGTAGCTCCAGTAAAGTGGTGTGAAAGGTTAGCAAAGCCACCATCTGCTGGTGGCTCCAGCCAAGGCCTCTCTTAGCCACCGAATTGCTATGTTATCCTTTCTCTTGTAACAAACCCACCCCAGAGATAAAGTCTTTAATCATCCCAAGAAACTCCTGGGCTAAGTATCTGACAGTCTCACATCTCAATATTGTGAATGAAGTGTCCAGAGCATCAACTCAGGAGGACACACTGAAACTATCACTCTACGAGAGTGCTGATAAAAAGGGTTATTAATACTGACCTACTACGTCAAGGGCAGTTCTGAGGTGATTAGAGCTTTTTTTAAAACCAAGTATTTGGGGATCCTCAGCAGAGGTATTCATACAGGCTCCTAAAGAACGATATATGTTCTTGAGACCATCGTTTAGTCTACATTGCTCTTCCCAGAGACTGACAGATATGACCAGTCACAGTGCAAGCCTACCTACCCACTGCCATGAAAACCATTGCAGGAAACCTTTCCCTTCCCTGAATGAGATTTTTTTTTTCCTTTTTATGTGGGGTAATTTGTGACCCAAGTGTAATTTGGATGATTTCCATTAATATCAACTCTTGAAGCCTACTTGTACTGATTGAGATTGTATTGAGATTGTTCCTAATAAAAGTGGATCTGGTTGTACTGTCTGGGAGCTTTTGTGTGTGGTCACTAGCACACCTATCACAAACGCACACACAGCTAGGGATGGAACAGGAGGATTCCCACATGTTGGGCAAACATCTGCAGATGAGGTTCCTCCACAGCCTCTTTGTCTTGAAGCTGTTTATCTGAGACAGACTCTCACAGCAGAGCCTTAGCTGGCCTGGAAGTCTCAGCAATGCGCTCACCTTTTGTTGGGATTACAGACAGAATTGAGATTAAGAGAAAACAAATTTAGAAATGACAAGGGCTGAGTCATACCCCAGATACCCCGCCTACCCTTCCTGAGGGTAACTTGAGGTTAAACTCTGGCAGCAGGGAATCTAGCATTGAGTCAAACACAGCATCAGCTGACTGCTAGCTAGGGGACAGGCCAGGTCTCCACTGTCACATGGTGGCCACATGGACCCAGCACACAGGTACATGAAGAACTGTCCCTGGGAAGTCATGCTCACTCCTCTTCCTGGAATGTCCTGCCTCCAGGGGACAGGAAGCCCCTGGGTGCTTTCTCACACCTGAATGAAAGAGAGGTTTGCAAGTCCCCAGAGTAGAAAGGGTATCATGGTCTCAAGATGGATGGTGTGGGTTTTGCAGGGAGGCGCGCGGGGTGTGTGTGTGTGTAATGTGTGTTTGCTTCTTTCTTTCTTTCTTTCTTTCTTTCTTTCTTTCTTTCTTTCTTTCTTTCTTTCTTGGTTTTTCGAGACAGGGTTTCTCTGTGTAGCCCTGGCTGTCCTGGAACTCACTTTGTAGACCAGGCTGGTCTTGAACTCAGAAATCCACCAGTCTCTGCCTCCCAAGTGCTGGATTAAAGGCGTGCGCCACCACGCCTGGCTGCTGCTTTGTTCTTTCTTAAGCTTTTACCTTTACTTTTAGAATTCTCCTGTGGAAAAGAAAGGGTTGTAGGGGTTTGCAATTTCTATCAACTCCATATTCCAGCACGAGTCTTCACCACGGCTTCTGTGAACTCCAAAACCAATTCTGCCAGCTCGGTTTTCTGCTTTGAGGTTCTTAACCTAGAACAAGAAACGTGATCCTCTCCGACCCAGAGTAGGATTCTCATGTACTGCAGGAGCACGGAATGTGTTCAGACTTGCTGTTTAGATGAGACTGGCTTCAAACCCCTGATCCTGTCTCCACTAATGCTGGGGTTAAAGAGAACCGATGTTTTGATCGGGGCGATTTTTTAGTATCTAGAACAATGATTCTCAGTCTGTGGGTTGCGACCTCTTTAGAGGGTCAAATGAATGACCTTTTCACAGGCGTCCCCTAAGACCATCAGAAAACACATACATTTGCATTACAATTCCTAACAGTAGTAAAATTACAGTTATGAGGTAGCAACAGAAGTGACTTTATGATTGGGGGCCACCAAATGAGGGTCACACAGTTGAGAACCTCCGCTAGACTTGAGCATTCTCAGGTTTCTGTCCCCTGGAGGGAGGACATTCCAGGAAGAGAAGTGAGCATGACTTCCCAGGCCTGGAGTAAGTTCATGAACCTGTGTGCTGGGTCCATGTGGCATGGGACAGTGGAGACCTGGCATGCCCCCTAGCTAGCTGTGCTGTGTTTGACTCAATACCATAGGTTTGTATACATTGAGCTTTGCCAGACCTTAGTAATTTAAGTTGATGGTGATAACACTTTCTTCATTAATAGCATGCACATACTGTTATGGTCTGATACACGCATCCCTCCAATAGCTGTAGCCATTTTTGTTCCATGCCTGCCAGCTATTGATGCTGCTGCTGTAACATGCCTGCCAGTCATTGACACAGAGAAATGACTTGGCTCAAGGACATGCTGACCATGTTCTGAATGTTCTGTATAAGGTTTGCTAATCCTAAGAAATTCCACAAAGCTTTACATAGGATGAGCAAGGCCAGCCTGAGATACGTGAGACTACCAAACAAACAAACAAAAACAAAACAAAACAGAACAAACAAACAAAATCAGGCAACCTACAAAATGGGGGGGAAAGTCAAGTGACTCGATACCTATCTTGGACATTTCGTATGAATGGAAACACATGTCTAACCATTTGGGCTCAAAATAATGTCAAGATCTACCTATGTTGTGTACCTGTATTTTTTTTTTAGTCTTTGTGTGTGTGTAAGGAGGGGTTGAGACAGGGGCTCACTGTGTAGCCCTGGAACTCATAGATCTGCCTGCCTCTTGTCATTTGAGTGCTGGAATTACAGTGCCTGAGTCACCACACGTGGCTGAATGTTATTGTTTTTATAGAGGAATACCATTCTATTTTATAAACACATTGTATTTTATTGGAGGAAACTTGGAGTTTATTTTCTATCTTTTGACTATTTTATAAGACAACTATGAGCACTAATGTACAGATTTTTGTATGAACATGCATCTGGTTTCTCATATATATATATATATATATATATATATATATATATATATATACACATATGTATAATATATAATATAAATATATTCTTAGAAGCTGAATTGTTGAACATAAAGTATCTCTGCTTTCGCACTTCACCAAACTCTTCCAAAGCAGGCACTGCAGGCAGGTTTCAAATCCTGCAGGTGTCAGCCAGCAGAGGTTTTTTTGTTGTTGTTGTTTTTGGTTTTTTTTTTTTTTTTTTTTTTTTGGTTTTTCGAGACAGGGTTTCTCTGTATAGCCCTGGCTGTCCTAGAACTCACTTTGTAGACCAGGCTGGCCTCGAACTCAGAAATCCGCCTGCCTCTGCTGCCAGCAGAGTTTCATAACCTTTGCTGTTGTTAGTTAGGACAGCATGGTTGCCAGGAGCTGTGGGAAGGAAAGTGAGGTCCCATGGGATGACAACTTTCCTAAGTTACACTGTAGCATTGCCTGCTGGATACTAAAATATACTAAAAACAGGCATACTATATATACAACATCAAGTGTGACTTTTGGACACTTTATATTTATTTTACATATTATGTATTTGTATAATAGTTGTATTCCAGTTAAAATTGAATAAGAAGAAAATAATCTCTTGTATTTTGTTGTTTTTACCCATTAGTTGTACTTTAACCTGAAACCCAAATGCATTAAGGCAGCAGTAATTGTGTCAGAAGCTACATTCATAAAGTCTCATTAACATGCCTGCCTGAAAGTGAGGTGGATGAGGATACTAGACATGATAACATGGAGGGGAAACAACCAGGCCTCGATCCTGCACAGCGAACTACAGGCAGAACAGTCGTCTCCATGCAAAAGGTATTGGTTATCCAACACCAAATGGCCAGCCCTGAAAACATATACAAATAACCTCATACTAAGCAGATTGTGTTTATACACAACACGCACACACACACACATGTAACAATAATTAATGAGGAAAAAAGACCATCAATTTGCAAGGAGGGATATATGGGAGGATTTGGAGGAGAAAATAGAAACACTGTTACATTATAGTCTCAAAACTAAAAGAAGGGGGCTGGAGAGATGGCTCAGCAGTTAAGAGCACCGGACTGCTCTTCCGAAGGTCCTGAGTTCAAATCCCAGAAACCACATGGTGGCTCACAACCATCCGTAACAAGATCTGACTCCCTCTTCTGGGGTATCTGAAGACAGCTACAGTGTACTTACATATAATAAATAAATAAATCTTAAAAAAAAAAAAACTAAAAGAAGAAAGACTGGGCAGTAATGGAATATACCTTTAACCCCAGCACTCAGGAGGCAGACGCAAGCGGATTTCTGGAGTTTGAGGATTTCTGGAGTTTGAGGCCAGCCTAGTCTACAAAGTGAGTTTCAGGACAGCTTGGGCTACACAGAGAAACCCTGTCTCAAAGGGGGAGGGGCACAGATTAAACTAGTTGACTAAAGGCCATACTCAATATTCTGTTTAATTATAGTCTAGATTCAAAAGTCAAGGGAACAAATACAAGCCATGTGACAAAAGGCAGTTGATATATAATCTGTAGTCTGGCCACACTGAAGTATGGTAGTTGTAGAATCCAGAGAGCATGTACTATCTTAGTTCAAAAGGGTTTGTATCACTACACAAACACAACTCTAATTCTCTGAAACCCGAAGAAGCCAAGTTCTAAATCTACAGAGTGGAAGACATAATGATACATATGGATAGCATTCCTAGAGAGGAACATTGTGCTGTGGTCTAGATGACATCTCATCTCACTGTATAGCACGCTATAAATACCTAAACGTGGGCCCTATGGCAGAGTTCCCTAGGAGAGAAGAATGTGAATATGTTGTAATGGTCTGGTTGCAGGTGCCACTGTCCCCCTGCCTCCTGGCTACGTTGTGTATGGAAGACAGGGCAAAGCAGGCATACCCGGATATGTCCGATGCCTAGGAACCTGCTGGTGATACCCCCTTATACTGAGAGAAAGAGCCTGGTGGTGTGGTCCCCCTCCCTGGCTGGCAGTGGCGGGAAGCTAAAACCATGTCCAGCCACCTTGTACAACCTTCTGTTTGTCCGGAATAGATGCCATTCACCCTCCCTTAACATCCAACCGCATGCTGTTTTAATCCCCTTTCTCTACCGCGGCAGCTTGCCTAACTGTCCTCTCCTCCCCAAGCAAGCTGGGACCCTCAAGACTACCGTCCTCTATTAGAACTGTCTCCCTGCTCCTAAAACAGCACTGGATAGAATCGGGGAACAATCTCCTGTCTTCTTTTAGATTCTAACTCCGCTACCAACTGTGGGAAATGTCACAGGGAGAGTTCTCTTCTGTGACCCAGAGTTAACTATGTTGATTCTTGAGTGTTGACCTTAGGGCAAGTGCCACAATCCCTAATTACAGGCAGCAGGGACTCTATTCTGAGGTTGCCAGAGGCAGAACACTCCCCCTTTGATGACCCGACTCAGCCTTTCCCCACAGTGCAGTTTAGCCTGCCACACCCTAGCCACAGAGGTACTCTGTGTTGATTCAGTGATTTGTCCAATGGTCTCAGAGAGACCCTTTGTCTTGATTATGCCCCACCCAGGCTTCAGTGGAAAGGCCAGAGATGGCTCAAGCTTGCTTGTGGCTCTAGTCTTATTCCTTTATAGATTCCAGACCAATAGAAGGATTCTCTTTAATTCACATACATGTATACTTAAAAATACACACACAGGCATACACACACACAATTTGAAGAGGAATCAACTTTAACACACACACACAGTCACCATTCAGTTATAATGGGCTTTCTATGTCTAGCTCCAGAGCATTAGGCTGTTCAGTTGTTTCTGTGGATGGTCCTGTTATAGACATTTGTGTAAAAATTCTTTTTTTTTTTTTTTTTTTTTTTTTTGGTTTTTCGAGACAGGGTTTCTCTGTAGCCCTGGCTGTCCTGGAACTCACTTGGTAGACCAGGCTGGCCTCGAACTCAGAAATCCACCTGCCTCTGCCTCCCAAGTGCTGGGATTAAAGGCGTGAGCCACCACGCCCGGCGTAAAAATTCTTAAGAACATTGTGGATGTCTGCAGCTGATTTGGGCACACGAGTAGGCGTGGAGTGGCTCACTCACTAACCTTTTCCACGGTGGAGCAACCTTTTAAAACTTTCACTACCAATGTTCGCGTGATACCCTTCATTCTTCACGCGTACTCACTGTCCCGTACCTCCAGTCTTTCACAAAAGCCTATTCCCATCAACCCAGCCCTTTGTCCCTAAAGTACGTGGCAAGAGAAGCTGCACCTTGAGTAACTTCAGTTTCTGCCAACTAAAGCTTCCTGCCATGTTTTTTCCCTGGATCAAGGACAGTGTGAGGAGGAGCCATTTCACTGGGGTCACTAGGGCATTTCTCAGTGACCCGCAACACCTCCGAAAGCACTGTGAGCCTCCACAAACTGAGCTGGGGGTGGAGAGGCCGTGCAGAAGCTCGGCCTGCTCTTCTGGGGTGGGCGTTGAACCCTCAGCCCCACACCTTGGCCCCTCGCGCCCGCCCGAGGCTGGTCCTGGGTGCGGACACCCAGAGAGGCACGCCCTCCCGGGGTTACTCTCGGTCAGCACCCGCCCTCGGGGTCACTCGCGTTCACTCGGCCCACAGCGCCTGACCCCGCGCAGCCAATCAGCAGCCGCGCTGCGGTTCTGCCGGTCTGGAGGTGCGTGCGCACTTTGCGGTCTGGAGCCGGAGGAGAGCTACCTAGTTAAGTCCTGTGTAGGCACTGGCATCCCTCCTGCAGGGGAGAAAGGCAGGGAACTCGCGTGTGGCCTCTGGTCCAGGGCTGCCTTTTAGGTAGCGATTCCTACGCTGAGCAGAAAGTAGCCAGGGTGCGTTGTACTTAATCTGCACAGCGCGGGACCAGAGCTCCACTACTCAGAACAGATTAAAGACCGGGCTGTCAAGGAGAGAAAGGACAGGAAAGCACAGTCTTCAGGAACCTTCCAGGTTGATGTCTCCAGGGATGAAGGAGTAGGAAGGGGAAAGTACAGAAAAAGGCTGTGAATACCTGCCTGAAGAACCCAGAGTTTCGCTGTTTCTTAGAAAAACAAAACCTTTTGAGACAAGGTCTCACTGTGTAATCCTGGCTGGCCTGGAACCCGCTATGTGTAGAAATTCGTAGAAATCCGTCAGACTTCTGAGTGCTGACATTAAAGGCGAATGGCTTGATTGTTTCTCGTGAAGAGTCATGTGCATGTAGGACAGAAAACTATGTTTCAGAAAGTTACTGTGTTGGCCGCAGTAGAGCAGAGGGCAGCCGCCTAGGGCTGGAAGGTCAGATCCTGGTTTTGATAAAACTCCTGGGACTGGCAGGGACCTATGGGAATGCACGTGAGAAGAGCATCATGGACTTGGGGAAGGGGACCTCTGAGAGGAGTTTGGAGCAGAGCACTCTGGGAAGTAGAACACGATGGATTTTTATCTTTAGTGGCAGCAAAGCCAGTGCTCACTCCTGCCAGCGTCAGAAAAAAAAACACCTTTGGGAAGAGAAGAGAGTAGGAATTTAGTTTCTGACATGAGAGTTGGAGTTGTAAGAAACCTTACATGCTTGTGGAAATATTACCCAGGGAATCTAAAGGTTATCGAGAGAAACAGAATAAGACTTCTCAATGGCCGGGCGGTGGTGGCGCACGCCTTTAATCCCAGCACTTGGGAGGCAGAGGCAGGCAGATTTCTGAGTTCGAGGCCAGCCTGGTCTACAAAGTGAGTTCCAGGACAGCCAGGGCTATACAGAGAAACCCTGTCTCGAAAAACCAAAAAAAAAAAAAAAAAAAAAAAAGACTTCTCAATGACAGTGCAGCATGGTAACAAAACAATGTACAGAGCAAAGAGGCAGAAAAACACCAAACTCCCCCAATCAAAACCAAGCAAGCAACTAGACAGCAGCCTAACCACACACACAAAGCTACAGTGGTGTTGTGTAACTGAAAATTAATTTCAAGTACCAGCAAGAAAAGCTCTGGTGAAATACCTTTGGATTTCTGCCTTGTACTTTTTTCTTTCTTAATAGGTCAGTTAACATTTGAGGAAATACTTCACAGTCATAAGACTTTAAAATGGTGATTCATGGATTTAGCATATGCAGAGCCCTGGGTTCAAGTCCTACCCACAACCATCTCCTTGCTGAGTTGTGAAACTATTAATTGCCATTAAAAAAAAAAATGCCTAGTGAGGAGCTGGAGAGATGGCTCAGCGGTTAAGAGCACTGACTGCTCTTCCAGAGGTCCTGAGTTCAATTCCCAGCAACGACAGAGTGGCTCACAACCATCTGTAACAGGATTCGCTGCCCTCTTCTGGTGTATCTGAAGACAGCGACAGTGTACTCACATATATAAAATAAATAATTCTTTAAAAGTAAAATGCTTATTGGTGGGCTGCGAGACGGCCTTGAGTTTGAATCCCCAGAGCATGTGAAATCTGGATGCTGCAGGATTCGTTAATCCTAGTTCACCCCTAGAGGTAGACCGGAGGCAGAGACAAACATCTTCTGGGGTGTCTACTGCTAGTTGGCATTTTGTGCCTGGGAAAATGGAGCTGATAGAAGACTCAGAATAAAGTCTCACACAATGGCTAACTTTATCCAGAGGTTCATACAACTTATACTCTGAGGGTTAAGAGGAGTCAAAGTTTCCAATCACAAGGACAAGTGACAAAAACCTGTTTTTTCCATAGGGGCATATAAACAGTCAGTTGTAATGTATAATATATAAACATTTTAAATTATCTAATATTTATACCAACCAGGACACAAGAAGCAGGACCTGGGGAGGTAACTTTATTTTCTTAACTATATAAAAAAATATTTATTTTCAAGTCTGATCCAGCAACTAACCTGCCAGCTCTTTGGGAATCTCTGTGTCACTCTGCCTTTCTCTTGAGCTCCCCCAAACCCTAGGAGGCTGCTTAGCTCTCTTTTCCTAGAATCCTGTTCTACCTGTGTTCTGCCAGCCACTTCTCTCTGCTTCCTGCGAGCCCAGGAATCCCTCTCTCTTACCCAGAGCTTCTAACATGAAGCTCTTCCAAGGAGAGAGAGAGAGAGAGAGAGAGAGATCCCAAAGGTCTGATTGCTATCAAAGAAATCTTTTTTTTTTTTTTTTGGTTTTTTTCGAGACAGGGTTACTCTGTGTAGCCTTGGCTGTCCTGAAACTCACTCTGTAGACCAGGCTGGCCTCGAACTCAGAAATCCGCCTGCCTCTGCCTCCCGAGTGCTGGGATGAAAGGCGTGCACCACCATGCCCGGCTCAAAAGATTTATTATATGTAAGTACACTGTAGCTGTCTTCAGACACCCCAGAAGAGGGCATCAGATCTCATTACTGATGGTTGTGAGCCATCATGTGGTTGCTGGGATTTGAACTCAGGACCTTCAGAAGAGCAGTCTTAACCACGGCACTCTTAACCACGGAGCCATCTCACCAGCCCCTCAAAGAAATCTTTAGCTCCTCCCCTACGGCCTTGGCAGGCTGGCCATGCCCCAGTCAAAGTGAGGGGCTCCAAGCCAAGACGGTAGGTGCCAACCATTATAGTGGGGCAGCTCAAGGCCATCCAGCTGACACTCATAGAGCAAAGACCACAGACCTCTCCCTAGCCTTAAAACAGGGGAGGACATTGCGTTCTTTAGCATCTTATCTATGGGGACTTTTAGAGGCACACCCAAACTGCATCTCTTCAAGACACACCTAACTGCGTCTGACAAATGCAGAATCTTTCTAACCTTGTATATTTCGCTAACAATCGGTTTTTCTATGTTTAATAACCAAACATCTTGCAACATTAACGAATAATCTGAAGTAAACTCACTCCTGTCTGCTGCTCCTGGGAGGGGCACAAGAGAGTAATCCAAGAAAAATCCCGTGTTTTTGAAGACACTGAAGTGATAACTCTTGGTTTCCTGGAGTTTTCTCACAAGCACTCAGAATTCTCACAGGACACCATTCTTGAACTGTGTTCTGACACTGGGACAGCTAGGCCCGGCTTACGTAGCAGCAAAAAAATTTACGTCAAAAAAGGTGGGAAGGTAGCCGGGCATGGTGGCGCACGCCTTTCATCCCAGCACTTGGGAGGCAGAGGCAGGTGGATTTCTGAGTTCGAGGCCAGCCTGGTCTACAGAGTGAGTTCCAGGACAGCCAGGGCTACACAGAGAAACCCTGTCTCGAAAAACCAAAAAAAAAAAAAAAGTGGGAAGGTGAGGGCCAGCATTAGAAAGTTCCCTTCGACCTCTACAAGTGAGCTACAGCGCACCACAGCGTCCCCAGGACTATACACAAGCACCCACCCCACTCCCACTCATCCCACACAGATCCTCCCACTCTCACATGCACCCCCCCCACTCAAACGCAAAAACACTCCAATTCCTACACACACACACACACCAACCTCCTATGTCCACACAGCACACTTCCCACAAATAGACACAAACGCAAATCCCAGTGCATTGTAAGAAGGGCATTCGATCTAAAGAGTAGTATGGGATGCCGAGAGAGATACCCGCTTGCTGTCAAGCTTAGCGGCCCGAACTGTATCCCTGGGACCCACACAATGGGAGAAAAAACCGACTCTAGGTAAGTTGTCCTCTGATCTGCACATTGTATGTTGTGGCCTGGGCACACCACACACACGCACACGTGTTCATGCACACAGGTCAAGGGAGAGAGAGAGAGAGAGAGAGAAAAAAAAAGAATAGTGTGTGCTTGGAAAATAGTTTAAAGGGGAACAAGATTCAGTTTGGCTCATGACTTTATAAATGTCAGTCCCTGTACAAGGGGGTAGAGACATGGCAGCCAGAAAACACAGAACACCTACCTACTCTTTCTGGCTTCCTCTTGCCACCCAACTCCCAACAGCTTTACCCCACCTGAACACCCAGCCCTATTACCCATCTTGCACGGATTTTCCCTGCGTGGATCTTCCCGTTCATGAACAGCTCTGGAAATGACGTCATGGACGCCCAGCAGAGGACTTCCCTAATCCTCCAGGGGCTCCATCTCAACCTAGCTGAGCTGTCCATCAAGATGAACGGTCACAAGCAGTATGTGTGCAGCCACCCCACTGAAAAAAATGTAAGACACGGAGCAAGAGGTCATGGGGGAACTTTTAGGGTGTCTTATGTCTTGTTGGGGGCATTGGTTATACAATTGGACACACTGACCCTAAAATCCTCAACGTTATAACGTAGCTGTTGATAATCCCAACTTCATGGTATTTCAGTGAACACAGAGGGCATGGTGTCTGGAACCTAAGAGTGACCATGGACCATGGCATGGAACCCTGGAGAAAGGCCTGGAAGAGGAAGTCTGGGTCTGACTGTAACCAATCTCACAGGCAGGAAGATATTCTAAAGAGATACCTGTGGCCCTCCCTTCCTTCAGCTCTCAGCTTTGCAACAAGCTCCCTCCCAAAATCAAAACAAAACAACCAGCAATCTCCTGTTGGGAAGAGGAAAAGGCCTAGTGCCAGCCAAAGGGGAACTTGCCTCAAGAAGAGAGATTTCCCGGTTGTCAGACCACCTGGAAGACAAATGTGTGCAGAGATAATAATTAGCAGTAGGTGGAACCACATCTTGTTGGGAAAGGGAGGTTGCTTGTGTGTGCGTCATTGTACTTTCTATTTAAGCCTGAACTTCATGCCAAGACCCTGGAGACAGGCTAGTTGGGTGCAGGGGACAGGAGGTATTGGGGTGAGTCACTGGACCCCTCGGTTCCTCTTTCCAATACATCCATAGTTAATAAATCTCCTTTCTTTAATTTCTCTATCACTGGTCTGTCTGGTTGGCCTGTTGAGGACTGTGCTCCAGCCTACCTTGCTTGTTAGGGTTGCTAAGGCCCTGCCTCTGACCCTGACAACTCCAGTCACCCAGGTTAACCCTCAAAACAAAACTACACACATAATGAAGAAGCTGCATGGGACTTGCTGGAGACCAGAAAGGGAGATGGATAACTGAAATCATTTTAGACTGAGAAAGGAACCGTCAGTTTGTGAGGCGACTCCGCAACTGACTTAGAACATGTCACAGAGGAGAAAGCCAACCTCTGCTGCCACTGATGCACCATTCGTTAGGAGGAATGATAATCTGAAGAGACTTTGTGCTGCCCACCCCTTTAGCTATCCCGGGCATCTCATTCTGCAAGAAAGAAAGCGCTAACCTTGGATGCTATGCAGAGGGAACTTTGTCTCTTGGGAAGAGAGTCCCACGTTTTTGAAAACATGTCAGACCACCTTACAGGAGAGACTGGAGCTAAGAGAGTGGTGTTTGGTGCCACACTTTGACCGAGACTGCTTAGTTACATAGACTTCTGTACTTCTTGTTTTGTACTTAAACCTAAGCTTCTAGCCAAAGTGGGAAGTGGTGGTGAACGATTTTAATCTCACCATTCAGGATACAGAGGCAGGAGGATCTCTATGAGTTCAAGGCCAGCCTGGTGCACACAGCAGCTAGAGAAGACTCTGTCACAAAAAAAAAAAGAAGGAAGGATGGAAGGAAGGAAGGAAGGAAGGAAGGAAGGAAGGAAGGAAGGAAGGAAGGAAGGAAAAGAAGGGGGCTGGAGGGAGAGACTCTGTGGTTAAAAGCAGTGGCTGCTCTTCCAGAGGACCCAGGTGTTGGATTTCAGACTCAGGACTAGGGGCTGGGGTGCATATTTTCCCTCCAAAGCAGACCTGGCCTCCAGGTTCTCCCAGCATCCCTCAGTCCACCCTGAACCAACTTTCCAGCACCAGAGGCTTTTCCCTAGATAATCTAGACATTCATTTTCATCCTCTGTGTGTATGTGTGTGTGTGAGAGAGAGTGTGTGTGTGAGTGAGTGAGAGAGAGTGTGTGTATGTGTGTGTCTTTGTCTCTCTCTGTGTGAGTGTGTGGTGTTTGGTGTGTGTGTGTGTGTGTGAGAGAGAGAGAGAGAGTGTGAGTGAGTGTGTGTGTGAGAGAGAGTGTGTGTGTGAGAGAGAGTGTGTGTGTGAGTGTGTATGTGTGTGTGTGTGTCTTTGTCTCTCTCTGTGTGTGGTGTTTGGTGTGTGTGTGTGTGAGAGAGAGAGAGAGAGTGAGTGAGTGAGTGTGTGTGTGAGAGAGAGTGTGTGTGTGAGTGTGTATGTGTGTGTGTGTGTGTCTTTGTCTCTCTCTGTGTGTGGTGTTTGGTGTGTGTGTGTGTGTGAGAGAGAGAGAGAGAGAGTGTGAGTGAGTGTGTGTGTGAGAGTGAGTGTGTGTGTGAGTGTGTGTGTGTGTGCACGTGCGTGCGTGCTGCTGAGGTTCAAGCTCACCCTTCTCCCTGCCAGGCAAGCCTGGCTACACCCTCTTTAGATTTTTTTTTTTTTAATGTTTGGGCTGGTGTCTCATGCAGCCCACGCAGGCCGTCGTCAAGCCTTGCTCACTGTGTGCTCAGGGATGACCTTGAATTCCCCACATTACCACTTACACTTCCCAAGTGCTGAGATTACAGCTGTGCACCACACAACCTGACCATGTGATTAGTTTTATTTTCTGTACTGTTTAGAGCCCAGGATCTTGTACATGCTAGGTATGAGTTCTTCCTGTCTGTGCTATATAACACGGCCTGTGATTATTCGATGTAATGATATAATGTGAGTCCTCCACATAGTTCCTATCTGCGTCACTGGCTTTGTTATTATGCACAACAATGCACCTCGTGCATATGTATAATTAGACAGAAGCCTACATAACCTAGTTAAGTTTTAACTCCAGAGTTTAGTGGGTGCGTGCTTTGGGAGAGCCATTTTACACACACATATTCAGTGTGTGGCCGTGGACCCCTGAAAGCACCTAAATACCTTGAGGGGATAAAACCCTTCGTCTGATTTGAGGTCTTAAAGATTTACGCTTGGTTGTCTCCACAGAGTTTTATAATTATAACTCTCCATTTTGCAGATAGTAAGGGGCCCATCAATAGTTCCGAGAGGGGGTCTAGGGGCTCCTGAGATATTTGGGAACAACTACCTTGTTGTTTCCTCGTGTTTGTTTAAGATGGTGACTGTATTTACCTTAACATTTCTGAGGGCAGATGTGAAATCAGCGAGATTCAATGCATGGAAAAGATGCATCAAAGTACTACCCTGTGGTACCAATGCTGCTGGCATGTCTCAGGTGTGTTAGTCCTGAGTCTGTCACCTATACTGAGAGAGGTATATGAATATGCATATACATGTGAGTATGTATATATGATGTGCATGTCTATGATGCATATGTATCTATGTGTATATGTATATGATGTATATGTGTATGTATACGCATGCATGCTCACACACACACACACACACACACATACACATCGTGTGCAGATGTGGTCTGAGCATCTGTTGCAACATCCCTGAGTCTTCTCTTTGTTCTTTCCCTCCCTCCTCACACACTGCTGGGTACTGGTGCATCTGTGCCTGAGGTGGTCAGAAAAGTGACACATTTTGGCCTTTACCTTGTTGCTACCTGCTCCTATGAGTTCATTGGGTTGACATTTAGTCATGGAAATACTTTGTGTATTCTTCTAATGATTTATTTTATGTGCATTGGTATTTTACTGCATTTGTGCCTCTGTGGGTGTGTCAGATTCCCTGCAACTGGGGTTACAGACAGTTGTGAGCTGCATGAGGGTGCTGAGACCTGAACCCAGGTCCTCTGGAAGAGCAGCACGTGCTTTTAATCACTGAGCCATCTCTCCAGGCCCCTGTCTATCCTTATTTTGAAGAGAGCTTTTTGAGTGGCTATTTTTTCTTCTAAGATACTAATTATCCTTTGTATTTTTATTTAATTGAGAAAAAGGGAATTCTTATTAGAATTCCCTGTTAGAGCAAAGGACAACGGAAACTCTTTGTCGCGATGTCATGATTACGGTTTTATAGCTGCCAAGAGACATGATGACTACAACTCTTATAAAGGAAAACATTTAATTGGGGCTGGCTTACAGTTTCAGAGGTTCAGTCCATTATCATCATAGTGAGAAACACAGGGGTATGCAGGCAGACATGGTGCTGGAGATGGAGTTGGAAGTATTCCATCTTTATCCAAAGGCAGAAGGGAGAGACCCTGTGCCACATTGGGCATAACCTGAGCATAGGTGACCTCAAAGCCCACCTCCACAGTGACACACTTCCTCCAACAAGGCCACACTTTCCAATAGTGCCACTCCCTGGGCCAAGCATTCAAACCTCTGAGTCTATAGGGGTCTGTACTGGCTATTTTTGTGTCAACTTGACACAGCTGGAGTTATCACAGAGAAAGGAGCTTCAGTTGAGGAAATGCCTCCATGAGATCCAACTGTAAGGCATTTTCTCAATTAGTGATCAAGGGGGAAAGGCCCCTTGTGGGTGGGACCATTCCTGGGCTGGTAGTCTTGGGTTCTATAAGAGAGTAGGCTGAGCAAGCCAGGGGAGGCAAGCCAGTAAAGAACATCCCTCCATGGCTTCTGTATCAGCTCCTGCTCCCTGACCTGTCTGAGTTCCAGTCCTGACTTCCTTTGGTGATGAACAGCAGCATGGAAGTGTAAGCCGAATAAACCCTTTCCTCCTCAACTTGCTTCTTGGTCATGATGTTTGTGCAGGAATAGAAACCCTGACTAAGACAGGGTCATATCTATCCCAACTACCACACTTGAACTAATCTAAAACGAGCCATTCCTCTCCCTTGAGTACCACGCCAGGAATGGTATGGATGAGCACGCGGTTTCCTAGGGTCAGGCCTTCACTCTTCCTTCAGTAATTTAAATCCCAGGACAACTTTACAAAGAGGCAGTCGAGCAGCTAGCGAGAAAGGAAGGTATTCTAAAATCTCACAGGTAACGGATAATATTCTGTATAAAAAGTGAGCAGTGCTTATATTCTCTGTGCCTCTTATCCCTGGTAAAGCTCTCCCTTCCACCGCTCAGGATGCAGCCACACCTGGCTTTGACAATGGTACTTGGGGTTTGAACTCAGGTTCTCCTGTTTGTAAATTAGTTGCAATTGCTGCCTGAGCTATCTCCCTGGCCTCCTCCCCGTGTTTGTGTGTTTGCTTTGATTTTCAGGCAGGGACGTATGCAGCTCAGGATACATGAGCGCTTGGTCCTTCTGCCTCTAGTTCCCAGGTACCAGGATTATAGCCATGGCCACCATGACCTGTTTTCTCTGTATTTCTAAGTGATGTGCCTATATGGCTAGTTAGTGATTTTAGGTGTTATATATATAATTTTATTCACATCTAACCATCAAAAATGAGGTTTTCTCTTTTCTTCCTTTCTTGCAGAACCCAGAGCTTTGTATGTGTTACACAAATACTTCACCACATTGGCCATCTCTCCTCCTCCTCCTCCTCTACCTCCTTACTTTTCATGTGGGCGGGTATTTTGCCCACATGTATGTGTGTCATGTGCATGCAGTGCCTATAGAGGCCAGAAGAGTGTGTTAGTTCCCCTGGAACTGGAGTTAAAGTGGTTGTGTAACACCAAATGGCTGCTGGGAACCTACCCTGAGTCCTCTGGAAGAGCAGCCAGTGAGCCTCTCTTCAGTCTGATCATCTTTTCTTTGTTACGTTAGCAGGATGATGGGCACCTGTAGACGATATTTTCTTCACCCTCTCCGTGCAGATCTGTTGTAACTTTGGCTGTGTCCACAGTCAGAGTTTATACAAATCTATGTAAATATTGCTCACGCTGGAGTCATGCAATCGCTCCATGATTTCATTCTTACGTAACTTTATTTCCTTTGGTTATAGTAACAGTGTGCTTTTGTTGTTCTTGTTGTGATGTTGTTGTTTGTTTTCTTTTTTTTTTCTTTTGGGTTCTCTATATATATTTAACAATTCAACCCAACCTCTGCATCAGTTGTCAGCAGCTCTTCCTAGTACATCTGGTCACATCAGGAATTCTGTTAATCCCGGTGACCTCAAGTATTCTCTCCTTCAGCCTTCTCTTCTGCTAGGACTTAGCCAGGTACCCTCCATTCATCCTCTCCTCTGTATGTTGGGTTTCTTCCCTGGGTCACTGTGTTCCCTTCTTTTCTTGCATGTTCCTTTATTAAGAAGTGTGCATATTATTAGCCTCTTAGAAACAGAGTGTTTTAAAAAGACTTCCGTAGGCTTCCAGTTCTCCCGAAGTGTGTGATGCTGTGCCTTGGTTTGGAACAAATTCCATTATCAAGAGTGTTTGCTACATTTTATAATGTGGTGGGAAGGAGGACTTTAGCTGGCCTATGCCAAGGTGTCCCCTAAGGAATCAGGCCATGCGACAGGCCTAGTATAAGGGAAGAGAAGTGACCTGGAAAGGGATAGAGGCAGAGAATAGAGGGGAGAAGGACAGAAAGAAAGAGAGGAAGAAAGGAAGAGAGCATGAGAGGCCTGCCAGGGACATGTAGGGGCAGAGAGAGAGAGAGAGAGAGAGAGAGAGAGAGAGAGAGAGAGAGAGAGAGAACAAGTAAGCTGGGGTAGCCAAGCAGTCCCTCTTATACACTTGGCAGCTCTATAATTTGGGGTAGCTGTTACTAGGTTCCTGGGAGTAGCCTAATGAATTGTCTGTAAGCTAACAAGAACCAAGACCTGAAAATTACCCAGTTATTCTCTGACCTCTACCCATGCATTGTTCACATTTGCCTGCATGCACATGTGCATGCAAACACACACACACATACACACACACACATACACACACACACCATATATAAATTAATTTAAAAATCATTGAAAAGGGGGAAATGCTTGTTCTTCGTAGCTAGGGAATTTTCTGTGATTCATCCAGTGATGATCTTTTATTCCCTTCTGCTTTTGCTTCTCTCTCTCTCTCTACCGAGTTTTTAGATCTGAAATGGATCCCCTCCAGTTTTTCAAAGATTTACTATTTAGGTATTTTATGGGTATGAGGGCTCTGACCACTTGTATGTCTGTACAGCCGAAAACTTATCAGATCCCATTACAGATGGTTGTGAGCCACCTCATGGTTGCTGAGGATTGAACTCAGGACCTCTGGAAGAGCAGTCAGTGCTCTTAGCTGCTGAGCCATCTCTCTAGCCACTCCCTCCATTTTTTTTTAACCGGGGGTTTTACTGTATAGCTAGGCAGTCTGACCTTACTCACACTGCTGAAACTAGAAACAGGTCCTAGTGTGGCCTTCTGAGTGCTGGGATCACAGGTGCATATGTCCATGTTAGACAATATCTTTTTAGAATTGCTATGCTTAGTCTAGTATAATCAAAATAGCCTAATCAAACTAGCCCTTTAAAATTTGTGTTCCTGGTGCAGTTCAGCAGTTAAGAGCATTATTTTTTCCAACCCATGTAAGAAGCAGAGCCGTGGCTTCTGCCCCAGGGTTTTGTGGGATGCACTCTTAACTCCAGGTCTACACAGAGCAGGCTTGTGTTCCCATAGCAGCTGTACACACCACCTGATGTCGGCATCTGTAAGGACAAGATCCGCCATGGAAACCTCTCTGGATTGGCTTGTCCATGTCCCATATAATGCCCCCATCCCTCCAATGTTCAAGGTTAGCATGGGACAGACAAAAGGGCGCACCAGAGTCTCTGTCATCCCCTGGACACAGGTGTGCAGGCTGAGCTTGGAATCAACACCTGTTGCCAGGTGGGTACACAGAGCCCCTCAGGGTGATGCTCCTTCCCTGAGGAGGAGCCAGGCCAGCACTTGCATCCCTGCAAGGATGCTCTGACCTCCTCCCTGGGGAAATCTCACTTGCATCCAGCATAGGGCCAGGGTGTGGAGCAGGAAGCAGAGATTCTCAAGAATCCCTGTGCTTTGCTGCTACAGTGTTTCTCTCTCCATAGTTCACAGGGCGGCTCCTATTTACAACTGTGCACTTAGTTTCCAGGAGAGCCAGAGGGACCCTGCAGGAAGGAGCTGGCCTTTTCTCTCTCAAGATGAGGAGCAGAGTTGAAGGTGAGGCAGACACTTCCCTCAGCCCCTGACTGAGAGGGAGAAATGAAGCTGCTCAGGACACTGTGGAATGCCAAGGGTGAGGGTCCCTGCAGCTGGTGCAGGCTCTGAGACTCCCTGGGGACAGGGTGGGGGTGGGGTGGGGGTGGGGCAGAACTGCAGCTGGAGCTCCTGTGAGACCTGGGCTTCTGTCAGAGCTCTTTGTTCTCACTCCACTCTGCTCTCCTGCTGGCCCTGTCACCCCTGGCCCTGTCACCTTACCTTGCTCTGTGTAACCACTGAAGTGTCCCTTCAAGATCTTAGCCTCAGGTGTCTAGAGTGTCTCTTTCTCACCAGCCTGGTATCACATGGATCGCTTAGAGTGTTGGTCAATCCTCTCTCTATGTCTGTGAAGCTCACTGACACCTCTTATAGGCAGCGTGACCACACCCAACATAAGCCCAGGTTAAGATAATATTTCCACTGTGACCCCAGCCAATCCCTGCTGGATCAAAGGTCTTTCTTTTTTCTTTTTTTAAAAGCATCTACGAAGACAACTTCAGACATTCTTCCACCATGCGAGCATGGCGTAAGAGCAGTTGTCAGGCTTGGTAGCAGGTGCTTTTGAGTCACCTCCCTAGCCCTGTGTCAGAATTTAACATGGATGGACAGTTGGTCATCTTGTGTTCTCTGAGCATTGCTATTTCCACAAGAAAGACTCTGATTGATTATCCAACACCAAATGGCCAGCCCTGAAAACATACAGACTGTGCAGGCTCAATTTAAGAATCTATGTGCAATTACACATACATATACGTAATAACAATTCTTGGGGAGGAAAGGCCATGAATTTGAGGGGAGCAATGAAAGCCGTAGGGGAGGGTTCGGAGAGAGGAAGCAGAAAGAGAAAATGATGTAAGAATTTTATAACTGCTTCTAAAATTAAATAATACTTTTTATTTTTATTTTTTGCTTTTTCCAGACAGGATTGTTCTATGTAGCCCTGACTGTTCTGAAACTCACTCTGTAGACCAGGCTGGCCTCAAAGATCCACCTTCTTCTGCCTTCCAAGTGCTGGGATTAAAGGCAAGTGCCACCACTGCCTGGCTTGAAATACTATTTTTAAAGTGCTGAAATTCAGGCTGTAGAGATAGCTCAGTGGTTAAGAGCACCGACTGTTCTTCCAGAGATTCTGCGTTCAATTCCCAGCAACCACATGGTGGCTCATAACCATCTGTAATGGGATCTGCTGCCTTCTTCTGATGTGGCTGAAGACAGCTACACTGTACACATATATAGAAAATAAATAAATAAATCTTTTTTTTTTAAGTGCTAGTATTTGGGCCCAAGAGAAGGTAAAAGGCTCCTGCCTCAAACCCTGATGCCCTGAGTTTCTTCTGTGATGTGCCTCCCTCCCTAAACACACCCAAAATAAGGAAATAAAAATGAAAGAGAGAGAGAGAGAGAGAGAGAGAAAGAAAAAGAAAGAAAGAAAGAAAGAAAGAAAGAAAGAAAGAAAGAAAGAAAGAAAGAAAGAAAGAAAGAAATTCTACACTCTTAGCTGGAAGGAACCTTTGTCTTATGACTGCCTCTCAGTCTTGCTACCCATGAGACCTGGTCCCAAAATTCCCTTGTGTATGAAGTAGGTCTCTAGGGCAGCCCAAACTCCTGTGTTGCTTCTCTATGATCAAAGAGATTACAAGAGTATGGTGAGGGCTTGGGTGTGGCGAGACCAAAAAAAAAAAAAAAGTCCCCTGGGATCTGCTGGGTTTTTTCTTCACAGATGACTGCTTTCATACAGCTGCCTGTGGATACAATGTATCTTTGTGACGTTTGTTCTTTCCCTTCTGCATTTAGCTTATTCAAATGGCCTCTTCCTGTGTGCCGAGAAGCAGCAGGCCCCTGGGGTTCTCCGTGTGAAATAGGTGTGAAGCATATCCTGGGCTTGCAGAAGGGCTGCAGGTTGGACCCTCTTAGCAAGGAGATGGACCTCTGGCTGCCTAGGTTAGTCAGACTCTTTCCCAGAGAGTTCCTTACTTACCAAGACAAAGGAAGCCCCACCCTCATATCCACCCCTCCCCCTCCCCACTCAATAAATGTCTACGAAACCCTGACAAAAGGAATCAAGAGTCCCAACACTGGGGAGATAAGTGTCAGAAGGATCTTTTTTGTACACCCAGCCTGGGCTAAGTAGTAAGACATCGAAAGGGGGGGCGGGGGAGAAGGAGGGAGGGGAAGGAGAAAGAGAAGAGAATGGTTTCATATTCATCTTTTTAAAAAACGCAAACTTTAGCCAACTTGAAAATACAAAGTACCAACAAACTGTACCCACTTCTTGGATTCCTGTTGAGAAAGCTGAGTTAAGTAGCACATACAAGAGCTGTGGGGGGTCAGTCTGCACAGAGCTGAGTAGCCACGTGCCCATCTTGAAACTGGGATGGGGTATGGGATACTCTAGCCAGGTCAGGCTTCTCCAGTCATGACCTTTGGCCCTAACATGACTGCATGCTATGTGCTGGTAGGTCTGAAAGCTAAATTAACCCTGTGCCAACTTAGCTTATGAAATGTTTCCCGGCAATTTATAATAATGTGTTGAAAGGCAAAGCCTGGCCCAAGGGCCTTTTAAACCTGACTTGCCTAATTTCTGCTCTTAGAATAAGGTGGAAAACACATAAAAGAGAATTTTCAAAAGCTTACCCTTCCATTCACAGTGTCTCAACCAGGGAAGGCACACATGTGTAAGGTTTATAAAGCCAGTTAACAGACAGGTACATAACATAAGATAAACATAGCCTTTCCCCTTATTTTGACATTTTATAGACCTCTAATCTATTGTTTGGTTTTTTGTTTTGATTTGTTTTATAAAATAGGGTTTCTCTGTGTAGCCCTGGTTGTCCTGGAGCTCAATTCTGTAGACCAGGCTGACCTTGAACTCACAAAGATCCACGTGCCTCTACCTCCTGAGTTTTGGCATTAAAGGTGTGCTCCACCACCACCTGGCTACAATCCCTAATCTTTTTTTTTTTTTAAGATTATTTATTTATTTATTTATTACATGTAAGTACACTGTAGCTGTCTTCAGACACTCCAGAAGAGGGAGTCAGATCTCATTACGGGTGGTTGTGAGCCACCATGTGGTTGCTGGGATTTGAACTCTGGACCTTCGGAAGAGCAGTCGGATGCTCTTACCCACTGAGCCATCTCACCAGCCCTACAATCCCTAATCTTGAAGGCTGGATTCTGACTTCTCAAACTGATCATTAGTCCACAGCAGAAGGTTTGCAGTGGGCAGAGCTGGCCCCGGTTAGGTCCTCTTTCATGCTAATGCTGTCCTGGGCAGCAGAGTTCATGAATGCCTTCCTGTGAATGCTGTAGCTCTCATGGTGAAGTTCCCATCATATGTCATTAAAATGGTCACCTTCTTGTGTCTGGTGAGGTATATGAGGGGTATAACACCTTGGGAAGACACACGTAGGCACTGTTTATCAAGAGGGACATTCTGGTAAGGCATTCTAGAGTTCCAGCCTCTGGTCTAAAATACCTGGTCCTACCCCTTCTTCTCATGGGTATTACCATGACAAAAGTAGGAGACGGGGCACTAAAAAATGGTGGGGTGAGGGGTCGCAACAGGGACTACTTTATGTAAGTCCATGTGGATACATACTTGCAATTTTTTTCATTAGCTTTTTATTAAAGTAACTCACATCCCTGGAATGGATCAGGTGGTGAGAGCTTACAGCAGGGACTTCCCCCCCCCCCCTTCTCTTTGCAACGTTTTCACAGGGACTATTTCCTTGAATGCATCACTCTCGGAGCATTTGCCTTGACAACCCTTGAGTCTACCGCCATAGTCAGTCTATGGGCTTGGGATGCAAGGGCCACAGAGCATACATCATCTCAAACTCCGAGAATTTTGTGAGGATGATGGAAAGAAGTTTTATTTTATCCCACATTTTATTTGAATTAAATTGCTGGTACCTGTCTTACATCT
The DNA here is from genome assembly GCF_978045245.1 of Mus caroli. Taxonomy (NCBI): domain Eukaryota; kingdom Metazoa; phylum Chordata; class Mammalia; order Rodentia; family Muridae; genus Mus; species Mus caroli. The sequence goes on from NW_028227275.1 coordinate 16,930,101, forward strand.
CCTGCTCTGCTTTTGGCACACAGCAGGGCATCCTCAGACACACTGCTGATATAGCACCTTTGGTTCTGCTAATAGCTAGCACCCCTGCTTCTGCAAAAGTCTTGATGAAAAAAGTTAAGACAGCTACTTTTGTTAATCATTTAGCAGAAAATGTTACTCATGCTCTAAATGTTTAAGAGAATTTAGATAGGTGTTTGGAACAATGGATTGATGCTCTTTATTGATACTATATTCAAATTATCATAAAGAGGTTCAGAGTCTAAGAGTAAGGAGCCATCTCCAGTGTCATGCTAAATACGAATGGATTTGTGTCACTTCTAACACAATGGCAGTCACTATAATTGGGAGAACATTCAAAGACACTTGCAGGGTATTTGGTATAATTCTAACACCTCTCTGGATGTTTTAACTTTGCATAACAAGATTATGAATTTAAACAGTGCTGCTCCACTGAGTTTAATTCTGCCGATAAAATTATTCATGGCTTAAGGTCAATATTTTCATCTTGGTCAAGCTTCAAGAATGGCTTGAACATGTTGGCCCTTCTTGTCCTAGGAATACTTTTATTCCTGCCCATTTTGATAAAACTTGCCTTTAATAACATCATGTATCTTGGTAGCCAACGTATATAGCTTGAAACTAAAAATGGATCCCCAGACAGAGTCTTTAATTTAACAGGCTACCAGTCAATGACGGGTAAGATTCTGCACAGAGCCCAACCAACCTAAGATAAAAATGCATTAATTTGACAATGCACATTCCATGACAGGTAAGGAAGGCACTTTTGTCAGAACAACCTAAGACAGACGCAGTCTTGTTTATGAAATAAAAAGGGGGAAGATGCGGAGAGCCCTTGATGCCGCTTCTAGAATATTGGCAAGAATATTTACACTGGGCTAGGAGGACAAGGGAGTAAGCTCAGATAAGAATATTTACATTTGGGCTGATGCAAGGATCAAGGTGAACACAGCCAGGGAATGTATGGCATTCCTTTTATCTTGGTCATCCTGATAAGCCCCTAGACACAGTGGCTACAGGACTTTGTGTTTATTGCCTTGTTGATTATTATGCCTTTGACCTAAGAACTGACCTTATTCTTTGCATGTACCTAGAATGGTATAAAAGCAGACTGGGAAAAAATAAACCTGCTGCAGCCTCAGCCCTGGCTGGAGTCAGGCTATAATGTTGTCTAACTGTCTTTCCTTTCTTTAATCGTCAGTCTTTCCCTCGAGACCCTGATGACTGACTGAGCTGGCTTGGTCACGACACCACTGCTTGGCTCTGAGAATCACTTATTGTTGTCAGTATGTCTTTAATTTCCTTCAGTGTGGAACAGTTGTTCCTGGACTCTCATAATCCTGCTGCCATTGGTTACTGAAGCCTTGGTCTTTCCGTCTGTGCATCAGTTTGGACTTCTCTGGTGCTGCTGAAGGGGCTCAGGCTGTGCAGCCTCAGCAGAAGATTCAGAACACCAAAGCCGTATTTACTGCACCCTCCTGGCTGGAAGATGACTTGGATCTGTCCCATGCCTGGTCATATTCCATTATGTGATTAGGGTAAGGAGTTTGAGATTTATTTAAAGAGCATCTGGAAAGATGTCTCGGCAGTTAAGACATCCCACCACGCACTCCAGTCCTGAGGGATCTGGCACCCTCTTTTGGCCTCTGAAGGGCACCCGGGAATGCATGCAATGAACAGGCATACATGCAGACAAAAACATCCATACACAAAATAGTTGGGCTGGAGAGATGGTTTAGCAGTTAAGAGCACTGACTGCTTTTCCAGAGGTCCTGAGTTCAATTCCCAGCAACCACATGGTGGCTTACAACCATCTGTAATAGTATCTGATGCCTTCTTCTGGTGTGTCTTAAGACAGGGACAGTGTACTCAAATACATAAAATAAGTAAATATTTAAAAAATAGTCATTTAAGAAGATTCTTGGAAATTACTTAAATATTCCTTTCTTCACCAAATATTTATTCACCTTCTTCACAGCATTCGAGGCCATCAGCACACACTGGCTTCTCTTCTCCAAGGCTGCCCTGTTCACCCAACCCCGGCTCCATCTTGCAATCATAGGCGCCCCCTTGTGGTACATGAAGACCCCCCTCATGTACTGCATGCCTCTGTAGTTGTGTCTACACCTGCCCATCTACCCTGCTCTGTGAAGCCTCCGCCTTGCTTATCCACCAGCTTTGGATAGAAATTGTTCATAAAGGAAACAGAATAAGAACAGAGGAGGAGAGGTAAAGAAGACAGGGAGGATAGGGTGGGAAGAAGGGGGGTGGAGCGAGATAAACATTGGCTTATTGCGGAGTATGGGGTCATGGCAGGGAGTTCATCTTAACTACATATTAGAGGGTAGAAATACTGAGACTCAGAAAATGAAAGTGCATATTGCCACGCTGACTTTAAGTCTAATTCTTTTGCCTTGCTGGAAAAACAAGATTATACTGACATTTATCTGACACGGAAAATTGAGAAAGGGATTTCTTTAGGTCACGTGGCCCACGAACCAGCGGTAGGAGAATTAGAGTGTCGTGAGCTGAAAGGAGGCAAAGTGATGACAAGACATCCTTGTCACTACGTGCCCTTGGTTTAGAAATGAGGGATAGACTCAACACCTTCACAATGTGAGCTGAGGCTTACCAAGGGGCCCAAATACCCTGGGAACAGACTCTTCCCAATATAGCTGTCATCCTGCCACTCTGCCCTGGGGCATACATTCCAATTCCCAACTTGTTCCCTAGTTTTGTTTTTTTTTTGTTTTGTTTTGTTTTTTGTTTTTTTTTTTGTTTTGTTTTTTTTTTTGTTTTTTTTTTTGTTTTTTCGAGACAGGGTTTCTCTGTGTAGCCCTGGCTGTCCTGGCACTCACTTTGTAGACCAGGCTGGCCTCGAACTCAGAAATCCGCCTGCCTCTGCCTCCCAAGTGCTGGGATTAAAGGCATGCGCCACCACGCCCGGCTTGTTCCCTAGTTTTGAAAGCAAATGGATAAGCAAAATCTAGCACTGGGCTTACTGCTTGCATGGAATCTTTGTTAAAATGCATATTTGTTGTCTGAAAACCAATGTGTAAGTGGTGGTTTTGATGATTTGCTCGGGAATCTGCCTGTGAAGGCTGAAGTCCTGTTCCACAATTGGTTCTTGATGGATCAATAAAGATGCTAGCAGCCAGTGGCTAGGCAGAAGAGGTGGACTTTCAGGTTCCCAGAGGCAGGTTAAGATGCAGGAGGAGGAGAAGGGGTCACCCACTCTGTGAGATCTCAGGTGGGATGGCCATTGGCCACTTCCCTGACTGGGCCTAGGGTAGCAGGCAGGAGATTAGAAACACATCTAAGCTGAGGGCAGATTTAAGGTGCTGAGCAAGGAGAAGATAACTGGGCAACTGAGGGAAGGATTAGAGAGGTTTGAGCTGGAAGTGAAGAGAAGGCAGCGCTAGCTGAGAAAGGCTTAGAAGAGCCAGGCCATTGAGCTAAAAGCATATTAAAAATAAGCTAATGTGTGTGTGGGTCTTTCATCCGAGTATCCAAGGGGACCTGGGCAGTGGGCTGGTAGTGCTGTCTGCCCGGAGCTTAAAGCAGAGTAGTAGAAACTACACAATTCACCAACAGGGTTTCAAAAGAGAACTCTTTTGTTTTGTTTTGGCTTGGTTTGGTTTGGTTTGGTTTGGTTTGGTTTTGGTTTTTTGAGAAAGGATTTCTCTGTGTAACCCTAGCTGTCTTAGAACTCACTTTGTAGACCTGGCTGGTCTCTAACTCAGAAATCTGCCTGCCTCTGTCTCCCAAGTGCTGAGATTAAAGATGTGTGCCACCACTGCCCGGCCAGAAAGAGAACTCTTTAAACATCCCCACACTATGGTATGGTATTATGGATAAGGTCAAGAAATAAATACCTAATGGAAGGTACATTGGTCCATGTACTGTAAGGAGGACAGCAATAAGCCAGATACAATCACAATGTGGAAATGGCAGGTATAGGAGGCTTAGAGGGGATCTGGTATGGGGAGGAAGCCTGGAAAACTTTCTAGAGAGTTGAAAAAAAGCAGGGTTAGCTAGCTCCGTGTTAGTGGGAGAAGGATAGGGGACAGTAGCATGTAGAGAAGAGAGAGTACTCACTCACTCTCAGGTTCTGCCATTGGAACATGGGAATAGAGGGAACGTGCTCAGAGACGAGGGACAGGCTTAAGCAGGAAGGCACCTTGTCTCAGAGGACTGACATCACCAGGCTTCACCCCAGTAAAACCAATAAAGAGTTCTTAACAGGGAGTCTGAACGCAGGGTGTGATTTTCCAAAAATCATTCTGGATGCAGTATGGTCAGCGGCCTGCACAGTGCTCCGGTGAGGAAGCCATTCCTGTGGCCTCGGTGACTGAGTCTGAGGACTCTCTCCTGAGGAGAAAATGAAAAGCTTGAGATTTGAAAAGGAGGGCAAAGGTTGGAGTGTAGTTCAAGTGACTGGGTGGTTGCCTAGCCTTCATAAAGCCTTGAGTTTGAATCGATGGTGGCAACACACCTGTAAAGCCAGCATTTGGAAGGTAGAAGGAGGGGGGCCTGAGTTCAAGGTCATCATCCTTGTCTACATAGCAAGTTCAAAGCCAGCCTGGGCTGTATGAGACCCTGCCTCAAAACAAACAAACAAACAAAACACACACCCACACAAACAAAAACTGAGAAAGGTCTTATGAGATCTTGACAGGAAAGATCTTGGCCCGTTCTTGGCCGCTTTGTTCCCTGAAGTCTATCTTTTCAGTCTAAGGGGACTCAGGAGCATCCCCTCTTTGTCGAATTCCATGTCCAGTCATTTGGAGACTCAGGGCAAGGAGCTTCTGAAGTGACTGAGTGGGAGGGGACTAATAATTAAGTTATATAATTAGTCTTGGGTCGGTCAAATCCTCACCGTTCCACGAAGATCAAAGATTTACTGTCAAGACTTGGAAGACCAGTGGAACTCATCTCTCACAGACAGATTACATAACATCCTTAACCAAACATGAAGACACGCCCTATTGAGACATCTCTTGGCCTCTGTGTGCCGCCCCAGGTTCGATTCCCAGTACCTACATAATAGTCCATACTACCTGTTGATCCAGTCTCTGGGAACATGGAGTTCTTTTCTGGTCTCCACAGATACTGGGAATGCACATGGTACACAGACATAAATCCATTTTTTAAAAGAAAGCAAGAAATAAAATAGTCTTTTTAAGACTATTGTGTCTCTTCAAGACTGTAGAACAGAAATCTAGGTCCACCCTTCCCAGACAACCCTGCCTTCCCAGGTCTCAGACCAATCTGTAAGAGCCCTGGATCCCACCAGCCCTGCAGTACACAGCTTCCCCAGGCAGCCTATTCTTGGCCGCTTTGTTCCCTGAAGTCTGTCTTTTCAGTCTAAGGGGACTCGAGAGCATCCCCTCTTCTTCTCATTCTACGTCCAGTCAATTCACCGCCTTGTCATTCGCTCAACTCCAAAAGTGCTGGCTCAGAAGAGGGTAGAGAGGATTGAGCAGGCATCTGAGGTCAAGAGCACAGAAAGCCCGATCTCTCCCCAGAGGGCAGGCTCTCCAGGGCATGGCAGGCTCTCACTGGGCGTGTTCAGAAACCAGGTGACATCAAGGAATAAGGAAAAGATAGCACGGATGTTTTCAATGGACTTTGTCAACTGGCAGTGTGGTTTTGTGCGACTGTCCCCACAAAGCGCTGTTTGTAGTGTGCATTTGAGGTTATGAGGATTAAGAGATTTAGAGGTGTACTCAAAATCATCCGAGCCTGGGACTTAATTAAAAACACGAGCATTGGGCCAATGAGACGGCTCAGTGGGTAAGTGGCTTGCTGCCAAGCCCCATGGCCTAAGTTTGATTCCTGAAACCCACATGTGGAAGGCAAGAACAGCAAGCTGTCTTCTGACCTTAACGTGAGTGCAGCCCATGCCCACATCCACACACAATGAATAATTAAAAAAAAAAAAATCTTCATTTCCCTCTCTCTTACCCATCTCATTTACCCAGGGATGGTTTTCCAAACCCCACACACTCCCTGCTTTAGATGTCCACAGATCATTACAGTGCAGCAGAGGCTCCTTCAGTGGGTCCCTAAGATGCACCCAATCAACAAATACTCTGAACTTCACAAAAGGTATGGCTTTTATGATGAAAGGGAAGCAAAATTCAAAGGATCTGGAGGCCTGGAATTTTCTGGAATAGGAAGGTGAGTGCACTCCTGTAGGTAGGCGCCATCTTTGTCAAAACCAAGAGTCTGTCCAAACACAGCAGCCATACAACCATAGATGCCTGCACCGATGGGTTTTAGACTGGTCCTTTAGAGCAGGGCTTCTGCAGGTTCCTCCTTCCCTGCCTGTGTCTGAGGCATATCCTCAGACATAGTAGCATCCTGTAAGCACACTTGCCAGTCCTTGCAACTCCAGTCAAGGGTCCAGTGGATAATAATTGCCGGGTACAGTCTCTGCATTTTCGGCTCCCAAGTTTTGATGGCCCCGTTGGCCTTCTTTCAAGGAATGTGTGATAATCCATATGAAATACTTGCCTGAGTAGAATTTTGATGTTTTATTTTTGATCAGACCATTTTTTTGACAGCCAAGGAAAGCTTTAATTTGTCATCAAAGCTAACTAAGGTGGGACCTGTGTTCCACCAATCTTGATGCATGTCCAATAGAGTCACATCTCTCTGCTTTATAAACTTCAGTGCTGTGTTCTTCGATTGGATTCAATGTTAAACGCCACAGAATCATGTACTCTTGTTTCCATGGTTTGTATATGCTCGGCCCATGGAGTGGCACTAGTAGAAGGTGTGGCCCTGTTGGAGTAGGTGTGTCACTGTGGGCGTGGGCTTTAAGACCCTCACCCTAGCTGCCTGGAAGCCAGTATTCTGGTAGCAGCTTTCAGATGGAGATGTAGAACTCTCAGCTCCTCCTGCACCATGCCTGCCTGGATGCTGTCATGTGCTCCCGCCTTGATCATAATGGACTGAATCTCTGAATCTATAAGCCAACCCCAATTCAATGTTGTCCCTACGAGAGTTGCCTTGGTCATGGTGTCTGTTCACAGCAGTAAAACCCTAACTAAGACGCTTGTACATAATAAATATTGATTCTCCGTTTTGTTCTTTCATTCCTCCAACACATGTTGGAGAGCTTTCACACGGGGAGACCCTCTTGGCGTATTGAGAATGTATCAATGGACAAAAGGGATCTGACTCTTCCCCTCCCCCCCCCTCCCTTCCCCGGCTCTGACATTTTAGCGGAATTTATTTTCATTTCACTAAAACAAGCAATTTCAAAAATGACCACCACTTTTTGTCAGGGAGGGGGAGGCATAGTAGGAGCCTCCCAGTGAGGCCAGTTGTGACCCAGCGTGGGGACAGACCTTACAGATTCACAGGAGATCCTGCTGCCCTCACTGCCCATCGGGCTGTCCCCTAGCTGTCCTCATGCTCCCTGCCCCCTTTATTTTACTTTTCTTCTATTTTTATGTAGCATTATTATATTTCACAATCTCCAAATCCCCTCATGGGCCAAAGGGTTGGACATATCCTATGATACACAACTGGCACTTGCTTTAACTAAGATAAATTTACATATAATGAAGATATAGATCATAGATCGTGGGCATGTTTGTTTGTTTGTTTGTTTAAAGCAAGGGAGTGTGTAGGAGCTGCCTGTAATTCTGGTACCTTCTGCAGCTACAGTGCAGGGTAGAATTACATATTGTGTTCAGAGCGATGATCCCAAGGCTCTGCAGGATGCAGAACCGGTAAGAAGAGATTTAATTATGTTCATTAGGCTACTTATTAAAGCTAGGCAATGGACTGAGGCAATCTAGAGAGATTTCAGACAACAGTGTCTTCTCATTAACCCGTAGTTAATCAGAAACCCAATTAACCAATGCGTTCTGCTCCTCAGTCCCGCTCCTTCCAGACTTACTTATTCTTCTTCACAGCCGTGACGGAGTCACCGGTCCAGATCCCATCTTCTCACATTTACACCATGGAAATCGATGGATTATTTCATCCTCCACAGGACAGAATGCTTCCAGAGACAAACAGGTACCTCAGAGAGAGATGATTGGTCTGTCGAGGAAGGGGCATGGATGAGATATAGAAGCCTCAGCCTTTTCCCAGATATTCTGCATTCTCTTGAACATATGTAGAAGTGAAAAGCCCACAAAAATGAGAAATGAAGCTGGCATGGTGGCTAATAGCACTCAGGAGTCTGAGGCAGGGGGATGACAGGCTTGAGGAAAGGCAGGTCTCCATAGGGAGGTCCTGTCACAAAAGAAACAGAAAAAAAAGCAAAATGAAGCAACACAAAGTTACGGTTTTCTCTCACAGACGGCCCATTTGTGATTGGTAAGTCTTTTCTTGTTTTTTTGTTTTGTTTTGTTTTGTTTTTGTTTTTTTTTTTTCGAGACAGGGTTTCTCTGTGTAGCTCTGGCTGTCCTGGAACTCACTCTGTAGACCAGGCTGGCCTCGAACTCAGAAATCCACCTGCCTCTGCCTCCCAAGTGCTGGGATTAAAGGCATGCGCCACCACGCCCGGCTGGTACGTCATTTCTTTGACCATGATGCACCCTTGGGAGTTCCAGTCTGTGAAAACACTAGACTTACCCCCCTCCCTTCTGGCTGCCTTAGGTTAGACCCTCCTTGGAACCTCCAAGCCCCGCCCACATTCTTTTCTTGGTCACCTGAGTTGAATCTTATCTACACCACTTTTCACTTCTCCTTCTCCCTGGTTTTTCTTTACTTTCCACGCTTCTAAAGTATTTTTTTTTCCTCTGGGCAGTGGTGTCACACACCTTTAATCCCAGTGCAAGGGAGGCAGAGGCAGGATCTTTGTGAGGTTGAGGCCAGCCTGGTCTACATATTGAGTTCCAGAGTAGCCACAGTTACATGGTGATACCCTATAATAAAAAAAAAATTAAATTAAAGAAAACAGAAAAGAAAAATAATAACAACAACAAAACCTATAAACAAACAACCCCAAGAACCTTTCAGGAGGCTGGAAAGATGGCTCAGTGGGCATACAGCTCTTGCTAAGGATGTACTTTGGATCTGGGTAGCTACATTAAGGGATTTGCCAGGAGTTACTGACTGTAACTCTTGTTCCAAGGGCATCCAATGCCTCTGGTCTACACAGGCACCTACACTTATGTGCACGCATATTCAAGCCTTATATTGCAACTAAAAATAAAATAAATAAGTAGAAAGTCAGAATAAATCTTAACCTTAGGTTCAGGAGGTAGCTCAGTAAAGCATTCATGCACACACAAACACACACACATATGTTACACACATTACTAGTGAGAATTCAAACTAGTACGGCCTTTACAGGAGACAATAGAAGTACCAGGAGATAGTTTGACCTGGTTTCTGTCTAAAGGAGATGCAATCAGACTATCAGAGACACCTGCACTCCTGAGTTTACTGAAGTCCTACTCATAGTAGATAAGATCCCCAGTCAAAAGGAACGATATGAACTTACCAGTACCCCAGACTAAACCACCAACCAAAGAGCACACATGGGGGGACTCATGGCTCCAGCTGCATATGTAGCAGAGGATGGCCTAGTCGGTCATCAATGAGAGGAGAGGCCCTTGGTCCTATGAAGGCTTCATGCCCCAGTGTAGGGGAAGGCCAGGGCCTGGAAGCAGGAGTGGGTGGGTTGGTGGGGGGGAGTGGAGATAGGGGGTTTTGTGGGGGGGAAACCAGGAGAGGGGATAACATTTGAAATGTAAATAAAGTTGGGCAGTGGTGGCGCACTCCTTTAATCCCAGCACTTGGGAGGCAGAGGCAGGCAGATTTCTGTATTTGAGGCCAGCCTGGCCTACAGAGCGAGTTCCAGGACAGTCAGAGCTATACAGAGAAACCCTGTCTCAAAAAACCAAAACAAAACAAAAATAAATGTAAATAAAGAAAATATCTAATTAAAAGAAAAGAAAGAAAGATACCCAGCCAACCCAGACGGACATGGGAGGACCACTATCTAAGGAATCTGAGGTACGCTGTTCAGTCATAAATGCCATTCAGCTATAGAAGGAAGAGAAGCCCACCATTTTAACGCCGTGGGTGGACTTGGGGGTCTTTCCATTAAGTAAAATAAGGCAGACACAAGCTATGGTTTCACTCAGATGTGGAATCTAAAAGTGCTGAATGATAGCTGAGAGTTGAAGCTGAGAACAGTCCTGGTGAGAGGCTGGGGAGAAGAGGAAGGAAGGAGGGCTAGGGTGAGGCTGGTCATGGGTTTGATGTGCGGACAACAGTAAGTTTTGGTGTTCTATGGCTCACTGGGATGAAAAGAAAATGTACCAATATGTCTGTCTCCTAACAAGGAGAAGGGAGGATTTCAATGTATTCAACATGAAGAAATAATAACATTCCATCAAGCTGGCATGAGGGCTTAGCAGGTGCCACCAAACCTGGCAGAGTTTGATCCCTGGAGCAAACTGACTCCTAAAAGTTATCCTCTGACTACATGTGTATGGAGGCACAGGCACACGCGCACACACACACACACACGCACACATAACACACACACACATACACACACACACACACACACACCCCTATGTAAATAAATATGACTTAATTTTTAAAAATGGTTGAAGGTGGGCTGGTGAGATGGCTCAGCAGGTAAGAGCACCCGACTGCTCTTCCAAAGGTCCTTAGTTCAGATCCCAGCAACCACATGGTGGCTCACAACCATCCGTAACGAAATCTGACTCCCTCTTCTGGTGTGTCTGAAGACAGCTACAGTGTACTTACATATAATCAATAAATAAATCTTTTTTTAAAAAAATGGTTGAAGGTGATGATCTGCTAATTATCCTGACATAACCAGCACACAATGTGTACATTACTGTACTGGCTAGTTTTGTGTCAACTTGACACAGCTGGAGTTATCACAGAGAAAGGAGCTTCAGTTGAGGAAATGCCTCCATGAGATACAACTGTAAGGCATTTTCTCAATTAGTGATCAAGGGGGAAAGGCCCCTTGTGGGTGGAACCATCTCTGGGCTGGTAGTCTTGGTTCTATAAGAGAGCAGGCTGAGCAAGCCAGGGGAGGCAAGCCAGTAAAGAACATCCCTCCATGGCCTCTGCATCAGCTCCTGCTTCTTGACCTGTTTGAGTTCCAGTCCTGACTTCCTTGGTGATGAACAGCAGCATGGAAGTGTAAGCTGAATAAACCCTTTCCTCCCCAACTTGCTTCTTGGTCATGATGTTTGTGCAGGAATAGAAACCCTGACTAAGACAATTACCATCACGAAAATATAAAGTGCAATCATTATACCAAAGAAAGCAATTTAAGTTTAAAAAGAAAAGAGAAAGCAATCTGGTAGGGGTGTTAATATGTATGCTAGCAATATTATTTCTAGCTGCATTAGTTTAGTTCCATTATTCAACATGGCACATGTCTACCTAAATATCAGAAAACTTTTGAAAAAAGTGTGTCTGTGTGAAAGGAGGGGGTGGAGTGTAAAGCAGACAGGAGCAGGGTGACTGTGCCAGAAGTCAAGGCAAATGATGTATAATTAGAAGACATAGTGACACAACCCATATGTCATCAGGACGCCTGACTCACATGTAGCACAAATATAACTGTTCCCAAGATGTGCCTGAGAGGAGGTGTAACTGTCAATGTGATCTTTGTTGTTGCTAATTATTTATTTTACCAATATGAGTGTTTGCCTACACGTAAGGATGTCAGATCCCTAGTACTGAGGCTTCAGATGGTTGTGAGCAGCACCGAGATTCTGGTCATCGGTCTGGGACCTCTGCAAGTGCAGCAGATACTATTAACTGCTGAGCCATCTCTTCAGCCTAAATATTTGTTTTTAAAGTCACAGAGGCCGGGGAAACCCATACTTTTACCCTACCCCGGAAGGCATAGACATTGGTTGTATCAGGCTTCTCCTTTTCGTTTCGCCTGCTAGCATTCTAGTTTCAGAACGCGGAGCTTGTGGTTTCTGACCTGGCACAGAAGTGGCTTATTTATCCTAAAGGCCAACCTGGTCAGCACGTAAACACGTAGGGACGTGCTGCCCCCTGCAGGACACGTGGGCACCTGCAGCCCCATGCTCTATTAAAGTACCATCCTGCGATGCGCATAGCGCTGTAGTGTTTGTTGCTTTCCACTGTGCGGCGCTGCTGTTCCAAGTGTCACTGTCCTGCCTACAAGGGACAGGAAAACTTCATTACTGAAGGAACCAGGCAGGGAAGTAGGAGAAGGGGGAGATTGAGGAAGGAAGCTAGCTGGCTTTATTCCATTCCTTGGAATCCCCCTCATCTGACCCTTTCAATGAAGGAAGCCACTCCCACTCTCGGCAGCCTGTTCTTGGGATGCTTCCAATAGGTCCCGAAATTGGCTCCCCACACATTCGCCAGGGGAACTCTCTTACAGACTTCCAGATTGCATCCCAAGGAAGTCTGATTCCTAAATGTGGGGAGGCACCTGGTCACATCGTCCTAAAATCTCACCAGATGATACTGATGTGTGGTTTACAAAGAAATGGAAAAGCCGAGGGCAGCCTGTTCAGTTCCCTGACGCCCATTTAGTGAGTGGCCTTGTGACCCACCTTGTCCCCTTCAGTGTATCCTAGGGAGGGAAACAGGACAGGACCTGGATGTCCTCAGCGTCATTCAGCTCTGGGTTTGTGTCCTGAATTAACAGTTTCCTCGCTGTGGGATGATTTAAAATGTCTCCTAATGTTTCCTGTTCCTGACTGCAAACGGAGACAGTCACCTACCTGCCTCAGAGGCTGCTGTAAGCCTTATACGTGATCCTAGGCTGTACTGAGTACCCGGGTTGCCTGTGTCCGGTGGGTGCTTTTAATTTTTTTTTTTTTTTTTTTCGAGACAGGTTTTCTCTATATAGCCCTGGCTGTCCTGGAACTCACTCTGTAGACCAGGCTGGCCTCGAACTCAGAAATCCGCCTGCCTCTGCCTCCAGAGTGCTGGGATTAAAGGCGTGTGCCACCACACCCGGCTTTTTAATTTAATTTTATTTCTTTACTTATTCACTTTACATCCTGCTCACTGCCCCCCTTCCAGTCACCCCCTCCCACAACCCTTTCCCTTCTCCTCTGAGCAGGTGGTGCTCCCTCCCGGTTCCCTCCACCCTGGCACTTCAAGTCTCTGCAAGGCTAGGCACTTCCTCTCTCCCTGAGGCCAGGCAAGGCAGCCCAGCTAGAAAGACAAATCCCACGTACGGTCAACAGCTTTTGGGACAGCCCACATTCCAGTTGTCCAGGACGCACATGAAAGCCAAGCTGCACTTCTGCTATGTATGTGAGGGAGGCCCAGGTCCAGCCCAAGTGTGCTCCTTGATTGGTGGCTCAGACTCACTCTTAAGCTCCAAGGGTCGAGGTTAGTTGACTCTGTTGGTCTTCTTGTGGAGTTCCTATCCCCTTCAGGGCCCCAGTCCTTCCTCCTATTCTTCCATAAGAGTCCCCAAGCTCCATCCACTGTTTGGCTGTGGATGTCTGTATCAGTCTGAGTCAGCTGCTGGGTGTAGCCTCTCAGAGGACAACTTGCTCCTGTCTGCAGGCATAGTGGCATGTCCTTAAATAGTGTTAGGATTGGTGTTCCCCATAGGATGGGTCTCAAGTTGGGCCAGTTACTGGTTGGCCATTCCCTCAGTCTCTGCTCCATACCTGCATTTCTTGTAGACGGGATAAATTTTGGGTTGAAAGTTCTGTGAGTGGGTTGGTGTCTCTATCACTCCACTGGGGTTCTTGCTCCGCTACAGGAGGTGGCCTCTTTAGGTCCCATACCCCCAGTGTAATGAGTCACAGCTAAGGTCACCCCTATCGGTTCTTAGATACCTCTTACATCCCAGGTCTCTGTCTCATCCTGGAGATGCCCCTACATCCTCATCCCTGTCAGTCACAGGTTTCCATTCATTTTCATGGCCATCTAGCCATCTCTCCTGTCCTTCCCCACACCTGATCCTGAATGCCCCATCTCCCCTCTCTCTCAACTCTACCACTCCATCTGCCTCTTACGGCTATTTAATTCTCCCTTCTAGGTGAGATTCAAGCTTCCTCCCTTGTTCCTTCCTTCCTGTTCAAGCTGCTTTGGGTCTGTGGAGTGTAGTGTGGTACCTGTATTTTACGGCTAATATCCACTTATAAGTGAGTACATTCCGTGCATGTCCTTTGGGTCTGGGTGACCTCCCTCAGAATATTCTCAAATTCCATCCATTTGTACTCAGACCCTTCTGGCTCACCCCGACAGTCTCCTGGGGTCTCACTCCACACCAACAGCCTGGACAGCAGAAAGCCTGTGTCTTGTTCACAGCATCCTATCTAGAGTGTCTTCATTTTAACTCAAGGAGTCTGGGGAGGGCAGACCCCATGGATCACTGCTTCAGGACAACTCTGCTTAATTTTTTTTTTCCAAGACAGGGTTTCTCTGTGTAGCCCTGGCTGTCCTGGAACTCACTCTGTAGACCAGGCTGGCTTCGAACTCAGAAATCCACCTGCCTCTGCCTCCCAAGTGCTGGGATTAAAGGTGTGTACCACCAATGCCCGGTTTAACTCTGCTTAATGTAAAATTTTATCTTATGTGGAGGTTTGTTTTTTACACAAGGTAAAGCGAAGAAATTTACACTGATCCCTCATCACTTGCTCTCATCCATTAGGAACGGCTGCCAATCATGTTTCCTCTACACTTTCTGCATCATTTTAGTGCTGTGTGTTTCTGCTAGTCTGGATCTATCACCATGGTGAAGACTTAGAAGAGATAGAGCCCCCTGAGAGTCTGAGGACTAGACTGCATGTGTTCATGCCTCTGTGTGTGTGTGTGTGTGTGTGTGCATCCGTGTGCCTGTGTACACACCTGTGTGTGCCTGTATGCATGTGCACACTTCTGTGTGGGTGAACATCTATTGTGTCCATGCTTGAATACCTGTGTGTGTGTGCATGTGTGTGAGATCTAGAGCTAGTAAGTAGAAAGGCCTTTGGGGAGGGGGGGACACATAAACTTGCCCCCCAGCGACATCCCTCACCCAAGTCAACAAAAGGCAAATGTTATTCAATACAGAGTTGAGTTCAACTCCGCTTGGCGGTGGTGGATATCCAAGCCAACAGGTGTGGTCTGCCGGAAACGATGGGGAGAGAAATGCTTTACTAAGCACTCGATTTAACTCCCATCAGGTAATGGAAGTTGTATAAAAGTACCAACGCTTGTGGATTTAGCTACCCTGACCGCTCCCTGGCTGTTTCCAGGGTACTTCCTAGGGCTTCAGGGTACAGCCTATGTCTCAGTCAGGGTTTGTATTCTTGCACAAAACATCATGACTAAGAAGCAAATTAGGGAGGCAAGGGTTTATTCAGCTTACACTTCCACATTGCTGTTCATCACCAAAGGAAGTGAGGACCGGAACTCAAGCAGGTCAGGAAGCAGGAGCTGATGCAGAGGCCATGGAGGGATGTTCTTTACTGGCTTGCTTCTCTTGGCTTGCTCAGCCTGCTCTCTTATAGAACCCAAGACTACCAGCCCAGGGATGGCACCTCCCACAATGGGATGAGCCACACGCCCCCCCATGATCACTCCTTGAGAAAATGCCTTACAGCTGGATCCCATGGAGGCATTTCCTCAAGGGAGGCTCCTTTCTCTGTGATAACTCCAGCTTATGTCAAGTGGACACACAAAACCAGCCAACACAGTCTGTGTCAACTGCTGTCACTGCGCTGTGATGACCCCAAGGGAGGAAAGATTTACTGTGCCTCACAGAACCTTCCAGTGTGTGAAGATGGAGACGTCACAGTGGATCTACTCAGTTTATGGTGGTGGGAGCTTGTGGCAGAGACATTATGTTCTATATTTTTCTTCTGTGTGTGCATGTGTTCATGCCTCTGTGTGTGTGTGTGTGTGTGTGTGCCCACAGAGGCCAGAAGAAGCAGATCTGGAATTGCAGGTGGTTGCTAGAGGCCTAACGTAAGTGCTGGGGGCACAACTCAGGTCCTTTGGAAGAGCAGAATGCACCCCTAACCACTGAGCTATCTCTTCAGTCCTAGAGAGGCATTTCTTATATCATAGTGCATCTGCAAGCAGAGAATGATGGAACAGGAAGTGAGTGCTAGAAATCATTTTTCAAGTCCTGCCCTGAATAGCCCACTGCTGCAAGCTGACCCCCATCTCCCAAAGACTCCAGAGCTCCCCAAAATATCACCACCAACTGGAGAACTGGATTTCAAAACAGTTAACCCATCAGTGGAGGCATTTCACATTCAAATTACAACTCTCCTTTTTATTTAAAAAACGCAAAACGGGGTTCGCATCCATGCGAATATGAACATTTTCAAGTCTCC
This sequence comes from Mus caroli, assembly GCF_978045245.1. Taxonomy (NCBI): domain Eukaryota; kingdom Metazoa; phylum Chordata; class Mammalia; order Rodentia; family Muridae; genus Mus; species Mus caroli. The sequence goes on from NW_028227275.1 coordinate 16,946,420, forward strand.
ACCATAGAAGTCAGTGGTTAGACCAGAAAGCAAAACAAAACTCGGCCTGCACAGTGACTGGGTGAGCCCCTGCCACAATGCCAGCTTCTGGGGCAGGGGCAGCGGCCTGGGCTGCCCCTCAGTGACCTTCTCTTCAAGGCCAAGGAGAGGCCTGAAGCTGCTGGGTTCCTGCCCATCTTCGTGTAAACGCCAAGTGTGTCAAAGGCTTTTCTGCAGCTCCACTTTCTCTGCAGAGCTTGCTGTGGTACACAAAGAAGGATGGGAGTGGGGTCTAAGATGGACCGCTGTGGCTCTGTAAGATCCCCTGGCAGGGGAAAGAGGACTCCTCCCACACTTCAGAGGGACTCCAATTGAGCTTGCCTTGCACAGCTCCACCGTGTACAGCTGCCCCAGGGATGGCTCCTGGGCCTTTGCCAAGAGTCGGCAAATGTTAGGCTTGTGCTAATGTAAGATTTTGATAATTATTTAATATAAGGACTATCTTTAAAATGGACACACCTCTTTTTCTTTGTTGTTTGCAGTGTTGAGGATTGAACCAGGATCTCATGAATGCCAGACAAACACTCCATCACTGGGCTGCATTGCATCTCCAGACCTTTGGCTTTAAGGAAAACAAAACAAAACAAAACTACTATCTATCTATCTACCTTCTATCTATCTATCTATCTATCTATCTATCTATCTATCTATCTATCTCTGTGTGTATATGAATGGGGGCGGTGCCTGTGTTTGTGTGTGCACATGGAAGCCAGAAGTCAGTCAGCTGTTCTCCTCAGTTACTCTCTGTGTGTTCCTTTCCAGGCAAGGTCTCCCCCTGAGCCACCTTTTTGGCCTAGGCTGGAAGCCAGAAAGCCCCAGTGATCTTCCTGCCTCTGTCCCCTTTTGAGCTGGGGTTATAGGTTTGTGTAGGGCCCCCATCTTGTCACATGAGCTCTGGGATCCAAAATTGTGTCCTCAAGATTTTAATCACTGAGGCATCACCACCCTCCCTTCTAAAATAACTGGACAATATGCGTTTATATTGCTACACTAGAATTCACAGGGATCATGGTGACTTCAGACTCCAGCCGCAAAGCTCACCTTCAGGAGGCTCAAGCAGGAGAAGTGCCATGAATTCAAGGCCAGCCTGGCCTACACAGTGAGTTCAAGACCAGCCTCGGCTACATAGTGAGAACTTATCTCAAGAAACAAAAATTATATAAGACAATTCATATGAAAATAGTTTCAGAATAGTTTATAGGGCTGACTCCCCCTGATGAAGAACACAGACAGTGCTCCACACTCCCAAGTTTTTCTTTTGACCTCTTCTTGAGAGAAATCTTTCTTTGGCTCCAGTCTCCACTGGAGTAGGTCCCACTTCCTGTGTGTCTTCCAGTGTCCTACTCCCCCAAAAGTCCACACTAGCTGCCATTGTTACCAGAATTATTGAAGGTTAAAGCCTTGACCTCAAGCCCCAATAAATCAGGTTCACATACCCATCCTTAATAATCCAGGTAAATAAACACGATACAGGCAGGAAAGGAGCCTTGTGGCTTTGTCACTGAGAGTTCCTGGTCACCAAGTGAGACTGGGACACCAGGTCCCTTCAGCTCTTAGTCTCATTCATAAATGGATTTGAGAATGGACTGGAAGCTTGAGAGCGATTTTATTAGAGTTTGAAAGAAAAGAACTTTAAAAAAAATGAAAACTTTAATATATTAAAAAAAAAAGTCTTACAAATAATAACGGGAAATTGGCCATGCAAGAGGAACGGCAAGTGAGCTTTCTGGAAACGGTCCATCGTTTTGCACAGATGCAATGATTGTATGTCAGAGAGGCGCAGCCCTGGCTGGGGGTTCCTCGCGGATTGCTTCTTGCTGCTGCTCTGCCTTCTCATGCTTGTCTTTGCTGAGCTCCTCCTGAATCTGGCATGGTGTGGTTGGTCGTAGGGAGACCCCCACTGCCGACAGTCTGGTGGGATTGCTCCTAAGACACAACCCACTCTACGGGGCAATTTTCCTGCAGATCATTATGACCTCTCATAGACTAATGCTGTTTAAATGGATTCATGATTTTACATAATTCCTGATTTGATTTAAATAGTTTGAGGAAGTTGGGACTAGGGGATAGAACATTTAAAGAGACGGTATAGGTTGATTGACCAGGAAGATATAATAATAAAGTTAAAATTACGAATGGAATGCGCCCGCTCCTTGTAGAATAGCGAGGGCTGCATAGGTTTAAAAGGGACTTCTGTGAGCTTTCATGCATTACAAGCACTTAATTGTACTAGAAAGAAAAATAGGCTTGGGACAAGTTAATAATAATAAAAAAAAATTCGTTCTAGGTTGGGTCTGAGTTCCTGGGCGTTGTGATCTAGGAATGTCATCATAGGCTTTGGTCTGCAACATGAAAGGACAGAGTTATGAACAAAGAGTAGGTCATTCTGAGTGTAAGAACAGAGAACAGGTGGTTAGCCAGTTTAGCTGAACAAGACTTCAAACATTAGATGTAAAATTTATGATGATCTGTTTCTTGATAAATACAAATTGTTGTCAGCTAAGCATAGGGGGAACTCGCTACTATAGACTGGCTTGCTTAAACTTTGTTAATTAATAACAAAAGAAGTATTGCTTTGTGGTTACAATGAATCTGTAGAGAGAAAGACGGGAACTGTTTTGTTAGGTTTGAAGTTTCAAAAGGAGAATATATAGTCAATGATCCTGATGTAATTTCCCTTTGTGCAGTGATCTTAATCAGTTTTTGAACACTATGTCTTTGTGGTGATTGTTTCTGGAGAATATGTAACTTGTGGCTATGAGGTCATCTTTTTTTTTTACACAGAAAATTTTTGTCTTAGCTGGTGTTGAAAGGCTAAGAGAAAAAATAAAAGTGTTGGAGCTTTTTGAAGCTTGCTTCATCCACATTGTGTGCGTGTTGTGTGTGTGTGTGTGTGATTTTTTTTCTTCCTTTTTTGCTGGCCCCAGAGAGTTTTTCACCGGCTCCAGAAAAATTAAGTTTTGTTCCCTCAGAAAAAAACCTGCCTAGTGATTAATTGCCAACTCCACTCCCCTTCTCAGTTTATCTGACCTGTCAAAGCTGGCCGTTGGCAGGAGATCGCATGTACAGGTTAACGTGATCTGGAGTCTACACCTCTCAGTGAACATCTGTGCAGTTAGAATAACCATTCCGAAGCTATGGAGATTCATACTTTTACACTTTCGCTATCAAATATAAATATATATTATATATAAATATAATGCAAATGTATATAATATATAATAGCATTATATATGTATAATATAATGTAAATTTTCATATAATATATAACATGTTACATATTACATACAACATGTAATATATAACATATAATTATAATAGCATTATATAAATATAATATATTATAATATTAAATTATATATATGTATATATTATACACACACACACTAGAACACCAAGGCAGGCTAGCTGGAATTCTCAGCAGCTGCCCAGAGGAGAGGAAAATGGAGGAGAGGGGAAAGCCATGCTGTTTGAGTTAAGCCAGCATGGAGGTCAGCCACATAGTGGTGGGCAGCTGCATGGAGGGGCTTTTCAGAAAGAATAGTGAAGCCCAGAGTGCCAGAACAAGGATGCTTAGCTTCTGGCAGCATCTGAGAGAAGGAGACAGGAGAGAGAAAAAGGAAAAGTCCCATGTCTATACATCAGAAGGATGGTAGACTCAGCCAAACCTTGTGCACAGACTGTTCTAGGGAGTTGGGGAATCTGGGAAGGCAGAGAGAGGATGCTGTTGAAGTGGAAACTTAAAAGGTTCTTTAGAAAGTCGGTTGAATGAAGTTTTGCTGGGGCAAACACGTGACGGAACGTTTAGCTGAAGTGGACACAGGTGAGAGACTAAGGCAGACACATGAAAGAACATTTAGCTGAAGCAGACACAGGTGAGAGACTAAGGCAGACACATGAAGGAACATTTAGCTGAAGCAGACACAGGTGAGAGACTAAGGCAGACACATGAAGGAACATTTAGCTGAAGCAGACACAGGTGAGAGACTAAGGCAGACACATGAAGGAACATTTAGCTGAAGCAGACACAGGATAAAGAATGTTCTGCTAAAGCAACCATGTGAAAGGACATGTGATGAAGGATTCTTTGCTAACAACATGCATGTATTGGCCCACCTTCCATTGCGTAATTGAGCTGCATTTGTCAGGACCCCATAGAGAGAATTGCACCAACAAACTTCTGGTGGTGTGCTGCAGTTTTGTTTTTTTTTTTTTGTCACTTGGGCTGATTGGCAGGGTGATATCAGCTGAGACAGACGCACACTCAGAGGCAAGATATGTAGAGGACGCATGATGTTTAGAGGGTATAAACAGGACCCAGACGGACAGTGACAGAGGCTGAGCTTGGCTTGCTTACAGAGCTAGCTGTGCAACGCTCGTGAGCCTCACATCTTCACTGATCTTCACTTCCCTGAGAGAAGCTCGGCCAAGAACAGATTCTCCTTGTGTTCCTCCTGGTCCCTCCTGCTCACTCAAGCCAAGGCTGAGGCCTGCTTGTCTCTGCTAGGTCAGGTCACCATTGTTGCTAACCTGACTCTACTGAACTGGGCTGCTGGTGTATCTGTGAAGTGTTTGCAAGTGGATGGAGCTGCCACTGCCTGCTAACCTGTGAGCAGATTTCCAGACAACACAGGTAGGAGTTGCTCCAGAGATCCTTTCTAAACAGGTCAACTTCCCCTGTATCCTTTCTTTTCCACTACCTCTGGCGGACACTGAGCAAAAAGGGAGGTTAAAGCATTTAAGAGCAATCACTAAAAATAGGTTTTGAAAAACTTGAAGTTACCCCCATGTCCCTGTAAAGGGATAATTATTCTACTTCCTTCTCAGCAAGAGTTAAGGTAAGCCCACCTTCCTAAGGGATTGGTCAGGTCATGGACCCACCCAACTGGGTTAACTCTTAAGGCATGGCCCTACATAGAAGTAAATTCCATTTTTCACCATAAAAGGGAGCTGGCTCGGCAGGTGAAGTCACCTACTTCATCTGACACCAAGACTGGCAATCATTTCGATCCACAGGACCTACAATGGTGGAAGGGGGAAACAAGCCTTGTAAGTTATCCTCTGACCCCACAGACATTCTGTAGCACACACACCTCCTGCCCCAATAAAGGAACAAATGCGAATTGGAAACAAAAAAAGAAAAAGAAGATTTAGTCACCGTGACTAGATTGGGAAAGACAAATCAGCAAGTGGGTCTTGAAGCTCGCCTTTCAGAGCTCTGACGTGTGACAATGTTTAATTAGGTAGAGGTGAGACATGGTCAGAGCATGGTCCTGCCCCACAGTGGTCCATCCTTGCCTCACTAGTGATGTGGTCTGAGTTGTTAGCACTGTGTGAAAGCTTGGCTGGAGCCAAGGGTCAGCTTTTCCTTCTTCCGGCGGGTGGTTCCTGGGAGAAACTCCAGTGCCTGCTTTAACAATCCAGATAGCGGGAGACACGACACAGTGTCTCGGTAAGTGGTGTCAAGGGTCATTCTCTACATTAGTGGCTACAGCCTTCCTAATGCTACAACCCTTCATTACAGTTCCTCACGAGGTGGTGATTCCCCCCATCCGTAAAATTATTTTTATTGCAATTTCCTAACTGTAATTTTGCTAATGTTATGAGTTGTAATGTAAATGTCTGTGTTTTTCCGATGGTCTTAGGCCACGCCTATTAAAAGCCAATGGATCCCTAAAGAGGTCAAGACCCACAGATTGAGAACACTGCTTTAGCATGTCCCCATTTCTCCCAGACATGTCCCCATTTCTCCCAGGCATGTCCCCATTTCTCCCAGGCATGTCCCCATCCCTCCAGGCATGCTGCTTGTGCTGCCCGGTTTTGTGTGTCCACTTGACACAAGCTGGAGTTATCACAGAGAGGAGGAGCCCCTCTTGAGGAAATGCCTCCATGAGATCCAGCTGTAAGGCATTTTCTCAATCAGGGATCGAGGGTGGGATGGCCCATTGTGGGTGGTACCATCCCTGGGGTGGTGGTTCTGGGTTCTATAAGAGAGCAAGCTGAGCAAGGCAGGGGAAGCAATCCAATAAGCAGCAGCCCCCATGGCCTCTGCCATCATCTCCTCCCTCCAAGTTCCTGCCCTGTGTGAGTTCCAGTCCTGACTTCCTTGGTGATGAACAGCAGTATGGAAGTGTAAGCTGAATTAACCCTTTCCTCCCCAACTTGCTTCTTGGTCATGATGTTTGTGCAGGAACAGAATCCCTGACTGAGACACGGCGGTTACTGTGCTTAACTTCCACTACTTGAATTTGGATTTCTGTCCATGATCCTCCTGAATGCATTTGCTTGACTGATGTTGGCTTTGTTCCTGGTTGCCATAAATTCTCTTTGTTCATAGTCTCATGGGGTCTCACTCCTGATCCCACAATGGCAGGGAGTTGAACTTGTGCATAACCATCCTACACATAACAACATTTATTCTATGAGAGCCCAGCCACTCCCCTTGTGACACAACCTTGCATTCAACTGAGTTTAGGTTTGCCTCTCATGCTCCCGAAGCCCACTGGCATTGGCTCTGGACTTTTCCAACCATTGTCCACCCTCTTGTCTTCATGTTCTTGGCTCCTCCCAGGGCGTCTTCTCTTACTGGAAATGTCTGCCTGTGTCTAAACAGAACCAGATAAAAGGTTGGAGAGGTTGTGGGACTTTGTTTGAAGTTCTGTAAATGCTACAGTCTGAGGGAGATGTAAGAGGCCTGCTGGTTCTTCCTGGCTTTGAAGAATGCTCAAGGTGAAATGACCACAGGCTACATACAATAGGTTGTGACTAGATGAAACTGCCATTTTCCTTGTCCAGTCAGATCTGTTCTTCACCCATCATCCTCTGCTCAAATAGGGGGTTGGGGGGACAGTATGTCCCATGCTGACTAATGTTAGATCTTTGCTCCTCTGAGGCCCAATGTCTTTCTTTCTCTTTCTCTTTTTAACCTTTATTTATTTATTTAATGCATATGAGTGCACTGTCTCTGTCTTCAGACACACCAGAAGAGGGCACTGAATCCCATTACAGATGGTTGTGAGCCATCAGGTGGTTGCTGGGAATTGAACTCAGGACCTCTGGAAGTGCAGTCAGTGCTCTTAACCTCTGAGTCATCTCTCCAGCCCTCAAGTCATTTCTTACATGAGTAGCCAGGGCCAGGCTGTAGTAAACTTTCCGAACTAGAGGAAGTGAAATGTGAACTGCATTTTGGGGGTGGGGGGTGGGGAACAAACTCCACCTGTGTCGAAGATTCTATAAGGCTTGTTGCTGGATTGAAGGCTACAGGAGAACCGGCCGCCCACCCACAGAAGCCTCTTACACAGGCTATAGAAGAAATGGCTATTGCAGCTCCCCCCACCAGCCTTCCCCCCAACCCCGGACACCTGCCTTGCCCGTCTGTGAGTCTATAAATAGGCAAATTGAGCCCCTAGGTGCCCAGCCAGATCCCAGGAGCTGATGAGTGCCAGTTTCACTTCCCGAAGGAAGCCCACTGACTTCAGTTGTCAGACTCTTGAGGTAACAGAGGGCTGTAGCACGCACGCGCACACGCATACAAACCGTGCAATGAAAACCCCTTAGATAAATGTGCCTCTGTTCACTTCCCCCACATCTGCAGACTCTCTTCACTTCCTCCACATCTGCAGATTCACATGTTCCTTGCCTCCAATCCCCTTCCCTGCTCTGCCAGAAACCAAGGGCATCCTAGCTGCAGGCTTCAGGCTTCCTTTGAAACCCCACACACTGCCTTGTTGGCCTGAGTTCTCATCAAAGACCTTACAGTCAGTCAGCCTCAGGATTCCCCTTGAGTCCTGAACTCAACACCCTTCGTTGGTGTGATGTTGGAGAGCTGGGATGTTGTAGGTCTCAATACCCTTTCACTGCCCATCTCTGTGTTTGATCTAACATCCATAGGAAGAAAAATCCTTTTATGAATGCACAGACTCCTGGTTTCCACCAAGCCCCCAACTAAGCCTGCCATTCGACGACATCCAAGACCCGTCATAGGGAATTACCCATTTTGCTTTAAGTCTTTTTTTTAACAATTCCTTTATTTTTTTCTTTAAAAATACTTATTTTATGCATATGGGTGTTTTGACTATATCTATGTGCATCATATGCATGCAGTACCCATGGAGGTCAGAAGTGGGTATCAGGTGCCTTAGGGTTGGAATTACAGAAGCTGTGACTGCCAAGTGGTTTCTGGAAACTGAACCTGGGTCCTCTGGAAGACCCAGTACCAAGTCATAGTACCAAGCCACCCTCTAAACCCAGTGACTCATTACATTAAAAACAGATGCTTGACTGGGGCAGGGGAGTGGGGGCATGCCTCTAATGCCAGATAGAAGGCAGAGACAGGCAGATCTCCAAGTTTGAGCTCAGCCTGGTCTACAGAATGAGTTTCAGGATAGCCAGGGCTACACAGAGATGTTGGGGATTGGTTCTAACACTTTGAATTAATCCAGCCACCAAATGGGTGTCTAAATAATGCTGAAGGTCCTTGTTCCCAACTGTTTTTTTTTTTAAGATTTATTTATTTAGTGCATATGAGTACACTGTAGCTGTCTTCAGACACATAGAAAGGGGCATCAGATCCCATTGCAGATGGTTGTGAGCCACCACGTGGTTGTTGGGAATTGAACTCAGGACCTCTGGAAGAGCAATCAGTGCTCTTAACCACTGAGCCATCTCTCCAAACCACCCCCCCACACACACACACACACTGGTTTTTGGTCCATCAATAAAGAGCTAACAGCCAATGGCTAGGCAGGTAGACTGAGGGGGGACATTTGGATTTGTGCAGGTTACGAACTGGAAGGAGACAGAGAATCACCATGACTCGGGAAGAAGGATGGATGTAAGAGCTGCAGGAGAGAAAGCCAACAGCCATGAAAGAAGTCGGGTAAATGGCCACTGGCCACTTCTCCAATTGGACCTGGGGTAGCAGAGGAAGGAAGATTTAGGAATCTCAGGAGCACCAGAGGGAGTGTTTGCTAGCAGGGGAAGGAAGGTTTAGGAGCACCCAATCGGATTGCTCCTGGGCAAGTGCACACGTGTGACCCACTGGGAGCCGAAGCTGTGTAACTAAACTCATGGCTACACAGAGAAACTTTCTCTCACCGCCACCCACCCCGCCAAACAAAAACAAAAACAAAAAAACAAAACAAGAACAAAACAAAACCCCACTTTTAAAAAGAGTTATTCAATTATTTATCTAATGTCTATATCGGGTGTGAGGCCACAAAGGCCAGAAGTGGGGTGTCATGTCAGATACCCCGGAGCTGGAATTATAGGCTGTTTGTGAGGCATCCAATGTAGGTGCTGAGAACTGAACTCAGGTCCTCTGCAAGAACAGCAAGAGCCCATGCAGTTCCACAGCAATGCAGTTTTAAGACTACTTTAAGGTATGACTTTTGTTCTGTTGCTAAAAAACCTCGAGAAACTGTTACCGGTTAGAGCAGTTGGACGCAACTTAAATCTATGTTCCTGGCTATAGTCACATGTTTGGCTTGAGATAAAAGCTGTTTTCTACATCAAGGGAGGGAAAAGAGGAAGCGAATTGTGTGTGAGAGACCCTCAGGTGCTCACAGTGGGCAGGAAAGTGAACCTCCAAGAGGTGAGAATGAAAACCTGAGTCCAATTGGCATCTTCATCCTGGATCAAACCTCAGGAGTCTGGTGCCAGGGGATTTACTGCCAGCATATTTAAACCCAGTATAATTTGGGGGAAAAAAACGTTTCCTGGTGTAATACAATTCCAGGTACACAAAGAAACATAATTACATTGAAACTCAAGTCAGGGCACACATCATTTCCTCCAAGAAGATAGGTTCTGGAGATGGGCCAAGGGAAGGATCTGACTTGGTGTAGGTCATACAGCTGGTTTAGAACTCATTTGGATTATTAGTCCCCTCTGGTCCTGGTTGTGAGAGCTTAGGGGCCCCTAGCTGTACAGGTCATGTAAAGGTCAGTAGCTATCTCTGGTCTTGGTTGTGGGATTTTGATATGGCCTGACTCAGCAGATAATACGGATTAGCAGGCTGTCAATCACTTCCAATCCCCAGCTTTCTGGACAGAAGAACACGTTTTTTGTCCATTCCTGAGAGGACAATCCTGTGGGTTTAACATTCCTGGTTTCTCTGGAGATCTGTGGGCACAAGGACCTTCACGTTGCGCTCACAACAAATGTGATGGGTGGTAAGTGGCTCAGGACTATTAGACATTCTATTTTTGTTTATTTCTCACAGAATTTTACATGCAAAAGACCTCTTTTTTTTCAGGCTGTACATTCTAGAGAATGACATTTTATCTGAAGTGGAACTTCTACAATGTAAAAAACAACTATTTTTAAGCTACTTCTGTGTCATTTCCCATACTGACAGAGTTGTACGAATACCATCCCTGGCTTCAAAACATTCCCAGAACTTGAAGAAAAACCTTACAATGTAACTAGCCAGGCAGAAATGAAGATATTATGAATAGACCTCAGTCTAACTATTAGACTGTTGAAACAATGAATCTCAGAAATGAGACTTTCTCCAAGAATCTAATGCTGGGAGGAGGAAAGGCCACCAGCCTGAGGGGGACTTAGCTCCTGGAAAGACACTTTACCCGGGGTTAACAATGTGCCAGATCACCTTATGGGATTCTACGGATGATGGAATGGGCCAATGGCAGCAGGACCACACCGTGGCTGAGACTGCTCAGAGTGGATACCCCTAGCCTTCTATTTAAACTTTCATCTTGGACTGGCTGAAGGGATGGCTCAGTAGTTAAGAGCATTTGCTCTTGCAGAGGACCCTGGCTCAAGTCTCAGCACACATGTGGAGGCTCATAACCATTGATTCTTCTGATCTCTGTGGGCCTCAGACACACATGTGGTATGTCTACATACATGTCAGCTAAACATGCATATCCATAAAATAAGCCTTAACATGAGTCTTGCTTCAAGATCTCACAGACACGAGTCTGAGCTACATCTAGCGAGGACTCAGGTTACTGAAGCTAGGGTTGGGGGTGAGCTCGGGGTTGGCACAGAACACAGCTGGACACCAAAATTCTCAGAGCAAAGGAGATGTATTTACCCTAGAAGGATAATTGGGCTACCCCTGGATCAGGCAAAGGCATCAATGGCCAACTGGCACAATGACTTTTTAAGGGCTCTAGCATGGGAAAAGAAGAAAGATGGATGCCCCAGAGAGAGTTGGCGTGGCTGTCTCCGATTGGCTAAGAGGAGGACAAAGGAGGAGGGCACAGCCGAGTCTTCTTCATTTAGTCTGATGAGTTTGAGAAACCAATCCAGACCAACAACACTACTACTATTTTTTGATCTAAACAAAAAACAAAAAGAAGAAAAAAAGAAAAAAGAATATATTCAAATTATTTCCACGATCCATCAAATGTGGTCACTTAATAAAAAACAACTCTAAGCAAGTGTCCAAACTGAAACCCAACAAAACCTCCTGTAACTCGCTGCACTGATAACCCCCCAACCAGGCTCCTTTGATCACCAGGTACAGCAGGATCTCAGGTATAGTGGGACTCTGTGCAGGGCTCTGTGTGAACTCTGGGGCGTAAGAAGGGGGCATGGGACCTTAGTGTGTTGCCAGGGCACCCACAAGGGAATAACTATCAGAGAGTCACACAGTTAGATCTCAGTTTCTTGTTAACAAGTCATTTGAATTGAGCTTTAGAATCTCAAAGCCAGTGTTCCGAATTGAAACATCACTCTCCTACATGGATCTGAAATACACACTTGGGCCATGAATATCCATCTAGACTTATATAGGGATATGCAAGGATCAGATCTAGGGAAACAACATGAAGGGGAAGAAGAGAAAACTGTGCTTGTTGTCCATAGGGTATTTTGGGGGGTGGGGTGGAGTGGGGGTGGGGCTTGCTTGAGGTGAGTGGGGGGGGGGGTCTCACTATGTACGTATGAGACTCCTCCCAATGACTCCTCATTCCACTGTCATCTGGGAGCTCTGGTGCACACAGACTGATGGGAGGCACTGGCCATGCTCCCACACTCTCTGCTCTGATCCACACAGAGGACGGATAACACCCTCTTGCTCAGTGGTGGCTCCCTGGCACAGCGTGAACATTTTGCATTGGTTGGGATTTGAGCTAGCAAGCCCTTCTGAGCCAGAGTAGTTTCTAAGACGGTTTGCTGAACTTTTCTGAAGTCATTCCTGTGACAGAGTTACACAGAGGACTAGGAAGAGTAGAAACAGAAAGGACAGGAAAGTATCCAACAACTTTACTTGTTAGAGACACTGAAAGTCTACGCCCTTGAGCATCGTATCTGAAGGAGAACGGATCACCCTGAATGTACACAAGAGACTGCCTGTTGAGGGAAAGGAGAAAGCTCAGGGAACAAACAGACCTATAGGAGAAAAGAAAACGATGGGGAAATCAAGAATTAGGAAGTTAAGAGACAGGCATCTTTCCTCTGGCGTAAATATAGGCTGGACAGTCATAGAGCAAGAATCCCGGAGAGGCACAAAACTGAGAAAAAACTAATTACTCCTTGAATCCAAGGAGACATTTAGGCTAATGAATAGACAGACCTGCTAGACTCAAACTAGTTTCATTCTGATACTTAGTAACTCAGTAACTTCTGGAGCCCCCACAGCACAATGTATTCTCAGGGCTCGCTCTCTCTTTGCAAAGCTACTTCTACTGAAGTGACTACTGATACTGGCCATTAGACTTTCCTCTCTTCTCAGGGGTGGGAGTTACAGGAAACCCAAGTAGTCCTCTGTTCTAAAGTTTCTGGAACCTTCTCAGAGGACTCAGTGAAACACCTCCCCGCTCTAAGCAATCGTCTACATGTTTTTAGGTTTGACCCAACTTTGCCTACAATCCTTCCAGTTGGGATGTTTGAGGTTGCCATAGTTACCCAGTCACTATGAGAGCAGAACATAAATAACACTGACAACGCAAGGCAGGCAGAAGAGAAGTGTAAAACAGATTGGACGTGTAGCTTGTGGAATCTATGACTTTTCTGTTTTTACCAAGCGGGACACATCTCATCCGAAGCCTTCTTGTTCTGTGGCATAACAATGTTCCTTGTCAACACAGAAAACAACAAACAAACAAACAAACAAAAACCCTGTCTCAGGAGAAATCTCTTTTCCTACTAACTGAATTGTTTTTCCTTTACTTCTGGCCTGGACCAGACTGAGCTGCAGAGACATTCTATTGTGTTCTAGCATGGCCACTTTCCACGGCCATTTCCTGCTCCGCGTCTGGGCTCCGTCTGTGGGAGGTCTTATTTTGGCGAGTACTTCCTACTGCGTCACTTCCTACCTTGATGCTCCCCCTGCTTCTGAGTCACACTCTGCATGCTTTCCCACCTGAGGATTCTCCACCTTTAGCACTTCTATGACAACAGATGCTGTTTTCCCCTTTTTCCTCAGAAAAGCGTGAACTAACAGCTATTAATAAGACATTTCCTGAAAGGTTTTGTTGTACTGATAGCTTTGGACAAATACCTAGGCAGAGAATGGTCCATGATGAAGGTCCTTACTTTGAGACAACAGAAAGGCTGGGAAGCCTTGGGGAGGTTGGCCAAGCACTCACTGGCTGCTTCTTAGAGAAGGAGAAAAGAAAGACAAGCATAGTAGGAATGAAGGGTGGGAATGGGGCTAGAGGACAAAGGGCTCATAAAGGAGAGTTGCCTTGAACATTTGACAAGACTTCGCAGAGCTGGGCAATGATACACCCCTTTAATCCCAACAATTGGGAGGCAAAGGCAGGAAGATCTCTGTGAGTTGGAGGCCAGCCTGGTCTATAGTATAGACAAGAGAGAGAGACAGACAGACAGACAGACAGACAGACAGAGACAGACAGAGACACAGAGATAAGGAGACAGAGAGACCATGTACCCCCCCCCCAAAAAAAAAAAGTTCAGGAGAGGGCTTTGGTAGCATTATTCAGTAGTTAACAGAAAATTAAATGTTGGCCCAGTTGGTTTATGGAACAGAGACCCAGATGACCCCACACTCAGCTACTCTTGTGACTCCCATCTCCAGTTCTCTTAATCCTGGCTAAGACAACAGCCTTAGAAACTTTCTTCCGGTCGTAAGCCAGGCCCAGGGCAGCCATGCAGTCGATGAAGAACGTGGTGAAGTTGATGTGCCAGCGGTACTCACTGACAGAGTAATCGTAGGGGAAGGTGTGATGGTAGTTGTGGAAGCCCTCGCCTGCAACAGAAGCAAGGAGAGCAAACAGGGGGCTCAGTGATTGCTGCTTCCCTTTTGCACACTTCTTAGCTGTTGTGTACCTCATACCTTGAAGAATCCCACTGTTGGGGTGAATAGATGAACCCTCAGTCTTGTAGTCTAATGCAAATAGATGCCCTAGAGGCATCTCAAGAAACCAAGAAACAGGGTCTGCTCACACATGGGTGTCTGAGAGCCTTTGTCAGAGGAAGTTTCTATTGTAAGATAAGAGGATGGGAGAGAAGCTGGGTCTGTGGGAACATATTTTACGATGGAAAATGTCAGGAAAGAGGGCTCCAAGCCCCACAGGGTCTGTGCCTAGGTGCCTGCGGTCAGGGCAGGGCAGAGGATGCAGGTCAGATCTGTAGCTACTTTTCTTAGATGGAGTAAACCCCACTGTCCCCATGAACTGCTGTTCTCTGTAAGGTGGAGGTTTCAACAGGGTACATAACAACCACCTTTTTTTTTTTTTTTTTTTTTTTGAGATAAGGATTCTCTGTGTCCTGCCTGTCCTAGAACTTGCTCTGTAGACCAGGCTGTCCTCGAACTCACTCCACCTACCTCTCTGCCTTCCTGCCTCCCGAGTGCTGGGATTACAGGCATGCACCCCTACAACCTGACACAGCCACCAGATTTTACAGGAAGTAGTCCAGGCCGGTGCCAGGCATTTCCTTAGCCAATCCTGACTCACTGGAGACTGCTCTGGCTGCTAATTCTCTGAACGTTGACCTTGGGGTGGGAGAGACACTAAGAAAACAGAACTCTGAAAGTACTCAGACATCCCTTTAACACTTGAGATTCTGTGACTCTCCTCGGATGAGCCTCTTGCGGGATTAAGAACAGAAATCTGCATCCCCATACCCTGTAACCAGTTTGCTGTTTTCCTGTTGGCCGCATGGCTCTTTCTTCTGAACTGATTTCAACAATACTGATCCTGTCCAGGTTGAGGTAAAGACAGTGAATAAGAAAAATCATTGATCCCTGAAGATAAAAACACTCCTAGAGAAAGTCAGAAGAGCAAGAAGAACATTAAGAGCCAGAGAAGTAGGGGAAGAGGGCGAGCATTATGTAATGCTGACTTCCGGGCACAGCATGGCTTTAGCGATCTTGAAATCTTGTGTGACATTTAAAACAGAATCCACTCATATTCATTCTCTCTCTCTCTCTCTCTCTCTCTCTCTCTCTCTCTCTCTCTCTCTCTCTCTCTCTCTCTCTCTCTCCCTCCCTCCCTCTCTCCTCCCTCCCTCCCTCCCTCCCTCCCTCCTTCCCTCCCTCTCTGTCCCCCTTCCTCCCTCCCTTTCTCCCTTCCTCTCCTCCTTCTCTTCCCCTTTTTTCTCTCTCTTTCATACACACACACACACACAAAACACACAACACACAACACACAACAAGGGATGGCAAGAGGGAGAGAGGAGAGAAAAGGGAGACTCGGCTCTACGGGTAACGGCTAGGACAGGAAGAGATCACTCAGGAAAGCAATGGAGAATAATAATCTTTATCAAACAGCATGAGCGTATGACTATGGGACGGGTAATTAAATGAAATAAAACCTTTGGCATTCAAGGATGAGGTGATGGGGCTAGAAGAACAGATGTAGGGAGTAGAGTAACATCGATGATGAAGCCAGAGGCTGGTAGCCACTTCAAGTTCATAAGGACTCATTGTATAGACTCTGCTTACTGGTTCAGGACACACACCGGCCTATGTTACTCCATTTCTATGAAAATCTCCAAATTTTACAGCATAGGTGGTGGGGTTTGGGTTTTTTTTGTTTTTGTTTTTGTTTTTTGTTTGGTTTTTAAATACAGTCAAATTAAGAGTGTGTGTAATGGTGGCAAGTACCTAAAAGCTGGAGACAGATCCAGGAAACTACAGTGGTGTGGCACAATTAAGGATAACCGAACTAAGTAATCGTCATTTTCTTCCCGCTATGTAGCAGGCTTACATATATAAAACACTATGATGTATAGGCCTTTCTTTCCATCGACGTTACTGCTCTATTCTGCATCTCCTGCCCTTAGGAAGATGCAACCTAACTCAGAAGCAACTGGGAAAGGAGAACTTAAAAGGACCCAGTCACATTTGGTGATGGTTTGGGAAATTAAGATCAACAGATCAGCCCTCTTCTGGTGGAAACCTATGCTCCAACGCAATCCTAAAAGTAGATTCTAGTCTGGCCGCTCTGACTTAGCCTTAATGCCTAATCAACAGCCTGCCTCATGCACTCTTGATTCGAGCTGAGGACTTACCTAAAGATGCCATTGAAACGAAGGGATTCTCCCGGGCGCCAATGCCCCTGTCATAGGGCCGGTATCCGTAGAGGTGGGCCGCACTGTTCACCAGCCAAGTGAAGTTTAGAAGCACAGCATACCGCAGGAAATTCGAGACACATAAGCTGTGTTGAAAAGTTTCACCCCACAAGTACCAAGGTACCAGTGTGGGCAAGATGATGAAAATGAGCATGACAGCTAGCTTGTAGTACCTGCGTGAAGAGATCACATACTGAATCTGGGTAGAGGGACCACAGGCAAACTTGAGAAGGCCACGTTTACTGGGCTGCGCTGTCTTTTCTCCTACACTATGAATACAAGAGGGGTATATGTTCTCTCACTCTTAAACACACACACACACACACACGTGAGTGCTTTGCTGTGTGTATGTATGTGTATCACATGTGTGCAGGTGTCCAAAATGATCAGAAGGCAGCACTGAATTGCCTGGAACTAGATTTACAAGTTCTGAGCTATCATGTAGGCTCTGAGAATCGAACTCAGGACCTCTGGAAGAGCAGCCATTGCTCTTTCCCACTGAGCCATCTCTCTGAGTCCTTATCTCAATCTTTAGATGGGGAACACTGCTGGAATGTGGGTTAGAATGTGTGTCTGTTGACTAGAAATCCATTCTTTCTTCTCACCAAGTGGAAGGCCACGTTGGCCGAAGAGGTTGGGATCAAAGCATGAACTCATCCGCTAACTTTAGCTGCCTGGGGCCCTGTCCAGCTGCCTTTGGGATCCTTTCTTTCTTGAGTCTGCCTCCATCTTTGACACAGAGTGTGTGACAAGTGTTCGTTTCCATGGCTAATGCTCAACGTCTGCTCTGCTTCCCAGGAGGCACACTGAGTGCCCCCTTGGCTGTTTGGTGGACCAAGGACAGGGACTGAGGTGTATATTCTACAAGCCAAAGCAGACCTGGTCACCAGGTTCTCCCAGCATCTCTCAGTCCCTACCTGGCATACTCTGCCCCCAACCTGAACTTTGCAACTTTGCAGCCCAGTCCCTTCCCCAGAGGATCTTCCCTATATAATCCAGACATTTTTATACTCTCTCTCTCTCTCTCCTCCTCCTCCTCCTTCTTCTTTCTGCACACGTACCTTCTCTCTTTCTCCCCACCCCCAACCATGGTGACTCCCCTCGCCTCAATCCTTGGGGCCAGTGAACTTGCCCACTGAGAGCAGCTTCCCAATAAGCCTGACTTCAATATAATCTAACCTGGCTTCAATTGGCTCACTTCTCCGGCAGCAGAGAAATAACCTGTCACTGCCTGCCTCCAGTTCTCTGCCCCTTTGGAGGCTTTACTCAGTCTTTAACACTGCAAGGATTTGATCGAGGTCTGTCAAACAGTCTGATATTCAACCTGCACTGACATTGTCCACATCCTACTCCTTCCCTTTTGCACTCTTACCTCTGCATCCCTGGCCTGGGTCTTCCATATCTAACATGTTTCTCTGACCTTTACCTGTCAATCAAGGGCTCCTTTTTCACCTGTATTTGGACAGCATCTCTGAAACATATCTCTTCTCCATGATGCTAAGAGATCTCCTTCAAGAAGGCTTTAGCTAGTCTCAAGTGTTGTGTTTGTGTTGTCTCTGTGTTCTCTCTCTCTCTCTCTCTCTCTCTCTCTCTCTCTCTCTCTCACACACACACACACACACACACACACACCAGAATCACTGTTGTTTTGCAAGCTGCTTTTTCAACAGCTCTTCCCAGCAGTCTTGGGCTGCATGAATGCACGAACCTTTCCCAGAGTAGACAGTATTCGGCTTTGATTCTGGTTATTTGCATACCTGCCTAGGATACAGGCCTTTCGAAGAAAAGGACCCCGTTGCTTCTCCTATTATGTCCATGACAGTTCTAGGTCAGTGAACATGTGTTGCATTTATGAAAATATCTCAGAGAGAAAGGAACATAGCAATAATCTGTAATTATGGGCCTGTGAGACATTAGAGAACTGTGTTTTAAAACGATTGTGAGCATGCAAACAGAGCAAAAGACTTCAGCTCTTATTTAATGTGCTCTATTAGAAAAAGTGGGATTCCCCAAACCCCAGGTGCCCTGGGTTCCACCCCCAACCC
Source organism: Mus caroli (assembly GCF_978045245.1). Classification (NCBI taxonomy): domain Eukaryota; kingdom Metazoa; phylum Chordata; class Mammalia; order Rodentia; family Muridae; genus Mus; species Mus caroli. The sequence continues at coordinate 16,965,013 of NW_028227275.1, forward strand.
CCACCCCATCCCTCACCTCCTCTGGAACATCACCAGCTTCTCGGCTTTCAGGTCAGACATGTCCAGGTTTTTGCCCTTCTCTTTGACAGCCGGGTGTTTGCGCACAAGCAGCCAACCCACGTGAGAGAAGAAGAAGCCACGGCGGGAATTGTGAGGGTCGGCGTGTGTTTCTGAGAACTTGTGGTGGGCGCGGTGATCTCGGGCCCACTCATACACATCATTCTGGAGGCACAGGAAAGAGGAACCCAGTATTGAGAGGCCCTTCAAGATGAATGCAAGGGTCTAGATGTCTGCAAGGGCCTGGGACTCTCAGCCCAACTCACAAAACCCTCAGGACTCTGACCCAAAGGAGTCCTCGTTGAGCCCTCTCTCCTGCACACTTGTCAGAAAGCAACTACAGTCCCAGGTCCAGGAATGGTACTCATGCTGCCTTAGGATGTGTGATGGGGAGATGGCACATGGAGGAGAGGGACAATGAGGTTCACAAGCCCAACGTGGAAGGCGGCAAGCAAGGAACATGAGTTTTTGGAGAAAGGAATGTGAGGCAGGAGCCTCACAGAATACTTAGTCACTGGGTGCAGAGACTGTGAAGTAAGGTTCCCCCAGGAACATGGATTCTGCTCTGTCAAAAAGGTACAGGGATAGTCACCCTGACGCCTTTACAAATGACAGCTTAGCCAGCCCAGTGTCAGGGCCAGGGTGTAACTCGTGATCCTCGTCCCTCTCCCAAGCGCCCTCTGGTTTATTTGTGACTCTATCCTTTCAAAACTGCTCCAATGTCTCTTTTTGGTTTTGTCCCACTAGGACATCAGGAGCCTTTGAGGAATAAGTTGTTGGGTAGAAATGATTAGCACATGAGGTGATGAGCATCTTAAGCCATGCCAAGACAGAGGGACTGGTTTGATGTCCTCTTACTGCAGGGTAAGCCCCATCCCATGAGCTAGCCTGAGCTCACTGCTGAAGTCTAACAGCAATAACCGATCCCTATTACTTTTCGCTGTCCTGGAACTCACCCTATAGACCAGGCTGGCCTCGAACTCAGAAATCTGCCTACCTCTGCCTCCCAAGTGCTAGGATTAAAGGCATGCGCCACCACCGCCCAGTTTTTTTCTGTTTTCTAACTTTTTGCCTCAGCAAACTTCAACCGTTGACTTGCCCAGCATGGCAGTCATGCCTAGACCACAGTGTTTACCTGTCTAACCTCTTCGTGACCACGTGCAAAATGGGGCTTGATCTCTTAGGAAAGGTATTTTGAGGATTTAATGAGTTCATCTATGTCACAAACACCAGTGAAGTGTAACATGGGGACCTTGGGGAAAACAGTGACCCTCTAGCCAGCAAGTCCTCCAATGAACTGTTTCCCATCCCGGTGACTCCCATGCTATGTGAACCTCAGCATCAAGCATGCACTTGTGGTGGCTGTCCTATTGGCTCCTCTTGGGGTGCTGACTTGCTTCACACTGCCCCCAGCCCTCACAGAGTAGACACAGAGCCTCTGTGAGCAGCCTCTTACCTGGAAAGCCATGGTGTTGGCCATGATGAGGAAGATGCGTAGGGGCAGCCTTGCTTTATAGGTTCGGTGGCTCCACAAGCGATGAGCTCCGGCTGTGATACCCAAACCGGCAACCACGTTGTAGAATACTCCTGTCAGGAGACAAGGGTGTGAGGACCCTTGGCTGACTCTCTACTTTGCTTCAGAGGTTAGTGAGAATCCTTTCCCAGAACCCTGAGATGCCTTGGGGTTTTGTTTGTTTGTTTGTTTTTTATGATTTATTTATTTTATGTATATGAGTGCACTGTGGCCATTTTCAGACACACCAGAAGAAGGCATCAGATCCCATTACAGAGGGTTGTGAGCCACCATGTGGTTGCTGGGAATTAAACTCAGGATCTCTGGAAGAGAAACCAGTGTTTTTAACCACTGAGCCATCTCTCTAGCCCATGCCTTGGTCTTCATATCTTGTGGCTTTGAACACTTGAATAGTTGCATTATGTATCTGTCTGTCTGTCTGTCTGTCTGTCTATCTACCTATCTATTTAGAGATGGAGGTAAGCAAAGAAGCCCCAGAAATCAAGGCAGACAACTGTCTGTCTGCAGGAGGCAGTACCCTGAGCCTACCAACCATGACCTTCCTTTGATCTTAGTTGTTCAGGGTCACAGATTAGCCCTCAGTGGCTTGAAAAATAGCAACCAGAGCAATTTGGTTCGATCAGTTACAACAACCTCCAAATTTTAAGAGCTCACAGGCCTGTGCCAATTCACCAGCTGGACCATTTTGATATGATGGCAGACACATGCTTGTATGAGGGCGAGTCAGCCCTGCACAGAACTACATTCTTACAGTGGCTTGAGCCTTACCAAGAATATTAATATTTTCATAATCACTGGACACCCTGGGTGTGATTCTGCTACATCTTGAAGAATTTGATCATACAGGAAGGCTAAGTTTTTCCCCAGAATCATGCTGTAGCCAGGGACTGAAGCCCAGTTTCCTATAAATAAGGCACTGGTCCAGCCCCACCATCCACCCCCAAGATCTTCACTGAGATCTCAAACCTCTCCTCTGCCCTGTCTCTGTCAATCTGGATGCTCACTGCCAGTACAACACTGGGTAGTGCTTAAAGCTGGCAGCTGGTAGTGCCTATATTAGGGTGAGTTGTCTCTGTTACATTTGTATCCTGGACTAAGGATAGGTGCCATCAAAGGTCTGGGAGGTGCAGCTGTTAATAGAGAAGGAAACAAACTACCCTTACTCTGTCCCCTGACTAAGGCTATGCCTGTGAGGGCTTAGAGGAGACATTCAACCATGCTTCGCTCCTATGGGAGGCTGGAAACCATGGCCCCTGGGAGGCCACAGAGCATAGTTCAGCTTGAAGTCAAAATACATTGTATAAACTCTCTTGTGTTCTTCTAGAGCCAGAAGTAACAGTTTCCCAAACAGCATCTCCCCTCTCCTGCCCCATACCATTCCTTTTTGGGCTTCCCACAAAGACCACAGAGCCAGTGTGCAGGCACGGAAGGTTCTGCCCATGTTCTCTCTGAGTTGGGACCAGACCCAAGTGATTTTCTGCTTCTAGATGTATTTAGATTGAGCTCCTCCCACTTATCCAAGCTGACCCAGAACCGCAGGGGAGCCAGGATCCTGCAATCACAGGAGAAAAGAAAGAGCTTTGGCCAGATCAGAGGCCCTCAGTGGAACACCCAAAAGTGTCAGTTTTTTGTCACAGGTGTCTCTAGGACATTGGCTTTGAAAACACTCAGAGTATGCACAAGGGAATTGAGACAAGAGCCCTGTTACTGTGTGGCCTCTTTCTCAACCCCATGACTGTCAAATAGACATCTCAGTTCAAATAGATGGCTCAGTTCAAATAGATTAGTTCCATGACCTCCAGACAAGGTCTGTTTGTGTCCCAGGTACATTAAGCAACAACTTTTAGCACTGTTCTAAGACGTGAGCAGGAGAGTTTTCCTCTTTTAGCACTCCATGTCAGTATCCCCGCAGGGTAGAAGGCTCTCAGAGTATCCAAGTTAGGAGAATACTGGAAAAGCACACAACTAGCCCAAGGACCATGGCATGGCCTTCCTAATCACAGCAAACTCTGTTGCGCCCCTCCCACCCCCAAACTTGGTACCTGGAAAAACTGTAGTCCTGAAAAAAAGAGTTTTTCCTCAGTTGTATTTTCCCTGGCACCTACAGAACTTTTAAGGTAATGCAGAGCTCACCTGCTGCAGGTACTAAGAGACGGAGGGCAGGGGTGGCCAACACCAGCAGCCAACTTCTACATCACTACCCTCTAGAGGCAGCTACCAGAAAGTCTTCTGTCTTCCAGAGAGCGATCTCTGGCTCATCATTCCTCAGAAGGCAGCAAGGAACCCTGGCCTGCTCCTCTTTCCCTGATTTAAGAATTGGGAGTCAGAGGCAAATCTACCTGAAAACACACATGTGGGTCCAGGGGCCAGCCCTGCATCAGCACATACCCACAGATCCCCAAGGAGCTGAGCTAGGTAAGAGACACAGTGGCAACCTTCTTTCTTGTTACAACAGTCTGAAGGCCAGGGTTTCTCAGTCTCTGAGCCTGGCTATTTTGGGCAAGGGGAGGTGGAGGTATGGAGGAAAGAGCAGAAAGTTCTGGGCCCTTTGTCCTACATGGTATTCAGAGACAAGAGCAGGAACTGGCTGGCCAGGGAATGAATGGAATGTCACCCAGAGAGTAGCCGCTGGAATGTCACCCCCCCCCTCTATTTTTGTCATTTTAAGAACATCTTGCTGACTGACAGGAGCAGCAGAACTATACACCAGTGTACTTGGATCGTGTGGGATCCTGCCTCATCTTTCTCTGGGGCAAACAAGCCTGTCCCGGTCAGAATCACATACAAATATTTTTTGTTGGTAATCCCATTTTATTCCTTCTTCTCCAGTGATCCCCTCTGAATAGTATGACTTTACTCTGTCTCCTGACTAAGCAAATAGCCCCTCATCAAGCCCCCATGCCTCTCAGCAAGGGCTCTAGTTTTCCTGTGGCAGGCAATGCTAAGTCAGAAAGCTTTTTGGACAGAAAAGCTCTTTAGGAGACTGTCAATCCTTTGTCATACAGTTATCTCTCCACCTTTCATAAGCTTTAGCATCCAAGCTAAAGAACCCCCCAGAACTGATACTCTTGTACCCTAATCCCACAAGGCTCTGTTCCCTGTCTAGTTATCAGTATCTCAGAAAGTGGAGAGAAAATTTGAAAAATCTGGACAGAGAGCGGCTACTTTTCAGAATCAGAGTCTACCTTATTAAAGAGTTGGGGGCGGGGGAGACATGGGGTGCTGGCCCAGGACGGAGGGAGATTACCCAAGAGCCAGGTGTAGACCTTGCAGGAGGGAACCAGTGTGATCCCATACAGGGCACCCACGTGCAGCAGGGCCATGAAGATGATGTTCCTCCAGACGTACTCCAGCTTGGGTGGGGGCCCCTCCTCATTCTGGTAGCTGGGGTCATACAGATCATCTTTTATTTCAGGCCGGATGTCTTCTGCCTGGAGGGGCATCTTCTCTTCTCCATCCTGCTGTCTCCGGGAGTGGGGTTCCATGATGTTGGTAGTGCAACACCTGCTGGAGATCTTCAACGGGAGGAAATGAAAATCAAAATACATAGGACAGCAAGGGGGGAGGGTCCTCCTATAATACAGCCAAGGCAGTAGAGGCAGAAACCCCAGTGCCCTGGAAGACAGAGTACAGATGTGCTAGATAGAGCAGAGAAAACTTCCCAGAAACTACCTAGAATGTGTTGACAATAAAACCTCACAGTGAAGGGGCAGGAAGGGGGAATCAAACATTCGTACCTCAAGCAACATACAAAGGAAAATGCATGTGCATGCAGAAAGGTATTGGCTGGACGGGAGCTTTCTTTCCTTTAAAGTCAACTGGCAACATAAATGCCACATCCCTCACTTGAAGGTCATACAAATCCAAAAAGATATCTGAGATGTCTCTGTAGCTCTCAGCTCTGGCCTCTCCCCAGTCAGCACAGTTCCACCTGGTACCAAAGATCCTGTGCTTTAGGGGGTCATTGATGAAAAGCTGACCTCTTGTGGCAAGTGGGCCGTCATCTTGCTCCTTGGAGGCCTAGATCCTCTTGTGAAGGCAGAGAGAGCAGGGTCCAGGTCTGCAGCGACTGAGGATCGGTGAAGCGTTGAGTCCAGAGCCCACTGTGCGCTGTGCGTACTGCACTGATGCCTGGCTAACTGTGCAGGTGTCACCAGTCAGTCCTGCTGTGTGTGGTTGTTTCCAGGCATGGGATTTAAAGGGTATGTAGAGCTGGCACTTGGTGACTGTGTCTGGTATTTGTTCAGATGTGCTTCATGACTGCCAACAAGGGATAAAGAATTCAGAGCTGGCTAGTCAAGGCAGCCCCATGAGGAAATAAAGGTTGAAGGCGAGAGAGGGGAGGACAGCCAGCAAAGCTCACATTCACCTAAGGCAAGGCTGTGGGATGCTGCACACACTAAGAGAGAGCCACCTTTGTTCCCATTTCTAGACAGATGGAGTATTCTCAGAACTCTGGCAAGCTCTGAGCAGGGGAATTTGTTACTCTTCCCGGCTCTGGCATCCAGAAATCTGCTATCTCGCTGGCAGACAGCCCTCTGTGCCAACCTCCTCCGTTTCATCTCTGTGGACCCTGGGTCTCTGCCAGCATCTTGACTGGAGGAAGCTGGGGTCCAGTTCTCAAGCTTCATAGAGGGTAGAAAATGTCCTCAACGTGGGAGAAGACTGAATCTGGGGGTGGGGGGGTGGGAGTCAAGTCCAAGCCCAGGACTAACACAGGTGCTTGGCAAATGTGTCACACTGGGGCAGTTGCACAGTGGGGACAGCTCATCGGTGTCCACCACAATTCCACCTTCTCTTTCCACTCACCAGGTGTGGTGGGGGTAGGGGGGGACTGGCCTCCACCCCCAGATCTCGAGACAAGAGCAGGTGCATAGCCCGCCTTCTTACTTAGCATCTCAAGCCAGTGGCGGCTCTTCCCCACCCACCTGCCCAGGATGTTCAGCAGAATCGCAGAATGGTCTGACCAGCTCACACACACAGTCACACGCACAGGGCTGAGTGTCTGAGCCCACGCTCAGTCATAGGACTCGTTTCACAGGGGACAACCACCTCCAGACATTAGCATTTAATTACTTCCCTATGTTCCTGCCCCCGGAACATCTGCTGCAGGCAGGGAGGTCTGAAGATTCTCCCATCAGGTTGGGAATTGGGAGTCTTCTATAAGGGAAAAGTGGGAACCTCAGACAGGTGTTTACAGGCAGCAGAGGTGCAAAGGTTTGCCTGTGAAATAAGAAGACTGAGCTGGTAACGAGTGACTTTTTAAAAAAGCTAATACTAACTTTTTAAAAAGTCTCCCTGTGACCCATGACCTGTGGTTTTAAGGAGAAGGAAGTGGAGATATAGAGAGCTCAGATAATTTGCCTGTGGTCCCAGGAGCCAGTGACTTACAGAGCTAGAAACTGATCATAGTAGGCAAGATGCCAGAGCCCAGGCTCAAACCCTGCTCGGAAACGATGCTGGCCTAGAGTCCCAAGACAAAAGGACTTCACAGGCCATCTTCAGTAGATTCACAGCAGGATGAGGAAGCTCAAACTTCAGGGATTTGCATTCACTAGGTCTCCTGAGACAGACATCTCCCCTGTACACTCCCCTCCCACAAAGGAGACTATATGAGGGCAAGCATGACCAACTTCTCCCTCTGTGAAAGCTTCCTTGGCCCCTCCATCCTCTCCCCCTCTCATCAAACAGCGAGGGACCCCACAGTCCTTTTGGCTCCCCACATACTTTGCTTTGCTTTGACCCCACAATTTTATTTTAACAGCCATATGGAGAATTGTTTGCACTGGGCATGGTGGTGTACATTTTTCATCCCAGCACTTGGGAGGCAGAGGCAGGTGGATCTCTATGAGTTTGAGGCCAGCCTGGTCTACATAGTGAGCTCCAGGACAGCCAGGACTATAGACAGAAACCTTGTCTGAAAAAACAAACAAACAAACAAAAACAAAACAAAAACCGGTTTGCAAGTCCATCTCACGGGTAAACCATCAGCCTTCCTCATGGCAGAAACCCTGCCTGACCTTTCCTTGGTTTCTCTAGTGCATTATGGAATTTCTTACAAACATTAATTATTCAGTGATCACTTCCCAGAAGAGAGATAAGTTACGGGATATGAGGAGGGACCAGTGGGGACCATGATTTGCTTGAAATGAAATTTGTAAATGCGAGCTAGAGGAACCCCCCTACCGAAGTTGTAAAAGTAGGCATGGCATTATCTACTGCTGGCTAGGAAGCAGAGAAATAGAGACTCGAAGGGCACTTATGAGCCTGGAAGTTGCCCAACTGTTCTGAAGAACAATCTATCGGCACTCAATAAAATCAAATGTGTGCATCTATCATCTTCGAAATTTCCGATCCCGAGAAACTGTTTTCTTCAGTGACTTTCGTCAGGGCAGATTTTTGTGTCTTTTGTTTTTGTGTACTTCTGGCTCTATGGGGGATCAAATTCATAACCTGGTACATACCAGGCAAGTTCTGTACCACTGAGCTACATTCCCCAGCCCTGGGTTGTTTCTTGAAAGGTTTCACTATGTAGTTAAGACTGGCTTGGAATATCGTACCCCTCTGCCTCAGCTAGAGTAGCTGGGGATTGCATGGGTTTTGTTTTAAGGAAAGAGCCTTCTGACACTCCAACACACAGTTGGAGATAGATGATGGGCAAATAGGTCAGACAATTCAGTCTCACATGTTGTCAGGCCTGTGCTCTAATCCCAGCATTTGGGAGGCTGAAGGAGGATGACCAACTTGAGGACATCCTGGGTGATGAAGCCAGACTCTGTTTCAAAAACAAAAATTAAAATCCTCTTCAGCGCTTGGGAGGCAGAGGCAGTTGGGTTTCTATGACTTTGAGGCCAGCCTGGTCTACTCAATGAGTTCCCAGCCAGTCTGAGCTACAGGGTGAGAATCTATCTCAAAACAACAACAAACAAAATCCGTTTTCATCATATTTGCAAAAAGGTCTAAGCTAAAAATTCTCACACACTGAGGGATGCTCTCAGTGAGGGAACAGAACACTTGAACCCAGAGCCTGCATGTGTACGTTTTGAAAGATCTCTACAATCAACATCCTTCCTTTTCAAGAACACTGAACTAAAATGAGCCAGGGTCTGTTAAGAGAGCAGGACCTCAGACCTGGGTTCGAGTATGACCCAGTTATACAGCCTACAGCCTTATAGGGTGGGGATGCCTGTCTTTAGAATTCGGGATCTTTGTGAGAATCTGTGAGCTACTCAGGTACACAGAAGGCAGGTAAAGGACATCTGATCTGAATTGAAGTTTCCTTGGCTCATTTTATACATGCATTCTCAGTTTTTCACTTAACACATGGAAATCAAGCAACCATGGAGGGGTAGAAGCGGCCGGCAATGGAGACACGTAGGCTAAGTTAATTATTCATCAAAGTTTAAAAACATCAACTAGGGGCTGGGCACATAGCTCAGTGGATAAACATGAGGACCTGAGTCCAGATCCACATACAAAACAAGAAGGGATAGGGCAGGCCTCTACTCCCAGGCCATGAAAGCCTGGGAAAGAGGGAGAAGGATGCTGGGGTGTGTGGCCTGCCAGCCAAGCAAGCCAATCTGTGAGCACAGGCTCAATAAAAGACTGTTTCAAAACCAAGGTGAAGGGCAGTCAAGGACACGCCCAGATACACACAGAGACACCTTTTCACTTCACTTTGTCCCCCTCCGTGGGGATAAAGGACAAAGGCACTTTCAGCTACGGCCTTTTATACATAATATTACCCTTCATTTTATGAAATCTACAATGACTCCCCCTTTCCCTCATTAGCTATGCTATTGGCTCTGATTGAAAGGAAGTCTATGACATAACCAAGGAAACTGGAAGACAAAATTAGAAGATCAGCAGATCAGGCTGGCCTTGAACTCACAGAGATCCACCTGCCTCTGCTTCCCCAGTGCTGGGATTAAAGGTGAGCACCATCACTGCTTGGCTCCTTTCACTTTCTTGATAGTCTCTTTTGGAAGCACAACTATTTCAAGTTTTACTGAAGCACAAATTATCCGATTTTTCCTTTCCTACTCACATCTTGCCTTTGGCTTTGACCTACACAATTCTCTTCTCTGTGATACAACAAAGCAAAAATGGACATTTAAATTTTAATTATGTTAAAGTTGTGTTTATTTTTAGTTTATGAGTATGAGTGTTTCCTCACATGTATGCCTATGCACTACATGTGTGTACAATGTGCATGGAGGCTGAAAGAATGCACAGGATCCTTTGGAACTGGAGTTACAGATGGTTATGAACTGTTACATGGGTGCTGGAAACCAAACTCCAGGCTTTTCCAAGAGAAACAAATGTTCTTTGTTGTATGCCAGCCCACAGCCTACTTGAACCGGATACACCTGGGAGGCAGGCTGGGGCTGAAAAAGACTTAGATGGTGAGAGAGATAATGGAGACCAAGACATGATTCTGTTCAAGGCCCACGAGTTTACTAAGAAAGTGTGCTTATAAGGGGGAAGGCCCATTCCCTGCCAGTCCACTCTTGGTGTCTGGAGCCAGCCTGTGCAGGATAGGATGTTCCTCTGGAATATCTCAGGGGCCTCTCAGCAGATAGCAGTGTCTTGGAAAAGGGCAGTGGCAGGTGACAGAACAATTAGAGCTATCTAGGTCGGAAGGCTCCCCCCCTAAGCAATCTCCTTCTTAGTGGCAGCAAGGTCAAAGTCTGGATCAGCCTGCTTCGAGGCTGGGGGAGGTTACAATTCCTCCCTGATTATATAATAAAAATAGCTGGACCGAAGCATAAAATTTTTTTTATGCTCCATAATCCTGCCTGATTTCTTTGGGCCTAATGAAGAAACCTGTCTCAGTGAGATTCCCTAACTTTCTCATGGTAAACCCACCTATTCGCTAGGCCCTGGTGAATTCCCTTGTCTGGGTAAGACTGGCTGCTGTCCCAAGTAATCACTCTGCAGACTAGCCCTGAGCTATTCTAGCTCATTCTTTGTAATGCCTAATTAGTTTCACTGTCTCTACTAGAAGTAAACTTGAATGTTACTGAATAGGTAACCTTCTCACTGAATTCCTACTGAATTCCCAGTTTGTCAGCTTCAAGGGTTTTCTGGGACATTGGAACACTGGCAAAGGCTTAGCTATGTCAGAATTCAATCTTAAAAGGCACTTATAATAAAATAATACTAAAAGAGAGCAGGAGGATCCATACACCAGACTAACTCGAGGATAGGGTATGAGTATACAGGTTATGAGAACGCCAAAGTTCCAGGAGGTGAGTTTCCGTGAAACTCTTTGCCTCGTGAGTGCTCCCAGGCCTCTCGGCCTGCCAAGCAAACTTCACTGGAGTGTGTGTAGCATTCTCCCCCTATCTTTTTTATATTTCTGCTGAAGTTCCGGAATGTCCCACCTCATCGTAGCTACAGATCTCAGGAGTGCTCTAAAGATGAGTGGAAACACAACGATTACTAATAAAATAATGCCAATAATAGTAGCAAGTAGGATTATATATTGAACCCAATCCAGGGGATTCAATGCACTTAGGTTTTTGTTTGTTTGTTTGTTGTTGTTGTTGTTTTTTAAATCTCTGGCCAATTCATCAATGTTCCAAGTGTCCAAGTGACTTTTGCTAATATCTGAAATTTCTGCCTTTCTAGCCTTAATATATGCTATGTCCTGCCCTATTGCTAAGACTACTACTTCTAAGACATTAACCTTTGCCCCCAATTTTTATCTATAATATGCAGCTCTGACAAGGCTATGGAAATATTCCTGTGCTTACCATTAACAAAATGAGCAGTATGCAGCTGCTGATCTAAAGCTGTGGTAGATACCTTTTCAAAGTTTGCATTCCTAGATTTTTAAACCAAGGATCATTTCCTAACTCTAATAGGCAGCAAAACATAAGCAGATCTCTTTAACAAAATCATAACAGCAGATTTCTTATCTAAATTAGGATCTACACAATTAGTTATTTGACAAGAATTACAATGAATATGAAAAGACTTGCCAAGATTGGTGATCTTAACTCTTAAAATTATCTAACAATATAGCATACAGGTAAGGTACACAAGTTTTTACAGCTATAGGGGAGTTGGCCTGAATGGCCAAAAACAGTGTCTCTGACAAAATCTTGTCCAATACTCTGTAGCAGTCCCTTTGCCTCACGAGTCATCATTTTTAGTTGTCCCCAAGTTGACACCACGTCAGCTCTCCTTGCTGTAGCCCATGGCAGAGATAGGAAGTTTCTTCATCTTGTTTGCAAGTGACTGCTCTCCGATTTCCTCCTCCTCTGTGCGCTCAATACAGCTTTCCTGTAACCACTGTCAGGGCGCTCAGGAACTCACAGGTCAGCCTGTCACATTGGAAGCTAGCATACTCCTGCAGCATTCTGTGGAAAAAACAGAAACACTCCCTCTCTTCCCCAATATTAAGACAGAATCTGAACCATTCCACGTATTAGCTAATGGTCCCGCCATTATGTGGAAACAGGTAGGAACTGAGGACACCAAGAACAACTCTTTCACAATTTGATATGTACCTTCTCTAAAAATACCAAAATATTATCTTAAGCCATTACTGTTTTGATTAAATAAAGAATGAGATTATTCTTTTTTTTTTTTTTTTTTTTTGGTTTTTCGAGACAGGGTTTCTCTGTGTAGCCCTGGCTGTCCTGGCACTCACTTTGTAGACCAGGCTGGCCTCGAACTCAGAAATCCGCCTGCCTCTGCCTCCCGAGTGCTGGGATTAAAGGCGTGCGCCACCACGCCCGGCTAAGAATGAGATTATTCTTATGTAAGTCCTGTATCTGCATGAGATATAAATCTAGCATGGCATTGCCTTAAGGGGTCTTGTCCAGACAATCCAGAAAATTTTATTAAATGTCCAAAAACAGTCTTCTTAAAGGAGCAGCATTTTTTCTTATGAGTTATGTATGCATAAACCATTGCAAATTTGAGAATTTATAGTATCTGAGGGAAGAACAATTTTAAGCAATTGTAAGCTCTGAGATATACATTGATAATTAACATACAAATTAAAGCTTGATTATTCAACATTTTAAAACACCATCTACAGCACAGAACTTAATTATCTATGCTGAAGCAGGAGGAAACTCAAAAGAATAAGCATGTAATCCAATTCACATATACTTTTCTCCCATAGAAGGGCTGTTTTTAAACACAGTAAATGGGATGCATACATGCATGAATTTATAGAAGATACAAAAGCATGCATAAAAACAATTTTTAACATCTTTAGGATAATGATTATCAATTTTATTTTAAATGATGGTGTGCAATAGGCCAAATATCAATATTCTGCAATAACCAAATTAATTGCTATTTGGAACAAGGAACAGACACTTTGTCAGGTTCTTAAGACACAATTTTTTGTTATAGGTTTTCTAAAATATACAAATTTATCTTACAATTCTTTATTAGCACCACAGCAGCCTTAAAAGGATGTTAAAACTTCACTTTGAGGCAAAGAAAGATGATTTTACATTAATTTTTTTCTCTTGCCAAAGAATTGCTATGGGCATATTTAATAACCACAACTAAAATAAGCAGCTAATATTTAATTACTATTGATTATAATTGATAACAATTATAAAAAGCTTTCTTTATTTTCTGCAAAGCCTTTTGTTCTTTGCCAGTTAATTTGTGTCTCACTTAATAGCACCTAACAAAGGCTTAAGTTCTCCTGTGGTGAGTGTAAGGTGAGGTCTTAGCCAATTAACATCTCCTGGAATCTTTTGAAAATAAAATTTTGAAGTTCTTAGATTTTTCTGTACCAGAATTTTATAGTATAACTAAAACCCTAAATATTAAAAAGATATTGCCTCTGAATCTTTTCTGGAGCAACAGCTACTCCCCAGAATTTTAAAGCTCATTGTATGAGAGCAAAGATTTAAAGTAAACTTCCCTTGAGAGGCATTAGCTTTAAAATACTTTCCGCCGGGCGTGGTGGTGCACGCCTTTAATCCCAGCACTCGGGAGGCAGAGGCAGGCGGATTTCTGAGTTCGAGGCCAGCCTGGTCTACAAAGTGAGCTCCAGGACAGCCAGGGCTACACAGAGAAACCCTGTCTCGTAAAAACAAAAACAAACAAACAAAAAAATACTTTCCACTTAGGAAACAATATACACTGAAAGATTCAAGCTCTTAGCTTCTTGTATAGAAGCAGAGACAATAAAAATTTTTTCTTACATAATGTAAAGCTATATTAGCTATACCTAGAGGCAAAATTTTCCAGTGATTACCAGTTCACTCCTCCCTAGGTAATCTCCTTTTTAGTGGCAGCAAGGTCAAAGTCTGGATCAGCCTGCTTCGAGGCTGGGGGAGGCTACAGTTCTTAACCATGAAGTCATCACTCCAGCCTTTAATTTGGGGAGAGGGGATGGACTGGGTTTGTGCACACCATGGCACAAGTGTGAGGATCAGAGGACAGCCTTCTTTATGGAGACAGTCCTCTCCTTCCCCCTGGCTGTGGGTTCCAGGGATCAAATTCAGGTTATCAAGCTTATGTAGCCTTTGCCCACTGAGCCATCTCATTGGCCCAATAAGGAATATTTAATATTTTGGAAGAAAGAGCTGGGATTCAAAAGCTCTCAATAGTTTCCAAGGTTAGGATGAAAAGATATCAGGAATACTTTTAATGTTCAAGATATTCATTTAAAAAATCATGGAATGGAGAAGACCCAGGGTAGCTGTTTACATGAAGAAGGGCAGCCATAAACTTACTAAATGCACAGTAGCAAATGTCCAGAAGATTGCTTTTAAAAAGTGATGTGTGGCCGGAGAAATGACTCAACAGTTAAGAGTACTTTCTGTTCTTGCAGGGGATCCAGCAAGGCCAAGGCCACATTCATTAGTATTCGCCCTGTAATCAGGGAGGTCTTTAATAATGGAGAGGCTGCCAACCTCAGAACTGCATAAAATATTTCTAACTCACTTGAAAGCTCAAATGTTATTACTTGAATACTGAAGCAAGGAACTTAGTGCTGTTGGGAGCTGACTCTTAAGAAGCAGCTATCAGCTCTGCAGCCACCTCTGGCTGCTTACTTACAGGTGGTCCTTTTCCACCCTGACGAGAGACTTGTTTTCCTAGCATGATGTTTTTGCAAGGAGCCCACCACAGCTGAACACACTCTGATAACATCTTGTTTTTCTCCTATACATCCTGGACTTGTGGTTAAGTGTCTCCAGTTGCACTCCCCACGAGTGCATATATATCCATAGTTGCCTTTCAATAAATGAGACTCAAGACTTGAGACTTGATTCTTGATCAGATAGCCTGTCTTGTCTCCATTCTTCACGTCTCTTGCCCCTCAGTCCCTAGTCTCTCTCTTGCCGACCCCGTTGACTGACCCTCAGACCTACCCACTTTGCCCTACCACACCATAATGTTTTGTGTTACCAAGGGCTAGATGCAATGGAGCCCTCCATGGACCAGAACCTCTGAAGTCAGATTCCCACATAAAACTGCATCATGTAAGCTGACTTTCTCAGCCACTTGGTTATTGGAATGCACTAATAGACTAGCTGTCAGTTATTTCAAGTAACAAGATGTTATGTGTCTTAGTCACTGTTCTATTGCTGTGAGGAGACACCATGACTAAGGGAATGCATAAAAGAAGTCATTTCATTGGGGCTGGCTTACAGTTTCAGAGGGTTAACTCATTATTATCATGGTAGGGAGCATGATGGCATGCAGGCAGACATGGTGATGGAGAAGTAGCTGAGAGCTACATCCTGATTCATTGAACGTGGATGGACAGGACTGGACCTGGTGTGGGCTTTTGAAATGTCAAAACCAAAACCCACCCCTCAGTGACTTACTTCCTCCAATATAACCACACCTCCTAACCCTTCTAATTCTTTTAAAACAGTTCTGCTCCTTGGTGACAAAGCATTCAGTATATAATCCTATGGGGGCCATTCTTATTCAGAGAGAGTTGATTCAGTTCATAAGTAATGGCCATACACCCTTGAATGGTCTGTACGTGAAACAGAAAACCCTCATGTACACCTCTGTTTTCTGACACAGCCTTTTTAAAAGTCGTCTTGTAAAGGTTAAAGACTGAAGTCCCTTAATGAAGTTTACTTCTTTAATGAAGACCATCAGAAATGTAATTGAATCCTCAGTGCGTTGGCAATGAGGAACCCAGCAAAAGTACCCTGACGCTGCTGCCTTAGTCCTGTTACAACAGGTTTCACCCACTATTGCTTTGGTTACATCAAATGTCAATATTTGTTGGTTGTGCTGGCTTGGGTTATATCAACGTGGCACAGGATAAAGTCATCAAAGAGTAGGCAGCCTCAATTGAGAAAATACCTCCCTACGCGACACAGCTTTCCAAACGCCTATAGAGCATTTTCTTAAATAGTGATTGATTGGGGACGGCTCAGTCCATTGTGGGTGGTGTCATCCCCTGGGCTATGGCTCTGGTGCTATAAGAGAGAAGGATGAGCAATCCAGGAGGAACAAGACAGTAGGTAAGCAGCATCTTGTATGGCCTCTGCATCAGCTCCTGCCTCCAGGATCCTGCCCTGTTTAAGTTCCTTCCTGACTTCCTTTAATGATGAGCAGTGATGAGGAAGTGGATTCTCTATTTCACCACAGCATATTAAATAAGTGATAAGGGTAGAAAATATGATGAAAATTATATTAAAATTATACTGAAATTACTACTGTAGGACTAGTTATAACTGCAGGTCACAGAGGCTAGGAGTATGGGGTTGGATTCTTTTAGAGTGCTGGACCCTGAATTCCATCTATAACATTGCTAAGAAATAGACCATCATTAGTGGGCATCAAGTATGTCTACACACTTTAGGTATAACTATTCTAGATCATAAAGACAATTTAAGCTGATTTATTTAAAATCATGATGGTGAGGCTGGAGAGATGGCTCAGTGGTTAAGAGTAATTGTTGCTTTTGGAAAGAACTCCAGCTGGGTTCCCAAAACTCATAGGAAAGTCTTTAACTCCAGTTCCAGAGGATCATATACCCTCTTCTGGACATCTTGAGTATTGCATGTGCTGATGTGTGTGTGTGTGTGTGTGTGTGTGTGTGTGTGTGTGTGTGTATACACACAGGCCAATTATATATATACATATATATAGTCCACTCACATACATGAAACAAATTAATAAATATTTAAATATATCATATGAATATACATATACATATATATTCTAGTGTGTCTGAAAACAGCTACAGCATACTCATATTAAATAAATAAATAATCTTCAAGGGCTAGAGAGATGGCTCAGCAGTTAAGAGCACTTGGGCTGGAGAGATGGCTCAGAGGTTAAGAGCACTGACTGCTCTTCCAAAGGTTCTGAGTTCAAATTCCAGCAACCACAACCATCTATAATGAGATCTGATGCCCTCTCCTCGTGCCATCTCACCAGCCCGCTTGCTGTCTTCTTTAAGAATCAGTGGGCTAAGGTTGTAAAATGCTGATTTATGAGACAATCAAAAGGGAAGCTGGGCAAATGATTGAATTGATATCTAAATAACAGACCAGGCTTTGGCCTGCAAGAGAGAGCTACTCAGAAAGAACTGCTGGGAGAGTGAGCACAGCCCTTTTAGAATTTTTCTAACAGGAACTGAGCTGTCTGGAGATCTCTAGAGAGCTGTCTCAAGCAGAACACAAGCCTATCAGCTTGTACCCTATGATCAACTTCAAGTGATTTCTCGATTTCTCTTGCCACCCCCAAACACACCTTCCTCAGAACCCCTCTCCAAGCCCAGGCTGGTCTTTGGCAATAGATGCTATTCCAAAGCGGGGGGGAGTGCTTCAGACATCCAGGAAGGATACCAGAGAAGAAAAGGTGAGTCAGACACACCTCAAGTGCACAGTTCCCCAGCAGTGGGCAGAAAAACAGAAGTAGCCTTCAGAAAGTAAACCAGATGGCCCTGACAAGGAGAGGCCAGCAGTTCTACCCCCAAGACAAACCCACAGCCCTCTCAGGCCTCCAATCCAGCTATGGATTCCTCTCTCAGTCAGGTAAAGAGAAATCCCATTCGATCTCTCTCTCTCTCTCTCTCTCTCTCTCTCTCTCTCTCTCTCTCTCTCTCCACATATGAACTAGATAGGAGCATCATGCATCATTTTTATGGGTAATTTATTTGAAACCGAGCTACTCTAAAGTCTTGAGATCAGGAGTCCCCCACAGCTCAGGGGACCACAATGTTTGGCCTGCCACAGGAACATGAGGCAGTTGTTCAGAAGCAAGAGGGCCAGAGGAGACTAAGCTCAAATTGGGAATTATATAGAGAAAGGATGGGTGGCTGAACGCAGTTCTCTGCCACATAGAATGGCCCTGGAGCTTAATGGCTCTGAGCTTGAGGCCAGCGGGTGGGTAAGTCTCTGGAGTTGATCCTCTGCCTCTCTGGAGTCGATCCTCTGCCGCTGACTGCCACAGAGGCCAAAAGTTCAAGGAGTGTGCATGACACTCACAGCTGCACCCCTCCACCAGGGTGGTCAGTATGCAGGAGTTCTGGAAGGCACAAAGGCAGGCACTGTTCTCACTGCTGTGGTTTGTATCCACACCAGAAGAGGACATCAGATCTCATTACAGATGGTTAGGAGCTACCATGTGGTTGCTGGGAATTGAACTTAGAATCTCTGGAAGAGCAGTCAGTGCCCTTAAACACTGAGCCATCTCTCCAGCCCCTGGATTTTTGTTTTTAAGTCTTATCCCCCCCCCTTTTACATTTACATTTACCTACTTCACACCACCACCACCACCCCCGAGCTTCTTTTAGGGGCCAGGGAGATAGCTCAGCTGTTAAGAGCACTTGTTTCTTTTGTAGAGGGTTTGATCCCCAGCGTC
This sequence comes from Mus caroli, assembly GCF_978045245.1. Classification (NCBI taxonomy): domain Eukaryota; kingdom Metazoa; phylum Chordata; class Mammalia; order Rodentia; family Muridae; genus Mus; species Mus caroli. Next base: position 16,983,428 of record NW_028227275.1, read on the forward strand.
CACATGGCAGTTCACAACCATCTGTAACTCCAATTCCAGATGATTTGACAGCTTCTTATACCTCTTTGAGCACCAGGTACAGACATACACGCAGGCAAAGCATCCATCCATATACGTAAAATTAATGTGAATGAAATCTTTAAAGAGCAACACCTTTTTATACTGTTGGGTCGTCTTTGTGTTTGTTCTTTTTTGTGTGTGTGTGTTTGTTCTTTCTCTTTATTTTTTCCCCAGTCTCCTGCTCTTTTTCCCCCACAGCCCCTCCCTCCTCTTCTTTCTCCTTCTTTCATCCGTTGTCTCTCTCGTCTTTCCCTTTCTCTGCCCACTGTCTTCATCTCATTCACTCATTCTTCCCACGTGCTCCTTGCATAGCTTTTAACTTCCTAACAGTCTTTTTTATTTATTTTACTCGCTCTGTAGACCAGGCTGGCCTCGAACTCAGAACTCCACCTTGCTCAGCCTCCCGAGTGCTGGAATGAAAGGCGTGGGCCAGCTTCACTTCCTAACATTCTAAAGTAGTTTTTAACCATCTTCAGTTCCATAGTCATTGGCAAGACATTAGCAGGCATTGAAGAAATAAATAAACTCCTAGTCATAGAGGACTCACAAAACCAAACCAAAAGGACATAAATGATTAAAATGGATTCATAACAATCAACAAGACGGCTCTTACTCCTCACTCTCACTTTCTCTCTCATTTTGTCTTCTCCTCTCCTCTCTCTTCCTTTCTCTCCCTCTTTATTCTCTAGCCTTTCTTCTCTCTCTTTTCTACCTTCTCTCTTTCCCCCTGCCTTTCTATAATAAAGCTCTAAAACCATAAAAAAAAAAAAAATCAACAATACTGAGACAGAAACCAAAAGTTTCCTCAAAAGTCAAAATGTAGCACCAGACTGACTCGTTGCCAAGTTTTATCAAATCTTTAAGGAAGAAGTAATAACCAAGCTCCTTAAACTGCTTCATATGGTATACAGAACACTACCAAGTTCATTCTGCCAAGTCTGCATTACTTTGATATAAAAACTGGTTCAGGGGCTGGTGAGATGGCTCAGTGGGTAAGAGCACCCGACTGCTCTCCCAAAGGTCTAGAGTTCAAATCCCAGCAACCACATGGTGGCTCACAACCATCCGTAACAAGATCTGACTCCCTCTTCTGGAGTGTCTGAAGACAGCTACACTGTACTTACATATAATCAATAAATAAATCTTTAAAAAAAAAAAAACTGATTCAGAGCACACACATTCTAAAAAAAGAAAATTGTCAGCCATTTTTTCCCCCTGATGAACATGGAGACAGAAAAAAAAAATAAAAAATTCTCAATGCAACTCTTGCAAGCCAAATTTAAGAGCACGTTAAGAGGATTATGTGCGGTGATTACTGCCTTGAATCCCAGCAAACTTTGTACAACTCCCACTCCCGTGTTAAATATTAACTTCCTGCTCCCTGTCCAAGCCTGCTTCATTTCAAGCTTCTTATTTTAAGTTGGTGCAGAGGCTGCCCCTGCAGAGCGACTCAGAGCTAAAAGCCTGTCCTGGGTGCCCCTCCCACCCTGCATCCACTTCACCATTCCAGCAATTGAATGTCTACTCTGCTCCAAAAATACTTTTCAGATGTGTCCTTCCTTTTCCTTCCCCATGCCTGTCACCGGGGTTTTTCAAAGCCTGGAATAAGGCTTCCAACCCCTGTAGTCCCCTCTGCCATCACAATAAATTTCTTAAATATCGAGATTTCTAGACTCTCACCGCCTCCCCTGCATTTTCTCCTCCCACTGCCCACTCCACGCCCCTTCATGCCTGCTGACATCAGCCTGGAAAGTTCCTGATCACATTAATGTTGTGCTTTTCGGAGTGCTCTCCTCTACACCACGACCCAATCTGAGGTCTGTTTTGCTAACTCCTAGCGCTCTGCTTCCTGCTCCATAAGCGTTTGCACTACGTAGACGGAAAAAAAACAAACAAAACAAAACAAAAAAAAAAACAAAAACCGTACGCTGCTTTGCCAGCCCCCACCCCCTTCCTTGGCGAAAGCTGGCGACCAGAGCCCACATTCAAGGTCCGGGGGCCGTGGGGGTGAGGGTGGGGGGTGCGGTCAGGGACTGGGCTAGCCTCCATCTGTGACTGCAAAGTACACCGGCTAGCTTCAAGGAGCAGCGCATCCTGATTGGAGCGATGCATGCAGAGCCCCGTGAGGCCTCTGATTGGCTGCGAGGGGTCAGGCGCTTTGGGCCTGGTGAACGCGAGTGAATCTGGGGCCAGTGCTAACCCAGAGTAACCCCGGGAGGCGCCCGCATGCCTGACCCTTGCTTCTCCTCGCCCTAGCTGGACCTCGCCCGGCAGGCACTGGCAGAGGGCCAGGACTGGAGGAAGAGCGTTGCATGCTGCTTCTATTTCAGGCACTCAGCTTAACCTGAGTTGGAGTTTGATAGGGCTCCATGTGCGGTCACTAGGACAGTAATTTATGATGTCACGGGGCTGTGTATGTGTGTTTGGCGGCAGTGGGGTGGGAGGTGCGTTAGTGATCCAGGGAGGTAGCCACACTGCCTGCTCCTGGAAATGGCGAGGTTGGAGGCACGGTTTGAGGCTTTGGCTAAAGCAATCTTGCTATTGGAAGCAGAGCTTCTACTTTACTCCATGGGGTCTGGCCTTCCCCGAAAGCAGAAAGAAAAAAAAAAAAAAAAAGGAGAAATGTTATAGTGAAGGGTGGGTGACACTGTCCATTACTGCTGTTGAAAACTGTTCACTCAAAAAAAAAAAAAAAAAAAAAAAGGTTAAACAGAATTATCACAGAAGAAATCCCATTCCTGTGTACACAAATCGACAGAGAGCAGATGCTAGAATATACACACACAAATGTGCAGAGCATACTATTCATAGAGGCCGGGGGCGGGGGTAACTCAACTGCTCCCCATAAATACAATGGACTGTTAATCATAAAGAGAAGTTAAAAACTGATTTGTGCCACAGTGTGAAAATGTTAGGGATCGATCAAAGAAGAGAAGATCAAAGAAATGACTTAGACACAGATTTAAGCCAGTAAAAAGTCTATTAGCTGGCTGGTACCTACAGTCTTGAGCCTTTCTCAGGGTGAGATGTTTGTTTTTAATTATTATTTTTTATATGAGTACACTGTAGCTGTCTTCAGACACACCAGAAGAGGGCATCGGATCCCATTCCAGATGACTGTGAGCCACCATGTGGTTGCTGGGAATTGAACTTAGAACCTTGGGCAGAGCAGTCAATGCTCTGAACTGCTGTGTCATCTCTTCAGCTCTCTCAGGGTGAGCTTTTAAGAATACACACACACACACACACACACACACACACACACAACAAAGCATGTCTTTGTTTGACACATCTTAGCAAGAACAGTTGGCCAGAAGAGGAACTACAGAAGCCAAAAAGCAAGGTTGGTACATTTACAGGCTTCCCAGAGCTATGGCCTTTGATGAATTAGATCTTTGTTTTCATTTTGGCGGGTGGCACTGCCTATGTGCGGGTTCCATGACCTGAATAGTACTTCTATCACATCACCATGTTAGTTGTGTTACGATTTGGGAGCCAACTAAGGACCGGGGGGTTGGGGTGTACTGTTACAAAGAGACACACAGAATGTGTGCAGGGAGGCTACCAGACACACACGGTATGGCTGTTTCTCCGACATAAATAACAACCGATTCATAGGCAGCATATTGGTTGTTGATACAGTGGGAGAGTCGTGAGGAGTCATTTGAATGGGAATAGTGTTTCCTTTTGGGGTGAGGATAATGAAATTTTTTAAAACTAAAGGTGAGGCCCAGTATAGTGATGAACATCTTTGATTGCAGCACTAGAGATGCAGAGAGAGAGAGTCTGGTCTAACAGACTGAATTCCAGGACAGCCAAGGATACAAAGAGAAACCTTGTCTGAAAACCAGATGATTAATTAATAACTAATAATAGTAATAAATGGTGGTGGCTAAACAGTATAAGTATATAAATCCATGCACCATGGTCATGGATTTGGGACCTTTAAAATGATGCTTTTTTTTTTTTTTTTTTTGGTTTTTCGAGACAGGGTTTCTCTGTGTAGCCCTGGCTGTCCTGGCACTCACTTTGTAGACCAGGCTGGCCTCGAACTCAGAAATCCGCCTGCCTCTGCCTCCCGAGTGCTGGGATTAAAGGCGTGCGCCACCACGCCCGGCTTAAAATGATGCTTTTATGATGTCATTTATTCATTTAGTTAGGTTTTTTTGTTTTTGTTTTTCCAGTGTTGGGGACGCAATCCAGGGCATCTTAAAAGCATGGCAAGAGTTGTGGCTACATCATCAACCCTAAAAATAAACAATAAATAAATAAACAGAGCCTTATTTTTAGAGTGTAAATTGCTTTTACGCCAAGGAAATGCTGCTTCAGTTAACAGGCATAACTAACCCAAATAGTCTCAGAGGAGAATTTTTCTTACCCTCACCCTCCACTTCTAAAGAAAAAGAAAAAAGAAATCGTAAGAATACAGCCAGGCATGGTTCTGGGCCTGCCATGCCTTTGACAACCAGTTTTCTCTCGTTTCCTGTTCTTGTTCACAAAGTCTTTCAAGGCCTGACCCTGACTACTCATTGTTCTCGGTGGAAAATGGCCAAGATGCCAATGGACTCTTGGATGTCCCCAGCACCAAAATCACCATGAGTCAGCACGGCACACACTGCCCTTTTGTGAGCTCTCTGCTGTTCCCCCCCCCCCTCCCCCCGGGAAGATAACGTGGGAGGAGTGCTCACCAGAGGAGGAGGGCTCTTTCTGCCTCCAGCAGCCTCAGGGCAGAATCTCTGTCCCGTAGGGAGTTTATCATTGGGATTTATGGCGTGTGCTCAGAATTCATTGTCCAAACTCAGTGCTTTCTTTGTTGCATAAGCAACAAACATTAAGCACAGGTCACCGAAGAGAACGCCCACTTCCCGTGACATTTGCCACTGAGCGCCACTGTTGAAGTGCAGGGAGACATTTGCAATTAATGGAAGCTGCCCTCGAGATGCTCAGTCCTTTACAGGCGGTCAGACTGTAGTTTCGAGAAGAGAAAATGCCAGCACTATTTATATGGTCTGAGAGGTGGGTGTAAAACTGGGGTGTGGTAGGTCACAGCAAGAGAATGAGCTGGATAGATTGTTTGGTTCCAGAACACAGTAAGCTCATGCAGGGAAAGGGTGCCTGGATTCTGCGGAGCCTGACTGCCACACCACTCCTGCTGCCTGTAAATGAACTCAGCTACCACTCGCCAAACTGAGGCGCTCCCATCTCTTGCTTCTGATGTGAGATGAGACATCCTCCAGCCTTTAGCTTAGTGCCTGACCAGAGAAATGTTCCTGGCATTATCACTGATGTATTTATAAAAAGATAAGGAGGTATAGGATGTGTTCTATGGGGGTGTGGTGAGATGTGGGGGAAGGGGGTGCCTCAGCGGGCCCATGCTGAGGCATCCCTTCCCCTGAGGGACCAGCCACATGATGGTATAGTATAGAATAAATTTAGAGCATAAGGAGGGGAGTTAGAAGGGTAGTAGAGTCAGAGAAAGGCAGAGAGAGGGAGAGAGTAGAGAAGTAGAGGCCAGCCATGGCCATGAGTTTGTGGGGGGGGGGGGGGAGGGAATGGGGAAGGGAAGATCCCAAGAGGGCAAGAGAGAAATAAGAGGGAAACAAGAGTAAGAGAGGGAGGAGGGGGCAAGCAGCCCCTCTTAGAGTGGGCTAGGCCTGTCTGACTGTTGCCAGGTAACTGTGGGGGGGATGGATGATTGTTAAATCATCGCATCTTCCAGCCTGCGAGCTTGACTGTCTGTCTTTCAAAAGGTGCTGCATTTGTGTTTGAGTTTGGCACAAGCCCTTTCATTTACAGAGAAGACCGGATCTGGCTTTCCCCAACCACTGTAATTTGATGGGGCAAGATTATCATCTCACAGGCTACATTATAGCAGCTGCTTTTGGTCACATGCTTAGTCTTTTTTTTTTTTTTTAAGTCCAGAAGCCACTTTACTGTTGAATTAGAATGTAGAAGAGAGAATGTCCTTCCATTGAAGACTTGATTTTCACCAGTGCTTTCTGGTACATTTGCAATCCAACCTCAGCCTCTGTTAGGACTAAAAACAATCCAACACAAAGTGCCCTTCTCATTTAACGTCTGTTATTAGACATATAATCTATAAACCGAAACTGCACCTTAAAAATTTATAGTTACTAAGCCAGGGCATTGTAGCGAAAACCTTTAGTCCCAACACTCAGGAGGCAGAGGCAGGTGGATCTCTGAGTTTGAGGTCAGACTCTACAGAGAGTTCCAAGCCAGGCAGGGCTTCACAGAGAAACCCTATCTAGAAAAACCAAAACTTAAAAAAAAAAATTATTAGCTATTATCATGGTTTGAATGTGCTTGGCCTAAGGAGTGGCACTATTTGGAGGTGTGGCCTTGTTGGAGTAGGTGTGTCACTGTGGGCGTGGGCTTTAAGACCCTCATCCTAGCTGCCTGGAGGTTAGTATTCTGCTAACAGCCTTCAGATGAAGATGTAGAACTCTCAGCTACCATGCCTGCCTGGATGCTGCCATGCTCCTGCCTTGATGATAATGGACTGAACCTCTGAACCTGTAAGCCAGCCCCAATTAAGTGTTGTCCTTTATAAGAGTTGCCTTGGTCATGGTGTCTGTTCACAGCAATGGAAACCCTATGAAGACAGCTATCTTAGCGTATTTGCTCAGTTGTGCAACCATCACAATGTATCTTTTGGAAATGTTATTATTCACCATAAGAGGGCGCATTACTTTCCATTCTTCTCTGGTTGGTCCCTGGTAACTCCCAATCTGCCTTCTGACTCTAGATGTGCCTGTTTCAGACACTTCATATAAATAGACTCCTGCAGTACCTCTTAGGTCTGGGTCGGAAAAGTGGTCTGTCTTGTACTTCATTCTTATAGCTGAGAAATACTGCACTGTCTTAAAATACATTGTGTTTACACCTCTGCTGATGGATGTTTGGATTGTTTCTGCTTTTGCACTGTGATGTAATGCAGGTATGGACATTCATGTGCAAGTTTTTTTTTTTTAAGATTTATTTATTATTATATCTTAAGTACACTGTAGCTGTCTTCAGAGGCACCAGAAGAGAGCGTCAGATCTCATTACAGATGGTTGTGAGCCACCATGTGGTTGCTGGGATTTGAACTCAGGATCTTCGGAAGAGCAGTTGGTGCTCTTAACCACTGAGCCATCTCTCCAGCCCCATGTGCAAGTTTTTTGTGTGGACACATCTTTCCACATCCTTTGGGTGGATGCCTAGAAGTGTGTCTGTGATCTGTGCCTGCATGTTGCTAACTATTTGGGAGATGGCTGGTCTTCTTTCCAAAGGAGACGTACAATCTCAGATTTTCATCAGCAGCAAGTGAGTGTATCTATCTCTTCACATCCTCAGCAACACTTCCTTTTTACTTTTATGTTTTTATTACAGTTATCTTAGTGGAAATGAGATATTTCAGTACGCTGCTTAGTACAGGGTTGAGGGCTGCTAATACCAAGTACCTTTCCATGTCCCTTTTGCCCATCTGTGGGTCTTCTGGTCATAAATGTCTACTCAAATACCTTATTTCTAATAGCAGGTATTTATTGTTATGTATTATAAATGTATTATTATATATATACCATAATACATATATATATGTACATATGTAATATATGTACATATATACACATATATAATATATATATATATATATATATATATATTATATATGTATTATGGTATCCCTGTCGTCTTTTTGTTGTTGGCCTGTAAGGGTTCCTTTGCTGTGGGTCTTGCTCAGCAGTACAGCTCTTGCTTCCAGGCAGGATTTGACTCAGTCCTGCTAACAGCAGAATGAAAGCATGCATTTCACAGACACAACCCCATCTGCCTTTTCAATTACCTGATGGTATCTTTTGAAGGCCTAATGCCTCTATTTTGACGAAACCGAATTCATAATACTTTAAAAGGGTTGTTGTTTCTATTGTCATAAGAAATTATCATCTATGCACACCAGTGTTTTCTCCTCAGGGAATTTTAGCTTTACATAATATATTTGAGTTCATAGCTGTGTGTGATAGGACGTGGTGGGCCAACAATAGTAACAGTTACCTGCGGATATTCACTTGTTTAACTCTGCTAGAAGATTCTCTTTACCAGTTGAGCCATCTGAATGCTTGCCAAGTATCTGTTAATTGTAAATGTCTACTTCCAACCCGCCTTGGTCTGGTTTTATCCACTTTTATTAATGGCCCTTTGGAGAAAGTTTGAAAGAATAAATTTCATCCATCTTTGTATGTGCATGTGTGTATGTTTGCTATTTGTCTATTCTGGGTCTCTTGAATTTCCCTGTGAATGTTATAATCTATATATTCATCTACCTCACTGGAACTTTACTTGATAAGGATTGTCTCGAATTGGCAAGTCTGTTTTGGGAGCACTACCATCAATACTAAGGCTTCCCACCTATAACGTTACTTATCCATATTTTTTTCCCTTCTGTTTTCCTTCGATAGTACTTGATACTTTTGAGAGAGGGTTTCACTACTTGCCTTGGCTGGCCTGGTGCTCATGACAGTGGGTCAAGAGCCGGGCATGGTGGCGCACGCCTTTAATCCCAGCACTCGGGCGGCAGAGGCAGGTGGATTTCTGAGTTCAAGGCCAGCCTGGTCTACAAAATGAGTTCCAGGACAGCCAGGGCTACACAGAGAAACCCTGTCTCGAAAAACCAAAGACAGTGGGTCAAGCTGGCCTTAGAGATCCACCTACCTCTGTTGGGATCCCCATACCCCAAGTGCTGAGATCAGAGGTGTGACCACCCGACCCACTTCTCCAGGCAGCACCCTGGGGTACTTAAGCATGACACTTATTGCTTTTGATTTTGTGGTGATCCCGATCTGTGTCATTGTTAAATTATCCATTGCTAGTTTATGGAGGTAAGTTTGCCTTTTTCTGGCGATATATCAACAGCTTCCAATAGTTACAGGTATGACTTGGTTTTATTTCTTCCCCTTTTCCTGCCCTGGCAGACATCTTGGAGGACATTTCCTGGTTTCTCTGTGGAAGTAGAAAACTGGTAGACTGGGCATCAGGCAGTCCACTCTTGTCTCCATCAGTATCTTTTAAGTGTTTCTTTTCCTCTTGTGACATGGTTTAATTTCACCAGGACCTTAACCTACGGTTAGCCTCTCCTACAAAACAACAACCACCCAAAGGAATTTATCGCTATCTTCTGGGGATGTTTACCCTTGAACAAGAAGCAATAATTGTTGGCCTGGCTCTTAAGGACTGGCAAAGAGTCAACATGCAGTCCCTGATTCGGGGATTCAGAATTCCTGAGCCCTATAGAGTTGCTAAGGAACACACCTTCACTGACTCCACTGGTCCCCTTTATTTCTTTAAATTTTGAGGCAATCTTACTAGGTTGCCTGGCAGGCCTTGAACTTCCAGGCCCTCCCTCCCTCTCTCCCTCCCTCCCTCAAGTAGCTAGAATCACAGGCTGGCACCATGGCCTTACAAGAGCCCTTTAGAATGGATGTCTTAGGTAAAAACAGACTCAGGAATTGAGGTGAACTAGGAGCCCAGTCTTCCACGACCTGTGTTCCCTTTTTGTAGCCTCTAAGTAACCTTAGAGGAAGCAGAAAAGGCTACAGAGGAGGACATAAGGAGGGAAACCAAGCCCTGCCTTTCCCATCTTGTGATGGCGAACCCCTCCCTGGGTGGCTTCTCTTCAGGCATCAGCACTTTGAGAGGCTACCTGTTCCCTAAAGACAGGATATTCCTAAGAATGAGCTAGACTGCCCAACCAGAGCTTCAAGGAAAGATCTGCTCTATGACGCTTCGTTGACTGGGTGTGTTTGGCCATGAGCTACTCAGAGACCTGGCATTTGTCCAAGCCAAGGTGCCAGCTGATGTTTCTGATTTAATGTCCACTCACTACTGGTTTCCTGTTCCCAGAAATGAATCTCAAATAACACCGAAGGCAGAGCAGGTTACTGGGTACGACTCAAACCTCATGACTTCTAAATTCTCTTTTTTCTTTTTTAAATTTAAGACAGGGTTTCTCTGTGTAGCCCTGGCTGTCCTGAGTCTCACTCTGTAGATCAGGCTGGCCTCAAACTCAGACATCTGCCTGCCCCTGACTCCCTATTGCTGGGATTAAAGTTGCGTGCCACCGCCGCTCCTGGGAAGCTGTATTGCAGCCAAAACACCATGAGACATTTTGCAGTCAGATCCATTTCATTTTATTATGAACAAACACAACCTCAGATGAGTAGAAATACTTTCAGAGTTGGTATTAATGAAAATTATTAGATTACAAATAACTACAGTTGCACATAATAAAGGAAAAATCCCACCCAAGGAAGGAAACGGAGTCCTGCATGTTTTCATAGCAGTGAGTATACATTATCTGACGCATCCATTCAACCTCTGAGAATGATGTAGATTAACAACGTCATCTGGGACATAGGCACATGTCAAGTCCACGATGGACAGTTACTACAAAAATGTGCAGGACTTAAATACTCCTCTGCAGAGGATCCCCAAATGTTTTTATAAAGAGCATTTTCTCATGCTCACACCTACCCATGGAGGTAGGTCAGGAATATTATCCCAGTTTCACAGAATACTGAGTCACATTATTGTTAGGCGAAATGCCCAGTGCTACGGTTTGAGTCTGTCCCATAAGTCATGGGTTAGAAACTTAAATCCCCAATGCAACAGTGTTGACAGCTGGGTCCAGTAAGAGCTGATTAGGTCAGGTCGGGAGGGCTCTTCCCTCATTAACATCCTTATCCAAGGAGGGAACTCATTATCAAGAGTGGGACTGTTATAAAAAACTGAGAGTTGGTAGGCGGCCCCGGCCTTCACCACCAGTGTAACACGGCCACCGCTTTCTTAAATTTCCTACTAACCTACTTCAACTAAAGACGACACTCAGAACACTAGCAAACCAGGAAGAAAAGCTTTCACTTAAAATCCTATAACCAGCTTTTAAATCTTAAAACAAATAACAAAAGCTACAAATCGCGTACGTTCAAAATTACTTCCCCCATCCATCAGCTATGGGCACTTCAGCAAAACAGCCCCAAGAAAAGTTCCCAAAAAACGAAGACCCCAGAGGCAATCCTGCAGATCCATGTCCAGCTAACCCTCCAGCCAGGCCAGTTTTGATCCTGCCACACTTACAGGCTCTCTGGTTTTAAGGAATCCACGGAGCGAGCGAGCAAGCGCCACAGGCTCACGAGCAACACTGGTTAGAAAAGAGGTAAGGCACCCAAGTCAAACTTTAGCGTGTCCACGAGGCAAGGACTGTTAGAAAACTCACTCAATCAGATCTTAGTCTCTTATTAACGTGTCACTTGGTTTGAGCTTTAAAAATCTTGATAGCAGTGTTTCTTAGTGAGCTGGTACACCCTTACCGACAGATGTTATTTTACGGGGTCCTTAGCCACAGCGTGGTTCATTTAGATTCAGGGGGCAGGCTAAGAAGAGAGCTGCTTTTATTTTTCATATTTGATTTTAAGTGGGCACCATAACCAGCGGAACTGAAATCACTCAAAAGGCATATTCAAGGAATAGGGCCACAGGTCAGCAAATACCTTGTAATCTCCCAAGAATTCTATTTTAGCAAACAGCTGAAGGGTAAGGCTACTTCCAAGTGGGCACAGGAAGGTCCTAAAGCCTCTCTCTATTCAACTAGCACAGGAAGACTGTCCCCTCGAAGCACAGAACTTGGTATGCTGTACAGCCGACGCAGCCAGGCTTCTGCACTGCTGCACGAGAGCCTTTCTGCGAAATGCATGGCATCTCAGCTCTCCTGCCCTACCCAAAGCTTTCAAGCAGAGGCACTTAAGAACACAACCCTGACTGCTGTGCTTCCCACTTAACCACAGCGTCACCCAGGAGGGCTGATTAGCCCGCGAAGCTTTGCCAAGTGCCGGGAGCACGGTGCATGCTCTGCCCTGACTCGCTGGCATGTGTGCCACCAAACCATTTGTTTTGGAATGACTGAAGAGACAAAGAGTCTCTTCTGAGCCAGGGATGTTTCTAGAAAGTTGGCCAAACTTTTTCTTTAGAGCTGAAGAGAGTGTCAGAAGCCTGGGAGGGATAGAGGTGGAGAATCTGAAACCCACCAGAAAAGGATAGCTGTCTCTACCTACTACAGACAGCGGTTGTATCTCTTGAGTGAAGAAGCTGCCAGGACCACACATCTTTACTGCCTGGAAATATCCAGGACATTTCTGCCTAGACCAAGACTAAATGTCAAAGAGGAAAAAAGAAATACAAAAAACATCCCAAAACACAAAAAAATGGGTAGGGGAAAAGAGGCAGGTGTGGTAGAGCTGAGAGATTTCAGCCACGGATCCCAGGCAGAGTCCTACCTGGTCACAGAGCTAGTGAGGCATGAGTCAGTACTGCCTTGCCACAAACAGCAGCGGGACTGAAGGGGGCTAAAACCTAACCTGCTCTACTAGAGCACCCCAAAGCCGCGAAGTCCCCTGGTAAGGGGCCCTCAGAAGCTTTCCTTTGAGAAGTCATTAGGAGCCGCCCACAGCGACTTCTGACTTGCCCGTCCACTGCCCGACAGTGGGAGGGAGAAGGCGCTCAGCATCGTCTTCCGAGGGAAGCACTCATGGAGTGTTTGTAAGGATCCAGGACAGACTTTACGACTTTTCAGTTTTAACTGTGACTCAAGTTCAACTCTTGAAATCCTTCCACTGTTGGATGTATGGAAACGCCACAGCTATCCTCAATTTGTGGGCACGACCAGCATCTTAAAGATGGAAGAACAGGAATTAAAAAGAATCTGGGGGTGCAGCGCACAAGACGCTCAAAACCATGAGCGACTGCCCTCACGGATTCCAAACATGCCTCACTCGACGATCCCTTGCTCTGCACGTCCTGCTAACTGTTGTTTTTTTTAATTTGAGACAAAGTCTCACTAGCCCTGGCTGGCTTTGAACTCAGAGATCCACCTGCCTCTGCCTCTGTCTCTCCAGTGCTGCAATTTAAGATGCAAGCCACCACACCTGGCCCCAGGTCCTTGTCATTAAAGGAAAAGAAAATCCTTATTCAAGACCACTTTTCCTACAAATTGTTTTTCACTTTACTAGTATATATATATATATATTTAAAATCTTCAGCCTAAACTACACTGAGATACTGATGTGTTAATGTATTTTAGTGTCACGAAGTTCCTCGGTTGCCACCTACTAAGAATTAGGAGAGGAGGCGCGCTATGTCGAAAGGCTGCGGTAGCTCTGCCAGACCGAGCTGAGCCTGTTCACAAGAGATCCCCCTCTCCCACAGCTTTGATGAATCATAGCCTGCGTGTTGAACTTGGCCCCTTAAGATTTACCTGCTTTATAGGCTCCCTGCCAAATAAAAACTATTTTCTTTTTCATTCCATCTGGCAAAGCCTGGGCTAAAAATAACAGGAGAAATCTCTCAAGATTTTTCTTGTATCTCTAACTCAGAGCAGCTTAACAAGAGTTGGGGGTGGGGCACGAACCTTTACTGTAGACCCTTGAGAAGTTGGTGGACTCTGGAAGGTGAACACTGACCTATAGCTGAGCGGCGGCTGGCTTGGGGGAAGCAATGAGAAACAAGGTCATCAGGGACAAAGCAAAGAAAAAGACAACGGGAAAAGAAAATAGAAGGGAAGATGAGCTTAGCATCGAAAGGAAGAGCTGTCGACTTCCGATTTTTGTCCGTTTTACAATACTGTACCAGAATGGGTTAACGTCATCATTTTAGCATCTGGGTAGCAATACTCAGTAGTTAATTAACAGAACAGTAAAGCCTCTGCCAAGCTTCTGGAACAGGAACTGCAAGACCCCACACTCAGCCGCTCTTGCAGCTTCCGTCTCCAGTTCTCTTAATCCTGGCCAAGACAGCAGCCTTGGACACTCTCTTCCGGTCGTAAGCCAGGCCCAGGACAGCCATGCAGTCGATGAAGAACGTGGTGAAGTTGATGTGCCAGCGGTACTCACTGGCAGAGTAGTCGTAGGGAAAGGCATGGTGGTAGTTGTGGAAGCCCTCGCCTGCAAACAGAAGCAAGGAGAACAGTCAGGGGGCTCAGTGCTTCCTCCTCTGCCCACACCTCTTACCCAGTGGGCCCCCTCAGACTTAGGGGAATCAGGGCTGCAGGTGAGTGAATGGCTAAACCCAGCTTCATTTACTCGGAACAGACAGACACCACCAAAGGCACTGCAGTTACATTTATACTCTGGGACCTACACATCTTGTCTAAGTGACTCCATCTCTAAGAGGATCTCAGCACTGCAGAGTTTAAGTAATTTATTTCAAGCATAAAAAGAACATGGGCAGTTTTTAAATGTACTTTTAGTATTTGTATGAGTTTCTGCATGTGCACGTGAGTGCCACAGCATGCAGGATCGGTTTTCTCCTTCCACGAGGGTAGGTCTCAGGGATCAAACTCAGGCTGCTCAGGTTTGGCAGGCAAGTGCTTTTACCTGCTGATCCTTCATGCCAACCCAGAAAAAATACTTTTAATAATATCCAAAGTTGGGGCAGGAGAGATGGCTCAGTGGTTAAGAGCACTGACTGCTGTTCCTGAGGTCCTGAGTTCAATTCCCACCAACCACATGGTGGCTCACAATGGGATCTGATGCCCTCTACTGATGTGTCTGAAGACAGTTACAGTGTACTTACATAAGTTAAATATAAATATATAAATATATAATTATTTATATATATATATCTCCATCCAAATATATAGATATATATATGTGTGTGTGTATATAAATATATAGATATATCTAGCTCCATCCAAACTGGCCAAATTAATTGAGTGTTGTACCAAGATATATAAGCACCAATCTGAACAGTGTCGTTGGCTGACCAACAGCTCTTAAAAAGAAGTGACAGGTCTGCATAGGGAAAACTAACTTGAGGTCTTTGCTGAACTCTGTTCTCAGAAAGAACAGGAAAATGTGGGTACAGGTGGCAGAGGCACATGTGCATGCACCCTGACAACTGGATTAGATTTATAGATTGGACCCAACAATTATGATCCACTGATCTGGTAGGACTCCCGGAGCAACACTGTGGGAAGGGGAGCTCTGGCACAAAACAGGAGAAATCAGAAAAGCAGAGGCTAGGTGGGCAGGTGTCACTAATGGATAAGCCATGCCCAAGTACTCTAGAGATAAAAATGCTATCCACGAACATACTTGAAATGAATTGTAACTCTAGCTTTTATACAGCATGGCTAAATCAACATATGAAGCTTATACTCATGGAGATGACTCTGCTTTTCTATTAATGATCCCTGCCCTGAGCTGTCAGAGGTAATTAGAAAACGGAAGAACTCAAAAGGTCCCATCACAGGCACATTTTCACCCTTTCCAGAGAAGTCATGGCCTCTCAAAAGAATTCCCTAATAAATTACCCCCCCCCCGCCAAGTCTCACAGTGGGAAATATCAAAAATCGTATCATCACCATTCCTCTGGCTCCCGGCCAAGTATCTCTAAGAAACAAGCCACCAGATGTGGTCCTGCTGTGAGGACTTACCCACAGCTCCCATGGAAACCAAGATGTTCTCCCGAGAGCTAATGTTCTTGTCGTAGGGGCGATATCCGTAGAGGTGGGCGGCACTGTTCACCAGCCAGGTGGCGTTGAGCACCACAGCGTATCGCAAGAAGGTGCTAACGCACAAGCTGTTTACAAAAGTCTCGCCCCAGCAGTACCAGGGCACCAGCGTGGGCAGGATGAAGCACATCAGCAGGAGGCCGGGCTTGTAGTACCTACGATGAGATGGCACATTTTAGGCTTCATGGAGAGAGAGAACTCTCACGCTCCTTGCAGGCAGGGCTGATTTCTCCCCTGTCCCATGAGTAAAGACTAGAAGGAACCAGCCCAAAACCTGTGGTAGAACATTTGAGAGCAAGTGCTGTTAGCTCTCTGTTTAGATGGGGGGGATATGGATGTAGTAGATGACCATGTTATCCCTATTGCTTTCTGGGCTGCCTTTGTCTGTCTGTCTGTCTGTCTGTCTCTCTCTCTCTCTCAAGATTTATTTATTTTATATGTGAGTATACTGTTGCTATCAGACCCCATTACAGATGATGATGAGCCATCGGGTGGTTGCTGGGAATTGAACTCAGGACCTCTGGAAGAGCAGTCAGTGCTCTTCACAGCGGGGCCATCATCTCTCCAGCCCCTGCCTTTGTTTCCTCTCATGACCACCGGAATCTTCACTTAGCATGTGGTGGCATGCCTCCATTTCCCGCTACCAGCGTTCCTAGATCTGTTCCCCAAGCCCCAAACTGTCAGCCTCTGACACAGACCACAGCACTATTCCTTGGGTATACAAGGCCACAGATACTTCCAAGGGAACTGACAAGGGAACCGTGTCCTTCAGCAGTCACCATTTCCCTCACACCCTAGGAAGTCCCCTGCACGTAACTCCTTGTTTCTCTGCTTACGTCTTTCCTACCACCTAACTTGTGTCCTTCCCAAGAGTGGGCAACACTCCTGCCTCACGCTGCTGGAGAAGCCTTTAGTGATTCGGTTGCTAACTTAACTACTTAAGTCTGTGCGGAGGAGTCCATAGGAAGGGTGTTGGCGATGTGTCTTCATCATCACTCTTCTCTCTCACACCTGGGATTTCAAGCAGAGACTGCACCCCTGAACACCCTTCAGCTCACTGCACTGCCGGCAAGGCCTCTCCCTGGAACCCGGAACCCTCCATTGTCTCTGTGCTGCTGTGGCTTCAACGCCACTTTCTCCTAAGCCTGCCCCCTGCTCTTTGTAGCTGTCCAGTCTAGACAAATCCTGACTTGCATGGTGACTATCAGGCTCCTTGACTTATCACCCCCTTATAGGAGGCCACTTAGTCCTGCAAGATAAGCTCTCGACTGCACTCAGGGCTGTCCTGCCCCGCTTAGGACAATGAACAAGGTTTTTGTTTTGTTTTGCAATTAACTGGTGCCTATTATAAGATAACATGCACAGAGGAAAATTGGTTTCTCTCTGTGGCCTACAGGATGTTAAAAATACGTTTTAAAATGATCTGAACATGTAGACACAGTTAAGTCACGGCTTTTACTTTATAATTCCTAATAAAAAATGCAGACAGTGTAAACTGTACATTCCCGGGGGGTCACAGCCTCAGCTTCAACCCCCCACACCCCACTCACCTCCTCTGGAACATCACCAGCTTCTCGGCTTTCAGGTCAGACATGTCCAGTTTTCCACCCTTCTCTTTGACAGCCGGGTGTTTGCGCACAAGCAGCCAACCCACGTGAGAGAAGAAGAAGCCACGGCGGGAATTGTGAGGGTCGGCGTGTGTTTCTGAGAACTTGTGGTGGGCGCGGTGATCTCGGGCCCATTCATACACGTCATTCTGGAAGCACAGGAAAGAGGAACCCAGTATTGAGAAGAGAGGCCCTCCAAGGAGCCTGCAAGGACCTAGATGTCTGCAAGGGCCTGGGACTCTCAGCCCAACTCACAAAATCCTCAGGACTCTGGCTCAAGAATACGCACAGGGTGGAAGTGAGGGGCTATCCTGTGCTTCACCCTTGCCTTAGAGGCACATACAGAAAAAGCAATTTAAAGTCCCAGAGCAGAGGAACAGCACGGTCACCTCCTGAGGTTATACGAAAGCAAGCCTGGGTAAGTCACAGTCCTCATGCTTCATTAGCAAGAGTGTCAACCCTTCTAAAGCTAAGTTTACGTGTGTGGGTTCAGGTGCACGCGTGTCACGCACAGCCCATGCGTAAGGTTAGAGGACAACTTTCAGGACTCAGTTCTCTCCTTCCAGATTTAAGATCAAACTGTCAGGCTTGCACAGAAAGCACTTTTACCCAATGAGTCATTTGGAGGATCCCATAGCAGCTCTTCAACCAGGGACTATGGGGCACGGCTCACGTGGAGCGCCTTATCCTATGGCTCACAGAGTTAGTTACAAGGCAAGTGGCCTGACTCCTGGGGTGCTCCTCTGTAGAAACAGTGGAGGAACCCATTCACCAAGTGGCAACCCTTTCTGCCCAAGATCAAGGCCAGCAGGTAACTCCTGAGCACAGGTATATCTCCCAAGGACCTCTGGGCCTGTCTGCATCCTGGCTCACCTCAAGAGCACCCCACAGTCTCTTCATCCACACCCCCTCTGTCCCCCAAGAACACTAGGGATCTTTGAAAAGTAAAGTTGCTACGCCAGAGAGGATTAGGCAAATCTGGTGAGCATCTCAAATCTTGACAAGGCACAGAGGACCAATTTGGTTTCCTAGTTTCATCTTGCTGCAAATTAAACCCACCAGTGGCTACCCTGTGTCCTTAAGAGTTTAGGAGCCAGATGGGCGGTGGTGGCGCACGCCTTTAATCCCAGCACTTGGGAGGCAGAGGCAGGTGAATTTCTGAGTTTGAGGCCAGCCTGGTCTACAAAGTGAGTTCCAGAACAGCCAGGACTACACAGAGAAACCCTGTCTTAAAAAAAAAAAAAAAAAAAAAAAAAGAGTTTAGGAGCCACGAGGGTCCTCTACCAAGTCTCTGTCTTTTCTCTGCTGTAAGCTCTGTCTCTTGTAGAGATGTAATAACAATTGTGTCTACTTCCTCAAATGGCTTTGAGGACTTAAAAGAGCCCCAGGGTCTTAGGACACCTGTGGGTCTGTCCCACTGTGGCAGAGTCTAAGACAGTTACTTTAAAACGAACGGTTCACTTATGGTCTAAGAAACCAGAGTCAGTGCTTAGCTCTTGTGTGCCCTTTATACTAAAGACCCACAACTGCCAAGCTGTGTGACACCCCTGGGACTCTGAGATGAAAAGTGACCCGGCACATGGGGACCCTTTCTTGTTTCCCTTTACAAGTGACTCTATGGTATATGGACTTCAGCACTGATCTGCACTCTAGGGGACCACATAGCAGTAGAAACAATGGCTGTCCTAGTCAACTATACAGACCTTGATCCCTGACTACCCACCCCTGGGCGGAGACACGGCCACAGCACCCACTTCTTACCTGGAACGCCATGGTGTTGGCAATGATGAGGAAGAGCCTCAGGGGCAGCCGTGCCTTGTATGTTCTGTGGCTCCACAGGCGATGAGCCCCGGCTGTGATGCCCAGGGCGCTGATTACGTAGTACAAATACGCTGTAGGACCAGAAAGTTGGGCGTCAACAACAAGCCAAGATCCGTAAGGGAAGTATGCCAAAGACAGGTTCCTGGCACCCGTCTTCTCAGTTAGCCTTTGGGTAAAGGCCTGGTTTTCTCTGCAGCCCTGGGGCGCACTGATTTGTAGAAACTTTATACATTTTAAACACTTGGAACTACTGGTCATCACGAGTCTGGCTATCACTGGGTTTCATTCCCAGGGCCAATGTTCTTTGACCTCTAGCAGTCCTCTAAAGATGTCTGGTCAGGAAACTGCATTTCCTCAACTTAGAACCCATATCCAAGGGCAGTTCTGAAGCACCAGGCAGAACAGCTTGGGCAATGGCTAACTGGAAGAGACGAGCAGTGGCGTACTGAATAGCTAACTCTACACAAGGCTTTTAGCAGAGGTGCATTTCAACACCACCGCAGCATAACGGAAGTCAGATTTGCATAGTGGCGCAAACGTTACCAAGGGTACTACTCTCACATTCTCCACACACCTTGAACAAGGTGAGTTCTATTAGTGCCAAGCACTGCTATTGAAGAAACAGGTTCTGGAAAGGTCAAAGGTCGTCTGTCGACTGTTCCAAGGTGGGTTTTCCATCCGCCATCACTTGTTTCCTTTCTACTATTCAGCCCCTAAGATCTGCGTACTCACTCCCTTGTCTTGTGTCTCTCCCTGGCCATGGTCTTGTCCTTCCAGAATGTTAGATGCTCAAAGCTGGCAGATAAGATAAACACTGCTTCACTGTCCTTGAAGCAGAAAGGCTCAAGAAATGCCAGTCCTGATATCTCACTGGGACGGAGAGCGGTACAGCCATCTGACACCCCCCTCCCCTGCCCCCATTTGCAGAACTAGGGAGCAGGGGCCTTGGTAGAATAGGCTAATACTGGCTCCCTCCCAAGGAACACCAAGAAACAAGGGACCTTCACAGACTACAGAATTTAGTTGCTACTGGAAACCCCTCACATTGTACCAACTGCTGCGTCCTTCTGCAGTCAGATAACTCGTTTCCTGAGACCGCTCTCTCCTCCTTCCCAACTCCCGTACCTCCTACAGGATCCCAGGAGAGCAACCTTGGATGAAAGGCCTTCCTATCTGGAAAAATCCTAGGGTAACCAGAGCCCTGCATCACGGGATGGCTTTGGGCAGAGCCAAAAGCCCTTCGCTGAGCAACCAAGACCTTATGCTGCATATGATCCAAGTAGATTGGATCAAAACTCAGATGATGGGGTATGTGCGTGTGTGTGCGTGTGTGTGCATGCGCGCGCAACCACACAGGACACACAAACCTAGGCAGTCAGTCTTAGGCCTCTTCAGTCCACCTCTCCGTCTAGCAAACAGGAGACTTAGATCCCTCCCCTGTCTGCCAGAGAAAAGTGTTCACAATGGTGGGTAGGAACTATCTCTTTCTTAGCTTTAACTTCAGAAACGGGCTGGGGAAGGTGGGGGGTGGAGCTTTGTAATCTCTCTCTCTCTCTCTCTCTCTCTCTCTCTCTCTCTCTCTGTCTCTCTCTCTGTGCTGTCAAAAGCACCTATTCGGCTCCAGAGTTATAGAGTCCACAAAGGTACAAAAGACTCTTAAAGCAGCCGAGTCAGGAAAAGGCTGGCAGGGCACACAACTATTCTAAAGAACTATTCCATTCCTACTTTTGACAAAGATGTGAAGTCTATGAGTGGGAGCTGGGTGGTGGTGGCACACGCCTTTGATCCCCGCACTCAGGAAGTAGAGGCAGGCCGATCTTGCAGTTGGAGGCCAGTCTAGTCTAAAGATCCAGTTCCAGGACAGCCAGGGCTACAGAGAAACCTTGTCTTGGGAGAAAAAGTTTGGTACCTGGAAAACTCTCAAGGATTAGATCTCACCACTTATAGGACCTAGGAGGACTGAGGTAGAGAGGCATAAAGACAGCCGACAATCAGACAACCAGTCTTTCTATACACTGTCCTGCAAGAGACCTGCCATGAGTACCTACATGCAGACACTGTTCCAAAAAACCAATTGTTCTAAAGAAACCCTTGCTCTCCGCCTCTCTGAGAGCAGCAAGGGGCCCTGGACTACAGATGCAGTCCCTCCTTCCTGGTTCAATGTTCAGTTGTGTAACCACCTGCAAAGCACATGCGTGCAGCTAGGGGGCAGCACTACCCACCCATGGCTCCCTGGGCAGCTGAGCTAGGCAGGTCAGTGGCACACTCATCAGTTGGGCTGTGGCTGCTCCAGGCTCTCTTCCTGCTCAGGAGGTATGTGTTAGGTGTGGGGAGAAAGGTGCCACAGCACAATGTGGACAAGAAACGAGGGGCAGAAGGCTGAACAGAAAGTGAAACCCTCCTTCAACCTTATTTTATTCTAAGAATGGTCTGTTGACTGGCTTGTACCAAACCGTGGTACCATACACCTTTGAACCTGGATATACAGGAGCCTGCTTCATCTTTCTCCAGGCAAACCAGCCTAGTCTGGCCAGGCAGGAAGTCCAAACAGTTGGGCTTATAACCTACCCTCTGTTCTCTCTGCCTAAACAGCATCCCGTGGCTTTGTCCCCTCACTGGACTCAACAGGTTGCCCACTAGGCCCCTGGTCTAGCTCTTGGCTCTAATGTCTCAGAGGCAGGGCCTGTTTCTCTTGTGGCAGGCAGAGCTGGGACAGGTGCCATCAAGTGACTCATACAGAAAAGCCTGCTCAGAGACCTCGGCATCAAGCCCCCCCCCCCGCCCCCCCATTCTTAACACCACGAGGTTCTTTGCCCAGCCCAGCTGGTCCAACAAGAACCAAAAAGAAAGGGCCACTGCCTTGGGTCAGAGGCCAGAGGCCACCTCTTTAAAGATCAAGGAGAAATCTGAGGTATTGGCCCAAGACAAGGGGCGCTGCTCACCGAAGAGGCAGGTGTAGACCTTGCAGGAGGGAACCAGTGTGATCCCGTACAGGGCTCCCAAGTGCAGCAGGGCCATGAGAATGATGTTCCTCCAGACGTACTCCAGCTTGGGCGGGGGCCCCTCCTCATCCTGATAGGTGGGGTCATATAAATCATCTTTTATTTCAGGGCGAACATCTGCTCCCCAATGGTGAGGACTCTTTTCAAACTTCTCGCCTCCATTCTGCTGTCCCCCAGAAGGTGGCGCTGTGATTGTGGTGGTGGCTGAATAAGAGCCAGAGATCTGCAACGAGAGGGGGTGGAGAATCAGGGACTGCAGACGCGTGGGGGCAGCAGGGGTTACTTTCCCTCTAATATAACTGCGGGAGAGATGCGATAGCGGCCATGCCCCAGTGCCAAGGTTGCATGACTGTGGGGCGCACCAATGGAACACTGAAATGTGCAGGCCATCGGGAATAAGCCTTATGATGAAGGGGCAAGAAAAGACGCTTTATTAGCAGCACCCTTTGCAACTCACAAAGGAAAATCTGCGCATATCGAAAAGAGGTCAGGTTTTTACTTTAAGAAACACAAGTTGGGGCAATCAACTGTACTGAGTAAAAATCCGGTTATCACCCGGTCCAGAAACAATCTAGCAAGGTTGAGCAATTCGGAAATGATGGCTAAATGCTCCCAGCTGCTCTGAACTCTCTCCAACCCTCAACTGCCACCCACCTAGAAGTCCAATCTGCAACCGCCAACCTGAGGGGGAGGGGTACGGGGGGTGTAAGCTCACCTCTTGCAGTATGTGGGCCGGCATCTTGGCGTCGGATGCTGGGGTCACGTTCCCAGAGATGAGAACGTGCAGCGAGCTTCAGACCTCAGCGACAAAGGGTGCTATGACTAAGTTTCTGCAGCCCGCTGCGCGGTACAAGCTCTGGGCCAGAGCTGGCAGTGGGGTATTAATGTCCTGTATATCCTTAGGTTCCTTATATTGATCAATGACCAGATAAAAAATCAAAAGCTGGCTGGCCAAAGCAGCCGCGGGCGGAGATAAGGATAGAAAATGAGAGGACGCCAAAATCGCAGCTTGCAGCCACCGGTGTCCAGGAGTCAGAATACTGCAGACACCAACACCGCATTGTCCCATCCCTAGCCAAGCGGAGGGGGGCGATGCTAATGAGGCCTTCGTAAACTCTGGCTAGTCATTGGCTGATGGGAATTTGGTACCACCTCGTCCTGCTGCTCTCATTGGCTCTGCACAATCTGCTGTTCCCTCTGCCTCCAGCTCCTCCCACCCTCCTCCCTTCTTTTTCTGCTCCTGGCTTCTCACCCATCCCCCGCTGGTCCTCCACCCAGCCCCCACCCTGCCACGGGGGCGCTTCAGCGTTTTCTCTGGGAGAGAAGACCTAATCTAGCAGTGGGGGTTGGCTACCGGGGCAGGAAGACGCGGAGAGGTACATAAAGTGGGAAAGCCACTAGAGCGCCGACCACTCGCAACTCCATCCGGTCTTTGCATTTCCAGAGGCGCGTGGGAGGGGAAATGGCTACCACCAACAGAGAGCAAAGCTGAGAGGGGCCTCCCTCCCCAACAGGCGCCTCTGTAGTCCCTTTTGGAACAATGGCTCAGCCTTGCCCACCCCCTCCAGGATGCTTACCAGATAATAACTCGGAGCTCTGTGCTGTAATCAAGTTTTCATAGGTCTGTGGTTTGCTCATTCACACTGGTCTGGGTCCCTACGGTCACTGTGCACACTCGAGAGCACAGCCAAGGTCAGTCAGCAGTATCTCAATCCCACCCCTCACCCCCCACTTCCCACCCCACGCCTTGAGAATACTTGTGGCACCTTTAGGAGACTCTTTTGTTGAAAGTTTGCAGTTTGCTACCTGAAAACCGCCCGAAAAACATCTAGCCGAGGGAGCCTTATGTATGTAGAGTAGGAACAGAGAGTGGGTATTAAATTATTACTGCAAGGTTCTCTGTGACCGCTCAGTGGGTACCCCTGTTCTTCCATTCTAAGCAGGAAGAAGGGGACATAGGGACATACGGAGATGGGATAAACGGTTCAGCTGGCAAGTGGAGGAGCTAGCTGAGCTGAAATGCTTTCAAGCCACTCCTCAGAGGACCCTATGACCCTTGAACCTTGGGTGCTCCGACCTAACACACCTCCCTCGCCGCCCCATCTTCTCTGGGGCCTGTGTTAACTCTTTCAAGAGATAGAATTTGTAGCCTATGAAGGCCGTGCATTCACAGAGTCTGCTTCTGTATCCAGGTCACCCCATTACTGTATCTCCCACCTCTAGGAAAAAGGGTTGATAGACATCTTGTCTTCTCAAGAAGAGAGATGCCAGGCATTTCCTGAGACCAAAACAGACCTCTTGCCTTCTGGTCTCAGGGGCTTGCCAACTCTCTGGCTTGTGACCAGACACCTCCATTGCAGGCCTGGCTCAATGACCATAGCCAAGAATGCTGAACACGACCAGGTGTCCTCAGCAAATGGCTGGCGGAGGCTCAGAGGTACTGTGAAGTTATCTGGAGAAGCTACTCCCCCTTGGGTTGTCTGCGTGATGTCTGATCTTTTACTAGCTGTGGGTTTGTCCTTTGTCCTTGGCTGTTAAAAACAAACTCCCTTAAACTGTGAGGCCTTTACAACAGATACTGGCTCCTCAGGGCTCTGGTGGCTGGGTATCTATAGCAAAGCCCCAGCAGTTTGATTCTGCCAAGAATGGGCCTCTGATTCTTAGGTGGCCATCTCTGTGTTCAATGGGGAAGGGGTGAGCTTTGTCTCTGGGGTTTCTCATTAAAAACAAACAAAAAGATTTAGTATTACTTTTAATTATACGGACGTGTATGTGTGTGTGTGTGTGTGTGTAAGCGTGAGCATATGCACACATGCATGAAGGTACTTGAGAATGCCAGAGGTGGCAGATCCCCAGGAACTGGAGTTGAGCAGTCTGTGAGGGAACTGAAAATCCAACTCTGGTGCTCTGAAAGAACAGCAAATGCTCTTAATGGCTGAGCCACACCTCCAGATCCTGGGGTCTCTTTTGAAAGGACCACTCGCATCATCCACAGGGGTGAAGCATCACCCTCCATGCTACTATTCCAGATACTGATGAAGGTCCACCAGATGAGTTGGGATTTCCAAGTATCTATTGCATGCTACTTTGGGGAAGAAGACACAGTGTTTCCTTTGGGATGCCTTGATTGCTACTAAAGACAGCTCTCCATTGGAGACCAACGTGTCCTTACATTTCCTTCACCTGCAGCCTACAGTGCTGCCTGCATCAGAGCTGGTCAGTGATGTTTCTTAAGCCAGCTGCCATTGCATTCATTGTCTATCAGAGACAGCAAGGGAGGCCTGCCAAGACAATGATGTAGAACAGGAGTCCTACATTTCTCTCCCTTGGGGAGAAAGTTCTGGAAACCTAGAAAAGGAATGAGTTAAGGGTTCCAGGAAGAAAAGGTGGTCGACAATGTTAACTGTTGATAAACAAGATAGGAAGTTGCCTGTCTCGTCCCATGTGGGCCAGCTTCAATAAAGCTGTGTGGTAGGGATGGTACAGCACAGCAGGAGGCCTGGCATCAAGAAGTACAAAGCGACCAAGTTGAAAGTTATAGGTAATATGTGATGACTGTTTGCCTCTGCTTGCGTTTGCAGGGATGCAGATGAGAAGTGCAGGCTTCTTTGGTACAGCAATGCACAGTGTGTACATGGAAGCTGGGGACAGGAGCTATAAAGTTTCCTGTATGAAAAAGGACACACAGTGTATGGCAGTTTTTAATTTTGACCCTTCAACTCAAGAGAGTAAGGATAAAACAGCCCCCACATCGGTATATTAAATAAATAAGTTAATTGTAGGGAGTTCCTATTGACCACAGCATGGAGCCTGTACTTCTTTTGGGGGCTTTGGAGGCCCTCTGGACCTTGGTCCTTCCCTGTTTATGTCTTTCCCTTAAATGTCTTCCTTTCTCTTCAGTCCCATATTTCAATATTAAAAGCTAAAAATATTCCTTTCCCTTTGCCTAGAGCATTCTTCCCTCCGACCTTTACCCACTGCTGACCTTACTGATTCCTGGTCTTGTATTTTGTTTTTGTTTTTAAATTACCCAATGGTTCTACCAGGCTGGCTCCCCATGTCGGGTGGTTTCTGCTTTTCTGACACCTGTACTGAGATTTACCAAGAAAATAGGGCTTGGGTACCTGACCCAAGAAGGGCTTTAAATAGGTGTTTGTTTATTAAACTTGTTACATAATCATAACTAGATAATTGAACTATAATATTATTTATAATAATAATATAAAATTATCCTCTTTATTATTTCTTTCAGAAATAATAATAGTAGGCAGTAGGTGAGCAGTATAGTAAAGGGATTATGAAAAGATGAATCTCGAGGTGGGCATTGTTTCCTTACTTCTCGGGATGGCAAGTCATAGGACTTTTAGGACATGCAGATGTGGCATGTGAGTGGCCCTGGGACCTTGTAGGAAGACTCACACGGAGGCATGTTTTCTAGCTCTCATGTCTAAGCCAAAAACAGATGCTAACCAGGTGAAGAGAACAGAGAGGAGAGAGCCACAGGCTTGGCTCCAGGAGCTTCGACCTCCTTCAGCAAGGCACTTGCTAGAGAAGTCTTTCTCAGGTTGGGACCTGGGAACTCAGTAAGAGAAAAGAAACAAAGTTACTGTGAGCAGTTTTATTCCCCATCATGTTCAGATACAAAGTAAGCATCCTCTAACTTGGAATGAGGTCAGCCATTCCAGTTAACTCCATAAGGAAAGTAAATGAGTAACTATCTTTTTAGTCCCTCCCCTCCCTTCCTCTCCTGTCTTCCCCTTTCTTCCTCCCCCTCCCATTTCCCTACCCTTCCTTTCCTTCACAAACAATTCCCATCCAAACCACATCACATAAGCAAGGTCTGTGTCCTCCGCGTGGCTGGAGTTCCAGAGTGTCTAGAAGTAGGGGCCGCAGTGTAAACCCCTGAAGAGTCCTTGCTTAGGATGCTGTTTGTGCCTGAATCAGGAAAGCAAAGGAAATCACTTCACACCCCCACCCCACCCTCACCCCTAGAGGAGCAGCCTGGTGCACAGTGCTGGATCCCCAGGACAGTGAAGGAGGTGACTGGTTGGTCAAGGAGGGACAGGAGAGACAGTCTCTGGGAATCTTCCTTCTGGAAGAGGCTAGAGAGAGAGGCAAAGGTCGCTCTGTTCATTCCACTCCTTTCTGCTGCAGAACTCTGAACCATTTGAGAAATATTACTCAAGAGCCATCACTCAAGTTCAGTATGTGTGTTAAGGTGAGAGGAACATACCATTCTATGTTTTGTTTTTTGTTTGTTTGTTTGTTTTTGTTTTTTTCGAGACAGGGTTTCTCTTTATAGCTCTGGCTGTTCTGGAGCTCACTCTGTAGACCAGGCTGGCCTCGAACTCAGAAATCCGCCTGCCTCTGCCTCCCGAGTGCTGGGATTAAAGGCGTGCGCCACCACGCCCGGCGGAACATACCATTCTTAATTTTATTGAAAAGCTTATTAGCTTGCTTAATAAACCCATATAATGTGGGTTTTTCTTCTCTTTTAGGATCCTGGTGTCTTTTCTTTTCCACTTTATTATTCTAAAAAAGTGAAATTAAGAATGCATAAAATGTAATAAGCTCTCTGTGGGATGGAGATGTAGCCCAGTGTTAGGGTGTGTGCCTAGCATGTGCAAGGCCCCCTTTCTACCAACAGCATTGCAACAGAAAGAAAAAGAGTTCACCCGTGTAATTTCCGCACTTGGGAGTGGTAGGCAGGAGGAATTTGAGTTCAAAACAAACCTAAGCAACACTGTGAGACCTTGTCTAAAATAAACAAATAGCCCCTGTGCTGTTCACCCCATCACTATGAATCGCTATTAAGTGTTTCATAAAGCAGTTGGCACAGGAACAATTCAAGTGTGGGAAAAACACGGATCAGGCAGTCCTGTTAGAACACATGTCCCAAGTAGAGAAAGCCAGACCTGTCCAGTGTGACATCCTGTCCACATACTGGAAGAGACATGCCCCTGTCTCTACTGTAACTAGACCTTCCCTCACTGCTCTTCTAGGGTATGGGCATCCACGTGACTGGCTTTGCTCTAAAAATCCAAAGCAGAGTGTCACAGTCAATTTACTCAAAGTGCATTGTTTTCAAAATGACCAAAATTTGTATTTTTCTGAAAACCGAATTTAAAACCACCCTTGTCTCCTTCTCTTCCTCCTTCTCCTCTTCCATTCTCTTCTCATTTTATAGATCATGGTTCTCAGATAAAGTTAATAAGAATTTGGGGTGGGGGGGTTCTGGCAAGAAGCTTGTTATAGAGAGAAAGCAGACTAGTATGCACTTAAGGTTCTGTTTTGTTTTGTCTTTGTTTTATGCTTGTCAATCCAACTCCAAGACACCTTTGCCAAGTTCAACTAAAAGCAAATTCAAAAGGAGAGTGATAAAAGGATTTTTATTTGACTTTTAGGAGCAAAGTTGGAGTTTACTGAGGGAAAGTTTCCACACAGACTTCAGCACAAGTCGAGAGACAGGCAGGGGAGAAAGAAGGTGAGAGCAGAAAGAGAGATGGAGACAGAAAATGGGGAGGGTAGCAAGAAATGTTAGTACAGCTGGGCGTGGTGGCACACGCCTTTAATCCCAGCACTCAGGAGGCAGAGGCAGGCAGATTTCTGAGTTCCAGGACAGCCAGGGCTATACAGAGAAACCTTGTCTTGAAAAACCAAAAAAAAAAAAAAAAAAAAAAGAAAAAAGAAAGAAAAGAAAAGAAATTTTAGTACACTCCCAGACAATGAGTGTAAGTGGCCCTCTCTAGAGAGCAAGCCATCAGAATCCTAAAATATAAACTGGGGCTGGTATGATGGCTCAGTGGGTAGAGCTGCTTGCTGCCACACCTGGAGATCTGAGTTTCATCCCCAGAACCCATGTGATGGAAAGAAAGAATTCCTGAAAATTGTTCATGGACTTCCACACTCGACCTGAAGCATGGGCTCTCTGGAACACACACACAATAAGTAAGGGTAAAAAATCAAAGAGAAAACAAGCAAACACAAAAATCAGGTAAGGGGGAATTCATTAATTACATTTTAAAAAATGCTCAGAAGAACAAATGTTTCTGAGCAGGAAGGGCCCGATGAACGCCCTTGCCGATATGATAAGAAACTTGGAAAAACTGAAACCAGTTTATCCTGTGACTAAGAGGGAACTCGATTCTTCCAAACAGCAGAGTAAATGAGTGAGAAAGAAGCCAGGGATCAACACTAAGGAGGGGAAACCGAGTCACTACACAGGCCATGGAGACAAGGACCATGCAATAGGCTCAAAAGGAAGCTGTCTCGGTCAGAGCTGGTGAGGGGGTCACGCCACGGCCACGGGAGAGATTGCCTCAGGACAGAGTGCTGGATGCTGCCAGTTGTAGTATAGTGTGGAGATAAAGACAAGGAGGCAGAAGGGGGTTGAGTGTCAGTAATGAATGTGGAAAAGCAGGAGGGAAAAAAAAAAAAAGCAGCGCTCAGATCCAGAACGGAGATAGTTGTACGATGGTGAAGCCACTGTGTGAATGATATTTACACAATCACCATAGTACAAATACCAGTTCCCGATTCACGGACAACTATGACACACTCTATTGAGAGGCTGGAAAAAAAATGCAGTGTGCAGGTTCCTTCCCGCATGCTTGCGCCCATGGTGGTCACCACAGCGGTGGTTGTTTTAACATTCCATTTCAGTCTTCCAAGGTGCGAGGTCAAAAATGGAATTCTTCAGCTATGTAAGCATGTATTTAAGAATACAGAAAGGAATGCTGGAGAGTTCAGCTCAAAATAATTTAAAGATGTTCTTCTGGGTAAGAAAGTGAGGTGCTTCTATGCCCAAAACAAGCCTAATGAAATTATTTCACCTGCTAAGTTATATGCAGGTTGAACTTGGCCGTAACACAAGAGCAACTACATTCTCAGATTTGTAGAGTGGCTACCCAGTATTCACTGAGCCTGAGATTTGGTTCTCAGGGCTGAGTAAAACCCACTATGGTAGAACGAGTCTGTAATCCCAACACTCAGGAGGTAGAGGAAGTTCAGGGCCAGCCTGGGCTACGTAAAACCTTATCTCAAGAAAAAGAACTGTTGTTTTTCCCTAAGGGCCAGCCTAGAAGTTGTTATACAGATCCTGCTGGCCTTGAAATTTCAGAATCTGCCTCTACCTCCTGAGAGCTAACTCCAAAGGTTTGCACCACCACGTTTGGCTGCCAAGAGCTTTTAAGGTGAACAAAGTCCACTAGAAACCCATCCCTTGAGCTCACAACCCCCACCCAACCCCCGACTCTGTGTCAGTCCTCCTGATGTAGCCTAGGTAATGTTGAACTTTTTAAAATAGTGAGACATTTATAGGCACACACAATGCATTTTGATCAAATGTAGCCTTTGCCTCTCTATCCTTCGGTCTGAGTCTCCTGAGTTTACAGTTGGGTGACATTGTGTGCAGAACCCCCCAAATCTTCCTATTTCTTCAGCTCCCCTATCCACAGTGGCTACACCCCAGCACCCACACCAGGGGACCATAGGACCACAAGGCTGGGCGACTCTGGGACCTGTGTTTCCTGGATTATTGCAGAAGGCTTCATTATCAGCTGTACTTCATTGTCAATTGCTGCTTTCTCCTTGGGACATTGGGTTGAGTATCAAAACTAGGTGGACTCCATCCTCCCCTACTTTCTCAACTCCAAGTCCTTGCCTTTCTCCCAGGAGCCTCCCTCCAGGATCTCCACCTCACAAGGACTCTATCTGCCCTCCTAAAGTGGAACTCACTGCTGCTGCCATGGCTCTAACACTGGATAATAGGTTCTTAGCCTTCTGTCTCCCTCCGGTTCCTTCTGTATAACACAGGGAGAGCTGAGATTACTGTCATACCATCTCTCTACCAAATTTTTGAATAGTTTTCTTTTCTGTGAGCTCCAGGCCAGCCTGGTCTACATCGTGAGTTCCAGGCTCGCCAAAGCAACATACAGTGTTTATCTCAAAAGCAAGTTGGGGGAGGGGGAGCATCCCTGAGAATGGGAGTTGGCTAATGAACTAAGTGAGAAGCCTGCACTCAGAAAGCTCCAGGCCAAGGTACTCATAGCCCTTCGCAGGCTGTTTACTGAGCACTCTACCTCAAGTATGCTCTGTTTGCGGTGTGAAGTCCAGGTGAGGAATGGCGTCTTGCAGCTTTTCTGTCGACAGCCATGTGCCCCAGGCCCTGAGGTTTCTTAGTCTTTAAAATAAGAATCCATTAGTCTTGCCTGGTTTCTCTCTCTCTCTCTCTCTCTCTCTCTCTCTCTCTCTCTCTCTCTCTCTCTGTGTGTGTGTGTGTGTGTGTGTGTGTGTGTGTGTGTGTGTGTGTGTTCATAGCCCTGGCTGTCCTAGAACTCACCATACAGATCAGGCTAGCCCAGAATTCAGAGTCTCCTGCTTCTGCCTCCCAAGTGCTGGGATTAAAAGCATACATCACCACACATGCTCTTGCCTGTATTTTCAAGCCATCTTTTATTCATGTGTGATTTTGTAATGTGGTGTTTTTGGTTCACTGGGTTAGGGAAATGCTCCAAAATATTAGCATATTTCATTTTACAAGATTAAAAAATGTTCATTAACTCACCACTGATTTTATCAGACAAGCCTTACATTGTCGGGAAGCTGTCAAACTGTGCCATACGCAAGGTCCCCAATGTCTAAGATTTGCTTTAAGAATTATTAGGGCAATTATCATACATTGTTTCCTTGAAATAATAGCTTTACTTTATCAATATCTGAAAGTCTGCCCAATACTGAGGTGATTAACAATAGATTGATCGATCGTCATAGTTTGAAATAAAAATGTTACATTTAAAAAGACAGAGAGAGCCGGGCGTGGTGGCGCACGCCTTTAATCCCAGCACTCCGGAGGCAGAGGCAGGCGGATTTCTGAGTTCAAGGCCAGCCTGGTCTACAAAGTGAGTTCCAGGACAGCCAGGGCTATACAGAGAAACCCTGTCTCAAAAAAAACCAAAAAAAAAAAAAAAAAAAAGACAGAGAGAGCCAGATGTGGTGGCCCGCACCTTTAATCCCATCTAAATTTAGGAGGCAGAGGATGGCAGATCTCTGAATTCGAGGCCAGCCTGGTCTCCATCGAGTGTCTCAAAAAATAAAATAAAATACCAAAACCAAAAAACCACGTAAAAAACAGTTAATTCGTATCATAGATAAAGTTGACAGGAGTGCAGCTTTTAGAGACACTGAGACTAAGCTCCTAGATCCACCCAACTGAGCGCCATTAATTTTGCTCCTCAGATGTCCTTTGACATTCTCGCTAGCACGGTTGAAACCTGGAGGTCCCACTCCCTTTTGTAACGAAGCCTGGATCTGACCTTCCAGCCCGAATCTGGTTCCCTCTGCCCTGCTGTGGCCACCACAGTTAAGTTTCTGAAACAGAAATGTTCCTGTCCTGCTTGAGTACATCTCATGACTCCTTATCACGGAGCAATCTAGACTCTGTGTGCCTGGCTGGCATTCACAGCCTCCCCTGCACATTCCACACCCCTTCAGGCCCGGTAACACCAGCCCGAACCGCTTCTAAACGCGTTGCTCTCTGTGTTGTCTGTAAAATTTTCCTCTACTGCGACATACTGTGGGGTCTTTCTTTGAATGGGAGCCCTGACATATACCTACAGGAAGCCGTAAAATCGCGCCCTCCTTTGCCAGGTCCCTCCACCATGGAGGCAGTTAGGGACAGGAGTCCATACCCAAGGTCGCACGTGGGGCAGGGCTAGTTGTGTGGAACGCACAGCTCTGCGTTCCATCTCCTCAAAGAGGGAGACTTGTAGAGGGGAGTGGGGTTAGATCCCAAGGAAACTCTCCATCTGCTCCACCTGGGATGATGAATGCAAGGTGCGCGCGCATCCCCCGCTCCAGTAGAGCCCGGAGGGGGAAGGGGGCGGGGGTGGGGACAGAAGAAGCACCACCACCGCCCCCTTCCCGCACCCCCCTGTCTCCCGCAGCTAGACTGCAGGGGCAGCGCCTCCTGATTGGAGCGGGTCCCGGCAGAGTCGCAGCGCGGCTGCTGATTGGCTGCGAGGAGTCAGGCGCTGTGGACCGAGTGAACGCGAGTAACCCCGGGGGTGTGTGCTGACCGAGAGTAACCCCGAGGAGGGGCCTCCATTCCCCGGGTCTCTCAAGGCGTCTGGGCCCCCAGGCCCGCCCACTGCAGGGAGGCAGAGCGGGAGGAGGCGGACGTTAGGGACGTGCGCTCCTCGGAACTTAGATTTCCACACGATCTTCCTTCTGCCCCAGCTTCCTTGTGTGGGAGTTTAATAGGAAGTTTAGAGACCACAGAGGTGTTGGAGCATAGTAGGAGTCACACAAACGACTGTACTTTAATAATAACAGGGAGTTGACAGCCTGCTCTACTGGAGAAAAGACAAGGCTGGATGCTAAAGAGACCTCCTAGAGTTTCCTCACCTTCTGCCCCAGGAGCAAGAGAGGTTCAGAGGGTCTGTGGGGGACTAGCTTTTGTGGAATAAAGGAAGAGAAAAGGGACAGATGGTGGTGGAGATGTATTCCCAAGGGGGACAGTTATTGCTAGTGGGGCTATAAAACGATGCAGCCCCTGTGAGAGACAGTTCAATGTCCCACAAGAAGAATGAGCAGTGAAATCCGCTCCAGGTCACAGACAGAGGATATTGAGAGCAGGATCTTAAATAGTTGCACAGAAATACTCATTTCACACTGACTGAATGATGGAGACAACTGTACACCAACAAAGGGTACTTCAGCTGGCGTACACACTACATCTCAGCATCGATCCGCAGATGGAAATGGGTCCTGATAGGCATCACAAAATGAATGGGTGGGCAAAAAGTCCAGCAGGCTGCACAATTCCATTCCTGAGAAAGGCCACCAATAGGTAAATCCTAGAGACAGAACGTTAGTTGTTCCAAGGCACAAGCAGCTGGGTGGAGCTGGAGATGGGGGGAGCCACTGTTGAATGGGTATGGGTTTTCTACCGAGGTGACGAAAATGGTCTTGAACTAAGGGTGACGGTGGCACATTATTATGACTGTACTACATGTCACAGCAGTGTTTGACTTAACAGCTAATTTTATGCTGTGAAAAGCACTTAAGTGTAAGTGTGTGTATGCGTCAGAAATCACAGACTGTAGGGGAATCCCACTGCTCTTCAAATGTTTCTAAGAAAGAGGCAAAGTCTGGAAGCCCCGAGGAGTTCTGGGCCTTCTTCTGCCTTTCACCTTCATTCCTCTCCTCTCCTCTCCTCTCCTCTCCTCTCCTCTCCTCTCCTCTCCTCTCCTCTCCTCTCCTCTCCTCTCCTCTCCTCTCCTCTCCTCTCCTCTCCTCTCCTCTCCTCTCCTCTCCTCTCCTCTCCTCTCCTTTTTCACAGGTCTTATAGCCTGGTACTTGGTTACTGGCAGGTCCTTGTAAGAGAAAACTGGACCTGGGTAATGAGGCTCAGGGGTGGAGCCCTTGCCTAGCGTGTGAAAGGTTCTAGGTTCAGTCTCCATTCTCTCCCCTGCTCCCCAAGAGGAGAAAGCTGGCCTTGAGGAGCAAGCTTTTTACAGGACAGTGTGCTACTGCTGGAAGAGCAGAGATGGAAGACCTGCTTTTGCTGATGTCAGTGTACAACCTAAGCCTTAGGTGTGTTTGGATATTAAGATGGTCACGTGGTCAGACTGAGTTGGGTCCTTGAAGAACAAAGGGAGCTTGTGTGGAATGAGTGTGTGAATTCTGCCTCCCACCACTCTCAGGCAGGAAGCAGGGCCTCTCCACAGGCTTTGCTTCTTGGTATAACTGGGCACCGCTGGCAGGCAATGGGTGTAGCAAGGTGCTCTCTCAGCTCCTCTGGCCACCACTCCACACAGGAGGCCAAGCCAGGGTTCTGGACACAGGCTCTTCTCTTGCTGCCTTTCTCCAGGGAAACTCACCTACATGGTGAATTCAATTCAGTCAGTGACTCCACCTGCTGCTGATACAGGTACAAGCCTCCTCTAGCTTACCGTGTGTCATCAGACTAGACAAGTGTCATTGTGTCACGGTGTCCTCCAGTCTGCCAGACTCAGGACATATTTTTCCAAGTCTAAAGAAAGTTGTATTTAGATCTGTGCCTTGGCCTGTGTCTTAGTCAGGGTTTCTATTCCTGCACAAACATCATGACCAAGAAGCAGTTGGGGAGGAAAGGGTTTATTCAGCTTACACTTTCCACATTGCTGTTGATCACCAAAGGAAGTCAGGACTGGAACTCAAGCAGGTCAGGAAGCAGGAGCTGATGCGGAGGCCATGGAGAGATGATACTTACTGGCTTGCTTCCCTTGGCTTGCTCAGCTTGCTTTCTTATAGAACCCAAGACTACCAGCCCAGAGATGGTCCCACCCACAAGAAGCCCTTCCCCCTTGCTCACTAATAGAGAAAATGTTCCACAGCTGGATCTCGTGGAGGCATTTCCCCAACTGAAGCTCCTTTCTCTGTGATAACTCCAGCCTGTGTCAAGTTGACACACAAAACCAGCCAGTACTGCCTGAAAATCCTTTGCCAATTAAAACACATACGCTGGGTTTCCCATTGGCTTTAACTGGCTTCTTAGATCCAGGCTAAAGCAGCTGCTTGGCATTTCCTCGTCCTTTTCTCTCCTTTGATCTTGAGATGATGGACCACACTGGAATTTAGAATACTTCCTTTAACCAAAGCCACAGGTTTTGTCAGTACTTTCTTAATATTATTTGGTTTTGAATGAAAAACAACCAAATACATACATATAGTGTGCTGGTTTGCTTCAAATAATTTAATTAGAATTGTTTTATTTGTGAATTTGTAACATTGTATGTATGTATGTATGTGTGCGTGCGTGCGCAAGCATGCTCAGGCGCACACTTAGAAAGCCAGGTCTTAAATGATAAAGTGGATGTCACCATCAAATTACATCTCAGTGTATATAACCTTTGATGACGGTTGTTTGGAACGACTGATATCCACCTTCAGAATAGTTGAGCCGTGATTTCATCCAGAGTGAGGCCAACCTCAGATTAGAAAGTGATGTGAAAGGGTAGAGCTTGTTCCAACAGCTCCTGGAAGCCCAGAGGCGTCTGGAAGCTCTTGCAGGAATACAGAGGTTCCACAACTGTAAAGTCTGCCTCCACCGGATCAAGTAGACAAAGCAAACAAAACAAAACAACAAAACCTACCTTTGCCTGCCGTGGACAGGAAGTCCTGCCTAGTCTAGGAACCAGAAGACCATTCCTGGTCTGCTTCCTTTTCTCCTAATATCAACAGGCATCGGCATTTTTAGGGGGCTCTTTGTTCTTTGGGGGCAGACACTCTATATGCAGGAATTGACTCCCTGGCCTGGGCTCCAAGGTAAGAACTCTCCTAAGCAGGTCTCCTGCTGTGGCGCTCAGCCTCTCCCAGGATCTCCTCAGAGAGTCTTTGAGATTCTGTGATTCATGGATGGAGTCCTGATGTTTCCTCGGGCAGTGAGTGCTGTCAGCTTGAAGTGCTTTTGATTTAAAGCCAGCAGACTCTTTGTTTCCTGCTGTCAGAGTCCAACCTCGAGTTACTCTAAGGAAGGGTAGGCTGCTGCAGGTGTGACTCAGCCTTTGAAGATTCTGGTTCCTTTTGCTATTTAAAGGTGCAGGGCTTGGAGAGAGTGGTGGGCCAGAGGCAGGTCCCAGGAGACTATAGCCAAGCTCCAAAGCTGAGGCAGAGGCGTGTGTTAGAGGCCAGCTTGGTTTATGGAGCGAGTTCCAGGACAGCCAGGGCTACACTAGAAAAACCATGACTAGAAAAACCAAAAGAAGAAAAAAGGAAGGAAGGAAGGAAGGAAGGAAGGAAAGAAAGAAAGAAAGAAAGAAAGAAAATCACATCAGTAAAATTAGCTTTAGAGCTGGCCGCAAAGAAAAGGATGGCAAATTTGCTCCTATGCCCCACTGACCCATTTGAGTTATAAATCAGGGGCTATAACTGGGATTCTAGAAAACGCAGGGACAGGCCTTCTACGTTCAATGCCATGGTCATCTTTGACTCTTTTTGTCCAATATATCACTCCAAACAGTCAGCTGCATCATGAAACTCACTCTGACTGGCCGTGAACCTCCATCAGTTTACCTCGGTCTCCCAAGGGCCAGCTTTACAGGTGTGTCCCGCCATGCCCAGCAAGAAACTCTTTTAATGAACATTTTACCGATGATACATCAAGGAGACACTGGGGCTCAGGAAGGGACCCCCACACACACACACACCCCGCTTCAATAAGCTTTCATCAGTACTCCCAGTCCCTCGCTCAGCAACCTCTCAGCCCCTGGGTGGCTTTGTTCAGAAAACAAGGAGCACCGGAAGACCATCTTTCTTTTGTTTCTCTTTTTGGTTTTTCCGAGGCAGGGTTTCTTTGTGTAGCCCTGGCTGTCCTGGAAAGACCCGGTTTCTTATCTTACTTGTCCCATAACCTCCCCAGGAATCTAAAGGATGGGTAACCTAGCTCCATCTACTTCCAATCCAAGTTTCTTCCGTATCCTGACTCAGAGCTAAATGTGTGGGAGCATTTCAGGACCCAGTCAAATACATCATTCTGTTAATCCCAAAGATGGGAGGGGGAGAAAGACCACCCTGACCCAAATTATCACGGCCAAATCAATTAACTAAAGCAACCTTTTTTATTTGTATACATAGGCTGCCTCCACCTAAGACGGGGTTGGAGATCTTAGCCTGGGAGGGGAGGAAGACAAGGTCTTTATAGCTCAGGGACAGGGAGTTTCCAAGTGGAGGGGTTGGTGGGCAAAGTAATTGGGGTTTCAGGAGCAGAACATAGGCCTAACAATTTAGTCCTAAAGACCTCCTGGAACACAGACGTGGTTTCCAGGTGGGCAGAACAGGGCAGTCGTAACAACAGACAGTGAGAACAGGGTAGTCATAGGTGGTCATATATATAACCTTTTGAAACAAAGGTAGGTTTGCAAGGTGTTTATTACATTTTTGAAATTTATGAAATCAAAGGACATGATTGTCATTCCTGGAACAGGCGGTATACAACTGTTTGTGGTTAAGGTTACAGGTGGGGCATAGCCCAATCCTTGAGAAACAGAGGTTTAATCATCAACAGGAATGAACCTAGCTTGCCTTTACAATAAGATGGCTTTCAAGCCTAAAATGGAGGCAGGCTGGTTCTTTAATTCACCTTACATTTTGGGTTGTTCCAACACTACCTTGAAGAAAAGCTTTTTTCCCCCCTTCTCTCTTTTAAGACAAGGTCTCACTATGTTAAGCCTGTCTGGCCTACAATTTGCTGTGGCAACCAGGCTAGTTTCAAACTTACTGATATCCACCCGCCTCTGCCTCCTGGGTGCTATCATTAAAAGCGTGAGCCACTTGAACACGGCTTGCTAAATCTTTTTGGGTGCCTGGACATTTTATAGATTGAATATTACTGTGAGGGCAGCAACCAATATCATGAATCCAGCAGTGCAGAGAAGTGAAAAGGCACGGGACGAATCCTCAAAACTCTGTTCTCCCCAGTTCCCAATTGGCCCAACCTGTTGGCATGGGCTCCATGATACAAGGAATCTGCTTGCAGTGAGTGAGAAGTAGGGGCCCTTCCCACAGGGACCACGTGCTCTACTAAGGAGAAGCCCCTTCATCTACAGACTAGCTTAGGTGGAGACTTGGGCGTTTGCTGTCCTGCCTGAGCACCCCCTGTGGCCACACACTCAGGAGAGAAGGAAGGCTGTGTGGAGAGCCTATGAAAGCCCTTGCTAGTGGCTTATTCTGGCTAAAAGCCAATGTTATGTCTGAATTCTACCCTGCAGGCTAACTCTAACTTCTTATTATTCACCTGCTTTATACATTTTTCTGCCTAATAAAGATCTTTTCTCTTTCTACCGAGCAAACTGTGGGCTCTAGAAAATCAACAGGGTCTTCTCCAGAGGTGGCCCGAGGCTTGAGACAGCTCAAAGGACTGGGTTAACAGGAGAGACCTTTGCTTTTGAAGGGCAGAAAGCTTTCTAGATTTTGAAAGGTGGTGATAAGGAGCTGCCCAGGTGGCAGTGGGGGAAAGGGCAGACGAAGGTGGCAGAAACAGACACAAAGATGGTGGGAATGGAAGGCAGAGAAGGGAAGAAGGCCTGTGTAAGCATCAGAAAGGTCCACGTGACCTTCCAGTAGTGAGCCTTTCATTACTATTCCGAACCGGAGCAGGGTCAGCAAATCGTCTTTAGCATCCTGGAACAGTAAGCCTCTGACCAGATCAATTTTTGGAATGGGAACCAAGATGACTCCAAACTCAGCTTCCTTGTAACTTCCATCTCTGGTTCTTTTAATCCTGGCTAAGGCGGGTGGCCCTGGACACCCTTCTACTCATAAGCCAGGCCAAGGGCTACCAGGCCATCTCAGTCAGTGAAGAACGTGGTAAAGTCGGTGTGCCAACGGTACTCACTGTCAGAGGAGTCAGAAGGGAAGGCATGGGGGTAGTCGTGGAAGCCTGGAACAGAAGCAAGGAGAGCAGTCAGGGAACTCAATGATGGCTGCTTGCTGCTTTTTTGCACATCCCTACCCTATCGGGTACCTCAAACCATGGGAAATTCTGATGTCTGTGAGTGACTGGACAGACACAGTATTTTCCACTCTAAAGTAATAAGTTGCTACCTCAGGCATCTTACACGGGGATTCCAGAGACCCTGGTCACCATGGCCGACCATATGAGAAGAAAATTTCTATCAAGTACAAAAGTATAAAAGAAGAGACCAGTTCTCCTAGGAAGAGCTATACCACTGGGAGAAAAGGATTATGGGTATAACTCAGAGATCAGCTAGCTTCTGCCTCCCAAGGTATGCACCAGCTCCGCCCAGTTTAGGGTATGGCTTGTACAAAAGTGAGTTAGACACACATCTTTTCCCATAACACTGGTGTTCACAGAAGGGTAGGAAGCCCCAAGAGAATGCAGAGAATCAGCAAATAGTCAGAAGAAAGGAGGTCTGGCCAGTGACCAGAAGGTTCCCTTCAGCCACTGCTGGTTCACAGTGGGCGGCGGCTCTGACCCTTTGATAGGGGGAAGTGATGTTAAACAAAGCCATCGTGGATGCTACGGATGTGACACAAGGGACCCAGCATGCATGGAGTCCTGGATTCCATCCCTAGCATAGTATAAAATGCCCATTGTGCACACCTCTAACCCAAGCACGCAGGATGTAGAGGCAAAACGACCAGATATTCAAGGTGGTCTTCAGTTACATAGTCTAGTCAGAAGCCAGCCTGGGGGACATAATACCCTGTCACCCAAAACAAAGCCATCCAAAACCTAGAACTACGCTCTTAAGTCTTAGAAAATTACCCCCTGGCCTCCGAAATTCAAAGAGAGCCTTTCTCTTCTGACTGAACGGTAAGTAAAGTTGTTCTTGATCCAAGACAGTTGGCATCGTGGGTAAACGTGGAAACTCCGCATTAGTCTGCCAGTTCTTGGCAGTATTCCTCTTCCTGAATCTACTCCAACACCAACAATGCTCAGCGCTTATCAGGTTAGGTTAATCGACAGGTAAAGAGAGTGGTAGCTGAAGAAAACCACCTGCAGCTAGAGTAGCAAACATACAAATCAATACGGAAAAGAAAGAAGTCTTACCAAGGAAACGACTCTGGCCATGGCTTCTCCAGGTCTATACACATGGAGGCTTGCCACGTCCATGCTGTGTAATGTAAAAACGTGCAAAATGGGGGAAGGGGCCAGAAACTAGAAGGGAGAGGCATTAAACGAGACGGAAATACTTTCAGAGTGGCATGGTAGAAGTATGTCCTAATTATTTTTCCGATACCTTATAAAAATATAGAACAGTATGACACACTACAGCTGACTCTACTTTTCTATTTATTTGTCTCCTTCCCAAAGCAGCCCACGTGACCAGAGAAAGGCACATTAAAAGGCTAATTAACATAAATAGCATTTGATGATTGTTCGGTATTCAGACATGCTGCCTGGCTCTGTGGGCTTCCCAGGATGACAGCTTCTAGTTCACCATAGGAAACATGGGCTTCAGAGATCACAGCAGACTGAGTGGGCGTTTCTGGCCCTGTGGGCATAGGACATATGACATAGCAGGCAGGACATAGAACATATGACATAGCAGGCAGGACATAGAACATATGACATAGCAGGCAGGACATAGGACATATGACATAGCAGGCAGGACATAGAACATATGACATAGCAGGCAGGACATAGGACATATGACATAGCAGGCAGGACATAGAACATATGACATAGCAGGCAGGACATAGGACATATGACATAGCAGGCAGGACATAGAACATATGACATAGCAGGCAGGACATAGGACATATGACATAGCAGGCAGGACATAGGACATAGCAGGCAGGACATTGGACATAGCATGCAGGACACTGGAGACATCACACACTGTACAAACTTCCCTATGTTCTTCTTCACAAGCAGAGACAAGTTTCTCAAACAGCCTTCTCCCCTCCCCAGTCTTGCCTCCTGAATAGTGTCCTGTTCTTTCTACTGGATCCCCAAGAGAGCCACAGAGACAGCATTTAAACAAGAAAACCCTAGCTACGTTCCCTCTGAACTGGGACAAAACCCAAGGTGATTTGCTACCCCTGCCCATGTTTAGATTGAGAGCATCCCAAAGTCAGGATCTGACCGTAGCCTGCTGGGAAAATTCTCAGTGGGGCTTGAGCCCTGCAGCCACAGGAGGAAAGCTTTAGAGGAATGTGGAAGGCCCTCTGCTGAGCTCCAGAAAACAGTCAGTAGTCATTCAGACTCTAGAGCACAGTGTCCTCAGAGTAAAGTAGCATGTTGTCCTGATGGAAACAAACCAGAATCCACGCACACTGGTCCTGTTCCAACCACAGCTCTCAGGTGACGTCGCAGGTCACTTAGATTTGTTCCCTACCCCCAAAGGATAGGCTGCTAAAGTCTACACTGAGAGTAAAGCAGTATCTCAAAGCATTGTCTCCAGAAGGCATCGAGAGGGCTCTGTCCTCAGTCTGAAGATTGCTTCAGTTCTGCCCTCCAGGTTCTTCCTAAGCAGCTGCAAAAATACAAGGGCCAAACCCTTCTCAAACTGGAGGTCTGTCAAATACCAGGCCTAGACAACATGACCACATGTCAACTTGGCATATTTCCCTGGTGATAGAATAAGAAGCCCTCGTGTAAGGGTGGGAGATGAGGATAGCCAAGCAGTGCTAGATGCTCTTCATGATCCACTACAGAGATCTGGAACACGAATCTCTTGATTGTCATTCCCTCAACATAAACTGCACCAAATGGTGCAGGCATAGGAGTGTGCCAGGGTCACCAGGCAGGCTCTGAGTGCCAACATCCTGTCCCAACTTGCAGCGCAGGTGCATCAACACAACAACAAGGAGTAGTAGGCATAGCCCTGGGTCTCGGACAGTATTCTGCCTTCTGGGGTTCACCAAGCACAGGCAGGCTGGTCACAACTGGGACTGAGACCTACAGGAAGGGGCTGTATGGAGATGAAGCCATGTGCGGAGTCCCCCATCCTGGGAAGGAGTGGAAGGTTATCTACAGTCCACTCCTCTGGATACCATTCAGCATCTGGGTTGTCAGTGGCACTAAGGAACACAGATGTGCCTCTCCATCTATCACAAACAGAGCAAAGGAACAGACTGTTTGCATCCGGCCTGTTCCCACAGGGCTCTTTGTGGCAGTGATAAAATAATTTAGCCAAAACAAAGTGACTTTTCTACTCTCAGACAACACCCTGTTGATCAAAACAGGCACCAGGGAAAATTGCTTTCCTGAGAAAGGAGGTCTTCTCAGTTGCATTTTGTTGGAGTAGCCTAAGGACTTCCCAAGGCAAAGTTTAAGTGGACCAATTCATCCCACCTCCAAGTCCTAAGAGGTCCTAAGATATCTTACCCACTGGCAAATCCAGTTTCCTACACCACTACTCTCCAAGACAAAGCTAGGAGACCATTCCTTGTCTTCCGGAGAGCTAGCACCCCACCACACAGAGAGCTTCAAGTGGTCCTGGGGCTGTAGAACTTCCTGCTCCCCATTTTGTGATTCAGGCTTCATGGGTCAGAGGTGAAAACACTTGTAGGTCTAGGGAACAGCTGTGGCAACCACTGTTGACCCCTAAGGACAGGTGCGTGACACAGTGACAGCTGGTTTCTCTTAGAGACAGGATCTATTTTCTTTCCTCATTCTCTTTCTTTTCTTTTTTGTTTTTGTTTATTGTTTGTTTATGTTTTGTTTTTGTTTTTTGAGACAGAGTTTCTCTGTGTAGCCCTGGCTGTCCTGGAACTTGCTCTGTAGACCATGCTGGCCTCGAACTCGGAGATCCACCAGCCTCTGCCTCCCAAGTGCTGGGATTAAAGGCCTGACCTCTACCAACAGGCTTAGTCCTTTGTCCTGAAGACAAATGCTGCTAAAGGCTCTATTCTCTGACCCATCCCTGCCAAGGAAGGATGGAAGCAGCCAGTGAGCACTGACATTAGGCCGTCCTTGGTATCTCTTAGCCTCAGTAGACATGGGCTAGAGCAGAGCAGACAGGGATGGGATGTGAGACATTTTTGCTGCCTTATTTCATTTTAAGAACATTTTGTTGACTGGCATGTGTTGCACCCTGGAGCCCTAACCCTCATAACAAAGCTACACACCTCTCTACTTGAGTTTAAGAGGAGTCTACTTCCTCTAGGGCATACCAGCTGGGTCTAGCCAGTGGGTGAGGTCCAAATAGTTTTGTGGATGACTGCCTACGGCTCCTTCCTTTTCAATGGTCTTTCCTCTTCAGTAGTCTCCTCTTGCTCTGTCTTCTGGCTACGCTCAAAATGGAGTTGGTTCCCATGCCTCTCAGCTAGGGACTCCATTCATTGCAGCAGGCAGAACTGAGATAGGCAGCCAAGCAAGTGATTCACACAACGAAGGCCATTCGGGGACAG
The DNA here is from genome assembly GCF_978045245.1 of Mus caroli. Lineage (NCBI taxonomy): Eukaryota > Metazoa > Chordata > Mammalia > Rodentia > Muridae > Mus > Mus caroli. The sequence continues at coordinate 17,027,341 of NW_028227275.1, forward strand.
CTGTTAAAGGAGAGTGAGAAAACTCAGGTACTGCCTCGGGACAAGGGAATCTGGTTATTCCAGAGTCAGGTGTAAAACTTGCAGGCAGGAACCAGTGAGGTCCCATACAGATTCCTCCATGGAGCAGAGCCAGGGGATGATGAATTTCCCATCATACTTCACCTTGGGTGTGGCGCTCTCCTCATCCCAGTAGCCTTGTTAACGGCCCACACCTGCTATTTATTTCAGTATGTGTGTCTTCTGGATTCCGTGGCATCTTTCTCCCTAAGAGATGTGATGGGAGGGATGCATATTCCATAGATGAGGCTGTGAGAGGAACCTGTGTGTACTTGTTATTAGTGACTCAGCCTGTGCACTATTAATGGCTGGATTGTTCTGAGTTAATTCTCCAGCCCAGGCAGCACCTGGAGGAGTACATTAAGAAAAAAATCTTTTTTTAAAAAAGATTTATTGGGGCTGGAGAGATGGCTCAGAGGTTGAGAGCACTGACTGTTCTTCCAGAGGTTCTGAGTTCAATTCCCAGCAACCACATGATGGCTCACAACCATCTGTAATGAGATCTGACCCCCTCTTCTGGTGTGTCTGAAGATAGCTACAAGTTACCTCAATAAAATAAATCTTTTTTTTTTAAGATTTATTTATTTTAGGTATATGAGTATACTGTAGCTGTCTTCAGACACACCCAACAAAGGCATTGGATCCCATGACTTCTCTTGAGTCTAATAAATAATTCTTTTGAAGTGACACCAAGGGTCACTAACTAAAGTCAGCATCCTGAGTCCTGAACCCAACTGTCCAGAGATGCACCAGTGAGAGCGAGGTAAAGCAAATAATAAAGAGGTAGTAGGAAAGGAGGGGAGGAAGGAAGGAAGGAAGGAAGGAAGGAAGGAAGGAAGGAAGGAAGGAAGAAAACAAAGAAGAAAAGATCTTATTCACAGTTATAAAAGCCAGGAATGAAAGTGTATTCCCAGGGGCTGGAGAGAGATAGCTCAGAGCACTGACTGCTCTTCTGGAGGTCCCGAGTTCAATTCCCAGCAATCACATGGTGGCTCACAACCATCTGTAATGAGATCCAATGCCCTCTTCTGGTGTGTCTGATGATAGCTACAGTGTACTTATATAAATAAATAAATAAATCTTGAAAAAAGTCGAAAGTATATTCCCATAGACAAAGACGGACATACGTAGTGGAAAAGCAGACACGAAGGTACATAACAGTAGCAAGATGGCAATACTGTCAGCCTGAAGAGATGGAGGCCTTAGTGAGAGAGCCGTATTGCCTACCCCCACATGACATCCACAGTTCTTCTGACTACTTGTAACAGCATTGATACTGTCAGAACCTGTGCAGTAGCCCAGAGAGAGATGAGTCCCAACAATCTCACTGCAGCCATGACATCTGTGTTCACACACTCATGTCCTAGCTTAACAAGATGTGATGGAGTGGTCAGCCATGCTTCCTCTTACACTCGGTCATCATGCCGTACCATGGTTCATACCTCATCATCTGCGTCACTATGGCTACAACATCTCATCTATTTTCCTCACAAAGGCAGTATTATTGCTGTCCATCTGTTTGTAGTACGTGTACATCTGCTTCTAGCATGGCAATTAATTCTATAGGTCAGCATACAGACAACACTATAGGAAACTCACTCACTAACTGGATCCTTTTCATAATATAAACGGTCACTGAGACAAAATATTTTATCAAGTCAACGGATTCATCGTGATAAATAGAATGCAGAGAGTAAAGTTTTTAAAACTGGCTATACTATACATGACATATAAAGGCTTATTTTGGTAGTTTGAATAAAAACGGCCCCATAGGCTCATAGAGAAGGGCACTATTAGGGTGTGTGGCCTTGAGGAGTAGGTGTCGCTTTGTTGTGTGTCAGTGGTGGGTGGGCTTTGAGGTCTAGAATGCTCAAGCCAGGAGTAGTGTGACATTCACTTCCTGCGGCCTGCCAATCTGGGTGTAGAACTCTTAGCTCCTTCTCCAGCCCCATGTCTGCTTGCACGGTACCATGCTCCTGCCATAATGATACTGGACTAAACCTCTGAACTGTAAGCCAGGCCCAATTAATAAGAGGTGCTGTGGTCATGGTGTCTCTTCACAGCAATAGAAAACCCAACTACTTATGCATACCAGGATAATAGAACATAAACAAGAAAATGGTGTGTGTGTGTGTGTGTGTGTGTGTGTGTGTGTGTGTGTGTGTAGGGAATGTGGGAAACCTTATTAAGTAATATATTATAAATCAATCACTGAGGTACAGGTCTATAGCTATACTCAGCATCAAATGCTTTGGATTATTACAGATTCAGAATATGTAAAGTTGACAAATGCTTTTAATGTAAGAATGGATGGAAAATTCTTCGGAGCCTCATGTGCTCAGGAAGTGTTATATAGAGTCCTGCCTGTACCATGGCCTAGTAAGAGCCAAGAAATCTCATGGGTAGATATAAAAACAACTGGTGTCTTCCACAAACACTGTCAGGTGTGAAGAAATCCGTTGATCCCAACAAGAGTGCAGTTACAGACTTACTACAGACCCAGCTGTTGTGACCAAGGAAGTAAAGATAGCCATACAAACGCGCATTCTTCTAAAGAAAGTCCTCAACGCACACACATCAGGGACAGGCTCACCATCTGCTGGACCCCCCTGATCCACATTATGACCGGCTACTGTAACTTGTCCAATGTACTTTGGCTCTAGCTAGTAATTTTGCTAGATTCTTTTCTTTTTTCTGCTTAACATGTGTCATCAGCCTCTGTAATACATTTTATAACAGGAACAATGTGTGATTTCTCTTGATGCAGAACCTTGGGTTCCGGTCTCAAGAATCAGGGATTGGATTGTGGAGACGATTCGGTGCCTACTCCAGAGTTTACTCCATATTGTATGAAATAAGACTTCTCTTTTTTTTTTTTTTTTTTTTTTTTTTTGGTTTTTCGAGACAGGGTTTCCCTGTGTAGCCCTGGCTGTCCTGGAACTCACTTTGTAGACCAGGCTGGCCTCGAACTCAGAAATCCGCCTGCCTCTGCCTCCCGAGTGCTGGGATTAAAGGCGTGCGCCACCACACCCGGCTGACTTCTCCTTTATTTTGAGAGCAAATGCTGAGACACAATGGCCCTGAACTTTGTTTGAGCAGATTAACAGTCATCGTCTTTCTCATACAAACCATGACACAAACTGACAGCTAGCTAGTCACACGAGTCAAAGGGCAGCACCTACAAACTTAGAAAAAGTAAGTCAGAAATATACAGATACATTGGCAGATGAAAACCATACCAGAAAGACCAGGTCCATGAAGCTATCGGACACACCAGACCAACAAAGGATATATCCTCTCACCAAGACCATTGCTGGCACCCATCAACCTGCTGTTGATCAGACCACTTGGTGTGTGCAGCCCAGTATCACAGGCAACACAATCTCAACTGTATCCCAGGCTTTCAACTCAGTAACATCTTCCCCACTTAAAGTGGTCCACTTGAATTGGCTTAGATGAATCCTGAACAGCTCTGCCTTTCCTGGTACCCTATAGGGACATTTTCTCAAGACTCCATCAGACCTTGACTCCATCCTTATCACAGTTGCTTTGAACACCCTACCCTCTTTAACTGCTTCACTGTTATTCTTTTTTTTTTTTTTTTTTTTTGGTTTTTCGAGACAGGGTTTCTCTGTATAGCCCTGGCTGTCCTGGAACTCACTTTGTAGACCAGGCTGGCCTCGAACTCAGAAATCCACCTGCCTCTGCCTCCCAAGTGCTGGGATTAAAGGCAGGCGCCACCACGGCTCTTCCCTATTATTCTGTAACTTATATCTTACTGTGTAGTGCAAAGTGGGATCTGAGACTTAATGTTAGTAATTAAGATGACAATAGAAATAAAAAAATACCTGCGATTGTCAGTGGCCAGACTATCAAGTGAAATCAGGATTTTTCTGGTGAGTTACAGGCAACAAAAACGACTTAGCTTGCATCTCTGTCCAATAAATTCGGAGACGTGGAAAGACATAAACACATCTCTACATTTCACACAGTCAACTCACAACTGTGAGCAGAAATGTCTTCGGAATTGTCAGCCTTGCTTACAACAGAAGTACAAGTTTAAAAGTTAGCATGGAGGGCTGGTGGGATGGCTCAGTGGGTAAGAGCACCCGACTGCTCTTCCGAAGGTCCGGAGTTCAAATCCCAACAACCACATGGTGGCTCACAGCCATCCGTAACGAGATCTAACTCCCTCTTCTGGAGTGTCTGAAAACAGCTACAGTGTACTTATATATAATAAATAAATAAATCTTAAAAAAAAAAAAGTTAGCATGGATTTACCCCTTAGATGCTAAGCCCCTAAGGTCATAAGACTGCAGTGTCAGCCCAATTACACTGAGCAGAAGCACAATGAAAACGAATTTCTTTCTGCATTTCACTTATGGATAAAGAAGGGGGATGGGGGGGCTGGAGAGATGGCTCAGTGGGTAAGAGCACCCGACTGCTCTTCCGAAGGTCCAGAGTTCAAATCCCAGCAACCACATGGTGGCTCACAACCATCCGTAACGAGATCTGGCGCCCTCTTCTGGAGTGTCTGAAGACAGCTACAGTGTACTTACATATAATAAATAAATAAATCTTTAAAAAAAAAAAAAAAGAAGGGGGATGGAAAAAAAAAAACATATTTAACTTCTTACTCTCTTTGCTTCTGAAATACTGATACCAGGTGATATACAAAAAATTAATTGCAAATGATGGAAAGCCTTGTTTTCAGGGACAAATTAAATCACTTCCTTTTAAAAATTATTTTTTTGAGATTATAATAAAAAGATCATTTTTCTCTATGTCCATAAATACAACCTGCTCACTCTATTACTTGTGAATTTTCAGGGCTGGCTGGTATTAAAACCAATTGGTCTGCTCCTCTCTGGGCATGAGGATTTTTACTGCGCTCAGCATTTCTTTCCTGCCTCATGTGTGTGTGTGTGTGTGTGAGTGTGTGTGTGTGTATGAGTGTGTGTATGTATGTGAGTGTGTGTGTGTGTGTAGGGTTGAGGCCTCATGGAGTTTCCCTCTGTCCACATTAGCATGTCTATTGTTGTTGCTCAGCTCTTGTTTGGGCTGTCATGTTGGTGAGACTTTACTGCTGACTTTACTACAAGATACAATGTCAAGACCTTAACCACTGAACTACCTTCTCCAGCCCCAAGGAAATGTAATTAAAAAAAAAAAAAAGAAGAAGAAGAACTCACTTGTAGTTACACCAACACGTGTGTAGTGGGGCTGGAAAATAAGCAGTCAGACTGAAGTAGAAAGACTGTAAAGTCAAGACTAGCTTGGACAACTTAGACCCCGTCTTATAATTAATAAACAAACAAGAAGCTTGGAGATATAGCTCAGTGACGCAGTGCCTGTTTAGCCTGTGTGAAAACCTAAATTCTACACTTAGTATTAAAACACACACACACACAAGTAAATCAATATCACTCTTTCCCTCCTGTGTGTCACTAGTTTTATGTCACCTTGACACAAGCTAGAATCATCGGAGAGGAGGGAGCCTTGGTTGAGAAAAATCTCTCCATAAGAACAATCCAAATGAAACTGAGTAAGAAATAAGCAAGGTGTGTGTGTGTGTATGTATGTATATATGTGTATATATACATACATATATATGTATATACACGTGTATATATACATACATATATATGTATACACACACACATATATCTTTATGTTGGTGGACAGAGGTGCCTTAAATTGGGTCCCACAGTGTATGCAGGTGACGGGCCTCTGCAGGGGACTTCCTGGTGCCGGAGCTGGAGTGTGGTAAAGCAAGACACCCACATGGAGAGACAGCCTGGTATGTGGTGCTCAACTCCACATTTAGTGAAGATGCACAGTTACTGAAAGGGGATTGCTAATGAGCTTCAGGGAAACTTCCTTCTGGAAAGGGCTAAAGTTTGGGGATGGGGATGGGGGTGGGGGGTTGTGCCCACTACTTTTGGTCCTAGAAGTCTGACTGGTGTGAGGATTCTAAATTAAGAACTAATCTTCAAGGTTGTGGCGTATACCAAGGGTATGGCGTATATGTTAAGGCAAAGGGGAAAGCCACACCGTCATCTTGGATTTGAGTGTTACTAGCTCGCTTTATAAACCCAGGTAAGTGGGCCTGGAGAGATGGCACCCACGTAACAGCATGACTTAAGTAGAAGCCCAGCTGCAGTCCCAGCGCTTGGAAGGCTGAGTCGGGATCACACACACACACACACACACACACACACACACACACACACACGCCAGGGGCTAGCTGTAGCTAAGCTGAGCTGCAAGCATTCGAATCTTTCATCCCCGGTGACATCAGCCTGGAACGCTCTGGAACACTTGGCTGGCGTGCTTTCTCTCCTGCTTTCACGACCCTGCTTTCCGTATACTTTGCTGAGGTGGCACTCTGCCTCCTACGTGACCGCCTTGCCTTGCCCGGTTTAGTCTGCTCCTGCGACCTCCAACGCAGCAGAGGACCAGAGCCCACACCCAAGGTCTCTGCGTTCCTCCCTGGCCGAGAGGGAGGGCTGAGGGGCGGGGGTGGGGGTAGTTACAGCATCCCTTAGAAACTCCCTCAGTTCCAAACAGGAGGGCGACCGCAAGATGCAGGGGCACCTCCCGGACCAGAGGCGGCGCCTCCTGATGGGAGCGGACGCGGGCAGAGTCGCAGCGCGGCTGCTGATTGGCTGTGCGGAGTCAGGCGCTGTGGGCCGAGAGGACGGGTGTGACCCTGGGGGTTCTGAGTGATGGGCCGCGACTCGGGCGGCTCCCCTTTTTGGCCTGGGTGTGGGCTGGCTGAGGGCCAGGGTAGGAGTGTGAGCACCGCCTGCGGTAGGGCAGCGATGCGGCCTATCGCGCAGTCGCTGCCCTCCTCCCCGGGATGCTCTGAGGGCTTTAATGGGGCATTCGCTCAGCACTAAGTGCTGAAGGACCGGAGGGACGATAGTTTTGCTGGGGTTACAGATATGCCTGAGGTGACCCCACAGAAAGTTAAATAGGATTACATACAAACAAATTAACCCTGGATATGTACACAAATCGAACGAAAGCTGATACCCAAATATTGGTGCGCAAATATTTGCAGCGCCTTTTACGCTTGCCAAAAGGTGGAGCCAACTCAGTTGTTGATCCGTAGATGAACTGGCTGAGGTAGACACTTTAAGTGCTTAGTAGGCAATACCAGGGAGTGGAGTATTACTTGAATGAAATGGGGACACCAAGGTATGGTTGAGGAGAAGGTCTTTCCTGTAGAGGGAGAATACAGCCAGAGGCGTCTGGAAGAGTCCAGAGCAGACTAAATATGGCCAGCAGAGAGCCAGGCAATCGAGGAAAGAGAAAAGTGGAGAGCAAGAGAAAGAGGGACCCAAGGTGACCAAGACCCAAGAGGGCAACGAGGACAATGGCCAAAAAGGCAGGGTTATATAGGAACGAGAAGCTTGGGGTCGGGGTCGGGGGAGCCCAAGAGTTGGGGAAGTTTAGGGTAGGGGCCAGGAGAGAGCGGAGAGGAATCTCAGGCACTGCCCCCCCCCCCCCCCGACCAGCAGAGCTTTGATATGCTAATAGCACCACAGGTGGCCAATTGTCTTGAGTTTTCTTTTGAACCTGACACCACTGATTTATGCTACACACTGGGTGATTGCCAGGCGCACCATGCTGGGAGTGGGGGGTGGTAGCACACGTGGGTTATCAATTGTTTAACTCCCTATCCGTGAAGTACAAGGCGAGCAGATACCTCCTAGGCCAGCACTGTGGGGTTTTTTTGCTAGGGGTGGGGAAAAGTTGGCTTGTGGCTGATAAGATTAGGTGTCACTGGCGAATGGTTTTAAGAGTTTTGGGTGATGAACTGTTGTAGAGGGCCTTGGTGGCCAGCCTGGTTGACAGAGCTAGTTCTAAGACAGCCAAGGCTACAACAAAGAAACCCTGTCCTCAAAAACCAAAAAGAAGAAGAAGAAGAAGAAGAAGAAGAAGAAGAAGAAGAAGAAGAAGAAGAAGAAGAAGAAGGAGGAAGAAAGAAGAAAGAAAATGTTTTAGAGAAAACAGTGGTTACATTATATTTTGAACATAGGTTTTCTATTTTATATGGTGACTTTCCACTTTAGTGAAGCATGGAAACACGTGACCTTTTACAGCTGCCATCCTGTTCTCTCCTGTACTCCAGGGGCTGGTGTTTGTTACAGCCTGGCCTGGGCTATTCATTGTTCTTTGAGAAATACAGGGGGAAAGGGCCCGTTGGTCCTTTCTGACCAGGCTTCTCCTCGGCCCACAGCCAGCGTGAGTCAGCACACCACACAATACTCTTTATGAGCTCCAGTAACGTGAAGAAGCCCTGAGAATCCCCGTGGAAGGGGTGGGGGCAACTGCCTGTAACAATCCCAGAACAGAGTCTCAATTCTGATCCTGGAGTCCGTGGCATTTGCCCCAAGGTCAGCGTTGAAGATCCAGCACTTGGTTACTGCCACAGAAACTGTGGGTCACCTCTAGGTTGTAGAATTGGACCCCATGTCATTTCCCATAGTTTGTCACAGAGACGCAAAGTCCTGAGAGATCTCTGCCTCGCTTCACTGACTACTGACCATAGGCACCAAGAGGCATCTCCGGCAGAGGAAGATGCATTTGAGGAGCTCAGAGCTGTACAGGAGGTTAAAGTATGGTAGGAAATTAGAACAATGGCTGGTTAGCTTCAATCTCCTGCTCCTATTGACTGTTTAGATGACCTGTTCCTGAAACTGGAGAGATGGTTCAGTGGTTAAATGCTCTTCCAGAAGACCCAGGTTCAATTCCCAGGACCTACATGGTGCCTCATAAACCGTCTATAACTCCAGTTCCAGGGGATCTGACTCCATATATGCAGGCAACACGCACACATAAAATACAAATAAAATAAATATTTAAAAAGATGGTCTTTGTGCTGGTGTCCTGGGCTTAGTTTGTGAGTGAAGTGCGGTGCTCGGGGGCTAAGGTCAGGTAGCCACAGCACTTGCTGATGATAAAGTCAGATGGGACTCCCTCTAGCCTGCAGTATCTGGCCAGAGAAACGCTGTCATGGTTGTTATGATTGTGTCTTCCCTCTGGTGGACTCAGTATGTGAATCTCCTGCTCAGAAGAAACTCCAGTTTGTGCGTTTGTAGCGGCCTAAGCCTTTTACACCCATGTTGAAGGTGGACTCTGGATTTCTTTCCACTACTATAAATAGGTGTAGTCAAACTTGCTTCTCTGGTCTGAGTCACTGCAAAATCTGAGACTGAAGAGCTTTCTCTTTGGGATGATGAGAATACTGCGGCTTCTCTTAATGAAAAACTTGAACTTTGGGGATGGTGTTGGCCTCATACGTTTAATCCTGGCACTTGGGAGGCAGAAGTGGGCGGATCTATCAGTTTGAGGCCAGCCTGGTCTACAGACTGAACTCTGGGAAAGCCAGGGCAACACAGAGAAACCGTGTCTCTAAAAGCAAACAAAAGAACAAACAGAAAACTTGAACTTAACCAACACTTTATTAATTTATTAAGGTTTGAGTTTCAACTATAAACTATGGTACCAACAATAAAATCACAAGGGAATTTTTTCATGCAGGTTCTGTGATTAAGCTTTTCTTTTTTCTTTCTTTTTTTTTTTTTTAGATTTATTTATTTATTTATTATATGTAAGTACACTGTAGCTGTCTTCAGACACACCAGAAGAGGGAGTCAGATCTCATTATGGATGGTTGTGAGCCACCATGTGGTTACTGGGATTTGAAGTCAGGACCTTTGGAAGAGCAGTCGGGTGCTCTTACCTGCTGAGCCATCTCACCAGCCCCGTGATTAAGCTTTTCAATCAACAGAGTGGTTTAACTTTTGAATGGTTTTTCATCAGCCCCTATGAAACATGCCTACTGATGGTCACTTCCTTTTGTTGCTCTACTGCCCACAGCAGCTTTCAGTCTGTTAAGTGACTCTTAACTTGTGTATTTAGGACGTTTCACATAAAAGGAATTATACAACATCCTGACTTTTGTGTCTGACTGCATGGCCTCGGAACAGTGTTGGTCCGGGCCTTCCATGTTTTGTTATGGATCAGACTTCATTCTTTTTCATGGCTGAATAAAATGCCAGCATATGAATATGTTACATTGGATTTTCCGTTTTGAGTGGGTATTTGCGTTGTCTTGTGTTGGGCTAATCCATAATGCAGGAGTGAACATTTATGTACAAGGATTTTTGTGGACATATGTTTTCATATTCTTGGTCATATACCAAAGAGTAGAATTACTGGGCTACATGGTACCTTACATTTTAACTTTCCGAAGCCAGTGTTTTCCTCAAAGTAGCTACATACACCATCTTAGATTCCTCTCAATGGGTGTTCGTTTTTCCAAATCCCCAGCAATATTAGTTTTTTTTTGGTTTGCTTAATTACTATAATTCCAGCCATTCTAGCGGGTCTGGGGTACTAGCTCACTGTGTTTCTGATTTATATTTCCTTGCTGGCTGCTGATATAGAGAGTGTCTTTTATGTAACTACTGGCTATTTCTCTTTCTGCTTTGCAGAAACGTGAGGCCCAACACTTTTGCTAGTTTAGAACTGGACGATCTGTCTTCTTATTGCTGATATGCAGGAGTTTCTGTTATATTCTGTACCTCATTCCCAGTTACACAGTTTATACATATTTCATTCTCTGGCTCGTTTTTCCTTTTTAAAATTTTTATTTTATTTTATTGAGACGAGGTCTCACTATGTAGTTAGCCTCAACCCCGTGATCTTCTTACAAGTCATCCAAGAATCAAGATCACCCATGATGGGGAGAGGAGTGTGCAGAGGACAGGATGCCATACCAAAGCCAAGTCGTGCCTGTGACCTTTTAGGTCCCTGCTCCAAGGCGGGCTCATCCGCATTCGGATTGGCCAAGATTTAGAGAGATAATTTCTAGCCCTGCAATATCTCTAGAAGAGTTTGGCAGACGAGAGTTTATCTGGGGTCATCAAGGTGCTAGAAGCCCCTGCGTGGATGTGCAGAGGACCTGGAGGCCTGGAGACAACCAGCTGTGTCTGCTCAAGACAAGAATAGCCCTCATGTTGTTGTGTCCTCAGGAGGGGGGCTGCCAGGATGCTCTACCTTGCTCGCTTGCAGCCCTGAGTAAATGCCAGAGACTTCCTGTCCAGGGAGAGGAGAAAAGTCCAGAAACAGAACAGACCCACAGAAGAATAGAGAAAGATGGAGTGTGACTCCAGGAAGACAGAATGAAGGTGATTTAGTGGTTCCTACCCTGACCCTAAGACAGTTCTACAGGGACAGATGCTTCAGAGCAAAGAATATGGGAGAGGAGGCACCACATTGTTGGCTGAAGCCTGGGTCTTATCAATCCAAGAAGCAACTTGGATTAACAAACTGACCAGTCTTTGAGACTGTTTCTGTAGTACACCAAGCCCCACTCAGGAGTTGACAGTCCCCTGGGCCTCTTGTAGAGCTCCCTTTTCAGGAAGTTACTTCTGAAAGGCTTCTGTCCCTCAGCCTCTCCATCCTGGCTTTGAGATCTGAGGAAGGACTTATGAACGACAGCATTAGCCTGAGACACAAGGAGAGAGATACAGAGACAGGATGGGGTGAAAAGACAACTGTATCAGCTTAGCATCATAAAGAAGAGGCATTGTCTTTTGAGTGCTGGGATTAAAGGCATGCGCCGCCACGCCCAGCGCATCTTTTTTTTTTTTTAAGAGTGATGTACACAGCTGTGCTATGGTGTGTGACTTTAATCCCAGCACTCAGAAGGCAGAGACAGACAGATCTCTGAGTTCAAGGCCAACATGGTCTACAGAGTGAGTTCCAGGACAGCCAGGGCTATACAGAGAAACCCTATCTCGGAAAACAAAACAAAACAAAACAAAACAACAACAACAAAAAAAAAAAACAAAGAGAAAGAAAGAAAGAAAGAAAGAAAGAAAGAAAGAAAGAAAGAAAGAAAGAAAGAAAGAAAGAAAGAAAGAAAGAAGAGCGCTGTGCAGGAGTGGGTTAGAGGTCATCTTCACCGTTCTAGTAATGTTTTTCTATAGTTAGAAGCAGGATGGTAAGCTTCTGCCTAGGTGACATTTGGAACAAGACCTCAGCCACTGTTATGACTCCTGTCTCCAGTTCTTTTAACCTTGGCTTCTACCCTGAGGAAAAAAGAGTCCTCTGAGCATCTTAAATGTATTGAACCATCTCACTTGCTCATGGGGCTTGGAGCTTTGGGGGTGGGTGGGGGGGGGGAAGGATGTTTCTATTTGATTACTAGATGAGAGAAGATTAGTCTACGGACAAAATGCTTCATCTTAGAAAAAGCCAGAGCAAACGTAAAATACTGACCCTACTGGCTCTGTGTCTATATGCATGTTTTCTGGTGAGATGGGATGGGATGTGTGTTTCTTACAAAGGTGAGCAAGCTCACCCTTACCCACCATATTGGGGTTCTCTGTAAATGTGGGACGTTCCGGGCTGGAGAGATGGCTCAGCAAGCAAGAGCACCAGCTGCTCTTCCAGAGGTCCCGAGTTCAATTCCCAGCAACTGCATAGTGGCTCTCAACCATCTGTAATGAGTTCTGATGACCTCTTCTGGCATGCAGCTGTACATGCAGATAACATACTCATATGTTCAATCAATCAATCAATCAAACAGTTAATCAATCAATCAATCTTTAAAAATGTGGGAGGTTCCAACAGAAGAGGCTGCAGCAGTTGAAGGGAGGGATGCCAAGGGCTGAAGTTCCCTCAGCTATTGGTAGCTCACAGCAAGCTGCTTTCATCTTTGATCTTGGGTGAGGGAGGTAGTGATAAATCAGAATCACTCTGAAAATTCTTGGAGATTCCTTTAGTTGGTTGTTTTTTTTTGTTTTGTTTTTTGGTTTTTTTTTTTTTTTTTGAGACAGCGTCTCTCTGTGTAACAGAGCCTTGGTTGTCCTAGACTTGTTTTGTAGCTCTCCACGAACTCAGAGATCCTCCTCCTGCTGCCTTTGGAGATCCCTTCTAACTGCTGATGTTCTGAGAACTCTTGAGATGAGTGTTCACTTAGACTAAAAAGAATATATATATGTCAGGAATCTTCCTGTGGCAGATAAATGAAAACCCTACAGATCATTCACAGAACTTTTCTTTCCGGCTGACTGTCAGACAAACAACACTAGCTTCGCCAAGTTAGCGCAAAGACCAACTAATAAGAGATCTGGATCTTAAGTTTCCCAGATAGATTAGAAGTGACAGAAAAAAATCAGAAGAGCAAAGGCATTTCAGACCCAGAGATGCTGCTAACCAGGCTCTCTCATGGTCACTTGTCCTGTCTTTATGCCAGGATGCCCACGGTGTCCGACTTGGAAGTGGGTGGGAGAACACCTGGCTAAGGCTGCTAACAAAGAATTGGAACTTCTACACTCAGGGCTCTGAGCGGTAGATTTAAAAGAGAAGGAAGCAAGGGCTATGTGTAGCAACTAGGGCATAAAAAAAAAAAAAAAAAAAAAAAGAAAGAAATCTTCAGAGATCAACTTTCACAGATAACAGGAGCATAAGACAGCAGGGAAGGTAATTCAAGATGCCAAGAAAACAAAACAAGACTGGCAGGAAACAGCTGGAGAAGACCCAATGGTGAGATAAGAAGACAAAAGAAGGGATAAGAAGGAAGCCGATTGGGTAAAACAAGAGTCTATCAGCCACTCTGGACAACCAATCATGGGGGCGTGAGTTGAAGAGGCTCGCTACCCATCCAGCTACAGAACAAATGCATGCCAGGCCACAGTAGTCTATGGAAATCTTGTCATTGTAGAGTGTAAGTAGTTTATTTCAGGAGGCTCAAATCAAGACCATGTTCAGAGGTCGAAGGCATTTGATTTAGAAATACTAGGACAGGAAGATGAAGAGGAAAATATATTCAACATGGCGCACTTGGACTCGAGTGAACTAAGTCAGAATTACTCTTGCTGCATTCTACATAACATGATCTGATGCAAAACACCGGGCTCACTGTCTTTCCTACTGACCCTGCTGCTGGATGCATTCATTTCCTACCCGAAGTGAGATGCAAGTCAACCCGGAGGAGACAGGAGAATGACAAACTTAACAGGGCTTGATCTAGGCTGATTGTAGTGGCCTACGCCTTTAATCCCAGCTCTTGGGAGGCTGATATCACTGAATCCTTGTGAGTTTGAGGCCAGTCTGATCTATACAGCCAGTTCCAGGACAGCCATGGCTACTTAGTGAGACTGTCTTTAAAAAGGCCTAACAAACACGCCATTTAGAGACTGTTTTGGATCTACTGTTTTTCACCTTCCCTTTTTTGTTAACAGGCATTTTGACTTTCGTATACGTTTCTTTTTTTAAAGAACACCCAGTTGGTTTAGCTTTTTGCTGCTGTTTATTTTTGAGACAGGGTCTCATTGTGTAGCCCTGGCTAGCCTGAGACTTGCTGCAGAGATCAGACTGGCTTTGTACTTGGCTACTAGACCCTGGCTTTAAGATAGAAGAACCAAAACACAAATGATCATTAAAAACAATAATCACAAGTGACGACTCATACCTGCAATTCCAGCATTTTGGAGCTGAGGCAGGAATGCTGTTGCAACTTTGAGGCCAGCCTGGGAATGCTCTTGTCATAGGGGTGATACCCATAAGGACACATTAAATGCCTTCCCTAGGATAACACCACTGGAAGCCAGTGTATCATGTATAAGACTGCCTGTTGTCTGACAAGAAATCCATCGTTCTTTTCCACAGAGCACAAAACCATGTTACTTAAACAAGTCCACAAATGCATAGCCAGTTCTGCTGTCTGGGCTCCTGTCCATGTGCCTTTGAGTTTCTTTTTCTTGTCTTGTTTTTGTCTGACAAGGTCATTGGCACAGACAGTGGCATGTCCTGGCTGCATTTCTTCCCACCATCTCTTAGTCTACTTCCCATACAGGAGGTCCACTGAGTGTCCTTCATCATCTGAAGGTCTCTGCCCCTCTGGAGGCCTTGCTCCGCTCTCCATCCTCATCCAGACCATGATGACACCCACAATGCAAGGGAGTCGATTGCATCTGATGACTGCATGGTTTTTTATACCCTGTCTTTGTATTTCCACTGAGCCAACTATTTTTTCCCAGTACCTCATAGTCATTGTCTAGTCTGTACATGCTGCCTTGTATCATAATATCATAATTATTTTGCACTTTCTTGCTCTCTCCACCTCAACAGGCTAGAAATTCCTTAAGGAGAAAGACTTGGCGATATTCACTTTTATGTCTTTGCCTATCCTATTTAGATCAACGATAGTTAGATCAAGTTGCATTTAATAGCATTCATGAAAATTGTTCAAAGGGCACAAACTGGACAAAACAGGAAAGTCTCTTTATAGCCTCTGAGCCATTAAAATGAGTTTGAAATGGTGGTCTTAAACACACAAGCCCCGAAATCTCTCAGCTTTCATTTTCAAGTTGTAAGAGAAAAGGTAGAGTCCCTAAACCCCAGGTGCCCTGGGTTCCATCCCTACCCCCAGCCCCCACTCATCTCCACTGGAACATCACCAGCTTCTTGGCTCTTAGGTCAGACATGTCCAGTTTTTGTGTTTGCGCACAAGCAGCCAACCCACATGAGAGAAGAAGAAGCCACGGCGGGAATTGTGAGGGTCGGCGTGTGTTTTTGAGAACTTGTGGTGGGTGCGGTGATCTTGGGCCCATTCATACACGTCATTCTGGAAGCACAGGAAAGAGGAACCCAGTATTGAGAAGAGATGCCCTCCAAGGTGAATGCAAGGCCTAGATGTCTGCAAGGGCCTGAGACTCTCAGTCCAACTCATAGAATCCTTTGTCTCCCCCAAGGAGGCCTTGGGGAACACCCTTTCCTGCATATTTGTCTTGAAAGCTTATAGTCTCAGACTCAGGAATAGCCCTGTTGCTTCCTGAGATGGTGTGGTAGATAGAGAGAGGGGCGGTGATCCACCTCCCCACTTTCATTAGCAAAGAACAGTATTTCAGGCCAGGCCAGCCTCCTAAAGGAAGGCCTAATCCTTGACTATGGGGACTTTGAAGCAGTTGGGCTTGGGGCCTGGAGTGTGGTCTGTGACTACAGATGTGGGAAGCTCTATCTTGATACCTTCACAATGACAGGTTACTCAACCAGTAACAAGACCAGCATGTAACTTATGAGCTGGGGCACATTTCCTAAGGACCTCTTATGTGGGACTTGCTAAACCTTTAATTATGCACCAATAATATCACCCTCTTCCTTTGTCCCCACAAAGAGATCAGGAGAATTCAGGGTGTAAACTGCTAGGGCAAAGATGATTATATACATATATTGAGAACTTCCAATATTACCATATAAGGAAATCGTGTTTCCTGTTTTCCCCCTCTCTCACAATGAGCTCCACATGGCAAGCTATCTGCTGTTACTTGCTACAACCTGATATCAAGGGAAGCTCCCTTCTCTAATTCCCTTCCTTCTGTGTTATAAACGTATGCCTCAAACAGCTTCAATAGCTCATTTAACCAGCCTGGCAGCCACAGCTAGTATCCCAACATTGGTCTATGAAGCTACTCATTAACATAATTTCATCATCTGAAATGAGGGATAATGACAGTATCCACCTCTTAAGACATCATAGAGACTTAACGAGTTCATCTATGTCAAGTGCTAGCATGGTGCCTGTAAAGAGTCACTGCCATTAGAAATGTTTGCATTTATGATCTAGAACAAGAGTCCTTTTCAGTCCCATTGCAGTGGGAACTTAGGGTACGCATTGCAAAAAGTGTAAGTTTAATGTTTAATGATGGTCTTGGAAACCAGGGTCAGTGCCTAACTAATGCATGATGGCCTTTTATGATGAAAGACCGCACCAGTCACACTGTGTGAAAGAACAGGGACCTGGTCAAAAATGTTCCAGTAGTAGAGAGCCTTTCCTTGAGTTTTCCTACCCAATGACTCTTCAGCTATCTTATGCTCTGTGAATCTCAGAACTAAGCATGTTCTTCACATGACCACAGAAGATCAGGAAAGACAATGGCTGCTCTGTCGGCTTCTCTCAAGGCTTTGACTCCTTCTACTGTGTCCTGGATCATCAGCAGATGTGACACACAAGAGCTGAGCAGAGCCAAACTTTTACCTGGAACACCACGGTATTGGCCCTGATGAGGGAGAGCCTCAGCGACAGCTTTATAGGTTCAATGGTTCCACAGGCGATGAGCTCCGGCTGTGATGCCCAGGCTAGAAAATATATATAACACACACACTGCAAGAAAAGACAGTGGAATCACCAACAGCAAAGTTCATCTGGTAATGGTAAGAATGTTAGGACACCCTTTCTGATGCCCCGTATGTCTTTGTCAGGCTTGGAATGGGGATCCTAGGGTTATGAATGGAAACAGAACCTCTTGACACCAAAGCAATAGAAGCAAGGCATAGCCAAATAGATGGACAGACAGGCAGGACATTCACGAGTCTTGGACTTGTGGGTAAGAGGACTGACCAGAGAGGAGCCCAGGCTGCTCTCTGAACAGAGAGAGAGCCAAGCTTTTACTGGCTGGCTGAAGTGATAACATGTGGGCAGAGAGACCCATCATCTCTCTGACGAACTTTAAGTGCACAAGCTGATGTTGTTGCCTAAATAACACAAAGGAGGGATATAAGCAAACAAGTCATGCTTTTACTCAGCAGACAGTTGAAAGCCTATAACTTTATTCACCTCTGTCCCATGGGGGTGTTTCTGTCTCAGGTATGCCTTGCTCTCTATGGCCATAAAACTTTCATCACTTGAATAGAGTACTGTCACCTCCCAGACTCCCCACCCAGAAGTGGACATGGACTAAGGAAGTCCAGATACTGAGGAGGTAGGGCAGGGAATAGGGTTCCAGCCATTGTCCTTGTTCAGGACCATTATGCCAGGTCCTGTGTCCTTTGAGCTAAGCTAATTTTCTCTATAATGTTGAAGGTCATCAATGATTCCCACAGTGCTTAAGGACCCATACACATGAGTGCTCTGAAAACAGTAGCCAGACCAATCTGAGCACTGCCAAATTAGAAGAGACCCAAGTGGCAAGGGACATGCGCAATGCAGAGCAGAGACAATTTGGCAGCCAACACAGTATCATGCCATTACTGTAGCTATAGAAGGATGGCTCTATCAGGGACAGGCAGCCCTGTATAAAAAGTCATATTTGTACAGGGGCTTAACCTTCACCAAGTATATTAATATTCTTTTGTTCTCTGCATACATTAAATAGTGTAACACTCTGTTGTAATGTCGCAGTTGAGGAAATGCATGATATAAGTGGTATGTTTTTCCAGGAGCACAGGATTGATAAAAATAGAACCGTGGTTTGCAGCTAGTGTTTCCAGCACAATCAAACTAGTCTAGTTCCAGCTTGAGCACACCTGCATTGTCCTACCTCACTGACCCAAGGACTGCAGCTCAAGAGGTTGCACAGTCTATGGAGGGAGCCATTTGTTCCTCTGCTTGGTAGCAAGAACAGAAAAAGCTGGGACCTTGGTAACAAAACAGAAACCAAAACCAACCAGCCAACCAGAGAAACAAAAAAACTACATACAATACTCCAAGGGACAGCTGGACACAGTGGATGCTCAAAGGCTACAGAACTTGAAGGTTGGAGAGCTCACACATTGTACAATAGCCCTATGTCCTTCCTAAGCCAAAGATAACAGGTTGCTAATGGAAAGATACCAAAAGGGGAGTAAGCACAACCTTGGCTTTGAGATGTCATCCCCGCTTCTTGTGCCGGCACCTGAGGCTTGCCAAACACGGTTTGGTCAAGAACTGAACTGAATGAGGCCTACAAGGAGGGCCCAAGTGGGAAGGGAACTAGCAGGGGCAGAAACTATTTGAAGACTTCCCTTCTAGGGAAGAGGAAAGAGGAGAATCCATAGTCTATAGGGGAATGTATGCAGGCTCTGGGTTCGTTATCCTGCAGCTCATGTTTGCGGTTCTCAGTGGAAGAAGAGAGCCACCCAGTCGCTTCAACGGGATGACTGTCTCTGACCTAATGCTAAGCCACCCTGTTCTCTGTGGGAGTGGGATGCCAGGCGAAAGAAGAACAAGATATTTCCAACCTGAGAATAGGCCACACTGGGGCAGGATCTTGAGGCAGGAAATGTTCCCGTTGCATTTCCCTGAAGGCACTTGAAAAACTTCCAAGATGAAGTTCCAGAGCCCAGACCTGAGGTTGGGCTGCTCAAGCTGTATAATGTCTGCCAAAGAACTGTGTGTTGGGGACCTCGAAGACGAGCAAAGTGCCTATAACACTTGGAAGGGACGAAGCAGCAGGCTGGATGGGGGATGGAATATGAGACACTTCTGCCATCTGATTCGGTCCAAGAACATCTTGATCAGTATGTGTTGCACCCTGGAGACCTGCCCTGAGTAGAGGAAGGGACCATACCCCCGTGCACTTGAGTTGTCTGGGAGCCTGTGCCATCTTCCTCCCAGGCAAACCAGCCTAGACAGGGGGTGAGGTTCAAGTAGTCATATGGATAACCCTCTTCTGTTTTCTCCTGTACAGACTTCCTTTGCTTTGTCCCCTGACTGGGCTCAGTGTGTATAGTCCATAAAGCTCTAGGTCCAGTACCTGGAGAGGGCCTACTTCTCTTGTGACAGGCAGGGATAGGCCGACAAGCAAAGAACTCACACGTCATTTCAGGACGGATGCTTTCTCCCCATTGTTGGAGAATCTTTTCTAATTTCTCTCCTTCATTCTTTAGCTCCCCAGAGAGAGGCTTTGTGATGGTGGTGGTCCTAGTGGACATCGAGGAGCTGGAAAGCTGTCAGAAGAGGGAGTGGAAAGGCGGCAGAGTAGCCGTCTGCTCGGCAGCAGGGAACCTGTGTTCTCCAGTGCGGGTCTGGTCGGGGAAGAATGATGTACAAGCACAGGTCCTGCTTCAGTGCCTGGGTTAAGAAGAGTTAGCTGGAAGGGGAAGTTCCCTTGAGCTAGAATTCAACCAAGAACAGATGGTACGGTGAGAGCAACATGCTTGGTACACCTTAGTAACGGGGGTGGGGTGGGGTGGGGTGGGGTGGGGGAGGGAGGGAGGGAGTGGGTATAGGAAGCAGAGGAAGGGGCTGTGTTTACCGAATGCCTGTGCTTTATATGGTTCGGGGATTACTTTGTTTTTGTGGTTAGATGAGGCCTTGTGGTATCTGACCTGCCTCTCAGAATCTCACTATCCTAGCCTCCTAAGCACTGGGATTTCAGGTAAACACCACTGTTTTTGATAGTTTCTAGACCTGTCACAAGCACGGAGGTGTTGGGTTTATATCTGTTCTCTGCGCTATGCAGTCCACAGGCAGGATGATCACGAGTTAACAGCCAGGATGTCCTATCAGCCAGCGTCTGAGCAATCTGAGCTACAGGGTCAGACATGGTTGCAATGATACCCCCTCCTACCCCCTCCTCCCCTCCTCCCCCCACCTACCTCCTCCTATCCCTCCTACCTCCTCCTACCCCCTCCTACCTCCTCCTATCCCTCCTATTCCTCCTACTCTCTCCTCCCCTCCTACCCCCACCTACCTCCTCCTATCCCTCCTATTCCTCCTACCCCCTCCTACCCCTCCTTCCTCCCCTCCTACCCCCACCTACTTCCTCCTATCCTTCCTACCTCCTCTTACCCCCTCCTACCCCAACCTACCTCCTCCTACCTTCTACCTTCTCCTGCTCCATCCTACCCCCCTCCTACCTACTCCTCAAAACAAGACACAAGAACAACAATAAAACCCAACTTGGAAGATGGGTAGCTTTCCTTTCCAGGAACAAGTTTTTAAAAATGTTAGCAATGAAGTAATTAGGTAAATGCAAATAAGAAAGCACGAGTGCACGCGTGCACACACACACACACACACACACACACACACCATGGCTAAAGAGACAGCTGTGGGTGCTGGAAACACAACTCCTATAGTTTTGGCTGTGAGTCTAGCCTTTAATGGCTGATCACCTCTTCAGCACAAGAAAAAAATTATAATTTTTTTATCCTTTCCAATTTTTTAAACATAAACTCTCTAAGTTGTATTATTTTAAACACGCGTTGGTTATGGAGAGTAAAATTATGCCTCAGAGCATTCCTCATTGGATAGTGCATCCCTCATCTTTGCTTTCTTCTTATGGGTCCCAAATAGGTCCCAGCACGTCCATTTCAATACTGTCCCAGTCAGTCACTAAGGACTGCTGGGGTCCTGAAGCCCTGTAAGCTGGAGGTGGAAGGCTCACTCCTGCCTGACATGTGGGCCGTACACATTATTTATCCATGCACAACCAGAGACATTCTAATTATACCACAAAACAAAAAGTGCCAATTTTGTGCTGTGGAGAGCTGGTCTCAAAACTACCAGCACAAAACTCCACCCTACAATGGCGTGCTCACCTCTGGTCCTATTTCTTTGCCATGTCCTACCTCTTTTACTTCACAAGATATTGCTGTATAGTTCATTTCAGAATCAAATATTTATCTGCCCTGTCAAACTCAAAGATTCCCATGACCATTGGTCTATCTGACTTTCGGTGGCTTGGCTCATAGGGAGCTCGACTAAGCAGCATGCCAAATCTTTGCAGAAGTTTGAGGTCACTTCGGCCACTAGTACATTAGTGGGTCCCCTGATGTTAAAGCCTACACCCTAGCCAGGCATGGTGGGGCATGCCTTTAATCCCAGCACTTGGGAGGCAGAGGCAGGCGGATTTCTGAGTTCGAGGTGTGTGTCCTGGTCTACAGAGTGAGTTCCAGGATAGCCAAGGCTATACAGAGAAACCCTGTCTCGAAAAAAAACAAAAACAAAAAACAAAAAACAAACAACAACAACAAAAAAGCCTACACCCACTGACAGGAGTCATTGCTTAGAAACCTCCTATTTCCTTTCGCAAGAATGCTGGCTCTCAGATGCCCAGAACTTACCAGAGCTGAGACCACGGAGTAGAATTCGGGACTTCCAGGACCGAAGCTGGATTTCTGCTTCAGAGTGTGGAGCTGTGAAACAGGTCAAGTGCTGCCCCCGAAACCTGTCCTGTGCCTTACATTTATATATAGTGACTTTCCAGGCTCAGCCTCACCATGTGGGCTGTTGCTCAGAGCTATGGATTTAAAGGTGCTAGATGGCTGAGTCTTTCATTTCCTCATACACCTTCATCTTCTGCCAAAGGGGGCAAGGTGTGCAGAGGTAGCTGGCCTAGGAGGCTCCAGGCAGAGAGAGTGGAAGAAGGGGGAGGGGGGAGACAAAAAAGCCATCTGCCAAGTCAGAGCCTTGTGCTGTTGAGAGCATCCCAGGTGATCCTAATATAACATGGGCCTAAATACTGTCCACATCTTTCCCCATGAGAAAATGGTACGGGGAGATGAAGAGATGACTCAATGATTAAGAGCATTCCCTGCTCTTCCAGAGGTCTTAGGTTCAAGTCCCAGTACCAGCATGGTGATTCACAATTGTTTGTAACTCCAGTCCAGGGCACCACTGGGCCTCTCCTGTGGACGTGGGGGCACTTGAGACTTCATTCTGGAAAACAGTATCTAGTTCAGCAGTTCGGGTGAATTCTAGCTGGGGAGACCCTGGCACATGGGCATTGGGGAAATTAAAGCAGGAGAGACTGAGAAAGCCATGGAGGCAGTGACCACTCACAACTGCATCCTGCCTACCTATTCTCCCTGGAACACGAGGGGGTAATGAGTTTTGAACCAAGGGCTCAGCTGTCGCCCTCATCTGTAGGGGAAAGTCCCCAGCTCAGGGGAAAATGATGGCACTGGCCTTCCCACCCACTCTGAATGCTATCCACCCTGAAGCATTACATACACACACACACACACACACACACACATACACCATACACACTCTGACGTAGGTGCATGCGCACCTCATACTTAGTCAAAGGGTAGGCTCTGCCGAGTAAGGACTCCGCCGGGAATCAGTAGGCATTTGGCTTCATTTATGTCTATGCCTTCGGAACATACCGGGACTTTTGAGAGAGGCGTGAAGCCCTGGGTAAAATTTTGACGTGGTTTTGTTTTGTTTGAGTAAAAGAGGCAGGGAGCAGACAGGTGTTTGTACCCAGCAGCAGGCTGAAGGAGTTGGCTATGGAATAAGGAGAGGAGATATTGAAAGATCCCTGTGAGATTGATTTTGTGGAGGCCCCGCCCTCTGAGGCGGCTACTCCGTACTTCTGTTTTAAATAAAAGTCAAGAGTCCAATGGAGCTATCAAATAACTTGGTCATAGCCACACTAGCCAGTTTGTGGTAGAAGTAGTTCAGAGCAGACACGTGAGGCTGACACCCAGCTCTTGAGGCCCAACCCTATTGCCCTATATGTCCCATGACAGGGCTGGCCGCACGTAGCCCACTGCTCAGCATTTCTGTCCCAAGGACAGACAAAAAAAAAAAAAACTGTATACTTAAGTGGCTCTACCTAGACTCATCTAGGATGGCAACTTCAAGGTGCGGGCTGCACGGGCGGCGCAGTCTGATTGGATCGGGCTCCTGCAGAGCCACAGCGCGGTCTCTGATTGGCTGCGCGGGGTCAGGCGCTGTGGGCTGAGTGAACGGGAGTGACCCTGTGGGCGGATGCTGACCGAGAGTAACCCCGGCAGGGACGGCACGCCTCTCCCTTTGTCTCCTCCGACTCTAGGCTCCCGCCCGCCAGGCTTGCCTAGGCAGAGACAGGGCGTGGGACCGGAGGCGGGGCTGAGTGCAACTGAGAGAGCATCGGAATAGCAGCGAGACTCAAGCATTTGCGCACAGCTGCTTCCTTCTGCCTCAGGCCCCAGCTTTGTAAGTGGGGTTCTGTGTGAGGCCGAGTGGAAGTCTCTAGGAAAAAAAAAAGTTTATAGATCCTCGAGCAGATGTGGCGAATTTGCTTTAGTGACTCTGGAGTGATCTCTTGTAAACAGCCTTAAACGGGAAAAGGCTAGGCGGCTTCTCCCAGCCTGTACCTCGGTGGGTAAGGAGTCTAGAGACCGGTCCTAGGACAGTTTTGACAATGCAAAGAGGCAACGTCAAGGGTGCGCTTAAACACTGATGGTGGGGGTGGAAAGTGGTTCAGCCGCTGTGGGAAAAAAGTTGGCGTCCCCATGAAAGGTTGAAGAATTTATCGCAAGATCACACCGATGCGCTCCTGCTACACACCCAAATCAGTAATGGTGCGACAATGCACCTAGCAGTGTCGCCAGTTGCACAGGGCCATAAAATTACCACCTCACTTTCCTCATTGTGATTAATTTTAATTGTCAGGATTGAGAACCACCAGGGAGATACACCTTTTTGAGTGTGTCAGAACGGGCCAACTGAGAAGGGCGAGAGCCACCCTGAATGTGGGTGGCATCTTGACACTGGCCAGGGTCTGGACTGGATTAAGAAAAGGCAAGAGGAGGTCGCAGGCTGCTGAACGCTGGCGCTTCCTGACTTCAGCTACGCTATCACCTCATGCTCCTGCTGACAGAGCTGGAGCGCCTCCCTGCCATAGCTTTCTATGCGAGCCAAAAGGAAGGTTTCCTTCATTGTCTGGTCAGGTGTTTTATTAATAGTTGGGAGAAGGGGAAAAAAACGGATATACCTGTATCTCCAAGGAATTAGGAAATAGACATTGGAAAAAGAAAATGGATCTATTTACAGTTTGGCCAAAAGTACGGGGATCTCCACTCCTTCCCAGGAGTGGCTGTACATCTTAAAATCTGTAGAATGGTCAGAGACAAACATATGCAAATGCAACTGTGAAACGGGTTAACTGGAGGAAGGAGACTGTTCCCCAGGATAAAAAGACAGGCTGTCCTGGTCCTGTGAAGGTTCTATGCCCCAGTATAGGGGAATGCCAGGGCCAGGAAGCAGGAGTGGGTGGGTTGTGGGGCAGGGGAAGCGGGGAGGGGAGAGGGGATTTTCGGAGGGGAAACTAGGGAAGGGGATAACAGTTGAAATGTAAATAAAGAAAATATCTAATAAAAAAAAAAGATTGAGAAAAAAAAAAAAAAAAAGACAGGCTGTGCTGGAGAGCTGGCTCAGTGGATAAAGTCCTTAGGGCTTGAGGACCCGGTTCCAAATCTCCAGAACCCAAGAAAGGGTTGCTCTTATCACAGGGTAGGAGGGAGAGGCAGATGAATGTCTGGGCGTTCATTCTCAGGGCAGCTAGCTAGTGTGGCAACTCTGAGGAAACGGATAAAGAGCATTGTTCACACACAATGGGGTGCTAATAAAAAAATAAATAAAAGAATTTCAGTACTGATTGGTGCTCCACTGTCAACAGCTGTACAAAACACGCTTCAAGAGGAGAGCCAGATGTGGCACTCAGATTGTACGATTCTGTCCCTGTGAAGCATACAGTAAGTCCAGAGAAAAAGGAGCAGGCTGTTGCCAACGGTGGGGAGCGGGCTTGGAAGGTGAGTGAGGAGAGGGGCCAGTGGTCAGGTGGTGTAGTCTCTTTTCCCTTTTTTATCCGTTTTACTTTAGAAGAAAAGTAAGTGATTTACAGTTACCATAGCTTATACCAGTGTCTTCATGGGAATAGGGAGAGAAACTCAGCAGGATAGAATTCCTAGGATCCCAGTAGGGCGTTTTCTGACCTGCATATCATCAGGGCACTGACCACACCCACGGGGGAATCAAGACCAGCAGATTGTTGGAAAACTCAAGCACACCAGGAGTGTGTGGGGCTGCGATTCTGATCTGTATCGTTGTCCACATCAAAATGGCTAATTTTGGTTTGTGAAAGTCCACATCATTTAAAATGGCTATATCAAGAGTAAAAGGGGGCGGTGTGTGTGTGTGTGTGTGTGTTCTAGGTCATCTAGAATTCTCTAAGAGTTCGTAAGACCTACGAGCGTTCTTGCGCCCTCTGCTGGCATTTTAAAAGAACTCACTTTCATTTTTCTGACCAGAAATATTACTGATTCCTATGAGGAATGACCCAGAATTAGAACCTCGTTGGGTTGATGAGCAGGTCCTCACGTGGGCCCAGACCTACCAGGAGTCAGCACAGCCCTCCTACTCCTTTATAGCTCAGATAGAGAAGCCTAGGGAGGGGAATGAGGTGGAACAACCTGACTGCCTGTCCCAAGGAGAACGTTCTTTTTGTCTCCAGCAACTCCAAGGCACACTCTCCATTTCTCGGACCTTGTGATTATTATCGGAGTCCCTTGCTCCAAATTCACTGAGCAAAATAAATCTTTGCCTGCATCATAGGAAGCTAATATAGGTCACAAAAATTGGACTCACACTCACTGTGACATTTACCATGTTTTGTAGTAAAGAGAGAACCAAAGCACACGCGAGACCTGTTCACGTCATTGCGCACCGACCATTTCGCCACAGGGAGACTTCCCAGCAGCCCTTGAGCTGAGAATGTAATAGGGTAGACCATTAAAACTTAGCTGTGGCTTAATGTTTAAGATAATCTAATTCCCCAAGCACTGGGGAAACACAGGCAGTGGATCTCTGCAAGTTCAAGGCCAGCCTTGGATACATAGTGAGACCCTGTCTCAAACAATCAACCAAACAGAAGATTCTGTAGTAAGTACTTTTGCACTGATGTGACCAAGTAACTGTCAGAAATAGCTCAAGGGAGGAAGGATTAATCTGGGCTTACAGTTTCAGAGATGGAGGTGGGTCACGGCAGGGAAGGCCTGGTGGAACAGAGCCCGTCACATCATGGGAACACAGAAGAGAATGATTCTGGGATCTGGTTTGCCTTTCTCAAGAACCTTCAACACAACTAATAAACAGAATTATCTGTAGAGATGCTGTGTTTTCCAGAAGACATTTTAAACAACAGTGTTGAAAAACCACCAGTATGCCTCCCTAAGGCTGGAATGTGTGTAACCTTGTGGCTTGGAACTCCAGGCTCATCCCTAAACCAAAACAGTATGCCTCGTAAAACCGCCTTACAGTTTCATTTACGGAAGAAGATTCTCTTAAGAGAAGGAAAATAAACCAGCTCACGGGATTTCAACGTTTAAACCACATTTAAAAATGTAGGCCTTACCTGCTCTTCAAACTCTGCTGTAAATTATGTCCTTTGAGGAATATAACTTAAAAAGCCATTGGCACATCTATATAGGTAGCTATTGCCGAGACACTCATGGCAGACTTTCTGAGTCTTCCCATGGTCTCTGATATCCTCTCTTGTTCCGCTCCTGTTCTTTCTCGGTCCCTTTCTCTTCCCTTTCTCTTCCTTTGGAAGAGCAGAAGTGCTCTTAACCATGGGAGCCGTCTCTCCAGCCCCCTTCTAATTTCATGTCTTTTAATTTAATTTTTATTTTTTATATAGTTAACAAATTTCATTAGAATTGCTTACATAATCATGGGATCTCTCTCTCTCACACACACACACACACAGAGAGAGAGAGAGAGACAGAGAGAGACAGAGAGAGAGAGAGAGAGAGAAAGAGAGAGAGAGAAGAGATTGGATAGGGGACATGAGTCCCTCTCCTAGGCATGTCCAGTGGTGACAGACCCAATCCTGGATAGATCTTTTGAAGGTAATCAGAGCTGCTGTAACTTCAAGAGTGCAACGGTGAAAGGCCTGGAAGTCAGTGATCTCGTCCACCTCAGCCTTTCCCTCAGGCTCTAATGTTCTGTTTCATCTTCTTCCCCGAGAACCCCGGCTTTGGGAAACTTGATGTGGGTGTCGCATACAGGGCTGTGCCTGTCACAGTCACACAGTTTCAGTGTCAGAGGAACTGTGAGGCTCCGTGAATTTACTGCTGGCCATTGTAAAAGAGCCAACAACCAAAGCCGCGTGTAGTGTCGCTTTTAACAAAATCTCAAATGTTCGATTTTACCAATAAAGACTCAGGAGCCAGATGCTGGGGTGAAAGTCTGCGAGCTCAGAGAGGCAGAGAAAGCACCCAGCTGACCTTCCTCCATAGCCAACATCCTAAAAGAGCAAGTTCTCTTCCACACCCTCTCAAAACCCCCCTCAAACTTCTCCTTCTAATGCGTCTCTCCATCCGTCCTCCTGGCTCCCTCTCACTCTCTCTTTTTTTTTTTCTCCTATGTTCAGTCCCTGTCAACTGGTTACTTGCTCTGCCTCTTGACCTATGGTTGACTTTATTTAAAGCTGTTTACAGAAAGCTTTTTGGATTAAAGGTGGGTGCTAGGGCCAAGCCACACCACAACTAGAAGCAGTTTTTTTTTTCCCCAGTAAATTACACAATCTCAGGGTTCACAGTGTGATCAAATATCTTGCAGCACTAATCTATGGGCAAAACTAGTTGTTCAGAAAGCAATTCGATGGATATATTACATATAGGAAACAACAGTAATAGCTTCCCCAGTAAAACCTCGGAACTCCACAGCTGTAGCGTTTTTTAAAAATTAGTAGCAATGTGTGTGTGTGTGTGTGTGTGTGTGTGTGTTGTATATGGGGTACATATACACAAGGGGTACACATGTACAGATCACAGGACAACTTTTGGGAGTGAGTTCTTTTACCTTGTTTTTGAGGCAGGGTCTCTCTTGCCCGGCAACTCCTAGGTGGCTAGCCAGGAAGCATCTAGGAGGTTCTCCTTCCTGTGCCCCCATCTCTCCGAGGTCTACTGGAATTACAGAAATGCTCTACTACATTCAGCCTTTTACACAGTCTCGGGGTTGACCTTAGGTCCTCAGGCTTTTGCTGCAAGCCCCTTTCCCTGCTGAGCCATCTCACTGTCCCCCCAACCATGGGCTTTCTTTCTTTCTTTTTTTTTTTTTTAAAAGATTTATTTATTTATTATATGTAAGTACACTGTAGCTGTCTTCAGACACTCCAGAAGAGGGCGCCAGATCTCGTTATGGATGGTTGTGAGCCACCATGTGGTTGCTGGGATTTGAACTCTGGACCTTCGGAAGAGCAGTCGGGTGCTCTTACCCGCTGAGCCATCTCACCAGCCCCAACCACGGCCTTTCTGATGGTGAGTTCCCTTCTAGGGAGTGGGTCTCACATTGACTCATGAGTCAGTGGGTTACCCTCCTACCAGACTTGCTTCTCTCATGCTGGTGGGCACATTGCCTGACCACTTGCTTGTTGAATACAGCGTCCACAGCCGAGGAAGACTGTTGATGAAAACTAACCAAGCTGTGTTGCATCTTCCAGCTGTTTCGTTAAACCAGTCCTATGCAACGAAGATTCACTGACCTAGGATAGTCACGAACCTCACACTTAATAGGAAGGAACTGGGCAATAGGCATCAGGATGCTATGCAGGAATCCCTGACTCGTATCAACCCAAGGAACAAACTGGACTAAGAAAGGAACCCAGCTTTGAAACTGTTTCAGAAGGACATCAAGGAAATCTTCAACCCAAACAGCTGTTTCTAGAAAGCTCTCTCTCACAATCCGCCTACCAATGCTATCTATCCCCCGGCCTCTCCATCTCTGCCTTGAAGTGGGAAGAGTTTCATTACCAAGCTCCGAGGCTCAAGACAGAAAGGAAGGCTGCCGTGTGGCGTGTGCTGTGTGCCGGACTCCATGCCTGCTTGGGAAGCAGCTGGGTCTGATCACAGAAAGAACATTTTTATTTTTTTTTTTAAGATTTATTTTATGTATATGCGTACACACCAGACACACCAGAAGTGCGCATCAGATCTCATCACAGGTGTTTGTGAGCCACCATGTGGTTGCTGGGAATGGAACTCCGGACCTCTGGAAGAGCAGTCAGTGCTCTTAACCACTGAGCCATCTCTCCAGCCCCAGAGAAAGACTGTTTTTAGAACTCATTCCTTGCAACGCCATCTCTGCTTCAAGGTCCTCCCTGGCATGGTAGCGCTCCTCCATGATGTCTTAATGCCACACCAGCTCAGTGCCAAGGAAAGTTTAGGGGTTTTGGTTGTCTTTTTGATGGTGTGTGTGTATGTAGTGTGTGTGTATGTGTGTGTGTGTATGTGCTTTTGTCTTTCCTGTGGCCTGATGGGAATTAACAGAGAACATCCAGGAAGATCTGGTTGGATATGGTTTGAGACACCTACCCTGAAGCTCAAGAGAGATCAAGGAAAGAGTGCTCCTGGTGGGGCTCTTTAATTTAAAACATTTGCTGCGTTTTCAAAGGTCTATTCCAACCTGTGGCTCACCTGCAGCTCTCCTGAAAAGGCAGTAAAGTAATAAGAAGGGTTAAGCAATAAGTAGGTCCCTCGAACACAAGACTAAGAACAGGAGAATTTCTGCTTAGCATCATAAAAGAAAGTTTTTGGTCTTTTAATATTTGAATATTCTACAAGAATAGTGTCTTGAAGTAGGACTCTACACAACATGGGTGCTTCTTTTCAGTATTTGAAAAAACATTATTAAACCCCTATCCAGCTGGCTTTTGGAATAGACTTGACTCCAAATTCAGCCACTTTTGTGACTCCCGTCTCCAGTTCTCTTAATCCTGGCTAAGACAGTGGCCTTAGAAACTTTCTTCCGGTCGTAAGCCAGGCCCAGTGCAGCCATGCAGTCGATGAAGAACGTGGTGAAGTTGATGTGCCAGCGGTACTCACTGGCAGAGTAGTCGTAGGGAAAGGCGTGGTGGTAGTTGTGGAAGCCCTCGCCTGCAACAGAAGCAAGAAGAGCAGTCAAGGGCCTAGCCAAGGTGGGGCTTCATCCAGCCATTAGGGCTCATAGTGGCTTCTGTTGCTGCTGCTTCTCAGAGCTTTGATGCAGGAGGGTGGTGCAGGGGAGTGTCCATCAAATAGGACCCCTATAATAAAGATTTCTTGTTTCATCTGCTATTGATTTTTTTTCTGAAATTTATGATTTTTTTTTAGTTACAGTTACTTGTAAACAAACCTGAACATTTAATTCAATATTTTACACAAACATATTGCAAGATATAAAAACTGTTGGAGTCAGTCTGGCAACTCAGGTTGGATACAAAGAGCTCACATAACAGTGCAAGTCTGAAAAATTGTTCTCTGATCACCACACAGGCACTGTAGCATGTACCATTCTCCTCGTATCACCCACACAGCTGCATAGCCATGCAGATATACATACTGTGGTGGCTATTCTTATTTTTATTATTTATTTATTTATTTATTTATTTATCTATAATTTATTTATCTATGTATTTATTTTTGTAGTGTGTGTGGAGGTGAACGATTTCATGACAACTTTTCTCTGTGTAGCTCTGGTTGTCCTGGAACTCGATCTGTAGACCAGGCTGGCCTTGAATTCAGAGATTCGTCTGTCTGCCTCCCTGTGCTGAGATTAAAGACATGCACCACCAAGCCCCATTTGTGATGGCTATTCTTGGTTGTCAAATTGAGAATATCTGGAATTAAGTGAAAGTCTGAAATGACTGAGCACACCAGCGAGGGAATTTTTGCCTAAGTTAATCATTTGACAATGGAAGAACCACTTCTGGTCCAGATCTTTGAGGTGGGAAGACACACCCCTCTCTAGTGTGGGCCACACCTCTGCTGGAAGTCTAGAGAAGACATAGAAGAAGGAAACTCCTCACTCTGCCTGCGAGTCCTCACCCTCCCTAGCAAGTCTCTCTCATCACTGGCTTACTTCAGGATTCCAGCTAGCAGGAACAGCAGATAAGACCTCCAGCCTCTAGACTAATCAACTATTGGGTTCTTGGCCCTTCTGTTCATAGGCAGTCATTGTCAGAGTAGCTGAACTACAGCTTCTAAGTCATTCTAACATATATTATATATTATGTACATATAACATATATCTATTCATTTTCTAAGTTCTTTTATTCTAAAGAACCCTGACTAATAAACACACACACACACACACACACTCATACACACATTCACACACACACTCACACAACACACACACATAAATATTCCTTGTGTAATGCGATACTCAAAACATTTTTCTGAAATTTCTAATTTGAATATTTAGCTGAATATTTACATCAATATATTGCAGGAAATATAAACTGTGACTTCAAGAAGAATAAAAATTGCCGGACATTAGTGGTGCATGCCTTTAATCCCAGCACTTGGGAGGCAGAGGCAGTCAAGTTTGAGGACAGCCTGGTTTACAGAGTGAGTTCCAGGACAGCCAGGGAGAAATAGAGAAACCCTGTCTCTCACCTCCCCTCTTGAGTTATAACAAGACAGGCAAACTCTGAAGTCTGGATTTATAATATTTTTAAGTGGCACTGCCTGTAATCCTAGCTCCATGGAGGCTGAACCGGGAGGACAAGAAAGTTCAAGTCTTGCCAGGACAAATTAGAAAGACTGTATTTCTAAGGTAAAGATCAAAGAGCTAGACAAATAGCTTATTGGTAGATTTCAAGGACAGCCTGAGCTACAGAGTAAATGCAGGGCCAGCCTAGACGACTTAGTGAGTTCCTCTCTCACAATGTAGAAAACCGTATTGAGGGCTCAGGGATGTCGTTCAGCTCAGAGCACTTGCACAAGGCTGTAAGTTTCACCCTCCGTTCTTTAGGAGGAGTGGGATGAAGGCAAAAGGGAAGAGAGGGCAGAGGAGAGAGAAAAGCTGAAGGGAGAGGAGAGAAGAAATTGAAGATGTGAATGGCAGGAATCAGGAGAGAAGCAGATGAAGTCAGAGAGGAATGAGAAGGAGCAGAGGAGTGTCAATAGGGACAAAGCAAAGTGCAGGCCGCTACCTAGGACAGAGAAGTCAAAAGAGACTGGAGCTGAGAGCGTTCACAGTAGCTTCATTCACAAAGTACATCTCACAGTCCATAGCTGATTTACTTAAACATTGGTGAATGGAAGAGCACACATAGTGGACCTGCTGCTGCTGCTGCTGCTGCTGCTGCTGCTGCTGCTGCTGCTGGTGATGGCGGTGGTGGTGATGGTGGTGGTGCTGGTAGTGGTGGTGATGGTGATGGTGGTGGTCCCTGAATATCTTGGTTGGGGGTGCAAGTTCATGAAACCACACCAGGGAGAGGAGCCAGTACTCTGAGAATGGTTCACTTTTAAGTCAACTAAACAAAGCTTCGCTTGTTTCCTCTTTCCCTCATATGGCATGACTAGGCTTATTGTATTCTCCGTTGATCTTACTGTTCTATGTATGAATCACCTGATCTAAGCAGGACTAGCCCAGTCCCAAGAACTGAATCAGAGATCAGAGATGCATTGAGAAAGGTTCATTTGGTCATTTGGAAAGCTTTTTTTTTTTTTTTTTACCTTCAATCAAAGGCAGGATTTTTTTTAATCCTTTCCCCTCTTACATAGTGATGCTTAGCCGGGCGTGGTGGCGCACCCCTTTAATCCCAGCACTTGGGAGGCAGAGGCAGATGGATTTCTGAGTTCGAGGTCAGCCTAGTCTACAAAGTGAGTTCCAGGACAGCCAGGGTTACACAGAGAAACCCTGTCTCGAACCCCCCCACCCCCCCAAAAAAGAGTGATGCTTGACTCTCATGTTTTCCCCAATGCCACAACCTCAAGTTTTACAATGGAAGACATGAGACACTAAGCGCCCTTAAGAACAGGTGACTCACGTCTTTCTCAACGCTCACGGAATAAAAAGACCACGGAATGTTAAAATGCCCATCGTAGACTGCCGACTAACTTACCCATACTTCCCAAGGAAACCAGGGCATTCTCCCGGGGATCGATGTTCTTGTCGTAGGGGCGATACCCGTAGAGGTGGGCGGCACTGTTCACCAGCCAAGTGGCGTTGAGCACCACAGCGTATCTCAGTAAAGTGGCAACATAAAAACTGTGTAGAAAAGTCTCGCCCCAGCAGTACCAGGGCACCAGCGTGGGCAGGATGAAGCACATCAGCAGAATGCCAGGCTTGTAGTACCTGTGTGGAGAGATCACACGCTGAGTCTGGAGAAAATTGGCTATTCTCAGTGGGAGGGGCTGCTAACTTCCTCTTACAGTGGGAGAGAATGAGGTAGAACGAGGTAGAAAATTTCAGTACAGAGTGTTATCATTTTTTAAATATTTATTTATTTATTTATTTATTTATTGGTTTTTTTGAGACAGGGTTTCTCTCTATAGCCCTGGTTGTCCTGGAACTCACTCAGTAGACCAGGCTGTCCTTGAACTCAGAAATCTGCCTGCCTCCGCCTCCCGAGTGCTGGGATTAAAGGCGTGCGCCACCACGTCTTTAATAAGTCAGCACATAAGTCTGTGCTGAGCAGAGATTGTCCTAAATTAATTCCACCAGTTAACCAAGCAAGAGCTCCATTGTTCTTACTCATAGAGGGATGAGGTCGGCTACTCAACAAATCAGGACCAAACCCCATTCTCAGCGGTTCTGTGCTGAGGCGCTGTTTCACTCCTTCCTAATCTCACCTCCACACAGAACAAACCGCTAATTCCGAGAGAACCGATTGGTGTCCCTTCAGCAGTAATATCTTGAACTTTCCAGTCACTGGCATGACCTGCATTCAGCGTTCTCATTCTCATGCTCTCTTCCTAATGGGAGTCCTTTCTGGTAGCATTTTGTCTAAGCTCCGCCCCACAGTTACCTGGCAACAGCCAGGAGCGCCTGACTCACTATAAAAGGGGCTGCTTGCCCCTTCCGCTCTATTTTGCTCTTCTTGCTCCTGGCTCTGTCTCCTCGCCCCTTCTCCCCACCTCTCCATTCCCTTTCCCCCCTCTCTCTCCACGTGATCATGGCCGGCCTTCTTCCTCTTTCCCTCTCCCCTGTCCCCTCTCCCCTCTCCCCTGAATAAACTTGTGGCTGGTCGCTCAGGGGGAAGGGATGCCTCAGCATGGGCCCATAGAGGCACCTCCTTCCCCCCATACCTGACTACCCCTCCACCAGAACATATTCCTTCTCTCTTTATCTTTTTATAAAACACAACATTCTCCACTTGTTAACTTGTGTTCTTCCTTACCTCTCAGGCTGCATACTTTCTTCGCCTGACCTGACATTGGCCTTTTGAACACAGGGCTCTGTTTTGGTACCACCCGTTGTTGGAGAAATAAACTCTTCCTTGTCAACCACTTTGATTCTATCTGTAGCTCAGGCACTGCCGGTGACATCAGTCTATGTTACCTTCTTTTCCTCTCATTTCTTTTGTAGGTCAAGGGAACAGACTGCTTCTGGATCCTGCATGAAGCTTTAATCCACTTTCCTATTTTTGGTCTGCACACAGATCTTTCCATTGTTTCTGATGCTGCGTTTTCATTAGCCTTTCTTGTTCTCCCTGAGTGATCTCTGGCCCTTTCTGCCTCTCACAGTACAGACAGTATTTTGCTTTCCCTCATGGTATCTTCAGTATTATGCTAAAATCTCCCAGAGGTTATGGACTTAGTTGAATTAATCGTGTCTATGAATATCCCCAGTCAGTGAATATTTGCTCCATTTAATTGGTTTAATGAAATCAGTTCAGAGAGAGAGGAAAGAGCAACACTCCATGACTTTGGACATCCAAGCAATTAAAAACTAGGGTTTAAAATGATCTGTTTGTTTTTGTTTTATTTTTTTAATATATTTTTAAAAGATTTATTTATTTATTTATTTATTTATTTAATGTAAGTACACTGTAGCTGTCAGACGCACCAGAAGAGGGCATCAGATCTCATTACGGGTGGTTGTGAGCCACCATGTGGTTGCTAGGATTTGAACTTCGGACCTTCAGAAGAGCAGTCGGGTGCTCTTACCCACTGAACCATCTCAGCAGCCCCTTGTTTTTTGTTTTTGTTTTTTTTTTTTTTCGAGACAGGGTTTCTCTGTGTAGCCCTGGCTGTCCTGGCACTCACTTTGTAGACCAGGCTGGCCTCGAACTCAGAAATCCGCCTGCCTCTGCCTCCCGAGTGCTGGGATTAAAGGTGTGCGCCACCACGCCCGGCTGTTTTTGTTTTATTGAAACAGCATAATACTTTATAGCCCTGGCTGTCCTGCACCTCACTCTGTAGACCAGGCTAGCCTCAGACCCACAGAGATCCACCTGCCTTTGCCTTTCAAATCCCGGGACTAAAGATACATGTGCCACCACACCTGGCCAATGTACTCTTTAAAATTGTTTTTTTTTTATTGATGTAGATGTGTGTATGTCTGTGTGAGTAAATGCCCCGTGTGTTCCTGTGCCTCTGAAGGCCAGAATGGGGTGTCAGATCCTTTGGAGTAGGAATTGTGGGAGTAAGTCACCCAGGAAGTCAGTGCTGGGATCTGAACTAGGGTCCTCTGGAAGAAGAGAAAGTGCTTTTAACTGCTGTGCCATCTCTTCAGTCCATAGAGTATCCCTATGTAGCTCTGGCTGGCCTGGACTTCACAGAAGTCTATCTGCGTTTGTCTCCCCAGTGCTGGGGTTACAGGCACACTTGGCTGAAATGATGCTATTGGACAGATAAACCTGGAAATGTATTCAGCTATTTTAAGGACTAAGAGAAATGAGATCTTGAAACCTCATCTCTCAAGCTCCATCCCTCAGCCCCCACTCACCTCCTCTGGAACATCACCAGCTTCTCAGCCTTCAGGTCAGACATGTCCAGTTTTCCACCCTTCTCTTTGACAGCCGGGTGTTTGCGCACAAGCAGCCAACCCACGTGAGAGAAGAAGAAGCCACGGCGGGAATTGTGAGGGTCGGCGTGTGTTTCTGAGAACTTGTGGTGGGCGCGGTGATCTCGGGCCCATTCATACACGTCATTCTGGAAGCACAGGAAAGAGGAGCCCAGTATTGAGAAGAGAGGCCCTCCAAGGAGTCTGCTAGGACCTAGATGTCTGCAAGGGCTTGGGACTTTTAGCGCAACTCTCAGAGTCTTAGGGACTCTGTCTCCAAGGAGGCCTTGGCAATACCCTCTCATGCACACATGCCCGTGAAACGTATGTGAAAAAGCAATTTGAAGACCCCAAACACAAGAACACTGTTGCTTCCCAAGGTTGTGTGGTGGGTAGAAGGTGGGTCTTAATGTTCCGAGAGTTTCACCAGTAGAGAACATGGTGTCTCCTTATGCAAGCAACATGAGACAGGGTTCCTTTCAAGGTATCTGATGGGGGCAGAGAGATTATGAAACAGAAGGCCTGGGACCCCAAGATTCTGCTTTGTTGCAAGGCTGCAAAAACTCTATGTCTTTGCCATCACAAGAGGGTTGTCACACACGTAACCCAAGAGGACCGACGTCTGAGATAGGAGCATGGGCACATTGCTGAATGACCTCTGAGCTTTTCTGAACTTTATCCATTTCTTCAAGCATGTGCTAATGTGTCATTCTTTTTGTCCTCTAAACATAGAGACTGGAAGCCTCCACCATACACATTGTCAGAGCGAGGTGATCACACACATGATAAGAGCCTCAGATATTGTCAAGGCAAAGTAATTAGTTTTCTAGTATTTTTCCCCCTCATCTTCCAAGCTAAATCCTATTCTGTAAGCAGCCTATGGCTAGGTGAGTGTCCCCCTCCTAACTTCCTATAGTCTATCCATTATAAGCTTGTTGCAAGCGCTGTCCTCAGTGCTTGAGTTATCCATCATGGTAGCCCTTGATAGGACAAGATCAGCTTATTTAAAGTCTCAGTTGCTTGGTTTCCTCATCTGTTCCGTGGGTGGGACAATAAGGCCTACTTCCTGGCATCCTGGTTGTGAGGACTTAGGAGTGACTCCATGTCAAATGCTGGTCCAGCGTCCAGCACATGGAGCTATAGACATGTTTGCTCTTATTACCTGAAACAAGGGAATTCTTGAGTCTGGGACACATGCCACTTCCTATTACAGTAGAGTTCAAAGACAATCACGGCAATGCATGATTTATTGGTGACTGAGTGTTTAAAGAACCACAGTGTCTTGATGATATTCTATGGTTTTTTAAGCCAAAAGGACTACACTGCCATATTACATTATAACCCAGGGAACTTAGGGTTCAAAGAAAGTTATGCCTGGAGAGCCTGTTCCACCAATCTCCTGTTTCCCTTCCCAGTGACCTTGAGATGTCCCATGTTGTGGGGATCTCAAGACCACCTTTCTGTGTTCTGATGTCCACCACTCTGCCCTGGATCATGCATAGAGCAGAGACACAAGAAAGAACAGCATCAGCGCCTTACCTGGAACGCCATGGTGTTGGCAATGATGAGGAAGATCCGCAGGGGCAGGCGTGCCTTGTACGTTCTGTGGCTCCACAGGCGATGGACTCCGGCTCCAATGCCCTCAATACTGATCACATAGTAGACAAATGCTGTTGGGACGGAGAACAGAAGAGTCAGCTAACTGCTAAGTGTCCAAGAACACCCTCCCGGTACCAGAGTTTGCTACTTAGGATTTGAAGGAGTCTATGGGTTACTCTTTGAGACATCATAGCATTCAACCTCACAAAAAAATCACCTCCAACCACTCCACCTAGGAATGGATGTGAGTTAGGATAACCCAGGCACAAGGTGGGCGGAAAAGCAGGAAAGAAGACAGGTTGTCGGCATTGCCCACAGCATTATTCTGCTTCTGTTGTCAGACCACCGCAATGCAAAGGATTCTACGCCCTTTGACCTTCAGATCATTTTCCCCAGGGGGTTCAAGGTCATCAACTATTCCAGAACTAAATACTCATAACCAAGAGTGTTTATAAAATAGCAATCAGAGTTCAACCTCAATTGAAGGGAAGATTCATGGACCATGGGGCCGTGACTGTTAACCTGTTGCTACTGCAGCATTTCAGCCCTGTAGCAGAGCGCTTGAGCATGGACTCGAGCAGGTCTCAGGGCGAGTCAGCCCTGCACAGTCACATTTACACAGAGCCTCAAGCTTCACTGATCCTTAACATTATCCTATGTTGCAGCAGAGTCGATCCCATTGTGAACCCCAAGGCTGTGAACTGGAAAAACCTTGTTATGATATGGCTCAGCCCTCGCACATACATCTTTAATCCAAAGAGATTTCTGTAAACAGGATTAAAGAAGGTCAATGATAGGTCAAAAGGTGGAGAAAGCACCCAGCTGACCTTCTTACTTCACCCACATCCTAGAAGAAAAAGGCTCTCTCTCTTTCCCCACACTGTCAAATACGGTTCACCTCAGAGACCCGCCTTTCTCTGTCTTGGGCTTTATTATGTTCACTCCCTGTCAAATGGTTGCTTGGTCCACCTCTTGACCCATCACTGACTCTGTTTGGTTTTTCCAGTTCACAATCTTGGGGTACACAATGTGATCAAATATCCTGTAACTTTCCCCCTTTTTATCTAAATAAAAGACCCCTTCTCTAACATCAATAAACTATAGACTATCTGGTAAGAATTACATTCATAATGTCCAGTCCTTTTGTACTTGGCAGCCTTGGAGAAAGTACTCTACTATCCTGTGTTGGTGAGCCCCAAGTTCTGTACCTGAATCACTTTCTATCCTAACTTGCATTTACTAACCTAAAAACATCTTTGTAGACCTTAAAAGGTTTTTCTTAAATCTTAAACAACTTAAGCTTACCTGTGAGACCATAACTATCTAGTCTTCAACCCCATCAGAGACCCGAGAAGGATAAATATTACCTGAATAAACAGAAAATACAGAGCAAGCACCTTCTAAAACTATAGAAATGACAGAGACAGCTGGCCGCCTGAGCAGTCACCAAGATTTCTCCGCAGTGTTGGGGCAACCGTCTCTTCAGCCTACTGGCCCAGAATAATAATAGTCTGACAAATTTTTGTGTGAAGGAGAAGTTACGAAGGGCTTCTCTGTCTTGTACTGGCAGAATTCAGCAGTTGCCATTCTTTGTGTCCTACTTGTCCACAGTTTGGACAGCATGCTGTCAGCAATTGAGGCAAGGGCAGTTTCTTGCCCAGTGGCAGCTTGCCACATTTGAAGCAAACTCCATAAGGAGAGTCTTCAATGCTCATCATCTTCTTTGAAATAGAATGGGGTACTGCCAGGAGCTGACATGTCTTAATAAAACATCTTTAAATGCCATATTCTACAGATATTTTTGAAGACCATCCAACCACCTCAGCATATATGAATAGGAAACTGTTGCTTGTCTCTATTGTGGTCTGACATAGCTGTGACCATTTTGTACCATGCCTGCTAGCTATTTCATATTGTTGCTGTGCCATGCCTGCCAGTCATTGACACAGGGAAGTGACTTGGATCAGAGCAAGGACATGCTGACCACACGTCCTGTTTGTTCTGTTGGTTCTGAATGTTCTGTATGAGGTTTGCTAATCTTAAGAAACTCCACAAAGCTTTACATAGGGCCCATCAAATCAAAGGACAATATGAACTGTTATGCCTGCAATATCTTGGGTCAGAGCTGACCACAGGGCAGTACTTCGTGTACCTGCATATGAGCTCATTGTGGTTTTATCCTTTGTGAGCTGACAGAGAAAGACAGCCATTGTCATAGTTCAGATAATTCTGAGCTATGTCCCTGGTCCAACCAGTATCAGGGTGCACTGTGTGTTCAATAACCTATTCTTGCTTAACTGAGATCAGTGTTCATGTGGTTTGTGTGTTGATTCCTGAACCCCAACATTTGGTGCATTGGCCAGGAACACCCTTGGACACTCCTCAGTCATTGTTAGGAAATGCCACCAAGCAGCTCTCTCTCCTAGGAGGTAAGTTTGTTTCCTGTACCTGCACAGTTCTTTTTTTTTTTTTCTTTCTTGTTTTGGTTTTGCTTCTGGTGTTGGAGACCCGAAGGTGGGCAACTGCGCATAGCATGAGCCAACGCAGGGAAACAGGTCTCTAAAGATACTGTTAAATTAGGATAATATTTTATGCAATTCCTGTCCTAGATATCAGACTTATAAAAGATAGGATTTAAAACAATGTTTCTTTTTTTTTTTTTTTTTTTTTTTTTGGTTTTTCGAGACAGGGTTTCTCTGTGTAGCCTTGGCTGTCCTGGAACTCACTTTGTAGACCAGGTTGGCCTCAAACTCAGAAATCCGCCTGCCTCTGCCTCCCGAGTGCTGGGATTAAAGGCGTGCACCACCACGCCCGGCTTAAAACAATGTTTCTTTAATGAGGCACTAAAACTGTACTTTCATGCATTGGTATGCAAGAACTTTTCTCTTCTTCTCTTCTCTTCTCTTCTCTTCTCTTCTCTTCTCTTCTCTTCTCTTCTCTTCTCTTCTCTTCTCTTCTCTTCTCTCCTCTCCTCTCCTCTCCTCTCCTCTCCTCTCCTCTCCTCTCCTCTCCTCTCCTCTCCTCTCCTCTCCTCTCCTCTCCTCTCCTCTCCTCTTTTTCTTTTCCTTTTTCTTTTTCCCAGACAGGGTTTCTCTGTATAACCCTGGCTGTCCTGGAACTCACTCTGTAGACCAGGCTGGCCTCGAACTCAGAAATAGGCCTGCCTCTGCCTCCCAAGTGCTGGGATTAAAGGCATGCGCCACCACTGCCTGGCACAAGAACTTTTCTTGCTGATAGCCAGACTTCCTAACAACAAAATAAAGTATTTGATATTTATTTTAAAAACACTGGATTTTGTTTAATCTGTTAAAAAATGGTTTTGTCTTTAAACTTATGGTTACATTGTTAGAACTTTGCTTTGTCTTCCAAAAATTATGATTATTCTGTGTGACCTCATTCTTTAAAAAACAAAGATGCTTCATTTTGATATTGCAAAAGGAACTTTAAAAACTTATAGTTAAATATATAAAGCTATGGGACATTTTAAATTATGTTGAATGTTTTATTGGAATGTCTTTGTTAATGTATGTTGGTTACAATGAAGGAGGAAATTTTTGTGAAAATAGCTATAATGGTAACGATAATAACTTTAGAACTTATAGTGAACCACAGCAATCAAACTAGGGACACACGAAGAGGGGACAATTATGGAGAAAAAAGAAAAAGCTCAGGCAGCCCGTACTGGCTGGTTTTGTGTGTCAACTTGACACAGCTGGAGTTATCACAGAGAAAGGAGCTTCAGTTGAGGAAATGCCTCCATGAGATCCAACTGTAAGGCATTT
The DNA here is from genome assembly GCF_978045245.1 of Mus caroli. Classification (NCBI taxonomy): domain Eukaryota; kingdom Metazoa; phylum Chordata; class Mammalia; order Rodentia; family Muridae; genus Mus; species Mus caroli. The sequence continues at coordinate 17,069,056 of NW_028227275.1, forward strand.
TCTCAATTAGTGATCAAGGGGGAAAGGCCCCTTGTGGGTGGGACCATCCCTGGGCTGGTAGTCTTGGGTTCTATAAGAGAGCAGGCTGAGCAAGCCAGTAAAGAACATCCCTCCATGGCCTCTGCATCAGCTTCTGCTTCCTGACCTGTTTGAGTTCCAGTCCTGACTTCCTTGGGTGATGAACAGCAGCATGGAAGTGTAAGCCGAATAAACCCTTTCCTCCCCAACTTGCTTCTTGGTCATGATGTTTGTGCAGGAATAGAAACCCTAAGACACAGCCCCTATGATGGTGGGGTGGTCGGATGCCGGATACCATAGCAGAGAGTTTTAAAATAAAACAGAAGTGGGCTACAGTTCTTAACAGGAGGAAGAATGAGAAGATGTCAGGAAAGCTGCAGGTTCCTTGCAGACAGTCGTCATGAATGCATTAAAGGAACCGTAAAAGTCTACCAGAGAAGGAGCCATGATCCACGGTCAGGAGAGTTACTGCAGCTTAAACAGGAAACGCTTCTGGTTCAGGACTGTCATAGCCACAGTTTGAAAAAAAAAATAGCTATTGATTAATGAATAAGGTGTCAGATATAAGATATATATATATATATATATATATATATATATATATATATATTCCTGAGGCCTTTTTATATGTTGTGGTTTTTGTCTTTTTCTTTTCATTACATCAGGTATTTCCTCTGTGAATTATGGTAAGGATGTCAGGAATAAAAATTAAGGAATTTATTCATTCAAAATCCTTTTTAGAGGTTTACAAGATCAAAAAGGTTAAGAATCACTGGCCATGAAATTTATTTCCAATTCCTTTCAGTTTGCCTGAGCTTTGGCAAGGCTCCAGCAGTCACCTCTTTTCAGCCAAAGGAGTTGAGCCAAGCTGAGAAGAGTCCTATTAGCCAAGGGCTTTGCCATTTTTCCAACTTGTTAACCGTTTCCTGTTCTGACACTGGCTTCAGCTTAAACTAAATCCTATGGGAAACAGTCATGCTGCTATATTCTACCAGATAAAGGTCAAAAAAACTTTTTAGCCTCTTTATGGAATATGATTTGGGGTTAAAAAGGTTTTATTTTGGTACTAGAGGAGTTTCAATTCAAAGCTGTAATTTTTTTTTAATTAGGTAATTTCCTCAATTACATTTTCAATGCTATCCAAAAAGTCCCCAATACACTCCCCCCCCCAGTCCCCCACCCACCCACCCCCACCCCTTGGCCCTGGCATTCCCCTGTACTGGGGCATATAAAGTTGGCAAGTCCAATGGGCCTCTCTTTCCAGTGATGGCCGACTAGGCCATCTTTTGATACAAATGCAGCTAGAGACAAGAGCTCTGGGGTACTGGTTAGTTCATAATAATGATCCACCTATGAGGTTGCAGTTCCCTTTAGCTCCTTGGGTACTTTCTCTAGCTCCTCCATTGGGGGCCCTGTGATCCATCCAATAGCTGACTGTGAGCATCCACTTCTGTGTTTGCTAGGCCCCGGCCAAAGCTGTAATTTTTAAGGTTCAAACCTAACAGAGATTGATGTCAGTAACCTTGAAAATGATCAAATCCTTTAATGTGTTCAGAAATTTTTGTAAGGTACAATTTAGAGCAGAAAAAAAACAACAAGAACAACAACAACAACAAAAAAAAACCCCAAGAACAGACAAAAGATTGTTTAACTCAGATATGCTATGTAGGTACTAGCCCTCAAAGAAGTCAGAAATCTGCTAAATATGGCATTTAATAGGTTTAAACTTACTATGACAGACAGAAACTCCCAAATCATAACAGTGACCCCATAAGGTCTCCAAGAAGACGTGGGCACAATGACAAAGGACTCCATTGGGATTAGGGTATGATAACCACTGGGCATAATTGCCCCAATGCCTTGCCTGCTGCCAGAGCCTAGCCTGAACTGTGGATAAACAGAGGACAACTGGAGAATTGACTGCCATACACTGCTTAAGTTCAAGGTAAGGTCAATCTCTCCCATGTTCCTCCCATGTTCCTCCCATGTTCCTCCCATGTTCCTCCTCTTCATCTTCTGGGCCCCATGACCACAGACTGCCTCTGCCCTGGGTGCCATGGAGACCTGGGAGCCCGGGTTGTTAACTGTCTAGGTAATTAAAATATGGACTAGTCTCTGTCATTTTGATTGATACATAGGTCCATCTGGGTTCCAATACATCCTTCTTCAGACCTCTGATCACATTGACAGCTTAACAGCTAAAAGAAAAAAAAAACAAAGAAAAAACCAACAGGCAGCTATCTCCTCACCTCCAGGTAATCCACCGCTATGTTATTAAAAATGGCAAACAGGTTTGCCTTGCCAACAGGCTTCATATTAAATGACACTCTTAATAATCAACTGTCTGTGTCTCATAAGTTATTGGATGAAAAAATATAAAATCTAAAACTTACTTAAGATCTGAAAAAAGTGTTTATAGGTCTAAAAAATGATTGAGATTGATAATACAGATGACAAAGGTTAGAGGATATTAAAAAAAAACTTGGGAGATGATAGAAAAATGATTTAAAAAGATGTTGAAGGTTGATAAATACAAATTAAAACTGGGAGAGTCTAAAAGATGTTTAATATTTGAGAATCTAGGAAGGTTATTTTAAGACATATAAATGGAAGTTATAAAGGTATAAAAATAATTTAAAATAAAAATGGGAAATGTTTAAAATTCTCCCCCGTGCTATTGTTATTTCAATGTTCAAAATTTTGCTATTGATCGATGGAGTTCCGATGAGCTGATGGAACATCAGCAGTTTCCAATTCCATCGCGAGCTCACGATTTTAATTCCCCTTTGGTTGTCTTCTGAGTATATGCTTAAAGATGCTTCCCATCATGCTAAAAACATCTTAAAGATGCTTCCCATCATGCTAAAAACATCTTAAAGATGCTTCCCATCATGCTAAAAACATCTTAAAGATGCTTCCCATCATGCTAAAAACATCTTAAAGATGCTTCCCATCATGCTAAAAACATCTCTGTCCAACCTGCACACTGGGCCCTTTGGACGGAGGAGAGAATGGTCTGTGCCCTCTAACCCAAACCTACAGCTATTACAAGGTCTCAAAGGCATCCGTCTATTCCAGTTATCTAACAGACACTACTTTTTCCCCCTAAAATATGGATTTCAGTACAATGGTAAATACTAATGTACATTCTTTTGTAAACTAAAGTTCATATAAGCTTCAGGGAATCAAAAATGCTAAGACTTGGACCCACCTGCCACAGATCAAATGGACTCCAGATAAGTGTACCTACCTGTTCTTGAAAATGGTCTTTTTCCTTGGTCTTGGAATTCCTTACACCTCTCCCAATTACTAGAGGATTCTGATTTCTGTTCCCACTCCATATTTGTGTCAGCAGATTTTTCACCTGGCTGACAGACTCCATCCAGGGATCACCTGTGAAGCTGCTGAACTCTGGACTTGCTAAAAGCTGATGTTAGCCGGGCGTGGTGGGCGCACGCCTTTAATCCCAGCACTCGGGAGGCAGAGGCAGGCGGATTTCTGAGTTCGAGGCCAGCCTGGTCTACAAAGTGAGTTCCAGGACAGCCAGAGCTATACAGAGAAACCCTGTCTCGAAAAACCAAAAAAAAAAAAAAAAAAAAAAAAAAAAAAGCTGATGTTAACCAGTCCAACGGATGTGATGGCTCCCCGTCTTTCATCTGGATTCGCTAAGTAAATGCTTCTAAGAAACGCCCCATTGCCTAGCCTTCCTGGGCCCCTTGGACAAGGTCCTAATGTCAACAGTAAGCAGTTACAGAAGGAAGATATGACATCTGTCCATTATCCCACCTTATTGGCTGAAATGCTGAGTCAAACAGGAACTCCCCCAGGCCCACTCAGAAAAGGACTCCACTTTGTCATCCTGACCACCCCATGGCCACGAAAATAGATGGGATCCAATCCTGGATTCATCACTCTCTTCTGAAGTTCACCACCCCCCTTCCCCAAAACATCTGGATCCAGACCAGCAATGGGTTGTTAGACAACACCCACAGAACCCATTAAAAATCAGATAAAAAATTCCAGAGGTTTGCTTTCTATTTTATGTTGCCTTGGGCTGCTGAGGGACACGCTCCAGTACAACACACATGAACATCAATTAGAACTATGGACGGAAGCCTAAATAACATGGCTTATGGTTTCCCTGCCCTCACGTTTGACATATGTAAATTGTTTGGGCCAAAATGGAACAGGTGCCCAAAGGCCACAAACATATATGTTCCCTCTTTCTCTAGGTCTTTGGATATAGGATCCAGAATATGGAAAATAGTGTGGCCGCCCTTCAGGTATATGCCTGTCCCTCAGTTGAGGACCCTGACTTGCAGGGGACATGATGTGTGCTTTTGTGCTATGTGGGGTGATAAACCATTAGCCTCCTGGGTAACTGATATGGATAAGGATATTCAGCCACAGAAGGCTGAGAGTCAGTCTAGAAAACGTGGGAAAACCAACCTCACTCAAATTAAGATAAAAATGATACAAATAATTTATGAGATACAGGGTAGATTTGGGGGCTCCTCCTTTATGCATCTGGTAATGACCCTGGGATGATATTCACCATCCAGAGATTCCAGGTCACTAGGAACAGGGTCTTAGACATCAGTGGTTCCAAGAGCATGTTAAACTCTCTCCCTGTCCTAGAAAGGACAAGGTCTCTCTGCTTATATAAGATATCGGTCTCAGTACCTACAACACTGTAATAATGTACAGGTGCTAAGGCAGGAGTTTCCCCTTACTCTTTAGTACCTCTAAAAGGCACTTGGTTTGCTTGTGCCTTGGCACTGACCCCCTGTATCAGTTCCTTTAGCATCACTGAAACTTCTGACTTTTGCATACTTGTACATCGGTAGCCTCTGGTATAGTATTATCCTGGAGAAGGAGGTGAGGGACACCTGGCACCTCTACGCCATTCCCAGATGGCCAGGGCAGTGCCAACACTAATAATGCTTTTCCTAATAAGCATGAGCATAGCAAGGCCTACCAGCCTGAGAGAAGCAACACTTATGAAGGGAGATCAAAATGTCAAACATTTAAGCCAACAAAAACCCAACAAAGACTGATATAAAAGTTTGTCCTCAGCCGGGCGTGGTGGCGCACGCCTTTAATCCCAGCACTCGGGAGGCAGAGGCAGGCGGATTTCTGAGTTCGAGGCCAGCCTGGTCTACAAAGTGAGTTCCAGGACAGCCAGGACAGCCAGGGCTATACAGAGAAACCCTGTCTCGAAAAAACCAAAAAAAAAGTTTGTCCTCCTGACCTCAGAAAAGAATTTTTTTTTCTGAGACAAGGTTTCTCTGTGTAGCCCTGACTGTCCTAGAACTCACTCTGTAGACCAGGCTGACCTCAAACTCAGAAATTTGCCTGCTTCTGCCTCCCAAGTACTGGGATTAAAGGCATGCGCCACCACACCCAGTATCAGAAAAGAAAATTTTTGAGTTAATGATTTGACTCATTGGGACAGCTCAAAAAAGGGGGGAATGCTATGGTTTGACACCTCTCCCTTCAAGCATAGCTGTAGCCATTTTGTACCATGCCTGTCAGCTATTTCATATTGTTGCTGTAACATGCCTGCCAGTCATTGACATAGAGAAGTGACTTGGCTCAAGGACATACTGACCACATTACTGTTTTGTTCTGTATGTTCTGAATGTGCGGTATGGGTTTTGCTAATCTTAAGAATTCCACAAAGCTTTGTGTAGGACCAATCAAATCAAAGGACAATTTGAACTCTTATGTCTGAAATCACTTGAGTCAGAGCTGACCACCCGCAGTACTTCCTGTGTGTGAACTCACTGTGGCTTTTGTGGTTTTCTCCTTTGTGAGCTGACAGAAAAAGATATCTGTTGTCATAGTTCAGATAGTTCTGGGCTCTGTTCCTGATCTGACCAGTATTAAGGTGCAGTCAATAACTATTCTGAGTAGTTAACTGAGATCAGTGTTCACGCCGTTTGTGTGACGATGTCTGAACACCAACAGTCTCTAGCTATTTACTATCCTGGTAAGTACGTTGATGAAGTTAAAAGCAAAGTGTTCATGCAGGGTCCGAGCACTGATCCAGTCTCAGCTGTATCATACATTTCATAGGAATGCAGCACTCCAACTCAAAGCCTACAAGATCAGTGTCTCTAATGCGGAGTGGACACTGGGTGTACCCGTCTGTTGCTCAGATTGGTAGAACTAGGAGGTGGGACTGAGGCCTTGTTAGTACCTACAGGCCATCTGGAAACCATAGAACCTCTGGGGCTGCAGAACTTAGCTGAGATTGGAGACACCAAATATTGTACAAACTGCTATGTGTCCCTCGGTCTCAAGAGTTAATGGTTTTCTAAGTGGTCTCTTTCCTCTTCTCTTCTGCCTTCTGTGTGTCATCTGGTCCTTCTATAGGACCTCAGGACAACCATAGAGATGGTGTCTGTCCTAGGGAAGGGCTGACTGTAACCTTCTGAACTGGGATGAGGCCTCAGATGGTTTGCAGCCTCTGACTCCGTGGTGACTGGGGTCTTCCCATGAAGAGGATCTAACTGTACCTGGACAGAGAAGCCAGTGGAGGGCAAACCCTGAAGTCACAGGAGGAAAGGGAAGGAAGGCTTAAAGCAGAGCCAGAGTACCAAGAAAGGTGTCCGAATCTGCTCCACACCGAAGATTGGATCACCAAGGCGCATTGGCTCCAGAATACAAACAATGTTATCTTAACAGGGGTGCTGGAGTGACAGTCCTCGTGACATTGAGTCATGATCTTATTCTGCCAATTGCTTTGGTCACGAAGGTCCTTTCCCTGTCCCCAGGGAAGGATTATATGTGTCCACACTGATGGTAAAAGAGCTTTCCCCTCAGGTGAGGGTTGGGAAGGTTTGTTCTTTGGCCCTCAGTCTTGTCAGAGAGGTCTTAATCCAGAGGGCTCTACTGAGTGGTTCTCAAATGAGAGAAAAGCTTTTCAAAATCCCCAAGTCAGGAAAATGGAGCACGTACAGCCAGGTGCTAATTATGCACCTTTATTCCTCTGGGATAAAACCAGAAAAGCCTCTAAAACAGAAAGGTAGGAGAGAACTCCATCTGAGACCAAGATGCTGAAGGCAGAATTTTGTAACCCACATTTTACAACAATCATTCTGAGAGCTACCTCATCTACCCACGAGAGTGCAGGGGCAAGAGGGAAGTCATTTCCCATGCCAGCTTCTGGGTGCCAAATTTCTTTACAAAATCATAGCACACACTAACAGGCAGGGCATTGAAGCCAGGGACCACAGTCCTGTGTTTGGATGGCAAACCTTTTCTTGTAGTAGCAACTGATGTCACCCAAGCACAGGAGATTTGGTCAAACACTGAGCACTGAATGGGGCATGTAAGAAAGACGCAGGCTGGAGAGGGAGCTTGCAGGGAATCCCTTCATGCCCGGTCTTTCTGCTTCTGAAATATCATTGCCTCGACAGGTAACTAAAAAACCCAAGATCCTATGAAAGGGAATCTCCTATGGTATATCTTCTTAGGACACTGAGTGAATTTTCTAATTTTCTTCTTCTTCTTCTTCTTCTTCTTCTTCTTCTTCTTCTTCTTCTTCTTCTTCTTCTTCTTCTTCTTCTTCTTCTTCTTCTTTTTAAGATTTATTTTATTATATCTAAGTACACTGTACCTGTCTTCAGACACACCAGAAGAGGGAGTCAGATCTCATTACAGATGGTTGTGAGCCACCATGTGGTTGCTGGGATTTGAACTCAGGACCTTCGGAAGAGCGGTTGGTGCTCTTAACCACTGAGCCATCTCTCCAGCCCATTGGGTGGATTTTCTGAGACAATGCTTAAGGACCCAAATCTCACCAACTTCAAGATGGAAGAGGTCTGGGGCCAACAGAATAACACCAGTCTTTCTACACCAATACATTCTGAGAGAGAGTTGTCAAAGAGTTCCTCACATCCGACACTGTTCCCCCACCCCTCAAACCTTCCAGGAGTATCTAGGAAAGTATGGAGGGCTCACCAGCCCTCATAGCCCCTGGGCTGCAGAGCTCCTTAGAGTCAGGGCTGGTGTGGACCAGAAGCCTTCTTCAAGGCTTTATCCTCTGACATGCCTGTCTATGCCAAGAAAAGATGGGTAGAGGGCAGAGACAACTGGAGTTAGAGGGTGCTAGGTTCATGGCATGCTATGGCTTCAGGAAAAAGGGACAGCTGCAGGCTGGACACAGAGCAGGACGGGAAGCAGCCTGTAATGTAAATATTGGAAAAGCATCTTGCTGACTGGCATGGGCCACACCCTGACAACCTACCTGGAGTAGCAGAGCCACAGGCCTGCATACTGAGTGTTAGAGGAGCCTGCCTCACCCTTATCCAGGCCAAACCAGCCTGGTCTGGCCGGAGACTAAGGTCTGAATGGTTGTAAGGATAACCAACTCTGTTTTTGTACTTTTTCCTTTTCCATGGCTTCTTCTCCTTTGCAGTATACCCTGACTTGTTCCCTGTCTGGGCTCACTCAGCATGGAGCTCATGCTCTTGTTATGGTACCTTATTCCCATGTCCCCTAGGTAGGGCCTGGTTCTCTCATGGCAGGCAGGAAGGGCTGGGACAGGCTGCCAAATAAGTGATATAAAAATGTGTGCCAGGCTGTTGGTTACCTAGGTGCTGCATTGCTACCCCGCAGTGAGCCCTGCACATGGTTTCAGAGCTTGGTCCCCAGCACCCATGTTAAAGTACTTTCAATAATTAAGGATATGACACAGTGGGAGAATACCTGGCTAGTATGCCCAAGGTCATGGGTTTAACAAACAAACAGCAAAACACCCCAGGCTGCTTTTGCCAGAGAGGTCAGCTCAGGATGTAATCCCAGCAGGCTGAAGCAGGAGGATTACCAGGTTCGAGGCGAACCTAGACTGCATAGAGAGCTCCAGGACAGTCTAGGTAACACAATGAGATTCTGGGAAATCAATCAAACAAAACAAACCAGTTGTGGTGATGGACACTATAATGCCTGCACTTGGGAAGTGGGCCCAGAAAATCAGAGACTTAAAGGCATTCTCTGCTAGAGAGAGCTCCAGGCCAGCCAGGGCCACATGAGGACCTGTCTCATGAGAGAAAGAGACAGAGAGACAGAGAGACAGAGAGACAGAGACAGGGAGAGAGAGAGAGACAGGAGAGAGAGAGAGAGAGAGAGAGAGAGAGAGAGAGAGAGAGAGAGAGAGAGAGAGAGAACAAGACACTCTTGCTACCCAATCCAACCGGGCTGTGTTCAGTTAGTTCATCAAGAAAAGGTTAGGGAAACCTGGATACAGAGGCGCCACTGCCCATTGCAAGAATGTCCTTCATTAAAGAGTGGGGAGAAGGCCGGGCGTGGTGGCGCACACCTTTAATCCCAGCACTCGGGAGGCAGAGGCAGGTGGATTTCTGAGTTCGAGGCCAGCCTGGTCTACAAAGTGAGTTCCAGGACAGCCAGGGCTATCAGAGAAACCCTGTCTCGAAAAACCAAAAACAAACAAACAAACAAACAAACAAACAAAAGAGTGGGGAGAAACTGGAGACACTCACTGACCCAGAACAATGAAAGGTACTCACCGAAGAGGCAGGTGTAGGCCTTGCAGGAGGGAACCAGTGTGATCCCGTACAGGGCTCCCAAGTGCAGCAGGGCCATGAGAATGATGTTCCTCCAGACGTACTCCAGCTTGGGCGGGGGTCCCTCCTCATCCTGATAGGTGGGGTCGTGTATATCTTCTTTCATTTCAGGACGGATGTCTTCTTCCAGGTAGAGGGGCACCGTCTTCACCTTCTCTCGTCCATTCTGCAGGCTTCCAGAGGGAGGCGCAGTGATGGTGGTGGTGGTCGTGTACGAAGGCGTCATCTATGACGACAAGGAAGGAGACTTAGGAGAGCAGACTCCAGAAGAAGACACTCTTCTCTGGCATACAGCACTAGGGTACATTAGAGATCCAATCCCTTCTCCAGGGTCTGGCTTAATTAAGGCTTGGTGGAAGAGGAAGTGAGCAGAAACTGTAGAGACTGGTTGTCAAACCTTGAGGTGAAGGGGTGAACCCCGTACATTACTGCAAGCCAAAGAAAGCCTCACATGTACACATAAAGGTACAGACAGAACCAGGTTATTCTCTAAAGCTTGTGAAACAAAAATTTGGAATTCAAGTGTCCAAAATGCCACCCATATCTCTACCAATTGATGACAGTACAAGTTAGAAATAGTGATCCAGGAGTTGTCAGCGGTCTCTCCCTCACCTACAGGACACCTACAGGTCCTGGGAGCATCAACTCGAGATTCCAGTGCCCTAAAGGGAAAATCATTTTGGACTGAATTCCTGTACTTGTTGCCAACAGAGCAGACCAATCCAAAGTTGGTCCAGAATTGTTAGGGTCAAACCCAATGCTTTAGCAGCCTCCAGCAAGCTGGGCTAGGTCATCCGTCATCTGTCCCCAGCATCCCAGTGAAAGAGACCATAGTGAAGAGCATGAGACAGAGATTTATTTCATGTGGCCATATTGTTACTATGGAAATTGACATTCCCTTTTTGGGGTTTAGTATGGCTAATGAAAGAACTTAAAAGTAGCCTTAAAAGGAAACTTAAGGACCAACTTATTATTAGATTTTGAAAGAAAACCAGCAAAGCAGGCAGGCTATAAATCTCGGCATCTACTAGGAGAAGGAAGATGGAGATGATGGGAGAGAAGGCCCTGAGTTAGGGTCCAAGAATACAGGCATGTTCAGCAATAAGGTTGGCAAGCCTGCCTGGAGGGAGGCAGTGGTGTTGAGTGCTACAGAAGACAAAGGAAAAGCCTAAACTGTCTGGGAAAACTTTACGGTCTTGATTACTAACCAAAAAAAGAGAAAGAAAGAAACAAAGTTACTCTTTTTGAGATAGAACTCAGAAAAAACGGGAAAATGTAACAATGTTGCATTGAAGAATTTCTGTAAGCAGCCGTGCTTGAAAAGGACTTCTGAGAGGCGGAAGTGTCTTATATCGCATTAAGAGATGTATTCTTGGGGACTAGGCTCTTTAACCCTGTATTTTGACTGGTTGTAGTTTTCTGTAATGGACTCTATCTGTAGCAAAAAGAAATTTCCTTGATGGGGGCTGACAGTGAGGACTACGCTTATATCTGGTTACAGAGGCTGATATGTATAGAATGTAGTTAGGAAGTATATTTGTTTAGTAGAGTGCTAGTTGTAGGTTCTTCTCCAAGACTCACGACTTCACTGGTCCTGGGTATAGTCATCTGAGTTGTCAGTAGCAGACATTATTTTCCTCTTATTGAGCTGTTGGCTACTACCAAGGTATGTGCACCACTACTGTATTCTTAGGGTTATCATGCTATGCTGGTCATTGTGGTTCATAGGTGTCATGGTTGGACAGGGCCATTGGTTATTTCCATCCTTTGGAAGCTTCCATGGCAACATTTAGTACCATGGAAGCTAGTCCTCAGGGAAGAGGTTTTCGGGTCAGTTCCAACGCAGAGGTCTCAGCCCTGAAGTGCATGGTGTCTTTAGTAGTAGACTTGTCTTCCACCCTTGGGAGGCATTCAAGGGCAGTAGCAATAGTCTATAACGTTGTAAGAGTCTTTTGAGCAACTCTGACCAACAGCTCAAAAGAGGACTTTATTAGAACCTTTTTGATTAAATGTTTCAGAGTTTTGTTTTAGACCACGATCACTAGTCCTCCTATACACAAATGTCAAGTATCCCGAGAAAGGAATCAGACAAACAATACCGTCCACAACAACCTCTCAAGAGCGAGTGAAAGACAAGTGCAATGAACATTTTAAATCATTGAAAAAAGAAATTAGAGATGATATCAGAGATATCAAGATGTAAAGACACCCCCCCCCCCCCCGTGCTCATGGATTGGTAAGATTAATACTGTGAAAATGGCCATCCAACCAAGAGCAATCTATGAATTCCATGCAATCTCCATCAAAATTCCAAAGCAATTCTTCACAGAAACCAGAAAAGTGATCTTAAATTTATATGGAAACAGAGAAAGGAGGAGGATGAGGAGGAGGAAGAGGAGGAGGAGGAGGAAGAGGAAGAAGAGGAGGAGGAGGAAGAGTCCTATATGACAACAGAACATAAACAAAACAAAATCTGCTGGAGGAATCACCTCAGTCCTCAGGGAAGAGGCTTTCGGGTCAGTTCCAACTCAGAGGTCTCAGCCCTGTGTCTGAAGTGCATGGTGTCTTTAGTAGTAGACTTGTCTTCCACCCTTGGGAGGCATTCAAGGGCAGTAGCAATAGTCTATAATGTTGTAAGAGTCTTTTGAGCGACTCTGACCAACAACTCAAAAGAGGGCTTTATTAGAACCTTTCTGATTAAACTTCCTCCTCCCAGATTTCAAGCTAGACTACAGAGCTATAGTAGGAAGAAGAACAGGACACTGGAGTGAAAATAGACACACTGACTAATGGAATAAATTTGAGCATCTACATATGAGTCCAAAACCCTAAATCCATTAACTTTTGACAAAGAGGTCAACAATATACATTTGAGAAAAGACGCCATTGTCAACGAATGGTGCTTGGTCAAACTGGATAGCTACATGGAGAAAAATAAATGAAACAAAATGCTTATCTCTCACCCTGCATAAAACTCAACTCTGAATGGATCATGGACTACAACCTATGAACTGATATCCTGAAACTGACAGAGATGAGGAAACTTGGAACACACTTGAACTTGGCACAGGAAAAGACTGTCTGGGCGAGCCCTCAGTAGTGCAGACATAGGAAATGGGACATCGTGAGACTGAAACATCAATGGACACCGTCTTCGAGAAAATAGGCAGTCCAGAGTCTGGGAAAAAATTATTACCAGCTACACATCTGACAGAGGGATAGTCTCTAGAATATACAAAGAACTCAAGAGCTAAGCATTTCAAAATTTTTCTTTAATCTCAGCACTTGGGAGGAGAGGCAGGGGGACTCTTTAACTACAAGGCCAGCCTAGCCCACATACTGAGTTCCAGGAGAGCCAGGGTCACATAGACCTTTAGTTATTAAAAAATAATAAATGAAGAAAAAAAGAGAAACAAATCAGATGTAAAAGTGGGACATGGAATGAAGTATAACGCTTTCAAAGTAAAATACAAATGGCTGAGAATTTTAACGTTAACAGGGACTGGGGAGATGGCTCAGCAATTGAGACTAATTGTTGCTTTTGCAGGGGACCTTATTCAGCGCTCAGCACCCACATAGTATCTCATAACCATTTGTAACTCCACTTCCAGGGGATGCAATGCCCTCTTCTGACCTCTGTGGACACCAGGCATGCATTTGGTGCCTATGTTACAGACAGCATACATGAAATAAAAAAATAATAAATCCTTAAAAATAAATTTTAAAACGTTCAACATTCTCAGCCACCAGAGACATGCTTTGAGATTTCAATCAGAATGGCTAAGATAAAAACAAACAGACCAGCAAGAAATGATGACCAATCCTGGCATGGTTGTGGAGAAAGGGGAACACATGTTCAGAGCTGATGGGAGTGTGAACTGGTGCGGCCACCATGGAAATCAGTATGGAAGTTCCTCACAAAGCTAGAAATGGGCTGGAGAGATGGCTCAGCGGTCAAGAGCACTGACTGTTCTTCCAGAGGTCCTGAGTTCAATTCCCAGCAACCACATGGTGGCTCACAACCATCTGTAATGGGCTTCGACGCCTTCTTCTAATGTGTCTGAAGACAGCTACCTACAGTGTACTCAGATACATAAAATAAACAAGTAAGCTTTTATAAAAAGCTAGAAACAGATATGACGCATGATCCATACACCCGAAAGACTATGCATCCTACTACAGAGACAGTTGATCATTAATCAGGCTCATGGCTGCTCTGCTTGTGACAGCTTGAAAATTGAAACAGCCTACCTGCCAGTCAGCAGATGAGTGAAGAAGGAAATGTAGTCCATTTATACAGTGGAATATTGTTCAGCTGTTATGAATAATGGAATTACAAAATTTGCAGGTAAATGGAGGAGCCTGGAAACAACCATTCTGATTGAGCTTATCTGTTTTCTTTCTTTTTTTTTTTTTCTGGTGTTCAATTTGAATATTTAGATTTATGTATTTTGTTTGGACTGTCCACAGGAATTATGAAGAGGTCGGGGTGGGGGGGAAGTAGAGAGAGCTTTCTAAGAGAGGAAGATAGTCACAGTGACACCTTGGGCTGTAACAGGGAGGAGAGCCACAGGTCAGGGCTGGCTGGCTGAGATGGCCCATCCCAGCAGCCTTTCTGTCTGAGCCAGCTGCCAGTGTAGTAGCTGACCGCAGAGTCTGGCAGCTGTGCATGAGATGGTGGCCAGCTGTGGCTGAAAGGGGGCACAAGAGGCAAGTAGCCAAGGGGAAAGTCCTGGCCCTTTAGATGCTAGCCAGTAATTTCTCTTTTTAAACAACCTGTCCCAAATAGCTCAGCAGCTATAGTGGCAACGGGATCCATGCTGGTGAATCAGATGGCTCCTGGATTTGTGCTGCTTTACCCAATGGCTCGGCCACACCCTCCTGTGCCTGTTTTTGGGGGGCCATTTCTCTAACTACCCAGAGTCCCAAATGGGCTCCCTTTAATTTTTCAGAGTAGATTACAGCCCTGAGATTTATTCAGGATTTAATCTGTCATGTGGACTATCCACATACATGTGTGACAGAACTTGCTTAGAATGAGAGCAAATATAATTGGAAATTAATTGGGACCCATCTCCTGGGTGCTTGAGCCCACAGTAATGGATATGGCCCAATTACGTCCTCACATCCTACAAGGGTATCTTTATCCCATGATTAGCTATAGCTTTTCCACCTCTGGGTATGTTCTAACAACCGAGTGATTGTCAGGCAGCTTTCAGATGAAAGCTGACCAAGACCTAGAGGGTCATGAGACTGCATCTGAGGTCTATCCCAGAGTTCCCTGCTTTGCCAAAACCTGACTCTTCGGTGTTTCCTCAATGTACTTAGAAAGCTTGATTTATGACTTTCTTCGTCCTGTTATTGTAAAAACCTTCATAAAACTACGTTTATATTGGGACATTGAAATTGGGGTGCCCTAAATCAGTGTTCTCAGGCCATGGTCAATCATATTTGGCTCCAGAATAAACTCCCTCCCATCCCCTTGGAGAAATCAGTTGTGATTTTATATCAATAATATCATCTTATGTGAATTACAGGCTTAATAGATATCTCATCTTTATACACTGCATATATGAATATTCTTGGAAAAGAAACTTATATCAGAAATTTAATTTAAAATCTTAAGCCAGCAATAGTGCTCCTCACCGTCAGTCCTAGCATTTGAGAGGCAGAGACAGACAGATCTCTGTGGGTTTGAGACCAGCCTGGTCTCCATAGCAAGTTCCAGGTCATTCAGGGTACATAGTAAGACCATCACAAAAACATAATTTAATGTATACTATTTAAAGGTATTTTTGACTAACGTAAAGCACTTTTTAATAAAATCTCATTTTCTTTTACCACTGACTACGAAAGACACTGAACCAAGATAATCCAGACCTGACATTTTTCACAGCTGCACAAATTACAGTAGTGCTCTTCTCTGCCCTTAGATCCCTTCGTGGTTAGTTACCAACACAGCTCAAATCTCCTTCCAAGAAGATGCCCTCCATAGTTCAGTAGGATTTAAGTTTACAAAGACTAGGCTTACCACACAAATGACAGTCACCCAGGTGGTTCAACAGAACCCTAATGGCTGAGAAGAGCCCGCCAAACAAGTAATCCAGTCTTCCCATCAAACAAATTCCTGGGAGTTCAAGTTAGCTCAGAATGAAGCCGAACAGCCTAGAAAAACTTCTCACTGAGAAGAGAAGGGGATCCTGGTCCTGAAGGCGAGCAGAACAGTGGTAAGAAGCAGCCAGTGTTAGCCAAATGGAAAAGTAAGGCGTCTCTGGCTTCCTCTCTCAATCTTTTCTCAAAGACAGGGGATTTCCAACAGTGCCAAACTTCCCAGGCCCCTCAGAAAAGACCAGAATCAGGATAGTGCTGGGTCAGGGACAGGCAGGACCACACGGGGACCAGAACTATCAATCACATGTACCTCTCGTCTTCTCTTTAAAGCTCAGCCTCATACCAGGACTCTCACAACGGGCTTACTGGTCACTGGATTTCCTGAGCCTTGTCCCATTGAGGCCACATTGAGTACATGCCAACTTCTGCTTTTCATCATTAATTTGACTCTTTTAATTAGCTTCTTGACAATAGGTAGCTGAGCCTGGCTTGTTAGGGCACAGTTTGTGACCCTAAATCCAGTCACACATTGCCCAGCCATGCCAGCTCATCTTTGTGAGTATTGACACAAGGATTATATTTGAATAGAAGGAAAGAATTACATAGAATTAAAAAGCCCCAGTCAGCTGTGATCTTCCTTGGCACTTCCCTCGCTGCTCTCAACACTGTGAAATCTCTTCCTAGAAGACAACCTTTCCCTCCCCTCAGCATGGGATTCCTGGGAAGGAATGCTTTTAACTCTTTGGGGTATGTAGCAAAGGGAAGGATTCTATTGTGCATTTAGAATAGCTCTCTTCCCTCCAGGGTTATTATATAGTGGGACCCCTAGAGCTGAGACTTTTCCCTAGGATTCTGGTATGAGAAATGAGCCCACCTAGGTAGTACGGGGAAGCTATTTAAGTGGCAGTAATGTAGGTCTCGTGCTTGGACCCTTCTTTAAAAGAGCTTGTAAAACCATGGGCTAAAGTTTCAGGATTCTGATTCCTGGCTCAGACCAAAACCAACTAAATCAAATATCGGGTTCTGAGTCCTACCTCTGGCCCTAGGTGGAGAGGTGACATGGCGAACTGCCTGGTAGGACCGAGATGAGGTAAGACAGGGCCGAAGTTCCTCCATCTTGTATTCTTGCTGAAGCCATTTCAGGTTTGTCTAGAACTGAATCTCCTCGATGGGGAATTCTATAGCAAATTACTCAACTCTATTCTAGGAACCCGCAGGCCAAGATGTCCCAGCTGGCTTGTCTTAGTCTCTGTTAGACTGCCTGCTTGTTGGGAATTCCCTCGAGCTAACTGCTTCTCTTAGCTTCTGTTAAACTCTTTGCTTCTGAGAAGGAACAAGATGTTAGTCTTTGGTTTCTGCCTTCAAACCCCGCTGTGCTCCGGACATTTGATGTTACACTTCAGGCCTGAATACCTGAGTGTAGTCTCAGCTAGCTGGAATAAAGAATTTCAATTTGCTATAAGCTGTGTCTGAGTGGTGAGCGCCCCGTAATAAGACACATTCTTACATGTCAAACACTTAGTTTTTTGGGTTTTTTTGGTTTTTTTTTTGGGGGGGGCGGTGTTGTTTGTTTTTTCCTGGAGGCAGAGTCTCTCTATAGCCCTGGCCTGGCTGCCCTGGATTTCACTATGTTCCAGGGTAGCCTCTACTAGACCAGGATAACCTCCAGTTTACAGAAATCTGCCTGCCCCTGTCTCCAAAATGCTGGGATTAAAGGCATGTGCCACTATATCTAGCTAAATCGTATTTTGAGATTATCTAGCCCAAGGCTTTCCAAACTGTCCCTTTCTATAAGAGGCAATCTTAATGCCCTGTTAGTTACCTAGTTAGGTAATTATTCCTCAGAGAGAGACTAGGATTTAGATAGACACCCTAATAGACAGGCAGATAGGGAGAGGGGCCAAGGCTAGGTAATAAAAGGTAGCAAATGTCCAATATGAACAGCTTCTTCCTCACCTTTCTATTTTAAGATCTAAAACCTGGCAACTTAAAACAAAGGCCCTGTTGACTTTTGTCTTCCTGCTATGACTGACTTAAATTCATGGCAGGATCAGGTCATGTTACACAACATGTTAAGCCAACTAACGATGCTATCTTTTATCACAGCAGTAGAAACTCCAAGATAGAGTGCTTGCTACTCTTGCAAAGGACTATGGGTTCCAAGCACTCAGGGGGCTCACAGCTGCCTGGGGTATCCACCTCCAGGGCATCTGGTGCCCTCTTCTGGCCTTCACCAGCACATAACCCACATACAGACACATACATAATATATAAAATTCCCTAAACTTTTTTTTGAAGACTACTGTGACTATCCATCTGAGTGGTTCACAACCTTCCTTAGGAACCCATGAAAATAAAGAAGGTAAGCAGATAGCCAATGTTTTGACCTCTGTTCCAGGTCATCGAGTTTCTGTAGGGTGATGAGACACCTCTGAAAGGATCCTATACTTCAAGTAAGTTACCCATTCTCTTGATCAAAGACAAAGGTGGTGTACATTCTGCAGAGGAGAGTCATTGCAGAGGGAAATGCCCTCAGAACTTCTAAGGCAAGCCACACCTGATACAGGGCCAGCAAGACACGACCACATCTCAACACATGACCCAATCTAAAAAATCTAAAGGAGCTACAAAGTTCCTTCCAAGTCCCTAGGGAGCCTTTACTAGCCTTAACAATGTAAATTAAAAGGGATGGAGAGGGGGAAGTGTATTTACAGGATTTATCAATGGTTGCTGTGGGTGAGAAGCTCATAAGGCCATGCCCCTCCCCAAGGAACTGTTAGCAGTTAATGACTATTGAGCAGTTGTCTTCACTGGTGTAGGCCAATGGTAATTGCCCATATTCTTGTAAATGACCCCTCACCCAACCCATGCTTATATAAGCAGCCCTAATTACACTAATCACACGAGTGCATGAATACACCACATCCACAGAGAGAGAGAGAGAGAGACAGAGACAGAGACAGAAACAGACACACACACACACACACACACACACACACACACACACGAAGTGATGAAATTAGAAGGGGGACTGGATAGGAAGAATAAGGCAATAGCGCTGTGGGTAAAAAGATAGGGCAATGGGGATGTTATCAACATATATTCTATACATGTATATCAGTGTCAATGAAGTACTGTAGAGAGATCATCTTTTGTATTGTACGGATGTCTTACCCGTCAATTAAAAACCCTGTGGCCTATAGCTTTGGCAGGAAATCTATTTGGCAGGAGTCTGACATTGGGAGGAGAAAAAAAAAAATCTGGGAGAGAAGGAGGTGGGGAGAGGAGCCCAGAAAGAGGTGAGGAGACAGACGCACTGAAGCACAGAACCTGAGCCCAGACAACCAGCCATGTGACAAATGTAGGTTAAAGTAACGCTCTAGTCAGTTACGCTCTAGTCAGAGTAGAGCCTAGTTATGTGGCCAAGGTATTTATAATTATAATCTGAATCTGAGACTTTTTCTGGGATCCTGGGGCTGGGAGGCAGAACCAGAACTTAATTTCAACAAAGTACATTATCTATAAATGAATGTATGCTAATAAAGAGAAAGCAAAGGGCTAATATGTTGGGGGTTGGTTCTAACGCTTTGTCTTATTTTGGCTCCCCAAAATCATATGGGAATCCACAGGTCCAGATGCTGAGGGTCCCTGTCCCCAGGTGGGTTTTGATTGATCAAGAAAGAGCCAGTGGTCAGGCTAGGCAAGGTGACAAAGGCAGAAGTCTTAGAATTCCTGGGCAAGAAAAACAGAGAAGGAAGAAGGGATTCTGTCGTGAGAGGGGCATAGGACAAACCAAGGACGGACCATGCCGTGAAGGAGCAGGGGGATGAGAGAGCCAAAATGTAGGTAGAAAGGGAAAGTGGCTTCATGGGAGGGCAGCCCAGAAGGAAACAGAGCAGTAAAGATAAAATATAGATTTAGAAAGTGTTAACTCGGAAATACCAGAGGGGAGCGCGTGCTAGCCATGGGGAGATTTGGAAGTGCCCAGCCATTGAGCTAGTAAGGCATATTAAAAATAATGCTGTGAGTCTGTGTCTTTCATTCATGAATCCAGAGCTCTTAGGTGAGTGTAGAACCACAACTGCACCCACTGGGAACATAGAGCAGACCCTTAACTATTTACAGCTACACTAATAAGGTGGCTTAGCAGGTAAAGGCACATGCTGCCAAGGCTGAGGGCCTGAGTTCCTTCTCCAAGGTGTACACAGTGGGAGGGCGAATGGATTCCTTCAGGATATCCACATGAGTGTTCTCATTCAGGAACACATGTACACACGCACACATGCTCACATGCACAACAAAGCATATTAAAAGAGGAAGAATGAAGATTAGTTTTTTGCCACCTGTATAGTCTTAGAGTTTGTCTCTGGAGAAATTAATGGGTAATAACACCGAACAAGAAGGATGAAGAATTTGTTTTGTGGGGGGCTGGAGAGATGGCTCAGTGGTTAAGAGCACCAGCTGCTCTTCCAGAGGTCCTGAGTCAAATCCCAGCAACCACACGGTGGCTCACAACCATCTGTGATGGGATCCAATGCCCTCTTTTGGTGTGTCTGAGGACAGCTACAGTGTACTCATATACATAACATAAATAAAATATTTTTCTAAAAAAAGAATTTGTTTTGTTATTGTTTTCTGAGACTTGATCTCTCTACATTGCCCTAGCTGTCCTGGAACTCGCTCTGTAGATCAGGCTGACCTCAAACTCACAGACATCTGCCTGCCTCTTCTTCTCTAATGTTGGGATTAAAGAAATGTGCCACCATGCCTGAGCTAGGATAGATTATTAAGAAGAGACAAATACCAGATTCATTCTCTCCATGGTCCCCTGTTAGCTGCAAGGTACTCTAGGTAGGACACCACACTCACCCCAGCCCTATCCCTGGTGCAGGAGGATCATGGCTTCAGGCCAATCTTAGGGTCATATAAAGGGCCTGTCTCAAAATGTATAAATGTGCAACTTTGGATGTTTTTATTTGACATTTTCAGATCGCAGTTGCCATCAGGGAACTGAAGAGGCCTTGGCTGCTATACTGTGCGGATGTGAGCTGCAGCTTTTAGGTTTTTTCCCCTGGTGCTGGGTTGTAGGCAAGTTCTCCGTGTTGCAGATGTTGTGTCCCTGCAATTACCTCTTAGACATATCCTGTACTTAGGTAGGAAGGAGTTGCTGGCTAAGTATGTCAAGGAGATCTCAGAACTAAATCACAGGTTGACCAGTTGACTTGTTTTGAATGTGTAAGAGCATTTAAGACATGTGTTAACTAAAATGAATTCTTCAGGCAGAAGATACGTGGAACTGAACATGCCTTGAGAAAACACCCTTGCAAGAAAGGAAAGAATACTGTGAAAGTCTGACAAGACCAAAATTCCAAGGTGTTTCCTCCTTAGGGTCTTAGCTCTGAGAGACCCAAGATTCACCGCAAAAAAAAGGGAATCTTTTCATTTCTAAAGAGATGAGCTTTCCACTCACCAGCTACCCTTGTATATATCTCAATTTCAGACACTGGAACCTGTAAATACCAACAAAAGTGGCTTAATGTAGGCCAGGACATGGGTTCATTTGCAGCCCTGAGGAAGAAAGACTCAAATTGGGTCAGCCAGGGTGCATGTCAATGTTCAGAAGTTTCTGGAACAATGCTAAACAGAAGTTCTTCTGCCTCTTCTTAATGATCCTTTCCAGGGCTGCAGAGAAGGTTCAGTGGGGAAAAGTGCCTACTGAGGGAGTGTGAGGACCTGAGTTCAAATCCATAGAAACCACTTTAAAAAGCCAGCAACAGTGGCAGAAGTATCTGGAATCCCTGCACTTGTACAGAAAAGGGAGGTAGAGACAGGAGATTCCCAGAAGCCAGTCAGCTAGCCTGGCACACAAAATGGAAACAGCAGAAGGTAAGGCCCAACACCTGAGGGTTTTCTCTGACCTACACACACACACACACACACACACACACACACACACACACACACACACAGAGAGAGAGAGAGAGAGAGAGAGAGAGAGAGAGAGAGAGAGAGAGAAGAGACTTATGAAACAGCTAAATTGGAAAAAATCAATTCTTCAAGATAAGTCTTTTTGGCATCTAATTGATTAGTTCAAACAGGCTTCTGAATTATTTGTAGGCTCAACTGTTTGCTCCTTCATAAAATTCTTTATATTTTATGACTTCTTACTTCCCCCCTCCCTTTCTCTCCTTCTCCCTCCTTCTCTCTCTCTCTCTCTCTCTCTCTCTCTCTCTCTCTCTCTCTCTCTCTCTCTCTCTCTCTTTCTTTCTTTCTTTCTTTCTTTCTGTTTTTCAAGATAAGGTTTCTCTAGCTCAGGCTGTCCTGGAACTCACTCTGTAGAGTCGGCTGGCCTCAAACTCATAGAAATCCAACTGGCCCTGCCTCCTGGCAGTTGGGGTTTAAGGCATGTGTCACCATTACCTAGGTCTTCTTTTTCCTTTTTTAAAATTCTGCATCCATTTGGGTTTCTTGTGACCCAGCTGAGGAACACATATAAACTTAAATCTCCTTCTAATCAGGGCTTTCTTAGAGAGTGGCCATCTTGATAGGCTAACCACAAAGGTCTAGCATGAATAGCTTTCCTTCAGAGACGAACCTCAAGACCAGGCTGCAGCAATGTGTCAAGTGCATTTGTAAGGTTGCCCTTTTCATTTTATCTGCTTCTTTCTTGCCAAAGCCAGGGTTTTTCAATTGCTCAATAGGTTTTTCAGTTGCTCAAATACCTTTACCATTTTTTTTTTTTGAAGAACACAGTGCTTCCCAATTAGATCTGTAAGTTTGTTGTAGGTTTTCTTTTTGATAAGCTTAAGAAACACAGGTTGGGGGGTTGCAGACACTACTCAGGGGTTAAAATGCTTGCCACACAAGCATGTGGACCAGAGTTCAGCTCTCCAGAACTCATGTAAGTTATGTTGGGCATGGAAGCTGGCCTGTAGGTCTGGTGGATGGTAAAACTGGCTAGCAAAGCTAGCCATATCAGAGGGTTCTGGCTTAACTGTGAGGATTTGTCTCCGTGAATCAGAGGAATCACTGGGATGGGACAGTTAAAAACATTGTTTTTGCAGAGCAACCAGGTTCAGTTCCCAGCACCCACGTGGAGGCTAACAACCATCCACCACCTGATTCCCTATTCTGGCCTATCTGGATACTCAGACACACGTGAAGAAAAACCATCCATATGCGTAAAAATGAAAATAAACCTCAAGAATGATCAACGATGACTCCCAACATCAACTGTGGGTCTCTACACTCATATCCACTTACAAGCAGTTACACCCCCACACAATATGCCTCTAAGCATGCAGACACACATGCACACACATGCACAGTACAAATACACATGACAAAGGAAAAAGAAGACTAAAAGTGGGGGAAGAAGAAAAATCTGCAGGTTAGAGTCCCACCTCCTCAAACAGTGGAAGGCGGCACAGCTTTTTAAAAGGAACTCTCAAATCTTCCACACCAGGTAATTTACTAGAGGCCCAGTCTGGGCTTGCACACACTGCATGGAAGCTTACCTCTTCTCGCAGCAGGTGCCCTGGCATGCTGGTTCTTGGAGGCCGGGAAGATCTTCCAAGGACTTAAAGTTGTGGCGTTCGGGGCTGCAGAGCAGAGGAGGCTTCTGCCGCAGATCCTGTTTCTGCAAAACAAGCGAGGCGTTGGCACAAACCCCTCCCGTGTGCCTTCCACCCAGGGTGGTTATCCAAGTTCACCCTTGGTGTGTGTGTGTGCGCGCATGCACACGCGTGTGTGTGTGAGTCCTCACCCCAAGCATATTTAAAGGCTCTGGCTGACATGGAGTGACTGGCTTCTATTTCCTCATGTGCCTTTTATCTGCCGCCAGTATGGGACAAGGTGTGCAAAGGTGGTTGGCCTAGGTCCAGCCCTGGGTTTAGTCGAGTGAAGGGGAGGCCAGGAGGCAAGATGGTCAAATGGAGACTAAGCCAGAGTGATGGGATGCCTCAGATACCATTATCTCAGTGGCCCCAGGGCTGGTCTTTACCAGGACAAAATGCCAATGATGCTTTGTCAACTCTGACCTCATCCTTAGTCAAAGAGAATTTGGTGCCACCCCAACTGGCTGCTGCCATTGGTTGAAATATAATCGTCTGGTCCCTCGTGTGTCATATTCTTGATCTTCCTTCCCCTTCTTATTTTTATTAGCTTCTTGACCTCCACTCAGTGTCACCCCATGACTTCAAGGGCACGTCAGGGATTCTTTACCGGAAAAGGGAGAGCTTTTAGTCAAATAGATTTGGGTCCAAGCCTAGGGTGATTCTACACACACCATAAACACTGAGATTCCCACAGCACAAGTGGGAACAGGAAACCAAGGTGCTGCCCATCACTCATGATTCCATCTCGCCTTCCCATTCCCCTCAGCCTTTGGGAAGGGGCTTCAACCCCAGGCCATAAGCCAAAGGTGTGGGTGGAACCTGCCTCTCCTCTTACCTACTGCTGTCTAGAAGTCACATGTCAGTGATCCAACAGTCTTCACTGTCTGCCAACTCCAGGGCTAGGAGCTGTAGCAACATTGTGTTTGTATATGAGCCCCCCATTTGACCACTGGGGGATGCTCTGTGGGGGACCACCTCCCCCAGGAGCCATCCAGCAAGCCCATTCCTGTGCCCACACTCCCGGAACATGCTAGTGAGCTTCTCCTGCCTGTTGAGTTGGAAGTTGGCTTTGATGGTGTTGGGGCTTGAACCCTGGGTGTTGTACAGGTCAAACTGACAAGTCTACCACTGAGCCCCACCCCACCCCCAGGCCTCAGTTGGAATTTGGGCAGGAAGTATAGACAGGCATTTTTAACCCAAAATAGTCTAAAGGACCAGTGTGTGCAGCATAGAAATAAGACAGAGAGCAGGTATAGAATGGTTCATGCAAGCCAATTCGCAAGAGACAGTTTGCTGAGCCATACTGGGGCCCTGGAAGGTGGGTACTCCCTGGGTCCATTGTCTAGAGGAGAAAAGTGAGAAGTGGAGAGGTCAGAAAGCTTACTTGTGGCTGCGCCAGACACTTGTGGTGAAGCTGACTAGACACAGAAGTGTATTAAAGTTCTGGAAGCTGCAGTCTAGATCAATGCTCTAGACCTCTTGTTCATGCTATAGTGGTATTCACAAGTTGGATATAATCTTTTAAAAAAATTTAAATTTGTTTATTTTATTTTATGTGTGTGAGTGTTTTGCCTGAATACATGCATGTGCACCGTATGTGAGCTTGGTGCCTGAGGAGGTCAGAAGAAAGCAGCAAACCCCCTGGAACTGGATAAAGATGGATGTGAGCTGCCTGCTGGGAACTGAAACGCTGCTCTTCTGTGGGAGCAACCAATGCTTTAAAGATGCTGAGCCATCTTTCTAGCCCAATGGGACTCAGTCTTACGTATTTACGTGATCTCAACAGCGTCACACAATTATATAGAAGGGAAAACAGAAAAGAGAAAAACCAGGCTGAGCTTCTGCTTTTGAAACTTGCTGAGATGAGGTAGCAGCTTCACTGTGGGCAATTTACTGTGTGCTTCAGTTGCACAACTTCTGTGATGGGAGTGATACTGTGCTTTGTAAGGTTTGTCCTGACTATGTCCCAGGTTGGTACAACTGCATAGTGAACGGCAATTCTTATTACACTTACACGCAGACTCCTTTTCTTAGAACTTTAGGACCCCATGATCTTACCTGGAATGTCTTTCTCAGACTTAAATCCCCTTTCTGCTTAGCAGAATCTAGGTCATGAAGCTCTCTGCTCCTACCAGTTCCTTTTCCTTTTATTTTCTCTTTTCTTTTTTCCATTCCTTCCCTCTTCTTCCCCCATTTCTGTCTCGTTCTGTCTGCTGGTTTGCTTACTTTGTTTCTGGGAGATGGTCTTATCACCCAATCCAAGCCCAGGGATGGCCTTTGATGCACTGTCTTCCTAATTCAGCTTCTCCAGCCCCATGATTAGAGGTGTGTAGCTCCTCCACACCCAGCTTTCTCACCAGTCTCTACCCTTAATCTTAGCCAAGGGGGGAGAGACCTGTCAGGACTCCTGATTTCTAAGCCACTCCCTATCTTCCCTCCTGTATTAGTCAGTGCTCTATTGCTGGGAAGAGACACTACAGCCACGATAAACCTTATAAAGGAAAGTGTGTAATTGGGGCTGGCTTACAGTTCGGAGGTTTAGTCGTTTAGTCCACTGTCAGAGTGGGAAGTGTGGTGGCATACAGTCAAACATGACTGGAGAGTAGCTGAGAATTCTGCATCTGAACTTGCATGCAGCAGATAGAGGGAGTCTAGGGGTGGGGGTGGGGTAGAGAAGGAGAACCAGTGGGCCCAGCATGAGTTTCCGGAAACCCGAAAGCCCACCCCCAGTGACACACTTCCTGCAACAAGTCCATCTGTCCTAATCCTTTCAAATAGCCCCACCCCCTACGTCCATTTTCATTCAAACCACCATACCAACTGTCTTCCACTCTGCTCCTTCTATAAGACTATTGTTCATACTCTGCAAATTTTACTCATAGGTATATACTCTGTAGAAATGGAAATAGATGTACATGCACACACACACATACCTCAATGAATTTCAAAGCATCAAAAATAGAAGCAACACAAACCTTAATCCACTGAGTAAAGGATAGTAATAAATAATAAGGAATATATTTGGCCACAAAGTGGAACTTATGTTAAAACATAAGTGAGCCCTGAGAGTCGAATGGTGGGGGAAGGAAGCCAGTCACAGAGAGGCGCATACTGCACAATGGTGTTTGTAGGAAATGCTCAGAAAGTCAGCTTTACAGAGACAGAAATTTGAAATGGAAACTTAAGGGTTCTTTGAAAGTCAGTTGTGTTGGAAGGTGTCTTGCTGGGGCAAACACATGAAG
Source organism: Mus caroli (assembly GCF_978045245.1). Taxonomy (NCBI): domain Eukaryota; kingdom Metazoa; phylum Chordata; class Mammalia; order Rodentia; family Muridae; genus Mus; species Mus caroli. The sequence continues at coordinate 17,095,633 of NW_028227275.1, forward strand.
GAGTGTTTCACTGAAGCAGACACAGGAGAGAGAGAGGATGTTCTGCTAAAGCAAGCATGTGAAAGGACATGTGATGAAGGATTCTTTGCTAAGACCGCACGCACGTATTGGTCTGCCTTACATCGAGTAATTGAGCTGCATTTGTCGGGATTCTGCAGACTCGGGCAGACTGGATGCATGGGCTGAGGCAAGGCCCACGGAGGACATGTGATGTCTGGAGGGCATAAATAGGACTCGATTGGACAGCGATGGAGGCAAAGCTTGACTTGCTGGTACAACTAACTGTGCAATGCTTGTGGGTCTCATGTCTTTGATGATCTTTGCTTCGCTGAGAGAGGCACAACTGAGAATTCCTGGAGTTCCTCCTGGTTCCTCTTGCGGACTTGTGCCGAGACTGAGGCTGAGGCTGCTGCTGCTGCTGCTAACCCCACTCTCCTGAACTGGACTGCTGGTGTATCTGTGAGGTCTTTTCGAGTAGATCGAGCTGCTGCTGCCTGCTAACCTGTGAACTCAACTGCTGATTTCCAGACAACACAGTTGGGAGTTGCTTCAAAGAACCTTTCTTGACATGTGCACTTCCCCTGTATCCTTTCTTTTCTACTACCTCTGGTAGGTGGTGGGCTACACAGGAGGTTAAAGCATTTAAGAACACTTATTAAAAATAAGGCTTGAGGGGGCTGGAAAGATGACTCAGCGGTTAAGAGCACCAGCTGCTCTTCCTGAGGTCCTGAGTTCAATTCCTGGCAACCACATGGTGGCTCACAGCTCTCTATAATGAGATCTGGTGCCCTCTTGTGGCATGCAGGTGTACAGGCAGGCAGAACCCTGCACACATAAATAAATAAATAAATAAATAAATAAATAAATAAACAAATAAATAAATAGATGAATGAATGAATGAATGAATGAATAAATAAATAAATAAATAGGTTTGAAAAAAACTAAAGTTACAGAAATTAGCTAAGAAGTTGCTATGGAAACTTAGAAGAAAGGTGGAGGTGCTTCAGGCTACAAGGATGGCTAAGAGACGCATGCTAACAGGTGCTTTAAATTCATTATACTTTATTCAGGTGTGTGTGTGTGTGTGTGTGTATGTGTGTGTGTTGCACTAACATTGGGGATCGAGAATGAGGATTTGGAAGCCACAGAGCCCAAGTGAAGGTTAGAGGACAACAGTCAGGATTTGATTTTCTCTTTCTACCACATGGGTTCTAGGGATCAAACTTCAGTCATTTAGATTAGCAGCAAGTGTCTTCCCCCCCCCCCCCCGCCCCGAGCCATCTTGCCAGCCTTTAACAAACATGTCGAAACATTTCTGCTCAAGAGCTCAGAAGAAGATTAAAACAAGCAAAACCAGAAAGCAGTATAAACGGGTTCCCTTTTGAATCCGTCCATCTGAGTCAGACACCTGCACGAGTTATGTTCGTCCTTCATCGAGTCTCTATAACGCAACCATAACAAGGCCGAAGGCACAGGCGTAAGAGAACCAAAGGCTCCAGCTGGTGTCCTAAACCTACAGCCATCTTGGATCTCAGGAACAGCAGAGATGTGTCTAGATCACCCCATGCCGAGACTAACCCCAAGTAGAAACGGTCACCTCCTGGAAGCTAGGGTGTCCTCTCAGGGAAACAGGGACTTATCCATGACTATCTTTCAGAACTAGAACTGATGTATGGAACCATGGTTTAACCAGCTATATGCACGCTTGCCTCTCCCTCCCCCACCTCAATTCCTCCTCTATTTAAGCCTAATGTCAACATCAGTACCCCAAAGAGGGGCTGAAATGCTTAATTTCTGTCATCCCAAATTGACTACTTGAATTAAAATAACTTTTCATCATTAAGTTTGTTTTCTTGGGGTGAGTGGGCAAAGCTGACGTGTTATAACTCACAGAGTTGGGGCTCTGGCTTAAGCCTGCTGTTGGATAATAGGCAGTGGTCTCTTTGCACCGGGAGTATATAGAATTCTGTGATTAAGCATGGGACATCGTGGGATCCCAGGCACAGGGGTAAGAATGGGCCTCCCAGGAACTTGTCACAGGCCTTGTTTGGAGGAAACCTCTATATCTTCAGCTGAGGGAGCTTAGCCCAGATGTCATCAACTCCAGGAGAAAGGAAGAAGCCAGACCAGCAAGGGAAAAGCAAGAAGGCAGTCTAGATGACCGGGTAGCAGGAAATCCTAAGAAGTCACTGGTATTAAGTGTGGAGAGGAGTAGAAATTGGTGCCAAGCAGAGGGGAAGAGATATGGAAGAGTTCGTGGTGTGGTATTATGGCTCTCCTCAGGCCCAAGCTAAAAGCCCTGATGGCTAAGAGATCATGAATTATGAGACATTTGTCCATCCACATCATGCACAGAGTGGTCCACAATCTCTCTCCCATCTGTCTCTCCCTACTTCTTCCCAGTTCATTCAGGGGTGTGGCAGATAAGAGTGGGGCTGGGGAATGGTCTGTGCTGGGCTGTGACCATTTGTCTCTGAGCTCTGGTCCAGCTCTGGAGACTCAGATGTCCAGTGTCTCAGGGACAGGGTATATGGTCAAGAGCTGACAGTCTGCACATCTGAAACCAGGGAACAAAGGTCTCAGGATAGGGCTAATGGTGACCTGATCCCTCTTCCCAGGGACCAGGATACTGCTTCCTTCCTGTGTGGACCTGCAGGAGATTTCCCCCAGCTTGTAAAACCAGCCTGTATTGTGGGTAAACTCTCCGTGTTTATGGATACAGCTGACACGGCCCCTGGGTCTCCAGTGACCTTCTCTTATTGGCTTCCTATAGTGGTTCCAAGAGCCCAAAAGGAGGTATAAGATGGTCATGGAGTCCTGAAGCAGTCTCTCCCTTTCTCCTTTGGGTGCAAGAGACAGATTCTGGTCACTGCTCTCCCTTAAGGGTCCAATCTTGCCCCCTCCTCAATCTCTCCTCCTCCCTGCTTTCTTCCCATGTACTGAGATGCCACAGGAGCAGGGGCAGTCAGCCCATTGTCCCCACCTTCCCTGACCCTGTAGGATCCTCATTATTCTGATGCCATTCTTGCTTTGCACTGACTCAAAGAAGGCCACAGAGAGTAGCTGGCTGTGACCTGACCTGACCTGACCCTCCCTCTCCCTCCTTTTGTGTATGTGCTCAGGTGCATTTTCCCAGCTGGGAGTTTCTGCTTCTCCATCCCACACTCCTACACCAGGGTGGTTGCCTGCCTGTGGATTGGGATCCCATGTGCCCAGCAGAAAGCCAAGGCTTTTCTTCATGTGAGGCCACTAAGCCAAGTTCACTGCCACCCCTGGGAGCTTGCAGATTTTTATTGCTTCTTTGCTTTCTTTGTTTTTTGAGGCAAGCTGTTCTGGCTGTCCTGGAACTCACTTTGTAGACCAGGCTGGCCTCAAGCTCAGAGATCTGCCTGCCTCTGCCTCCTAATGGGATTACCATGGGTCTGCCATGTCTGGCTTTTTTTTTTTTTTTTTTTTTTTTTTTGTGGACAGGGTCTCATGTATCCCAGACTGGATTTGAACTCTCTATGTACCCGAGGCTGGTCTTGAACTCCCAATTCTCCTGTTTCCACTTCTTAAGTGCTGATATTGCAGGCACATGGCACCACACCCAGCCTGGGCACACAAATTTCTAAGACAAAGTGGACAAAACCCCCAAGCAAACTGTACATGCCAGCATGCAATGGCACAGAACACAACCATAGTGTATTAAATGGGGAAGTGGGAGAGGGGCCATCTCAGTACAGCAACTCCCAGAATCAGACTGGACTAGGGAACAGGCTTGCGGTGAGGTAACAGAGCAGCATTTTAAAATTTCTTCTTGTGTGCTCTGGGCTGGGAGGTCTAGAGTCTACACATGGCTGGCTACACGTTAGCTGTTTGCAAATATCAGATAAATTCCCAGCGTTGGGAATGCCAGAGAAGGTTCCAGAGCTGGACATGTAGCTATTGCTAACCAGAAAGTTTGAAGTGTATTCGTTAGCACTTGTTTCTCTCAGTCCCACCACCCACCCTTGTCTCACCGACCCACTCCAGGATGCAGACACCCTGGAAACTGTGGTTCTGACCTTTCAGCGAGAGACAGTTTGAAGTTCCCCTTAGGCTAACTGCGGAGGTCTTCTACCCCCTCTCTGACCTTGTTCGCCTTCTTATCTTTCCTGCCCATGAGGAGAAAGGAAAACCCACAGCCCTCAGCTTTGCCTTTGGCATCCAAAGCACACATGACTGTAACCTGGTGTGTTTCCAGGCTTCACAGCTTCCTTGCTAGGTCTGGGAAATTCCCCTTCAAAGCTCATGGTTAACTAACTCTAGATTTGCAATACTCTCTGGTCCAGATGTGATCATGGGGTCCTGGCTTCTCCATGTCCTCTGTTAAAGCAGCAGAGAGTTGGTTTCATTTATCCCCTTTTAAGCTGAGGACCAGCAGTTGAGAAGAGCTAAGCCCAGGACCCATGCTCAGTGGGCCCCCGATGCCACCACAGAACTTCAGCCTTCAGGAGCACTCACAGAAGCCCAGAGTGAGCTTGGGACCCTAACTGTGGCCACCCTAGGACAAGGCAGGCAGCTACTGTCTCATCCCCCAGCACTCTGCTTACAAATTGATATTTTCCACAGACAAATATTAGCACTACATATTACTGATATGTGACATCAGCCTCCAGACCCTCTGGGCCACCTGGCAAAGCTGTGGCTGATTTGTCACCTACTTGGCCTTGCTTAGATGTCCCAGTTAGGGTTATCATTGCTGTGATGAAACACCATGACTAGAGCGACTTGGGAAGAAACAGTTTATTTGGCTTGTGCTTCCATATCACTGAAGGAAGCCAAGGCAAAAACTCAAACAAGGCATGAACCTGGAGGCGGGGGCTGATTTGGAGTCCGTGGAGGGGTACCGCTTACCGGCTTGGTTCACATGGCTTGCTCAGCCTGCTTTCTTATAGAACCCAGGACTACCAGCAGGGATAGCCCAATCAACAACAGGCTGGGCCCTCCCCCATCAACTCCTAACTAAGAAAATGCTCTCCACGTTTGCCTGTGGCCACAGGTTATGAAGGCACTTTCTCAACTGAGTGTCTTATCTCCCAAATGATTCTAGCTTGTGTCAGGTTGACATAAAACTAGCCAGCACACCGGAGTGGTGACCTCATTGTTGACTCAGGGTAGAGTAACCTGAGAAACTGGGTCTCCAGAAAGGGCATTGACCTGATGTTGTTCACCGTTCAACTACAGGGACAGGGAGAGCCACTGAGCAAGATTGTTTGCCTGGGGCAGCATCCTCCTTAATTTCGCAGAAGCAGAGAGAGGCCAATCAGGGAGGGGAGCAAGCCCAGTCCTCGGGGAGACAGGGGGTTGTTTGGTGGTCTGTTTCTTTTTAAAGATTTATTTTTGTTGTTTGTGTATTGGGTGTTTTGCCTGCATGTATGTCTGTGCACCCAGTGCATGCCTGGTGCCGCCAGAGAGCAAAAGAGGGCTTTGGAACTGGAGTTAGAGATGGTCGTGAGCTACCAAGTGGGTGTTGTGAATTAAACATGGGTGCTCTGGAAGAGCAACCAGTGCACTCAAGCACTGAACCCAGCACCCCTGATGTTCTGTTTTGATTCCCCGAAGGCCCTAACCTACCCTGTTTTAGGTTACACCACAGCCATTCACTAACCTTCTGTCCCCCTGTCTCCCTCACTCAGGAACAGACATGAGTATCAGGACTGATACACATGCACGCACACTCACACACGCACGCACGCACGCACGCACGCACGGTGAACTCAGCCACCTCCTGCTTTCTCACAGGGATAGCCTCACTAAAAGCCTTGCACTCTGGCCTGTTTCTCTGAGGAACTAGGGCCATAGAGATGGTGAGGCAGCTTCTGTAATGACCAATCCCTGGGGATTAAGATTCATATTGACAGATCCAGACGAGAGTTTTCCCCATAGGCAAATAAAAAGGAAAAAAGGAATGGATAGGGGGAAGGGGAAGGCACCTGGACCTGCTGAGTAGACTGCTTTCCATCTGTACCGAGCTGGAACTGCGCCCCCATCCTGCCGCCACCTGGTGGTCACAGAGGACAAAGCACTTATGTAGTGCCTTCTGCTGAAGGACTTAATTCATTGGGTCCCTGAATAAATTCCCTGAAGCCTAATTCGGAAAGAGGTTCTCTTTATGATCTCCAGGTAATCTTTATCTAGCAACAAAAACTTACACCATGCGAGTTAGCTGAGATAATATGCCACGACACATTCCATTCACCCCGCTTTCTCTGAAGCAGCCCTGGGACCTGCCATCCCACTCAATGTGGCTGTGGCTTGTCACACACAGCATACCCCAGCATGACAGAGTCTGGTAAACCCAGAAAGCTCTGAAGAAGTTTTTCGAGGTGACCATGTCAAGAAACGGAACACACTGGTGGAAAACGGGGGTGGCCATCCTCCCGCTCCACACCAGCAGAGCGCCAGACCCAATTCTCACACCAATGGAGAAAGGAGACCAACCTACTGAGAGGATTAATGGGCTTCTGGACCAAGTGTGCTCTGGGTACTGATGGGCCACATGGCCTGTCTTTAGTTAAGAGCTCTGTCATTCCACAATTTTCAAGTCCCTCCAGCCCACAGCTATCACCCCATGTAGCTGTTTGGGTACATCCTGATCTCCATGTCACTCAGAGATGATATCAACACAGTGCTTCCTGAAAGTGTCCACCTTACAATGAGCTGTGTGAGTGGGCTGCTCAGGGCTGGATGCTACCAGATGTGAAGTTTGCTCTGTGCTTTAAGAACACAGCTTAGAAAACCTTATAAAGTTTGGTAGTTTATCCCTCCAGGGGAGCTATTTTCTTTAACACCCTGCTAGCTTCTCGTTCTGTGGCATACCACTGGTGAGTTAGAGAGGCAGCGTTAGAACCAGGAGTTTTGCTCAAATTCACTTTTGAGAATCTGAGCTTCCCCCATCCATACTGTTTGACTCCCCCCCCCCTTTTTTTTTAAACAGGAAGAGTCAAGAAGCCATGGTCTTGCACGCGTCCTACTCGACCAGCAAGAACGACGCTGCAACAGGATCCTTCTGCACGCGTTTATTGGGAGAGCTTGATTGCAGAGGCGAAAAGACCCTCAGCCCAGCCCTGGTGCTGCTTTATATAGGCCTAGGAGAGGCGTGTCTCACACCCGGATTGTGTTGTGTTTGGTTGATGCTTACAACCTCATTTGCATTCCTACATCTGATTGGTTACTTTCTCTCTTATCTGATTGGTTACTTTCTCTCTCTTCTGATTGGTCAATTCTCAAAACCTCATCTTGGCAAAAAACTTTCCTGCCTATGTATGCGTGGTGGCCAGCAGAAGCCTGTGCCACTTTGCAACGGCACATGTGGCTTCCCACATCTCCCCCTTTCTGTTTTAATAAAATGAGGCTGGACTAGGCCTGTGCAATTATGTCCATCTGCTGTGGCTCCTGTTTTAGGTCGTTCCTCCAATGTCACAGTCTTTTCCCGTCATAGGGTAACCCTATCGCCACCGGGCCCCATGCCTTAGGTTGGCCTGTGCATGAGGAAAGTTGCCCGTCTCTGGATACCCCAGTGCTGTGTGACAGTAACTGCTAAATGACCTAGGGCGAACTCTGCAAAAGAGGCCAGCCAAAAAATGAATTAGTGGGGAAATCATGATCACCCTGTCGTATGCATCAATGTGCAAGGGCTGATCAATGATTGTTGAGTCTTTCTCATGCACAAGAGCAGAGAACTCAGATGCCGACTAATTCTTGAGCATAGATAACCAAACTTTGGGGGAGGCGCCGTTTTCAATAGCCAATAGTGCCTGAGTTATAATCACCTTGTCACGTTTTTGTTGTGTTCTAAATTTGCATACCAACCAGAGCATGAGCGCCAGTCCACAGCATATGGCAGCACCAAACAAAATCACTCCCACCCATTCCTTAAAGTAAGAGAAAGCAGAGGAAAGCCAAGAGGTAAAGTCTCCAAAGGTCACAGGTTCCACTCTGGTTCCATTAAGGTTCAGGATCTGTATCTGCAGCCTCTTCTGCAGCCTGTCCAGCTCCTGCGACCAGTTTCCCTTCAGATAATTCGATAGGTCTGTACTTTTAATAAAAGAATTATTAATATACCTATTGGGAGTAATGCATACATGCGGAGTGGATGCCACACAACTCATTTGAATGACATCCATCATCTGTTCCATGTTATGCTGTAAAATATCCACTCTCTGATTCACTAACATTAATCCTGAGGCGAGATGAGAATCCACCCTTTGCAGAGTGAGCAATGCCTCAGACGTTTTTTCTGCTATCTGACTTATGGTATCAGCACTATTAACTTGATTGGCCATAGCAATTCCTGCGGTAACCGCTGATGCTGCAGACACTACAATGGCAGTGACAATGGCAGCTGTGATTCCAAAATCTCTCTTCTGCCTAATTAGACTCATTATTGGGAACTTCTCTGGATCTGCCTCAACAGGTACAGGGACCAAGATTGGTAGCTGTACCACTAAGGCTAAGGATTTGGTTCCATTCCAGCATTGCATCAAAAAACAAGTGATATTTGTACAATCTAACCATTCTGTATCATTTTGAAATTCAGCCAATATAAAGAAAAATGGAGGACTAACACAAACTTCTACTGGAGAGGTAGTCATATTTCTGATAACTCTATTAGTTGTCACATTATCTAAATGAGCAGAGGTATTGGAAAGTGTGGCAGAAACATTCAGTATCTCATGAAAGGTGCCAGTCAGCAGTGCAAAGGCTGACAGACTGGTACTAGCACCTGCCTCATTACTTAAAATCCATTGGTAATATGGCCAAATATTTTCTTTTCCTGTAGCATCTTCCTTATCATTCATTACAGAAAATTCTAAAGGAGGTGACAAAGCAAAACCCTTTGCTATTTCTTTTCGAGGAAAAATTTTTGATTGACAAGGTAAAAAAACTATAGGAAATGTGAGGTCCGGATGACACCAGGGCACGCTGCGTTTAGCAGTAGCATTGCCAACAGGCCATCGTGATCTTTTGGGAATAGTCACCTTTCCCTTTATCATAATAGTGGTGATGTTTATAGGTGAAGTTATATTATTTCCAACATCACCTGAGCCTAATTGCTCTCCTTGGACGACTTGCGTTAAAGCATTAAGTAACACTTCAGAGCTCACTTTATTTTGGATAATGGGGTCTGCCCAATTAGAGATAACCTTTTTCTTTAAAAATATACAGGGTGTAAAAGGTCTATCCACATCATGCACAAAGCATAGTGTATAATTTAAATGAAAACTCGTACTATTATACACCCGTGGCTCTTGAGGAGTTTGTCGTGCACAAGGCGCATCCAGAAAACATTCTGTTGCATAAAACAAAGGCAAGGTGGAAGAATTGGAATGTACCGGTAAAGGTACTGGCCATGATCTTACTATGGCCCACAAAGGTATACTTATCCCGGTCTCAATCATAAGGAGCAGGAATAGCAGGATCATCTTGGGATTCATCTTGCTCTTTCACGGTCCTTGTCAGTTGCGTCGGGACCCAAAGTGGATTTTCTTCACCCTGTGGAAAAACACAAATAGCTCCCCGGGATCTGATTAAGATAGGATACCATTTATTTATCAAGGACATTTTTCCATTTGACCATTTCATTGGGCGATTGAGGCCATTGTCCGTGCCTTTCGGCTGGTGATCTTCCAGCATCATCCAATTTTAAAAAATTAAGAGTAAATATTGTAAGGGATAGAGCCATCTTTGGCGTCATAACCTCTATTCCCCCTTTCTGTTTTTGCAAATATTGTTTCAAAGTACGATGAGCTCTCTCAATGATGCCTTGGCCCTGTGGATTATAGGGCAGTCCAGTAATATGTTTCACTTGCATTTGTTTGCAAAATTGGCTAAATTTAGAAGAAGTATATGCAGGACCATTATCTGTCTTTAGCACTAGGGGCTTACCCCATGCAGCCCAAGCCTCTAAGCAGTGAGATATGACATGAACTGCTTTTTCCCCTGACAAGGGAGAGGCATGTAGGACACCAGAACTGGTATCGATGGACACATGTACATATTGTAATTTCCCAAAAGCTGGGATATGCGTGACGTCCATTTGCCAAACATCTAGGGGTCGCACTCCGCGAGGATTAACGCCCACAGAAGGTGCATTAATGAATTCTACACACCTACCACACTGGAGGACAATATCTCGAGCTTCTGTTCGTGTGAGCTTAAACTTTTGTCGTAATGTAGAAGCAGGGACATGATAAAGTTGATGAAAATTTTTTGCACTTTCTATAGAATTTTGTGATAGAAAAACCGTATCTCTGGTGGCTGAATCAGCAATTGCATTACCCTTAACCATAGGTCCAGGTAATGATGTATGTGCTCTAATATGTTGAATATAAAAGGGATGCTCACGCATCAAAATACAATTTTGTATTTTCATCAAAGTTTCAGTTACTGGACTAGACTGCTTAAAATTTCCAGCAGTCTCTAACATTAGTACAGCATTAACCACATAAACAGAATCAGAGATAATATTTATGGGCATAAGAAATCTTTTAAAGACTTCTAAAACCACCAAACATTCTACCAATTGAGGGGCTCCTGGTGTAAATTGCAACCTTACAGCCTTTTCATTAATCACATAACTTCCAATTCCTGTTTTGGATCCATCTGTATAAATATCAATGGCTCCCTTTATAGGAGTGTTAGCCGTTACCTTTGGAAATATAACTGGATGTAATAACAGAAAATGTAATAAAGGATGTTTAGGATAATGATTATCAATTAAACCAGAATAACTGCATCTAAGAATAGCCCATTCATCTATAGTCGCACACAATGTTTGCATTTGTGCAGCAGTATAGGGGACAATTATGCTATCCGGCATTTTTCCAAAGTGAGTAATTGAACTTTTTATGCCTTTATGGGCCATATTTGCCACCATGGTGGGATAATGCTCTATAGTCTTATTAGGGGATATATGTGGATGTATCCATACTAGAGGACCATCTTGCCATAATACAGCAGTTGGCAAATTTATGGTTCGTAATATGCATAGGCAAAAAGGTTTTTGCTCATTTATACGATTTAGCTGTGCTGTTTGGATTGCTTCTTCTACCTTCCTAAGAACATCAGAAGCCTCAGGTGTTAATTGTCTCAATGAGGTAATATGTGATTCACCTTCTAAAATTTGAAATAGAGGTTTTAATTCCGAAGTAGGGATCCTTAAATAAGGTCGAATCCAATTTATATCTCCTAATAAGTTTTGAAAATCATTTAATGTCTTTAGATGATCTTTTCTTATACTAATCTTTTGTGGGGTAACACACTGTAAAGTAATAGTGGCTCCTAAAAATTGACTAACATTAGACTGCTGCACCTTTTCTGGTGCAATAATCAAGCCATTATTTTTTAAAGTTTCATTAAGAAAGCCATAAGCTCGCTGTATACTTTCTTCTTCAGGTCCACAAATCACAATGTCGTCCATATAATGACAAATTTTTAAGGAGGGGAAACCATCTCTAACTGGTTGTAAAGCTTTTCCTACATATAATTGACATATGGTAGGGCTATTTGCCATTCCTTGGGGTAACACTCGCCATTGATACCTTTTATCAGGCTCCATATGATTAACAGAAGGTAGGGTAAATGCAAATCTAGGTTTATCTTTCTCGTTTAACGGAATGGAAAAGAAACAATCCTTAATATCTACTACTATAATTTTCCAATCCTTAGGTAGAGCTGAAAGTAGGGGGAGTCCTCTTTGTACAGGACCCATAACTTGCATTTGTGCATTAATGGCTCTGAGGTCATGTAACAATCTCCATTTACCTGACTTTTTCTTTACAACAAAAATAGGGGTGTTCCAGGGTGATTGTGTGGGTTCTACATGTCCCAAGTCTAATTGTTCTTGTACTAATTCTTTAGCTGCTTTTAATTTCTCAGAGGATAAAGACCACTGAGGCACCCACACCGTGTCCTCTGTACACCACGGAATGGGCAAAGGCTCCTCAGCGGCCCCTAGAAAAAACCCAGCCCTTTCTTATCTGCTTTTACTGTGGCTTTAACTGGTGAAATTCTACCTTGTAAACTTTTTCCTAGACCTAGTCCAGGTATATATCCCATTCCTTTCATCATTTCCTTGCTTTTCTGAGAATATTCATTAGTCAGTATAAAGTTCATGGCTGACATCACATCTCTTCCCCATAAGTTTACAGGTAAAGGGAGTACATAAGGTTGAAAAAGCCCTGTCCTTCCTTCTTTATCTTTCCATTGTAAGGATTTTGCACTTATAGTTGGGGTAGCCTCATATCCTAATCCTTGTAAGCTATGTGATGATTGATTAACAGGCCAAGAAGCAGGCCACCAATTACTAGATATAATGCTTTTATCTGCTCCTGTATCCATTATACCTTGAAAGGTTTTTCCTTCTATTTGTAATGGTAAAGTGGGACGATTATCCAAATCTAAAGATATGTATGCCACATTAGTTCCTGTAGAACCAAGTCCCTTATCTCCTCGGGAATCCTGGCTACTAGGGAACATGTTATGCAAACTAGGAAGAATGAGCAATTGAGCAATGCGATCTCCAGGAGAAATGGCTACGATACCTCGGGGTGCAGAACACATAATCTTAACTTGTCCCTCATAATCTGAATCTATAACTCCAGGGTGTATCATTAATCCTTTCAAAGCAGAAGAGGACCTACCCAACAGTAGGCCCACTGTATCCTTTGGTAAGGGACCTCTAAAATCTGATGAAATAGGTTGGCATCCCATTTGAGGTGTAAGAATTACTCTGGAGGTGGCACAGATGTCCAATCCTGCTGAACCCGGAGTGGCTCTCCTCGGTCTCTGGGTAGCCTCATAGACACTGTGGTCTGGAGTGCCCCATACATTTGGGGGCCCTGGGGACGGGGGCCCCTTACTCCGTTTTTTGGCTGTTGTACTTTAAACTGAGGTATTGGCCTTCCTTTTATATCTCTGACTGATCTACATTCATTTGCCCAATGTTTTCCTTTCCCACATTTTGGGCAGATACCTGGTCCTGTCTTTTCAAACCTACTCTTCCTACCCTTTGTACACTGCTTTTGCATATGACCTGTTTGTCCACAATTATAGCAGGTTATTTCTTTTGTTTTTGCCATTAAAACTGCGGCAGCCAGCCCTGCATTTGAAAGTGGTCCTCCTATTTCTCTACATGCTTTCATCCACGCCTGTAGTCCTTTCCCTTTCCAAGGTGTGATAGCATTTCTGCATTCTTTGGTACATTGCTCATAAACTAATTGTTCAATTAGCGGCAATGCGGTCTCAGAATCACCAAATATGCGCCCTGCTGCTTCCATCCTGCGAGCCACAAATTCAGAGAATGGCTCATTAATTCCCTGAATAATTTTTGTCAAATTACCAGATACCTCTCCTCGATTAGGCAATGCTTTCCAAGCTTTCACTGCTGCCTGATTGATTTGATCATAGACCTGCACTGGGTATCCTAATTGATTGTTTGTCCACATACCCTGACCTGTAAGCATTTCAAAGCTCCATGCTGGTTGCCCTGCAGTAGCATTAGCACGGGCCTGACTCAAACACAGATCATGCCATATAGACTTCCAATCTAGATACTGTCCCATCGTAAGACATGCCTTTACCACACTCATCCAATCCGAGGGAGTCATGGCATTGTGAGCCAGTCTTTCAATCTGGGACTGAGTAAATGAGGCATTAACTCCGTAGGTCCTTACTGACTCTACTAACTCTTTCAATTGTTTATGCGATATTGGCTCATAATACCGCTGTTGAGCTTGATCCTGAAAAACAGGAAAAGCCTGACATATTTTTCGCAACCCTCTAGGAGTGCAAAAAGAGTGCCCATTGCCAATTGCTTTCTTATCTGTATAAGGTGGAGGTGGTGGGGGAGCACCAAAACTCCTCCCTATTGGACCATATCTTTCCACCTCATACTCTGCAGCAGCCTCCTCCAAATCTTCCTCCTCCCCTGCTGACAATTCCGAGTCCTCTGAGCAAGATAATTCTAATGACTCAAAGTCCTCAAGAGGAGGGTAAATTGACTTAATTTTCTGTTCTTTATTTTTTATACTATCTTTTATATCTTTACTTTTTGGTTTCTTTTCCTTTTCTCCTTTTATTTCTTTCCCTTTACTTATCTTTCTGCGCGCGCCTTCTTTTTCATACCTCTCTGTTTCTGACATACTTTCCTGTTGCTCCTGTAAAAGTCGCTGCCCTTCCTTAACAGCTAGCTCACATTTCTTATCCTGAATACAAGCCTTAATTAATTTCCATAACGGCCTTGTCCCTGCCTTCACTTTCCCTTCTGCTTCCTCTCTTGCTATATCTCTCCCTAATTTTTCCCAACTAGGTAGCGTCAGCGACCCAGTGGGGGCAAACCAAGGAGCGAGTCTGTCTATCTCTTTTAAAAACCCACTCACTGTACTTTCTGAAATCTTTAAACCTCTTTCTTTAAGCAAGGCTTGCACCGGCCCCACTAAAGGAATAGACTGGCCAGTACCCATGATCGTCCTGGACTAAAGCGTTATCTGCGTGAAATTATTCCCAGCAGATACACTCGTGCCCTGGGCGGTGACAGTTAAGGCAAAGGCAAACTATCAAGGCAAGAAAAAAAGCGAGCAGCATAACCCCAGCTACAATTATCGGATCTATTCCATAGGAAAGCATACCTCTCAGAGACTCATATCAATTTCTTTATACTTACCGGTACCACTGTTCCTCAGCTGAAGAGTTCTGAATCCGTGCGGTCGAATCCTTCTCAGCCGCCTGTTTTGCAGGAACACTTTATTAACACCGCTCCCCAGCTGAAGAGTTCTGAATCCACGCCGGATCCTTCTCAGCAGCCTGTTTTACGGGAACCTTTATTAACCGCTCCTTCCCCGCGCGATGCAGTTCTGAATCCTCCCTGTAGCAGGGGGTCTTCGCTCATGCCTGAAGATGTTTCGTCCTGGGTTCTCGGCACCATTTCTTGCACGCGTCCGACTCGACCAGCAAGAACGACGCTGCAACAGGATCCTTCTGCACGCGTTTATTGGGAGAGCTTGATTGCAGAGGCGAAAAGACCCTCAGCCCAGCCCTGGTGCTGCTTTATATAGGCCTAGGAGAGGCGTGTCTCACACCCGGATTGTGTTGTGTTTGGTTGATGCTTACAACCTCATTTGCATTCCTACATCTGATTGGTTACTTTCTCTCTTATCTGATTGGTTACTTTCTCTCTTATCTGATTGGTTACTTTCTCTCTCTTCTGATTGGTCAATTTCTCTCTCTTCTGATTGGTCAATTTCTCTCTCTTCTGATTGGTCAATTTTGGTCAATTCTCAAAACCTCATCTTGGCAAAAAACTTTCCTGCCTATGTATGAGTGGTGGCCAGCAGAAGCCTGTGCCACTTTGCAACGGCACATGTGGCTTCCCACACCATGGGGCTTGAGAACTTGAAGAAATATCAAACAAAAATCATCATGAAATTTTTATTTGGTTTGTGACTTCTTTTTCTTCTGAGATTTCTCAACCTGCGCAGCATAGCCTGCCCCATAGGGCGGTATAGTCTGATCCACACATGAGGAAAAGGGCTCAGTCATGAGCAGGAAAAGGGACTGGATGGGTTCCAGGAGAGTGACGATGTGGTCTGGAGCTCTGTCATATGAGGAGACTTGAGTGTCCTCAGGTCCACTCAGACCTCTCTCAGCTGACCTCAGGCTTCCTCCAGAATTCAGGATTGCCCAAGGGACTGAGAAGCCATCGAATGCTCCTCCCTCTGCTTTATCAGGGACCACACTGTTGTCACCCCGTTCCCGACTCCACCCCAGGGTCCAAAGTTAGAAGTCTGGAGTCCTTGTGCAATTGCCTAAAAGGCTCTTGGCTCCCTCCCCCCTCCCCGCTCAGCTGATCCAATGCAAGATGCTCCCCCCCCCCCCCCCCCGCCCGGCCCAGCTTCTCACCCTTCTCTCCAAGGAAAGCTGGCACCGCAGTGGATCTCCCTGTCTGGAACAGCGGAGAGATGGGAGGGTCAGACCATGGAGAGAGTCAATCCTTTCCAGTGTCCTGGTCTTGGCCAAGAAATTCATGTCACAGGTTCAGGGGTCATGACCTTTCTTCCCTGTCTTAGGATTCAGGAAACAGGGTTTAGTCAGGGGGTGGAGCTTAAACCAGATTAGGTTCTTCCTCTGGGAGGCTGGAGGCCAGAGGTCAACTCCACTGAGGCCAGAGATCAACTCCATTGAGGCTGGAGATCAACTCCATTGAGGCTGGAGATCAACTCCATTGAGGTTGGAGATCAACTCCATTGAGGTTGGAGATCAACTCCATTGAGGCTGGAGATCAACTCCATTGAGGCTGGAGATCAACTCCATTGAGGTTGGAGATCAACTCCATTGAGGTTGGAGATCAACTCCATTGAGGCCGGAGATCAACTCCATTAAGGCCGGAGATCAACTCCAGCCTGCTATGCTTTGCTGAACTTGAAGGCAGACTTGAAGCCAATGTGGCTAAAGCAACTGTAGGCAAAGATCCTTGGTTCGAAGAGTCCCCTGCAGCACCTTGGATGAACTACCAACATTTCAGCAGGAGCACTATTCTGGGCCACAGCTCTCGCTTATAAGGGAAACCTGGGCAAATGAGCAAAGGTCAGAGCTGGGCACAAGCAATACTATGATCAGAGGTCCACGCCAAGTCTCCATTCGGGAAAGCGAGCAAGACGGGATGCAGCCAGTCCCAAGAGCTCTCAGACTCAACTTGTGCTGAAGCTTACAGTTCTAATTCTAGTGCGAAGTCAAGTCCCAGGAAAAGATTGACCAGATCATCTGGTACAGACAGATGTCACCTCACCCTTGCCCTAGGCCCCAAGTTACGCCCTCCCTACCCAGCCCCATATGCTCAAGAGGTCCATCTCTAAGGCTGTGTGTCACCTAAGGGTGTGTGTCATCATTAAGCCATGAAGCCAAAGGTCAGGGAAAGAAAGCCAGCCTGGAACTCCGCATTCCTTTTCTTGTCACCGTCACCAGCAGAGACCCTATCTCTTAAGATCTGACAGCACGATTGCCTTCACCTGTGTCTTTCACTGACCTCTAAGGGAAGGGCACCCTGGGAGCCTCCTTCTCTAGTCACCAGGGGACAGCTGAAGGAGGCACACTGAAGGGCCTGGGAGACGACTGATAGAGCTGTCAAGGAACACCTCCCACTCTGCCCATCCCTGGGCTTGGTCCTCACCCTAATCCATGGTAGTCCTTTTAAGCCTTTTTTTATTAAAAGTGGTATCAGCTCACACCCACCACAGAGCTCTGCAGCCCTTTCTTCTCCTAGCTTCTCTACTGCTCCCTCCCTCCTCCCCCGTGGTCCCCGCCCTTTGACCAACTCAACAGTTGGAGATTTGAACATCCTATTCTGGGTTCTATCAGGCCCTAGCACACCCCCTGCTCCTCTTTCCCATCCTTCTAGTCTGTCTGCATAACATCCTCACACCCCTTTCTTTTCTCAATTCCAGTTCCCCTTATAGTACCATTCCTTTTGTGTCCGAGAGAGAGAGAGAGAGAGAGAGAGAGAGAGAGAGAGAGAGAGAGAGAGAGAGAGAGCATTGAAGGATTGATGACCATCTGTGTCCTTCCTGCTCCCTCTCCTATGTGAGCTC
This sequence comes from Mus caroli, assembly GCF_978045245.1. Classification (NCBI taxonomy): domain Eukaryota; kingdom Metazoa; phylum Chordata; class Mammalia; order Rodentia; family Muridae; genus Mus; species Mus caroli. The sequence goes on from NW_028227275.1 coordinate 17,113,242, forward strand.
AGCTCCCCCACCCAGACAGGAGGCCGAGGTTGAAAGGATCAGCTGCTCTTAGACAACACTGCCTGGGCTCTCTGCTGCCAGTGTCCGTCTGGGTCTTTGTCTCTGTGTATCCTGTGAGAGTGGGCACCTGTGGTGGCAGGTTTCCACCTCCTGTCCCCATGAATATTATGGAAAGCCCCAAGAATCAGGAACTAGAAATCTTGGGGAACAGAGCCTGGGACAATCCTGCCTACAGCGACCCTCCTTCCCCGAACAGGACTCTGAGGATCTGCACTGTCTCCAGTGTGGCTCTCCCTGAGACTCAACCTAAAAAGCCAGAAGTCAGACGCCAGGAGAAGACACAGAGAACCCTGGTGTCCAGCTGCTGTCTCCATATCTGTCGGAGCATCAGAGGTACGGGGCACAAGGAGAGGTTTTCCTGGAGAGTTAGAGTCAGAGAAGGGACGACCTTAGGTTTGAGAGGGGGACAAAAGTGACCCAAAGAAGAAACGTTGGTGTCTTTGATTAGCTGGTGTTAGGAGTGCTTGCCCCAGGACAGACGCCTGGCTCCTGGTCTGCCAGAAAGCTCACTTAGCACAGTCATTACCTGGGAATCCAGGAGTTGTGGGAGAGCGTGGTTGGTGCATGGAACACTGAAGTAAGGAGGCTCTAGACCACCCCACCTGAAACAGATGCCCACCCCGTTCACAGTCTCACTCTGACCCAGTAGCCTCACCCTGTCTCTCACAGAGACTTTGTAGGAGGGCAGGCAGGCAGGCAGGCAGAGGGGTGTGGGTGTCAGGTCCCGGAGGTTACAGGATGGGTGAAGAAGGACCAGTGGAAATGGGGTAGGGACAGGGAGGGCTGGATAACTAAAATGATGTGCTGTTGGGGACTCAGAGCTTCTTTCTATGCCCGTAGGACTGTGGGGGACAAGGCTGACTGAGAACACAGCCGAGAACAGAGAGCTTTATGTCAAGACCACCCTGAGGGAGCTTGTGGTATACATCGTGTTCCTCGTGGACGTCTGTCTGTGTGAGTAGCCGCTGCCTGTGAGCATCTGCCTGTGAGAGGCACAAAATGTGAAACGTTTGTACCTCCCAGGCAGTATTCATCTGTGTGAGACAAGCGGATCCTGGGAATTTTGTGTAAACACCAATAAGCAACTCCTATGGGTTCTCACACTGAGTTCAGTGGAGGAATTCCAGTGGGTGGAAATATTGTTAATAAAAGGAGATTCCTCTCAGATTATGAGGTAACCTGATTTTCACACCCAAGTGCCTACTACTGAGCCAGCAGCCACCATATTGTGTTGACCGGTGGAAATGTTGAACCCTTTGTAAAGGGCAGAGGGTCCCCTCTTTTATTTAGTGGGTTTTGTGTGATTGGTTACTGTATAACACATGATCCATGTTTCTTAGGGCCAGAAAGAAAACGATTCAGGCTTCGGAGAGTTTCTGAGAAGAGGGTTTGGGACACTATCTGGGGAGCTTTGGTGTCCAGGTTCAGAGATGTAGCAATACCACAGTGTAGGCTGTGAGCAAGCTGGAGCACACGGATGCTACTTGGCCTCTAGGTGAGGGGAATATGCTGTGCGTATTCAGCTAAGAGTTATAGAGTAACTGGTGTTTCTGACCAAAGTTGAAGCTTGCACCCCCCCCACCGCAGCATCCTGTCTTCCCAGGCTTTCTGCTTCTTTTTTTTTGTTTTGTTTTGTTTTGTTTTTTTGTTTTGTTTTGTTTTTCAAGACAGGGTTTCTCTGTATAGCCCTGGCTGTTCTGGAACTCACTTTGTAGACAAGGCTGGCCTCGAACTAAGAAATCCACCTGCCTCTGCCTCCCAAGTGCTGGGATTAAAGGCGTGCGCCACCGCGGCCCTGCTGACTTTCGGCTTCTTAGGATGTGCAAATCATTGGCAAGTGAGGGTGAAGGTCTGATAAGAGAGGTATGACTGGAAGCTTCCATAGCTGTGCATTCCTCTGGTGCTGGTTAGGTGCACTTGTTGGGCCTAGCCTGTGCTTCTTGGAGTCTTTCCCTCCTAAAGTGAGCAGTGAAACCTGAGGCAGAGGTGATCGGACAAAGGCTGTGGGCCCCGTTCATGCTCTTGGAGCACATGACTACCAGAGAGACTGGTTTGTCTATTTTTTTGTGGTCACCAGCTGTCAGGGCAGAACACTCCTCCAACCCTGTCACAACAGCCAAAGCTCAGAAACAAAGCCTTTCTGTGCAAGTAGCTGCCATTCAGCTACCTAAGCTTTGGAGCAGAGTTAGCAGTTTTCCAACTCTCCAGAGTTGGTCACTGTTGCCCATCCTGGACTCCTGGTATGGGGAGAGTGTGTGGAAGCTTGAGCCTTGGCTGCCTGGTGTTTGTAATTCTTGCAGGCTCACTGCTCTGATCAGGGCTGGGACTGGCTTGAGTTTGCATCCTGGTCCATGATCACTGACTATCAGAGACTCCTAGAGGATGATTTAGATAGATGGTGGTGCAGATCAAGGATATAGATGATTCAGAGTCACTTCATCATGGCACCTTCCATGGGGTTTGGTCTGCTATCCCACAAGCCCAGCCCTGGGGATACCCAGAAGGATTTTGTTGTCTCACAGGAAGCCAATTTCGCTGTGGGAGCCCTACTTTCTCCCATGTGTGGAGGCCCCATCTTGGCCGGACACTGGATAGGAGGCACGTATGCGGCTTTCTGCTCCAAGAGTTAACATCGCTTCCAGACCTTTCTTCTTTTGTGCTATATATGTCTGTGTCACTCTCCAAAATCAAAGCCTCCAAGTGCTGGAATGAATGAATGTGCAGTGGTCAACTTTGCTCTTAGGCACCCTGCTCTCCAACCTCGGGAATTTCTTTTTTGTCTCTTGAAAGGGGTCACTGCCACATAGTGACCAAGGGTGGCTTATGTAGAGACTGAAGTCTGGACTCTGAGTTTGCAGATTTAGGTTCAAACACTTCACCCTGTCATTTTCCACCTGGGGGACCTTGTACTTTTTTTTCATAACTTCTTTGAATGTCAGTTTTCTCATTCTGTACCTACCTGATCCAACAGGGCTATGTGGCCATTATATGGGTCATTTGCTCAGCCTGACATGCTGTGACAACAGTTTCAGAGTACTTGCCACACAGTTGCCTATCTCAGCCCTGATCAGTTTTATGCCTTTTACTGGAAGAAGTATATCAAGGGGCATCTGACTGGCACAGTGCCCTGTGACATCATTACTTCTGTTGTAAGCAGGCATGTTACGACTTAGTAGCACTCACAGATCTGACTGAATTCTCTCCCTCCTCTATGCGTTTACCAATTCGCCCTGCTCCCTCTGGCCCACCCCTACGGCAACCTTGAGTCATAAACTCTTATCCTCACAGAGGCCACATGGTAATGAACTTATACCTGCACTTCCATGAAAACCTATTAGCTTTCTCTAACCTGAAGGGTCTGACTCTCCTGCTTCTCCCTTTGTGCTTCCCCACCCCCATGGCTGTGGTACATTTCTTTTTCCTCGTGAAGTGCTTCATTAGACCTGAGCCCTTGCTCTCCCACTTCTCCTGCCTCTGTAAGTCTGCTGACAAAGTTTATCTGAATGGCGATACAGCTCAACTTCCTCTCTACAGACCTACAACATTTCTATACATTATAACAAAATTACTTCTGGGGATGTCACACAGGAGGAACATCACACAGTCTCTGAAAATAATTCTCTTTGTATTCTTATTCGTTAGTGGAATCACAACCCTTCCTAGCCTAGTTTTAAAAATAAATAAAAACAAAAATCTTTTAGGAAAGAAGTCTTTTAGGAGAGAGAGAGAGAGAGAGAGAGAGAGAGAGAGAGAGAGAGAGAGAGAGAGAGAGAGAGAGAGAGAGAGAGAGAGAGAGAGAGAAACAGATGAAAAGAATCTTATAAGTACCCTGGGCATCTCCATGTGCCAGTTACACAGTGTCAGGTTTATTTTACAACCAGTGTATCTTCCTGGTTGGGATTTTCATACAGAAAATGGATGTTTACATGAGGCCAGAGGAGTATGGGAAATCTCTGAGCCTTTGATTCAACTTCACAGTGAACCAAAAACCGCTGTTAAAAAACAAACAAAACAAACAAACAGACAGACAAACAACAACAACAACAACAAACAAACAGGCTGGGCATGGTAGTACTCACCTTCAATCCCAACCCTAGGGAGGCAGAGGCAAGAGAATCTCTCTGAGTTTGTCAGCCTGGTCTACACAGGGAATTCCAGAACAGCCAGGACTATAGAGAGATCTCAAAACAAACAAACAAACAAACAAACAAAAAACAAAACAAAAGTCTATCTTTATTCAGTCAGTTTGTTGTTCTTTGTTTGTGGAGACAGGCAGCCCAGGTTAGCCAGAAACCGCCTTTCTCTTCTGAGCACTCTCTGAGTTCTGCCTGAGCCGCTATGCTCCGGTTTTTGTGTTGCTGCTCTACTTACTGATTCCAGAGCTCAGGAGGACCTCATACATGCTGGGCAAATTCCCCATTGCTGGTCTATTCTGATGGCCTTTACTTTTTAAAATGTATCAAACATAACCTTCATTAAGACAGGAGAACTGGCCCACATCTTTTAGTCCTGCATTCAAGAGGCAGAGCCAGGCAGAATACTTGAATTGGAGGGTAGCCTGGACTACGCAATCAGTTCCAGGTCAGCCAGAGCTACATAGTGAAACCTCTTCAAACAAACAAACAAACAAACAAACAAACAAACTCATACAACAAAAATAACTGTAAAGTTAATTTAAAAGAACTATAATTTTTTAATTAATTAATTTATTTATTATATGTAAGTACACTGTAGCTGTCTTCAGACACTCCAGAATAGGGCATCAGATTTCATTATGGATGGTTGTGAGCCACCATGTGGTTGCTGGGATTTGAACTCTGGACCTTTGGAAGAGCAGTCGGCGCTCTTAACCACTGAGGAAGAGAAGTACACACATGACACACAGACACACAGACACACACACACACACGCACTCATGACAAGTATTGGGTATAATGGCAGAGATAAGTAAGGAAACATCACATTGCCCCATCTAGTCACGCAAGAATTATCTGTCAGTGTTAAAAGCAAAGGAGGGGGCTGGAGAGATGGCTCAGGGGTTAAGAACCTGGTTGTTCTTGCAGAGGATCAGGTTCAAGTCCCAGCACCCACTGAGCAGCTCACAGATACCTGTAACCCCAATCAGGGGAATCTGATTTCCTTTACAGGACTCCAAAGCTACGCTATGCATACTTACATACTTGGAGGCAAAGCACTTCCATAAAATAAAAACAAAGAGATAATACGCATGAAAATGCCTTGAAAAATTGTATTTAGTTCTACCTAGAGAGACAGTATCATTAGGGGATTCTTCTAGAGACTCCAGCCCTTTAGGTTAGCCGTTTCTGCAGAAGGCCTCAGATTAGCATCTCTGTCAGTGAGAGTAGACACAGCAGGGCCTCACTGACCCATTTCAGAAGCAACTGTGTCACCAACTGCTCTCAAGGTTTCTGCAAAACTAGTTTAGTTTGTACTCCATTTCACAAATAAGGAAAAACTCCAGGGTGACAAAGACCCTCCCTGGGGACAGGAAATGAGGAGAAGAAGAAGCAGGAAACCAATTGAGTAACCATTGCCCACTTTCAAGGTTGAGGGTTTGAGTGAGCACAGTGGGTCCTGCATGCAAACATTACCTTATTGTCACGCAGCACATTGTAGCTCAGTGATATGGAGAAAGTGCTGTTTGTCATCAGCATCCCACCCTCATCCCCATCAGCATCCCACCCTCATCCCCATCAGCATCCCACCCTCATCCCTGTCAGCATCCCACCCTCCTCCCCATCAGCATCCCACCCTCATCCTCATCAGCATCCCTCCTCATCCTCATGAGCATCCCACCCTCATCCCCATCAGCATCTCACCCTTCTCCCCATCAGCATCCCACCCTCATCCCCATCAGCATCCCACCCTCCTCTCCATCAGCATCCCACCCTCATCCCCATCAGCATCCCACCCTCATCCTCATCAGCATCTCATCTTCAACCTCATGAGTATCCCATCTTCGTCCACATCCCCAACACCTGTTACCATCCTCATCTACTTGACAACTCCCTCCCCTACCCAAATAGTAGAATCTTAAGAGAATGCTGCTATGCTGCTACCTACATTCTTTCTTCTATTCCTGAATTTAAATCACAAAAACTTTTGGTTTGGTTTGGTTTTGAGACTGGGTTTCTCTGTGTAGCCTTAGCTGTCCTGGAATTCACTTTGTAGACCAGCCTGGCCTTGAACTCTCTGCTTCCTGAGTGCTGGGAATAATAAGCCTGTGTCACCACCAGGCTAAAGAACATTTTCATTTATAATTAACCCCCACCCTGTTTAAAGACATCTAATTTTTTTATATTACCAACATGTATCCATATGTATACACATTCTACCTTTTCACATGTAATTACATCAACCGTATTCTCTTATGTTTCTGAGTAGTTGGTGTATTTTAATTTGATAATCGCCAGCTATATTAAATTAAAATTAAAATTCATTAATTAAAATTGTATCTTACTCCTTAAGTATTTATTATGGGTAAGTATGTCCAGACCTGTTGCCTTCTCTTGCTTTTGTTAAATTTGTTCCCAGGGTACGTCTAAAGAGAGTAAGCCCGAAGACGAGAAGAACCTCTTAGTGCTGTGTGTGGCCATTTGCCTCAGTTAAAGCATTACATGTATTAATTCCAGTGCTATGCCTATAAGACCACAGCAGTGTAAGACTCTATGAAGATTGGCTATTCTCATTCATAAGTATTAATATTAAGTAGGTATAAAATGATATAACAATCTGCCTTTAATTTTTTTTTGTTTTGATTCATAGTAGGGATAGACAGTTTCTTATCCCTTCTTTGTTATTTATACCCATTTTGTATAAATTGCACAAGACAGACATCGTGAGGGGGAGAGGGAGATTTTAGGAATGGAGAATTGTTAGACCACAGCAGGAACTACCAATGAGGATCTTCATTTTGGAAACTGGGAACCCTGGGAGTGGGAAAAATAGTCTACAAAGCAAGATATCACCTGCATAGCAAGTGGGCCTGGGATGAGCCCAGAGAACGAACTGTTGCAGACAGCCATGCTGACCAAATTGCCCTCTCCCTTATGTTTTGCTCTAGCAAATTGGGAACAAATTTAACAAAAGCAAGAGAGGGCAATGGCTATCTGGTGACTCATTTGGCTAACACGGAGCTATCTTCTTTAGTCAGGCAATAAGGGGGAGCCATCAATCTCCTCACAATGTCATAATGCAGCCCTGGATCCCCACAAAGAGCATTCACACCTAGGACCTCACTTGACCATGACTGCATTTCTGTAAGGGACAGATAGCATTATTTCCATGCCAAAGATGAGGAAAATGCCATCCTTGTCTTTATGAATAGCACAGGAATCATCCCCCGTTCAGAAAGGCCCACATTAGTGGGGTCCATCCAGTCTCCACCATTGTCCAGCAGAGAAGTGCAGGGGAGTGAATGATGGCCGTGCCCCTCCCTCCACCTCCCTGCCCCCACCACCATACTTATGAAAGAGCTTCCATCCCTTTGTCTTTTTGGAGGGATGGCTGTGGCCTTTTGTTGATGGGAGAAACACTGGCGTCTTTGTGCATAAACAATGGCTGTTTGTTTTAGGAAACATTTTTGTTATCTCAAAGGTGCACCTGGGACTCTCCCTATATAAAGAGGCTCTGAGCCATGACCTAGGCTGGGTCTGGTTACTATGGAGTTGGGAAGGAGTATAGCGACCCTCAGCCTTTTATGACTCCTGTTTAGCCATCAATAAATGCAGATTGATAGCACCTTGTCATTGCTGGCTCTGGAGAATTGTATCTGCCTCCCCTTACTCTGTCTTGTTTTGTTTTGTTTTGTTTTAGATATATATTTGGGGTACCCATGAAGATAAGAGGCCGACTTGCTAGAGTCAGTTCCCTCTTTCCATCATGTGGTTTCTTAGGGAACCAAGCTCAGGTAGTGAGGCTCTGCAGCAAGTGCCTCTACCCACCAAGCCATCTCCCCAAATTAATAGTCGCTCTCTTTCAGTGGGATTCAAGGTTCAGGTAGAGTTTTTACCTCATCAGGGGACTAGGAGAAATTGCCTTTGTTAACTGCACATTTCTAGAATTGACAAGGAAAGAAGCAGAATGTTTATGGGAGCTTCAACGAGGGTCTGTAGGTGAGCCCCTGCGTGACTGTTATGATAGTATAAGTTAACTGGTCACATGGGGCCATGCCATCAGTGACTGGAGGAAGTACGGTCAGAGTAAGGCCACCTGCCTCAAGGAATGGTGCTACCAGTCATTAGCCATAGAGGTTGGAATACTTCTTTGAGCCTTGATCTCTTCCTCAAGAGAAGCTGATGTCTGCCTATCTGATGTTGGTAGAAGCAAAGAGGGTACTCTGCCTGGATTAGGCCCTCAACTGATGTCATTCCACATCAAAGTGCATGTAAGGAAGGTAGGTACTGAAATTCCCAGACTCTGGCTGGCTGTAGGTGCGATCGGGCTCTGGTCCCGCTGGCATAAGTGGCCAGGGAAAGAAAGGAGGTGGCTGATATCATATGGCACTAATTTGAATGCTTGCTCCATCTCTACCCTGCTGAGTGACCCTGAGAAAAGCACAGAAACTGAGCTATGCAACTCACAGAGAACTTTGCTTATGAGTCCAAAGGTCCGGAGTATAAGGTTCATGAGGGACACTGAGGCAGATTATATTTTGGAGTAAAAAAAAAAGTTTAGTAGTGTTGGAGAGGTGGTTCAGAGGTTAAGAGCACTGGCTGCTCTTCCAGAGGACCCAGGTTTAATTCCTAGAATTTATGTAGCAGCTCACGACCATCTTTAACTCCAGTCTCAGAAGATCTGACACCCTCTTCTTGCCTCTGTGGGCACTGAATGCATACATGCAGACAAAACATCCATACATATAAAATAAAAATAAATAAAATCTCAAGAAATTAAAAAAAACAGAGAGGTTTATTAGAAGATTTATTAACACTATGGGCGAACAGACAGACAGACAGACAGACAGACAGACAGACAGACAGCTGCATGGTGGAGACTCTGAAGAGAGTTTAGACCTCAGCACCATAAATAGATAGCATGGCAAGGACTCTGATGAATTCAGCCCCATGAGACAGAGTAGGGATAGCTTTTTAGAGATCTCAAAGGAGTCATCAGTTAGGTTGTCTCCGAAAGCAACAGGAAGACGACGTGGTAGCATTGGTAAGGTGGTAAGGTGGTAAGGCTATTTCATGTCAACTTGACCCAATCTAACAGCATTTGGGAAGCAGGAACCACAACTGAGAAATGCCCCAGCTAGATTGGCCGGTGGGAAAGCCTGTGGTGCATAATTTGAATTGATCAATTGATGGAGGAAACCCCAGCTAGCTCACTGTGAGTGGTACAACCCCTGGGTTGGTGGTCCTGGGTGCTACAATAAAGCAGGCTAAGCAAGCCATGAAAAGCAAGCTAGTAAGCCAGTACAGGATATTTGATCACACTGGGAAGCCCAAGGTTGTGTTATTTACTGAAAATACCTGTTTCTTGTTGTGGTGTGGCTCAGCCATTAGCACACACTTTTAATCCCTTTGGCTAGAATACAGGCATGCCCTTAGCACAAACCTTTAATCCCAAACAATGAAGATATAGCGTTAGTTTGTAGAAGGAAGCACACGTGTTTGAAAGTGAAAAATTTGACAAAGTAGGATATGCTCAACTCTCACAAGAGGAGAGGGGAAGGGGAAGCTACTTAAGAGGCAGTGCAAAGAGAAGACAAAGAGAGGAGGCAGTTTTGCCAGGGGGCTGTTACAGACAGGTTTAAGAGAGGACAAGCTAGACACAGTTAAAGATAGAACGAGCCAGAGAATGAGAATGAGCCAGAAGATTAGAACAGATTTCTAGAGATAGTTTGAGGTCAAACAGAGTAAATCAGGAGAAACTGAGAAAAGCCAAATTGAATTAATAAGCTTAGAGAGGAGTTTGAGCCAGAACAGCTGAGTTGAACCAGCCAGCCAGAGCTCAGAAAGAGCTAGAAAGGGTGAGCCTATTCAGCAGCAAGTCTCAGAGGCTGGAAACCTTCTAGGCTTAGATAAGTTTGTACAGAGGCTAGAAGCTTCCAGGACTAGGCCTATGTTAGCAGACGGAGGCAGCAAGCCTCCGGAAGGACCACTATCAATAGGAATATAAGAGATATTTAGCAGCAAGCTGGATCCCTCCATGGCCTTTACATATGTTCCTACCTCGATCTCTGCCTTGAGTTTCTGCCCTGACTTCCCCGGATGATGGATTACAAGCTGTAGAATGGAATAAACCTTTTCCTCCCCAAGCTGTGCTTGGTCATTGTGTTTTATCACAGCAACAGCAACCCTGACAAGGACAGGTAGCCACTGGTGGCCCTTTGGCATTGGGAGCCTGGCAACCTCACTCCAGAAAGAAGCAGGCTCTTCACTGGAACCTTGCAGGGAGCTGGAATGGTGGTGGGTGGGGTTGGGAGTAGGGGGGAGGAAGGCTGCTGTAGGCATCCTGGTCTGAGCAGTTGTGTTGGCTGGATCCTAGGTAAGACGAAATCATCAGGCATGTCCGGCAGGCTGTTTGGAGTTAGTCTGTAGAAGAATCTTGGAGACTATGAAATAAGGTAGACGGGGATGGGCTCTTAGGACACTAATAACACAGTCTGTGCTCTGGGTGGCGGTTGTAGGTGACAGTTTATGGTGATGCCTCAGGCCTGGGTAGAGGTTCGAGTCCCAGAAATAAGGGATAGGGCAATGGTTCTCCAAGGTGTGCTGGGCAGAGCCTGGGGCTTCTTATGACCTTTTCAGGGATGTTGTAAGGGCCTCTCTTATTCAATGGCCTAATTGTGTAAGGTTCCATTCTCTCCTTTCTCAGCTAAAGGAACAGATTGCAACACATTGCCTGCAGAAACCAATGTGAGAACTGAGCGATCTCCTACTAATCTGAATACTGTGGGACAGGCAAATTCAGTTTTTAAAAATTGTTTTTTCTCTTTAGAGAATGCAGTGGTTTTAAATGCAAATGTTATTTATGTATACATGAATTGTTGGTTAACATCTTTTTTAAATGATTTATTTATGTATTTACTTATTTATTATATATCTATCTTCAGACACACCAGAAGAAGGCATTGGATCCCACTGCAGATGGTTATGAGCCACCCTGGGGTTGCTGGGAATTGAACTCAGAATCTCTGGAAGAGCAGTCAGTGCTCTTAACCACTGAGCCATTTCTCCAGCCCAGATATCTTTTTTTTTTTTTTTTTTTTTTTTTTTTTTTTTTTTAAGGCTAGGCTAGGGATTGAACCCAGGACCTAACCCTTACTTAGCATATGCTTTGCCATCAAGCTACATCCTCAGACCGTCAAGTGAGATTACCTGACAGTCTGGAGGGAAAAGCAAGTGAGACATGAATGAGATCCTGGCCATTCACACACTCATTCACTCAAGCATTCAGGAAGTTTTATTATGTGCTAGACCCTAGGGTGACTACTAAGGACTGTGAAATATACCAGACAAATCTGCCTTTAAGGAACAAGGGACTCTGACATGGAATCAACAGTGACATCGGTTGTTGTCTTACCTGGGGTTTCTATTGTTGTGAACAGATACCATGACCAAGGCAACTCTTATAAAGGACAACATTTAATTGGGACTGGCTTACAGTTTCAGAGGTTTGGTCCATTACCATCACATTATGGCAGGAAGCATGGTAGCATCCAGGCACACAAGGTGCTGGAGGAGCCAAGAATTCTACATCTTGATTTGAAGGCAGCCAGGAGGAGACTCTGATTCCATACTGGGTGGAGCTTGAGCAATAGGAGACTTCAAAGCCCACTTCAACAGTGACACATTTCCTCCAACAGGGCCACAGCTCCTAATAATGCCACTCGCTATGGCCAAGCATTCATCATATACACAAATCTATGAGGGCCAAGCCTATTTAAAGCACCACAGTCCACATCCTGCCCCCCCCCCATAGGCTTGTAGCCATAACATAATGGAGAATGTATTTAATCCAACTTCAAAAGTCCTCTTAGGCTATCACAATCTCAACAATGTTTTAAAGTCCAAAGTTCAAGGTCTCTTTTTTGAGATTCATGCAATCTCTTAACTGCAATCCCCAATGAAACCAAAATAAAAAGCTTATCACTTAATTCCCATATCACAAGATATACATATTCAAAACATCATTGTGAAGAAATACTGGACCAAATCCAGATCAAAACACAACAAAACAAAACAGCTGAGCAAACTCCAAATTGTGCATCTCTATGTCTGATGTCCAACTCGGTTCACCTATCTTGACTGCAACACAGTTGTTTGTCTTGGGCTGGTTAGCACCTTTCCATGGCAGGTATCTCATGGCTCTGCCCTCTCTAACATCTTGGAGTCTCCATAGCAACTTCAACTCCACAGCTTCTTGTTCCAGTAATCCACACATGATCTGGACTCTTCCAAAGGACTTGGGTCACTTCTCCAGCTCTGCCCTCTCTAGCATGCTAGGCTCTGGCTGACTCTACTCCACTGCTGCTGCTGTTCTTGGTGGTCATCCCATGGTACTGGCATTTCTAATATACTGAGGTCTTCCACTGCAGCTAGGCTGGACTTTCATCAATAGCCTCTCATAGGTTCTCTTCCTGGTGCCAAGCCTTAACTTCTTTGCATGACCCCCTTGTCCTGGGCCTTCCATTGCCACTAAGGTTGCACCTTTACCAGTGGCCTTTCCTGGTCTCTTACAGTATCAAGCCTCAGCTGCTTTTCATGACCTCTTCATGCCTTCAAAAGCAGCACCACCTGGGTGACTTTTACACATAACCAAGTCTGGCTGTGAGCGCAAGGTCTATCTCTGGAACATAGATTCTTTGTGCCCTCAGAAAACACTTCCCAGAAGATTTTTACCTCAGTGATGCTGGTCTCTTCTTAATCACCATGAATTTCTTAGCTCCATCTAACCAGCATCAATTGTCCTAGTAATCCCTTCTATCTTGACTCTAAAGCCAGAGCCACATAGCTAAAGCTGCCAAGTTCTGCTGCCCCCCAGAACCTAGCCTCCCCTGTTCTATTACATCTTACTCATAGATCTGCATATCCCAGTCTCCTGAGTGCTGGGATTAACAGCATTTAACACCACACCTGGACCTAAGCTTTTCAAAAATTCCTTTTCACAAGATGTTTATAAGCATGGCCACTATACCTCAAGATCCAGATCAAAAGCTTCTGTCATGCAATGTCAAGATCTGGATAGAAAGCCTGTGTCACAGCCTCAAGATCTGGATCACTGATGTGCCCTCCATTTCTGAACTGTGGTTCATTCCAGATAGAGTCAAGTTGACAACTGAAGATAGCCATCAGAATCAATCCCTTGTCAACTTGACATACATCATATCTCCTTATGTCCGAATAAAAACAACAACCAGGTCATAATAATGCCTACTATGATAGAACTATCACTTGTTCATCTGCAAATGCACAAACAATAAGCTTAGCTGGGTGGGATCTTACTCCCAGCTCACCACTCCCTTAATTCCATTTAATGTCACAGAATTTAGCTCCATTCCACTTCCTGGTGCCTTTTAAATCTTTGAGCCATACATTTTATAATTTTCGTTTCTCAGTCTGCTGTGTCTGATCAAAAAGCTTTTCATAAGAATGAACCACAAGACATAGTCTGTGCTAGGCTGTTTTGAGATTTTCTTTGTCAGTGCAACTAATCTAAATGTAAATCCCTTTAGCCTCAGGCAGACTCTGTCAACAGGGGCAAAAAGCAGCTGCATTCTTCACCCAAACATCACAAACACAGTCTTTAGGCCACACACTAAAATCCTTTTCTTCTGAAACCTCTTGAGCTAGGCCCCCATAGTTCAAATCACCCTCAGTCTTCCATGCTCCTACTAGTATGGCCCATTTAGCCCCTTTAAAGCCTTCCACTGCTTTCCAAAGTTCCATAATTTATACTCCTCCAAACAAAAGCATGGTCAGGCCTGATACTCCAGTCACTGGTACCAACTTCTATCTTAGTTAAGATTCCCATTTCTGTGAAGAGACACCCTGACCAAGGCAACTCTTATAAAGGATAACATTTCATTGTGTTTAAGAGGCTTAGTCCATTATCATCATGGCAGAAAGCATGGCAGCATCCAGGCAAAGGTGGTGCTGGAAGAGCCAAGAGTTCTGCATCTTGATTTGAAGGCAACCAGGAAGAGACTCTGATTCCACATTGAGAGGAGTATTAGGAAACCTCAAAGCCCACCCCCATAGTAACACACTTGTGCCACCCCACATAGTAACCTCCAACAAGGCCACACTCCTAATGGTGCCATTCCCTATGGCCAAGCACTATGGGGGGCCAAATGTATTCAAAGTACTACAGTTGTGATGGGTGCAGCAATGGAAGACTGCTCCAGAACCATGTCAAGATGTGGGGGACAAAGTAACCAGGGGAGACCCAGGAAATCTTTCAGGTCCCAGGGGACAGTATCCATTTAAGTCTTAGGAAGCATTGTCAGGGAGGCCCAATGTCCCTGACATCTCTTGCTTGTTTGTTCTAACAGAGTGGGCTCTTTGGCTAGATATACTACCTGTTGGAGGATGACATACTAACCACTAAAGCTGCAGGCTATGGATATGCAAGGCCTTTGCCATATATTGCAGCTTATAGGAAGTAGGAAATTACAGAGGGAGGCATACCTCTATACCTCCATGACATAAACAGAAGTTGTAAGTGGAAGTCTGACTCTCCACTCCCATCCTGGTTCCTAGAACTTAGTTAAATGTTTATCATACTTAGATACAATGAGAGCTTTGTAATGTGCCATTTTGATTGGACAGAAAAGGGCCCCACATAAAATTATATTATGATGAAGAACAGTGGGGAAGGCATTTGGAAGTGTAGTGCCAGACCCCCCTCCCCGCAAAAAAACAGACAGGAACCAAGCTGATGCAACTCACAGCAGGGTCTTTATTCTATTTGCCCTAGCTCAGGACCCCCACAATGCACTGCCATCACACAGGATGTTTTGGTGGTGGTGGAGCCCCAAATGTCTGTCAGGGCAAGGGTGTATTGTAAGCAGCAAACAGGGAGTATGTGTGCAAGCATCTAATTGGAAAGCTACCATGGCCTTTAACATATTGGCTGGTGCTAGGAGTCATATCATAAATTTAATATCTGCTTCCGTCTGCATTGGTGGTGGTTAGGCAGGGGGTGGGCTTGTAACCTGGGGGTGCAGGTTTGTTGGGGGAATAACCAAGAGACACTGGTCTTGTTGAGGGTGTAACCTGGAAACGCTGGTCTTGTTGGGGATTATCCTAGAGACTGGAGCTAGGCTCAGGTTTTGTTGGGGGTGGGGGTGGGGCAACTTGGAAACTAATGCTAGGTACCAGCCTGTTAGTTTATCTGAGTTCAAACTTAGGTCAGGTGATCTAAAATGGAGTCTGAACTTAAAAGATTTGGCCTCTCAGAAGTAACGATCTGTCTCTGCCAAATAAAATGAAAAGAAATATTGTCTGTATCCTGACACTGGGAAGAAGCAGTGGCAAATCAGAGTACTGCCCGAAATAAACCTGCTAAGATAGCAGTCACTGGGGACGATAGATAAAAACTTTGTTTTCCTACTCTGACAGGAACTGTGGAAGGAGGGAATAGGGAAAGCCTAAGGAAAGGTAACTCTTGACAGTAGACAGTATTCCAAGGAAGAGAAACTTGAAATAGTTACCCTCCTCTCAGCCCAACCCTAATTATGTATTTGATAAAAATTACATTGAGTCCAATTTGCCGAGAGATAGGTGATCTTTTCTGAGAACTGCTCAATAAACCAAGTACCGAGAGGGGGCTCAAGGAGATACATTGAGGGGTGCTATGGAATATATAGAAATGTCAACTCTTTGGCCACTAGTCCAGCTGTTCTCAACCTTCCTAATGCTGCGACCCAAAAAAATACAGTTCTTCATTGTTGTGGTGACCCCCCCCAACCATAAAATTATTTCACTGCTGCTCATAACTGTAATTTTGCTACTGTTATGAATTATAATGTAAATACCTTATATGCAGTTGGTCTTAGGTGACCCCTGTGAAAGAGTCATTCAACCCCTGAAAGAGGTCACAACCCACGGGTTGAGAACCACTGCTGTAGAGACCAGTAGAAGAGTGAGTGAAGGCTGTATATGCAGGGTGGCTGTCTGTGTCGGGGTGGAAGAGACCCCAGACAGCCCGAGAACCTGTGATCTGAACATTCGTCCTGACTTAGGAAAGGACAAAGGGCTCTGGATCTCGAAATGTGAAAACATTTGATTTCCTTGCAATTTCATTTCTGCGATTCTTTGGGACTTCTGGGTATTATTAACCCTTTGTCTGAAGTATTAAAGGTGTCCTCACCCTCGGCTGTCTGTGAACTCCCCAGTTACTTCCTTTGCTATACAGAAACCATTTGTTTTCATGTAATCTCCGTCTGTTAAGATTTCGGGTTAGTTTCTTGGCTGTTGGTGGTCTCTTTTAAAAGTTTTTTTCCCCCTGGGACCAGAGTGATGACTCAGCAATGAAGAACATTTATTGCTCTCCCAGAAGACCTGAGTTTGATTCCCAACACCCACATTAAGTGGCTCACAGGCCTTGTATCTCCAGCTTCAGGGTGATTCCATACCTCTGGCTTCCACTGGCAAAACACACACATGCGCCCATACCCACCTCTTCCCTCTGCAACACATCCATACACATAGCTAAAAATAATAAAAACATATTTTAAATAAAAAAGGTTCATAACCACAACGGGTCTTTTTTTTTTTTTTTTTCAGAAAAAAAAAAAAACCCATTCACTTTCTTTAAAAAAAAAATTTTTTTTTATTTACTGTTACTATGGGGTGTGTGTGTGTGTGTGTGTGTGTGTGTGTGTGTGTGTGTTGTATGCAGGTATGCAAGTGCCAACTGTACATGTGAAGGGCAAAAGACAGCTATCGGGAGTCAGTTCTCTCCTTCTACCTGGCTTCAGGGGACTGGACTCTCACCACCAGTCTTTTACAACCAAGTGCTTTAACCCACCAAGCTGTCTTACCAGCGGGAAACAACCAGTTTCTGACATAAGAATGGAGCAGGTCCAAAAAGGACTTAGACATTTGCCTTCTAGATGACCCAGCTCTTCAGAGGTCTTGCCAGCTCGTGCGGGAAATGGATCCTGATCTTGCCCAAGGAGAGGCTGGCTGGCAAAGCACAGTTGTGTTAGGTGGTAACTGGGGGCAGGAAGGCGCTCTGCGGCACTAGGTGATGTGGGTTGCGGTTCCTGGGAAAGTACAGCTCACAGCACTGTGCTGACTGCTTGTCACTCTGAGCTGGGCTCCTCTCCCATCAGTTCAAAAGGGAGGAGTGGACTCCAAGCCCAGGAAAGGATGAAACCATGTTGTTACTCAAGGTCATGATGATGACAATGTTAATAACAGTTACAACATTCAGACTTCTTTAATAACAACGTACTTATGTCCTGCCCATGTCTGAAGGGAACATAGGTAGGGCATGCAGAAGAACATTAAAAAAAAAAAAAAAAGCACAGCTCTAATAAAATATCACCCACTAGAACTATAATAGAAGACATAGCACAAGAGCTAGAAAAAGAGAGAAAGATAAATTGTACCAGAAAACTTACAATAAATACTCTTTTTTTAAAAGATTTATTTATTATTATTATATCTAAGTACACTGTAGTTGTCTTCAGATGCACCAGAAGAGGGCATCAGATCTCATTACGGATGGTTGTGAGCCACCATGTGGTTGCTGGGATTTGAACTCAGGACCTTTGGAAGAGCAGTCGGTGCTCTTAACCACTGAGCCATCTCTCCAGCCCACAATAAATACTCTTAAGGAGAACAATGCCCGAGGTTCCTGGGCAGTCAAAGTAAGGAAGAAAATACAAGTAATTTGCATAGTGTCCAATGTTGAGTATGGAAAAATTTTTAAAAAGCACATTGATTAATAACAAGATGGAAATAAACTTCAGGAGCATTGGTGTTGTTTATGTTTATATTCAGTACATGGGCTATAAAATTGATTTTTAAATGTTAAAAATTAAAGCTACTTTTATAAATTGCCTCTCATAATCCATGTTTAATACTCATAAAGTAAATATATTTATATTTATATATGTGGCACATATGGCTTTACCTATAAGACAGCTTGGGAGTGCTCAGAATGAATAGCAGGCATGCACGTTAAATGTTACCAACAGTTTGTTTGGTCAGAGGGTCCCATTAGTAAACTTAAAAATGTCTTGATTGAATCTGGCATTCCTTTTAAGGTAGTGAAGTGTGGAGTTTACCAAGTCTCATTGCAACTCATTGTCTGACTCAGACACTAAACTCTGGAGTTTGCTCATGAGGAACCTTTAAAACATAATCTTGCATAATCTTGGGTGTTTGGATGAATTCTTTTAATGAAATTTTTGGGAATTTCATGTATTGAGGTTTGACCACTTTTACTGCCTCCTCCAACTCCTCCCTGATCCATCCCCTGCCTAAAGATTAATTTTTATAAGTCAGAGTATTCTGTCAGAAGGATCTAGTGTGGTTAGTGGTCCTTTCATGTAGTACATCCAGTATGGTAGCAAAAATATAATCTCTGGTCTCTGTGGTAAGAGAGATGGGAGTCTGAGTGCCTGATTTTTGAAGAACTGATATGTATGTATGTATGTATGTATGTATCTGTGACATACATATATGACCCTGTGACAGGGTCTCTCTCTGTAGCTCTGGCTGTCCTGGAACTCACTATGAACAACATTCTTGACCTCAGTTTACCTGCATAAAATGGAGATGGTAGTTCCTACTTTCCCAGGTTTTTGTAAGCGCTGTGGTAGATAATGTACACTAAGCCCGAGGCACACCAAGTTATCAATCGTGGAATCATTACTATGCTGTGCAACTGTGACGTGGACCCAAGAGGTCATGAGTATAGAATATGGCTTAGCAGAGGATTTCATCTCTGCCAAGAAGAGGGGAGGAAAAGCAGGTGCGGGGAGGAAGATGCCATCTACTCTTGGTGTTGGACCATAAATCCTTCTGGTCACTGACTCTCCTCCACAGCATCTCATGAAGTCATTATCTCGTCTCTAAAGTCTGCACGGAATTATGCCCTAGAAGGAAAAGGGACATACTAGCATTCAGCATTCTGACTCTAATTCTGCTGGCTTCCATTCCTTGACCCGTTGCCACCATTTGAAAGATAAGAGAACAATGCACTCCCCAGTGGTTCGAATATGCCTGGCCATTGGGAAGTGGCCCTATGAGGCCCTGCTAATGTGGCCTTGTTAGAGGGCATGGGTCACTGTGGGGTTGGGCTTTGGGATCTCTATGCTCAAGCTCTGCCCAGTATGAAAGAGAGAGCCCCCTTCTGCTGCCTAGGGATCAAGATGTAGAATGCCTGGTTCCTCCAGCGCCAAGTCTGCCTATAGGCTGCCATGCTTCCCACCATGATGATCATGGACTGAACCTCTGAAATTGTAAGTCAGCCCCAATTAAAAGAGTTTGCCTTTAAAAGAGTTGCCTTGGTCATGGTGTCTCTTCACAGCAATGAAACCCTACAACATACTCCTTTACCACATCTTGAAGGAGCAGGAAGGGCTGCTTTACCCAAAGCAGGTGGAGCCGCAGACTACCGCTAATGGATTGTCACACACGTAAAAGGAGCGCTTGAGATGTTGGCCATTTCATAGCAGAAAACAGCAGTGGATTAGAAGTTCTGTCTTTTTACAGAACCAATGTTTTTGCCCCATAAATTCACTCTTGAATGCAGTTCTGCTCTCTTTGGAGCAGTACACACTCAGCCTCCTATTTGCATTTGAATCTTGACTTTATTCCTTTCTTAACCTGGAGCAAGAGACACCCTACTTGAGGCTGGAAAGTGGGGATCCTCGAAGCAGTCACCATAGAGTTCCTTGTGGGACTAAATGAGGAAGTGTGCCAGTGCCCAGCACAGGGCCCAGAATCGGTGTCCAGACACAGAAGTGGACCCTCTGGTCCTTTCTTTTCATGGTACAGGAAAAGGATGATGATGAGATGGTGCTGTTGAGTCCTTTTCAGAAATCTCTGAGCCAGGTATTCCAGTACGACAAGCTACTTCTTCTCAATAAAGTCAACTTGGAATTCTTATTACCTGAATAGAAACTAATGGGAGGCAGTGGAGAGACACTAGGGAAAACCAACACACGGTTTCCAATCTTCTCCCTCCCCAGTGGACCTGAGGACATGATGCCCTGCTATAACACCTAGCAGTTCAGGTGGGCATGGAACTCGGATTCTCCTCTGCGATGGGGAGGTCATGCCCTTCAAATTCCAGGGAGGTTGTAAGAGCTCCAGGAGAGGTGCAATTGATTCCTTTCCACCCCAACCTTAAGAATCACTGAAATAGATGGGGAGACCCACGGCCTCTCAACGTCTCCATGGAGGACAGGCAGAGCTGACCATCCGACTGCACAGGACACAGCAGCGGTGCTCCACATTGGTAGTGCAGGGGGGACTTATTAGAAGCACGCATGTTGAGCCCCACCCAGGGCTACAGCAATATGACCTTTAACAAGCTTTCCAGATGTCACATGCTGCTGCTTGCTTATGGGTAGGATAAAGAGGAACAAAGGTGACAGGCAGGAAAATCACCGTCCCAAGAAGCAACCCTCAGCATTCTCTGATCTTTATTTGGATTCAGACCACAGCAGCTTCCAAATTTGATCAGCTTGCTTTTAAAACTGTATTTTCTTTGCAAGTCCTCACAGAAGCTAGGCATTGAACACGGGCTGGTGTGCTACCATCCAGCAGTAGCCCAAGCCTCCATTCAACTTCCTGAATGACCATGAGGCAGACTGACTTCACACTGTGAGAAGTTCCTAGTCTACTGAAATTCCTGATAGGTGAGCCCAGGTCTGGCTTGACTGAGCTTATTCAAGTCATCAATAAATTACTGTTCTCTTTTGAACGAAGGAACGAGCCAGATTCTTTTCCAATCTACTAAACACAAGCAATCTTCAGCTATTTTGATGACACTGTTCATGGGTCAAATACAGTTTGAATATGATTTGCTTCATTTTACTCTGTATTTTAGTGTTTTGGTTTGTTTGTTTGTTTTTTTAACTTTTCCACGGGAGCCTGGAGAGACGGCTCGGTGATTATGAGCGTGCAGTGCTCTTCTGAAGGACCTGAGTTCAATTCCCAGCACCTGCATCAAGTGGCTCCAATTCAGGGGACCCAACTCCTCTGGCTCCGTGGACATATGCATATCTCCCACATCAGACACACATATACATATTTAAAAATAATAAAATAAAGTAAACCCTCTTCTACTATTTGTCCAGCACAACAAATAGTGACTGAGAACCCATTAAACACTGAATATTAACTGAGCATGGTGGTGTTTGAATAGGTTTGGTCCCCATAGACTCATGTGTTTGGATGCTTGGGAGTGGTACTATTAGGAGGTGTGGCCTTGTCGGAAGAAGTGCATCACGTGGGGCGGGCTTTGAGGTTTCCCAGTGCTCAAGCTCCGCCCAGTGTGGGGCGGGCTTTGAGGTTTCCCAGTGCTCAAGCTCCGCCCAGTGTGGGGCGGGCTTTGAGGTTTCCCAGTCCTCAAGCTCCGCCCAGTGTGGGATCAGTCTCCTCCTGGCTGCCTTCAGATTTAAGATGTCGAATTCTCAGCTCCTTCCCCAGCACCACATCTGCCAGCAGGTTGTGGCATGCTTCTTGACATGACGATAATGGACTGAAACTCTGAAACTGTAAGCCAGCCCCAGTTAACTCTTTTATAAGAGTTGCCTTGGTCATGGTGTCTCTTCATAGCTATAAAACCCCAACAAGGGCAACGCCTTTAAACTCAGCACTTGGGAGGCAGAGGCTGTGAGTTCAAGGCCAGCATAGTCTAAACAGTGACTGTCAGGCCAACTAGGGCTACATAGTGACACCCACACCTCTCTCTCTCTCTCTCTCTCTCTCTCTCTCTCTCACACACACACACACACACACGTACACATGCACACACACAAAACTTAACCCAAGTACTACGTAAAATGAACAAAATTAAGCCCTGATCCCGGGGACATACAGCCAGGGTGAGTGGAGCGGCTTAGTTACGATCCCGGGGACATACAGCCAGGGTGAGTGGAGCGGCTTAGTTACTTAGTGAGCTCCTGTTACACCCCATGTACCCCAAATATGTTGCTTTCATATTCTATTACACGATAAAAGGTGTCACTCTGGAACATCTTCTCCAGTAGAACTTTTCTGAGGTTTGACATCATGGCACTTAGCAAAGTATTTTGCACAAGGTTAGGCTTTAAATAGTGTCTGTATAATTAATCTAGAAAGCATCTTTATAATATTCTGAGTTGGTAGTACACTCTACATCAAAAGAAAATCAATGGTATTTGAAACAGTTTGGCTAAGTGGTGACAAAAAACATCTCTTATTCATTTTATTATTCTCTTTCTCCTTTTCTTTCTCCCCCCTACACAAACACACATTAATATTTGAGAGTAACTGAGATATAATGTTTTGTTATTACTACCTTAAAGTACATTTTTGAACAAAGTACTCAATGTTCATAAATAAAAATGTACAAGGAACACTGATCATTTCCTTATAAGTGTTTCGGCTGTATGTGTGTTTGTGTATCATGTGCATGCCCGGTGCCCTCAGAGGTCAAAAAGAGCATCAGATCCTCCCGGAGCTGAATTCAAGAGGCCCCATGTGAATGCTGAGCCTTGATACAGAAATAAATGTTCTAAAGTGCCACGGACCACCCCAGTCGGGTATGGGGGTCCCTGGAACGAAGGTCTTTGAAGCTAGGTGGATAAGGATTCGATGGTGACAAATAGAAACAAACACAGAGGCAGTTTGAATCTGAGTGTATTTTGCAGCTCTCAAGCAGGGGATTTTATACATTAAAAAAAAAAAAACTAAACATTACATCTCTTAGAAACTGTATCCAGTGAAACAATCACAAATACCAACAAAAATCATATGGCACAGTAAAGCACAAAAATCACCCAAGCATTACAACTCTAAACTATGTATTCAGAGAATCACAAACAGAACAAGTAACATCATTATAAATCATCAAAATATAACAGTTCTAAAACTATATATTCAATGGGGGCTGTTGTCCAAGATTAGTGGCATATTTCCAGGAGCAGGTTAATAAGTCTTTAATGGTCAGTGCTCTTAACCACTGAGCTAACTCTCTAGCCCCATGGTCAATTATTATTTAACATCGAATGCCTGATTTTTTAATAAATCTTCAATATGTAAATTTAAACTATTTTAATTCTTTCTAATTAAGGCATTCTTTACCATATACCAAAATCCACCTCCAATGACACACATGTAGCCATATGAAATTTTATTGTTGGGAAAGTTTTTACCTATCACAATAGTTTTGTAAATTATTTTAAAAGTAAAGCGTTGGTTTCCCCGGGGATAAGGTCATGTTAGTGGCCCCATCTCTAGGGATGGTTTCTTACCCATTCTCACTTAAGATCTTGGCCTAGGCTACCAGGAACATGTAAATAAGAAAAGGAATAAAAGAAAACAAAACAGATAGATTGCCATGAGAACTACGGCTCAATATTTTTTCTCCGGCGAAGAGTTCCACAACCAATTCCAAGAGGCCTCCCCCTTTTGAGGTCAGTCGCCTCAGTCTGTGGAACTTGTCACACAGATCCTACTGGAGGTGGTGTGGCACTAAAGTGTGAGCCATCTTTTCTGTTCCCAGGAATTGAGAGTATTTGAATGGAGAAACCAAGCTTAGACTTTAACCTAAAAGGATCTTAAGGTTCCATCTTGGCGTTTTTACACATACAACCTTTAATTAAAGAGTCGTTTAGGGGAATGAATACTGGATTTCTGTGTGTTAATAAGCATTTTACCTGCTGATGGCATTTGTCTTAGAAAACATAAGTTTTACTGTCTCAGAAAATAATCAGAGATTATGAGGGTCAGGCCTATAGCTCAATGGGAAATAATTGTCCAGCATACTCAAAACCTTGTGTTCACTTCTCAGCACTGGAAAAATAACAAAAGCAAAACCAGATGCAAGGGCAGCTATAATCACAGTGCCTGGGAAGTAGGGAGGTTCGGGAGTTCTAGATCAGCCTTATCTACACAGAAGTTCAATGCCAGCCAGGGCTACATGAAATTCTGTATCAGAACAAGCAGGCAGGCAGGCAGGCAGGCAGGCAGGCAGGCAGGCAGGCAGGCAGGCAGGCAGGCAGGCAGGCAGGCAGGCAGGCAGGCAGGCAGGCAGGCAGGCAAGCAAACAGACAAAAGACTGAAGCTACTAAGCTCCCATAAGTAGTTGACAGCAATTCAGGGCTACAATAGTTCTAAGCTTTAATTTAAACTGGACTAGAAAAACCCGGGTGCTAAGAGTACCACCTAGTGGCCACTCAGCAGTATAACAATCTCAGCAGCTGTCTCTCTCTCTAGATACTGTGGACAGATAATCTCAGACACGAGTTAGAACTAAGGCCATGTCTTGGACATTGTTATTAGAGTGGAATGTGATAATTCGAGGAACAATGATTCTGTCTTTGCTAATGCCCTTCCATGGTGAAGTATGATGTCTGTAGCTGTAACCAGGGATCTCTCTAAACACGCTCCAGTCCACAAATGTTTCTTTTCCTAAATTGGATGTGAAGGAAAAGTGTGTCCCAAGATCCTAAAAATAAAGTTAGTGTTTTTATTCGTGTGTATTTCTATACATCGTGGTATACTTGTTTATTTAATTTACTTTGTATATGCATACATACACATGCCATTAGCATGTATGTGGAAGTCAGAGGACAGCTTGTGGGAGTCCTCTCCATCTACTCCATGGGTGATGAGAACTAAATTCCTGACATCAGGTTTCCATCCCTCATAAAGATACCTTCATTCAAGTATATCAAAAACTTTGATTAGACTCACTCCTTAATAATAACCTCCCCCTTTACCCCTTTCTTCTTCTTCTTTCTCCTCCTCCTCCTCTTCTTCTTGTACCTCCCTTCTATATGCACACCCCTGTGTGCGTGCTTGTATGTGGTGTGTGTGTGTGTGTGTGTGTGTGTATGTGTGTGTGTGTGTGTGTAAAATCAAGCTTGGATCCACATGTGAGAGAAAATATTTGGTATTTTTCTTTCTGGGTCTAATTGCTTAATATAACGATCCAATTCCATCTCTTTCCCTACAGATGATACAATTTCATGCCCCTTTGCCACTGACTTTATAGTACATATGCCGTATTTTCTTTCACCTGTGGACAGACACGCAGGCTGATTGCATAACTTGGCTGTGAACACTGCTCGAGTGAGCATGGGCCTGCAGGTGACTGTTAGGCTAGCCTGTCCTTTACAGACATTCCCAGGCATCTGCAGACCTGGGAAGAGCACACTGTAGTTCTAGTTGCGATTTTGTGAGGCGCCTCCACACCGATTTCTACAGTGGATGGTCGCATTTAGGTTCCTATTTACAGAATATGAGGGTTCCTTCCACTTCCATCCCTGTCAGAATTTATTGTTGTTATTTCCTTAATCATGGCCAATCAGGCTAGAGTGTGGAAGAATCTCAGCATGCTTTTGATTGGCATTTCTCTGATGCTAAACATGTAGGATAGCTTCATATAATTAACTACTTGTACTTCATCTTTCAAAAACTGCTCATATCACTTGCACATGTATTGATTAGACCGCTTTATTATTTGATTTTAAAAACTCTTTATATATTCCTGGTGTTAGCACTCAGTTAGATGAGCCCCTAGTAAAGGCTCCTCCTGTGCTATGGGCTGTTTCTTCAGACATTGATGCATCTTATCACACACTTTTATTGCATTGAGGCCAATCTATGCTTTTACATTCAGTGGTGTTTGTTTCGTGAAATTGAATGCAACAGTGCTTGCTGCATGTGTGTTTAGAATTGTTATAGCCTCTTAATGAACTATTTCCTTAGTCAATAGGAAGTAAACTTTATTATCTCTTCTGATTAATTCTGGTTTAAAGTTGACTCAGATATTAGTATCTGAGTTCCACTGGAGAAAAAAAAAATTAAAGGAATTGCTTACAAGAGGCTGAGAAATCCTATTTTAAAATTCTAACAGGATTATACACATACAGGGAATTATAATAAAGATATAAAGAATTAATAGATTCACTTAAATTCTTAAATATGAAGATACTCCTTAGTCCTACCCTCCCCCCACTATCTTTTGAAAGTAAATTTAAAGACATAATGACGTAAAGCCTCGTTATCCCCAAATACCTTAATTTTTAAGATGGAGGAATAGTCTATTGTCAAAATTAGTATATTGTCATTGATCTAGTACTGCCATTTAATGAACAACCCTTATTACAATTCCACCAATTACTTTACCAATAGCTGTTCTAACACAAGAGAGAGTGTAACCCAGGACCCATCTCCGAAGCTCATATTACATATTGATTTTAGGTTTTTACCTTGTTAAAAATAAAAAACCCATCCGGTATGATGGCCCATGTGTTTTGGCCCAACACTCAGGAGTTGGAGGCAGGCAGAGCTCTGTGAGTTTATAGTTAGCTTGATCTACATAGCAAGTTCAGTGGCAGCCAGGACTACATAGAGAGACTCTGTCTCAAAAACAAAACCAAACAAGCAAACAAACAAGCAAACAAACAAGTCCATTGAGTAACAGGATAAATAATAATAACAAATTAGAACCCATATGGGGAAAAACTGAAAAGACCACAGATGACTTAGTCACTGTCCTAGTGCTGTGAAGAGACACCATGACCCAGGCAACTCTTATAAAGGAAAGCAGTTAACTGGGAGCTGACTTACAGTTTCAGAGCGTTAGCCCATCATCATCATAGCAGAGAGCATGGTGGCATGCATGGCACTGGAGCAGCAGCTGAGAGCTACATCCTGATATGTAGTCAGGGTGGGAGGGAAAGAGTAAGAGGGAGAGGGAGGGGGAGGGGGAGAGGGGAGAGGGGAGAGGGGGAGGGGGAGGGGGGAGGGGGAAGGGGGAGGGGAGAGGCTGGAACTGGCAAAGCCCACCTTCAGTGATACACTTCCTCCAACAATGCCACACCACTTAACCCTTGAAATCCTTCTCAAAGGATTCCACTCCCTGGTGACTAAGCCTTCAAATATATGAGTCCCTGGCGGCTGTTATTATTTAAACAACCACAATTAGCTAATGTAAAAGAAATAATTGATGGAAAACAAACTCACCATTTGATGATCATCTTGGTAATAATTAGACAAAATTCATCAATAAATACTTGGCACCTCATTGGTGAAAGATGAATGAGATATTTATAGAATGTGAGACTCTACATCCCAAAATGTATATTAATTCTAAAAAAGAAAATTATAATTTTACATTGAAGAAACATAGTAGGCGCCATCTTTGTTTGTTTGTTTGTTTGTTTGTTTGTTGTGTTTTTTGAGACAGGGTTTCTCTGTGTAATGGCTCTGCCTGTCCTGAAACTCACTTTGTAAACCAGGCTGGCCTCCAACTCAGAGATCTGCCTGCCTCTGCCTCCCGATCGCTGAGATTAAAGGCATGCGGCACTGCAGCCTAGCAAACACCATCTTAATAAGGGATCAGAATTAACTTTAGTAGTAAGGCGCCAACAGACAACCTGACCCTAGGAAACCGCGTGCTCATCCATACCATTCCTGGCGTGGTACTCAAGGGAGAGGAATGGCTCGTTTTAGATTAGTTCAAGTGTGGTAGTTGGGATAGATATGACCCTGTCTTAGTCAGGGTTTCTATTCCTGCACAAACATCATGACCAAGAAGCAAGTTGGGGAGGAAAGGGTTTATTCAGCTTACACTTCCATATTGCTGTTCATCACCAAAGGAAGTCAGGACTGGAACTCTAGCAGGTCAGAAAGCAGGAGCTGATGCAGAGGCCATGGAGGGATGTTCCTTACTGGCTTGCTTCCCCTGGCTTGCTCAGCCTACTCTCTTATAGAACCCAAGACTACCAGCCCAGGGATGGTCCCACCCACAAGGGGCCTTTCCCCCTTGATCACTAATTGAGAAAATGCCTTCCAGTTGGATCTCATGGAGGCATTTCCTCAACTGAAGCTCCTTTCTCTGTGATAACTCCAGCTGTGTCAAGTTGACACAAAAATAGCCAGTACAATTGACCCCTTGTCAACTTGACACACAAACACATCACTAGTAAGCCTCAACCCTTACATTCTTATTCATCCCCAAGATCTAAATAACTTTAAAAGCCCCACAGTCTTTACATATTCTTAAAATTTCAATCTCTTAAAAATATCCATCTCTTTTAAAATCCAAAGTCTTTTTACAATTAAAAGTCTCTTAACTGTGGGCTCCACTAAAACAGTTTCTTCCTTCAAGAGGGAAAATATCAGGGCACAGTCACAATCAAAGCAAAAATCAATCTCCAACCGTCCAACGTCTGGGATCCAACTCACGATCTTCTGGGCTCCTCCAAGGGCTTGGGTCACTTCTCCAACCATGCCCTTTGTAGCACACACGTCGTCCTCTGGGCTCCAGATGCCTGTACTCCACTGCTGCTGCTGCTCTTGGTGGTCATCTCGTGGTACTGGCATCTCCAAAACACTGCGTGACCCCTTCAGTCCTGGGCCTTCAATTACAACTGGGGCTGCACCTTCACCAATGGCCTTCCATGGCCTCTCACAGTGCCGAGCCTGAGCTGCTGTGTGACCCCTTCATGCCTTCAAAACCAGTACCACCTGGGTGACCCTTACACATTACCAAGTCCCACTGCAGAAGGAGTACAACCTTGCCTATCTCTGGAACACAGCCTCTTTGTGCTTTCAGAAAACACTTCCCAGAAGATGTCACCTCAACGATGCTGGTCTCTTCTTAATCACCGCTAATTTCTTAGCTCCAGCTAACCAGCATCAATAGTCCCAGTAATGCAAAGTTTTTGCTTTAGTAGTTCTGGTATCTTGTTAATCACAGCTGATTCTTCAGCCCCAGCTAACCAGAACTACAAAATCTTCACAATAAAAACAGCAATGGCCCTGAAGAGAGTCTTTAATTTTCCCTCTGAAATTTCACAACCCAGGCCTCCATCCTCTGCACTGTTCTCAACATTATCTTCCAAGCTCCTACACAGAATTCGACAGAGCTCTTAACACCGAATGGGTCTTCTGGCCCAAAGTTCCAAAGTCCTTCCACAGTCCTCCCCAAAACATGGTCAGGTTGTCACAGGAAAACCCCACTCTGCTGGTACCAATTTGTCTTAGTCAGGGTTTCTATTCCTGCACAAACATCATGACCAAGAAGCAAGTTGGGGAGGAAAGGGTTTATTCAGCTTACACTTCCATATTGCTGTTCATCACCAAAGGAAGTCAGGACTGGAACTCTAGCAGGTCAGAAAGCAGGAGCTGATGCAGAGGCCATGGAGGGATGTTCTTTATTGGCTTGCCTCCCCTGGCTTGCTCAGCCTACTCTCTTATAGAACCCAAGACTACCAGCCCAGGGATGGTCCCACCCACAAGGGGCCTTTCCCCCTTGATCACTAATTGAGAAAATGCCTTCCAGTTGGATCTCATGGAGGCATTTCCTCAACTGAAGCTCCTTTCTCTGTGATAACTCCAGCTGTGTCAAGTTGACACAAAAATAGCCAGTACACAAACACCATCTTAATAAGGGATCAGAATTAACTTTAGTAGTAAGGCGCCAACAGACAACCTGTATTTTCTGTATGACGCACTACGATGAACACAACATCACTCATGAGGCCATTCCCTTCAAACCCATCACCTGAATGTAGTCACGAGGAAACATCAGCCTAGCCCAGAGTGAGGGACAACCTATGAAAAAGTGGTGTATACATTTTAAACCCCCGCCGCTAAGCACAGAAACTTAGAGCTTCTCTATTTTCACCACACAGGGCTGGGGCTGGGGCTGGGGCATTAGAGCAGTTGAACAAGGTGCCATTATTCAGAACAGAGGTCAGATTTTTTTTTTTTTTTTGATCTGCAATGCAATGAACCCAGTTCCCAGGAGATGCTGGCACCCACTACGGTGCCCACAATGCCTACCCGTCACTCCGATGGCTTTAGGATCAGTGACACTAGAAGTCATGAGGTTTCCTCTTCATTGCAAGACATTTAACCTGAGTCTTACTCTAGAATTCAGAAGCAAAAACCAAGAATAAATAAAGGGAAGCTTTGCCCAGTGCAGACATCTTCGAGCTCTGGCACAGAAGAACTAGGCAGTTAAGCTGAGTCTAGGGAGAAAAGTGAGATTTCAGAATGACGATGCCAACTGAATTACCAAGTGGGGCGAAGCTATTCTTGCTGCCACACCTTTCCCTAAAACATTCCCCCTGGAACCCCTAGTGGTACCATCACCCTCCCCAGACCTCTGGGAGAAGTCTGATGGGCTCCTCCTATTCCACCTGATCCCAGGGCAGTGGGCTTTCCTGACTCCTCTGGGAAGGCGGACCTTGAGGACATGCCCCTTGGGTTGTGTTCTAGTGACCTACGGAATGACAAGTTCTAGTGCCTATTACTACACCAAAGTGATGTCTGAGCTGTTCCTACACACCCCATCAGACTCGGGAGTCTCCTTTCAGACCATCAGCAGCATGTCAGACTTCTGGGATGTGAGTACAGATGGCGCTGCTTTCACCCCACCCCCACCCCCACCCTCGCCCCTAGGCCCTCCTTCTTAATGGTCTGAGACACAAAGCAGAGAGGTCAGTCTGGAACCAGGGCAAATTAAAGGATAAAACCAAATTAACAGATTGGGCTAGGGTGAAGGTGGAGGCTGGAGAGAGATGAGGGTATCCATCTGGGGGTTGACCAGCAGGAGCCAGAGTTAGCACAGTCAACTGTGGGAGTCCAAACAGTAGAGGCTAGAGGCAAGTTGAGGGCTCGGGGAATGAAGGCAAAGATCATGCAAAGATCATGTAAGCAGGAGGCTGGACCAGGCCCAACCCAGTTTCTGGTCCAGTTTGCTCAGGGCCCACTCCTGGACAGTTTGTACTGGACAAAGTGGTACAACAACCAGAGCCTGGGGCGTGGCTCCCACTCCTTCATCTACTATGAGAACCTGCTCCTGGGAGCCCCGAGGTTGCGGCAGCTGCGCGTGCGCAATGACTCCTGTGTGGTTCATGAAGACTTCCGGGAGGACATTTTGAACTGTTATGATGTCTACTCGCCCGACAAAGAAGATCAGCTCCCCTTTGGACCTCTGAACGGCACAGCGTGAGTGAGCCCCTGCCAAAAGCGTAGGGCCACCCCTTTGAGCTTGTCCGTCACTCCAGGGTGTGGAAAACACTTCTACTAAACTTAAAAAACCTTAAGGGTGGGTATCTCAGGAGACTTGGGGACCTCTCCCTAAGCCTCAACAAGGACTCATTAACACACTTTGGTGTGTGCCATTCAGGTGTAGAGGAGGCAGATTAGCAGAAAAGACACAGCCTTGTTCCCCCGCACAAGGTGACATTCTTTCTTGAAGTCAGAGTGTCTTGGGCAGTGTGGTCCATGAGAGAAGTCCATGGTTGGAGTACTTGACTCCTGGGACTTGATGCAGGAAGCAGCAAGGGATGGAAGAAAGATGAAGAACGAAGAGAGGAGAGGAAGAGGGTAGAGAGGATAGGGAAGGAGAAGGTGTAGGCAGGAAAGAAATTGGGAAGGGAAGGGAGAGGAATGATGGGGGCGCTAGAACAGAGAATCCTGGGGTGGAACCACAGGAACTAGAAAGATCGCGTCTGCGTTTATGGCCCAAGTGTTTCCTTCAGGTAACTACACAGCCTGGCTCCAAGAGTGCATTCACCCAGTGAAAAAGAAACTTAGGTTTGAGTTTCAGGACTATGACCAAATAGCCTACTGTCTTGGAACTCCCCAGTGTTCATTTCCTTTGCTGTAAAATCTGGGCAGTGGTTTCCCTCTCTTCCCAAACAAGTTTTAGTAAGAAAAAAATGACACATGTAAAGCATGTACTATATGTGATATTACGTGCACTATATGTGATATCACCTATAGGGCATATAAGATATGTTTCTCACAAAATTATGTATGAACCACATATAATATATGCACATATACATGCATATAGTACAGTAAATATCTATAGATGCTCAATGTATGTGCAACTGTGAAACCAGGCAATTCATAATTGCCTTACAGGGCGAGGGTTTAGCCTGGTTCTGACCTCTTTGCTCAAATGGCCTTTTTTTCTTCTGGCAGGTGGACATACCATTCCCAGAATGAGCTGGATGGCTCCTCCCACTGGGGCAGGCTCACAAGCTACAGCGGGGGTGGCTATTACTTGGATCTTCCAGGATCCCGACAAGCCAGTGCAGAGGCCCTCCAAGGACTCCAAGAGGGACTGTGGCTGGACAGGGGCACTCGGGTGGTCTTTATCGACTTCTCTGTCTACAATGCCAACATTAATCTTTTCTGTATTCTGAGGTAAGCACCCCTTCCACACCGCACTCTCTGCCCATGGGTCCTGGCTCATCTGACGTGCTTGAGACCTTTCCCTACCAGGTCCCCTATGCTGGGTGTGGGGAGCCTGTAAAGTAGGAGGAGCTGCCTCAGCCGGGTCCCCACCAACCTTCTCATCTTCCTCACAGACTGGTGGTAGAGTTCCCAGCCACAGGAGGGACCATCCCATCCTGGCAGATCCGCACAGTTAAGCTGATCCGCTATGTGAATAACTGGGACTTCTTCATTGTGGGCTGTGAAGTCGTCTTCTGTGTCTTCATCTTCTACTATGTGGTGGAGGAAATCCTGGAAATCCACCTGCATCGGCTTCGCTACTTCAGCAGCGTCTGGAACATCCTGGACCTGGTGGTCATCTTGGTGAGGGACGTGGGACATACTGGAGGGCAGAGAGACTCTGCTTTGATGTGGGGGCATCTGAGTTCTTCCTTTTGGAGGCTCAAGTCTCCCAGAGAGGAAGGTTGAAGCCTCCTGGCTCAGACCTTGGGAAATCTTGCCTTACACATCTTTCTCTCTCATCTGTGAATGGGCTCTCCTTTTCCCTTTTTGTATCAGAATAGATCTGAATCTCTTCTGAATCTCTTCTGCCTTTTGTCTTATGACCTGACCTCTTGAGAACCTTGCTATTTTCTTCTCTGTTTGAATACCCTGTTCCTTTCACTGTTATCTCCTTCTACTAACAAACACGACACACTCATTTTGTTTTATTTTTACATTTATTTGCGTGAATGTATGTGTGTGTGCCCTTGTGCACATGTGCACATGCAACAGTGTACTTGCGGAGGTCAGGGGACACCTATGGGAGTTGGTGCTCTCTTTCCACCATGTGGGTCCAAGAGAGAGAGAGAGAGAGAGAGAGAGAGAGAGAGAGAGAGAGAGAGAGAGAGATCAAACAAACCCAGGTGGCCAGGCTTGGCAAAACGGATCTTTACCCGCTGAGCCATCTTGCCAGCCCACACATGTATTACTTTTGACGAAGGCTTAGGAGTGCTATGGTTGGGGGATATCATGTTCCGAGGTAGCACTTCCCCATAGTTCTTTACAACCTTCATATTGCCAATGGCTCCAAAACCCTCTCTTGGGCTGTTGAACACTACAGCTGCTCCCTGGTCATCTGTTCTGTTCTAGCTGGACCTCAGCTAGTGAATATCGAACAGAAAATGTCCCCTGCCTTAGCTCCCCTCTGGGAGCTCCTCTTTGAACATCCCTTAAGATCCCCTTGACTTCTCAGACACTCCCCATGACTCCTCTGGCAGCTCTCCATCGTGGCGGTGGGTTTCCACATATTCCGAACCCTGGAAGTGAACCGACTGATGGGAAAGCTTCTGCAACAGCCAGACACGTATGCAGACTTTGAGTTCCTGGCCTTCTGGCAGACTCAGTACAATAACATGAACGCGGTCAACCTTTTCTTTGCTTGGATCAAGGTACCCGGGACTTGCCCGCAAAGCTCTCTTCCCCGCCCCCTGGGTGGATCTCCTTTTTCTCACCTCATTTGTTACCATCCGTGGCCTCCGTCTGTCTGTCCGTTCCTGGAGTAGTTATGCTTTTCACCTTCTCTCCTTCACTTGTTTCGCCATGACCCTTGCAGATATTCAAGTATATCAGCTTCAACAAGACCATGACGCAGCTCTCCTCCACCCTGGCTCGCTGTGCCAAGGACATCCTGGGCTTCGCCATCATGTTCTTCATTGTCTTCTTCGCTTACGCCCAGCTTGGCTACCTGCTTTTTGGGACCCAAGTGGAAAACTTTAGCACTTTCGTCAAGTGCATGTGTGTGCCCTGCCCCCACCCTTAGGTCCCTCACCCTCCAGCTCCCAGGGTGTGTGTGACCTTGGGGAAGAAGGGAAGGTGTAGGGGCATGTCAATGCTTAAAGGTATCTGAATGCAGCTTCGGTGTGCTCTCGAGTAATTTCTCCACCTGCTGTGTCTGCAATGTTGGGTGTATTGTATAAGGTGCAATGAGGGGTCTGTTTATGGTTAGGAAAGTGGGGTGGGGTATGGATTGGGTCACTTGTTGGCTAGGCTTCCCCTGAAGCCCAGGTCTGGTTTCTCAGTTTCACTCAGTTCCGGATAATCCTTGGGGATTTTGACTACAACGCCATCGACAATGCCAACAGAATCCTGGGCCCTGTGTACTTTGTCACCTATGTCTTCTTCGTCTTCTTCGTGCTCCTGGTGAGGGTCCCTCTGTGGGCTGGTGATGTAGAGGGCCTTCAAAGTGCGGTTTTGACCCCACATGTCTCCCACTTAGGATTATAACTGGTTTCTCACAGCATAGGGGAAAGAACTTATGTGTGGTCTTTTGGGTTTTCTGAGAGCTGGTTAGTGTAGCAATCATGCTAGATGCCCTGGTGGTGTGTATACAGGAAATTTCAGAGTCTTCCAGGAAAACGAACTCCTCATCTTCCAAGGATAGGAAGGGGAGGGGCGCCTTATGAGGAGAAGGTGAGACTTCTGGACGCTTCTGTACCTGTTTTCTAAGAGATCCTTTCCTCTGGGGAGTTCCTGGTGGCCTGTACTGCCAACGTTTGGTGGTAATTCCAAGTGCTCTTCTTGCCAACTCAAATATCTGAGATTTATTTCTTTTTAATTTTCAAGGAGTTATTTTATGTGTTTTGCTGGCATGTATACCCATGTACCACATGTGTACCTAGTGCCTGTAGAGATCAGAAAAAGGAGTTGGATCCCAGATCTGGAGTGACAGATGGTTGTGAGCTATGGTGTGGGCACTGGGAACTGAACTCTGGTCCTCTGCAAGAGCAACAAGTGCTCTTAAGTGCCAAGTTACCTCTCCAAGGCCCTGAGTCTGAATTTTTATTCATGTTAACAGAAGGTGTCCTTATTTGATTAACTGAAGGAGACGCAGGCATGGAATTGGGGTCGATGGTGAAGACGAGAGCACATCTGTACCTTCACATTGAAAAGCTGATGACTTCAGTGATTGCTGGGCCCTTTTATAGGGGAGGTCCATGCCACATGCTGGGATAGCTTGATGTTTAGAATGGTCACTGTAGTATCTGAGAATGAGAAACCTCAGGTCAAAGGGCGAATGTGGTCTATCCTTAACAAATATGTGCCCAATGGAGGACTTTCAGGCTCTTGAGAGGCAGGTATGGGTGGACTTGAGTACTGAGGTTGAAAGCTTATGTGTGGGACTTGGGGTAAGAGGCTCAGTGCTTTTAGTGGGTTTGGAGGTGAAAACCTAGGTCACACGCAGGGCATGGCAGTGCACCCTCCCAACAGGGAAGACAGAGGCAGGTAGATCTCTATGAGTCTGAGGCCAGATTAGTCTGCATAGCAAGATAGGAGAGTCAAGGATATATAGAAAGATCCTGTGTCAAAATACAAAAGCAGCCATGTCTCTATTTTATCCTTTAGAACATGTTCCTGGCCATCATCAACGACACATACTCCGAGGTCAAGGAGGAGCTGGCTGGCCAGAAGGATCAGTTGCAGCTTTCTGACTTCCTGAAACAGGTGACTACGCAGGCTCTACATAGCATCTCTGCACTGGGGTGTGGTTCTAAGGTGCTGTGCCATGGTGGACTGTTCTTGATTGGTGCAGGCGCCTGTGCTCTTGAATGCCTTTGACTTGTACCTGGGGGCTTGAGATCTTCAGTTGGAGGTGGGAGCCAAAGGTGCTGAGAACCCTGTCAGCACGCCTGCTTGCTTCCTCTGCCTTTCAGAGCTACAACAAGACCCTACTAAGGCTGCGCCTGAGGAAAGAGCGGGTTTCTGATGTGCAGAAGGTCCTGAAGGGTGGGGAACCAGAGATCCAGTTTGAAGATTTCACCAACACCTTGAGGGAGTGAGCAAATGGAAATCCAGTCTTCTTTGAAATTGGTCTAAAAGTTTGTGATCCTCAAATTTGCTGATCAGCCTTGGTCTATGGACCTGCGGTCTTGACTTAGGGATTATGACCTTGTTTTACAGATCTCTGATCATAGTCTATACAAATTCTGGGCTTTGTTCAAAGACTCTTACAAACAATATAATTATCCTATTATTATATATCCTCCAACCCAAAATATTGGATAAATATATTATGAGAACCATCTGTGGACCAGGCATGAGTAGGGAGTGACATAATTAAAAATCTTTTGTCCTAGGAGCCCAAAGGCATGTATGCAAATAAGCCAAGACAAAGACTAAGTTCAAGAACAGAAGTGAGTTGAAGAGAGGGAGGCATGGACCAAGGAGAGTTATCAGCCCTTTGTAAGATTATAGGAAGGCTTCCAGGAAGAGGTGTTGACTGGAAAGGGGCTTAGAGAATGACTAGCTTACATGTGGACAAGAGAGGAAGGCCAGTGTAATAGTTGAGCATTGTTTTTGTTTGTTTGTTTGTTTATTTGTTTTTTGAGACAGGGTTTCTCTGTGTAGCCTTGGCTGTCCTGGCACTCACTCTGTAGACCAGGCTGGCCTCAAACTCAGAAAACCACCTGCCTCTGCCTCTCAAGTGCTGGGATTAAAGGTGTGCGCCACCATGCCCGGCATAGTTGAGCATTGTTAAGCTATCAAGTGAATGGTGAGGTTTAGGAGGGATTGAGGCCATGGTCGAGGTCCATGCTGGGAAAGGCCTTGAACATCACCACTGGATCCAAGGAATAGGATGCTTAGTTGGGCTTTAAAGCAGGCAATCTTGGATGTGTACTTTTATTAGTTTTGAGCCGGGTCTCACTTTAGTACCGAGGTTCACCTTGAACTTGATTTGATTCTTCCTCTACCCTCAGCTCCTCAAATACCTAAGAATCATAGACATCTTCCACCCTTCTCAGGTCTCATTAATTCAAAATATTGATTATTCTCTTTATGGAGGATGAATTTCAGGAGCAGGGGGTGAAAAGGGAACCTGGAGCTGTGGTGGTGGCATCTGGTTATTCAGGGGCAAAGAAATGGAATAATCTCTGTATAAGATCCTGAGGTCCTAACATAGCCAGTAAGAGTCAGAACGTGAAGGAGAAACGAAAGAACTTGTTGCAGGTAGAATCAGAAGACCCCGAAGAGCCTGGCTTTTTCTATATGGTCCTCTTCTTTTTTTAGAGAGCAATACTCAGAGATCAAGACAAGAGTCTGGTGAAGGGGCTGGGAGTGGTTTGAGTGGTTACAGTTGCTTCAACCCCTTGTTCTTCTTAGACTGGGGCATGAGGAGCACGAGATCACCGCTGCCTTCGCCAGGTTTGATCAGGATGGGGACCACAAACTGGATGAGGAGGAGCAGGAACAGATGCGACAGGGGCTGGAAGAGGAGAGGGTGAGCAGGACCATTTGGTGGGCAAGAAGTATATACACATCCCTTGCTTGTCCTCCCTCCCCACCACACCTAAGCCAAATCCAAGCTGAATGTCCTCCCACAAATGAGCGAGAAAGAACTCTCTAGAATAACGGTTCTCAAACTGCTACGTATTAAATATCCAGGAGAGCCTTTGGACACCCCCACTCTCTGTCCCCATGTCCTAGATCAATCACCTCAGAAGGCTCTGCGTGGTAGGGCTAATTATAACATTAGAACGTTCTAAAATTTCCTAGATGATTCCAGCATACAGCCAAGGTTCAGAACCATTGCTTTTGCAGGATTATAATCCTTGATGATCCTCCATGAGGAATTGTTTTCTTGGAATTTTGAAATTGATCCCACTGTGCCTGTTCCATCCTTATTAAGTGGAGGTCAGAAAATTCAAGGGCAGTGTCACTAGACATAGGGAGGACGAACAGAGACCAGAAGGCTAAGGCTGGGGTTGTAATTCACAGTAGAAGCTGGATCAAAAGAAGGTGACAGTCCAGACTCATCAACCTCCCTCTGACACCCGATTTCCTGAGCAGGTGACCCTCAGTGCTGAGATTGAGAACCTGGGCCGGTCTGTTGGACACAGCCCCCCAGGCGAATTGGGCGCAGAGGCTGCCAGAGGACAAAGCTGGGTTTCTGGAGAAGAATTCGACATGTATGTGGAGGCCAGGGCCCAGGGATGGATGGCTGTGACATCTTTTGAGACTCTCTCCACAATTCCCAATTCCCTTTGCTGGTCCAGTGGGTGTTTCTGGTCCCCTGCGACCCTCCCTCCTCCCTGTAAGCTTGAGCCTTGCCTTCCTCCCTCCCATCTAGACAAACACCATAGTATTGTCTCTAATACAATACTCCAGTGCACACCCAGACACCATTTCTGCTTCCTTGGTCTCTCTCAAATCCTACTCAGACTCACAAGGAGAGTTCTGCAGCTGCAGTGTGTTCTGGAAGGAGTTGTGTCCCAGATTGATGCTATAGACTCAAAGCTGAAGATGCTGGAGAGGAAAGGGGAGCTGACTCCCTCCCCAGGAATGGTGAGTGCCCTCCAGTTGGGTCCGCTGAGTTCTTTACAGCTGGAATCCATCTTATTTTCTAGACAGTTAGGAGTGAGGGGCATTCTAGAAAGACGAGGGAAGTAATACTCACAGTGGTTACTTCTCTGTGGAGGTGGGGTGGAGGACAGGTCCAGAAGTTGCTGTCAGCCTATAGATTACCTTGACCTTTTAGGAGGGTCTTCGAGTTGTTACAGTCAACTATGAAACTATGAAAGAATAGACTGCTTATAAACTACCGAAGTATATTTTTCAGTTTGGGAGACTGGGAGGCCCAAGATCAAGTGACCAGCAGATTTAGGATCTAGTGAAAGCCAGCTTCTTGCTTCATGGACTACTCAACTTACATGTTCTCATGTGGTGGGAGGAAAGAGGGACACTAATTCCCCTTATAAGGACTCCACACTCCCGATCTCACCCCCCCCCAAGGCCTCACTTCCTAGTACTGTCACATTGGGGATTTGGATGTCAGCAAAAAACTTTGGGGAGACCCAAACATCAGTCTATAGCAATCTAAGTTCTTTGTTAATAAGTTGCAGAGAAAAATAAACTCTCCTTCAAATGAGCTATTCCTTTTTCTTCCAACAGGGGGAACCAGCTGTTTGGGAGAACCCGTATAATCCATCCTAGGTGTCACTCCAGCTCCCTGGGAGTTCAGGGTGGACAGGAGGATGGAAAAGGGGTCCTAAAGCAACAGACAGCAAGTTCTTCTCTCTATGCCTCCCCCACAAGCCTCATCTCCACCTCTATCCTCACCCTTTCTAGGGCAGCATGTCTCATGATGGCTGCTATGACGTTCCCCCTGTATCTGGCCTTTTGAGCCGATGTTTTTGTGTGTAGCTGGGCAGCATGCTTAGACTTGTCCCTTGGTGTTTCTGTATGGAGTTGCACAGCTCTGTGAAGTAGCATTTCCTACCAGGCCCCTCTCTTCCTGGGCACTTACTTCTGCCATAGTTGATTGACATCAACAAGAAACAAGAAAAAGGAGCAGATGGGAATGACTCTCCGGAAGACCTCAGACAACCACGATTAGTTAACAGGTAGAAGTCTAAAGAGTGGGCGATGGATGTCTTCCTACGTTCCAGTAACTCTTACCCTTCGTGTACATCACGATATCTGCCACTGGCAGGCATGGTTGTGTGTAGGAGGCCTTCCCTTTCTCATGGAGTTTCCATGTAAAAGAGAAAAGGAAGCTGTAGTGGAAAGAAGATTTCTGTGTGGTGAGATTCCAACAGAGGAGTTAAGAGTGACCCCCCTCCAAAGGTGAAGTCAGTGAATTCTGGAGGAGCCTGCCTTCTGATTCTTATGTCCCAGTGACTAGCTGGATCTGAGGGGACTTCAAACCTGGAATCAAACAAAACCTGAAGGAATCAAGCCAGAAAGGAAGGATATCAGGACTCATTGATCTTTTGGACTAATATGTGGTGGTCTCTGGCTCTCTTCGTCATAGGATAATGTGAGGTTCCAAGGTGAATAGCAATAAAATTCTTTAGAAAACCAGGTCTTTGCATTTCCTTCTGGGGCTATTGAAAGAAGAGAGAAGGATAAGAATGTAAAACATTCTTGTACACTCTCTGGAATGTACTGGGGGCCATGTCAATCTCAGGGAGGCTGCTTCTCCCAGCAATCTTGAAATAAGAAGCCTTGGCTCATAGGAATGTTTGAAACGGTGGGTACTTTGATTATCCTATAGAAAGGAGTGGAGAGAAGGAGAATCAGTCTAGAGGAGATTGGAGGATAACCAAGACTAAGTTAAACTTAGTCAAAAACTCTACACTTAAGATTTTGGATGCTCAGGAGCCTGCATCCTGAAAACCCTTACACACCTCTTTCCCCCTCTCCAGTGACTCTCATTACCTCACACTGTGCCTTCTATTGCTCCTCAGTACATTTTTCTCATTCATCCCTGTCACCCCCACCTGTTCTCACCACCCCCCTCCCCGAAGCATTCCGTAAACCCGCGAGACGCGTGCAACAACTAAATACAATCAAGATAACCTATGTGTCAGCGACGTCGGAAGCTTCCTTCAAGAGAGGTCCTTTTAACTAAACATTAGGGGCTAGCTTGCACTTCAAGAGATTTGAGTCAGAGAGTTGATACTAGTCCAAGGTCTACGGGAAAGGTAAGGGAGATTCCATCAAGAATCAAGGCCGAAATCTTGTGGGAGACACCTTGCAAAAGCGTGGAATCCCTGAACAATTCTTTGATGAACAAAACATGTCAGGGTGCTGGTGTTTGGGGAGAAGGCCACCTCTCTCCAATAACTTCAGCTGACATGTTATGGGTCCACAACCCAAGACAGGCCGTGGCTGGCACAAGGGACCGGTCTAGAGTGTGGCTGCAGGGACGAACGCATTGCCAACACCAGGTACTGAGATCTCAGCAACGGGCTAATTCGCAATAGCCTTAGCTTCAGTTTCAGCTTCATGCTTGGACTTTGATAAAAGGTCCTTATTTGAGGTGTGACTGGGGCAAGCCGATCAAAGCAAGGAAGCTGTGAGCAAGCGG
Source organism: Mus caroli (assembly GCF_978045245.1). NCBI lineage: Eukaryota > Metazoa > Chordata > Mammalia > Rodentia > Muridae > Mus > Mus caroli. The sequence goes on from NW_028227275.1 coordinate 17,154,558, forward strand.
CGGGGCGGGACACCCGCGGGGCGCACGCGCAGACGCCCTTAGAACCGGAAGCAGCCTTGGGTCGGGCATGGCGGCGGCTGCGGAGGGCGTCCCGGCGACGCGACGGGAGGAGCAGCCGCCTCGAGGTACTACCCTGCGTGGATGGAGATGCGGCGGCTGGTGGTGGGGAGGCTAGGTCCGGATGCAGGAGCCGGTGGACCTGTCTACCGCAGTCAGGGCACTGAGACGAAAGCCTAGCTCCTGAGCATGGGAACGGAGTTGGCGTTTGAGGTGGGCGGGTGCGAGGGGAAGGGACGGGATGGTGGCAGGAGGAGAACGAAGGCGGCGGGAGCACAAGTCGGGAGGGACATAGGAACCGTCCGCTTCGGCTGGATTAGGTCTGGGGATAGGACGTTTACGCCTCACCTCCCACCCCCGCCTTGCCAGATGATCCTGCGGTGGAGACAGCCGAGGAAGCAAAGGAGCCTGCCGAAGCTGACATCAATGAGCTCTGCCGGGACATGTTCTCCAAAATGGCCACATATTTGACTGGGGAACTGACAGGTGAGACGCAGTCCCTTCTGGCTGATCCCGGCTGTGTAATTGCATTTGGCGTCACGGAAATCTGAGAGGTGCTTTAGCAGCCTCTGGTCCGTCCATGGTTGAATGGGAAGAAAGGAGCCCCTCTCCCCTGTCTTTCCCCAGGGAAGCACAGCAGCCACTTTTGAAACACAAATCTGCAGGCCTCTTGTCATAAAGGCCAACAACAAGGATTCCACACTGTTAGTCAAGAAGTGCCCTGCCGGGGGAGAAGTGTATTTTAAGCACAGTTGTGAAGGAAATGGAAAAGGGGGAAACAGTCCAGTTAGTAAAAGAGCTGGAGTAAGCAAGCATTTGATGAGACCTGAAGGTTAGCTGACCCACCCGTGGGACACGGTTAGATTTTAGTTCAGTGTCCCTGCGTCTGTGTGTGTGTGTCTGTGTCTGTGGCAGAGTCAGAAAGCAGAGGCTGGACCTTATGGGGTGACATAAGAACTTATACTGTTTCACTGCTCTGTGAAAAAATTACGTGTGTGTGTGTGTGTGTGTGTGTGTGTGTGTCTTAGAACGGCTTGTGAGAGTTGGTCCTCTTCTTAGACCACGTAGGTCACGAGGACCACACTCTGATCTTCAGGCTTGGTAGCAAGGGCCCTCTCACAGGCCCCACCCGAAGAAATTTTTCTGTGAGCCCAATTTGTGAACCAGGATCTATGAGGAAAGGCTTAGCAGAGAAGTTGGGGGGTTGTAAGTCTCCGATTTTCTTTGCCTGATCGTTCACTTATTTTTGAGCAAGAGAGACCAAGTAACAAAATCTAGATTTGTGGGTTCTCCCCGCAAATTCTGAAGTTTGGCTATCGTAACTTACTTAGTAGGGCTCTACTTGACCAGGGTTTTGCAGCCTTTTAAGACTACATGATCTGGTTTGCTTTCACCACTGGCTGGTCCTTTAGTGTGACCTTGTGGCCTTTGCCGGTTAGCACTGTTCTTGTTCTCTTGTTTTTTTGTTTTGTTTTGTTTTGTTTTGTTTTTTTCCATTTGCTGTAGTTTAGAGATGGAGTTTTCTGACCCAGTGCCTCAGAACTAGTAGGGAGTGCTGGGCTGAGAGGGCGCACCCTCCTCTGAAGAAGGAATGATGGTCTCCATGTGTGTTTATTATATAAACACTTGTTTCACTCCGCCCATACACATTCCTCTGCTGGCTTCCAAGTGTGTGGCCCTTGTTTTAGAGAGATTATGATTTGATAGCCTCGAGAACAACTGTGGAGGAGAGAAGACCAGAAACAGAGGAGCAGTTGTCCAGAAAGTAGTGGGAATCTGAGGCCGAGTGAAGATAAGAAGAATGGAGAGTTTGGGCGTGAGCTCAATGCCGATGTAGACTTTATCCGGTACTGAGCAGGCTAAGGCAGTTGTTCGTGTGGGTAGGACCAACAACCAAAATGGGGAAGCTGACAAGAGGAACCGCGTTTCTGTGGGAAACGCAGTTCTGGCTGAGCTGTTTGCAGCTGTCACTGGAACGGTGGCAGTGCAGAACTGAGAGTGATCTTTGCAGAGGAGCCACCTGCGAGGTGGCAGGGGTGGAGACAACACAGAAAGATTGCTAAGGAAGAGCTGATCGGTGGACCTCTTCTGGCCCTAGATTGACTTCTCAGGAAATGGAGCAGTTTGTGTGGGATTGCTGGGGACTGAACCCTGGACTTTGCATAGGCAAAGCGATGGCTTTATCCAGTGAGCTACATTTGCAGCCTTAAGTAGATTTTTTCTTTCTTTCTTTTTTTTTTTAAGATAATTACTTAAAATTGTAAAGTTTCTAAGTGATTATCAAACAGTTAAACCAGTATTCTCTCTCCATGGCTGCCATGCTTACTTGTACACATGCTTTTTGCAGAGGAAAAACTGTAATTTACTCACTGGGCATGCGTGCATTATGCAGCTCATGCATAGAGGCTGGAGGACAGCTGTGGGAGTCAGTTCTTTCACCCTGTGGGTGCTGGGGCTTGATTGTGCACAAGCAAGATGAGACCTGAATTCTGGGCAGGTAGAGGGAGGAGGCTTCCTGGAATGTGTTGGCCCATCTAGATAAATTGGTAAGGTCCACTTTCAATGAGAAATCTTGTCCGAAAAAATTAAAGTAGATAGCAGTTGAGAAAGACCCATTGACCTCTAGCCTGCACACATCTACATGTCACACACACACACACACTCACACACACACAGAGTTGATATATATACATGCATACATATCTACATAGAAGGTTTATATCTCTAGTTGATGCTGATATATTATGATGAGATCCTCCAAATTACACACACACACACACACACACACACACTCACACACACACACAGACACACACACAGAAACACACACTCATACTCACACACTCACACACAGACACACACACACACAGACACACAGATACACACACACACATATTATAATTTAATTTTTTTTTGAGACAGGGTTTCTCTGTGTAGCCCTGGCTGTCAAGGAACTCACGCTGTAGACCAGGCCGGCCTCGAACTCACCAAGATCCACTTGCTTCTGCCTCTCAAGTGTTGGGAATTAAGTTGTGTGCCATCATTACTTGGCTTATTTTTTTTTTTATACTTCAGAGATCCCAAGATGATTTCACCTCTCTTTTCTGAGACCTGAGTTTACCTTTTCTAACTATGACACTAACTCTTCTAGACCTCGCTTAGCTGAGTTTGCTGACTGCTGCCTCGGTTTCTACTCAGACCTCCAGGGTAGAGGCTAAAAGTATAAATGTCATTGATGGAAAGCAGCCCGCTCTTTTGACATTCCCTGGGATTCTCCCTTGAGCCTCTGCACTTCCTTCCTAAACCCCTTTGACCTGAAGTTCTGTATTCTAGTAACTGCAGACAAATCAAAGGCCTCCTGTCTTCTGTTTATCTTAAAGCCACCAGTGAAGACTACAAACTCCTGGAAAATATGAATAAGCTAACAAGCTTGAAGTACCTTGAAATGAAAGATATTGCTATCAACATCAGCAGAAACCTGAAGGACTTAAACCAGAAATGTGAGTACTCGGGTGCATCCCTCGAACAGGCACTGTTTGTATTTCATGCTCCTTAGTGCTCAGAGCCCAAGGGCAGGGCACAAGGATCGCTGCCTCCAGCTAGCTCATGTTGCAGAAAGCATGATCGAGCAAGGGGAATTTCTTCCATCCCGAAGGTGGGCCATTTCTGCTGCACCTTGCTTTTAGATAGTATATTCCCAGAAGGAGAGTGGACAGACGAGAGTCTAGTGAATTTGATTTAACAGTGAAATCCACAAAGAACTATTTTATAAGCCCAAAATCTATGCATTGAAAATTTAAGACCGGATGTCGCAGCGGAGGCCTTTAATCTCAGCCCTTGGGAGACAGAGGCAGGTGGGTCTCTGTGAGTTTGAGGCTGGCCTGGTCTACAGAATGAGTTCCAGAACAGCCAGGGCTACACAGAGAAACCTGGTCTTGAGAAACCAAAAAAAAAAAAAAAAAAAAAAAAAAAAGAAGGAAAGAAAATACTAATTTAATTTAGAGTGCTCTGAAAAATGCCCTTGATACAAGGACTCCTTGATGTGGGCATGGCCAAGATGCAGACTCAGTAGCAGCAGGATTGCTGAAGGAGTAAGAACTCTACTGGGAAGGAAAACTGGAAGTGGAATGTTTTGGCTGGGTCACTTATGGACCCAGTAAGTGTCTGTGTCTTCCCAGGGCGAGCGCCTGCCATCTGCCCAGGTCTTTGTTAGGCTTAGCAGAAGAAACTCCAGCTTCCTAACTTCCTCTCCGTTCTCTATTCTTGCTGACCATATTTGGACATGCGGTTTGTTTCTCAAGATGCTGAACTACAGCCATATCTGGACCAGATCAACGTGATTGAGGAGCAGGTGGCAGCTCTCGAGCAGGCAGCCTACAAGCTCGATGCTTATTCAAAAAAACTGGGTAATCATTTTTACTTCTGTCTCGATCATTTACGCTTTGTTTTATAAATATTCCGCTGCTCTGTTTGTGAACCGCATGAGTGTGCGATGCTTGCAGAAGTCAGCAGGGGGCATCGGACCCCCTGGAATTGGAGTTACAAGTGGTCCTGAGCTGTCATGTCAGCGGTGGGAATTGAACCTGGGTCCTCTGGAAGAATGGCAAGTGCTCCTAACCGTTACTGAGCAACCTCTCCAGCCCCTTCGATTTGATAAAGAGTATTTAGCATGGTGATACAACATCTGTAAGCCCAGTACTCCCGAAGCTGATGCAGGAGGATTGTAAATTTGTATTCAGGTCAGGCTATACAATGAGCATATCTCAAAAAACCAAAAACAAATAAATCAAACTTGAGGAATTTAAATATGTAGTTAAGTAGCATTTTCTGTGGTTACTGCTTTAAAAGTTCTGTTCAGAAGGATTTGCATGTATTGTATACTTTGTTCACTACAAGGTGATTTTTTTTTTTGTCTTTGGTTTTGGTTTTGTGAGACATGGTTTCTCTGTGTATCCCTGACTATCCTGGAACTGACTATGTAGACCAGGCTGGTCACAAATTCCCAGAGATCCACCTGGCTCTGTCTCCCCGAGCACTGGGAACACAAAGGCATTCATCGATATGCGAGGCAGCTTTTAACAGTTTTTGTTAAAAATTCCCACTTTTGTGAGCCAGCTGCCTGTTCCAGGGCCGAGCTCTCTGCTGAGGTTCGCTATGCTGAATGGCGAAGCATCACTTTTCTCTAAAGAGCTCTCAGTATTGCTTGCCTGCTTTGGCTGTTAGCTACCTGGTAAAGCTTAATGAACGTACTCTTTCCTAGATAGCTTTTATGGGTTCTTTTATTTTTTGCTATTGCTTCTGGTTAACTGCTTCGAGAGAGTGGTTTGTAAGTCACCATTTAGCAGAGGAGTGATCAACAGTCAGTTTCACTATTTACCGTTACATTTAGTAAATCTTTGCTGTGAACCTCACCATATAGAAGGCAGAACACCAAGGGGTTTTGAGATTTTAAAAGCCAAAAAAGGCTTGGGTGTGGTGGCATATGCCTGTAATGCCTTGGGAGGTGAGGCAGGAAGATCGGGAGTTCAAGACTAGCTACCCAGGCTGTTAGAAAATTTGTTACAAGAAAAAAAAAATCACAGCACTAGGCTTATTTGATGACGTTTTAAATCTATTCAGGCCTTTGTATCTTTCCAAATTGCTTTTCTGAAGTGAAAGATAACAGTGAGAACATAAGGGGCTGGAGAGATGGCTCAGCAGTTAAAAGCACTGACTGTTCTTCCAGAGGTCCTGAGTTCCCAGCAACCACATGGTGCTCGTAACCATTTTTAATGGGATTTGATGCCCTCTTCTGGTGTGTCTGAAGAGAGCGACAGTGTTCTCACATTCAATAAATTAAATAAATAAATAAATAAATAAATAAATAAATAAGAATATAAAATGACTAGGAATGAAGCCCAATTGTATTCATGATGTCCTAGGATTAAGAACACCAAGTCCTCATCCCCGGGACACTAACAATGCCCAGTCCTGGGTACCTATACTAACAATGCCCAGTTCTGGGTACCTATCCAGTGCTGGACAAACAGGGATGGTCATACATGTCTGTAGTTCCAGCACTGAGGATGTGGAGGAAGGACAGTTAGAAGGCCAAGGTCGTCCATGGCTGCATCGTGAGTTCGAAGCCAGCCTGGGGTTTGTGAGAGCTGTGTAGGCTGCATGGATGCCGGGTAGGGGTAAGAAGTAGAGAGGTGTTCTGGGCTGGCTCCAGAGGCTACCTGGGATTGTTCCTGGAAGGTTAGTTTCTAAAATGTAGTAAGGCTGCCAGTAGGGCCAGTGCCAGTGGGTCCTGCTTCATTCTGTCTGAGCTATCTGAGCGTGTGTTATTGATACAGTTAGCATTTAGTGTGTGTGGTCTGGGCTCACAGTCAGTGTTTGTGTTTGACTCCTTGAAGTTGTGCGGACCCGAGATCTCCTTATTTGTGCAAATGACGAGACTGAAGCTGCTGCCTTGAGAATATAATGGGTATATTTGAACTTGCTTGAAAAATCTAACTAAACGGTATCTTTGTGAATGCTGGGGTTAAAAGATACAATTCCTGTTCTTCCCCAAATAGAAGCCAAGTACAAGAAGTTGGAGAAGCGATGAGAATCCTGTTCATGTGGCTCAAGTGTTTGTTAATATGGAAGATGTTTTATAACCACTAAGTCCTGAGGCTGACACATCATCAGAGCTCCTCAGAAGAAAATGGCTGGTTAAGCCCAAGGCCACGCAATACTGGATGAACTGGAGGGCCGTGGCTGCTCCGGAGTCTCCTCTGAGGCGGTACCTCTCAGACACTCACACCTGGGACTCCTCACCGTTTACTTGAATGCTTCATCATCCATCCAAGATGGAGACTGTAGAGTTCAGGGCATACCTGGGTTTGCCAGTAGAGTCCAGTGAGGGGACCTGTTTTCCCTGGTATTGGGCATTTAGCACGTTATCGTCTAAAATGGCTGCTTTGTTTTGTTTGTTTTGTTTTCTACTGATGATACAGTGAATTGTTGACAAGATTCAAATTAAAAAGGAAAACAAATGTGTTGTTTTTTTTTTTTTTTGCAACTTATTACTATCTGTGTGGTGATAATTTGCCTTTCCATAACTGCCAATAACAGAAAGTCATGAAACAATTCTAAGCCAGCGCTTAAAGGCTGAGCAGAAGTGAAAGAAGTATTTCAATAACTTCGTAACCCGAGCCTTCCTCTAATCAGGGACTGAACCTCGGCCTTGAATGTGCTGGACAAGCACTCCACCAGGGAACTCTTTCCCCAGCCCTTTCACTTTTTATTCTGAACCTAGGGCTTCAAGGCAGTGGCCCTCTACCTGTCGATCAATATCCTCCTGCATAACAGATTATGATTCATAACAGCAGCAAAATTACAGTTATAAAGTAGCAATGTAATAACTGCATGGTTGGGGGTTACTACCTGAGGAGCTAACTGTGTTAAAGGTCTGAATGTCAGGAAGGCTAAGGAGCACTGCTTTAAGGAGTTCAGTAGGCTTCAAATTGGCAACCTTCCTGCTTCAGCCTCCTTAAAAGCTGAGCTCATTGACCTGCAGGCTCAGTTTCTTGTTTCTTTCTACTTGAGGCAGATGTGTGGGGGTGAGATGACACGTTTACATCTGTTCTGTTCTGGAAATGTGGCAAACACAATGTGTATGTGCGCCTGTGTGTTAGGTGGGAAGGCAGGGAGCAACAGTCATACATAAAGCATTTTGTGACATATTTCCTATTTGTATGTATGGGGTGAGAGGAATTTCGGAGAACTAAAGACCGGATTAATATAAAGTTGGTTGGATTGGGAAGCATCCTAACCTTATCTACAGCAGCATGCTGTCACCTAGCAAGGTGCCTAATGTTCTGCATGCCATTCCCAAGTATGGTAGTTTGAATAAGAATGGCCCATATAGCCTCATCGATTTGAGCCCTCAGAGAGAGTAGCACTATTTGAAAGGATTAGAAGGGTTAGAGGGTGTGGCCATGGAGAAAGTGTGTCACTTGGAGGTGGGTTTTAAGCTTTCAAAAGTCCATGCCAAGTCCAGTGATTCCCAATGGATCAGGAAGTAGTTCTCATCTAAACCAGCACCATGTCTGCCTACAGACTGCCATGCTTCCTGCCATGATGATAATGGACTGAACCTCTGAAAGTAGGCCCAAGTTCAAGGCCTTCTTTATGAGAGTTGCCTCAGTGATGGTGTCTCTTCCCAGCATTAGAACAGTGACACCAAGAGAGGTTGCTTCTCCTTCTGCCTCTCCTGGCTGTTACAGACTGTAATCATTCATCCTTACTTCTTCGGTCTGTAACGGGCCTTTTATTTAAATATGATATATGTGCATGCTTTGTCTGCATGTATATGTGTGCCTTTGTGTGTGCCTGGTGTCTATGGAGGTCAGAAGAGGGTGTGGCATCCCTGGAACTAGAATTACTGAACCACCATGTGGGTCCTAGGAATGAAACCCTGATCCTTTGGAAGAGCAGAAGTGCTCTTAGCCATGGAGGAGACATCTCTCCAGCCCCCAAGACTAGAATTCTTAAATGTATACAAGGCCCCTACTTAAAGATATATATATCTTAGGCTGGTGAGATGGTTCAGCGGTTAGAGCACTGACTGCTCTTCCAGAGGTCCTGAGTTGAATTCCCAGCAATCATATGGTAGCTCACAACCATCTGTAATGGGATCTGACACCCTTTTCTGGAGTGTCTGAAGACAGCAACAGTGTACACACATGAAATAAATAAATCTTAAAAAAAGAAGAGGCTGGTATATATATATATATATATGTGTGTGTGTGTGTGTGTGTATGTGTATATGTGTGTGTGTGTATATATATATATACACATGTATATGTGTGTGTGTGTATATGTATATATATATATATATATATATATATATATATATATATATAATCTTGTTATTCCTACACTTACAGTGTAGTAAGCCATCTCTATGGATAAATTTTTATTTTTAGAATTGATTTGAACCTACAGGAAAGTTGCAACAATAATACAGGCAAATTTCACAGACAAATTTTCATATTTTACTGTTGTTTTCTCATCTCTGAAATCATATAGCTGTTCATATTAGCAAATCTGTCTTCAAGATTCAGTCTTGTAAGCCACTCCTGGAGTGCTGTATCATCCAAAAAGTAAGAAAAAGGTTTAAGTTACCAACAAAGCAGGGGTATTAATATGTATGAGGTAAAGGATTTAATAACCCCCTCAAAAGCATTGCAGAAATTGTGAGAAAATCGGAGATTTGAGATTTTTTCTTAACAACTTGATTTCTGGTAACTTGGGTGCCTTTCCTTCGTCAGGACAGTCCTTTCCAGGTCCTTAGCAGGCTGTTGCTGGTTGGCCTGGCCCCTTCAGAAAAATCGACTTACCGAAAGCAAAGCAAAAAGAGACTAGAGATAGGACCGGATGAAAATGTGAAATTTGTTTAATCCCTGAATGAAAATAGTCCCCATGTATACAATCAATTACAGAAAACTAAACATTGTGTACATTAGGTCTTGTTTCTGAATTAACTTAATTCTTTTTCAGTGTGCTAATATTAAGGTAACTTAAGGGAGGGTATTTTTATGTGTTTATGAGGCGCACACTGAGGTCTGCACTTCGCTTTCGGATAACTCAGTGAGAAGGACAGGGCTTGGGTACCTGGGGAGAAGTGAGCAAGAGAGTAAATGTAGCGACATGCCGATACACTGAATAGAAGCTATTCTTTCAATGTGTTAAAAAAAAATTTAGGGGTTAGGGAGATGTCTCAGTCACCCATATCACAAATCATGAAGACTCGAGTTCGCATCCCTAGTACCCATGTAAGTCTAGACAGGTAAGTTTCAGGGCCCACGGGGAATCCCAGCGTTCAGGAAGCAAAATTAGGGGATCTTTTGGGCAATATGGCTTCCTAGACTAGTCTACTCCAATGAACTCTGGGTTCAAATGATACCCTATCTCACTCAATAAGGTTGGGAGCAATTCCTTCCACAGGAACCTGCATGCACACAAGCATGTCCCCCTCCCCCCAAACACAAACAAAAAAACCCAGCCAGTGTTGGAAAGATGACTCGGGTCTTAAGAGCGCTTGCTGTCATGGGATCCATTGTTTGGATCCCGGAATCCTTATCAGAGTCCTTACAAACTCTGTAACTCTAGCTTCGAAGGATCAGCATCTTTTTAAAGATTTATTTATTTATTATATGTATATGTAGGTACACTGTAACTGTCTTTAGACACACCAGAAGAGGGAGTGAGATCTCATTATGAATGGTTGTAAGCCACCATGTGGTTGCTGGGAATTGAACTCAGGACCTTCAGAAGAGCAGTCAGTGCTCTTAACCTCTGAGCCATCTCTCCAGCCCCTCAGCATCCTCTTTTGAGTCCAACATGCGCGCGCATGCACACACACACACACACACACACACACACACGACTACAAACACGCAGGCGCACAGTTCAGTAATTCCAAATGTTCTAAAACAAACAAAATAAGACATTTTTTTTCTATTTTAATTCCTTCATCCTTTTCACTTTTTCCAGAGTTACTTTCCTTTAAAAAAAAAAAAAAAAAAAACGCGGAGAGATTTTTACCCCTCTACACGCCCCATAGCTAGGTGATTTCTATTGGCTGAGTGGTGTGACGTCATCTTTCTGCGCTCCGGCTTTCCAACCTTGAGCGCGCGTTCGTGTTTCTAGCCTTTGGTGGCCGTCCCATCCTTGGTTGTCATTACCGATGGCTCAGAAGCCGCTGCGTCTGTGAGTGACCTTGCATCGGTAGACTCAGGCACATAGGAGAAAGGGAGAGAGGCAGGAGGAGGAGCGGGGGTCTTTCTCCACACCGGAAGGGGAAGACGGAGGGGAGGTCGCAGGGCTGCTGGGAGCTGGAGTGGAGGCTTCCTGTTCTCGCGTCCCAGTTCATTTCGCCCTGGTGTCTTCAGAGTGTCTTTGGCAGAACTAAAAACTTGCTGAGCCGGACTTCCTTTTCCTTAGGCCTATTCTGCCTGCGACACACCATCTCCTTGTCGTTTCTCCCGGAGTCGCACGTATTGATTAGCCAAATACTTGCAGACACGGGGTGCACGCATGGGTTTTGTCAGACAAGATGAGCATTGTCCTGTCCTCGCGTACTTTTGTTTGCGTGGTCGGTTAGCGAAGACATGACTTCATTTAGAAAGACTAGTGTATTGAGCAGCGGACAAGCGTCGCACAAACCAGTTCCCGCCTTGATAGCTGATAGTCTAGACTAGAATAACAAGTGTTAACGAATGCGGGAAATGTAGAGAAAGGGTTGATGGTTCTGGAGGGTGTATAATAACGATATTTGGCTTAATATAAGGACTTAAGGCTTTCCTGAGAAAGTGAGGATTTAACTCTGGCAAATATTATTGTATTTAACTCAGAGAAGACATTGAAACGTTTAAAAACTCCTTAGTGTGATCTAGTTTTCCTTATGGAAAGTGATCCTGCTTAAAAGTTGGGAAACAAATAAGAGCCAAAGTAGAAGGCAACAAGCATTAGGTAAAGTAATGGCAGAGCGAAAGTTCAGGAATGGATAGTCTGTTAAGCAGGTGGACTCACAGGGCTTGGTGATGTTTTGATTGTGAGAAACCTCCACTGTAAGGTCATAGATTTCTGTCTTCAGTCATTGGGATCAGAAAATGCTGAAAAGGGGTCCAGATCAGATACTGAATATGGATTGTAACTGTCAGGGATTGATAATCAACAGGGAACAGAAAGATGTTAGAGGCTCTCAGAGGATAAATTAGACTGCATGATAGTTAGGACAAAATTTGTTCTGAAATGGTATATGGATTTCTGAGATTTTGAGAAAGTGGCTTTCTCAGCCCACCAGGAAGCTACAGAGACTCGGCCTTGATGGATAGGAAAAGCTTTGAGGTTGAGCACAGTGGGGCTCTTAGGAAAGAGAACTTCCCTCGAGCCTAGCAGAGGCAGAGTGATCTGTCTGCAGTTTGGGAGAGTTCAGTTAGGAAAACTTAGAGAAAGTACTGGGAAGACAGGCCAGGACCGGAGGAAAACTCTTTCTACAGGAAACGAGGCACTGTGTGATGTTTTTAGGAAGGAACATTAAACGGAAGCAGAGAAAGCACTATGGGGTCCATAAAGTCTACCCTGCCTCCCAAACCACGACAAAACAATAGAATCTATAGTATCTTGAGTTAAAAGATGTTAAAAAAGTAAGTAAGGGCTGGTGAAATGGCCCAGTGAGTAGTGGCACTTCCTGCCATGCCTGGTGTCCTGAGTACAGTCCCTGATGACACACGTGGTGGAGAGAGGGAACTCTCTTTGGTGGTTCTCTGACCTTCACACGAACACTGACACATGCATGCCCTCCCAATACAATACCTCCCCTAAAGTGAAAACAAACAAACGATGTAAGTCAGAATTGTACAAGTCAGAACTTAGATGTTAGAGCAAGTCACTTCACCGATTGGGACAGTCCCCCTCGTCAACCTTCATGCTTGTCATTTTCTCCTCCCTGCCCTGTAACATGTTATGCTTGCCTCACATCATAGCCTTTTCCATATATGCTTGTGATTGGAGCCTCCCATCCCTTATTGTAAACTCTCTGAGGCTTTACATGAGTCTAAGTGCTTCTGTAATTCTAACGTGTTCTTAGGATAGTATGTGGCCCATTGAGCTTTGCATAGTGTAGTTGTCCAGTTGGTGTTTGCTGAACGATGACTGAAGCCGTGTAGCAAGGCACAGGCCGTGGAGGTGAGGAGAACAGAATGGGTGTGAAACATGGTTGGAGACTCACTTGGACTTAGATTAAATAAGGAATTAGCTGACTCTTAGTGACCAAGTTGGTGATAAACCCATCCATAAAATTTAAGAATCGGAAGAGGCTGGCTCAATTTTGAAGACACGAAAAGCTAGTTTTTAGATATGGTGAGTTAGAGGTATTGGTATTCAGAAAAGTCTGCCTGGTAGCTCAGAGTAGTTGATATTGACCATAGGTCAGAAGATGCCTGCTGGGACTGGATCATATCGCTAATCTAAAAAACAAGTACATTTATACCGAGCCTAGCAGATCCATTTGTGTTTCCTGAATTGCTATCATGTTTATCTCTTGTTTGCAGCTTGGCTTGTGGAGATGTTGAAGGAAAGTTTGATGTTTTATTCAATAGAGTTCGGACAATTCAGAAGAAAAGTGGAAACTTTGATGTAAGACGATCATTTTTACTGAAATTTTACACTGTAGTCAAACATTAAAGTACTGATTCTTTGTTAATTTTATGAGTGACTTTCCCATTTTTTGTTAGGTTGTGGTTTTTGTCCTTAATTACACTAAGTAGCTGTGGATTGGTGGGAGGAGGGAGGCGGTCTGTGCTGTTCACTTCTTTACACTGTTGGGATTGAAGTCTTGTTACTTTCTTACTGAACCAAAAACAAGCAGAGAAACACATTGAGCAGAGCTGCCAGTCTGACACCTGGATTGATAAGCCCAGATCTGCTTCATGAGTGTGCGCTGTGGATCAAATCAGATAACAGATGTGCAAGTCTTTACCAAAGAAAGAATGAGAAATGAATGTTGTGTGTGCTTGCCACGTAGACTATGAGTCCCTAGGACACAGGAGAGGATTGGAGGGTTAGGGAGGATTTGTTCGTTGGGTTGAGGGATAAGTAAAAACAGCAGCAAATGTGGTGGTCTTATGCCCCGTATTTCTGAAGTCTAATACTGTAGTTTTGTATTTCACGGACAGATTCCTTATGCACCTGTTTCAACACTGCTTTGTATTCCAAAGAAGGAGGATAGAGAGGCCTTGGGAACCTTTGGAAAGCACATAAATTCTGTCTTCTGGAAGCTCGTTTCCTTCACTTTCCCCCCACCCTCAATTTGGAGTGATTGACAGACAGTGCATCGAAGTTGAATAATTCATAGAATTATCGTTAATTAAATTAATGAAGAAATACTTGGTTTGAGACTATTCAATAGAGTAATTAGCTGAATATTACAGTCAATGTAATGTTTAATTTTTTTGTTGTTGTTGTTTTAATCTCATATATCTTTAAAAAACTCATTTTAGCTGCTGTTGTGTGTAGGAAACTTTTTTGGCTCTGCCCAGGATGCTGAGTGGGAGGAGTATAAGACTGGCAACAAGAAAGGTAGAGAAATTGCTGTTGTTTAATGCATGACTTCTAACAAAATCTCAGGGGCTGTGGTTGCTGTTGGGCCATTTCTCACATATTAGTTGCAGAAGAATTTCTCTCTTGGCTGGCATAGCTGCTTTTGGGGAGTTTCTCTCTTGGTCTTGGTAGCACATGCTCATTATGCTAATACTTGAAAGGCTAAGATAGGAGTATCCTAGATCTGTGACCGGCCAGCCTGGGATACGTGGTTAAAATAAAATAATGAAGGGAGTTATGTCCCTCTTAAACTCTGCATTGAGCAGAAAAGAATGCATATATATATATATATATATATATACACATACATACATACACACATACATATACATACATACATATATATGTGTATATATATGTATGTATGTATGTATGTATGTATATGTATATACATGTATGTATGTATATTGAGCATTTGAGATGGCAATCCTTTGGTCTGGTGACATCACTTAGCCATGAAGCTGTGGGGTTGGATAGGAATCCTTGGTAATGAGTGTGTCCCACGTTTAGGCTGTGGAAGGAAGGCACAGGCTCTTGACTTTTGCCATGACTATTTTCCCTATGAGGAAAGGTCTCTCAGTGTTCAGAGCAGATCCAGTAACCATATGGTGGCATGTCTGTCTCCCATTAGCTCCTATTCAGACATATGTGCTTGGTGCCAATAACCAGGAGACAGCAAACTATTTCCAGGATGCTGATGGCTGTGAATTGGCCGAAAACATCACTTACCTGGGTAAGTCAAAAAAAATTTTGTAATGAATTTAGTAAAAAAAAAAAAAAAAAAAAAAATTAGAGATTAATCTCTCAGGAAAAGTTTTGACTGGCTTCTTCTGCCATTACTGCTTGAGAGAGAGAATAAGCATTTCATTTTGTTTTTCCCTCTGGGGAATATTTTCCCTCACAGTCTGTGTGTAGAGCCCTTTGGATGGTGATATTTATTCCTCACTGTTTCTCTGTTTCTCCTCAATCTCCCTGTGTTCCCGAGCCCTGGACCAACCACCTTTTCAGCCAACCAGAGTGACCAGTCCCTTAAGCACTTAGGGTATACGTTACATTCAAATAGAAGAAACTCCTCCTTACACTGACCTTGCTGGATGCTTATGCCTTACTTGATCATGTGGCCTCTAACTGACTTTACTCTAGGCTCAGTCTAGGCTCTGGTGGCTCAGGTCTCTAGTGTTCACCCCTGGTGTTTTTCATCCCTTTTGTCTTTTTTTCCGTTTTAAGGGACACTCTAATTCCCGCTCAAAACTGCTCATAGCCCTCTACATTTCTTCAGTTTCAGGACAAAGACAGTTGTCAAGCGTTGCAGTTGTTCCCTCCCCATTGTCTGACTTAGTCTGCTGTGTACATGACATGATCGTTACTCAGCTCATTATGCTCTAAAACAGCCCCTTCACAGTGTCTGTGGTCACAGATCTCAGAAAGCCCCTGTATTTCCTTGTTAGAAATGCCTTCTTCACCATTCCCACCATAGTCTGTCAGTGCCTCCGATCCTCTGTGCAGTTGTGGCCCTCACAGAAACAGTTTTAGCTTTCTCCACTCCTGAGACTTCTTTAGGCAGGATGGATGTTGAGGAAAACTTTTATAATATGGTTTAAGATTTATTATTATGTTGTTAGTTATGTCACTGGCGATCAAACCCAGGGCTTCACACATTTGCAAATATGTCTTCTGCCACTGAACTGTATCTCTCGTCTCCGTGCTTTACTGTTATGTGTGTGTCCGTGTGTGTCTCTGTGCACTTGCCACAGTGTGAGTGTGAAGCTCAGGGGACAACCTGGTGAGTTAGTTCTCTTCTTTCACCTTATGTGGGTTCTAAAGATTGAACCCAGGTTCTAGATTGCAAAGCAAGCACCTTTCCTTGCTCCATCTTACCAGCCCTGCTTTTAACAATGATTTATTATTATTTTCTGTATAAGGGTGCATTGGTACACATGTGTTCCTGGTACTCTTAGAGATCTCCTGGAACTGGAATTGCAGACTTTTGTGAGGTGCCATGTTGGTTCTGCACCCAGATCCTCTGAAGGAGCAGCCAGTGCCCTCTCTTAATGCCTGGGCCTTCTCTCTGCCCTCTGCCTATTTATTTTTAGCTACAGTTGTGAGACAGACATTTTGAAATCTGAACATGGGTCCGACTTGTCACAATCCTCAGTGTGTTTTTTCAGTGTGTGTTAAGAACACTACTGTATTTGTCAGTCATGTTATTTGGTGAATTCCACTCAGTTCCTTCTTTCAGGAAGTGGTCCTGTTGGACCTGTGATAGCCTGAGGTACTGCAGCTGAATAGAATTTGATTGTTCTTTCTAGAGTAGATCGGCTACTATAGAACCTGGGGAGTTGGTAACATCTACAACCATGAAAAATAAAGCTGAGAAGAGAATCAAGCTGTCAAGGGGGTAGAGTGAGGGGAAGCCAGGAGGTGACAGTACTGTGGTGACAGGCTGGCATGGATGGGGAGCAGGGGAAACAGGCGCTCTAGGGCGTAGACACCAGGTTCATAGAATCTGAGTGCAGGGTAAGAGGCCACTGCACTCCAGTCAGTGACCAGCAGCCACCACAGAAGAGCTCTTCAAACTTAGGGAACAGGAGTATTGTTCTCACAACAGCCAGCCTGGATCCTGGCAGCCAGAGTGTAGCTCCAGCAGTCACACTTACTCAGATGAGTGGAAAGGCAGAGAGCCAGGAGATGGAGCCTTGGGAAAGAGGAAGTGTCACATTTCCTCCTGCAGCTTTGTCTAAAACTCATTCATTTCTCTTTGAATCCAGGTCGGAAAGGCATCTTCACTGGAAGCTCGGGGCTGCAGATTGTATACCTCAGTGGGACAGAGTCCTTAGATGAACCAGTCCCAGCCTACAGCTTTAGTCCCAAGGATGTGTCTTCTCTGAGAACAATGCTGTGCTCGGCTTCCCAGTTTAAAGGTGTTGATATCTTACTCACGTCCCCGTGGCCCAAGTACGTGGGGAGCTTTGGGAATTCCTCTGTGAGTAGTGCTTGTTCAGTTGCAATTTTAAAGCAAATTATACTGGCTTAAGTTGGGGTTTAAAGTTTTTCTCTCTATTTTGAATATGTTAACTCTTAGTACCTTTTACTAGAAACATTTTGTGAAAAAAATTCAAGATTCTGTAATGTACATCTACTGACAAAAACAGTTGATCTCATAAAAATATAATTTGCAGATAAGATTGTGGAATCTTAATTATAAGCAAATGGTTCCTGGAATTATGTTCTCTACCAGTATTCTCCCTTAGCCTTCTTTATATATTTTGTAAGTTTATTAATTCCCAGTGGAGAGATCTATAGCTATTGGCATTCCTCCAGTTGCATTTATTTCCCCTTCCATTCCAGAATATTGGGTTTGGCTATCACTGTGTATTTCAAAATTGGGTCATTGTGAAATTGAGTCCAATAGTGTAAATATTTACAGATAGGGAACAAGGTGCTGAGCCTGAATTTCTGTTATGGACACAAATCTGGAATGCCCTGGAGGCCACCCCTGCATTTTTATTAATAGTCCTGAGAAGGGGCAGTTACTGTAAACGATGACATAACAAGGCCTAAGAAGACCTTGGGAAGGTTGTGTAATGGTAGAAAGCATCAGCTGAGCCTCAGTGGAGGGAAATGTAAGATTGAATCTGGGAATAATTAAACCCTCGCAACTGGATTCCGAGTTCAGTGCTGTCCCAGAGCGACCTGTGTGTAGACCCGTCCTTCCTGACTCAGTACTAAGTGTCTGTGATTATAAAAGTCAGTAGGATGCCAGTGTCATCAGGGAGAGTGTTTGACAACAAAGAGCCTAGTTTCCTTACCAGCCTGTGGTTCCTTCCCTTCTAGAAAGGGTGCCCCTCATTTTGGGAGAGCAAAAGCCAGCACAGGGCAGTAGGGGCGGAGACTTTGGTCAAAGTTTGTAAACAGCCATATAAGATTTTTATGAGGAAGGAAGCAATATACGTAGCTATCTTTGTGATACTACAACTAAGTTCAAGGTCGGTCACCTTTCTTTAGCAAAAGCTTGAAGTAAGGGGAGAGCTAGGAGTGTTCTGTGAACAAATCTACCATGACAAAATATTTCACTGGCAAGCTTCTGTTTGTTTTGTTTTGTTTGAGACACGGTCTCTATATAGCCCTGGCTGTCCTGGAACTTGCCATATAGACCAGGGTGTCCTTGAATTTATAAAGATCTGCCTGCGTCGGCCTCCAGCCTCCCAGGTGCTGGGTTAAAGCACCGCTAAGCTCTCCAGCATTGGTGTGGCTGTGCCGTTTCCTCGTCTGAACAGCAGAACAGCTTGTGTGGTTCTGAGGCCCTGGACTGGGTGCTCTAAGTGTTAGTGTTTACTTTCTGCATTGACCACAGCTTACTCTGTCTGATACACGTGCACTATAAATCGTATTATGCAGATGTAGTTTATAGAGTGCAGGGAGAGACCTCTTTTCAAAAGAAGTCTTAAAGTTTGTTTTAGAGGTTACTATGAAGGGATTGCCTTACCTTGTACCCTCTGGTTTCCAACAATTGTGCCATTTCTGTAATTATAATATTCCAGTGTTCTTACATGTTTGATTGCCCTAGGTATGCAGTTCACTGCAAATTCACATCTATGTATAAATTTGAAAGATATATCAAAGGTGTTTTTTGTTCTTTACATTTCTTTATAATTCCTGAACCTGTGTCAATAACCAAGTTCCCATTCACTAGGGAGAAGTGGACACCAAAAACTGCGGCTCTGCTTTGATCTCCAGCCTTGCCATGAGCTTGAAACCGAGGTATCATTTTGCTGCTTTGGAAAAGTCGTATTATGAGAGGCTTCCGTACCGGTGAGCAGCATCTCCAGGGGCCTCTATAAACTCCCAGCTCTTGTTCGCTTTTAGCCGTGTATCTTGGTTCCTTTGAGTCTACGGCGGGCACTATGTTAGTTTCATTTTTGTTGCTGTAGTAAAATATCAACCCACCGAAGACAGGGTTTGTTTTAGTTTATAAGTCCAGGGGAATCCGTCCTGGGGGAAGGCATAGCGTAGCAGCAGGAGGCAGGGAGCTGACTGATCACACTTTCCCTGTGATAATGCAGGAAGTGGGCCAAGGCTATAGACCTTCAAAGCCCATCCCCAGTGACATATTTCCTCCAACTAAGCTCCACCTCCCAGGGAGTTACAGAAACTGCCCCAAATAGTACCACCAGCTGGAGACCAAGTGTTCAAAACCACGTGACCCTCTGGAGGTCATTTCCTATTGAGGTGCCACACTCATAAGTTTCCTAACTTGAGATAAAGGAGTTAGACTATAAGATTCTAAAGTTTAGGGTTTACTATTACAGTGCTGGGTGGTCATTATAGAGTATTAGGTCCTGGTTTTTGTTTTTTTGTTTGTTTCTTTTTTTTTTTTTTTTTTTGAGACAGGGCCTCTCTATGTAGCCCTGCTTATTTTAGAACTTACTTTGCAGACCAGGCTATCCTTGAACTCACAGAGATCCACTTGCCTCTGTCTCCAGAGTGCTGGGATAAAGGCATGTGCTACCGCACCTAGTTAGGTCCTGCTTTCCCCAGGTCCAACCAGCATACAGTGTTTATTTAGTCTGGAGTACTCAGCGGTCAGCACAGTCGCTGTGGCGTTAGGGGTTTCACTGTGTGAATCAGGAACTTCCATTGAGCTAGATGGGCTGCTTGCCTGTGACCCCTTACACTTACAGGCTGAAGTAGGAGGACTTCAGTGAGCTCAGGGCCAGCCTGGGCTATAGACTGAGGCATTCATTTATCTCTGCCCACCAAGAATTTGTACTGAGACTCACCCTCCAACACTTCAGAAATTTCTTTTACTCACATTTGTTTTACTTCAGTTATAAATGTTGATTAGTGCAGCATACTTTTAAACATAGAAAAACTAAACAAAACAAAACTGTTTTACCATGTCTCTATGACATGTCAACTATTTTTAAAAAATCAAAGTATACTATGTATTAGTGTTTGATGCATATCTGCTCAGCTTAGAACATACTTAGTCTCACTGTTTTCATGTGTTCTTACATAAGAGAGTAGCAAAATGAGTCCTCACACCTCCACCATCATCTGAGAGCCCTCACACCTCCACCATCATCTGAGCGCCCTCACACCTCCACCATCATCTGAGAGCCCTCACACCTCCATCAGCATCTGAGAGTCCTCACCTCCATCAGCATCTGAGAGCCCTCACACCTCCATCAGCATCTGAGAGCCCTCATACCTCCATCAGCATCTGAGAGCCCTCATACCTCCATCAGCATCTGAGAGCCCTCACACCTCCATCAGCATCTGAGAGCCCTCATACCTCCATCAGCATCTGAGAGCCCTCATACCTCCATCAGCATCTGAGAGCCCTCACACCTCCATCAGCATCTGAGAGCCCTCACACCTCCACCAGCATCTGAGAGCCCTCACACCTCCACCAGCATCTGAGAGCCCTCACACCTCCATCAGCATCTGAGAGTCCTCACCTCCATCAGCATCTGAGAGCCCTCACACCTCCATCATCTGGCTCCAGAAATCATTTGTTCACTTTACAACGTTTTAAAGAGCAAAAGTAGGAGTTGTAGTTCTTTTCAAAGGTGTCATCTCATTTCTTTGTTACATTGGCCCTATAAGGTTAGGGATACTTAAGTCCCACCAAGGTCACATGACCTGTGGTGAATACAAGACTTTTGCTCTTATCATGACCCGATGGAATCTTACCTACCTCACAGTTACGAATTAAAAGTAAAATGATAGTCCATGACCCTGCTTCTGTCCATCCCCCTTCCTCTCACTGTCTGGTTTCACATAAGCGCACACATGCACATGCAGGCACACTTTTAAATCTTAGGTTTTATAGAAAATGTGTAGTATTTGTCCTTCTAAGTTTGTGTCTCTTTATATAACGATTTCTGGTTCAGTCCTTTTCCTGCAGATGGCATGCTTTTGTTTTTATTTATCCCATTGTGTATGTGCTCCATTTAAAACCCCATTCATGGATCGGCTATTTGGGCCACTCCACTGTTCCAAGTGAAGAGTATAGCAGTAAGCAGGACGAGGTGTTTGAGCATAAGCCTAGTGGCACCGCAGGTCATGTGCTGGGTGGCTCTGATTGTGGTATGTGAGATGCCCCGTAATGCTGCTCAGCTTCACAGTCCCACCAGCAGCATTTAAACGTCCTTTTTCCCATCCCTCAGCACCGTCTCTAGTCCCATTAGGATGACGTGAAAGAAGGAAGATAACCTGGGGCAGGTGGCACTGGGAGGGGGAGAGATTACAGCCAAGTATAGATTCCTGTCTGAACACACCATAATGAGACCTATTGTTTTGTAAAGTGATGGAGATCTGTTCCCTTTCCCATACCTTTCAGAAACCATGTTGTTCTACAAGAAAGCGCGCAGCATGCCACTCGCTTCATAGCGCTGGCAAATGTTGGAAATCCAGAAAAGAAGAAGGTAAAGATTTGAGTGGTTGGTGGGTTACTTGGCCTTCAGAGCTTCTGGCCTCGAGAGTCTTCCGTGGTCCCCGAGTCCCAGCAAATTCAGTGGCTCCTTGTAAAGGCTAGGTTTCCTTGAGTGGTTTGTAGGCAGTCTTAGAGAAAGGCGTGGCTCCCTGGGATAAGCCAGTGCAGGAGAGGCCTTCCTCCTTTCCACATCCATGTGCTTGCCTCTGTTGCTACACAGGAGCTTGCTTCAGGAGATGTGCATACCTCCTTCCAGCAGCCTTAGTGAGCTGGAATAATAAATTCCTGTGGGGAGTATTTTCCAAACTAGGCATAATGGTGCACACCTGTAATCCCAGCGCTCAGGAGGTAGTGACAGGCAGATCTCTGTGAGTTCCAGGCCATCCAAGGTTATATAAGACCCTGTAACAATAACAACAATCAAAACAAAACATGTTTGCATGTATGTATGTATATTACCTCCTTGGTTTTTTGAATTAGTAGTTATACCTGAAATCCAGAAAATAGTGCAGATGGTGAAAGAAAATAAACCAGAAAAGTAGGTTGTATTTCTCACTTCCCTGGGGATGCTTTGCTCTTGCTAAAAGTCGAACTGCAGAGTGAGACAGCTAAGACAGAGTGAGTGATCAGTGAAACAAGGGACAGGCAGTGGTCCTCCTCTGTGGCCGATTGCTCCGCGTAGCACGTCGGAGGCAGTGCTCAGAAGATAAACTCCTGCCCTTTGCTGTAGTTTAAGCTTTGAAGCCCATTCTTAGTAGGGCTAGACTTTTAGCTGACCTTTCCCGCTGAGCAGAGTTCTGTGGTTTGGTCTCTTACTCAGTCCCAGAGATGCATAAGGCAGCTCATCGTAGTCGTGTTAACTTGACAGGCACCATTCGTCTCAAAACTGTGTTCCAGGCCACAGCCTTCCCAGCAGTGAATGTTTCTCTTTTCCCCTTTTCTATACTCTGAGTCTATCAAATATCGATCCCCCCACCCCAGTTAAACAGAAGGTAAAATCTGTCCTATGACTTCAAGGTCCATTATTTTGTTGAGGCAAAACATATATTTATGCCTAAAGTTTTTTGATCTTACGCTATTAGCCCAAGATTTATAAAATATATATGTATTGTTTTCTCGTTTGCTGCTAGTCCCTAAGGGAAGGTATCAGGCTCTGAGAGAATTGTGTCAGAGGTGTAGGCCTACCTTTCCAGTTGGAATGTTCACTAAGAAGATGGAATTGGAGTCCATGGTTCTATTGGCAAAAGTCAACCGAGCAAAAGATGCAGTGACAGGAACAGTTTGTCTTCAAGGCTTGTAGAACAAGTCCCCTTGCAGTAAGGGTTGTCACTGTACCCGTCTCCAAGTGAGGAACCTAGTCTAAGGGCTGGAGCTTTGACCTGTTACTCATTACTGTGTGAGCCTCTGTGGCCATTGCAGAGGCCATCGGGTCAGCATTTGCTACACTGCTGTAGCACCACGACAGTCGAGACTTTCAGAGAAGTTGTCATCATAACATGATTGGTCACAGTGAGACACAAGCCTTTTCCCTGACATTACACTCTCTCTTTTTTTCCCCTCAAGTATCTTTATGCCTTCAGTATTGTTCCCATGAAGCTGATGGCTGTAGCCGAACTGGTAAAGCAGCCTCCAGATGTCACCGAGAACCCTTACCGAGACTCTGGGAAGCAGGCAGCCGGAGGGAAACAAATTCCTGCCCCTCAGGTAGGATCCAGCTGTGGGCTGGGATTCAGGCTGGCTGCGCTCTGTGGGCGTGCCTTTCTTGCTTATAGTTTCATACATCGAACAACTTCAGTTTTTGACTCTTAATGGTTTTCCTCTTGGCAAATCATGGTAATATTTAGAAAATCCTGCCCAGTGGTAGGTGTGCACACCTTTAGCTCCAGCAGAGGCAGTTGCAGAGCCAGGAGGATCTCTGACTTCTCAGCTAGCAGGATTTATAGAGTGAGTTTCAGAATAGCCACGGCTACACAGAGAAACCAGGTCTCGAAAAACCAAAAAAAAAAAAAAAGAGGCAGCGTCGGCATTGGAAATCAAGCTCATTTTTACAGTGTATTTGGGGCTAACGGCTCTATGCTGAGTCTTTGTCTAAGGTGATTCATACTGTTTTTCCTTGTCTGAAGTTGATTATTCTCAGTTTTTGAGGCAAGGATCTGTTGGTGGCAGAGATTTATGATTTTGTGATAATTTCTTGTCGAGATTTACTTTGAAGACATTTGAGTTTTTTTTTTGTTTTGCTTTTTTAAAATATATTTTATTAGATATTTTCTTCATTTACATTTCAAATGCTATCCCCTTTCCTAGTTTCCCCTTCAAAAATTCCCTATCCCCTCCCCCTCCCCCTGCTCCCCAACCCACCCACTCCCGCTTCCTGGCCCTGGCACTGAAGACATTTGTTAATAGCTGACTTTAGTAATTAATTTTCTCCCCACTAAAGCAAGGCTGATTGATCACATCTCCTTGTTAGGGTTCATGGTCTGTTTTCTTGGACTTTTCTGTCCACTCCAAAATCTTCTCTGCCTCCTCTTTTTGCCTTTGCCCCAAGTGGCTCATCCTCTCTCCCCTTCAGTTGAAGTTGGATCAGACTTGCTTTGTTCTGAAATTTCAGGGCTGTTCTCGCCGTTATTGGGAGAGAAAAGAGATAAGTGGACTTGGGTTCATACTGCTCTGGCCTAGAGGAAAATTGCTCTAGAGCTTGTGTTTAACTTATTTTTCAGAAGAGATAGATTTGGTAATGGTATGGATAAGTTTGCTGAGATGTGGGCCTGAGAGTCCCCCAGGCGTCAGGGTTGGGGTGTGTGCATCTTCCCTAGACTAGGAAGGAAGAACTGAGAGGCAGCAGATGTGAGTGGCAAGGGACTTCCCTCTGCTTGCTGCTCTGTCACTTGTCCCTGAGTAACATCCTCCCCATCCACCCTTGCAGGAAGAGTCAGCCTGTCAGTTCTTCTTCGATTTGAGTGAGAAGCAGGGAAGGAAGCGGCCGTCCACAGGCAGGGATAACAAGCCTCCCCATGCTAAGCAGCCTCGCAAGCCTCGTAAGTACCCTGCTCTCCCTTGAGAGCAGTAACTCGTTGGGGGAGTGTTTGGAAAGTTGCATTGCTAAGAGCATCTTCAGGCAAAGAGAAACTTTACAGAGCCACTAGGAGCAAAGTGAAAATAGAATCATCAACAAATGGCCTGACTCTAGGCTGAGACCCTTCCTGTAGGATGAGAGAAAAGCTCTTTCTGCCTGTATAAAACATGGTAAGTAGAAAGCTGACGTGAGCTCATGCAGTAATAGCAGACGGAAGCTGAGGAGAAGGACTGCCAGGCTGCCTCACTGAGAATGTCTTTTTTCACCCTGTTGTTTTAAAGAGGAGAACCTGAACCTAGCTAGGAAGGTAGACCCATGGCTGTGTGGCTAGCTGACGTCAGAGCTAGGACTAGAATTGGGGTGCCTGACCATCCCCCACCTAGATGAGTGTTCTCTCATTGTGGCCTATTGCCAGTTTGTATGCTGCTTTAGTTACGAGATGATCTATTGTGGGCCACCTACCTGTGGATCGATTATCAACTCAGAGGGCTTCAAAGGGAGGTTTAGTTTCATTGACAGAGGTGCCAGGCAGTGGCAGTCATAGTGAGAAACACAAGTCCCACCCATTGTGGCAGTCTTTGTGGTCTGACAGATGAGACAGCAGTGAATAATAGCAACGAATTCTCTGTTGAAAGTGTTTGTTAGTACTGTTGTTGGTGTGTGTGCGTGCGTGCATGCATGCCGTGGGAGTGAGAGGACAGCTGTCTGGAGTGGGTTCTCCTTCACTGTGGGTTTGGGTATGGAACTCTCACATTGTCAGGCCTGTGTGGCAAGCACCCTTACCTGCTGAGCCATCTCTCCGGCCACGAGGAAGCTTGTGGAGGGTGAGTATGTCTGTTGTGGTTGGACCATAACAACGCTTGCCTTTCTTTCCTGTGCAGCTCAGCCTCCAGGCCCTTGTTGGTTTTGCCTCGCCAGCCCTGAAGTGGAAAAGCACCTGGTGGTCAACATTGGCACACACGTGAGTCACCCCCATAGCTGGGCAGCAGAGCAGGAAAGGCCGGCAGAGAAGGAAAGGCCAGCAGAGAAGGAAAGGCCGGCAGAGCAGGAAAGGCTGGCAGAGAAGGAAAAGCTGGCACTTGGTTTTTACTAACATTACATAGCATATGATCTGTGTATCAAATTTACCCCACCTACCTTTTTTCTTTCTTTGTGAGTCAGGGTCTTTCTACATAGCTCTAGCTGTCCTGGAACTCACTAGACTAAGCTGGCCTCCAACTCACAGAGATCCTCCTGTCTCTGTCTCTGTCTCTGGCAATTGCTGGGAATAAAGGTGTGAAACAACACTCCTAGACAATTTTCACATTTTAAGTGTACAGTTCATTGATACTCAATAAACTTATTGAATTATGAAACCATCACCTACCAGCGGTTTAGATGCCCGATGTGATGCTGCATGCTTTTAATCCCAGTCCTCAGGAGGCAGAGGTAGGTGATGTCTTGAGCTCAAGGCAAATCTGTCTACATAGCAACTTCCAGGACAGCCAGCACCACACAGAGAGACCTTTGTCTCAAAAAAAGAAAATATGAAATGGGGGTTTAAAGTATTTCCATCAGCCCAGTATAATTTCCTAGACATATTTATATTAATTTCAATATCCATTCTCAGCCTTGGCCACCACTTGCATACTTTGTATCTTTAGGTTTGTGGGGTTTTAGACATTTAACTGAAATCATGTAGTGCATTTTGTGTGTGTGTGTGTGTGTGCGTGTGCGTGCGCCTGAGCCTGAGGATCCCTGGGGCTGGAACTATAGGAAGTTGTGAACCTCCTGACATGGGTGTTGGGAACTGAACTCAGGTCCTCTGAGCACAACCTGTGCTCTTGACTGCTTAGCTCTCTATCTAGCTTGGTTTTAACTTTTTAGGAATTTGTCAAACTGATTTCCAAAATTACTACATTGTTTTATGTTCCCATCAGCAACATTATGAGAGATTGACCTTTGCACATTCACGCCAATATTGCTTAAAGTCTTTTTTTCTCTTCTTGAGAATGTTGGAGACTGAAGCCAGGGTCTTGAGCATGATGAATAAGAACTCTGCCATTGAGATACATCCTTAGCCTGTTGTCTGCCTTTCTGGTTATAGGCACTATAGTGTTATGGAATCTGTTTCCTGAGCACTCCTTCTCTGTCTCCCTCCATAGGATTAATCTTCTGCATATGTCTTAGACTCATCTATGTTTCATGAGGTATTGAGTTGATTCTTTTAATTTCTCACTGTTTTAAATATTCCTCAGTTTTCTCTGTTTTAAATAGTGAAAAGAGAAGGGGATCATGTGTTTATATATGCATACTAGGTTTAAAATGTTGATATTGTTAGCGTGCATGGTCTTGTGACTTATGCCTGTAATTTCAGCACTCAGGAAGCTGAGGCAGGAGGATTGTCACAAATTCAAGGTCAGCGTGTACTACCTAAAGAATTCTAGGCTAGGCTGGGCTTCAGAGTAAGGCTTTTTCTTTAAAAACAAACAAACAAACAAACAAACAAATAAAAACAAGCCAAAAATATCCCTTGGAACTGAAGTTCATTAAGCATAAGAAAGATTAAAATGATAAATTCAGTTTGCCAGTCAAGGATTGTACTAGTGAGGGTTCTCTGGAGTAACACTATAGAATAAGTTTCTCTACATATTGAATGGTGATTTATTAGAATTACTTACAGGCTGTGGTTCATCTAGTCCAACAATAATCGCCTACCTATGGTAGGTCATAGAATCCAGTTGTCATTCAGTCCATGAGGCTGGATATCATAGCTGGCCTTCAGTATAACATTGGAATCCCTGAGAGTAGACTTTAATGCTAGTGAAGGAATAGACTTGTTGTCAGTGTGAAAGCAAACAGACAAGGAACAAAAGCTTCCTTCTTCCGTGTCCTCACATAGGCTTTAAGCAGAAGGCATGGCACACATTACAGGTGGGTTTTTCCCAACTCAAATGGTAGATATAGATTGTTCCACTTCAGATTAATCAAAAATTCCTCACAGGTGTGTCCTCATTTGGGGGTTTTAGTTCATTTCAGTTGGCAAATGGCAACCAAGCTATCACAAGTATGTAGCTTTGCAACTATATACCACACTTGATGTATCTAGGAAAATGACTGTAGTCACATGGTTGGCAGGCCTTGAATCAGTCTATGGACTGATGATCCTTAGTATGGTGGCCAGGCCGATGAATCCCTGATGAACACTGTGTCTCAGGGAAGTCGTTCAGCTTCATACTTCTCCTCAGAACTCAGTTCAGGCTCTGTAAAGACACGTCTTTTTCTTTGACTTCAGTGAAACTGCTAATCACCAGGGTTACAGTTACACTCTAGCCCCCCATGACTACACTGGATGTTCTCTAAGGCCAGCTTACTGTGTAACACTTCTGCAGACTGGTGTTGCTCATCTGGTTTTCATTGATTTCTTCTAATTTTGGTTTCTAAAGGTGACTGTCCTCTTCATCTAACAATCTGAGAGTTCCTTTTTTTGTGGCTTCCTGTAGACCAGCCAGAGTCTCACTTTGATTTTCACTTCCTTTCCAACTGGAGAGGTCTGGACTTACCTATTTATGTTTTACATCTTAATTATTAGCACCCTGTCCAGGGAGGTGTTCTGGAGTAAAGGCCTGCGACACACACAGTTGGCTTGTAAGACCTTGGATGAACTCTGAGAGCAAGCTGGCAGGCTTTTACTTTGTGGGTGTGTTCTTTTTAGGTCAGCTTTGGGCCCCCCTCACTGGATTACCTTTAGCCAGTCTTCTCTCACACACAGCCTGTAGTGAGGCAGGCTGTGAGCTGCCTTTTGTTTGGGAAGCATAAGAGGTCCCAGAGCCCATGGGAGAGGAGGAGGGGCTGGAGCGGTGGCTTGGCCTCTTGCTCCTCTCGACCTTGGGGAGAAATGTTCTTTCTTTGCTCCCACAGTGCATTCCCCAGGAAATGGGCCTGGGGATGATGAAGGAAACTGTTCCTGTGTGTCTGAAGCCAGCAAAACGTGTCTTCAGGCATGCGTTTGACCAGGCTCCCAAGTGCAAAGTATTTGAGCATTTTCTCCTAGACCAGGGCCTACCTGGTAGTCAAATCTACGCTGCTCTGCACTGCCCTTTTCTGGGCTTCTGAGTCTTTAGCAAGGGGCTTGCAGTAGTACTTGCGGCCATTGCTCTTGCTTTTCCCTTATTACATTTCCCTCAGGCTTTCTCTGCTATTGCTCTGCTTTCCTTCCTTCAGGAAGGTACATAAAGTAGGCCAGTGGTGTGGAAAGGGGAGAGTCTGCTGAGTCCAGGATGATGGCTGCACAGCCATGTATTCTACACAGGGAACTTTCCTTTAGGCTTTTATCCATGTACATGGTTAGAGACCACTCAAGTGTGAAATAGGTTAGAAGAGCTTGAAAGGGTGGGGCAAATTGGGAAAGTGAGAACCGGTGCAGGAGATCTGGACGTGCATTAGAGGTGTGGGCAGCTGCTTAGTGTAGCCTTTACATCGCTATAGAATGCACATCACAGGATAAAGCTGATGCTCTGGCAGTGGCCTGTGACAAAGGAAAGGCTAGGAAACAAGAGTTTCTAGAGTAACCTTTTCAAACAAATTCAGTAAAAATGGATATTTGTAAAAACTCTGAGTGCCTCTCAGGGTGTTGTTTGGTTACTGGTGAGGCTCTTCCGCTGTTACCTCAGCTAGCCTTAAATTTGAGGGCCCCCTGTTTTAGCCTCCAGAGTAGGTAGAACTATAAGTGTGTGTCACCGTGTCCTGCTCCTTGAGGTTCTGGTGAACTTAAGTCCCATGGGAAATCAGCTGAAGATGTGTTTAGTTCCCCGTCAGTACATCAAGGGGTCATGCTTTGGTTTGTAGCAAGCATATATGTTGTCACCGTCCTTTCTTACTTAGCTTCAGCTTTGGGACCACCACACTAATGGCATAGTTTTTATAAGTCCCTGTGTATTTGCCTATACTGATAGTCCTTGGCCTTTTCCTGCTCACTCAGAGCATCTTCCTGTCACACAGTGACTGTTAGAGCAGCACTGCTCATTTGGATGGCTTTGTTTCTGTGTTATTGTTACTGTTTGGCCAGGGCTGAGGCTGAACTCTGATTCTCTACCTACTGAGTGCTGGGGTGAGGGCACGAGCCTCCTCACCTGACTGAGTGCTGGGGTGAGGGCACGA
Source organism: Mus caroli (assembly GCF_978045245.1). NCBI lineage: Eukaryota > Metazoa > Chordata > Mammalia > Rodentia > Muridae > Mus > Mus caroli. The sequence continues at coordinate 17,184,398 of NW_028227275.1, forward strand.
GCCTCCTCACCTGACTGAGTGCTGGGGTGAGGGCACGAGCCTCCTCACCTGACTGAGTGCGGGATTAGGGTGTGAACCTCCTCACCTGACTGAGTGCTGGGGTGAGGGCACGAGCCTCCTCACCTGACTGAGTGCTGGGGTGAGGGTGTGAGCCTCCTCACCTGACTTACAGGTTGGCTTTTGTTTTGTTTTTAGGATTTATTTTGTGTGCGTGCTTATATGTGTGTTGCTCTTAAAGACTGACTGACATTGTTAGAAAACAGTCATTGTTAGAAAACAGAGTTCTCTGTCTCTTTGTATATGTCTGAGTTTGAGGTTTTTCTTTTCATACAATTTCCATATTATTCCTTTCACTTTGTGGAATTTAGTCAGCACCTCATAGCTGCAGGAAGACTCATGCTACCATGTTACCTTAGCCTTTTCTGTGAGCCCAGAAGTATATTGGAGATAGAGATGCAGGGTTGGATATGCTTGGGGAAGAAGGTAGGAGTCATTTTGAAATAAGAAGTACTAACTTTTTGTGGTTGAAGAGAAAGTGATAGTAACTGAAAATTGCTTTAAAGTTTTGATCCTGGGAGGGATAACCCGAATAGTCTTTTTGAACTCTAGCATTTAAAACCCAAACCCTTCTTGTATGCCTCTAGTTCATTTGCTATTTTCATGGAAATTTGTTAAAACTGACCCCATTCTTTAGAAGATATTTAAAAATGCTGTTCTAGGGGCTGGAGAGATGGCTCAGCAGTTAAAGCACCAACTGCTCTTCCAGAGGTCCTGAGTTCAAATCCCAGCACCCACATACTATACTTAGATATAGTAATAAATGAATGTTTTTTAAAAATGTTGTTTTAGCATTTAAAATCATGTATGTATGTATGTATGTATGTATGTATGTATGTATGTATGTGTTAAGTATATGGGTATGCCTGTTGCCTGTAGAGACCAGATAGGGCATTGGATTCCCTGAAACTGGCATTACAGGAGTTGAATCTAGGTCCTTTGGAAGAACAGCCAGTGCTTTTAGCTACTGAGCCATCTCTCCAGCTCCTGTTCTAACTTTAAAATCAAATCTTTTAAAATATAATTTCTATTAAGAATATCTTGGGTCAGGCATGCTGGGTCATATCTCTAATCCCAACACTCAGGAGGCAGAGACAGGCAGATAGATCTCTGTGAGTTCAAGGCTAGCCTAGTCTATAGCATGGGTTCCAGGAAGCCAGAGTTGTTATACAGAGAAACCCTATCTCAAAACAAACAAACAAACAAAAAATAAAAAACAAGCAAGCAAACAAACTAAAACAACAACAGAACAAGCAAACAAAAGACTATCTTGGACTGGGTGTATTAGTCCAGGGCTATAGCCCCAGAGCTTGGATGCTGAGCTGAGAGGATTGAATTTGAGGCTGCCCTGTACAACATAGCATGACCCTGCCATCCTGTCCTGGGTGGAAGGGGGCAACATCTTGAGCATTTTCTACTGTACCTCAGGCTCACTGTGTGTGTAGGGTTTTCTCTCTGGATGATCATACATATAGGCTTGCTGTCTTGCTTCTGTGATTCTTCAGTGCTACCTTGCCCTGGCCAAAGGAGGCCTATCTGATGACCATGTCCTCATCCTGCCCATTGGACACTACCAGTCAGTTGTGGAGCTCTCGGCAGAGGTGGTGGAAGAAGTGGAGAAATATAAGGCTACTCTGCAACGCTTCTTTAAGAGTCGGGGGAAGCGTTGTGTTCTATTTGAAAGAAATTATAGGAGCCATCACCTCCAGCTTCAGGTGTGTGTTTTCTGCCCAGGAACTTAGAAATCACTGTGGGGACCTTGAGATTGATAAATTTAAATAATGATGACTTTAGTATTTAACTTTAATACCTAGAGCATTTAATCTTGTTTTTATGATAATATTTTCATGGTGGTCATTTAGAGGGCTGGGGACATCTGCTGATAATCCCAGAGACGTCCACGCTGCAGGTAACTGAACAGCAGGACGGTGCGTGCCGGGGGTAGAAACAGTAGATTGTTAAGAAAGGCTCCAAGGGAGGTGTACCTGGACTTTGCTGGGTAAGATGTGGCTAGTTCCTGTGGAAGCCCAGCATGAATGAAGACTTAGAGGTAGGAAATAGTTTCCAGCTAGCATGGGGCTAGTACTTTGGAATTTGAGAGATTTGTCTCTTGGGTGGTAGTGTCTTCCTGGCGCATTTGTTAAGTGTTCAAATGGGCCTGACTCTGCCACATACATTATGCAGGAGCTGGCAAAGGCTTAGGGACAAAGAAGTCTCTCTTGAGTGTTTCCTAATAACAGATTGGCTCCCATATGTGACAGTCCTCATAAGTTTAAGTCCTACAAGCAGTCCAATGGAGGCTGTTTGGCCTGAGGAGAATCTCTGCTGAGGGGTGTTTCTCCACCCCAGTGATGGCTTTGCTACTTCCTCAAGACTTCAAAGACTCATCTTCTTTGGAACCAATACAAAGAGTTTCTTCTATTCCTCCCACACCAACCCAGGTCATTCCTGTGCCCCTCAGCTGCTGTGCTACAGATGACATTAAAGATGCCTTCATTACCCAGGCACAGGAGCAGCAGATAGAGCTGCTGGAGATTCCGGAACACTCAGACATCAAACAGGTGAGTCAGGGAGGGGTGGTAGTGTTCAGGGAGGAGTTAAGACTTGGTTCTCGACATGTTGAGCCAGTGGTGCTAAGTAGCGGACCATTTGGTACTAGAATACAGGATAATAAGACTAGAGGTGAAGACGTCATTGTAGGGAAGTCTCAGTGCTTTCCTAGAAGAGTAAAGAATTAGACTTTTCCTGGAGCTGGGAAGATGGCTCTGAGGACTTGAGTGTGAACTCCAGCAGCCGTGTAAAGGTCACGAGCTGGGGCATGTGCCTGTGATCCACGTGCTGAGGAGGGAGAGACAATAGCATCTCGGCCTAAATCGATAAGCTGCAGGCTCAGTGGGAGAGACCCTGCCTCAAACATGAGGTGACAAGAACTGAAAGAGTCACCCAGTGTCATCATCTGGCCACCACAGGCCATGGACACACCTGTACATGTAATCTCACACATGGGAACAAGTACACATATATGAACACATATGAATTAAACAAGGAGATTAGACACCTCCTAAGATGGGATCTTAGAAGGATGGGTATCACTGGGAATGTATTGGCATTTTAAACACTAGCTCCTGTGGTGTGTTGCACCTTTTAAAAATTCTTATTTGTCCTTATACATTTCTGTTTACTTCAGATTGCACAGCCAGGAGCAGCATATTTTTATGTTGAACTCGACACAGGAGAAAAGCTTTTCCACAGAATTAAAAAGAATTTTCCTTTGCAATTTGGAAGGTTTGTATGTTTTCACTGTATTTAGTGTACTTCATTTGATGTGTTATGAACGTGGTGACAGGCTGCGTGGACGGTTATGAAAACCAACTAGGGAGTGGTCCAGCCGCGAGAAGCTTAGAGTCTTGGAGCAGAGCAGTGCTACAGCCTTGTCTGGAGAATTGGAAGTACCATGAACAAGGAACAGTGTACTTAGAAACTTAGAGAAGGAAGAGCTCATTTCTGCCACATGCGAGGCTCCACGGAAGGCTGAGAGTGAATATATGGGAAACTGTAGTGGGAAAGACACCATGGGAGCTCCTGGTGGAGTACAGGGTGGCCACTGAGCATGTGCTGGGTCAGACACAGGCAAGATCTTGCTGGGCACTGTTGCATTCAACCTTCCAGTAGTGTTTATATCGTGTCATCCCAGCAGGCCTCCATACAGACATGAAATGCACTGGAAAGCTGCACTAATCCAATAACCCCGAGCTAAACTGCTGTCAGGTCCTTCAAAGTGAGACTGAGGGGCTGTGAGGGAGACAGCTTGCTGCCACTCCTATTGATGTAGTTTGATCCTTAGGATCTACATGGTAGGGGATAACAGATGCCCAACCATGCATGCTCTGACCCCGGGTTCTATGGCATGTGTGAACCCACATACAAATAAATACATAGAGTAAAAAAAGTTAAAGGGAAAATGGAAGTGAGCTTAAATTTAAATAGCCACACCTGGCTAGTGGCTACACTACTGCATATTGTACCTTAAGGTAAGTTAAGTAGCAGGCCCATGGTCTCACAGTTGAAGGTTCAAACCTTAGTGTGAACCAAGATGGAGGTCTTTAACCTTGTTATTCTGCATCATTCTGAGAGCCCATGTGGAGGGAAGCAGAAATGCACACAGCAGTTGTCTGCTGCTGATCTCTGATTGGCAGCTGTCCTCTGAGCACTCAAGTGTTCACACCAGGCTGTGAATGGCCTCCAGCCTGTCCTACACTAACGTGGGAGTAGAGCCGCCAAACGCAGCTGGGAACAAGCATCTGCTCCTCTCACTGTCTTTTCTTAATGTATGTGAGTTCACCGTAGCTCTCTTCAGACACACCAGAAGAGGGCATCGGATCCCATTATAGATGGCTGTGAGTCACCATGGGGTTGCTGGGAATTGAACTCAGGACCTCTGGCAGAGCAGTTGGTGCTCTTAACCACTGAGCCATCTCTCCAGCCCCAATCTTTTCTTAATCTTACTGCCTTAGCAACAGATGTGGATATGCACAGTGGGGACATAGGCAAGCAATGCCAGTATACACAGCCATGTACAGCCCACATCTTTTTGTGATCATGGTAGTTGTTTATGTTTCAACACTGAAAATTTTCAGAATACTAATGTACAATTGATACATTTTATACTTAATAGGGAAAATGGTTGTATCTTCATTTTACATATGAAGAAACAATGCTCGTGGTTTGCTGGGCAAACCCAAGTTTGAGTCTAGGTCCTTTGACTTTCAGGGGATTACTGTGATTCATTTCTGCCTTTTCTACTTAACTATACCTTCAGAGTTGAAATGAGCCCAGTAGGATTGCTTCTAACATATTAAAGTAAGTTAAAAGTAAAAATATATAAAAGTAAAAATAGAGAACTTAGAAGCTGCTTGTATATGTGTCTCTATAAGTTGCTTTTTTTTTTTTTTCACATTGAACTTCTCTGATTTACTCATACAAATGAGGGGACTAGGACAGGTAGAAGAACTTTAAGTCAGCGTGGGTATAACGTGTGACTCTGAACCAAGCCCTCAGCAAACTCAAGTCTACTGGGTATGTGAAAACTATAGCTTAAGGCAAAATAGAATCGCAGCTGGGCATGTGCTCTGATTATACAGCTTCTGTACGACGTCCTGTAAGGAAGGTGGTCTTGTAAGTGAGGGAATCAAGTCATAGACATGAAGTACCAGCACGTGGACTGGAGCTCTGTCTCTGACTTCCTGACACCTGGGGCTGTCCTCTAGTCTGTACCTGGGGCTGTCCTCTAGTCTGTACCTGGGGCTGTCCTCTAGTCTGTACCTGGGGCTGTCCTCTAGTCTGTACCTGGGGTTCCTTCCCTAAGTATTAATATGGTGCTTCCAAGTTGTTCCAGGAAAGGAGAAATAAAAGAGGTGGGAGAGGACACTTAAGATGGCAGTGATTTCAGTAGCTAGGATGGCAGAGATGTAGTCAGGGCAGGCGACCAGTGTGAGCTGTAAGCAGTCCACACACTCTTTAGATGACACTGAGGAGAGCTGGTGGCTGGAGAGGAACACAGAAGGGTGGCTTTCAGTTACTACTCTCATTTTCTCTTCTTTGTCCTCTCTGCAGGGAGGTCCTGGCCAGCGAAGCTATTCTCAACATTCCTGAGAAGGCTGACTGGAGGCAGTGTCAAACCAGTAAGGACGAGGAGGAGGCCCTGGCCCGCCGCTTCCGGAAAGACTTTGAACCCTTTGACTTCACTCTGGATGACTAGCCAAAGGGAAGGGCACACCACAGGTCACCGATTGGCACAGCAGATTGTTCCAACCTGTTCTTAAAATGAAATTACCGTCTCTCATGGGAGCTGCCTCCCTGACTCTTTTCAATATATTCCCATGGACCTGCCTGCAGCAGGAGGCCTCTGATTGACTTTTTAAAAAGAAGTCATTCTGAGATGCAATGATACGTTAAAAGAACATCTACTATGTATTTCTAAGAACAGCTCTGTTTCTCCTCATCCTCACAAGCTTTTAAACCTTTCGGATTGGGTATGGTAGCTCATGCCTCCTTTCTCAGAGACTGAGGGGTTATGGCTGGAAGATTGCTGTGAATTCAAGGCTACTCTGGACTACATAGTGAGTTTCAGGACAGTCTGGGCTATGACGTGAGACCCATCTCACCTCTCCATCCTTGCCCTCAACCCCCCAAAAATGCAAAAATAATGCCCCCCAAATCTTGTAAATAATAAAAAAGGGAACACTTTTCTAAGCCTGACAGATATCTTATGTTGCTTATGGCCACTGAAATGAGATTGTGTATGCGGTAGAGATCAGAGTTCTATCCCCGGCTCTTTTCGGTCTGGGGAAGGGAACCAAGCCCCGCCTCTGCTACTCCTACAGCATCTCCCTCACATGAAAGAGTCCACTCTGTCTTTTGGATATTTAACTCTGCTGTGCTAGGACATACTCTGAGATCCAGGAGTGTAGCTAGTGAGTGCCCCAGTGTGCTACCATTGGTACAGAGTTTAGAGTCTAATTTCAAAACGAAGTGGCAGATTAAGGGCATAAGATGAGTTGAATGTGTTGTGTTAGATGTTTAAAATACCAGAGTTCCCAGTACACGTGTCCAGAATGCCATTAGATGCTTCTTCTAAGACTCATGCAGAACAGGATTGGTGCTAGGGCTTTGAGTGCATTTTCAATGTTTCATGTGTGTAAGACACCTGAGTTATCTCACAGCTGAGTCCAGAGTGCAGGCAGATAATTCACAAACTCATGCAGATCTAGGTTGGTGATTGGGCTTCGGGAACTACCAGGGTATGGACCAGAGTGAACTTACAAAATAAAAAGGGCAAACGCTATAACCTAGAGCTTTTCCACCTGGCCTCTTTGTTCCCCAAAGTAGGGCCTCTGAGACTTCTTAATATTTCATGAATAAATTCCGAGGCCAAAAGCTTTGGCTGGTTCCCCAGCTAGCTCATAACTTAATCACCAGTTTATCCTAAGGCCTGCCAAGTGGCTGGCTCCCTCTCCTTCAGCTTCAGGGCCAATCTTTACCCCCTGACTATTTTCCAGAATTCTTTGATTCATACCTCCCCTTCTCCCCCTGCCCCCAGCACCCTTTTCCCTCTCTGCTGGATGTCCCACCTCCTAGTCCTGCCTCAGCTCACTGGCCATAGGGTTTTTTTATTGACAGGTGATTCTGCCATACACTGCACAAGAGATTCTATGCAAACACAGTCAGTTCCACCTTAAATATGACTATGATTTAAGGAGCAGCACAGGGAGAAACAGCAGTGTGAGCACAGGAGGACGCTGCAAGCTGGAAGCCAGAAGACAGGAATTGGTCATTGTTCCTGTATAGATCACGAACAGTTTCACTTTGTTCTCATAAAAATCTCCTGACCTCCATTTTGTTTCTGAACAACAAAAAAACTAAAACAGTCTTGGAAACCTGAAGATTGTGGAGCCTGACACGAACCATTTTACAGTTAAAAAAAATTAAAAGGCCAGGTCTTTAATCTTTGCATTCTGCAGGCAGACCAGTGAGGTTAAGGCCAGCCTGGTCTACATAATGAGTTCCAAGTCAAACAGGGTTATATCAATAAACCTTGAGTTGCATTTTAATTATAGAATATTTAAAAAGCAAACTCACAGTAGAAACCAGTTTGAGTAATTTAGACAGCATTATCTTGGCTGGAGTTTTCAGCATCCCTCGAGTACAAATTATGAAACTGCATCCCACCTGTCACTTCTGGCTCTACCATACACAGCAAATGAGGTTTCATCCTGTTACATGACTGTCTCCTCTGCTCTAAAGATGCTCTCTCGGAGGCTCATTTCTATTACCTTCAAGTTTAATATTCCAATTCCATGAAAGATATGGAAATAATAGAAACCAGTTTATCGAATATCACTCACTATTAGTGACCCACAACATCGAATTGCATGCTGACGTTGAGAATTTGATTTTATGCTGACTCTTACACTTTTGAGTTATTAGCATCGCTAGCTTCAGCCCGGTGGAGTACTACAAGTTTGTAATCCCAGTCTTGGAAAGATGGAGGATTACGTTCTAGCCCAGGCTGGACTGTATTGAGATCCTGTCTCAGAACAGGACACCTAGAGTCCATGAAGCGGATAACCCACTCAAATGGCTAGGCGGGTTAGCTTTCCCTGTGCAGCCCACCACTCAGAAGTATGCCTCACTGGACCGAGAGCTCCTCCAGGCTTGTCTTTATAGCCCTGTGGTGCACTTCAGAAACAATTCCAACTCAAGTCGGAGAGAACAAGGCTGATAAACAGTAAGGTCGGTAGGGAGACTCACGAAGTCCCGAAGAAGAGTTTTCACTCGGGAGTAAGTCACATCCTTGGTTGGTTTGGGATTATGGGAGAGATTCTGACTTACAAGGCTAATGAATCAACAGGGCGCTTAGCGCAGTTTTCTTTCATATTTATGGTGGCCTTAACCGGTGCCGACCGGCGAGTGTAGTAGGAATCGAGGGGCAGAGGGCAGGGCTCTCAAAAGGATGAAATGTGAACGAGATAGGGACAATGTGGAGTTTAGAGTTTGGCGAGAGATCTATTTTAAATAAAAACACGTTGTATGAAACCTTCAAAGAACTAATTTAAAAATATCTATACAAACAAAAATAAAATAAATAGGAACCGCACGCACGATGGTCCTCCCAGCTTGGAAGTTGCCCAGGGCAAGCCGCTGGTGCCCAGTTTCCCGCAGCACCAATCCCAGGGTGACTCCAGGAGCTAGGGGCGGGACTCTGCATGCAGAAGCTAGCGGAAGTGACGCAGTCTCGCGAGACGGAGGACTCCGCAAGCCTCGGCGGCCCGGAACCGGCCTTGGACAGGCGGCGTTGCCTGAGGCGGCTGGCGCTCCCGCCCCATGGAGCGGCCCCCGGGGCTGCGGCCGGGCGCGGGCGGCCCCTGGGAGATGCGGGAACGGCTTGGCACCGGCGGTTTCGGGAACGTCAGTCTGTACCAGCACCGGGTGAGGCGGGGGGCGGGAGCCGTGGCGCCGGCTCTGTCTGGGCGTCCCTGGGACCCGAGCTGTCAGTCAAGGTGGGAGGGGTGGTGGTCGCGACCCTGGGCGGGGCTGGGGGCTGGGGCAGTGCGCGAGGGCGAGCGATCGAGCAGCCTGCGCTTGTGAGCCTGGGTGGCCGCGGTCCAGGTGTGGCTGAGGTCCCCGGGCAGTGAGTGACAGGCAGCTGTTGCAGCTGTGTGTGGTGATGAGGAGCCTGTACGATGTCGAGTGCCGATGCGTGTTGTGTGTTTTGTGTATGTGTGTTGCGTGTGTCTCCGTGTGCCTGCTCACACTCCCTCGGGAACGAGCGGTGTGATCCACTGGAGACTGGACTAGACGAGAAACCTTACGGGTGTGACCAGAGTTGACCCTTGGGAAACATTGATAGGCTTTGGAATTGGAGCGTTTCAGGTAAAAACCAGGGTGAGGGTAAGATGATGAAATCGATCCTTGCTTCGGAGGAAAGAAAATAGAGGGGTTTGTTCTGCAGAAGTCAGCTAAGTTCAGGCTCAGGAAGTTTGTTTTGATTTATTGAAGAACATGTAACGTTGCAACAGCAGTTACTCCTGTCCTTAAAAGGTTTTCAAACTAACAGTCACTTTTCTTACTTTAATGTGTTGTTGTTAATGTTGGGGGTGGAACACAGGACCTTACACATGCTAGGCAAATGGTCTACCATTGGGTTACATCCTCAGCCCTAGTTAATCATGTTTGAGTTGTGGGTCTTTTGAAAAGTCAGTAAAACTTACGCATCTTTTCTCCGGAAAAAAAAAATCATATCAATACAAGCCAGTGCATTATTAATGAGGGTTTTGCTTTCCTGAAGGATGTTAGGAATAGATCTTGAACACCAATCATTGTAGTATAGGATTTGTTGACTGTAAAATATTTAGAAGAATATACATACATTCTGGGCCTGCTTGAGAGTTGAGTCAGATGCTAACAGAGACGTTAGGAAGTACAAGGTAGGGTACTGTAATTCCGCTGATAGCTCTCCACTGTCATGTTATGGCAACCCTCATTACTTGGACTTTTACAAAAGGAGCAGTAAGATAAAAATGGTGTTCTGGAACATCATATATGAGGAATACGTTTTAATTAGAAAAACAGTAAGCCAAATACAGACATCTTAGTAATGTCTTAAGTTTACTCACTGGTAGAAGTGTTTCATATATCAGGAGAAAGGACATGAAATGATTTAGTTGATTGCTATATCAGGCGCTGATGGTACCCAAATCAACAAGAATAATATTTTCTACTCCGAAGGAGCTTTCCGTTTAGGTGGGCATGGTGGCATCCGCTTGTAATCCTAGTACCAAGGGTTCTGGGGCAGGAGGATTTGGAGTTTGAGGCCTGACTGGGTGGCTTTCATATAGTGCTCAAGGCCGGTGTCAGCTACATAAGAAGATCCTGTCTCAGAAATCAACATTAAGTACAGCTTGCTACCCTAGGCACTGAAAGATGTCTTAGGGTTTTATTGCTGTGAAGAGATACCATGACCAAGGCAGCTATTATAAAGCAAAACATTTAGTTGGGACTGGTTTCAGAGGTTTAGTCAGTTCTCACTTGGTGGGACATGGTGGCACGCAGTCAGACAAGGCACTGAAGAAGTAGCTGTGAATTCTATATCCTTGACCCAAAGACAGCAAGGAGAGGCTGTGTCTCACTGTGGGTGTACCTTGTGCTTAGGAGACCTTAAAGCTTGCACCTACAGTGACACACTTCCTCCAACAATACCTAATGGTGCCACTCTCTATGGCCTACTATTGAAACACATGAGTCTGTGGGGGTCATCACACCCAACTTAGTCTCATCTAAAAAACAACAACAACAAGAAGCCCATCTTTTGTTGTTGTTTGGCAACTATAAAGTTCCCAAGAGAATATTCTTTTTGAAAAGATTGAGTTTCTCGGGGTAGGTGAATGTTGTGGTAAATATTTAAAAAGACCCTCCACCTCTCCGAGTTCCATCCAGCTACTCTCTGCCCGCCAACTCTCCAGTGGGGCTGCAGCTCCTAAGTTCCCTTTGCTGCTACGCCAACCCCACAGAGCAACAGTCCACCCCACTGTCAGCCGCCACAATACCCAGCAACCCAGTAGAAACAAAACTCTAGAAGTTTATAATTAACAAATCAGGTTTATATATCAATAAATTCTCAATTCACAACATGCTAATATAATAATTTCAAAACCAGTTGATACTGATAAAAGCTGCCCACCTAGGCTAGACAGATTATCCCATAACTACCTGTGGCTATTTAAAACCACACGGGATCAGAATCTTCTTCCTGTCCCTCCACCTCCATTTGGGCTTTCCTCTCTTCCTGAGATACTCTCTGTTTCTGCAACTCTTAGCTCTGTCTCCCTTTTCCCTGCCCAGTCACAGGCCCCTTGCTGCACTAATATTTTAATGTAATTGGACAGGGAAAATCCTGCCTCAGGTGAAATATAAACTAAGGAGTTGAAGGATCTTTTGTGATTAATGACCTATATCAAATAGATAATTTTCTGCCTCATTCATATCAGAATTTAGGGCTTATTGGCTTTGTTGTGATAACACTTTATATAGGATGTAACTATTATCAGATACCTGTCTGTTTAGAACAAAAGTGAAAGGAGTCAGCCCGGTGCTACAGCTAGCTTGTAGTCTCTCTTAGCCCCAGACTGACCTTTTACCTTTCTTCCTCCTCCTGGTTCCTAGTTAGACTAGTCCATCCAAGTCTTGCGCTCCCCGCTTCCCCCTTCCTCTTTTGGCCTCTGGGTACTGTTCTCACTAATCACATAGCTTTTACCACACCTTTGGCTTGCATTAGAGATGTTACATTAGAGATCTCCACTCTTTGGAGTTTTTAACATAGTATATATAGCCTTTTTTGGTTCTGACTGCATTGTTGGTGCTGCCAGGATATATCTGGCTGTTTCCTCTGATGTGCATAACTTTCAGTTATAATCAGTGACATTACTAATCCCAGGCAAGAGGTCTTCGGTTTGCATTATAGATGTGTGAACTGATGTACCATTCTTCGGATGACTTTCCGTGCCGTTTGAAATGTAAAGGTTGGGATCTAGTTTTGGAGGGTTTTGTTTGGTTTTGTTATACAGTAGATCTGGTCATATGAAAAGTATTTTTCTTTTATTTAATAGGGAGCCCTGAATTATCTTCTTCATTCTGTTTGTACTGAAGTTTAGGGCCCTTGTTTGTTGTTCTGACTAAGCTTGAGAAAGGATTTGTTAGGGAAATGGGATCTTGATATATTTCTCATAGTATGTTGGAGACAGTATTCTAAAGTATTAAGTAGTATATCTAATCTTCTGAAGAAGTCTATTGTAGGATCTGCCCAGTCAGTTTTTGCTTGTGTTCTATGGGGTATATGACAGTCAGTTTCAAATCCTTGGTATAATAGTATTATGGTTAATGTAATTAACGTTGGCTAAAGAGAGCTGTGGACAGTATGTTTAATTAGTTAAGCTAAAAAGAATGTTATTTCCCTGGGTTGACATTTTTTTTTATTGTAAGTAACCCTATAGAAGAACGTAATTTATTTATATTTTCTATTTTGACAGGAACTTGATCTCAAAATAGCAATTAAGTCTTGTCGTCTAGAGCTAAGTTCCAAAAACAGAGAGCGATGGTGCCATGAAATCCAGATCATGAAAAAGTAAGTGCGTGCTAGGACTTAGGTTCTTCAGTTCTACGGCCCAGACAGTTGTCAGTAACAGGGAATGAGGTCGGGGGCCTCTTTTCTCAAGACCTTTTTGGGAATGTGATTTTGTCATTAAATATGTGTGTTCTATTTTAGACAGTCTGTCACATTCTGGCTAAGGAAGTTATAGTTTACATTAGCTAGACCACACTCTCAACCTGACTCTTTAAATGTTTCTTTTGAATATTGGGCAACTTTGTGACTAGTATATAAAAATTTCTTTTTGTAGTTAACTTTTATTAAATAGCTCACCCATTGTTTTATAGATAGTGATCCCAAAAATTTCGTAGCTCAAAACTCTGACTATTTAGTATCTGTAGTTTGCTGCCTTACAAGTTGGGATTCATCTCTCACTGCGTTCTGTTAGAAAAGAGTCACTTTGAGGAGGGCATGTGCGTAAAGGGAGGAGAACTGAGCTTCTGAAGGGACAGGGGATATATTTTAACTTTCATAGCGTGCTCCCATCAGGAATACGCTTTAGGGATCATTCTTGTAGTTGTCAGCACACCTCTGCTTGGGCTATTGCTCTGTTTTGTAGATAAGAAGGAAGAAAAACAGTCACACGGCTGGTACTGGAGTTGAAATGAGCATTTTCTGACTTGAGTTTTGTGTCAACTCACTTTATTTTGACTTTCAAGCTTGACAAAGTGGCAGAGTCAACAGGAAACTCAATAATGTTAATTCTCAGATCCTGTAGTCAGCACTCGTTTCTTTAGTTCCTGGGACAGGAGAGACTCTGTACTGTTTTAGGGCTGTATTACATTGTGATGATGAGTGCAGAGATTAAGATTGTTTTGTTAAAAACTAACCAAACAAACAAGAAGAAATGGGTCTGAAGAAAGAGATAAACAGTTAAGAGCACTTATTCCTCTTGTAGAAGACTCAGGTTGATTTTTAGTTTCTAGTTCCCACATGGTAGCTAATATATAACTGTCTGTAACTCAGTTTCCAGGTGATCCAGTGACCTTTTCTAACATGAAAAAAAAATGAGAGCTGTTGAAGTCAGTAAATAATATGATTTATAATTATTGAAACAAACTTACTTGTATTTAAATTTTAAACTGGAAGGAAATCTGTTTAGATTTTTAGTATTCCTCAGGGTCAGATTTAAATCTTCATTGTCAGCCTACTTGCCACATGATCTTATGTTACCTAACCAGTTAGTGCTTCAGTTTTCTCATGAATGATACCATTAACAAATATACTTGTATTAAGATTATTGTGACAGATAAATTAGTTGATATATGTAAAAAACTGCTTAGCACACAGAAATGTGATCATAACAGCGATGGTATTTTTCTTATAAATTTGTTTGTTTTATAAATTTGTTGGTTTTAATCAGACAATTCAGAAATTAATAGCCTTTTAGCTAAGATTAACTGCAGTACAATCAGAATTTAGAGTTTTATAAATAAAACCAATCTTATTTCACTAGTTATCAAATCCAATCCCTCTTCATTGGAAAACATATTTTTTTATTGTAATGTGTTTTTCTTGTTAGGTTGGACCATGCGAATGTCGTAAAGGCCTGTGATGTCCCTGAGGAATTGAACTTTTTAATTAACGATGTGCCTCTTCTGGCAATGGAGTACTGTTCTGGAGGGGACCTCCGGAAGGTAGTGTGGATGCTCTGAGATACTGAGATAGTACATCACAAACATTAGCCGTTTCTGAGTCATATGTGATACGGTCATCAAGAATAAGGATAGACAACTAGAGTCCTGCCACCCATTCTGTAATTACACTTTTATTGGAACACAGCGCTGTGCATGTTTATGGCTGCTTATGAACAACTCTAGATTTGAGTAGTGGAGCAGAGATTATATGACTGTCATAGCTTGAAGCACTTAGTATTTGACTCTTGACAGAAAATATTTGTTAATCATTGTCTTAATGATTTCTATTGCTGTGCTAAAGACCACAAGCCAAAGCAACCTGGGAAAATAAAAGTTGATATGTGTTCTGGTCACAGTCCATCACTGAGGAAAAGCAGGGCAGGAACTGAAGTGGCAACCATGAAGGAGCACTGCTTATTGGCTTGTGCTTCATGGCTTGTTCCGCCCGCTTGCTTGTACAATCCAGGACTGCAACCTGTCTAGGGGTGGCATTTCCCACAGTGGGCTGGGCCCTGCTACATCAACTGCTTATCAAGAAAATGTCCCACAGACTTGTCTACTGGTCAGGCTGATGCAGGCATTGCCTCAAATGAGGTTTCTTAAAGCTAATCACTATATACATTCTAAGTTTGTGTATGATTTTTTTGGTTTTTGTTTTTGAGCAGGGTTTCATTATGGACCCCCACCACCACCCCCCCCCCCCCTGGTTGGCCTACTACTTACTTTGTAGACCAGGCTGGCCTTGAGATCTGTCTGCTTCTGCCTGAGTGCTGGAATTAAAGGCATGTGCCACCTTGCTTGGCCTAGAACATGCTTTTTTTTAATTGTTGTTTTCATGCTGGTCATTTTAAATAAAAGTATCAACATTTGTGGGACTTATTAAAAAGTTATCTTTTATATTATAATCATTCTTAATATTTGATTTTAAATGTATCTCTTTGTCAGCATTTTCAATTTCAAGTGCTATTGCCCTTGTCTTTACTTGGCAACAGTAGACTTGTTTTTTCCTTTTTCCTTTAGCTACTCAACAAACCAGAAAATTGTTGTGGACTTAAAGAAAGCCAGATACTTTCTTTACTGAGTGACATAGGTATGTAACTAATATTAAACTATCATTGCGATTTAATGCCCCTTTGGTACACAGAAACTTCTGTGTGCTGCTTAGAAGCGAAGGAGAACTCTTTATATACTCTACAAAGCATAAGGATTTTTATCATCTCTAAAAAATTAGAAATATCCATTTCTTATGATGCTAGTGAAAACTAGTGCATTCTGGCATTTGTTTCTATATGAGGGGGTTTTGTTTGTTGTTTGGTTTTGGCTGTGTACCGCTGTCTAATAGATGTTCCAGTGATAACAATAGTGGTATAAAACAGCATTCATTTCATCCCCTCTCCCACCTTCCCCCAGCACTGACGTAGTCGTAGTTTTGTTTATAGAGGAATTACATCTTTAGGAGGATAGGTCCTCAAGTTACCTTGAGCTGAATTACTACTGAAAAAAATCCCCAAAATAACCATGATCTAGACCTTTAATGAAACCTCACAAACCAAGAATTATTTCCCTATGTGTTTTGGTGTTGCTTCTTTTCCTGGGTCATGGGCAGTAAAGTCTAGTTAAGACTGTGATTTAGGGGTTACAGGTATTTCCTCGAAAATTGGTCATTCCATTTGCTTTTAATGTTGATTCCAATGAAGGAGTATATATTATAACTTTTTAGTGTTTATTTGATGTTACTGAACTTCTGGTGAAGAAAATCTGAACCACTCTAATGATGATGCAGCTGTGATAGATCGTGTGAATGTGGGAGGATGTGGTGTGTTGTGGTATGTGTGGTGCATGGGGTCTTGAGGTACGTGTGTGGCACATGGGAGTGATTGTTGGTGCACACTCACAGGAGCATGCATCTGGAGGCAAGGGCAGGATGGCAAGTGTTCTTGTTTTCTTAACTTGATTGTTTTGAGACAGGGTCTCTGACTGACCTGGAAGCCCCATGTTCCGACTAGGCTGGCTGACCAGCCAGCTCCTGAGGTTTGCCTCTCCCCACTTTTAACCCTGCTCGGGTTATTGTTACACAAAGTCATACTTGACTATTTTATGTGAGTGGCAGGGGTTTTAACTCAGGTCCTCAGGCTTTCACAGCACTCGCTTTGATCCACTGAGCCATCTCCATGACTCTGGGCATAATTTTTGCATCCATATAGATCTATAGAAAATGTGAGCTAAAAACTGACTGTAGCTAGACATACCTTTTATTCTAACATTGGGAGACAGAGGTAGAAGTTCTCTGTGAGATCAAGACCAGCAGGCCGGTCAGGGCTATACAGTGAGACCCTGTCTAAAAGAAAGCTGAGTATGTGGGACATGCCTACAATCCCAGCACTTGGGAGATAGAACAAGAGGATAAAGAATTGGAAGGAATCCTCTGCTACATAGGGATTCCATGCCAGACAGCACATGGGACTTGGTCTCAAAACACCAGCAATAAAAACAAAATGTGATGTGATTTTTTAAACAGTATTTTCTGTTACTTCACAATACACTTAAAATTTTATTTAGGATCTGGGATCCGATATTTGCATGAAAACAAAATTATACATCGAGATCTAAAACCTGAAAATATAGTTCTTCAAGATGTTGGTGGGAAGGTAGGTGAACCCTGGAGAATGTTCATGCTTGTTGTTATAGTCTCCCGGATATATTAAGTCCTTAGAGACTTTAGTGCCCTTATTAATTATATAACATAGTACTTTATAATTTCTCTATTGCAGTCTTAACTGACTTAAACTGTAGAGTTTTTTTAATTCTGGATTTATTATTGTTGTTGTTCTAGATTTATTGTTGTTGCTGCTGTTGTTGTTATTTTGTGTGTATGTGTGCCACATATGGTGCTTGTGGAGGACACACGAAGAGGGCATCAGAGTCCGTGGGTCTAGAATTACAGGTGGCTGTGAGCCATTAGTGAGTGATTGGAATTGAACTCGAGTTCTCTATAAGAGCAACAGGTGCTCGTAACTGCTTGGCCAACTGTCCAGCCCCTGAACTGTAGCTTTGTGGTTACAGTTTTTCTTCTCTATGGAACAGTGGCTCCTTAGAGAAGCATCTGTCTTGCTCATCTCTGGACTAGGAATGTTGACCTAATTGTGTAGGAAACTGCCAGAGATTAAATAACTTGATCAAGGTTATATGGTTAGCCAGGCATATTACCTGACATTTGTGATAACAACTTTTGGGAGGTTGAGGCAGGAGGGTTGATGTAAGTTTGATGCCAACTTGTGTTACAGAGTGAGACCCTGTCTCAAAAATTAGCAGAAAGATTAACATCTAAACAGTGGTCAGACTGTCAGACTTAGCACTTGTGTTGTCTCAGAGCCCAGCTTCTTTACCATCATCTCTCCAGTTTGTAAAAACATTGGTACCTTTTTTTTTTTTTTAAATTATGTTATTTTGTGTGCATGCAGGTAACAGGACAACCTGCAGGAGTTAGTTCTCCTCCTCTCATATGGTACCTGGGGTTCAAACTCAGGTCATCAGACTTGGTATCAGGCACCTCTATCAGCCGAGCCCTCTCAGTGGTTCACCTTTTTATTTTTTGCTGTGCTTAGACCCTTATACATGCAATGGGAGCAATCTGTCACTAAACTACGTCCCCAACCTACCTTCCTTTACAGATATTTCAACAATTTAATACATAGTATGTCTTATTATTCACAGACAATACATAAAATAATTGATTTGGGTTATGCCAAAGATGTTGATCAAGGAAGTCTCTGTACATCTTTTGTGGGAACATTGCAGTATTTGGTGAGACAATATTTCTTTAATTTGATTATTTAAAATTCTTGTTATTTCTTTACTTCAAAACAATAATAGCTCTTTTATTACAATGTTGACACTTAAAGCAATTTCTATTTTAAGGCACCAGAGCTCTTTGAAAATAAGCCGTACACAGCCACTGTGGATTATTGGAGCTTTGGGACCATGGTGTTTGAATGTATTGCTGGATATAGGCCTTTTTTGCATCATCTGCAGCCATTTACCTGGTAAGAAAAGATGAGAACTTTGGCATAGTTAATGGTAGTGGAAAAATTTCAGTTGTTTATTTTTCTATTTCTTTCTATAATGGTAAAATTATATTTTAACTCAGAATTGAATGGGATTACATGGTGAGAAACCTTGAGAGTATTTGTGAGAATCAGGTTGTCAACTAATGTATCTTGTTTTTATAGGCATGAGAAGATTAAGAAGAAAGATCCAAAGTGTATATTTGCATGTGAAGAGATGACCGGAGAAGTTCGGTTTAGTAGCCATTTACCTCAGCCAAACAGCCTTTGTAGGTAAGTGGAAGATGAGACAAGTCTTGCGAGTGGTTGTCTGTTTCATGTAGCATTGTCCAGTAGACCTTATCATGAGGGTGAACACCTCGTCTGTCTGTCACATGAGGTACATGCCTGCGCTGGTGAAGGGGCTGGTTAGTGTGGCTGAGGAACTGCAGTTTAAGTAAGTAGTAAATGTAAAGAGCACTGCGATTAGTGATTATCCTATTGGATAACACAGATGTGGAACTGAGACTATTGCTAATCAACGATTACCTTAGAAGCTAAGAAAACTCAAGGAACAAGGAATTAAATGGCTTCCCTGAAGATTAAATGTTGGGCTCATTTTGGGATTTGCCAGTCACAAAGGGATGGAGGGGTTGTGGCTGTTTTTTTATGGAAGGAATTTTGTTTCTTGTCATTACACGAATTATTTGAAGGTTAAGATATAAACTGAAACTGATAAGTCATGGCAAGACAATCGACAACCTGTAAAGTTGTCCATTTAATTGGAACATAAAGCGATTCACATGTTTGTTTGTTTGTTTTTTTTATTAATTTTTCAGTTTAATAGTAGAGCCAATGGAAAGCTGGCTCCAATTGATGCTGAATTGGGACCCACAGCAGAGAGGGGGACCTATTGATCTGACTTTGAAGCAGCCAAGATGTTTTGCATTAATGGATCACATTCTCAATTTAAAGGTCAGTTTTAATGGGCTGCATTTTAGAATACCTGCATTGACTTTAACAAGTTGAAAATGAGCATAAATTTATTTTAGCTATCTTGGTGTCAATTTAAAAATGAATATTGTATCCTTAAAGTGGATAATTTATTTCTATAGCCAGGTTTTTCAGGTGTGTAAAAGTAACTTTTATGCGCCAGGTATAATTGTTGTCTTGGAGGCTTACTGCTGAAAAACTCACCCTTTTTAGCTATTTCTGAACTCTGGCTTGCTGGTTGAACTTAACTGTTCTGGCCCAAACGCTTCTCCAAGTTGACTGATTCAAACTGGCTTCTTTCTGCTTCTGACTAAATTGCTCTGCTTGACCTCAAACTAGCTCTGACAATCTTTTCTAATCTGGCTTCTTATTCTCTGGCTCACTCTGTTTTTACCTGCAACCTGTCTTTGTAGAACTGCCCAGGTAAAACTGCCTCCTCTTGCTCTCTCTCTCTCCCTCTCTTTTCTGTCTGTTTCCGGGAGACTTGGACATACCCTATCTCTGACTCATTCTGTCAAATCTTTCTCTGATTCACCACTTTGTCTGCTACTCTATTAGATGTCACTTTCCAAGATGACTGCTTCTATCTACAAACTAACTTTACCTACGTCTTTAGGGATTAAAGGTGTGTGTACTAAGGGCATGTCTGTATTCAGTCAGATCTGCAGTCAGATCACACTGAAATCCAGAGCATGTCTGTATTCCAGCCGGATCACAGAGACTTGTGATTGCTGTCTTGCAGGTCTTTGGATGTGATCCCTGGCCAGAGCAGCAATGCTGCTGGATTAAACTTCCTGGATTCCCCTTATGACATTGATTGGTGCCATTACAACTTCATTTTCTTAGATTTAATTGTACTGGGTTTGGCTTGGTGAGGAAGACTCCCACTTGGCTCACATATGTATCTTGTGGTACAACCCGTGCAACATGGACTGCCTCTTCTGAGAAAGCCTTTTTACTTCTGTGTCCAAGAAACTAACACATTTTCCTTTTGCTTGGCAAGTTATATTTAAACTGATCTGTTTGCAACCAGCACATGACTCGTCCCTGCATCTCTTGGTTTCTCCCTCCTCAGTCAGGACCATCTTGTCACCCACCGCTGCTCATGTCATCAAATCCTGTGTCTACAGTTGTGCCTTGTCACTGCGCTCCTTCTGCCCGGGATGATCTGTCTGTACTTAGCACGTTTCACCTGTGCTGATTAGTGTATCTTCAGTTACTTTCCCTTAGGTGGGCTCTGTCACAGTTAGTCACTTAAGATTTTCTGTGGTCTCTGAGTTTTTTAAAGATTTATTTATTTATATTTAAGTACACTGTAGCTATCTTCAGACACTCCAGAAGAGGGCATCAGATCGCATTACAGATGGTTGTGAGCCACCATGTGGTTGCTGGGAATTGAACTCTTTGGAAGAGCACAGCCCCATTTCTCAACTTTTATTTGTAACTTTTTACTTAGATTTTCTCCCTCAGTTCTATTTTATGGATTTTTGTTTTATTATTTATATAATATATTCATATATTTATTTTTATATTTCTGTATTATATATTATATTTATTTATATATAGAAATATATATACATATATAAAATATATATTATATACCTACATGAACAAATTATTGTGTTTATTATACATTATATAGTATATAGGAAATTTATAACAAAATATAAATATATATTTAAATAAATTATATATTTATACAATAAATAAATATTTATAATGATTTACTGATTAATTTGTTTTATTACTAGCTATATATACTGGCATTCAGTACTGAGAGGGTATGTACCAAGTTTTCAGTATACTTTGTTTGCAATCATTTATTACTGACTATATAGCAGAACTTCTTAGACTTTTTTTACATTTTGTCTGAGAAATTTTTTCCTGGCTAGAAAATATAGGTATATAACACATATGAGATCAGACATTTACTCATAAGAAATTTTATTTTAAAATGTTTCTTTGATATGCATATATAATTTTACCTTTTATTAATGTGAAAATATACATATTAATGAAATGGATGTGTTTCTTTTTATATAAAGAGTCTTAGCTGAGTATTTGATACTACAAGAGAGTAGAGATGGTTGATGCCTTGATTTTATTATGGTCATTGCTGAAAATGCCTCTTCACATAAGTATTCAGTACAAAGGGGCAGACGCATATTGAGGAACATGGCAGAAACTGGAAATTCTGTTCTACTCCCAAGCCAAAATTCATTTAATACTTTAAAAAAATTTTAAAAATCAAAAGTTTATAGTAAATACAATCTAAACATAATAATCTGATACTTCCTTGATGAGGAATATTGGTAGGAAAATATCAAAAATCTTTGTTTTCTCTAATTAAACCATTATGCTTTTGTAAGAACAGAAGATTATATGTACAATAAAAGTCCATGCTGCAGTCCATAGCATGCAGTCATCTAAGATCTCAGCTTAAATATTCCAGTGACATCACACAGTGGGATACTAATGGCCACTGCTGCGAATGCTGTGAAGCGATTTTGTATTAACAGTTGTTGTGCATTCGGAAGCATACATTTATTGTGCCACATTCTTTGTGCCCTGGACATTTAGTTCTGTGCTCCTATACGTGGGGTCATGACCCACAGTTTAAGGAGCTGAGACCCATAGTCAGACTTTAAAATTGGATTGAGAACTCAAAAATGTGTAAAGTCCAATCTTGATATCAGCTCAAAGTAGGAATTTGAGGGCATATTGTTACTAAAAGATCTGCCTTCTGTTTTTGTTTTTCTAGATCATTTCTCTATGTGGCCCTGGCTGTCCTGGAATTAACAGTAGACCAGGATTGCTTGAACTCAGAGATCCACCTGCCTTTGCCTTCCTAGTGCTGTGATTAAAGGCCTGCACCACCATGCCGAGCCTGATACTGGCTTCTTTTTTTTTTTTTTTTTGGTTTTTCGAGACAGGGTTTCTCTGTGTAGCCCTGGCTGTCCTGGCACTCACTTTGTAGACCAGGCTGGCCTCGAACTCAGAAATCCGCCTGCCTCTGCCTCCCGAGTGCTGGGATTAAAGGCGTGCGCCACCACGCCCGGCTGATACTGGCTTCTTAACTAGGTTCTCTTGTAGTGTGTCAAAGAAAAATCACTCCTTGGTGTGTAAGCGGTACAGAGCTTATTTAGCCTCTTATTTCTATGTTGTCTTTAATCCCTCCCCACCACCCAACTTACATGAGTCAAAGCATCACCCCTGCTTTTTAAAATAGTTATTCTTAGACTTACATTTTTTTGTCTTTGTTTTCTAGTTTTGTTTTGTTTTATTTGTTTTTTGAGAGAGGGTTTCTCTCTGTAGCCCTGGTTGTCCTGGGCTTGCTTTGTAGAGCAGGCTGGCCTCAAACTCACAGAGATCTGCCTACCTCCTGCTTGCTGGAATTAAAGGTGTGCACCACCACACCCAGCTGCCTGACTTATTTTATTTTATTTATGAGTGTTTTGCTATGTTTGCAACATCAGCATGGTGCCCGATGCTCATCACCTTCCCTTCTCTGAAGGAGTCTGCGAGTCTTTGCTGTAGAGTATGGAAAAGGTGTCTCATGTTATTTGTGGTTCATACGCTTCCAGTTTATAGCACCAGTATTGTCCTGTCAGTGAATCTTAGCAAATATTTACCTTCTCTTTATTTTGAGTAAATTGATAACTTTTCTCAAAGTATCAACCTTAGGAGGCTGAGAGAGGCAGACAGATCTCTGTGAGTTCGAAGTCAGTCTGTTCTGCAGGTCTACATAGCAAGTTCCAGACCAGCCGGGGTACATAAGATAAGTAAGGAAATTGTGGAGTTCCGTTCATAGAATTTGGAGGCTTTAAGCATACTTCCTAGGCTGGAACTAGGACTAAATTTTGTAGAATTAGTGTTAATAGGGAGACAGAAGAGTAGGAGAGATTTATAGGCAGGGGATACAATGAGCAGAAATACAGAAGCATGAGCCACACAGCAGTTTAATGTTATTGGACACTTGTCTAAGGTGTTTTTAGATATTCTGTACCAGGAAGGCATATGCTGTCTGATTTCATAGCAGCAAAGTAGTTGTTGAAATAGTTTTCTTTAAGAAAACACTTTAGAGAGTCTAAAACAGTTTATGCTTCAGGTGCTGGAGATAGAGCTTGGCTGTTAAAAAATGTGTGTCACTCTTACAGCAGACCCAAAATTTGTTCTCAGCGTCTACATCAGAGAGCTGACAAACCACCTGTAACTCCAGAAGGCAGAGGCAGACAGATCTCTGTGAGTTCAAAGTCAGTCTGCTGGTCTACATACCATGTTCTAGGCCATCTGTCTGCCTTTGCATTCTGGGTGCTGGAATTAAAGGGGTATGCTACCAGTATCCAATGGGGATGACATTAGCTGAAATACTTTTTCAGTCTTAGTCTCTTCAACTGTATGTATGTATGTGTGTGTATGTATAGGTTTTTTCTAGTACCATTAATCCAAAATTCTCATCTTTTTCTCTCACTGTGCCTTTAAGTGAACATGAGACTGTTTTCTTGTCCAACTTTGAGCCCTTGGGCAGACTACCACCCCAGGATTTGGTTGCATGAGGAGAATAATAATACTTTTTCCTGTTGAAATAGAAGCCCATCTCTTGTCTTATATGATTGTTTCTTGAGGCAACATGAGGTAGTTTATAGTTCAGATCCAAGCTCTACCACTCATCTGTAGTTGAGAAGCCTTTGCTAAAAGGGGATCAGAGGCTCTAAGTACAGGGACGTTTTGTCAAACAAACAAACAAAACACCAAAACTACAACCTTATATTGTTTAGAAAAACAGATCTGAGCCTGGCTCTCATAAAGTGTCATTTTGTAAGTACAGAAGGTTTACTGCTTTGGAGAAAGAGCGAGCTTTATCTAGTATTGAAATAATTCCTGTGTTTAGATTCCCCCCTTCAGTAATCTTTCAGGGAATTGTTTATGTGATAAATGGTTAATAAACATGTTGTTGTTGTTTTTTATTTATACAGATAGTGCACATCCTAAATATGACTTCTGCAAAAATCATTTCTTTTCTGTTACCATGTGATGAAAGTCTTCATTCACTACAGTCTCGAATTGAGCGTGAAACAGGAATAAATACAGGTTCTCAGGAACTTCTGTCAGAGACAGGAATTTCTCTGGATCCTCGGAAACCAGCCTCTCAGTGTGTTCTAGATGGAGTTGTAAGTTCTTTGTGGGGACTTGGGGGAAGCTGGGGATCGGGGTCTTGCTATATAGCCCAGAATGACCTCTAACTTTCAATCTTCCTGCCTCATGAAACTGAAATCACAGGCCTGAACTACCTGCCCAGGGCTTTTTTTTTTGTTTTTAGTTGACTAGTGTTTGTATTTAGTTATGGATGATGCTATAGTTATTCAATACATGTGCATACTATGAAGTGATTAAACTCTAAGAGAAACAATTCATTCCCTTGGCTATTCCATTTCTGCGCTTTGGAATTTGCAAACTTCTTTCCTTTACTTACATTAACATATAAATATAGACTGTAGTTATCCTTAAGTCCTGTAGAAACTGAGAATAAAAATGTGATGCACAAGCCGGGCGTGGTGGCGCATGCCTTTAATCCCAGCACTCGGGAGGCAGAGGCAGGTGGATTTCTGAGTTCGAGGCCAGCCTGGTCTACAAAGTGAGTTCCAGGACAGCCAGGGCTTTACAGAGAAACCCTGTCTCGAAAAACCAAAAAAAAAAAAAAAAAAAAAAAAAAATGTGATGCACATTGCCCGGCAGTGGTGGTGCACACCTTTAATCCCAGCACTTGGGAGGCAGAGGCAGGTGGATTTCTGAGTTCGAGGCCAGCCTGGTCTACAGAGTGAGTTCTAGGACAGCCAGGGCTACACAGAGAAACCCTGTCTTGAAAACAAAAACAAAAACAAAATGTGATACACCCACATTAAAGGTGCTGTGGTACACACGTTTGATTCTCAGGTACATTTGATTTGGCAAGTAGAGCCCTGTGAGTCCAAGACAGTCTGGTCTATATAGTAGGTTTGAGGCTAGCCAGGGCTATATGGGGAGACCGTGTCTCAAAAAAGTTTTCTGGTAACTTTTATTTTGTTTCTTCATATATTATAGATGTATAATATATAATACATAATATTATATTATAATAATATAATATATATTATAGATGTATAATATATACCTATCTCAGTTGTAACTCATAGACTTTATAAAAATAACTTTAAGTCAGTATAAAAATATTTCTATTCCTCGTGTCCATTACCTTTTAGATTTCCATTCTACCCATCCCATTAGTCTACTTTCTGCCTCTGTAGATTTGCATGCCTGTTTGTGTGTGGGTATGTCTTTGTGTGGGTATATATGTTTATGAGAAGTCTACATGTACATATGTCCTGTAGAGGACCAAGGTCAACCTCGGTGCCATTCCTCAACAACAATCAAGTTCTCTAATTGGTTGCAACTTACTGATAAGGCTAAGCTGGTGGAACCACCATACCCAACTGTTTTTTAGACCTTAGGTTCTGGGGAATCATACTCTGGTCTCCATGCTTATATAACATTACTGATGGAACTGTTTTCCCAACTAGCATTATATATTAAGCTTTATCAGTGGTACAGTGTGTGTAAGCATTTTGTTCCATTCCTGTTTGCCTTTTTGAAAAAACGGTCTTTCTATGTAGCCCAGGCTGGTCTCCTCACCCTGTCCTGTGCTGTGATTACTCTACTCCTGATCTTTTCTTTTTGATTACTGCATAGTATGTTATTCTGTGGATATATATCTTTTGTATTTGTTTTTTGTTGGGTTTTTTTTTCTCTTAATTGCTAAAACTAGAAAAAAACTTTTTTTATTTTCTGTTTTTCTTAACTTTTAGCAAACAAAATGATGGTGTTTGTTATAGCATTTTAATGTACATTTATTTATCATAATTTTTCTTATACCTCCCTTATCCATCTTGCCCTTCTTTTGCTGGCCTTCCTCTCCCTAAACACTCCTCCTCCTGCTTCATCGTCACATAAACTCCATTACCCCCTTTCCACACCTTCTGTATTTGTTCTTTTGGGTCTGGTGATTATTTTTCACTTTGGCCAATATATCTGCTTTTCCCCTAAAGTAAACCTTGGGCCCCAAGTCTATAAAGTATGTGAATGCACATTGACTTTGTTCATTGCATTTCAGAAGGAAATCTGGTGCTTAAGGATTTATAAAACCTTGAGTTTTCAAGAATCTTCAAATTTTGGTTTGTTTCTTTTTTAGAGAGGCTGTGATAGCTACATGGTTTATTTGTTTGATAAAAGTAAGACTGTATATGAAGGACCATTTGCATCCAGAAGTTTATCTGATTGTGTAAATTATATTGGTAAGTAGAGTCCAGTTAGTAGCTGAACTTTAATCTTGAAATTACATGATTAGTAGATATGATCTTTTAATGTTTTTGTTCAGTATCAGTATCTGTGGTTTCTATATGTGGTTGACATGGATTTAATGTAGTTTGGGAGATGTGAAGGTAGATTTAAATCACCATAGCTCCTTCATGTAGAAGACCTCCCTTCCCGAGGCTAGGGCTCTACAGAGAGGAGAATGAAAGCCACTATTAGTCAAGCCTACTCTCTAACTGTTCCTTTACTATAGTGTTCAGATCTCTACACACAGCTTATCCTATGAAGCTGAGCTGGTGGTTTAGGAGATAATAGCTACTTCTCAGAACCAGAAAAAACTGGTGGACTATGGAGGAGATGGAACTTGCTTTAAAGCTTGAAAGAAGTATAGGATTTGGATTAGTAGAGAGAGAAGGCGTATTCTCGACTGGAAAGAAGCAAGGTTAAAATAAAGATGTACAGGAATAATCTCCAGTTCCTTGAGGGAAGCAGTTATGTCAGTCATACAGCCCTTACAGCTAGTCAGGTAGTCAATTCTTTTTAGCATCTATGGGATTAATATTTGGAAAGGAACTCACAAAGAATGAAATATAATGTAGCTTACCTCCCTTAATACCATCTTACTTACAGTACAAGACAGCAAAATACAACTGCCAATTATACAGCTGCGCAAAGTATGGGCTGAAGCAGTGCACTACATATCTGGGCTAAAGGAAGACTACAGCAGGCTCTTTCAGGGACAAAGAGCAGCAATGTAAGTGGATTGTTTTTGAAGCATAATGCCATGTGTATCATGTACCCAAGAATTATTCTTGCCAGGTTTCACTAGCAGGACTGTGTACAAAGCTAAAATACTGAGCATTAATTTTTTTTTAAAGCCACAATGTGTTTGTGTCCATGTGAGTGGGTGTACATGTGAGTGGATGCACATGTGAGTGGGTGTCCATGTGGAAGCCAGAGGTTGATGCTGGGTATCTTTCCCTTAGTGTCTTCTCACCTAAGTTTTGAGGCAGGATCTATTACTAAACCTGGAGCTCACTGAGTTAAACTGACGAGCCAGTGAGCTCGTAGGATCTGTGTCCCCCCAAGCCTCTTAGCACTGGGGGTACAAGCACACACTGTCATGTACTAAGCTGAGATAATCATGCGTGCAAGGCAAGCACTCTACCCACTGAGCTGTCACCCTGATAATATCCTAACCAGACTTAGATTTCTTCCTTTCTTTTTTTTTGTGTGTTTGTTTGTTTGTTTGTTTGTTTTCGAGACAGGGTTTTTCTGTGTATCCCTGGCTGTCCTGAAACTCACTCTGTAGACCAGGCTGGCCTCGAACTCAGAAATTTGCCTCCCTCTGCCTCCCAAGTGCTGGGATTAAAGGCGTGCGCCACCACCGCCCGGCCAGACTTAGCTTCTTGTTAATGGTGTAAAATCACTCAGCTGTAGTGACTTGGAAGTAGTAGTTGCTGAGTGATCTTAGTTAAAGAAGGTTGTTTAATCACAGACACCACAGGCAGGAAATAGGTCAGCCAGTTCTCTGAATTGATAATAGAAATTTAGGTTTGGATACTGTATGTTTGCAAATTGTTATTCAATGTTTCTGAATGTTGATAATTTTGTTTTGTTTTGCTATGGCTTAGGTTAAGTCTTCTTAGATATAATGCTAACTTGACAAAAATGAAGAATACTTTGATCTCAGCATCACAGCAACTCAAAGCTAAATTGGAGTTTTTTCGAAAAAGCATTCAGCTTGACTTGGAGAGATATAGTGAGCAGATGACTTATGGGATATGTAAGTGTCTGGCTGTAATGTATTTGTAAGGAATGTCTAGTTTCTCAAAACCATCTGCTCTTTGTTGACACATAGCCAGTTATTTAAATTCACAACAGAACAACACACAGGATAACTTAAGTCATCAAACTGTTCTTGTTTTGAGGATTAGCTCATTTAATCCCTTAATTGAGCAACTTATTTCATAATTGTAATAAAATGACTTAACTCTAGAGAAGATGAATAAGAGACTTAAGACTATGAAATTTAAGTCTTATTTTAGAAAGGCACACCGAGTCTATACTGAGATGACTTCTTAGCAAATATTGTACTGAAATGTGTGCTTCCCCCAATTGGGGTACTGAAACCAAGGTCCTTAAGATAATGGTAGGAACTCTGGGAAATAATTAAGTCACAAAGGGACCTTCATGGATGAACTGTTTCCTTTAACAAAAGACTGAGAGAGATTCCTGCGCCCTTTCTGCCAGGAGAGGACACAAAAGGCAGCCATCTAGGAGCCAAATCTTCTCACTTTCCAACACTGAGCAATGAATTTCCATGGATATTTGCCACCTAGAGTATATTTGCCTTTGTTTTCTAGTTTTGTTCTAGCAGTGTAGCAGCCCAAATGGACTAACACAGCCAGGGGAATCTTAAATTAATCTGGTTTTCTGTTTAAAATATACATACATACATACGATTTCCAAGGTCATGGTTTTTTCTGACCATCTGCTGTGGGGTTCAAGCTGCTGTTTTCTCCACACAGTACACAGTCTTCTGACTCAACCTTATCTTCCCTCAGATGTGTTACGGATTTATAAAGAGTTAAAATTCAAATAAACTGAGTTTTCTGATTTCATGAAACATGTCTTTTTTAAGGAAGTAGGTTCTGTTTATATTTGTATCTGACAAAGTTATGCATATCTCAGAATGTCCAGTTCACTAACCAGTTAGTGATCGAATATGTTTACCTTCCAGTGCTATTTCTTTGTTTACATATTATAGGCATTCTTGTGAATGACAAAACATAATTATTTCATTAAGCATCTTTGACTTGTCATAGGCATACTGTACAACTAGTGAAATACTAGTTAACATGGTGAAATAGAGCTAGTTGTGCTGACACTAACATATCAGTAGAATATTTGACAGTGACTATCTTGTTACTTTTCTCTTGTAGTGAACAAGGCAACTTATAAAAGAAAGCATTTAGTTGGGGGTTGTTTACACAGGGTGGGCCCATGACCAGCATGGTGACTGGCAGACAGGCAGGCATGGCTCCAGATCAGTAGCTGAGTGCTTACATCTGATCCACAGGCAGGAGGCAGAGAGAGCAGACTGGGCCTAGCATGGGTTTCTGAAACTCAAAGCCCACTTCCACTGACAGATTTTCCAACAAGGCCGAACCTCCTAATTATTTCTAAACAGTTCACCACCTGGGAACCAAATATTCAAGTGTATGAGCCTGTGGGGGCCATTCTCAGGAAACCACCACAGTGATCATTCAGTTGTGGGGAAAGCATGCATAGATTAGATTGTCTTGTGAGAGAATAGAGACTGTATCTTGTAACAGTCCCGTTAGTGAGAACACTTGGAGTAAAGGGGACAGACCTTTCTTTTTATATTTTTTACGTACTTTACAGTACTGGGAATTGAACCCAGACCCTTGTGTTGTTTTTGATACAAGATCTTTATTTATGTTGTCTTGGGTGGCCTGGAATTGACTACATAGACCAGGCTGGCCTTGATCTCCCAGAGACCTGTCTGCTTCTGCCTCCCAATCTGGAATAAAACCACATGCAGCCAAACTCAGAGCCTTATGTACATTAGGCAACTCCTCTACTACTAAGCAACATTCCTAGCCAACAATTAACTTTTCTGAAACATGTTTATGTATTACTTTAAGATAAGTTGTTTTGGAGGGGAAACATATGTATTATTCTCCTGGAACTTCCATAACAGCTCTGTGGCTTAAAACAGTATAGATGTAAAAGCTCAGAATTTCATGGCTAAAATCTAAAAATCAAGGTGCTAGCCATGCCATGATTCTGGAAACTTGCAAAAACAGATGATTTCCTAGCTCCCCAGATGACCAGCCGTGCTTACTGTCCTTCCTTCGGCTTACCACTTGTTGTCATCTGCATTCTCCTTTGTGTTTCTGTGTACCCCGCCTCCCCAAGACTATTCTCTTAAGGACACTGGAAAAGAATCACACTATGGGAAGGCCTAGCCTAGTCCAGTGTGCGCACATACATAGGTGATTAACTTTATAAATTGACTATTTCCGGTGAGGTAACCTTCTAAGGTGTTGGGGTTTAGGAGTATAGGGTGCCTATTTGGGTAAGACACTTTCAACCCATTATGTATCTTTGATGTTGATAGATACAACCAGGCTAATATTTAAAGATACCTTTTTTCTTTTTTTAGCTTCAGAAAAAATGTTAAAAGCATGGAAAGAAATGGAAGAAAAGGCCATTCACTATTCTGAGGTAAAAATCATTGAACTCATTCTGTGTATTTAATGTCTCCATTAAAAATTATCTTTGATTTTGACATATAAAAAGTATTTATCTTTTCATTCCTGAAATTTAGACTTATATCTTGTATATGCTTTGAAAAGAGAGTGGAAGGTTATCATGGGCTATAAAACCAAAGGCATTGGTAGCTTCATTAAACTCCAGTTTCCTTTATTTTATATCTTTCTATCTATCTATCTATCCATATATGTGTGTATATGTATGTGTGTGTGTGTGTGTGTGTGTGTGTATATATATATATATATATATATATATATATATATATATATATATATATATTAGGGGTGCAGTCTTTTCTAATAGGCTTGTGAACATTATGGAAATCAGTAATGAGATGTATGGAAATCAGTAATGAGATGTATCATTAGTAATTTTCTTACTGGTTTAAGTAAGATGGCTTCACATCTAGTTTAAATGGGACAGTTCTATTTATACCTGATATCTTCTCATAATTATCAATAGAACTCTGTTTCATTCTGAAAACTATATAGGTTTAGAGAACGTATACCTCCTAAGGGATGATTCTCTAGGTGGCACATTGCTTTCTTCTCCTGTATGTTCATGGCCTTGTGCTGTCGCTGCCCACGGTGCCAGTTCATACTTACACTGAGGATGTGAGTAGGCCAGTTGGTATTGTGCAGCTGATCTCACACAAAATGGCAGTGGTTTCAGTGGCCACTTAGTTTGTCTTGTGAATGGCACTTAGTTATTTTGCTTCTCCAGAGGCCAAAGCAAATGCTAGTAGTAGGTGGCTATGGTTAGAAGGGAGAAAAAGGAGTGTGTTTGTTTGTTTGTTTGTTTGTTTTGAGACAAGGTCTCACTGAATAGCCCTAGCTTGTCTGGAACTCACTATGTAGACCAAGCTACCTTTGACTCACAGAGATAGATACATTTGCCTATGCCTCCTGAGTGCTGGGATTAAAGGTGTCACTGTTGCACCTACATAAGGCGTTTTTATAAGAAAGACTGTCAAAAGCATATTAAACCCCCGCCATGGCTGAGGAGCACTTAGCAGTTATGGGAAGGAGAGTCAGTTTTCTTTAAGGATGTGGTCCCTAGTAGTTTGACTATGTCCTGTTGTATGGCCTCACATTCTTTTTTTTGTTTTGTTTTGTTTTTTGGTTTTTCGAGACAGGGTTTCTCTGTGTAGCCCTGGCTCTCCTGGAACTCACTCTGTAGACCAGGCTGGCCTCGAACTCAGAAATCCGCCTGCCTCTGCCTCCCAAGTGCTGGGATTAAAGGCGTGCGCCACCACTGCATGGCCTCACATTCTTTAGTCTATATATGATCATCGCATATTGAACCCTGTGGATTATTTAAAAAAA
This sequence comes from Mus caroli, assembly GCF_978045245.1. NCBI lineage: Eukaryota > Metazoa > Chordata > Mammalia > Rodentia > Muridae > Mus > Mus caroli. Next base: position 17,216,805 of record NW_028227275.1, read on the forward strand.
AAAAGACATGAAGTTGGGAGAGGTGCAAGGGAGGCTAGAGGAGTAGATCTGAGAGGAGTTAGGGGGAATAGTGGGAGTAAATATCAAAGTACATTATATGAGCCTATGAATTTCTCCAAATTTTAGTTGATGATTATTATTATTTAAATAGCTTTGACCAGTCTAGTGTGCTTTATACTGTAATCCCAGCACTCAGGAAAGCAAGACAGGAGAATTAGAGGTTCAAGAATAGTCAAGGCTATGTAATACAGCTGTCTCATTAAATAGACAATTAGCTTTAACAAAATTACCTTGTTGTAGTAAAACATTCAGTTTTACTGCTACAACAGCTTATGTGCTACCTTGTTGTATGTGGTAGTGAGCCTGTCATTGTCTTGGTTGGTGTCATATTTTAGGTTGGGGTCATTGGTTACCTTGAGGATCAAATTATGTCTTTGCACACTGAGATCATGGAGCTGCAGAAGAGCCCCTATGGACGACGCCAGGGAGACCTGATGGAATCTCTGTAAGAATGTATCTGTGCTGTTGGTCTTGATTTTATAATATTTTGTTTGTCCTTCCTACTTATATCTGGGTTTTTCTTACCTCTAATATATCCCTATGATATGATTTTCTTAAAAACATTCATTTATTTTGTTGGGAAGAGGTGACATGCAACACGTCACATTGTCCATGTAGAGATCAAAGGACAGAAGGTGGGGTGATGGGTCTCCGCTCCTACCATGGTGGGCCCAGGAATTGAACTCAGGTTCAAGCACTTTTACCTTCTGAGCCGTGTCTCCAGCCCTTAGAATATCTTAAAAGGAAGCTATTTCTTAGTCATAGGGAGTTTGGGAAATAACTCTCTGGATTGTTACCGCCTCTGTGTTTGTGTTTAATGTATATTTAAATTACAAATGATCTCCCCATTTTCTTCCCTTTTGGTCTAAGGTATAATCTCCTAACTCCTCTGTTGAGGCTAATTTCCTAAATGTCTAATTAGAAACTTCAGATTTTCTCTCTGATCACAAGCCATGATTTTTTATTCAAGTTGTGGATTATTGATCATTAAGTTATTTGCACATACTGAAAGGTGTTTGTTTTTCTTTTTTGTAGGGAACAGCGTGCCATTGATCTCTATAAGCAGCTAAAGCACAGACCTACTGGTAAGACACTTCAGTCACAGTATTGAAAGGTGGTTTAGGAAACACCCTAACTGAACAAAGTGGGTAGATTTGAATGTTTTTTAACTTCATAGTATGATCCTGTTTTGGTATTCTTTTTGCAACATTTGTGGCATAATAGCTTTAAATTTATAAAAACTTAAAAGATTAGAAGAGGAAAGTAATAAGGATATGGAAGTAGAAAAGTTTTAAAAGTGAAGTGAAAAGAAAGTAGAGAAGAAAAAAAAAGGGAATTTAGCGTTGGATCAATGAGTAAAGTGCTTGCTCCGATAACACGAAAACCCGCGTCTAGATTCCCAACACTCACATAAGCACACGCATGGCAGCACACCCCTGTCGTCCCCGCAGTACTGGGACAGCAAGGACAGATAGGTTCCTGGCACTCAGTGGCCAGCCAGTCTAGCTGAAACAGCAAGCTTAAGATTCAGAGAGATACCCTATCAACAAGTGAGGTGAGATCTGTCAAGGATGATACGTGACGGTGACCTTGAGCCTCTGCATGTACTCTCTCCCCAACAAAAGGGAAGAAATAGCACCACCACCACCCCCAACACACACACACACACACACACACAGAGCAATAAAAGGGTGTAACGGTTGAGGAAAAATACTGCTTAACCTAGAGAGCTTGGAAAGAAGTCAACATAGTGGGTTCTGGGTGGGATGGGAAGAGAAGCCATTCCAGAAGCAGTTTGTCCTGAAAAGCCTTGCCTTCACCAGTACTGGTCACTGCTCATGTCCTTAGGGAACAATTCATACTGCACACTGCCAAATACAGAGCACTGTTGTTGGGAGGAATGTAGGTTGGAAACCAGAAGCCTTGAATTCTAAATTGGGTATTTTACTGACTAATCTCCAGTACATCTCCATATTTCTATTCCCCTTTTGTGCAAAACAAGTAAGAACCTAGCCTTCTAACTCAAGTAAGAACCTAGCCTTCTAACTCAAGTAAGAACCTAGCCTTCTAACTCAAGAACCTAGCCTTCTAACTCGAGTAAGATCCTAGCCTTCTAACTCAAGTAAGAACCTAGCCTTCTAACTCAAGTAAGAACCTAGCCTTCTAACTCAAGTAAGAACCTAGCCTTCTAACTCAAGAACCTAGCCTTCTAACTCAAGTAAAAACCTAGCCTTCTAACTCAAGTAAGAACCTAGCCTTCTAACTCATTATACTTTGGCAGTGTATTTTGAGAACATGTTTATGAAAATGCTTTGAAAACAATAAGGTGATATATGTGTGTGTGTGTGTATGTGTGCAAAACACCTTTATTTTAACTAAATGTATTTATTTTGAAGAATTACATAAGTAATAAGGGATATCTGTGCTCTGGAATATATTTTTTAATTTTTTTTTTTCAAGACAGGGTTTCTCTGTGTAGCTCTGGCTGTCCTGGAACTCACTCTGTAGACCAGGCTGGCCTCGAACTCAGAAATCTGCCTGCCTCTGCCTCCCAAGTGCTGGGATTAAAGGCGTGCGCCACCACTGCCCGGCTTGGAATATATTTTTTATTTTAAAAGTTTTATATTACTTATATAAAGTTTTCAAGTTTTAGATTTGAAAATTATAGACATATAGCAACATATAGCAACTTTATATAATATTTATATATTTTTTAAAAAAAACAGCATGCGTGCACTGGGTGTTTTGTTTTATTGACATTGTATTTTTATTTTCTGTGTGTGGGTGGTTTGACCTGTATGTGTATCAGTGCACCATATGTGTGCAGTGCCCACAGAGGCCAGAAGAGGGTGTTGGATAACTGGACCTGGAGTTACAGGTGGCCATGTGGGTGTTCTGAACCTTATGTCTGTTCAGTGTGTGTGTGTGTGTGTGTGTGTGTGTGTGTGTGTGTGTGTGTGTGAAGAGAGAGAGTAGAGAGAGAGATATTCTGGGCATGAAGCTGAGCTGTGGAGGAGGTTTTTCTTTCTTTTCTCTCCCCCACCGCCTCTTGCAGTAGCGGGGATCCAACCCAGAGCCTGTGTATGCCTGGCAGGCACTGGTCTTCCTCTGAGCTCCAGTCCTACAACCTTCTCAAATCTCTTTTGAAACTCAAAGCTGAACTTCAGTGTCTACTGATCCTTTTTATTAGTACTTCACATTTGGTTTACGTCAGCTCTTTTTCAGATGGAAGTTTTCTGAGCTGTAAACAGATGGATTAGCATGAAGTTCCCAGCAACCTGTTAGGGCAGTGAAAGCCTGACTCACCCACTGTTCTAAGTAAGCAGTGTTAATCATCTAAGAGAACTAGTCTCTTGGCCAAGGGCTGCATCTGTGTTGGAATTTGGGTTAGTAAGGGTTAAATCCACCAGACTATTCTCTCAAACACAGGCAACATAAGTCTCTTAAGAATTAAACATACAACCATGCATAAATTTACTTTTTAGAAAATATTTATGTCTGTACATGTGGGTGTATTTCATTTGTGTAGGGGTACCCATAGAGTCCAGAAGAGGGCATCAGATTCTCCTGGAGATGTTATTATAGGCACTTGTGAGCCACCTGACTTGAGTGCTGGGATACAAATCTGGGTCCTCTGGAAGAGCAGCAAAGGCTTTTGACAACTATTCCTAGCCTTGTCACTTTACTTTTTGATGTATAGCTGTCAATGAACTATACTTCTTAGAATTTATAGTTAATTTAAATTTTTTTTAAATCCATGTGTTAATTTAAATGGTGTTGTAGTTTTTCATGGGGCAATGTGAGCAGTCCATTTACCCCAGACAGTACACCAGTGACAAACAAGTCATGACTTTGTCCTGGTCGTGTTTGGCAAATCTGAATTTCATCAGGATTACTTAGAGGTGCTTCAGGAGCTACATTTCTGAGGAAAATCTCTCCTCTTTCTTGTCTCACTGCAAGAGAACCTCTTGGGTTCTTGAAGAGGGGTAAGGCCTCCTGCACCCCTCTCTGTTTCATGGCAGACTGTTAGTGGACCTCACCTTACCTATGTAATCACAGCTTCTGAGAGCTCGCTAAGACAACAGCAGTGCCACACTTCAAGGACAGTGTTCTTCAGCAAAAGGAGAAATTGTGTAGACTACTTGCAGCTTTTTGAGCGTCTTTAAGGAACGTCCTGTTTGGAAATTAATGTGTTCTGGAAAGGAGAGGTTGTATAAACTACTAACTGAAGTCGTTTCTAGATCACTCGTACAGTGACAGCACAGAGATGGTGAAGATCATTGTGCACACCGTGCAGAGTCAGGACCGTGTTCTCAAGGAGCTGTTTGGTCACCTGAGGTAGAAAAATTGCTTTATTTCCTCCTAAATGCCATTATATTTATGTTTCTTAAAAATCATAATACTCCTTTTTGGTAAATATAAGATAATTGTCAGTATCTTATAAAACATGGTGATGTGTAAGCCCTGAACATGTGCATTACTTTCTATTTTATTTATATGCATGGGTATTATGTTTGCCCCATGTGTGTGAGGCCAGAAAGGGGCATAAGATGTGGAACTGGACTTACAGATGGATGTGACTGGTGCTGGGAATTGAACCCAGGTCCTCTGGAAATGCAGCCAGTACTCTGAACCTCTGAGCTGTGTGTCTAGCTCCTCCATCCGTTCACTGGTGTGCTGGTTGTGCTTTGTCTCCTCTGGGTTGGGCGTGGTGGACAGTATACAGAGAGCTGTGACAAGTACCTGACACTGACTCAATCTTTCCAGCAAGTTGTTGGCCTGCAAGCAGAAGATTATTGATCTACTCCCCAAGGTGGAAGTGGCCCTCAGTAACATCAAAGAAGCTGACAATACCGTCATGTTTATGCAGGGAAAGAGGCAGAAAGAAATTTGGCACCTCCTTAAAATTGCCTGTGTAAGTAATTATTAGTGAAGGTAATACTGAGTTACTGTTATTTTCTGCCACAGAGGCTTTTTTTATTGCTTTAAGGTATGTCCTTTGAATAGTTATACTTTTTTGTTTGGTTGGTTTTTTTGTTTTTCGAGACAGGGTTTCTCTGTGTAGCTCTGGCTGTCCTGGAACTAACTCTGTAGACCAGGCTGGCCTCAAACTCAGAAATCTGCCTGCCTCTGCCTCCCAAGTGCTGGGATTAAAGGCGTGCGCCACCACTGCCCGGCGTATATTTATACTTTATGTTGGGTTCACACGTTCCTTGATCAGTATCCAAGTAATTACAGAGATAGGATGTTTGTATTATCACTCTCCTTTCCAGTGCTGCTGCTGCTGCCGGTGGACATGGTGGTGGTGGTGGTGGTGCTGGTATATGTGTGGTTTTGTTTGTTTCTTTTGAGGCAAAAGCTCTCTCTAGCCTAGACTGGAAGCTAAACTACCTCACAGCAATTTTCCTGCCTCCAGTTGCTGCGATTAGAAGTGTGAGCCACCATACCGAGCTCAGTCCCCGTTTTACAGTCCTCCCTACTCTGGATCACTGTGGTTGCCCAACCCAACGTGGAGTAAATGCATCTGACTTGTTAACAAGTCAGCCTTGTTCAGCTGTCCCTTTCCCCCAAACAAAAGCTGGATTAGAGGTATTCGATTCATTTAGCTTTACTTTAGTCTGTGTAGACAGAAACACTCAGTTTTAGTCAGTGAAGAAAAGGGGCCAGAGATACGGTATATTTAATAGAGGTGAGAATAGTTTTGTTCATAAACAGTCCAGTTTTTATAACATAATAATTGAATTATATATCTTAAGAGTATAGCTTTTTTTTTTAAATGGTGTGGATCAAGAGGTGTACGCCGCAACTTACTGTGTGTGTGCATGTGTTTTTTCCTTCAGACACAGAGTTCTGCCCGCTCTCTTGTAGGATCCAGTCTAGAAGGCACAGTAACCCCTCCAGTATCGGCATGGCTGCCCCCTACATTAGCAGACCGTGAACATCCTCTGACATGTGTGGTAACTCCTCAAGATGGGTGGGTTTACTTTGTAACAATAGGCAGTTGTGTTTCAGGGGAAAGGGGTAGGACAGAGGTGGTAAACATGGTGGTTAATGGTGCCTTCAGACCAGGGCTCAGTTTTTTTTTTTTTTTTTTTTTTTTTTGGTTTTTCAAGACAGGGTTTTTCTGTATAGTTCTGGCTGTCCTGGAACTCACTCTGTAGACCAGGCTGGCCTCGAACTCAGAAATCCACCTGCCTCTGCCTCCCAAGTGCTGGGATTAAAGGTGTGCACCACCACTGCCCAGCTTCAGGGCTCAGTTTTCATTATCTCTTTAGTGTTGAGTAATTTTTTGTTTTTGCTTTTTAGTGCTCATATATTTTCACTTTAAAATGAGAATGTCTTATAGAATTACTGTGAAAATTTAGTTGAACAATATATGTAAATGCTTGGGAAATAAATTTCAGTAAGTGATCCTAAGAAATGTTAGCTCGATCCAGGCTCTAAGCCGTTTCTGTCCCCACATATCAATTTCCTTTACCCAAACTGTACTCCTTCCCTAACCACTTATCTCAACAAGAAATTAGGCTTTTTGTGGTTTGTACTTTTGGTACTCAAGTTCTCTTTTAATGCAGTAGTGAGGCCTATTTCTTAAATTAAAATTTTTCAGTGCTTTAAATCATTTGCAAGTAAGAACTCAGATTTGCAGCCCTGCATTTTGTCTCTAGTTCCTCCTCTTCTGCTAAAAGCTGAATGTCTGTCCGTTTGTTATTTTCCCAGCGTAAGGTGTGCCGTGGTCAGGAGGCTCTTTGCTAGCTTGTGCACTGTCGCTTTTCTCTCGGCTCATGGAGACCTCCACAGCTCCAGGCACTTCCCACAGGTCTGCCCATGATTAGTTTTACAGACATGCTCTCATGTTACATGGCTGCTCGGGAGGTCACATAGTGACGTGCTCTCTGCTGCCTTTATGAGAGAGCAAGCGCATGGCAGGAAGGCAAGCGCTCCCAGGTATTTCCTTGTAAAGAAAGCGAGTTCCAGGGCAGGTCTCGGGCTCACTAACTGTGTGGCCCAGTATGAGCATGTAAGCAAGTAGAGTGGAGAGTGGGATTCTACAGGCTTGAGAAGATTCTCTGTTAGAACTGAAGGAAGTAAAGTTTAGTGCACACTAATCCTCAGCTCTCTAGGAAACTTCCAGTCTGAGTCTGTGGTTGTCTCCAACAGCACATCTTTATCAGAAGGTACATTTCCTGATAAACGAAAGCTGATCTTAATAATAATGTACCTCTGGTACTTCATAACCAAGGATTAGGAAGTTGGTAGCAGGACGTTTTCTGAATCAGTACTTAGTTTTAAGCTAACAGTGGATGTTATATGTGGCTTACAGTGTGATAAAGGAGGGACTGAGGGTTGGTGAAGGATGATGGCAGAGGAAACATGAAGGGAGAAGCTAGAGTCAAGGCCACCTTCACATACAAGAAACCAGGGATACTTGTTCATGGTTTCATCTGCTGTTTTCATCGGTCGGCTCGCTTGTTTTCATTGCTACTATCTGTGGTTTCGAACCAGTGTTTCTTTCCTGGATCTCTGGAGACTGGACTGCACTTTGAATCTTTCCCCTGTGTTGTGTGTGAAGTGAACATGCTGGTGTTTTACTGTATGTAAAAGAAAAAGAAAGCAATCCAGAAACAAACAAGCAAAAATGTATTCCGTTTGTCAATACCAAGGGACCTTCCCCTAATCTGGTACTTGTTAGCAGGGAGGGTGGGAGGCTGCTAGCAGTACCACCTCTTTCAAAAGAAAATCTGATTAGAGTTACAGTGGACTTCCCAGAGTAGGCAGATGCAGGGGCTTAGGTGAAGTGGGGTGCTGTCTCTTGAGTGGGAGGGATGAAGAAACTGAAGACAGCAGCAGCTGCTTTGCTGGGGTGCTTGGTCACAGAAAGTGGTCATCCTGATTTAGAAGATCAGAAAGGAGGCAACATCCAGGGGCTCCTTTGCTGAACTTGAAATGGTTTTGTTCTTTCATCCATCAGAGAGACGTTAGCACAAATGATAGAAGAAAATCTGAACTGTCTTGGCCATTTAAGTACTATTATTCGTGAAGCAAATGAGGACCAGAGCAGTAGTGTGATGGTAAGTTTTGTGTGGAGTAACTTCTGCTACTGTGATCAATTAGCCTTACAAAAAGCAAAGTAGGGGAGAAAGGTTTATTCTGCTTATAATTATAGACTACAGACCACCATTGTGAGGAAGTCAAGGCAGGAACTTGAAGTAGGTAGATGTAACAGCTACAGTCAGTCAGGAGTGTAGAGGAATGAGCGTCTGCATTCCTGGCAGTACTCAGCTCGCCTTTTCATAGTATAATACAGGGCTCAGCCCTCGGCTTGGTGCTGCCAACTTTTAGGCTGGATGCTTGCACATCACTTAAGGAAATCAGGCTGATCCCAGCTGTCCTTGGCAGTCTCCTCCAAGGTGATTCTAGGTTATGTCAACTCTGCAAAACTAACTGTCCTGTGTGGTAGCATCGTGTCGATAGTGAGCATCCCCAGTAGCGTCAACAGTCAGGTTAAGCTTCCTTCGCAGTGTGAATGCGTGTACCCCTTTGCTTCAGCAATACATTTTTTCAGTAAGATGATAGTTTTGCTCTATAATTACTGTATTTGATGCATATAAGATCAATTAAGCTAATAATAAAAGAGGTTAAATCAAGATTTAGTTGCTTTGAACTATTGATTTGTTAAAACTGGGAGAAGCTACTCTAAAATCTTAGCAAATTCACTGCATTTAGTTTTGATACAACTCTTTGTCTTTCCACTTAAGAGTATTTGACTTGGATTTTTATAACTTTAAAATACTTTTTGAGTTCCCAGAAGATAAAGTAAGCTAAATTCAAACTCTAACTTCTGTAGTTTTTTTGTTTTTTTTTTAAGATTTATTTATTTATTATATGTAAGTTCACTGTAGCTATCTTCAGACACTCCAGAAGAGGGCGCCAGATCTCGTTGCGGATGGTTGTGAGCCACCATGTGGTTGCTGGGATTTGAACTCTGGACCTTCAGAAGAGCAGTCGGGTGCTCTTACCCACTGAGCCATCTCACCAGCCCAACTTCTGTAGTTTTAACTTTTTGAATTTTGAGTATAAAATGTCCAAACATTAAAAAAATTTTAAAAAGTGAACTCTACATTCGGATAACTGCTAATTGTGACTTTGCATGCCTGCTTTTAGAGTCTTGATTGGAGTTGGTTAGCAGAATGACTCGACACTCGTTCACTGTCCTGGAGCCGACGAAGCTGTTTTGTCATTTACTCCAAAGTCATCTTTACTTGCTGAAGCCATTCCTCACTTACCAGTCTGTGAGGAGATGGCTGTGATCGGAAACTACGAGGGACTTTACAAGCACAGCAGCTTGGTGTTTTGTTTGTTTTTAATAATTATGATCTCTGAACAGATAGGATTTTATAGCAAATTAATGAAATTAATTATTCTTTTTAACACCGCAACTAATGAGGGAGATCATTAGTGACCTGCTTATCTTATAAAATTGGAAAACTAGTTTAGCTGATGAAAAAGATAATCTTCTGAAGGCCTGAATTTTCGGCAGAAGGCCCAACATGGTATTAGTAGTATACAGGAATGAAAAATTCACCCAGTGTTCATTTGAAGTAAAGTTTTATCTATGGATTTTCTGTGGAAGAGACTGCTCACAAGTAAAATTGCTCTTCCTGAAGACTAAGCCCGGTCTCCTTGTGTTGCTCTCAGGAAGTGCTCTTCTTGGCATCACATGGAGTTAGATGAACCCCATCTTTAATCACACATTTAATAGAGTCCTTCTCCTGTGTAAGGGGTTGGACTTTTGTGCCTTTGATATCAGCTGACCATAATGAATTGTGTTGTGTGCTATATGTATATGTATTTAAGGTGTACATTTAATAATATCAAAGAGAAGATGCCTGTTAATTTATAATGTATTTGAAGGTTGTATTGTTTTTGCATTTGTACAAATGGGTTACTTGTTTAAACAATCTTTTATGTCTTGTCATACAAGTTCCAAAGGGTCTGCATTCCTTTATCTGTAATTACAGTCTCAGAATCCAAGTTCTGAAACCAAGGTATCTATTCTGATCTGACACTGGATCTGCTTATCCCATTTAGTGTGAATATTCATTGATTTATGTGTTTGATTATTGGGATGTGCTGCCACAGGCTCTCTGAAGGTTGATGTAGTGTGGCGTATGCACTGAATTACCTTTCTAAAATCTGAACAGTTCTCATTCTGAAACATCTAGACTTAAGGGTTTCAGATAAAAGACTGTGGATCTCTGCCTTATGTTAAATAACTTAGAAGATGTTATTTTGTTTGAAAAAATGTGAAATGCTTTTATATTCTAGTTTTTCACTTTGCATATTAAATGATTTTAAAATTATTTTGAATCTCTACTCATTTTAATACCATAGGCTAATATGGTTTGAGAAAATATAAAGGGTCATGTGATAGGTTAGGAGCACGAGTGACAGGATAGATTCTTTATCCTTTGTTATTTGTGTGTGTGCGCACATGTATGGAAGCCAGAGGACAACTGTGGCTATTCAGGAATATCGCCCTGCTTTTTGAGAGTCTGTCAGTGGCCTGTAGCTTATCAATTAAGGTAGGTTGGGTGGACTGTGAGTCACAGGGTCTTCTTTCTTTGCCTGCCCGCTTTTGCCACTACAGGTGGCTTCCACCATGCCTGGCATTTTACATGCATTCTGGGGAACCAGACTCAGATCCTCCTGCCTACAAATCATATACTTTACTGATCGAGTCATGTCCCCAGCCGTGCAGACTTACTGGGAAGTGTTGAGGAACTTCCTCACTGTAATGTTTCTACCTAGGAGGTACTAGTACTACTCTATGTGTCTAAAAACACTCAGACTCACCATTTACACTGATATACAGTCCTCCCATCCAGTCTTATTAGGCTGCCATTCTCCTTGCCTCTGAAGCTGAGTTGTCTCTTATCTTTGGGTTTGGTTTGTAGAAGGTCTCACTATTAACCAAGTCCAGTCCACACTTGCCATCTCTAATCTCCCAAGTCTTAGCTACGGGTGTGGAGCATACATGGCTGTCTTGTACATCTATGTACATGGCTATCTTCTGTCTTTTAAATCATCAGGTGTCAAGGTTTTTTTACGGATGGTAATTCCATCCCTGTCAGCTGAATGGTAGGCAAACTCTCCGTTCATTAGCTCTAGAGTCTAGAGACTCCTAATAATAAAGAAATATTTATTGGGTGCTACTTGCTCAGAAGATATTAACCTATATGCAAAGGTCAGAAGAACTTCTGGTTTTATTTCTGTTGTTTTAAAACAGGATCTCACTGGGCAGCCTAGAACTCCCTATGTACACCAGGCTAGCTTCAAACTTTATTAACACTCCTTCCACTGCCTCCCTCTCAGGAGTACATGCACCACCTCACCCGGCTGACTTGAAAGTTAATACTGGCAAATCAGTAATGGAGTCTTAATGTGTAAGTATTTTTTTCCCCCAGAAATCATGCATTTTTTTTTTTTAACTATCACAATCATTGGCACAAGGATTTGCCATATTTGGAGTTCTATTTTGATGGGACACGAGTGATGTTAGGACCTTCTAATCTACATGATTTAGACAGGTATAAGATCACCCCAAACCTACTTCTGAAGAATTAGTAAACCACTCTTATTTTTTGTTCAGTAGCAACTTTCAGAATTAAAATCATAAGTTATCAACTGTATATACTTTATTCTATAGGCAACATTACGAGGAACGAAGAATAAACTCGGAAAGCACAGATACTAGACCAAACCAAGTTTGTGCCCCCAACTCTCCCATCAAGCCCAGCATGGTACTGGGTGAGAGCTCTACTGCTAACCTCTATCTGCAGCTTCTTTTTCTCTTTTTGTTTTGTTTCTGAGACAGGCTGGCCTAAACTCTTCCTGCCTCCACTTCCCAGCTGGGATTTCAGGCATGTGCTTCCACGACCTGCCTTTTTTTGGCAGGGGAAGGGTGTTGTGATCATAAAAAGAGAAAGAGCTATAAGAATATGTTCTGTCACAGTGTTGGGGAAGGGGGTGCCTCAGTGGGCCCATTGCCAAGGCATCCCCTCCCCCTGAGGGACCAGACACACACCATTATAGTATAGAATAGAGTTTATTTAGGGCACGGGGAGGGGAGTTAAGAGGGTAGCAGAGGCAGAGAAAGGCAGAGAGAAGGAGAGAGGAGAGAAGTAGGGACAGGCCATGGCCACCTGGAGGGGTGCAGGGGAAGGGGATGGGAAGCATGGAGGCAAGAGGTAAGAGAGGCAAGAGCTTAAGAGTGAGAGGAGGGGCCAAGCAGCCCCTTCTATAGGGCCACGCCTACCTGGCTATTGCCAGGTAACTGGGGAGGAGCATATGTGGCTACTGCCAGGAACTGTAAGAGTGGAGTTTAGACAGAATACCAACAAAGGGGACCAGAGGAGATGAAAATAGCTAAACTGTAATATTGGTCTGCAACAAACAAGGTCCCATACATTCCGTGGTAATAAAAATCAAATGCATGATACAGGTTAGTGCATGTATTGGAGGGGTGTGGCTAGATTTGCTCTTACAAAGCCCTGAATTGATTCTCTTGCCTGTCATTCTCTTTGTTACTAGCATCATACATAACCTTGTATTTGCTGTTGTATATCTGTTTCCCAGTTTCCTGTCTGTCGTCACTCTCAGCCAGTTACAGATACAATGCCCCTAAAGCACTGCCTTCTGGTATTTTCCTGCACAGGAGTTTGATGATCCTTCCAACCTTGTTAACCTTTTCTAGTTGTCTCTGCCCTTAGTGAAACAGAATGCCCTTATTTCTCTTAACTCTACCCTTTCCTTTTAGTTTTTGTTTTGTAATACATGTACATGGTGTGGGTTTATTCCCTAAACCTTTTATGATTATTAATTATGGTGTGTGTTGGTGTGTGGTGTGGGGCATGGGCCTTTATGTGTGGAGATCAGAGGACAGCTTGTGGAGTCAGTTCTCTGCTTTTCACTTCTGTGTGAGGTCTAGGGCGAAAATGAAGCCCTCAGGAGTCCACAAACTCCTCTACCCACTGAGCTATCTCACCAGGTCCACGTGGTATAGAATGTTAAAAAAGGTGGATTCCCAGCACCGATGTGGCAGTTCACAACAGCCTTTAACTCCGGTTCCACGGGATTCAATGCCTCCTTGTGACTGATGAGGGCACCAGGCACACAGGTAGTGACTGACATGCATGCAGGCCTAACAGCCATAAATGAAGTCACTGTCTTCTTGTCATACATTTCCTCTATCAGCAGAAAAATGGATCCTAGACTTTGTAAATCTGGTTCTAGCCTATCTTGCCATACAACTCCTTTCAACCTTATCGGCATCATGAAAAATCAAACGTTCACTATTCATTTTGGCCTACAAAACAATCCCGACCTCCACATTCAACATACGTGTATATCATTCTGATCCTGTTTCTGGGTGGCTTTCAGAAAGCACTCTGGTGTAGCATGCTGGCACAAAATAAATATTCAGGCCAAGTCTGAATGGCTAATTCTGGTTGAATAGCTTCCTCTTCTGAACTCAAACCCCTTGAGACTGGTCTGGTAGTTTCCCTAGTGCAGGTTGTGTACCTGGAGAATGTGCTTGCCAGTTGGACTAGGGACGAACCACAAAAGGATGCAGGAACAACTCCTACACTGACGGGCTGGTCCTGTGCACTAGCATGCCCCAACCAGCGTCTGTCCGAGTGACCCATCCCAGGAGACTTGGTCCTCGTCTGGGGACTTAGAATCACTACACTGTGCGCGCGCCCGGGGCCAATTTTGTCCCGCCCGCGCACCGTCTCGCGAGTCGCGGGCGGGGGCTGCGTCGCCTGCGTCCCCGCGCAGCCGCAGTACCGGGCAGGTGGGCGGGGCCGGCTGTTGGCAGCAGTTGGCGGGGCCGGGTGGCGGCTGCACGTGCGGGCGGGGGCGATGCGTCACTGACCGGTGAGGCGAGGCTCGGGGGTCGCGGTCCTCCGAGTGCCTGCGATCAAGGCCGCCCTCAGTCGGGACCTAACGCTTGGGGAGTCGGGGAAGAGGTGTCACGACGTACGCCGAGCCGGGGGCACCGGCGCAGGGGGTTGGCGAGGGGAGCGCTTAGCTGAGAGAGAGAGAGAGCCCGGGGCCGGAGCGCGGGGCTTCCCGCCTCTGCCGCCCGCGACCGTACGCGGGCTCTTCCCTGGGTGGGGACTGGCCTGTCACTCAACGGACTGAGGTTCCTCTTCTCCCCATGCTCAGGAGGAACAAGGATGAATATGACTCAAGCCCGGCTTCTGGTGGCTGCAGTGGTGGGGTTGGTGGCGATCCTCCTGTACGCCTCCATCCACAAGATCGAGGAGGGACACCTGGCCGTGTACTACAGGTGAGCGCCGCCCTGTGCAGCCCGCGATGGTTCTAGAAGCACAGTGGAAGGGTCCAATGGTCACAGCGGAGTCTGGGAAGTTGCTCTTTTCCGCGGCATCAGGGGAGTGCTTCCAGCCCTGCTTGGGAAGTGGCTTCATCCCAGCTGCCGCGAGTCAACCTTTGGCGGGGCACTTTTCTGGTGTCGGAGCAGTTTAGTGCCAAGTTCGCTCTGTGCAGAAGTGAAGACACCTTAGGGGGGACGGAAGTAGTCACTGCAACCGAAATGACTTCTCATAGTCCGCACAACTGTACAGGTGTTTGGTTTGCCGCTGTGGATTTTTTCCGGATCTCTGCCTTACTTAAGACAGTTCTCCCCAACACTAAGTTGGGTTTTTTCTTCTTCATTAAAAATCTCCCATTGTCTGGTTATGTCCCGCAAAGTCTTCATGACCATAGCAATGTCATATATCCCTAAAGGCCAAGAGACAAAAACCACATTTGCAGGCCACTTTTCTCACTTTTTTTTTTTCCAAGTCAAGGTGAGGAAGAGTGTGGGCTCAGTTGCCATCCACCTGATTTGGCATAAATCAAGTATAACTTACCACCAGCTCCTCGTGGTAAGAGAAGCCAGTTTGTAGACAACTTGGGATAGTGGTTTATTTATTCTGAAACAAGCAGATTTTTGAATATTTCCATCATGCCCCCTAAACTGGTATTTCTACTTTTAGATCAGTCCAGAATCCTAGAAAATACATACTTTGGGTGGTATGTCTTAACAGATGGAGTTCTAGCATAAGAAATACCAGCCTGGACCACATTTCCATCCAATTTATCACTGTCCTTCTGACAGGAAAACCACGAAGAGAACATACGGAGATACCACTCCAAAAAATGGCAAATGAACCTGTAAAGGTTCATCTTTTCAGTTATGACTTAGGACAAGGATGAATGTTGTGCGAATTTACTATTCGTTGTGTAAAGGAGGACTTTGTGTTGTATTTGTCCCGAATTTGCAGGGGGTGTTTTCACGGTTCACATACTGCAGAGTTTGATAAACAAACCCCTCTCTCAGCTGTCATCTCAACCCTTTTACTGTCTGTCTTTCCATGCTAGGTTTTGTTACCTTTAGACAGAAACCATGTCCCTAGAATTGGACTCATGTATTGAAAGAACCATTAGCCTCAGAAAGTTTCTTCTTCCTTGAAAGTTTGGTTTCTTCCTTTTTTTAAACTTAGCGATTAAATGTATTGTTTTGACTTGTCTCTTGTTATGTGCAATTAAGGTACCTTAATTGAGAGTCATTAGAATTTTTTCCATAAGTATTTATCGGAAAACTAAAGACCAGAGAGGATCTTTTGAACCCAAGAGCAGTGCTAGAGACCCAGAGGTGTGGTTGGTGGAGCTTATGAAACAGGGTGCAATATTGGCAGTGGGCTTGGATGTATTTTCACACTTTTAAATGTGATGGATGTTGGAAGTAGCAGTTGTTGAGTCACTCTGTTGTGAGGGTAGTAGGTTAGTAACATGAATAAGAGTAAATGTTTGTTATAGCATTTTAAGTTGAAAAGAGATCTGAACAGTTTTGTCAACTGGAACGTCTTTTTGCAGGGGAGGAGCTTTGCTAACGAGCCCCAGTGGACCAGGCTATCATATCATGTTGCCTTTCATTACAACATTCAGATCTGTGCAGGTGAGTGACTCCTAGGGATTCCAGATAGACAGGTGTGACAGGAGTTACCACACTGGTGGGTGGAGATGGAGTTCCTTATTGCTTAAGCAAACGTTGGTATTTACTCAGATGGGAAGTGAAAGTTCATAGTACAACTGTCCCAGCACAAGTCATGATTTCAAACCGCCTTGCCAAGACTGCCTTCTGCCTTCTGGCTAATGGTATTAGCAGATTTTCTGTTACTGAAGTCAAAACAAAAGAAGAATTGAAAACACAATTAGGAATACAAATTAGTGATACCTTGGTTTAGAACTGTTTGGTTTCTATAGCGGCAGGCTCCTAGCCTACTGCTAACATGGAGGAATCAATTTCTATACACAGCTTTTCAGCCTCACAATTTTGCTTGGTAAATTAAATGCAAATTTATGAGGAACCTGAATGACTGTGGTACTTTGACAGTATTTCAGAATGTTTGAAATACAAATCTGGTTCTTGCAAAAACTATCCTGGTCCTAGGCCGTACTTAATAAATCCACTCTGATATAACAGGAATGCAAAGCAGGATTGGGCTCTAACTAATTTTGTAACCTCAGTGGGATCATAAATGTTTGAGTTCAGTTTTATTTCAGATCTGCTGCAGAGTTTTCAGGAAACGGGAGAAGTCAGTATTATTCATATTCTCACGTTAGCCTTCAGTTTCCTGTTAAGTGAGAGTAACTGGAAATAGCGAGTTCTCCTTGGTTTCTTTCCTGTCCCTTCTCAATGGCTTAGGGAAGGATTGCGCCTATTAAAGTGAGGCCTGGTGAAGCTGGTGAACGTGGCGAGGCCCGGGTTCTTTTTCTAGTCACAATGATTTCCAGATTGGCTTCCCATATTTGACTCACACTTTTGAAGGTTCTTTTTTAAAACCGTATCTTATGTATAACAATACAATTAACATTTAATATCACTGTAATAGAATGAATTGATATATTTTTAAACAAAAGAAAAAAGAGAAATGTTTTAGGTTATAAAACCTCTTCCCTTAGAACAATTATTTTATATTACTCTTTCTAAATGTTTTGGTGTGACAGATGTGCCCAGTAACTGGTACTTTGTACCCATTTTCTGATCATCAGTTGCTGACGTCTACTTCATTCCCCATGCCTTCCTCCTTCCTGTGCCGCCTGTGTCTTGCTGGCCTGTTTTAGGCTCATCCCAGTTTCTGTCTTCTGACCACAGCGCACCAGTAGTTCTTGATAGTCCCAAAGTTACCAGTGGCATCATCAGACTAAGAAACTGGGCTCCTTCTTAGATCTTGTTCAGAGCCAGGCAAATCTGTCTGCCTTCCTGAAACCCACTGTTAAGCAGCATGGTGCAGCAGTAACATGAAGTAGATATAGGCAATAATAGTAAATAGTTTTTTAACCATTTGTATATAGCAAATATGTTGTGTGATCATCAGAAATAAGTGAAATTAATAAAAAGATTTCAACATAAACTATCATAATTTTCTGTTTGAATTATTAATTACTTAAAAATTAAATGTTAGAGGCAGTGTTACAAAATAGGAATGTCCTTTTTTTTTTTTTTACAAAAAACAAAGAAGGCAGCATTCTAGGCAAAAATTACATTAACAAAACCCTTCTAAGGAACTCTTCCTAAGAACAGAGTCATAAATTTACGTTTTGGAATTTAGGGAACATTAGAGGATGCGGCTCTATTTAAACAAATGGTTTCACATAATACTCGAAGGAACTAATATTCATTAATGTGAAATGCCACAAAGCATTGCTTAGAGAAATTATATTAAAACCTTCAGTCTTTATAAATTTACAAAGTAAATGTGGACTGTTTCTCTCTTGTGGTTTTTGAGGCAGGGCCCACTGTGTAGCCAAGGCTATCCTAGCATTTGTTCTCTCGTTCAGGCTAAAGTTAAACTCACAATGCCATCTCCGTAAGGCTGTGGTTACACATGTGTGCCAATGTAATATTTCTCCATATTTGGGAAAGAATTAGATGTATAGCAGTATATAGGATATTAAATTGAAAAGTTATTGTTTAATTCCTAGTTTTTGATTTGAAAGTTGATACAGAATAATGAAAATTGCTTTAGTTTAATGTTTTAAAAGAAATAAAATATACTGAACTTGTTTATTAGCTTTCTCCTGTCACTTTATCCAGAATTATCTCTAATCTTACCATCATGCTAATCTCTCAACCAAAGAATTACATTTTCTTCTTTCTGTGCTGGAATTGTACGTTCAGCCAGTGATCACTCCTTCCAGGACTGGTGTCTTCCAGTTTTTGTTACCCTAGACAAGTTACTTCTTTAGCTTCCTAGCTGGTTTTCTTAACCCTCACTCCTAAGCTGAATAACACATGGTAGGAGGAATTCAGGAAAACACCTTTTCCTTTCCAGTACTAAAAGATCAACCCTAGGGCTTAAACCCGGAGCTTTGAGCATTCTAAGCAAGTCTCCACCTCCGAGGCCACATCTTTCGTATTTTCTTTCCCCAGGTTGGTCTGGACCTTGCACTCCTCCTACCTCAGCCTCTTGCATAGCTGGGATTATAGGCTTGCATGACCACTCCCAGCTCTGACAATATTTTTGAAAGATTCATTTTATGATTGTACATAACATGGATTAAAGAGTGCTTAAACTGCTCAGCAAATATTCAAGGCCCTCAGCCTAATAACATTGTGTTCTTTTCCCAGAACTGACCACTCATCAGAATAGTGCCTTTTGAGTGGCCAGCCAGTCTGCGTTGGGTGTGTGCTTTTGTCTTTGCTGTGTGTATTTGCCTAGGACATTTACTTAAACTTAAGATGTCTCTCTTCTAGATCTGCCTGTTAGTACTAAATTTCAGAGATATTCTAAATTTGTTAGTTCTTAATCTGTGTATTTGTGTGTGCCTACTTGGCTGTATGTGCACTACATGCTGTGGTGTCTGCAGAGGCCAGAAGAGGAGCTGAGTGCTCTGGAATGGGAGTTACAGGCAGTTGTGAGCCACCATTTGTGGCCTAAAAACAAAACTCAGGCCTTTGAAAGAATGTTGAATACTTTTAATTGATGAACTATCAAGAGATTTTGAGACTAGTACTTTATTTCTTGTAGCTTAATACCTAAGAGCTCAATTTATATTGTTATTTTTGTACCTACTGATAGGTCTCTTTGTAAGAATTTTATTTCCTAGCCAGGCAGTGGTGGCACATGCCTTTAATCCCAGCACTTAGGAGGCAGAGGCAGGCAGATTTCTGAGTTCAAGGCCAGCCAAGGCTACACAGAGAAACCCTGGTTTTGGGGGAAAAAAAAAGATTTTGTGCTAGATTGTGATGTTTAGATAATAGGGGCCATATATTTGGTCCTAACAAGGTGTAATGTGTCCCAGAATACACTACTAACCTATATGAAACCTCAGGTTACAAAGAAGGGTGAGATATGGCAAAGCACTTAAAACCAGATTATTGGTTCACGAGAAGGAAGAAGCAGTGGTGGCATTGGCACTCATATTAAAGGCAAAACGAACCAAACCTGTGAGTGCACTAGGTCCTGAAGCAAAACAGCGATGAGCTGTGCTGCTGAGTTCAAGGGTAGCTTTGGTTCATCCAGAACTTGAGTGGGAAGGGAGTCATTCATCATCACTGTAAACAGTAACAGCCAGGAGTCAAAGTGCAGAGCACAGACTTGGTCACAGTGTCTGCTGAAAGTGAGGTGTGTAGCTTGTGATCTCGGGTCAAGTCAGCTCTAAATAAATAAGATGCATAAGAAAAACTTTCCAGCCTTAGTTATAAGACATGTAGTACTCAAGTCTTTCTAGATATATAGAGAAATGGCTACTATTTTTAAAAAAAGGTTTATTTTATAAAATAACATTGTCTTCAGACACACCAGAAGAGGGCATCAGAACCCATTTCAGGTGATTGTAAGTCACCATGTGGTTGCTGGCAATTGAGCTCAGGACCTCCGGAAGAGCAGTCAGTGCTCTTAACCTCTGAGCCATCTCTCCAGCCTGAGAAGTGGCTAACTTAGTAGCTGATCTTTGGAGGCTAAAATCATGGCAGGACTCTCTTGTACTTACTGGCACCAGCTCTCCTGAGATTATTCTCTGGGAACAGCAGTGTGTGTGTGTGTTTTGTTTGTTTGCTCATTTGTTTTGTTTGCTTTTGAGACAAGGTCTCTCTATGTAGTTTTGGAGCTCACTGTGTAGACCAGACTCGCCTTAAATTCACAGAGATCCACCTGTCTGCCCTCCAGGGTGCTGGGATTAAGGTCATTCAACATGGTGCCAGATCAACAGGCTTTATTTTTTGTTTTGTTTTTAAAAATAAATTTTGATGAGCTATTTTTTTTTTCCAGACAACACTACAAACAGATGAAGTTAAAAATGTGCCTTGTGGAACAAGGTAAGCTCCCTCCTTTGTGGCCCATCGCCCTTTTCTTTCTACTGTACCGAGGAAGTTTTTAGAGCTGGAGTCACTTGAGAAACCTTGGTTTGCATTTTGTTTTGTTTTGTTTTTGAATCACACAGACTCTTATTATGTGGCCCTGGCTGGCCTAAGACTTAGTTTGTAGACTAGGCTAGCTTCAAACTTGGAATAACCCTACTGCCTCTGCTTCCTGAAACCCTAAACTTATAGGTAAATGTCACCATGCCTGACTATGACACTACTATATAGACATGACAGCAACAGAAACCTCTGTGCCATGAGTTCTTTTCATGAGGCTGCAAGTGAGAGCATTCCAGCTGAAGGTATTATTGAAATGGAGTTTCAGAGCTAGCAGACTAATTATATATTAGCATTATCACACCCGAGTTGCTATTTTAATTGACAGGAAAATGAAGCAGAGAGTATAGGTTCCACATAGCCTTTGCCCTCCTCTGATACCTTGGTTAGCTTCTCTACGCTTAATTCTCTTAAGTCTGGGAATAAGACCTATGTTAGAATTATTGTAAGGATTAGAATTTGTGTATATGGCCCAGAACTTGGATCTGAATTGATGTTCGACAAAAGATTACTTAAAACAAAATCATTTCACTTCTTCTCTTTATAATGTTAAATGACATCTGAGAGTTTCTGAGTCAATAAGTAGGTCTTTAATAGAATTTATGTTTCTAATGAAGTTCCTGATTACACTGTCAGTCTAGAGGCCTCTAAGAATTGTTGTCCTAAAAAGGTTGAGGCCAAGAAAGGAAACAAGGCTGGTATAGCACTAAAATATACTTACTGTATTAATTGTATCAAGTGAGGACTGTGAGAGATGAGGCAGGCCTTAATTCATTACCTAGTTTAAATGATGTAAAGTATTGCTTTTACAAACCTACTAAGGCACCTTTGACATCTATAGAAGGACAGATGCATTTGAAAAGGGACCAAGCTCTCTTATGTTCTAAGCTACTCTGTCAAGTTCTCCCTAGGTTTTAAGTTAGACTGTCAAGTTCACCCTAGGTCTGTCTGTAACTTCTTTATTGTACTTTATTATTTTTATTGTGGCTCTGACTCACACTTTCCATTTTTGTTTGTTTTTAGTGGTGGAGTCATGATCTATATTGACCGAATAGAAGTGGTGAATATGTTGGCTCCTTATGCAGGTAATGTTAACTATCTGCCGTGTTCCTATCATTATAACCAGGGCGTTTACAACTGAGGAAGGAGAGGGAGCCACTTTTTAAAGTTTTACGCCCTCAGTGAGTACTGATGACTATACAAGAAGGATCATGCGAGGATTTTCATTTGCAGGAAGTAGAGGTACAAGCAGGTCACAAGTTCTGGACAGAATTAGTTTTCAGGAACCAGTGAGCCAGTCCTCCCTGAATTTACTATTTCTGAAAGTAAATGTTTCTAGAAAAAGAAAATGGCACTGTATCCATCTTGTTGGGGAAGAATTTCTTTGTATCCTGAAGACCTATAATTGATCAATTTTCTTGGGTCACATTCATTTGCCATTTTCTGGTTGTGATTTGCCATAACTTGCAAAGCAGTCTGAAAATTGGTACTGCACGGAAGCATTTTCTTAATAAAAGATGAACACCTAAGATAAAGTGGATACATGTTATTTAAAAAAAAGTTTGGCTGTGGAGAGAGATGGCTCAGTCTGTAAAACATTTGTTGTGTAAGCTTGAAGACCAGAATTCAGTCCTGAGTGCCCATGAGCTTAGTATACTGGCGTGCACTTGATATCCCAGTGCTGAGGCAGAGTCAGGGAGATCCCTGAGGTGCAGAGGCCAGCCACTCTACCCTAACTAGTGAGAGACCTACAGATGACACCTGAGACTGATTTGTGGTCCTCAAGTGTGTGTGTGTGTGGCATGTGAACATATAAGAACTTAATTGCAAATTTTGAAGATAGCTGGTCTTCATTCTTGTCAACAAATTGGCATGCGATGAAAGAGCGTCGAAAAAGTGAAGATGGTAGCCTCCGCCTTCAGGGTGTTTTCATTGTACTTGAGAAGACATGGTAGAAAGGGGAAAACATACATTGAAATACAGGGTCATGTTAAAGTTCATATCACTTGTTCAGACACAGATGGAAAAAGATTTCAGAGTTAAGAGTTGCAAGTATATTATTGGCAAGTGGCTTTGAATGATATTTTTGACTGTTATTTTTCTCGTGGTTTCTCATCTACAGTCAGCCTTCCATATCTGTGAATTGTACCTCCACAGGTCCAACCGAGCACATATCAAACATTGAGGGGAAAAGCTGATTCTAACTAAACATATGTGGACTCCCCCCCCCCATCATTATTCCCCAAACTGTTCAGTGTAGTAACTATTCACATGGTAATTATATTAGATACCGTATAATCACCTAGACATGGTAAAGTATACAGGAGTATATACAGTTTATGTGCAGATACTACTTAGTTTAATAGAAGAGGCTTAGGCCTTTGTAAGCTGCAGGCTCTCCAGAGGATCTTGGAAGCAGTGCTCCCACAGAGAGCAGCAAGCGACTGACTGTGTTCTCTGATCACAAACCACTGGACTGGATATGATTCAGAACTGACAAAGAGAAGAGCTGATGAATCTCCCTAGAGATAGGCAGGAGAGTTTTAGCTCACTGGCTTATTTGGAAGATGATGAGATCATATATTTAGCAGTTATTTATCAACAAATGTTTCATCAACTATGACTTAGAGTCCAGTTGTATCTAATATCCTAAGTAGGAAGGCCAGTGGAGCAAATGTTTGGATATGAAAAGGAATGTAGAAAGCATGTTTTATAGTAAGAACACAGGTTCTAACACAGACTGGTATGTTACCTTTGGGGATATTTCTGAAAGTTTCTGGTTCTTAGTTTCCTGAGATAGAAAATTAGGAGGAGGGGTAATTAAACACCAATGTATGTAAATTGCCTAAAGTCCACCCTAGTAAATGTTACCTCCTTCCCTGCTATCCCAGAGTCTTTTTTTTTTTTTTTGGTTTTTCGAGACAGGGTTTCTCTGTATAGCTCTGGCTGTCCTGGAACTCACTTTGTAGACCAGGCTGGCCTCGAACTCAGAAATCCACCTGCCTCTGCCTCCCAAGTGCTGGGATTAAAGGCGTGCGCCACCACCGCCCGGCTCCCAGAGTCTTTTAAAAATATAAGCCTTTAAAAACTGCTTAAGAATTTTTAAGTTAGCATATAGAGTAATGGATTTTATTATGTCATTTTCATACATGTCATTATTCTTTATTTTCGTCAACTCCCATCCCCCGAGGATCTCCTCCCCTGTGTCCTGTCTCCTCCAGCTGGTTCCCTCCTAGATAATGCCCCCTGCTTTCATGTCATGTGTATTTCATTGCTCTTACCTTTCTTCCTTCCTTCAACCTCTCCTTCGCCTTTCGTGAGCCTCTTTCTAGTTGCATGATATCCACACACACATATGCACAATATTAATCTAGGTTCTATATGAGAGAAAAATTGTCGTGTTTTTCTTTCTGAATTTGGCTTATTTCTTTTAACACAATGTTTCCAGCTCCATTCATCATGAAAATGTCATGATTTCATTTTAATTTACAGCTACATAAAATTCCATTATGTATATCTACTACACTTAAAAAAAATCCACATATCTGTTGATGAACACCTAGGCTAGATCCATTTTCTGACTGCTGTGAAAGGTACATCAATAAGCATGGATGTTGAAGTAGAGTCCTTCAGGAATATACTTGAGGAGCGGCATGGCTGAGTTCTGTGATAGTTCAAAGTCTCCACACTGATCTCTATAATGTCTGTTCAAGTAAAAACCACCTTTTAAAATTCACTATGCACATGTATATTTTTACATTAAGCTGTACATGTCTGTATTTGCAACAGCTTCCCTTTACTCTTGATGTTCAGTTGTCTTTATCTCTTGACTGGAGCTTGGCTTTTCAATTGTTATGCTTTCCCATGTCTCAGTTCATCTTCACACTGCTGCATGAGTACACATCTGACCCATGGTACCCATGAGACTTTTCCTCGTGGATAATATACCAGTCTTTCATTGCTGAGCCTGAAGATAGTTGGGTCATTGTTGGGTGAAACAAACATGAATTTTATTCTCCTTCAGTGTTTGACATTGTGAGGAACTATACTGCAGACTACGACAAGACTTTAATCTTCAATAAAATCCACCATGAGCTGAACCAGTTTTGCAGTGCCCACACACTTCAAGAAGTTTACATAGAATTGTTTGGTAAGTATTAATTTGTTTTAAATATATAAATAGCCAGTTAGCAATTAGAAATCTTATTAACGTAAGTATTGATGCTGTAATGTTAGTAAGCCTTGGGCCATTTGGGCATTTTGTCTGAATTTTTAATAGATCAAGGGTTTTCTTGTTTTGTTTTGTTTTTTAAGATTTGTTTATTTTTTTTATGTATGTGAGTACACTGTAGCTATCTTCAGAGATATCCGAAGAGGGCATCAGATCGCATTATAGATGGTTGTGAGTCACCATGTGGTTGCTGGGAATTGAACTTAGGACCTCTGGAAGAGCAGTCAGTGCCCTTAACCACTGAGCCATCTCTCCAGACCTAGACCTAGATCAGGTATCTCTCTCTCTCTCTCTCTCTCTCTCTCTCTCTCTCCCTCCCTCCCTCCTTCCCTCCCTCCCTCCCTCCCCCTCCCCCCCCTCCTTCCTATCTTGCTATATAGCACAGACCTCAAACTTACAGGGATCAGCCTGCTTCTACCTCCCAAGTGCTGGGATTAAACACATGTACCACCATGCCCCCACTAAAGCAATACTTATATAGTTTGGTAGGAATTAGAAAAAGACTATTTGCCAGGCAGTGGTGGTGCACGCCTTTAATCCCAGCACTTGGGAGGCAGAGGCAGGCAGATTTCTTGAGTTTGAGGCCAGCCTGGTCTACAGAGTGAGTTCCAGACAAAGAAACCCTGTCTCAAAAAACCGAAAAGAAAAGAAAAGAAAAGAAAAGAAAAGAAAAGAAAAGAAAAGAAAAGAAAAGGAAAGGAAAGGAAAGGAAAGAAGGAAGGAAGGAGAGAAGAGAGAGAGAGAGAGAGAGAGAGAGAGAGAGAGAGAGAGAGAGAGAGAGAGAGGAAGGAAGGAAGAAACAAAAAGAAAGATGACTATTCACATGCTATATTCTATTTTTACTGTGCTAGCTTATTAACGATATATTCGGGAGCATGCTGGCTAGTTATATAGTTTAAAGTCATTTTGGAAAGAGAGCCTCAATAATTAAAATACCCCCCAGCAGATTGGGCTATGAGCAAGCATATGGAGTCTTTTCTTGCTTGATGATTGATGTGGGAGGGCATAGCTAACTGTGGTCCTGGATGCTATATAAAAGCAAGGTGAGCAAGCCCTAAGCAGTGTGCCCCTGTGGCTTCTGCTTCTATTACTTGCCCTGCTTTGATTTCCTTCATGATGGACTGTATTCTGTGAGATGAAACAACCCCTTCCTCCTCATGGCTTTCGGTCATGGCGTTTTCTCACAGCAATAGAAACTAAGACACAGGCGTTCCTTAAGATCCACTTCCAGGCAATTTGGATTCAGGATTTGTTCAGACAGCCAGGACCTGGCATGTAAGTTGTAGTCACAGCTAAGATTATTACACAAAAGATAAGGATAAAAACCAGCAAAAGTAAACAGCATAGTGTGAATTAAAAAAGAAACTGCATGTGGCTTCTAGGAATCATGTCATTGTGGAGTCACAGGCTGTGCCTGATTCCTTAGTAACAGCGTGTGAGCACATGTGAAATGCTGACTGCTGGGCAAGCTCCTTAGCCACTCAGCACCTCGAAATTTCCCTGGGGGGTTGATCGTATAGACGCCCTCTACCAACCACATGACAAACTTCTAAGCCTCTAAGGAAAGAGTGTTCAGCACAAACTCCTTTGTATAAACCACTTTACCAGCTCTGTCATAGAATGAGAGTCCTCTCCAGACCCACACTTGCAAGTACAAAGGGCCACAGTCCCGGGACTGCTATGTTGCTTTTCTTCTGTAAAAGTTTGCAGTTGAGATTATGTAAGTTCTAACCAAGGAATCACGTTTATTGCCTTTGGTGTTCATTTCTACTTGGGGTTTTAGTTTATTTCTCAGAGTGAGGTAAAGGAATGGTTAATCAATTTAAAGTTTACCCAGCAAGGGATTGGTAAGATTGCTTTGGGAGTAATGGTGCTTGCCAGCAAGCCTGATGGCCACAGTTCAATCCCTGGACTCCACACAGAGGACGGAGAACCAATAACACACAAATAAACAAAATGTAATTAAAACAGTTGCTAGCTTTTGATGACTGACAGCTACTGCAGTGCCTGACTTGTCACACCACTGGTTGCTTTCTTTGGTAATAGTGAAACCACCCTTGAGGTGATTAAAAATTCATCCATTGGGAGATCGAGTAAAGTAATCGCTTCTTATGGTTTAATTGATCTGTTCTTCAAAGACTTGCCTCTCTCGTTTGCTTGTATTTTTGTCTTTTGAGACAGGGTTTCTTTCTTTAGGCTTGGCTGACCTGGCACTTGCTCTGTGGACCAGGCTGGCCTTGAACCCAGAGATCCACCTGCCTCTGCCTTCCAAGACCTGGGATTAAAGGCATGTGCCACACTACCTGTACTTAAATTCTGATTTTAAGTTCAAAGTGATAGTAAGGTGGTAACCAACAGAAATGACATCTAATTATTTGTGTAAAGATTAATTTAAAAAATTATGAAAATCAATAATACATAGGCTAGATGTGGTGGTACACCTATAATCCGAGCACCTAGAAAGCTAAGGCAGGACGATTGTAAGTTTAGACCAATCTGAGCTGTAAGAGGAATAAGGCATTAGGAAACTAAAGACTCACCTCCTTCATTTATTCAAAAAACTGCCTTAGTCAGACATTACTAATCTAGTAAACGTGTTAGTTAAGTTATTCAATAAACATTGACCCAAAGTTAAATTGAACTCACTAGGTAAATATTTCCAGGGTAGACTTAGAATGGCTGTTTGTCATCTTTCTTAGTATGTAATTTCTCAAAAAATGCTTTGTATTCATCTCATTTAAACATGATATAAACATTGTTTATCAAGTTGCTTAAGCTCTATGACAGAGCAAGAGTGGAATCAGGGTCTCTCCTGACTGGTTTTGGTTTGGTGTTAATTAAAAATAACCAAATATCATGAGATTTGTTGTTCTTGGCTTCAAAAACAGATCAAATAGATGAAAACCTGAAGCAGGCCCTGCAAAAAGATTTGAACACCATGGCCCCAGGTCTCACTATCCAGGTAAGCTACTTCCTAAGCTTTTGGGGAAGCTTCCAGAGCTTCCAGTTGAATGCTTTTCCGTGACTGGTTATGCAGTTGCTTAACTCTGGTTAACTTCACTGTGGGAATTTGGCTTCACCTCCTTCAGAAATGGGAAGCGTGCTAAGTGGTATTTTCTTATAAATTTTTAGGAAGATAATTTAAGGCTCTTATGAGGAGAGGAACTAAGTTCATATTTCTAACAACTATGAGTTATTTTTAAACAGTAATGGTTATTAATCAATATAAAAGTATACCAAGCCTTCAATAACATTGTGAAAAAGGAGTTTAGATATAAGAATTAAACAATGGCTGGAGAGATGGCTCAGTGAGTAAGAGCCATCTGACCGCTCTTCTGAAGGTCCTGAGTTCAAATCCCAGCAACCACATGGTGGCTCACAACCATCCGTAACGAGATCTGATTCTCTCTTCTGGTATGTCTGAAGACAGCTACAGTGTACTTACATATAATAATAAATAAATCTTAAAAAAAAAAAGAATTAAACAACAGTTCTAAACAAAATAGGTGTCACAGGGTGTTAGTTCACAGGAAACCCATTGGGCAGTAATGCTCTAAGAGTGTTGTAAGAGTGAGAGGCTATTTCAAGAGAGCATGCATAATGACTGATCCAATTGAGATTTTGGAAATTTTCATTAAATTTTATGAAAAAAAGGAGAAAAGTATTTCATGCCAAGCATATGTTAATCAGATTTAGCTGAGATCTCAGTAGCTACTTAGAATTCCCTTCTTCATATTACTTCACCATTTCTCTGCTCCCAGCCATTTATTAATCATCACTAGTATTATGAACCATGACATAATCTCCTGATATACAAATTGTCTTTTAAAGAGACTGCACACATGCACACTTATTAGCAATGCCGCTATGACATCACTAGCATTGACTCAGTGAAATATATGCCGCTTTCTCCGTGGAGATCGATGCGGAGTCTTCTCTTTGATCTGCATCTCTTTGGTTATTATTGAAGACAGACGTCTTTTGATATTTTTTAATGCTCATCTTTTACTAGTGGTTGCTTTGTACAAATGGTATCCTTTGCCCATTTTCTGGAAGATTTCTTTCCAACCTACTGATGTGTAGTGGTTCAACATAAGTTCTGGTTATGTTATTTTTATACACAGACTGAACATTGTTGTTTCTACTACTAATTCCTTTGACTGTTGGTGGCAGGATGGGAGATATTTCTTCCATATGAAATTTAGGCACTGATTTCAATCTGTGGATTGATTTAGTGCCACAGCCATTTCCACAATGTTAATTCTCCCAGTCCATGAGCAGGGGTGGTCTCTCCACCTTCTAATGCTCTTTAGTTACTTTCTTTAGTGTCGTAAGTTTTCGCTTCCTTGTTAGATCTGTCCCTAACTTTGGCTTGTTTGTTTGTTTGTTTGTTTGTTTTTGTTTTATCCTGTTATAAATGAATGTTATTCTATGCTCCTCCCCAAATTTCTTTCTTGAGAAGTTCATTATTGGTATATAGAAAACATAATGATTTTTGTATATCAATTTTGTATCCAGCTACTTTGCTAAAATGTTTATACGGCCTAAGAGTTTCTGAGAGTCTTTAAAATCTTTCAAATTTAGGCAGAATATTTGACTTCTTTTCTTGTTGATACCTGTTTATTAATGATAACACATTAATAAAGGAGTCCTAACACAGTTGTGACTAGGAGCACTATACTGAGTACGGGCGGAGAGTGGGTCCCCTTGTCTCGGTATATTTTCTCTTTTTTGTTGGGTGGATGTCCGAGAACTCTCTCAGTTCATTAGCCCAGTTGCTGATCAGCTGATTTGCTGTGCTTGGCTTTTCTTGTTTTGTTTTAATGTGTATGGGTGTTTTGTCTGCATGTGTGTCTACACCTTGTCTGTGCCTGGTTCCCTCAGAGGCTGGAGTTAGATGAATGTTAGCTGCTATGTGGGTGGCTGCCATCCCTGGTGGCATACCATTTATTTCTGTCTCTTCTCTTACCAAAGTGAAGAAGTTGGATTCCCTGTTGTATTCTCTCAGCAGACTTCGTGGTCCTCTGGCTCCTACAGTCTTTCTGCCCCCTCTTCTGCAATGTTCCCTGAGCCTCAGGTGTAGGGATTACTCTGTGAATGTCTCCATCGGCCCTGGACACCCCATGATGTTTCTCTTTGCCCTTTGACCAGCTGTAGCTCTCTGTAATTGCCTGCCGCAAAGATAAGGCTTTCATCATTTTAGTGGCTTCTCACAGTGTGTAAGGCTAATTTAGATAACATTAAGAAACCATTACTTTACGTTCATATTCTTAAGATGGAAGGCTTTGATTCATGTGAAATCATGTGATTTGTTTTAGCATTAATTATGAGGTGGGACTTCGATTCCTCCCTATCCTAACTTGGTGACAGTGATCTTCTGTTTTTTTGGGTCCCTACCCGCTTTTCTACTTGCTCTTCTGCCAGTAGCAAAGATCTTTTGAATTTATTTATATTTATTTTTTATTTAAAAAAATCATATAAAAATTACTGTAGCCTTGAAATATGTTGTTTTTATTAATTTTGTCTTTTTATCAAAATACTTTTTTCTTATAAGAGTTGGAATGCAGCTTTAGACCTTCAGGTTTATTGGTTGTGCTCACTTAGCTTTTTATTGAATTTTAAAATTTGGTAAGGTAAATTATGTATGCAGAAATAATGGCCTTTAATATTTCTGCCATTTTTATTGATGTTTTTAAACTATCAGTTACCTAAATTGGTGTTTAATATAGTTACGGTTTTACTTGATCTCACCATTTTTTGTTTCTTTTAGAATTTTTGATGCAGGGGAGAAATTCATATCCCAAATGAAACTTAAAATATCTACCTTGTGGAATTTACTGTCTCTAATACGTTTTGCATTAGATTTTTTTAAGTTAATATAGTTATGTCAAAGTCTTGATTTTTTTTTTTCCCTCTAGACTTAGTGATTTCCTGGTCTTCAGGTCATCCTAGTTAAGTTCTCTTTGTAGTACTCATAATTACTTGAAAATTTCTCATTCATTCCTTTTTTTATTGGTTATTTATATTTCAAATGTTGTCTCCCTTCCCCACGGGAGCACCCTCATTTCCTTTTTTTTGTTTGTTTGTTTCCTGTCTCTTTAAAAATTTTAATTCCGTGAGAGCAATCTCACTTTGTTGTTCACTATATATCCAGTGTCTAGAGAAAAGAGCCGTTGGTACGGAGTAAATGCCTGCTGAATATTTCTGTTGTCAAGTAGCTCTGGCTGTGACAGCTTGTCCTTGTTTCCTTTCCTGTCATTCCACCCATTTTCCTTCTGGAAAAATTATGGTGGCAACGAGAATAGTGAAAATGATTATACTTGTTTTCTGTGTTACTTAACAGAGTAAGTTGTTATATGCCGACACTGAGTTGAAATCAGGTAAACTCACTTCATCAGCATCTTCACCATTCCTGCCACTGTGTGTACATGCATGCATACACATGTGCACCCTTGTGTATGTGTTAGTCTTTGTTTTTTGAAACATTGTCTTTTTGTTTTCCTTAAATATCTCATGATTCAATCAACTCATGGTATCTGCTATACTGAATAGGATGTCTCCCAAGATTGGCAAGCTTGTAGCATGTTCTGCCTCAAACATCAAATTCTTTAAAAGGTCCACTATGAAAGTCTCAGAATGAAACCAATTATTTGTACAATTACTTCACACGTGCGCGCATACACACACACACACACAAGGTATTCTTATTTTATGCTTCTTTTTATAAGGCTGAAAAGATAGTTGGCAAGTCTTTAAATATAGCCTGTCTGTGTTCCTCTGAATCACAGCCATCCAGAGTGGAAGTCACCCTCATGTCTGCTGTTCACACCGGGAAACCTGTTATCTCATAAATTCTGGTTCTAAATTTTTGACTTCTGAATTTGCCACTGAATTGTCTTTATGACCTCACCTGGTTGACGTTGTCCCACAGAGCCTTACTCTATCCCATGTGATCCTCAGACTTGTATGACAGCCCTCAGTATTACCTACAGATTTGATTGTTCTCTTTCACATGGGAAATGCTGTGCTGCTTAAAAGTTTTGTTTTTGTTTGTGGTTCTGAGGCCCCAACCCAAGGACTCCTGATACTAAACAAGCATCTTGTCCACTTAAAGATGTTTTGAATGCTTGCTCTTAAAATCCTTGTGCTTGGCCCTCTGAGTCGTGGGGTGTTATGGTCTAGGTACTCCAATCCATTAACTCCTCCCAGGATGCATTAGGGCAGCATCTCAGCCACCTTAGTTTGTGTACCTTGTTAATCTCTAGACTGGGCACAGCCATATTTGCCAAGGGTTTGGGTGACCAATGGGTACCTCAAAAAGAACTTCTGCTGTTGATTGTTCCCCTCCACACCTACCCCTTGTAGGGTCAAGAGGACCCAGGCAATTTAAAGAGGGGCCTAGCATGCCACCTTCATCTCCACTAAGCCACGGGGCAGCTGACCTACATAAAGAGGAATAAGATCACAGTGGTTAATGTGCCTGTGGACCTTAGGTGAGAGGTAGAAGAATTATCTCACTGGAAAGTTCGAGAAACTATATTTTGGAAAGCTATTTTATTGTAAAAGAAAGGAACTATTACACAGCATTACCCATCTCTGCATCAGATCTTCTCATGATTAAACCGTGATGTGAGAGATTTTAACCATGATGTGAGTGCCATTCTGTCAGGATCTGTATGATGGACTCAGTCAAGCTTATGAGCTCTGCTTTAGCATCCAGAGACTGGCTCCACCTTTGCCTGGTCTGGAAAACATTTTGATTCTACAGACATTAAATGGTTTGGTTCCTTCTGGCCATGGAGACTTGTCTAGATGAGCCAGACACGATGTCCTCCTCCACTGTTCATGCTGTTCAGGCGCGTCAAGCCAGTTCGGATAATGAGAAGACTTGGGAGTAGTTCACCATGCATTATTTCCTGTATGAATATGAGTCAGAATAGTCGCATCTGAGGCTCTTACTCTCAGAAGGACAATGTCATCCAAGTAGCATTATGTCATACATACTGCTCATCTTCTTTGGGTGTGTACGTTTTTCTACAGCAAGTGAGTCGCTGTAGAAGTTAGGCAAGAAGCTCATTTGCTAGGACCTGTGAGGGCTCTGAGGGGCACTGGACTCTAGGGGCAGTTTTGAGGAGCTATTAGTAAAGTGTTTGACAATTATGAAGTCATTGAAAATTTCCCTATTCTTAAGTACATTGTATAAGGAGAGTGCGCTCTGGTAAAATAAAACCAAGAACAAGCTGCCCTTTTTTTTTTCCCAAGCTGCCCTTTTTAGGCAGAAAGTTTGGAGGCCCTTAGACCTTCTCAACCTTTCTAATGCTGCGATCCTTTAATACAGTTCCTCATGTTGTGGTGACCCCCAGCCATAAAATTATTTCTTTGCTACTTTATAATTTCTGTCTCCCAGGAACCCAACCAAGGCAAACATGGCTTAACTCAAAGAAAGATCAGTCAAATACTTGATTTTCTCCACCTCTGTCTTTGGGTTAGAGAGGATAAATTCACCAGCCTTCTGTCTAGCCAATAGTTTGGATGTTTACCACTGGTTTTATATGTTGAATTAGAAACTTACAGGTTACGAAGTATTCTATGATTGTGCTTTCAAAGCCACCACCAACTTGAAGCAGTGGCCCCTCCCTGGGGGAAACTTGAGGATATTTTACCAGTGTCTGGAAATATGCCTCAGAAATTGGTGATCTCGTTCCCAGCTGTAGTAGTAGGGAACTTGTATCCATTTTCACAGATAGCCTGAAGAAACCGCTTACCTTCATCCTGTTCATTTCTAGGTGATTTCTCCAGTAAGGGCTAGAAATTAAGCAAAGAACAGAGATGGCTTTTTGTTTTTTGGGTTTATTTGTTTGTTTGTTTGGTCTTGACTTTTGTTTGTAAATGAGGAAGTGAGTGGTTTTTTAGAATTGTACAATGGCAGGCAGCATTTCTGTATTTGGGGGTTTTGCCTTCAAGTATGTCTGTACACCACATGCATGCCTGGTGCCAGGAAGGACGTCAGATACCTTGGGACTGGTTACAGTTCTGAGCCATCACGTGGTGCTAGGAATCCACCCTGGTTCTCTGAATCTCTTTAACCATTGAACCATTTCTCCAGCCCTCAGAGGTTGAGATTCTTAGGTCGTCAGAAGCTTGACAAATGCTTGCTTGTGTGTTTATACTTGGGAATCTAACGCATGATGCTGATTCTTAGGGTCTAAAATCCCCTTGTGATTTTTTTCTACAATGCTAGAGAATTCCTTCATTTTAGAAAAACTTAAGCAAATGCATATGCATTTTTTTCTAGTCTTTTAAATTAAACAGTCTTTACATCTGTACTATCAGCTTAGCTACTGATGGAGATATTATTTTCACTAAATACAGGGTTAAAAAATTAACCATGAGTGAACTGAGAAAGAAAGGATTGTTGAAAATTATGGGCTGATGAAATAAATAGCTCGGCAACTATTTATTGTTGAAACACACTATTGCCTGGAGCCCACCTAGTACAGTACAAGTTTTCCTCTGACTTCTGCATACATGTACACACAAAAACAAGTGTAAAAATGTCTTTTAAAAAATTGGAAGTTTTGAAAGTTAAAAAAAATAAGGTTCATGTGCTTAAAGGCTTTGTTACTTAAACATTTAGCCAGTTCTCAAAGAGAGATCAAATCATGAGTTATGTGTGTGCAGTATCAGTGGTAGGTGCAGGATGTTTGGTTAGCAAATGCAAAAGCTTCCGGAGATAAGTCCTTAGTGTGGGCAAGTCAGCCCGCAGAAGCAAGATTCCAAATTGATACCCTAATTATGCCGAAGTCCACTGTGATTAGAACAACAACAACGTATCAGTGAGGAATGTCTGCAAATACAGGTTAGCCTGGTTCTAAATGGAGAAAGAAAGAAAGAAAGAAAGAAAGAAAGAAAGAAAGAAAGAAAGAAAGAAAGAAAGAAAGAAAGAAAGAAAGAAAGAAAGAGGAAAAGGAAAAGGAAAAGGAAAAGGAAAGGAAGAAAGAAAGAAGAGGAAGGAAAGAAGGAAAAGGGAAAAAGGGGAAGGGAAAGGAAAGGAGAGTGCAAGCTCTGAGGTGCGAGTTTCCTTTTGAGGTGGGGTGGGGTCGAGACAGGGTTTCTCTGTGTAGCCATGGCTGTCCTGGAACTCAACTCTGTAGACCAGGCTGGCCTCAAACTCAGAAATCCACCTGCCTCTGTCTCCCGAATGCTGGGACTAAAGGTGTGCGCCACCACGCCCAGCAGAGTTGTTTAGTTTCCTAAAGCAGTGAGTGGTTCTCAACCTTCCTAACATGTGAATACAGTTCCTCATGCTGTAGTGACACCCACCATAAAATTATTTCATTGCTACATCAGAACTGTAACTTTGCTATGTTATGAATCATAATGTAAAAAACTGTCTGACATATGACTCCTGTGATACCCCAAGGGTATCTGATAGGTGACCCCCAAAGTAGTTGTGACCCATAGGTTGAGAACCACTTCCTAAGGCTTTGGGCTGCTTTATACATACAAGCAACGGATTGTAACTTTAGGAAGTGACCTTTGGCTAACTGGACACCGGAATTTAGTTGCACACACCAGCCTGGAATTTTCATTTGCTTTTAACATAATTTACCTCTCAACCTTGTTCCATTGACTGACTTCTCTTCTTTGGTTTGCAAATTTGAAATGGCAAATAAAACTCTCCAACTACTACAGAGGTTTGTAAATTATTTTCTAAGGGGAACTTCCCAGTTTAATTTCTTTCAGGAGTAAGGCGGTTTTCTCTTGAGGTCTGGCACCTTTGAAGTAAACTGGTAGTTCATCGTTGACTCTGTGCCAACAGTTTGTAGATTTGCTAGTGGGATCCTTGTGTAAGTTTGTGGAGAACTGTGTTACAATTGTTATTTAAATGAGAGCCGTAGGAGGAGCTCGCCTGGAGAAGGCTTGGTCAAAGGACTTGCATTGTTGCTGCCTTCTGTTAGGAGTTCTGTCCTTCTTCCCTAGATCTGTCTGTGTAGCCCAAAGTGACCTTGAACTCCCATCTGACCCTCTGCTGTCATTTTCTATGGGATTAGATTATATATGTGTATGCTACCATGACTGGTTTGAATACTTATTTTTCATGTATATTTTGGCTTTTCACTTTTTTTTTTAGGCTGTGCGTGTTACAAAACCCAAAATCCCAGAAGCCATAAGAAGAAATTTTGAATTAATGTGAGTAACACTCATGGGGTCCTAATATTTCCATTTAAAACTGTTTGTATATTAATATAACAGTCTAGGGAAAAGATAGAAAATGCTTAATTTGGGATTGGATAAATAGCTGTTTTCTGTACTTTAGTGATATTACCTTCTGTATCTTAATTCCCAGTAAAGTCTTACTGGGTTTCTCTTTATGTATGGGCATTTTCAAAGCAGCACTCAAAGATGCAGCTTGCTGGGAAATGATTGTTGGAGATACAAAGAGCTATAATCTATATATAAATAGAGCCTTGGATGAAATATTAATAAAGCAGAGAAGCCTGTTAATGTGGAAAAGAATGCCCCTTTTGTTACCTTATTATTATGATAAGAATAGATAAGTCCCAGGGAATTCAGTACCTTCTGCTGGCCTCCATGCCACTGCACACACACACACACTGCACAGACAGGCTGGCCTCCATGCCACTGCACACACACACACACACACACACACACACACACACACACACTGCACAGACAGGCTGGCCTCCATGCCACTGCACACACACACACACACACACACACACTGCACAGAGAGGCAGGCAGGCAAAACACCCATACATATTGGGGGGGGGGGGATCTTTTTTTAATGAGTAGATACTTAGTTAGTATAAAGCTTAGGGATGTTTTTTTCATTCTTTTGGGATAGTTGTAGGGAGTTTTTGCCTGAGTTTGAGTTGACTTCTTTGTCTTTTTAATGTGTACAGAACTGGGAAGAAAGAGGTTATCTGCCTGACGTGGGGTTAGTTTCCAAGTATTATAGAGGATCTCTTTATGATAATATTTAAAATATTTGAAATAGTAATATTCTCATAGATTACATATGAAAGAATAAATACATTTAAAATTTTTGGCTGTTGAGAGGAAAATAAGAGATGCTAAATGAAAAATAACTACAAAAATCAGGACTACAGTAGATGAGGACTGGGGATGTGGCTCATGGCAGAGTGCTTACCTGACATGCACAGGGCTGAGTTCACACACACACACACACACACACACACACACACACACACACACACGGGGTGGGAGAAATGAATATAGCAAGTGTATTGATTCAGGGTCCAAGGGAATTAATACTGCTCTGTAGTGTAATAACCCTGAGTCCTTTTTGTTTCTAGTCTATCTTTTGTTGTGCAGTTTTATTTCCTCTGTTTGATTGTAGAGTTATGAAGTGTCAAGCTGAGAGGTAGATTATGAATCTGAGCTGCTATTAGAAATAATTTTTGAAGGATAAGGAAGGTATCTTAAACTTTACATACAATTGCTTCCGCTAATAGATGAATCCTATGGGTTCTCTCCTTCCTCCCTCCATCTCTCGCTGCCCGTCCCCTCTCTCTCCTTATTCAGAAGGGTCATATGCAGGATACGCTTGAGTTACACTCTCAAACCTGCATGTTACTGTACTGTATCCCCAGGACCACAAAGGAGGCAAGGTGCTGGGAAGAAGGGAAAGGCAGAGCCTTTTCTGATTTGTATGTTTTACTTCACAGGGAGGCAGAGAAGACAAAACTTCTCATAGCTGCACAGAAACAAAAGGTGGTGGAGAAAGAAGCTGAGACGGAGAGGAAAAGGGCTGTTATAGGTACTTGGATCTATTTGTGAAATGAATGACTCTGTATTGTGACTTTGTCCTGTGCTTTATCAATTTCATGTTGGACAGTGAGGGGACATAAGACAGCATTATGTGTAGTGGAGAATTCTGCAACCTTCATTGTACATTCAGATGTCCTTAAACCTTTAAAGTAAGTGAAGCCAGTAGGTAGTAAAGTCGCCTAGCTCGTTTTCAGTTTACGGTATAATTTCTCTCTGTGAGCAGGAATCCATTCGGGAACTCCTGCTGAAGAGTTCACACTTTGTAGTGTGTTCTTTATGCACCACTGCTGTGTGCTGACTGCCTTTTCAGTGCCTCTGTGCACGCAGGAGCTTCTTAGCAGTGTGACTCAGCAGAGGCTATGGGACAGGCCTGTGCCAACTCTTTCCTAAGCCATAATGAAACTGTCCTACTCCTGAGAGAATTTAAGAAATTCTTAAAGCATTTTCACACAGTTAATTTTTTGTGAGTTTTACTTTTTTATTAATTATTTATTTACCTTTCAAATGTTGTCCTCCTGCCCATCCCCCCTGCACCTCCTTTTCCCTCCCCTTTGCCTCTGAGAGGGTGCTCACCCACCCACCTACCCACTCCCACCTCACCTCTCTAGCATCCCATTTCTCTGAAGCATCAAGTCTCCATGGGGCCAAGCACATCCCCTACCACTGAGGCCAGATAAGGCAGTCCTCTGCTATATATGTAGAGGGAGCCATGGGCCAGCCCATGTATGGTTGGTTGGTGGCTTAGTCCCTGAGGACTCTGAGTGGTCCAGTTCTAATAATTCATTTTTATTATAGTTTGTAATCTGTTGGTTTCTAATAGATTGAAATTTAAGGAAAAGGTACTTTGGGGTAGGTGGTGGAGAAGCACTGTTGTAAAAAACATCTCTCAGGGCACAATTGCTGAGTCCAGTGTGTGGGGCGTTCAGGTTCCTCTTGCTGCCAAACTGCTCCCTCCCTGGTTCTTCAACTCAGCTGTCCTGAGCAGAGTTTGAATTCTGGGTTCTGTACTGCTATGCTGAGTTCTCCTTTCTCTGTGTGCTCCTTACCCCTTGGGGTGGCCAGACTTCATATGTGCATGCCAATTCATTGATGGACAGAGGGTCACATAATTTCAACTTTAATATCCCAGATACTTAGTAATTCTTTATTGGACTTAAGGGTTAAAATAAACGTTTTAAGGTTTACTGCCTTTGAGTATTCTATGCCAGTCCTCGGATGGCTTTTTTGAACTGATTATGGTGTTCTTCATGTTTGTTGAGTACTGACCCTTCTCCAGATTTATGCTTTGCAAATGATCTTTTCTTGATTAGTGGCTTATCTTTGAATTGAGGTATCTTTGAGATACAGATATTCGATTTCCACATAGTCTAGTTCATCTCAAATCTGGTGGTTTGTGTCTTATTTTGTTTATGAGTTTTTTTGCCTCCACCAATCCCATTTATTCTGAACGTTTCAGGTTTTGCTTCTTGTGTATGGGCCTCCATTCACCAGGGCTTTGGGTTAATGTTAATGTGACAGATTTGGCTTTAACCCAGTTACCGCAGGCTGTTGAGCACTTCAGTACTTCCTCTTTTTGAATGTCATTCATGTCGTATAGTAAGATATTATATGTCAAAGATCTCTGTTTTGTTTTAACTCTTTGCTCTGTCTTCCCTGTTACTTCTTGCTACTAGAGTTTTACCTTAGCTGTTCCTCTTAGCTATAATTGTTAACTATTCTTAATTATTCTGAAATTAGCCTGGACTAGCTAGGCCCTGTATTCAGCCAGGAGACTATAAGGACCAGCTTACTTCTGTAAAATACTGTCAGGAGTTTTGTTGGAACTACATTGGATGTAGACTGATTTGGAGAGAATGGAAATATTTATGATACTATTCATGAGAAATGTACTTTAAGGAGTATCAAAATTAAAGATTAAGGAGATGACTCAGGGTGTAAAGTGTAAGCAATTGTGAAAACCAGAAACACATAAAAACATGGAGAGGACTGGGTGACCCACTGTAATTTCAGCCTTATCAGGGTTCCCCAGAGCAAACTGGCAGCAAGACTTTATAGATAAGTTCTAGTTTCATTGAGAAGACCCCACCTTAAATAAAAGGGAAGAGTCAGAGGTGACTCCTGGTATCAACCTCATTGTCCACGTGCTGTGCACCCACATGCATGGGTTCTACATGTGTGTGCTCACACGCACATGAAAACTGGAAAAAGTATAGTATTCGTAAAGTCCCTGATATTTGCTAGAAATTCACTTCGTTAGTACCTGGTGTGGGGACGCACATCTCTAGTCCTTGTACTGGGGTGGGAAGGCCAGCCTGCTCTACAAAGTAAGTTCCAGAACAGACAAATGTACAGAAAAACAGCAAAAAATGAAAGCATTCCATCCCTGTGTAACCCTTTAATTTTCTTTGTTTGTTTGTTTCTGTAATAAGTACACTCTTCTACAGAGGAACTTTTCCTGGCTATCATTGCTTTTGTGTAGCTATCGATTGGTTTTTAATTAGCAACAGTGCTGAAGATGCTGGTGTCCATAACGGTATCCTTGGTTTCCTGTGAGCAATCGCATTGTTTTGAGATATCAGTAAGTCTGCTTTCTTCTGCAGAGAAACATCACCACTACCATTTCTTCTTGTCTCACTGCTTTAAGCTTCGGCCTCCGAAAGGAGCAGTAGCAGGCGTTCTGCTGCTACAGTTCCAATAACAATTGCTGTCCTAACATTTGCTATTTAATGAAGTTTCTTTCGTCCTTTGCTTGCCAAGGGCCCTTATTAAGAATTACTGAAACTAAGTTATTTTTTCTATATGTGGCGTTGATTTTTAAGCTGCTAATATAATGCGGTGGATTGTATTGTTAGATGTTATATTACTGGGTTTTCTTTGTTACTCTATTAAACCCACTCGGTCATGTGGGGAAGGTTCACCCTAACAACCTCTTGTGAGGCTTACGAAGAATTTTGAGAATTTTTCCTTTTGTTTCCTATGAGACCTGCTTACAGTTTTCTTACAGATTCTTACCATGTTGTGTGTATTTGTGTTTTGTTTGGTGTTGAGATTTGCTGTTTGTTGTGTGCCATGTTTCTTCCAAGTGCAGGATAAATTGAAGAGCATTTATTTCCCAGAACATTCTGTGTATGGTGTGTACTGTTTCCTTTTCGTGGGATTCATGGGACCCATAGAACACTGCTTTACTATGGCTTGTGCTGGTTTGTTTACGTGTACTTTGGTAATCTCTAACCTGATTTCATTTCTCTGTTGTATATAAGTTTACTCTATTACTCATTTCTTTTTAAGGTTTAGACATTTTATTTTTGTTGAAAACTGTCTATTTTATATACTACTTCAAATGGGGTGGGGATATGGACTTGTAACTAACCTTCCCTGTGGCTTTGAAGCCTCTACCATCCCCTCCCTGCCCTT
This sequence comes from Mus caroli, assembly GCF_978045245.1. Classification (NCBI taxonomy): domain Eukaryota; kingdom Metazoa; phylum Chordata; class Mammalia; order Rodentia; family Muridae; genus Mus; species Mus caroli. The sequence continues at coordinate 17,257,817 of NW_028227275.1, forward strand.
TCTGTTGGAGCAGGTTTGATCTTATTGATTATTTTTTGGAGAGCTGTGTTTGGTTTTGCTTGCTTCATTGATTGCTTGCTTTCCCGTGGTATTTCTATGAGTTTTTTTCCTTCTTCACTGTGAATTTGCTCATCGGTTCTTTAAGAAACAGATTCTAGAATTAGATGCTTTAACCATTGGCTTCCAGTGTCTCCTTTTTTCTTTCTTTCTTTCTCTTCGGTTTTAGGTTCTTTTGTTTTGTTTTGCTTTGTTTTGTAGTGAAGCACGTAGGAGTATACATTTTCTTCTGAGGACTGCTTTGGTCTTGCAGGATGTGTCTAGTGGCTCTTCTTTTGCTTATATGTGTTCAGTGTTCTTTTTTCCATTATAATTTCATCATTAACCCATGAGTTACAGATATATTTTTTTAGTTTTTGGTTGAGTGAGTTTTGAGAGTCTACCTTTTTTATTATTGATTTTTAGTGTCAGGTACAGTCAGAAGATAACATTTGCTGTATGTTGCTTGTTGAAATTTGTTCTGTAAGCCTTGTCTGTAAATGCCCCATGTGTATATATCACCTCCGTGTGTTGGATGCAGGTTTCTGTGCTGATTGACCGCATCTTCTCTGTTCTTCTCATTTTTGTCTTCTGGTCCTGTCAGTTTACTGAGAACATTGTGTTAAAACGTTCTGCTATGCCCATTGTTGACTTAGTTTTTTCTCTATTTTGAGCCTGTATCCTGAAGGGCGTTTACATTTGGGATTCTTAATTCCTCAGAACACTTTGTTACTGGTTTATAACATTCTTTATCCCTAAACATATTTTGTGGCATGAGAATCAATGCTGTCTAGTGATAGCTATATGGTTATGCCTCATAACATAGCTATGCTCTCTTGGCTGTTTGCTTGGTGTATCTTCTCATTCTTTTACTTTCAACTTTTCTATGTCATTATGTTTTAGGTGTGTCTCTTATAAACAGCATATAGCTGGATTTTGTTATCTTATCCAATGTGAGAATCTGTCTTTTAACTGGTGAGTTTTAGTCTTTTTATATTTATTGTAGTTGCTACTGTATTTAGATCTGTTATTACTCAATTATGTGCTATTTACCATGTATATTTTTTCTCTACTTCTTTTTTCATTGTGAATTGCCTCTATTCATTTTATTTCTTTTACTTAACTGGAAGTTTTACATTCTGTGTCTGGAATACACAACTAGTCACTACTTGTAAACTGGTGTGTATCTGACTCAGTAAAATCTAAAGTTAGTCGTTTTCTCTGTCCTCTTCTTGAGTAATCTACTGTTGAAATGCTTTGCCGCTCACCGTCTTCTCCAGTCGCACATGCCATGGTTGCTCTGTCCCTGTCTCCATGTTGCTTTCTCTTCCCTCTGCTTACTCTCATCGTTGCTAAGGACTCCCGTGGTGAACATTTGCTCTCATTTAGGTGGTAAGTAATCACCCCTCTGCTTCAGACAGTTGACTTTTTTCTGCTATTTGGTTGTTTTCTTGTTTTGTTTTTCTAGTATAGGCAAAGCTTGTTCAGTCTTCCTTGGTCAAAAGTGCTGTCATTTCATCCTCAGATGGTACTTCAGCTCACAGCTCTGCACCACACTAAGTTTACATTGTTGTCTGGCCTCCTGTGTGTGATTATAAGCGTGCAACTGCACTGGTTGTTCTTTTGGGTACTCGTTCTTCTGCTTTTAAAATATCTAGTGGTTCTCCAGCTCTCACTAGGCTAGCAGGCAGAGTTCTTTAGTCCAGGCTCTTAGAGTTGCAGCCTCTGGAGATCTTGGTTTTATTTGGAAGTCAGTTCATATGTACAAGGCCTTTCTGGTCCTGTTTGGAGCATTGCTTACATGCGGCTCTTTCTTGTGAAATAGCCACCCTGTAGCTGCCACCATACCAATCCTCAGCTCTCTCTCTGTGCCCTTGAGGGTTTCGTTCCTGCTATGAACTTGCTGTGCATTCTAAGGCAGACCGATTGTTTATCATGACAGTTTCGGGTATACCTGAAAGGAATTTTCTCCTTTGTCTACTCTTACCTGTCTGGAGTCCAAATCTTGCTGTTCATTGGTTTCTTCCCATGAAATGGAGAGTGGTATATCACAGTTTATCTTTAAACTAGAATAATACACATTAATTTCACTCTATTAAGTCCTGGGGTAATTTATAAAGGGTACTGTCTTCTGGAAAAAAATAAAAGTATTTGGAAAATTTCTTTCTTATTTTATGTTTCCCCCAGAAGCCAGAGACAAGATATGCTAAAGTATCTTTTGGGGCCATAGTCAGGTATTTTAGCCCCTTATAGAAAATGGAATGTGTTTCGTCTGACTTAGGTGCATTCTCTCATATACTTTACTTATGCCTGTAACAGTTGTTATACTGCACCATTCAGGGAGTGATGACAAGAAAAATCTTTATGTTCAGCACACACTTTTTTTTTTAATTTCTGAGTGTTTTCCATCTGTATTTGGTTGAATCTTCAGATGAGAAACCTGTGACCATAGAAGACCATAGCTGTCATAATCTTCATCTGAAAAGGAAAATTGAGATGTTATTTTAAGAATTATGTCGCTAGACTTTCAGGTGTAATTAGAACCTTTCCTGTTTGGTCTGGGGAGCTTTGGTCAGGACAGATGTTCACTAACCGTGGTTAGTTTCCCTGTGTGCACTTGGATATGGCAGCTTCTGTGCTCGCTGTGAACATCTGTTTCCATTGGGAACTCACGTCCTTCTTTTCCTTATGTCATCTTCTTGGTGGTCCTGTCACTCAAAACACAGGCTTTCTGTTGCCTTCTTTTGTTGTCTGGCTGTATACTCTCTATGTAGGGTTTTGTTTTGTTTTTTCCTTTATTCCTATGTAATTTCTTTTATGCTTCGTGGCATATCCCTACCAGGTCATGTCCATTATTTCCTACAACATGTCCTCTTGTTTAATTACCCTAATTCTGTCTTTCCCTTGCCACTATATGCCATTGTCCTTTGTCGCCATGAGTTTGTACCGCTTCACTTTTGTACCGGTCTTTACCTCTAGCCTGTGAACCGTTGTTTTCTAGTCTCATGAAAGACTGAAACTGCTAACCTTTTATAACCTTCCTCCCACAAAGAAGAACAGGAGCAAAGAAAGAAGGGAATTCCCTTCCTCCCAGTCAAGTTGTTTCAGAACAGATAAAACCTTGGAAGCAGTTAGACATAAAGCCACACGTAATTAATGTTACCTTGTACTGCTGATTCTAAGTGTGTTTCTCTTTGTTGTGTTATTGTAGAAGCAGAGAAGATTGCACAAGTAGCAAAAATTCGATTTCAACAGAAAGTGATGGAGAAAGAAACTGAAAAACGCATTTCTGAAATTGAAGGTACAACAGTGAAAGGCTGAAGTTCTGAGTGTCCTGAACTGCCTCTCTGCCTCAGGACCAGTTCTTGATTGTCTTGTGGGGGAAAAACATAGGACGTGCTGGTCTGGAGGAAGTAGCTACCCTAATGCTCTAGAGAAGCAACAACAAAACCTATGTAATTTAGTTCTCACTTTAGTCTGTGACTTTCATTTCCTTTCCTACAATGAGGCTTTTTTTAGCTCTTACTATATTTTCTGATGAAGTATAAGAATTCCTTAAAATCTTTTGTTAAAATAAGTGTCTAGAGAGATGGCTCAGTGGTTAAAAACACTGGCTACTCTTCCAGAGGACCAGGTTCAATCCGCAGACCCATGTGATAGTTCATAACTATCTTTAATTCCAGTCCCCGGGGGATCTAACACCCTTTTGTATACATATCATGCTCAGAGATACATGGCCGGTAAAATACCCACATACATAAAAAAAATGAAACAAAATGAAAAGCTTTTAGGCATGTGCTCAGTAAGGGCAGGGGAGATAGCTCAGTACTTAAGAACACGTACTGCTCTCGGAGAGAATCTGAGTTCAGTTCTAAGAACCTAGGTTAGGCAGTCCTCAGCTGCCTCTAACTACAGCTCCAGATGGTCTCTTAGGTACAATCTCTCTCTCAATCAATCAATCAATCTCTCTCTCTCTCTCTCTCTCTCTCTCTCTCTCTCCCTCCCTCTCTCCCCTTCTCTCCCTCCCTCCCCCTCTGTGTGTCTTTCTTCTTTTACTCTCATACACACACATAATTTAAACACATAAATTAAACACACAAATAATTTTTTGATGTTCAAAATAATGAACTGAACCACCACCAGTTTGTCACATGTCAACAGCAATAATAACAAATTAGCTGGGGCCGCACGCCTTTAATCCCAGCACTTGGGAGGCAGAGGCAGGCAGATTTCTTAGTTCAAGGCCAGCCTGGTCTACACAGTGAGTTCCAGGACAGCCAGGGCTACACAGAGAAACCCTGTCTTGAAAAAAAAAAAAAAATTAGCTGGGAAAAAGATACAGTCCAGTTGTAGTGAGAAATCTAAAACTCTGTAATCACATAGATCTGTTCATTATTGAACCCAGGGCCTTGCATATGCTAGCTAATGTGGATGTTCTTAGACCACAGTCTATGCTTATATATAGCTTTTTCTTATCTCTCTGTGTTGGCTCTGGATTCTGCCTGTAGTTGTTTTGCCTGGCCCTTTCCTGGGTGGAGGGTAAGGTTCTAAGTGATGGGAGGTGGAGGACAAGGGAACTACTTAGAACAGAAAATGCGTTAACTTAGAAAGGAGCTGTTGGTTAACAGTGATGAACTTTAATTCCCTTTAAAAAAGAGCTGTTCTGAGGATTGAGAGTCTTTAAATTGTTAAATTTATAACTTACAGTGAGGCAAACAATTGAAATGTTAAGCAGTAAAGAAGATACTCTTACCCAGATGAGGGCATAGAGTGGCAATTTTCCTTCATTGCAAACATGCTGTTACTGTTTTATTTGCTAGACGCTGCGTTCCTGGCCCGAGAGAAGGCGAAAGCCGATGCCGAGTATTACGCTGCACACAAATATGCCACCTCAAACAAGGTGCCTGCTCATGCCCTTCCCTAGTAACTGCTTCTGGTGTGCATTCAGTTTCATGGGCTCTAGTGTGGTAGAAGTAGTTGTATTCGGTATCAGAAAAGGGCAGTGGCCAACCCATCATTGACCACATACATAGCAAGACATTGATACCCATTGTTAGGGAGGGAGCATTGTCTGTTTTTCTAAACGTAAGGAGTAAAGACCAGCGGATTCATGAGCACAGGTCAAATGCCATGAAACCATCCACCTCTCCTGTAAGGAGGGGCTCTGAGAAGTTGAAGGTCTTTTGAGAAAATGAGAGAAAAGGGGGAAACTAAGTTAGAATAGCTTTCCAGATAAGTTAGCTTTTCAGGATAAAAGCTGAACTTACGTACTGCCTGCTCTCAGGGACATCCTTGCAGCTTCTGGGGTGAGACAGTTTTCCACCACTGAAGGCTGTCCATGTGCTATGGTACATTCGTGTACCTGTCCCTTCCTGCTGCACACCTGTAGTACTTGTCTTAACACTTCTCTCACATACATTTCCACAGTGTAAATTTAGAAACAAACTTGACTTCAGATGAAACAGAATGGAATGTTGACAGATGAAAGCAGGATGGGGACTTTACACATCCGCCAGTACAAACTGGTGGTTGGAGATCTGGCCAGGTGGAAGCGTCAGGATCTCACCATTGGGACTGAAGAGATGGTTAAGGGTGCTTGTTGCACTTTCAGGGGGACAGAGTTCAATATCTAACTCCTACACTGGGTGACTCACAACTCCAACTCTAAGGGGTTAGATTCTATCTCCGCCCCTTCACAGCCATGTACACATGTGCACACACAAACATACATATAAACAAAAATAAAGTGTCATTTTTAAAATAAAAGACATTATTATGAAGATCAAACTTATTCTGACATGAGTAGTCATTTGATATCATCTTGAGAACTGCTATTCATATCAGTGTGTATTAAAGGCTTTAGAAAGTCATTTAGTTGGACTGTTTGATCAGACTTAACTGCACTGTTTTGGCAGATGATTAGAATCCGCTGGAGAGGGTAGAGATGCAGTGACTAAAGATGCTGAAGTACAGAGAGGAACTGATCAGCACTGCAAAGGACAGGACAGACTCAAGACAGCTAGAGTAATCTGAGGAAATTAAGAAACAATAGAAATGGGTTCTAAACCAAAAGCAAGTTTGGTTGAAAATATCGACACAAAATACTAGTAGTGAGGCAGATGATGTAGCTCAGTTGATAGAGTGCTTAGCTAGCATGGCTGGTCCTCAATGTGGTTTCTAATACCACACAAATCTGGGTGTGGTGACAGGTGTCTAGGATCCCAGTAATCTGTGGTAAAAACAGGAGAATTAAAAGTTCAAGGTCATTCTATGCCTCAGAGCAAGTTTGAGGCTAGCCTGAAATATGTGAGGTTCTTTTTCAAACATTAACTGTTGGTAGAAGCAGTTCTGGTGGTTGGCAAACATCCATCTTACCCCAAATGATTGAAAGAGCCAACTTCTGGGTAAGGCAGATGCCAGCTTAGGTAGTTTCTAGACATACTCCAATTCTCAAATTTGGTTGAAAAGGTTGAGTCACTAAGACACCTGGTTAAACAGTTGTGAACCTAGGCTTTTCCTTGGAAACCCTAACACTCATCTGTTGAATTGTGTACCTCTCTCAAGAGAATCTGAAATTCTGTGTCATTTCCTGGTTGAGTTGAGCTACATGAAACAGAAAATGCATGAAAACTCTCTATAAGCTATAAAAGAAATACTGTGTTATTTGATCCCCAATCTATTTTTAAAAGGATAAGGTTTATCCTACATTAAGACGGGAGTTTGTTAAAGGGTTAGCTGTTCATAGGCTAGCCACACTCCAAAATGAAATAGGGTCACTGGAAAACACTCTAAGTCGAGTCATGTTACTCAGGAGAGCAACTGGAGAAATAGTCTTCAAGGAAAAGAGATGACTACTGCACCAAACTGTTCTAACTCTTCTGCTCTTGTTTCCCCCACACAGCACAAACTGACCCCAGAATATCTGGAGCTCAAGAAATACCAGGCCATTGCCTCGAACAGTAAGATCTACTTTGGCAGCAACATCCCTAGCATGTTTGTGGACTCCTCTTGTGCTCTGAAATACTCTGATGGTAGGACTGGGAGAGAAGACTCCCTTCCCCCTAAGGAGGCTCTTGAGCCCTCTGGAGAGAGCCCCATCCAAAACAAGGAGAACGCAGGTTGATGCAAGAGGTGGAAATGTTCTCCCATATCAAGATGCGACCCAAGGGGCTAAGTGGGAACAGTGGTTATGTGGACTCTTAAGATTTACAGAGAATTTGTGCTCTGTTGTGATTCTCTTGTCATAGTCCTGGTTTGCCAGCTGACTACAGGATAGACCCAGCTGTCTGGCACTCAAATGGTCTCTGCAACCACAGTTTTATCAAGTATCCTGTATGTGTTCCTTTGTAAACCGGTACTCATGAGTGAGGGAAAGTCTGATGCTAAGATACTGCCTGCACTGGAATGTCGAACACTATATAACAAGCTGTGGTTTTTAAAAGCTATTGAATAATGTTTACATTGGTCCCTGAGGACATGTGTGCTCAGACATTCAAGAGCTAGGAGGCCAGAGAGAAGACCTTCAGAAAACGGTAAGTTAAAGAAGACAAGTGTCATCAGACACTTGGGACCCGGGCTCTCTTTAAAGTCTAGTCCCGGCATTCCTCCATGGATTAACAGCCAGACCTCTGGGTTCCCAGGAAATTATCTTCCAGTTGAACAACCATTTACTTGATACAAATTGTACCTTTCTGTTTTTCTAGTCAGGTTGGTGGCCTGCAGGGACACGTACTTTGCCACCCAACCAGAGGTTCCTCGAAGATATTCCCAATCACTAGCTTATTGCATTAGGAGACTCGGAGATAGAGAAAGCAGCTGAAATTTAAGGGAGATAAAGCCTGCACTGCACCAAAGCTATGGGTCCCTGTGTTTCCTCTGTTCGGTGATGGCATCAACCTTACTGTCCCAGCCCATGTGTGACTAAAGTGCCCGGTTTTAGCCACAGACAACTGCTCAGATGTCACCTCTTGGCTGACCAAAGCTGGGACAGGGCTTTAACCAGACATAGGAGCAGTGTGCAATCCCTAATTCACTGCACAGTATTATGTCATAATTGCAGGAATCATTTTTTGTTTTTAAAACTGGATTTGGGGCACATTCACCCCAACACTTCTATCTAAAGGCCAAGGTTCTAGGGCTGCCATGGTCACCAACACACTGATTCTCCTTAAAGTAATTCACAAAGTGTGGAACAAAGTGACCCAGACAGCATCCTCGGTCATCTTTGTCTCCTTCCCTGGGATGCAGATACGGAAGTTGCTTTTCCAACTTTCACCTTCGCTAGGAGATCAGAAAATTCCTGTGACTTCCTGGGCAGCCATTGAATTCATTTTCCATGAGAAGATGGCAGAGTTAGCCTGTGGCTCTAGGAGATCACGTCATCCAGACCTTTTTGCCCATCACATTAACTTTCCTGGAATATTGTGCTGCACAGGTAGACCTGAGTCTGCCCAGCTTGTTGACAGCTCTTGTGTATACTGTGTTGAAGCGAGACAGAAAAGTAATGGGGCCACTTCTGAAACCTCTCAGCTGTTGCTCTCACAGCAGCTAAAGGGTTGTGCCAAACATTTTATTAAGAAAGTAAAGCCCAGAGTTGAATGGGGGTTTTCCCTAGGCCTTATTGTATAGAGGCATTTGTAATATGGAGAAAATAATTTTTCTCATTTAATTATAGAAATTACCTTTAAACAGATTTTGTGTTCTTTGGCCCTTCTTACAAGAATTTTTAAAGGATAACAAATACTCGTGTTACATTGTTGCCGCAGATAAATAATGATTGTCGTGGGATATCTGGATCACTGAGCTCTGTGCTTTCATTCCTAGAGATGTTTCTCATTCCCATTTAGTGAAATGCTGTTGCCCCAAAGTGATGGTTGTAGGATTTCTTACCGGTCATAGGCCCCGGTGAGGAACAGGGAAGCACCATTGTGAAAGATTAAAGAAAGCACTTCCACTTGAGCTCCTTATGGAGTGAGCTTCCCTGTGCCCACTCAGTGAACTAAGTCTGACCATCCTTCAGGGACGTTCCTTTTGGTAAATATACACTGTAATCTTTAAGTCTAAATTTATATGTGAAAGTTAACTTTTTTAAAAAACCTAAATAAAATTATTTTCCTATCAGTGATTGTGTGTGTTCTGTTTTCTCCATGTCTTCATACATTTCTGTTGCTATAACGTGTTCCAAGGCTGTCTGTAGTGGGCTCTAAGGCTGTCTTGCCCATTTCAACTAGAGGGCCAGGGTGTTTGCTGAGTGAACTTAACTGTAGAGATTTGTACTTTCCCCAAAATAACAACTACTAGTTATACATTTCTTAAAGTAACACTTCCACTTTTTCCTAACTCTTAGATTTTGTTATTGTTTGTGGGATAAATCAGGAGCAATGGATTGAAGAAGGAAGATGGGCATTGTGCCCCTTAGAGTCTTCTTGGGAAGAAAACAGATATGCATCAAGAAGGCATGAGGCAGCTTGTGTACATTGTAAGTGTTGTGGCATGACTAATTTCATTAATTCAGAGGTTAGCAGAGTCAGGATTGGACCTAGGTTCTCACCTGGGGAACATCTCTCTTGGGGAGACAGTTGCAACAGTGATAGTGGGCTAGCAGGGGATAGTAGTGGGGAGTCCCTTTATTTGGCTTTGTGGACTCCACCATACTATCCCACAGTAGCTGCCACAGACCAGGAAGCTGTGGCTAATTTGAACTCGTTATCCTATAGGCTTTGGTATTGAGATGAGTTCTGCCCACTCCTGTAAGCAAGTGTGATTTAGCAGTTGTGACTCCTACTTGCTTTAAGATGATGAAGTGCAGTGTGTGGCCCCGGAGCTTTATAGTCTGACTCTGCTGTCCTTTGCAGCCGTTCTCTACAGTCTGTGAGTGTGCTTTCCCTCTGTCCCCCTCTGTGATGTCTGTCCTCCCTCTGTGATGTCTGTCCTGGCCTACTTTTCCTCTCTTGTGGCACCAGCTCTCCCTTGCCAACTCCTAAGGATTCTTCTTCATTTCTGAGAGTTTACCCTGAGCTGTGCTCAGAGTTGGCGTTTTCCATTTACCCAGTATGTTGCTAAAGCAACAAAAAAGGCATATATCCTTGGAGGTGGGGTGGCACAGTTTAAGTAAACAAGTACACATATAATGGTGAGTCACACAGCAGGTTCAGTGAATAACAGAATCTAGTGGTTTCTAGGAAGTAACATGTGACCTGAGACAACTTTCAAAGGATGAGCAGAAGGCAGCCAGCTGAAAATGATGATGATACAATATGTTTGAGGTGATGGGAAAGTCACATTACACTGAAAATGCAATTTCCTGGATTCCCTCACAGTGCCAGGAGACATATGAGCCTTCTCATTGCAAGCCCCTATTAATAACTGTTTCTGCTTACTAGCACATGTAAGCATTCCGCAGGCATTCTCTTTTTGAATCCTCACAACAAGAGGTTCTGCTGTCATAGCTGGGGTTTAGAAAGATCATGTGACCCAAAAACCAAATAAATAACAAGGTGCAAAGTAAAGCTTTGAGCTATACCATAGACCCAGGGTCTTTAACCTTAACCTTGCTCACAGAAGCAAGTAGGACACTGAAGGCATTGAATTTAGAAAGATTCCAGGGGATGTATAGTCTAAATGAAGACCAGGAAAAAGGATGACTGATTGGTTATGTTAAGTAGTGACTCGTGGGTTGGCTTTCTCTGCCCTCTGTAGGCCTAGGAAGTACTCTCTAGAGGAGCTGGTCAAAATAGCAGCTGACTGCAGAAACATGAGCCCTTTGGAGCCTGGACAAACAGTACTCTTCCATGAAATGAACCAAATGGAACTCAATAGCATAAAAATGGTCCTTGTGGATACTGTGCTCAGGTAGGAAGCCTTCCTGCTCCAGTAGAATAAAGTTATGTTGGCTGAAAAAGTCCTCTTTCCCGGGGCCTAGGAAACAGTATCCTGCCTTCCGCATCTGCTGTCACTCAGCAGACTTTCAAGGTCCATCCATGTTGTAGCATGTCACGGCCCCATTCCTTTTCATGACATGACGATGGTCTGTCCAGTCATCAGCTTGTAGGGAATGCTTCAGTGTTCTTGGGTAGATATTCGGAAGTGGAATTGAAAGACCCACAACGTGAGGACTCCCTCACGTTCTGACTCAGGAGAGGCGACACCCCAAAATCACCCACAAGAAACGATCTTGCTGCAACTGCAAGAGGATTTTTATTCGAGAGCGTTCTCGGGCCCATGGTCATACACCATGCAGGGGTAGAGGACCATGGCGCCCCGAGTAGCTGAGTAAGGGGGTATTTAAAGGAAGAAACCACAATTCATGGAGGTGGGGAGGGTGTTGTTGGAAAATACCAAAAATACCAGTTAAGAGTCACAAGGAAGCATAAAGTCACAAGTGTCAGGTTATCTCTCAAGACAGTTTCTAAGAGCCCCTAACAATCTAAGAGCCCCTAAAGATAGCACATTTGCATTGCAGGTTCCAGTAATGGTCAGGGTGCCATTCTTTGAATTGATCCCAGGAAGCGGGTAGGTGGAGGAATGTCGCTATCTGTTTTATGACCAGTACCTGGAGCACTAAGCCACAAAGGCTACACTCCCAAGCCTGGGCCCAAAAGCCTCGAATTTTGTTTTTACTTTGCTATACTTTTTTAATACTTCTTCAGAATCACTGGGTCATATGATAACTGTTTAACATTTTGAGGATCGGTCAAAAAGTATTCCAAAACAAATCACAACCTGCCAGCAATGCACAAGGATTCCAATTTCTTGCCATCATTTCCTATTGTCATTTTAAGCAGCCTACTACTGTACTACCATAAGGGTGGTACATTCTTGTAATCTCAATGCTCCAGACCCTACAATCGAGGGTGACTTCAAGGCCAACCTGACCTCAACAGGGATTGATCATTTTAGATACAAATAAAAACAAGATAACTTTTTAACCATTGACACCCAAGAACATATAGTGTTGTAAAATTTACCAGAGCATAAATTTTACCATTTTAGCCTGGTGTGATGGCATGGACCTGTGTGTGGTCTCAGTGTTCAGGAGTCTAAGGCAGGAGAATCACTGCAAGTTCAAACAGCCGTGTTTAACTCAGTGGCATTAGATACCGCACTGTGCTGTATGACCACTAACGTTATCAACATTTTCAGAAGCTTTCCAATTTCTCAAACAGAAACTCTGTACCTATGATACAATAGCCTCCCCTCCCCTCCTCCTCCCAACCCATAGTAACCTCTCTTATCCACTCCCTGAGCATATTAATTTGCCAATTCGAGATACCCCATACGAGTGGAATCACACAAGAGTTTTCACTTGGCATAGAGTTTTCATGCTTCCTCTACCTTGTAGTGCATGTCAGAATTCCATCCTTTCTTAAGGATGAACGCTATATACCATGTTTCGTTCAATTACTTGTTGATGGACACAAAAGATTGAACTGACGAGGTACCTGGTTCTCCAAGGAAAACTCTCCCAAAGCTCAGAGCACGCAACCTAGCTTCTTATTTCTAGTCTGTAAATGTAATTATTTCAATGACCTTAGAAACCTATGAAATACCAAGCGCAGCTTTGTACGTAAGTGAGCTCGCAGTGCTGAGAAGGTCGTGCAGTAGAGAGAGAATACAAGAGCTAGGGAGATGACTCAAGGCGGAAGCATTCCCTGCGCAAGCGTGACCTGAGTTCGAATCCCTACATCTATATAAAACTGGGTGTGGCGGCGTGCATCTGTGATCCTGGTGCTCGGGTGGCAAGATGGGAGGTGGGGGGCAGAAGAATCACAAGTTCGACTGCCAGATCGCTTAGCAATACAAAGGCACACAGTAAAGAATGTATCTCAAGGTGGGGAGCGAGAACCAACATCCAAGATTGTCCTTTGACCTACATAATAATGTGCGCATGCGTCTGTGAGCGTGTGCACACACATCATATACATACAGAAAAAAAGAAGAAAGTTATGGGTTTTTCTGAGTACAAGGAAAAGCAGCAGCCCTTCTTGATCTCAGGCTCCAGCAAACAAACTCAACCCCATTCTGTTTTGTTTTTTTTCCCCAAGTCCAAAACTCTGAGCAGCCTTTGCCCAGGCAGGGACCGCCCACCTACCGCTCACTGGGGCTTAAGCTTTGCTCACAACAGGCAGCTTCAGTTAACATCCCGGGGCTGACATGGAGCTGCTGGGTCTCCCTACACTTGCTCTCCTGGTTTTGGTGACATGCCTCAGCCTCCTTTCAGTGTGGACAAAAATGCGCACTGGGGGGAGACTGCCCCCTGGCCCCACTCCACTTCCCATTATTGGGAATATACTGCAATTGGATCTCAAGGACATCCCTGCATCGCTTTCCAAGGTAAGGGGCTCTCATCCTTGTGGGGGTGTTGCTTCCAGGTTAGACACTCATCTCTTGGTCCTGCTCAGACCACACAGGGTGCTGGCTATCCCACTGCCTGCTTAGATCTGTTTACATTGTAGGCCCTTTTTGGAATTGCAGAAATGTAAATAATTCTCACCCTTTGAGAGCTGGATCACTTCAGAGCAGATAGTGAGAGGCCTCGGCCTACCGGGGGATGTTAGTTTGGCTCCTAAATAAGAAGGTTCTGGGATCAGAATGTTTGTAGGTTTTTTGTTGTTGTTGTTATTGTTTGGGTTTTTGTTTGTTTGTTTTTTTGTTTTGTTTGTTTTTTTGTTTTGTTTTGTTTTTCGAGGCAGGGTTTCTCTTTATAGCCCTGGCTGTCCTGGAACTCACTCTGTAGACCAGGCTGGCCTTGAACTCAGAAATCTGCCTGCCTCTGCCTCCCCGAGTGTTGGGCTTAAAGGCGTGAGCCACCACCGCCCAGCTACACTTTACTTTTTTTTTTTTTTTTTTTTTAAGATTTATTTATTTATTACATGTAAGTACACTGTAGCTGTCTTCAGACACTCCAGAAGAGGGCATCAGATTTCGTTACGGATGGTTGTGAGCCACCATGTGGTTGCTGGGATTTGAACTAAGGACCTTTGGAAGAGCAGTCGGGTGCACTTACCTGCTGAGCCATCTCACCAGCCCTACACTTTACTTTTAAAACTCTATTTTATTACATGTATTTAGTCTGTGGGCATATGTATATGTGTATGTGCTTGGGAGTACATGCCATAGACACACGTGGCAGCTAGTAGGCATTGATACTTTCTTTCCACCAAGGATCTAACACAGGTCATCAAACTTGGTGTCAGGTCCCTTTTCCTGCTGAGTGATCAAATTGGTCCAACTTTACTTCCCCACCCCCCCACCCCCCGCCCAGAGATTGGCAGATGATTTTTTTCATTAATTAATTACTTTACTTCACATTCCAATGACAACTTTCCCTCCCTCCTCTTCTCCCAGTCCCTCCCTCTTCCCTACCCTCCCTCCACCCTCTCTTCTCTTTCTCCTCAGAGAAGGGGAGGCCACCCAGGCATATCAAGCTGCCTTGGTATATCAAGTTATGGTAGGACCTGTACCATAAGAGAGAGCCAACCCCTGACACTGTCAACACTATTCTGCTATGCTTGCAGACAGGAGCCTAACATAACTGTCACCTTGAGGGGCTTCACCCAGCAGCTGACAGAAACACATGCAGAGACCCACAGCCAAACGTTAGGTAGAGCTTGGAGAATCTTGTGAAAGAGCGGGAGGAAGGATTGAAGGAGCCAGAGAGGTCAAGAACACCACAAAAACAAACAAAAAAAAAGAAAGAAAGAAAACAAAAACTTAACAAAATCAATTAACCAGGGCCCCTAGGGGCTCATTGAGACTGCATGGGACAGACCTAGGTCCCCTACACATATATAACAGACATAAAGCTTGTTCTTCATGTGGGACCCCTAACAGCAGGAGCAGGGCCTATTTCTGACTCTGTTACCTGCCCTTTGGATTGCTTTGCCTTAATTGGACTGCCATGTCTCGTCTCAGTAGAAGATGCTCTTAGGCCTACTCCATCAGTGAGTTTTATGGTGTGACTGAGCCCTAGATACAAAGACTGCCCCTGCGCCTACCCGTGCACAGAATCACCTGCTTTCATCCCACACCAGTGGAACATTGTTTGTTGTTGTTGTTGTTGTTTTATAATTGAGGAACTGCATCAATGCATCATTATCATGCAGAGCTCAAAGTTTACACTTGAGTTTGGAGCTAAGACGAAGGGATGGACTAGACTATCTAGAGACTACCCCACCCGGGGATCCATCCCATAATCAGCCACCAAACCCAGACACTATTGCATATGCCAGAAAGATTTTGCTGAAGGGACCCTGTTATCGCTATCTAGTATGAGGCTATGCCAGTGTCTGGCTGTAGTTGTAGTAAGCTGGCCTGCAGCCTACATGAACCGGGTATTCTTGGAAGGCAGGCTGGGGCTGAAAGAGAGAGAGAGAGACTAGACAGCGAGAAAAGAATGAAGCCAAGACAAAATTTTCTCTGATCAAGGCCTGTGAGTTTACTAAGAGACTGGGCTTAAAAGGGGGAAGGCCCATCCCCCCCACCAGTCCATCCTTGGTGCTTTGTCACCATGCTGTCAGCACTTGGTCGCCAGGCTGTTGCTTATTCAGGAAGACAGGTTCAGCCTCTTGGCAGGTAGCAGAATCTCAGGGCAGTTGACACTTCAAAAGAAGGCAGCCAGGTCGGAAAGCTGCACCTCAGATAGCCCCACCTCAGTGGCAACAAGTTCTGCATCAGCCCACTTCAGACTGGGGGAGGCTACACCTGGCAAATACAAAAGTGGATGCTCACAGTCATCTATAAGATGGAACACAGGGCCCCCAATGGAGAAGCTAGAGAAAGTACCCCAGGAGCTGAAGGGGTCTGCAACCCTATAGGTGGAACAACAATATGAACTAGCCAGTACCTCCAGAGCTCATATCTCTAGCTGCATATGTAGCAGAATATGGCCCAGTCGGCCATCACAGGGAAGAGAGGCCCCTTGGTATTGCAAACTTTATATGCCCCAGTACAGGGGAATGCCAGGGCCAAGAAGCGGGAGTGGGTGGGTAGGGGAGCAGGGTGGAGGGAGGGTATAGGGGACTTTCGGGATACCATTTGAAATGTATATAAAGAAAATATCTAATAAAAAAATATTTTAAAAAAAGTTTACATTAGAGTGCTGCCCGAGTGCATTCTCTGGACTTGGACACATGTATAACGGTATGTATCTGCCCTTAAAATGTCAGAACAGTTTCACTGTCCTAGAACTCCCTGTGTTGCCTTGGCAACCACGGCTCTTCTACTGTCTCCCATAGTTGTACATTTTCTAAAATGTCATGTAGATGAGTCACACACGAATCCTTTCCCCGTTGTTTTCTTCTTAATAATAAGCATCTAAGCAGCCCTCCTTGTCTGTCATGGCTTCGCAGTCATTTCTGACTGAACCATTACACCCCGTGTATTCATTCACCTTTGGCAACTATACGAAATGGCTATAAACATCCATGTGTAGGTTTTTGTGTAGTCCTAAGTTATCTGCTCTTTGGAGATAGCAAGGACACGTGGTTGCTGGGTCACATGCTTAGTTTTGTAAGAAGCTGCCAAATAAGATGACAGTTACAGCCATAAAGTTAACACGAGAAAAGTGTGTTCTACATAAAATGAACAAAGTCCAATACTCGGTAGCAAAGGGCGCTTAGCAGAGTCAAGGCATATCAATGAGGTGAGCGGAGATAAAATAAGAGAATGGGCAGTAAGTGCTAAGTTCAGAAGAGTGGGTCTCCTGATATGTTGAGGGCTGAAGAATGTTGGCTTCTATTCCAAAAGACAGGACAGCAGAGATTTCAGATGGTCTGGCATAATACATCTTATGCTTTAACCACTTGGCTCAGTGGACTTGCAGTTAGGGGTAGATTGTAAATGTCAATTGAGGCAGGCTTAAAATGAGGCAGGCTACTCATGTAGCAATAATCCAGGGGAGATGGTGGTGTCTTGGGTTAGTGTAAAAACAGAGGAGGTTCGGAGGGGTGGTTAGATCTGACTGTATCTGGGAGTCCGAGTCCACAGGGTCTGTTCACAGGCTTGTTGATAGGTTCAAGAAGAAGAATTAAGAATGGTTGCTAAGTTCCAGCTGAGCAGTTGCTACAGAATAAGATGGGAGAGACTATGGGATCAGGCTTTTTTGTTTATTTGATATTAGGGTAGGGTGTACGAAAAGCTCGGTCTTAGAGCTGCTGCTTCAAAGACCTACTGATGCTTGGTGTCAGTATGTGAGCAGGCAGTGTAACATATGAAACTTAAATGTTGGGGGCTGAGCCCAGATTTACATTTTGAAAATTCGGGAGACGGAGTGTACTAACAGCCATGAAACTGGATGAGATCATATGGGAATGGGTAGACTGAGGCATAATCTCAAGGTCACCCCCAATAAAGGGGTCAGCCAGATAGACGTCTCAAGGAGAACTGAGCAGGAGGAGCCACGAGGTAAGAGTAACCACCAAGGAGTGGGGTGTCCTGGAGCCCAAGGGAAGGATACATTCGATGAACTGCTTCAACCATGTCAACACCAGTGGCTCACCCAATAAAATGGGACAGTGAAGTGAAACATTCAAGGGAGCCTCAGGAAAGAAGTTTTCAGTCCCGTGGTAGTGTTAAGGGTTTGTGTTGAGGTTACAGGAAGGAATGGGGGAAAGAAACTAAAGAGAGCAGATTTGACAACGTTTCAGAGCTTTGCCGTGAGAGACTGTGCTTTGCACCATAGCTCGAATAAATTAGAACCCAGCGCACACATTGGGAAATTGCCCGCCCTCGGCATAAAGAGTCATTTACAGAAACAGAAAGCTGTGCACACAGGCGCAGGTTCAAGTGAGTGAGGGGCTGCTGTGGTGAATGCAGATGAAGACTTTCCATCCCTTCCATTATCTCTGGAAGCTACAAAGAAGAGTCATCACCTCAAAGAGGGGTTAGGAGAGGAAGGCCAGGCAGGCTGGATGCCAAAGTACAGAAGTACTCTCTAGGTCGGGCAAATTTCATCTTTGGGTATACAAAGGACTAATAGAAGATGTCGGAATGGTTCACCATTTGAGAGGAAGCCGGGGGGTGGGGTGGGGTGGGGGGGTGGTGAGTGAAGGAAAGAGAAACCCCAGGGAGTCAGCGGAAAACAGTGAAGGAGTTGGGACTCCTTTGAGCCTCTTAGAAACAAGAACCACAAACAACAATGAAACTGTCTTATTAGGGTTTTATTGCTCTGAAGAGATACCATGACCAAGGCAGCTCTTATAAAGGTGAACATTGAATTGGGGCTGGCTTACAGTTTCAGAGGTTCAGTCTATTATCATCATAGCAAGAAGCATGGCAGCGTGCAGGCAGTCATGGTGCCGGAGGAGCCAAGAGTGCTCCTCCGGCACCATGACCATCTTAACCCAAAGGCAGCCAGAAGGAGACTGTCTCCCACAGGCAGCCACGAGGGGGCGCGCTTCAGGATTGGACAGAGCCTAAGCATAGGAGACTTCAAAGCCTGACTACATAGGGACACACTTCCTCCAATAAGGACACACCTATTCCAACAAGGCCACACCTCCTAATAGTGCCACTTCCCATGGGCCAAGCACATTCAAGCCACCACAAAAACCAAACGAACTAAACAAACAAATAAAACAAAAATTTTATTATACTGGGTCCTAGAAGGCCACGTTTATGCAAGGATATAATATGCTTTGAACACTCTCCTCCCATACTTCACAATCCTCTTTCTCCCCCATCTCCACACCCACTAATCCCCCTTGTATCCCTGGACAGTTTTAACTTTTACTTTAGTGTCATCTGTATACAGATGATTTTGTGTATCTGTATAAAATACAGAACCCACCAATGAAAGAAAACATGCTCAAGCTTTAAACGAAGTATTGAAACACAAATTTGCATTTATATGTTTGTTGGGGCTGAGGGAATGTTTTAGTGATAAAGTTCTCGCCAAACAAAGGTGAGGACCAGAATTCAGATCCTTGCAACCATTTAAGGCTGAGCAGAGTTGGTATGTGTACTGTAACTACCATGTTCCTACAGAAGATGGAAGGTGGAGACAGGACACTCCCCAGAAGTTTGTGGTTTAGATAACCTGGCAGATACAGTACTGGGGCAAACAACAAAGAGACTCTGCTTCAAACAAGGGATTAGGCAAAAGACTGACACCCAAGACTGTCCTCTGACCTCCACACATATGCTATGGAATATGTGGTCCCCCACAGATTTGTACACACATCATACATATATAATATTTTATATATGTGTGTGTGTGTGTGTGTGTATAAACACACACAAGTTTTCTATAAATTTGGGGGGGGATAGAAATGTAGGGCAGGGCCACAGTTGTGGTTCCCAACTTCCCCTGACTCAATTAACTTACTTACTATATTATTTCCAGTTGCACTGGTTTTCCTGCAATGATGTAGCTCCAGTCTTCTTTATAACTGAGAAAAAAAATCCATCCTGTGTGTATATACATCTTTCATTTAATATAAGTGGTATTATCTTTTAGATCTTTCCCCGTGTTGTCCTATTAAGCTCTTCTTTATCGCCCAGTACCACATTCTTTAACACTGCCATAGAACCAACTGTGCATCATTTGGCTGATGGATGATATTTATTTGGCTGTTTTGTTTTTTAAATTTTCAACCATGTATAGTCATTGTACAGTCACCATGTCTATATGTACTGTGCTACATACGGACATTTTCATCCATGGATAGAATGCATGTTGGATATAGCCCGCCCCAAATGTGGCTGTTTCTTTCTTCTCCCTTACAGTAGATGTTAAATTCTACAATGGCTCCTAGGGTCCGCGGTGTCTGCGGCAGTCCAGATGCTTAGTGAAAATTTGCTAACTAAGGTTGCATGTACAAATGAAGGAGTAAAGTAGACTGGATACCTAGGGTTAAATTCCTAAAATGAGACTCATGGAGCAAAGGCCAACCCCTGTGCAGAACTCACTTACTAGCTTCCAATAAAGAGATTTCACAACATCATTTGCGCAACTGCTTCTGTCTCCTGCCAGCTGGCCAAAGAGTATGGGCCTGTTTACACTCTGTACTTTGGATCCTGGCCTACCGTGGTCCTACATGGCTATGATGTGGTGAAGGAAGCGCTACTCAATCAAGGTGATGATTTCCTTGGGAGAGGACCTCTGCCTATCATCGAAGATAGCCAGAAGGGACATGGTATGTTTCAAGCCAAAATGCAGGTGAACTTCCCTTGACACCTGGGTATCTAAGGGAAAGACATCTGATTACTAACTTATTGCATGCCTGGTTTGTACATTGCAACTAACCACATGCTTGCAATGCCATGTTGGGATTCCAATGCAAGTGACCCAGAGTCATTACAGATGCCATAGGTGACAGGCATCGTTCCCAACAAGACTGGCCTCACTACTAGTGCCAAACAGACCCTGAGAGGTGCCGGATCACTAGCACTCTTATCAACTGGCTAAAACTTAGGGGGCTCCCATGTCTGCTTCAGGTTCAATTATTTGTACAGTAATTCATAGAATTGAGGAAGGTGCTAGGCAGGGTTTCATCCTGAGAAGACATATCCAAAGGATCTTAGAGGATTCCAAATGCAGAGTGAAGCACATCTGGGAGGCTCACGTTAGTCTTTAGTCTTGATGTCCAGAAGTGTAGCCTGAGATTTCATTACAGGAGCATGCTTGATGGAGCTGTGTGCGCATGCATATGTGTGTGTGTTTGCATGTGTTTGTGTGTGTGTGTGCGCATGAATTTGTGTGTGTATGTGTTTGCAGGTGTTTGTGTGTGTGTTTGTGTGTGTGTTTGCATGTGTTTGTGTGTATGTTTGCATGTGTTTGTGTGTGTGTGTTTGCATGTGTTTGTGTGTGTGTTTGCATGTGTTTGTGTGTGTGTATGTTTGTGTGTGTGTGTTTGCATGTGTTTGTGTGTGTGTGTTTGCATGTGTTTGTGTGTGTGTTTGCATGTGTTTGTGTGTGTGTGTATGTTTGTGTGTGTGTATTTGCATGTGTTTGTGGGGTAAGCAGTTTCCAACTGAGCTGGCTCCAGCTCATGAATCTTTGGTCATGTGTCTTAACCAGAGCCTCTTACAGCATCTTGAGGTCCGAAGTTCAGGGTAATATCAAGTGATCCAACCTTTTCAACTTACTTGACTGATCTTCCAGCATAGCTAGCCCTCATCTTGGAATTATTCAGGGCTCACTCACTATGAATCAGTTCACTAGTATAAACTTGAGCATCATCTAGAATATTTAGAATAAAAGAAAGGCTTCTTCTACGTAGAAAACCCATGGGATTTAGAAACTCCAAAAAGCAAAAAACAAGGACGAAGACCAGAACATGATTTCTATCATACAAACAGATCGTACAGCACCTTTGAGACGAACGAACATCAAGTCAGGTTAAGTTAATTCGTTCTGTGAACATGACTGAGCTAGAGCCAATATGAGACGCTTTTAAAACAGGAGCCCTTACTCAGAGGTCTGGGACTAGAGAGCAGCAGTACTTGGAGTGTAGCTTCCCACAGTGGGGGTTGGGCGGGGAGTGGTGGAGGCAGCTAACAAGGTCTAACAATGGGCAGGTACCGTGAGCTAAGCAACAGCCTGGACGGTGAAGGAGAAGGGAGGATGAGGGGAGCAGCCTGTGAGTAGCCATGACAATCCCAGTCATATTCCCATTCTCAGCTGAGTACAGAGTCACAGAGAATTCATCTTATTGTATTACACATCACATACACAATGCTTTATAGGTATCAAATGTTATATAATAAAAAAAAGCTAAGAGTCTCTCTCGAGTCATTTAAAATTATAAACTTTGAATCCCAGATAAATTCTTTTCCAAGTGTATTACGGATCCCTAACTACATCTATAATACAGACAGGATGCTGGTTGTACAAGGGGACTGGGCCTTGGGACATCCATCCTGTCTCGAGATCAAAGGACATTCGTCCAAATGAAGCAGCAGCCAAGCCTCCCTTTGGACAAGCAAGTTGTTTGCATTGGCTCTGTTCATTCGTCTTTTCATTTTCTTTGAGACTATAACATAATTACATTATTTCTCCCTTCCCTTCGGCCCTCCAAAGCCTCCCATATACTTCTCGTTACTCTCTTTCAAATTCATGGGCTCTTTTCTCATTAATTGTTGTTACATTCATTTGTGGTGTGTGTTTGTGCATGTGTGTGTGTGTGTATGTGTGTGCATGTGTGTGTGTGCCTAAACATATAAATACAACCTGCTCAGTCTGAATAATGTTGCTTGTTTATATATATTTTCCGGGCTGACCATTTGATATCGGATAACCCAGAGTTTTTTCTTTGGGGAAGACTCTATATCTCTTCTGTTCTTTCATCCCTTAGTTGCCTGTAGTTCTTTATGTAGGCTCAATGCCTCCTGATCCCCATACCCCCTCCCCCTCCCATCCCCTATCCCGCCCCCCATCCGTGTTAGCATCATGGTTGTGTTTATTAGCCATGTTGCTGAATTTGTGGGTGTAACTTTCTGACATTCCTGGAGATAAAAATTTCACGGAAAACTCTCTCACCCCCTCTCTTTCAAAATCATTGCTGAGCTTCAGGTTCAGAGTGTGTTGTAGGCATCTCAGTTGGGACTGGGCTCCACAACTCTGTACTTCATCGGTTGTGGCTTTCTGGGATGGTCTCTGTCTGGTGCAAAGAAGTCTCCTTGATGAGGGTGAGGACTACACTTGTCTGTGGGATAAGCACAAATGTTTACATTGTTGTTAGGGATGATGTTGACTGAGGAAAATGCCAGTTGTAGGTTCTCTGCCAGCATCCATGATCTCTCTAGCCCTGAGGAGTGGGATAGCTTTCTAGTAGCAAGCATGATTTCACTCTTGCTGAATAGATCTTCTTCCACGCGTGCGCTCATGCAAATGTCCCCATTTTATAAGGATAATCACATTGGGTTAGGGACTATCCAATGACCTCATTTTTGTTGTTGTTGGTTTGTTTGTTTGTTTGTTTGTTTTTTGAGACAGGGTTTCTCTGTATAGCCCTGGCTGTCCTGGAACTCACTCTGTAGACCAGGCTGGCCTCAAACTCAGAAATCCGCCTGCCTCTGCCTTCCGAGTGCTGGGATTAAAGGCATGCACCACTACTACCTGGCTCAATGACCTCATTTTAACTTGATTATCTCTGTAAAGACCCTGTCCAAGTCAGGTCACATTCACTGATACAGGGGGTTAACTTACCAAAGTATTTTTGCGGAGGGTAGCAATTCAGTGAATAATATTTTTGTTCAATGGAATATCTGCTAAAATTCTAACTGGCTTTCTGTTGCCTGTGAACAACGACTGCTACAGATGGCTACGATGTGTATGTAACTAATCTAATTGTTGAAATATTTCCTGGTAGTTATCAACTCAATATTTTCCCTACCTCTTTGATCTTTAAACATGTATATCATGGTTAGTGGCAATCGTTCAAATCTTTAGTTTATTCATTTGCTCACCAGAATTAGATGCCATTAGTGGGCTGGAGCATCAGCTGTGATTGACAAGGTACCAGAGCTTCTAAAGTGAAACCTTTGTGCTCCTGGGACATTTGATGCCGGTTAACTGGAGCTAAGAAATTAGCTGTGATGTAGAGGCTGTTCTGAAGCCCTCAGCACATATATAGAAGAGAACTGCCTGGCCTGGGAACTCAGAGGCACCAGGGAAGGGGGAGTCCTTGGTGGGGGGCACTCTCTTGGAAGCAAGGGGGAGGAGAAATGGGATGAGGGAGGGGTCGTGGAGAGCAGCTGATGCTTAGCACTGTGAGAGGCCTGGAGAGGCCATTGGTAACAGTGTAGCCTCAGTGGCAGACACAGTCAGGCCAGGCAAGAGAGGAGCCATAGGGAAGTTGGCCTCTGTGATACAAGACCCTTGCTGTTCTCTCGCTTTGCCCAGGAATTGTTTTCAGTGAAGGAGAGAGGTGGAAACTCCTGCGACGCTTCTCCCTCATGACACTGAAGAACTTCGGAATGGGGAAGAGAAGCCTAGAGGAGAGGGTGCAGGAGGAAGCCCGGTGCCTCGTGGAGGAGTTACATAAAACAGAAGGTGAAACCTACCGCCTGTCCCTAATCCTTGCTCCTCCTCTGAGGGGTCCCTTAGCCCAATGTCTACCCAGTCTATGAAGACATCAGGCAGAACAGGAACATCAGCCCCAAAGCTGTTACTTAGGGCTCCGCAGCGCCTCAGATGGCTTCGCGTTCTAACCATGGCACTTGACTAGATGTATGTCTGGACAAATTACTGCATTTTTCTAAGATGCATTTTCATTATTTAAAAAAAAAACAATCAGGAGCCGGGCATGGT
The DNA here is from genome assembly GCF_978045245.1 of Mus caroli. Classification (NCBI taxonomy): domain Eukaryota; kingdom Metazoa; phylum Chordata; class Mammalia; order Rodentia; family Muridae; genus Mus; species Mus caroli. The sequence continues at coordinate 17,282,106 of NW_028227275.1, forward strand.
GGCACACGCCTTTAATCCCAGCACTTGGGAGGCAGAAGCAGGCACATTTCTGAGTTTGAGGCCAGCCTGGTCTACAGAGTGAGTTCCAGGACAGCCAGGGCTACACAGAGAAACCCTGTCTCGAAAAAAGCAAAAACAAACATAAATAAATAAATAAACAGGCTGCAAATCAAAACCAATAGATAGATTTTAATAATACAGGAAAAACATTTGTATGGTATCCAATATATTATAAATGCCTCATAATATTGATTGTTCCCATTCTTATAATACACATACAATTAAGAATGGGTTATAATTATAGTATACTTCTATATAGACCATATAGTAGCACCTCATGCTATTACAAGATTAATGGAATATACTAACAGGATATGTACTGTATATGCTAATATATGTGTGTTAATTAAGATGACTAGAAGATGCTTACATTCTAATAAAGGAAGTTTGGAGGAATAAGCAAGATGTATATATATGAAAAGAGGCCAGTTCTTGAAATCCTAATTTAGGATGACTAGAATGTCCATCATTAAGGCGCTGAAACTATAGCTCAGTGAAAGAGACTTGCCTGGCATGGGCAAGGCCCTGCGTTCAATCCTTAGCACTGCAGACAACAGATCTCAGTGTTGAAATTCTTCCCCCCAAACCCCCAGCTCAGCCCTTCGACCCCACCTTCATCCTGGCCTGTGCTCCCTGCAATGTGATCTGCTCCATCCTTTTCAACGAACGATTCCCATACAATGACAAGACATTCCTCAACCTCATGGATCTTTTAAATAAAAATTTTTACCAACTGAACTCTATATGGATCCAGGTAAGACCTGGGTTCTTCCTGTGTATGGCACGGTCCTCACTGGCCTCCTAGAAACCTAGGGCACAGTAAAAGGCTCTGGGTTCCCTTGACCTATGAGCTTAGCATCCTTCCCTTTGTGCGTGCAGAGTATATGAATAACATTTAGCGCAGCGACTGGGGAAGTTTGTCCTCTGCTTGGCCCAACAACTGCTCTGTTGGGAATGTGGCTCAGTCATAGAGACTTGCCTAATGTTTGTGAGGCCATGGATTTGATGCCCTGCACTGCAAACTAAAGACAGGAGGGACGGAGGGAGGGAGGAGGAAGGGGGGATGGAGGGAGGGGGAAGGGAGGGAGGGACCCAAGAAGGGCTTTCCCAGTCACTTCCATTGACAGCCACTCAGTACATCTCCACTCCCTGACTCTGGGGTTGAGCAGTGGTAGGACAAACCATAGATGGGAGGGACACCCCTCTTTGCATGCCGCTTCCCCTCCCCTCCCTGCCAGCCACACCACTCCTCACAAGGGCATTGCCCACACTTCCTGTGTTTGCTCGCTTTCATTTGTAGATGTACAACCTATGGCCGACGATCATGAAGTACATACCCGGAAAGCATAGAGAATTCTCAAAAAGGCTTAATGGTGTTAAAAACTTCATCCTAGAAAAAGTGAAGGAACACCAGGAGTCTCTGGACCCTGCCAACCCTCGGGATTACATCGACTGTTTCCTCAGCAAGATCGAGGAGGTACAGGACTTAGCCCCCCCCCCCCCCCCGCCCGCCCCGTGAAGATGCAGGAGAGTGGTCACATATGAAGGTAGTTGTTATAATCCTGGTACTGTATGGATTGCTGGATAAAGGATCTGACACACATACACTGTAAATAAACTGTAAGTAACGTTAGGCATACCAGTAATGGCTGGTGCGCAGCACTGGTACTTGTAACGCTACTGAACAGAGCTCCAAACTCTGGAACTTAGCACTGTGCACGTTTAGAGTCCCCCAGCTAAGCCGAGCGAGCAGTGGTGGTGCACACCTTTAAGCCCAGCACTTGGGAGGCAGAAGCAGGTGGATCTCTGAGTTAGAGGCCAAGCCTGGCCTATACTGTGAGTTCCAGGGCAGCTAAGACTATACAGAGAAACCTGGATGCCAAAACAAAAACAAAAAGAGTGCACCAGCCAGCTACATAAATGAGAAGAAAACACCAGTTGACCCTATCCTAAGTGCACATTATTTCCCCAATAATAAGCTCTGGCATGTATAGCCAGGTTCCCTTAAGGAGATGTCTGAGAAGAGAATGCTGTGCATGCCACTGCCCCGAGCGAGTTCTCTGAGTTAATGAGGCCTTTCAAAGAGGTCCACCACAAGGGCCTAGTCATTCCGATGAATGTCAGGGGACTGTAATCTCTGGGCAAAAGAAAACTATCAAGGTGTGGTGGTACACACCTTTAATCTCAGCACTCACAAGGGAAAGGCAGTTAAATCTGAGTTTGAGGCCAGTCTGGTCTACAGAGCAAACAAGGGCTACTAACAATGGTGTTACAGAAGAGCCACACAGCTGGGTAGAAAAAAAAAGGAAGCTGGCCAGTCATGCAGTGACCTTCCTACACCGGGCTCAAACAGAGCTTATCAAACTCGTCTCTTTCATTAAATACTGCCCGAGAGCTTATCATTCGCCAAGTGTTTGTGTATGTGGGGTGTTGCTCTGAGAGCTTCCTGCCCGTTCTGTGTCCTGGCTAACCTGAGATTCAAGCCCAGACAATTCAGCTTCATGACTTAATGGCTCTATTCCAATAGGACAGGACACTAAAGGGACCTTGGAAGGAGTGGATCATCCATGGTGGGATTTGAAGAGATGGTTGCCTCCTCTTTAGCTCACAGAGCCCATAACTCTCCCACCTGCAGGAGAAACACAACCTGAAATCTGATTTTAATCTGGAGAACTTGGCCATCTGTGGGTCTAACTTGTTTACAGCAGGCACGGAGACAACCAGCACCACCTTGAGATTCGGGCTTCTGCTCCTTGTCAAGCATCCAGAGGTGCAAGGTACCCTGAGTGAAGAAGGAGGTGGGGGCTGCTGTGCTTTGTGGGAAGGGCCTCGTCTTTGAGGGACAGAATTATGTCCCGTGGTGCTGCTAAGGAAGAGAGGCATTTAGGAACTAAAAGACTGTGATTTAGATTCAAAAGTAGAACGTATGGCTCTCAAACCTCATATGTTAGAAAAAGAGTCAAAAATTTAGCTGCCACTGAGCAGAAGATGTTAACGGATTCCATACTGAAACCACTCGAGGACCTGCCAACACCGGGCTGGGTGACTGCACATGAGTTCTTTCATCTTGTGGGCTTCTTTTTCACGCCTTAAAAATGCACCAAACCCCTCCCGGGGGATTCTTAGCTCTGACAGAATTTTTCTTTTTCTTAGCATATACTAATTACATACAGTGATGGATTTAGTTATGCCTTTACATGCATGTAAACAATGTATACAGCTCCTATTCATTTTACATGCAAGTATATCATGTATATAGATCCTATCCACTTCTCCCACTTCCCACTCCTGTTGATCCGGGAACAGGGGAAGGATTACTGAAGGGAACTAGGTGAGGGGTTTCTAACAGGAGAATGGGTGGCCTACCAGAAGCTACACCACTGAAGGCAATTCTTCCTCCTACCGCAGCCACTAACTGCTTATGGATCACCAAGTGGGTCTTAATCATGAAGTTAAATGGAAATTCCAAGGATAATCTCGAGCCATTTCTCAGAGCACAAGCTGTAGGAAGTCAGGATTTACTGCTCAACAAAACGCAGTTCTCACGGGAGATATGGGAAAGTGCTAGAAGCTGATAAAGATGCGCCCGGCAGAATAAGGATCTAACATTTTTCCCTCTATGGTTGATTTGCCGGGAATCACATGATCAGTTGGGCCTGCCTGGGTCTTGTCCTAACCACAATGGCAGTCCTGTACATTCCTGCCCCAACCTTTGTTTCTAACAGCCACATCTTTGGGATTTGCAGCAAAAAGGGACTTTGAACCCATCCACCCCCAGCCTCGCTCACCCCCTACCAAAGCCTTCTCTAGGTCACTTTCTATCACTATTTGCAAGTATTTCCAGGTCTCCTGGGAATATAGGCCTGAGTGAGGAACCCTCACTGTGTCTCTGCAGCCAAAGTTCATGAAGAACTTGATCGTGTGATTGGACGCCACCAACCCCCCAGCATGAAGGACAAGATGAAGCTGCCCTATACAGATGCTGTGCTGCATGAGATTCAAAGATACATCACTCTCCTTCCTTCTAGTCTGCCCCATGCTGTGGTCCAGGACACAAAATTCAGACACTACGTCATCCCCAAGGTTAGATGTGTTTGCAAAGATGACTGGGAAGGGAGGGGTTACCATGGTACCTGCTGGGGTTAGGCAATGGCTCTCAGTTCTGGGGCTGGAAGAGAAACAGGTTAGAGTCATCAAGAGAACGCAGAGCCACAGACCTCATGTTACCTCTGGGCCTTGTCTTCGACTTTGTAGAACATGGCACGCTGACCTGAAGTTTCCCAGACCCCTCATGTCACATGCACTAAATGAGCAGTGCCTTCAATCTAGAAGAAGCCCACCTGATTTTTCATGGTGGGTTTTAAAAAGGGCCTCACTGTGAAGGTGCAGCAGTTCTGATGTTGAGCCAAATGTTGCCTTTAATCCCAATGTTCGGTTACTCAGTTAGGTTATTGCTGCCCTCAGAGTCAATCTGTGCATGCCAGGGTTGCAGGGAGCCTTCAGCATTTACATTTAAGGGGTTCCATTGCTCCTAAGGTGTAGAAAAGATTCCAAATGTGGCCATAAACACTGCCAAACTCAAACCACCCTGCCTGTCTAGTCTGCTAAAGTGTGAGTCTACACAGCTGACATGGAACTGGACCTTGAGGTCAGCCGTCTAAAACCAGGATATACATCATAAGAAAAAAAAACCAAGGGCTCGGTGGGTGAGGGAGAACACTTGGTATGCAAGCGCAAGGACCTGAGTTCAGATCCCAGCACGGGTATATAAAGCCACACGTAACCCTGCACTGTGGTGTGCAAAGGCAGGAGGGTCACTGGGCCTTTCCTTTCTTTGTAATAGAACAAGTCCTCACTACACTGCCTCAACTGACCCCCATCTTTCAATTCTTTCACCTTAATCCCTGGTGTGCTGAGAATACAGGTGTGTTCACCACCTGTATTCCAGCTAAGAAAACCTTTCATTAATTAAAAAAAAAATTACAAGGTAAAAGAACTCAGGAGTAAGCAGGAAGTGTGAAAGATTTTAAAGATATTTTCAAGTTTAGAATGCTAACTTATACAATTTTTAAATCAAAAGACGTTCTGTCTTAGGCTAGGAAAATAAGTTATCTACAAATAAAATTACATGTTTATATTATAGGTAAAAGATGTATTTCTATGAATATATAAATTAATATTAATAACCATATTTTTTCTGGAACCAAATGAACCAGATTCCAATTTTGATATGGAATTTTTAAAATATTTAAAATAAATTATAGGAGCTGGGCAGTGGTGGCACATGCCTTTAGTCCCAGCACTTAGGAGGCAGAGGCAGGTGGATCTCTGAGTTTGAGGCCAGCCTGGTCTACAGAGTGAGTTCCAGGATAGCCAAGGCTACACAGAGAAACCCTGTTTCAGCAATAAGTAACTAATAAGTAAGTAAAATACAAATCCACAGGTTTTTAAAAATGTGTTATACATTTTATTTATTTTTATGTATAGTTCTTATGAATGTTATGAATGGTTAGTGAATATATAAAATAAACCCACAGAATGGAATAGACTGAAAATAAAAATTATAAGGATTCATGTTTTAACTTATCACACTATATAGACTGGATGTTTAAGAGAACTCTTAAGACAGGGTTTCACCATGTAGCCTTGGCTGGCCTAGAACTCACTGTGTAGTCCAGATTGTGGTGGAGCTGGCAGAGCCCTGCCTGAGGGATGGCAGGCATTCTTGCTGGTAGCAGCACCAAAGGTAACCTCTGCAGGAGGCTGTGTGACCACAGCTGCAGACATCCACAGCTCCAGAAGAGCATCCCCACTGCTAAGAACTTTTATTTTGTGCAGATTTTCCTCAAAATAAGAATTTCTTATATATTATAATTTTTAATAAATCAAAAGACTTATTCTGTATTAGGCTGGGAAAATTTATCTACAAATAAAATAACATGTTTGTATTACATATATAAAATGTATTGATAGTAATACATAACACTATATTTTCTGGAACAAACTAATAGATTCCAATTTTGACATGGAATGAATTATTAATAATTATATTATATATAATAGATAATATATATATACACACACACACACACATATATACTTAAAAGCTAGATGTTGAAGCATGCACTTATAACCCCAGTTTTTGGCAGATGGAGACAAGAGAATTAGGAGTTCAAGGCCAGCCTCAGTTACATAATGAGTTTGAGACTCTGACTCAAAGCACAAACTAAAAGAACGTAATTTATATCTGAGGGTTAGAAATGTTCTGTTTTAAAAGATGCTCACTAGTCACGGACATTTAAAATTCTGCTATTCCTATAAACTAGAATACTGTGCAAGCTACCTAATACCACAGGTTCTATGTGGAAACAGTGGGCCAGGCTGTGCATGTCTTGTTTTCATTTCATAAAGTATCTTCCAGGGGACAATTATAATCTGGTAACAGTGATTATATCAAGCTAGAAGCCTGTGAAGAAGGAGGGAGGAGCCAGTGGGATGGCTGAGCAGGTAAAGGTGCTTGCTGCCAATTAGTGACCTGAGTTCAATCCTGGAACCCACGTGGTGGAAGGAAAGAACTGCCCTCTGACCTCCACGTGCACACCGCTGCAGGAGGATAAACCAACAGATAAAATGTAGAGGAATTTTAATCCAGCAACATGGTTGCTCTGATTGCATCCAAAGACCTAGGTCTGGGATCTGGCTGGAATGTAGACAGGCCTTTAGAACACACCTGCAGCCCCCGAATATGAGTCTAATTAAGGGGCAGACAAAGTGACCAATCAGAGAAAGATTTGACAGAATGGGTCAGAGGTAGGATACACCCAACTCTCAGAAGAAAGGCTATTTAAGGTCAGCCCTGGGAGGATAAAGGGGGGTCAGTCCAAATGTCAGTGAGTGGGAGTAGGGTCTGTGGAGTCAGTGTAGTGAATGTCGTGGACTTGAGTTCGTGCGTTCAGTGCAGGTCAGCAGAGGCAGTTGAAGCCAGAGAATAAGAAGGAGCCAGAAGATTAGAACAAATTGCCACCAGAGTTAGTTTGAAGCTGTGCAGAGTAATTCAGTGAGAAGCTGAGAGAAGCCTAATTGAATCAGTCAGTTTGGAGAGGAGTTTGAGCCAGGACAGTTGAATTGAACCTGCCAGCCAAAGCTCAGAAAGAGCTAGAAAAGGTGAGCTTATTCAGCAGTAAGCCTCCGAGATGACAATTACATCATGCAAATACAGGTTATTTTTATAGTAAATGTCAAAAATAATTTAAGAGAACAAGAGAGAAACATTTTTGCTTTATCGTCTTCTGCACAGTACAGTTTTGCACCGCACTGTCATTTCCAATTCTTGCACAAACGTTTAAAGAAACCCGAAGTAAAAGCAGAAAAACTTTTGGCTAAGCTGGGTGCTCCAAGACCATATAGAGCTTGATCCAGGCTCCAGTTGTGCTGCTTGCCACAAGCAAGCATTTCTCCTTTCTGATCCTCAGCTTCCCTGTTTATATAACGTGAGCCAAAAAAGCATCCTCTGTGTTCCATTGGCATGAGAGTTAAACAAGGTTTATAAACAGCTCCTCACAGGGTCGGGCAGATGCAAGGCTTCCTGTATAAACAGTGGCCGCTGTTAGCATGCCGTTAGCATGCCATTAGCATGTCATCATCGGGACTACAGCTTCTTGATCACTCCCCACTCACAGCCCTTCTCTACCAGGGAACCTCTGACCTTTGCATCTAGGCCTACCAAATAGATATATATACATTAAACATTTTCTGGTGATAAATCCATAAAAGTACTTAAAACAATTTTTGCTACACGTATAATTTTACACTGTATTAAAGACAGCCAAATTTGCATCCTAATGAGCTCGGTGTGTTTTCAGTTTTATATGAAGGATGAAATATGAGTTGATATTTGGTCCTGTAGGTAGGAAGAGCGTCTCTGGTGTTTTTCAGAGTTAACAGGTATTTTGATTTTATAATTGTCAATGCTGAGAGCACCATTTTGCATAAATGTTCAGCACAAAAAAGCAGGAGGAGATTTACTGCTATTTCAGAAGTTATTAAAAACCCCTACCCTACCAAAACTGCTTTAAACAATTTCATAATGGCACTCAAGTTGGTGACTCAAACAGCAAGTTTTAAAACCAACCTTTTTTTTTTTAGATTTTTTTTAAAAGATGTATTTATTTATTATATGTAAGCACACCATAGCTGTCTTCAGACACACCAGAAGAGGGCATCCAATCCCATTACAGATGGTTGTGAGCAACCAGGTGGTTGCTGGGATTTGAACTCAGGACCTCCGGAAGAGCAGTCAGTGCTCTTAACTGCCGAGCTACCTCTGCAGCCCCCAAGCATCCTTTCTAACACAATTTAAAGACACATTAACTGTAGACTTGCAGGCTGAAGGAAGACAGAAGCGGGAAGCCTGAAAGTCTTTGCTTTCTATAGTTAAACCATTGTTTCTATGAGCGCAGAAAACCTGAGGAGGAAGACTGCAGTCCAGAGCATGCAGTAGTCTTGCATCTCAGCTGAGCTGTTTCGGGCCACGTTCTCTGGAGTTGTGTGGTCTGACAGCATGCTCAGTACAGGGCACACGCTGTGTCTGGATAAGACGGCAGTGAAGCCACAGGACGTCACCCCTGTAAGGACGGTGGGAAATGCCCGATTCCTTACATGTTGAATTTGGATGACATTTTTGGTCCTTGTGTGTTGAGAAACGTGTTACTGTGGCTAGCTTGCATACAGTTCCCACTCTGATAGCTTGTTTTATCTTGCTTCGATAACGCTGTGACCAAAAACAATTTGGGAGGAAAGAGTTTATTTACAGTTAGCTTACATATCCCAGGTCACAGTCCACTGAGGGAAACTAAGGCAGGAACTCAAGGCAGAAACGGAAGCCACGAAGCAGTGTTGCCTACTGGCTTGCTCCTCCTGGCTGATCCAGTTGACTTTCTTACCTGCCCCAGGACCACCTGCCTGAGGGCGGAGCTTCCATAGAGGGCTGGGCCCCCCACATCAATCAATCCTTAGTCAAGAAAATGCCCTATATACGGGCTTGTGTTTTCTCAGTTGAGGATCTTTTTATTACGCCATTTTACAAGTGGGGGGAACGAGGTTCCATTGTACAGACCCGAGGCTCAGCGGCTCATTTCCTTCCACTTACATCAGAATCCAGAAAGGAGGAAAAATAACAAAAAAGTAAGCATGCCAAAGTTAAGTCTTTCAGCTTGAGGCTGAAGCTCCAAAAAAAGCGCGTGTGTGGGCACGGTGAGCTGCAGCCTCAGATTTTCAGCAACTAATTCTTGAATGCTTACTGTCACTCTTACCACAAAGAACTGCCAGGCCGGTAGGTGCGCGTGTAGCAGCAGTAGCCCGAGACAGTCAGGGAATATGTGAGTATTTCCCTGTTAAATCCACTGTTACTCAGAGCATTTGAGTGGCTTGGGAGCTCTAGGCTAACTGTGGCAAGCACCTCAGTGGTCTCGTCTCTTGGTTCCAGGGCACCGCTGTGTTCCCGTTTCTGTCTTCCATCTTGTTGGATCAAAAGGAGTTTCCCAACCCAGAGAAGTTTGATCCAGGACACTTTCTGGATAAAAATGGCTGCTTCAAGAAAACAGACTACTTTGTCCCTTTCTCCCTTGGTAAATATACACGTTTTGGGCAACTCTTAGCGTCACTGAATCACGTTTTACCGTGACCCACTGATGCAAAGTCAATTGATCGAACTGTTCTAACGTCCCAAGTCTCGCTAGAGACATTCAAGTCTCTATACCAGTCACATCAGCTTAGTCATCCAGGAACTATTGTGTGGCTGGTAATTGCACATTCTTAAAGAAAACAAACATTAAATTCAGATGTCACCTATTGCTTGGCAATGAAGAAACTGTTGCAAATTTTGTCTGCTGATTTTCCTTTGTAATATCAACTTTTCCAAAACACTCCAAGATATGTCTTCATTTAACTGTTATTAATTATTAATATTAATTTTCTGATTCTCAGAGCCAGAGTCCATCAGAGAACCTTCATCATCTTTCTTCTCCAAATTTGGCCTGTTTCTAAAAGTTTTTAATTTTTTCATTTGATGTATATGGGTGCACGTGAGCTTTCAGGGGCCAGAAGAGAGTGTCAGATCCACTCTAACTGAAGTTAGAGCTGTTTGTGAGCCACCAAGTTGGTGCCAGGAACCTGGGTCCTCTAGAAGAGCAACCAGGGATCATAATCCCTGGGCCATCTCTGGCCCCTAGAGCATTGGGATAAGTGCTCGGTTACTGTCCTCCTGAGGGTTCTGATGGGCATCTTCAGTGGCTTTCAGGTCTCCTTTGACCATGAAGAGAGCTAACGGGGTGTTTTCTCCTTCCAGGGAAGCGATCTTGTGTTGGCGAGGGTTTGGCCCGCATGGAGCTGTTCCTGTTCTTCACCACTATCCTGCAAAAGTTTTCCCTAAAGGCTCTGGTGGAGCCAAGGGACATTGATACCAAGCCTATTACTACTGGGCTTTTCAACTTGCCGCCGCCTTATAAGCTGTGCCTTGTTCCAAGATAAGAGTTTCTCCTTTTAATCATTTGAATCAAAGTTATTGTTCCCTTTTTTTTTCTATAAACAGTCTATTATGCTAAGTGCTACCTTGGCCAGAAACATCACTCACTAACAGCACGTGGGCATTTGTTTCCATCTAAAAACCTGGGTCCTGAAAGCTCCCAGGACACACAGGCAGGGTGTCTCAGTTCCTCAGCTGTCAATAAACTAGGCCCTAAGCACAACTGACACCAGATCCACAAGGCCCTCATCAGACGCCACCTGCAAGCAGCTGCGTGCTCTTCTGTGGCTTCAGAAATAGAATCATATTCTGTCACTGTTTCAATAGAGAAATTAATGTACCAGCCCACACACATTTTCCTATTCTCACGTAAAAGCATTTATGTGGTTTGTGTCACCTTCATGAAATAAATTCTCACCCCAATAATAGTTTCTTTGTATGTTTGATTTTATCTCAAGTCTCAAAAAAACCCCAAACAAACAAAACAAACAAACAAGCAAAAAAAAACCAGACTCTTTCCTTGGCCTGTAATCTACAAGAAGATAAATAGAATACAATGGTAATTTCCAGAGCTCTCCCTGCTCCCCCATCTATTGGCAGCCATTGGTTTGCATGTGGCCCAAAGAACATCCTTAAGAAGTGAAACTACAGGGGCTGGAGAGGTGGCTCAGTGGTTAAGAGCACTGGCTGCTCATCTGGAGGTCCTGAGTTCAGTTCCCAGCAACCACACCACATGGTAGCTGATGCCCTCTTCTGGTGTGTCTGAAGATAGCTATAGTGTACTCATATACATGAAATAAATGAAGAAGAAGGAGGAGGAGGAGGAGGAGGAGAAACTACATCTAGGACTAAGGCACAGACATTCATGACTGGGCCCTCCTGACAGACACAGGGGTGGAACCAGGGGCAAAGAGCAAGAGGGCAGGAGACAAAACACCTACACCTTGCCAAGGGAACAGTGGCTACACAGGAAAACAGCAATGATAGCTGCCCTAGAAATGTCTGAGCTGAGTTCAGTGAGCAGCAGCTGCCACCAACTGGGTCAAAAGCCAACACTTTGGGTCAAAGACCTGACCACTCTGGCAGCACTGGAAATGAGAGGACTGTAAAGACAGAGCTGAGGCAGGAGAATGAAAAGACAAGCCACTGGTTGGAGAAAATGTTCTCCAAGGACACGTCTCAGAAAGGAAGATCACCTCAGATATTCAACACTAGAAACTCGATTTGAAATTGAAACGGAGCCGGGCAGTGGTGGCGCATACCTTTAATCCCAGCACTCGGGAGGCAGAGGCAGGTGGATGTCTGAGTTCAAGGTCAGCCTGGTCTACAAAGTGAGTTCCAGGACAGCCAGGGCTACACAGAGAAATCCTGTCTTGCAAAACCAAAACAAACAAACAGATGCCTCATCCCCAAAGACACACAGTGGCCAAACAGGTATTCCCCATCAAAGAAACAGGAACTAGGATGAGGTGAGTGCCAGCTCACAGAGGTTAGAAATGCAGAAAAGGTTAGAAATGCAGAAATGTGGAGCACACAGCAAGGGGGATACAAAGCTGGGGTAACAGGACCCTGCAGGTTAGCATGCAGAATTATACGGCCACCCTGGGAGACAGCTTAACTCTTGCTTCTAAGCATATCTCCCTCATACAACCCAGAACTGCTGTCCTCGCCTTTACCCTATACCACATCCGCAGGGCCAGAGGATGACTTGGTGTACCAGGCACACAAAGCTCTTGCAGAGAACCTCAGTTCTGTTCCCAGCACCCAATAGCTGTAACTCCAACTGCAGGAAATCCGATGCCTTCTCAGGCTTCCGTGGGCATACTTGCGGCCCCCCCCCCCAACAGACATACAACATAATTATAAATGAGTAAATACTGACATGTGTAGACTTATAGCAACTCTATCACTGTGAAAACGTAAAATCATGCAAGCTGCTCTTTAGCACAGGAGTGGACGAGTCAGCTTTGGTACACCCCAGCAACAGGATACTATTTGGTGTGGACAAGAAATGAAATAGCAATGCCTTGGAGATGGCTGTGGATAGAGGGAACACAGGGAACTTTTATGATAGTGAGAATGTTCTGTGTGGTACATAGTGATGGGGTCAACCCAGAACCACGGGATGTGCCACAGCCACAGTGAGCCCTAATGAAAACTACAGGCTCTGGGCGATTGATTATCCTTTTTTCGGTGAAGGACCATCAAATGTGCTGCTCTGTGAGTAATGTTGGAGGGGGGGTATCAGGGTGAGAGACTATGTGTTTATAGAAGCAGAAATATAGTATAGCAGAAATATAGTACAGGAACATGTATAGAATACAGAAAATTGCTGTACCTTCTGCTCAAGTTTGCTGTGAACCTGAGAGCCCCCTGTGAAAAAACAAAATCTGGGGCTGATGAGATGGCCCAGTGGTTGAGAACGCTTGCTGCCCTTCAGAGAATCCACGCCCAGTTCCCAGTTCCCTCATGGCAAATCAAAGCTGCCTGTAACTCACACTGCATGGACACATGCCTCCTTGGGCAGTGGGTATACACGTGGCACACAGACATGCATGCAAGCACTCATATGTATGCATAAAATCTAAAATAGGAATCAACTATGTAAAAAGATAGAGATATTAGGCTCTCTCTTGCAGCTTATTTTTAAAAGTAAAGTTGAGTCTGTAGGCATATAACCAAAGGAATTAAACCTGAGGGTGCAGAGAGACACTAACATGCTCACACTCACTGCAGCTTTATTCCCAGTAGCAAAAGGTGGAAGCAGCAGGAAGGTTCATCAGCAGAAACACAGATAGATACAATGTATCACATTACATGTAATTGGTTCCTTCTGTCTTTAAAAGGAAATAGATTCTGATATACACAGATAAATACAATGTATCACGTACATGTAATTGGTTACTTTGTCTTTAAAAGGACATAGATTCTGATATATACTACAGCACAGAAGAACCTCGAGGACATCAAAGGACAAGCCAGCTGCAAAAGGACAATCATGATTACACTGACACGAGGTACTTAAGGCAGGAGACAGACTAGGCTAGTGGTTACCAGGTGGGAAGCGGAGACGGAGCAGGTCTTTACTGGGTATCAAGTTTCACTGAGGAGGACAAAAAGGTTCTAACTGGATGTGATACATGACAGATGCACCATAATGCCAACGTCCACAAATGTCCCGGAAATGGTGCTTCCCAGTGGTGACGAAGGTAAATGCTGCCTTAGGTGTGAAGTGTGTACCTGAGGCACTTTTAGCTTTAGAGGTGAGGATTTCGGAACAGCTCTCTCTAGAGCTGTGGCTTTGCATGTATTTGTTTTGTGTGTTTGTTGTGATAAGATCTCACACAGCTCAGCTAGATTTCAAAATGGTGAGTGAAGTGGCAAACAGTGACCTTGAACTCCTGTCCCCCCTGTCCCCACCATCCCTACCCTACTCCCCTGTGAATGGTGGGACTTGGAATTATCCCAAGTGCACCATGCCAGGCTTTTATTGTAACTGACATAAACATTCCTTACCTTCCTCCTCCCCTCCTCCTTTGTTTGTTTATTTGTTTGTTGCAGTTCCGGAGAATTTTGCCACTTTTCACGCAGGTTCCTCTCTTCCCATGCACTTGGACATTTGGAACAAGCCCACTGAGTTCCCTGCGACCTAGTCCTTCATTCGCTCTAACTAGACCTCAGCATTGGTAGGCAAACAAAATACTGTTTCATCCAGGGGTGGTGGCACAGACCTTTAATCCCAGCACTCAGGAGGCAGAGGCAGGCAGATCTCTGAACACCCAAGAAATATACCTAAGGGAGACCTCTAGCCTTCCTTGGGCAAGCATGTGTGGTGTGTGGGTGTGTGGGTGTGTGGGTGTGTAGGTGTGTGAACATAGTAGAGACTTTCACTGAAGATTCCTTAAGCGTATGGAAGGGAAGAACAACCATCAGTCTTGCAAAACTAAACTGTAAAATTATCTGTGGACATCTCTCGGCCCAGAACTTCGTCTCCCTCCAGCCTCAAACTCTCTTCTTTCTCTGACTTGAATTCCCTCCTGAGCACGTTCCCTCTCACCCCACCCCCGTTTCCAAGCTGACTCTCTTCTTCTCTCCCTTCCCCTCTCTTTCTTCTCCTTTAGTTCAGGTGCTTTGGCTTCTTAGTTTCTATCTCTCCTACTTGCTCATGAAAAACATCACAGCAGAATGAAGAAGGAATGGCAAAACAGTTCAAACAATGGGCTCTCTAACTATGACTCAGGGATAATTATGAAGTTATATATAGTTACTTTTATTATATAAATTTACAGCATCTCTCAGTTCCAAAGAACATCCTGTGACACAGCATGACATCTTCAAGAGATTCTGAAAGCATCTCCCACAGGGAGGCGTGGGTCTGTCACAAATAGCATCTTCCACTCGCTGAGCAGGTCACGGTCTCCCTCCTTTACCTCCAACGCTGTGTGATAGAGCAGGTGAAAACCCTGATGCTCAAAGCAGAAGGAGTTGATCCCATTTACTCAGATCTCAGGCTTAAACCCAACCTCTGACAAGAAACCCAACCTCTGTGACAACCTCCACAAGAAAGTGGGCTTCCCACTCTGCCACCCAGCCCACTAGAAAGAAAACCATTTCATCCATACAGCCAAGAGGACTGTGGTCCTAATCCACTGAATGAACTATGAGAGATCCATTCCACAGATCTTCTCAATCAAGTCAGGAAACATGGGTCTTCTCTGTTGTAGAAAATTTTAATCCCAAATCCGGGGTTTCTACCCCACCTTGACCATTCTGTTCCCAGATAAAAGACATACGCACCCTTCCTATTTACAATAAGCCTTAATCAGCACTACCGCTGGGCAGATATCTACCCTCTATGTTATTAGAATCTACTTTCCTATCAATAATCCCAAATTATTACTTACTATATTTTATCTGGACTGCTCTTTACTCCAATTGGCCAGCCCTCAGGACCACATTTTCATGACTCACCTACCCCATGGTGGATTCTTCTTCCGCCTTCACCTTCTTTTCCCTCCCTTCTGGTTCTCTTCCAACTCCCAAGACTGGAAACCCTAAACCCTGTCTATGTATCATCCACCCAGCTATTGGCTGTCGGTATCTTTATTTACCAGTCAAAAATAACTCGGGGGCAGAGTCACACAGTGTCACGTGGGTCTCTCTGCCCCACCCCTCAGTGTATGTGTGTGTGTGTGTGTGTGTGTGTGTTAACATAAAGTCCAGACTTATCCCAAATATGTGATTCTCCTGCCTCAGCTTTCAGGGTGTTGGGATTAAAGATGCATGCCACCACATTTGGCTGACATTAGTTCTCTAATTTTAAAGGTCTGAATATCAATATGAGGCCTGAACCAGGCTCTGCTGTGTCCAGTCAGATGGAAGGGACATGTCCCCTCCAGCTCTCCTTTGGCACTGCAGCAAGCTGCTCCTGAACCCTTTATTTCCTTGGTATCCAAATACTTTCAATCTAAGCTTATCAACCAAATCCAATGTGGCTTGTGGAGGACGCCCTGCCTTAGATGCCAGGACTCTTTAGAAATTGCTAATGGTCTATATCAATGACCTATGTGGCTCTTTAATCCATTCCTTAGTCATGGAAGCTTGTAAACAATTTTGATCTCTGTTTTATACTTTCTTATTAGAAAACTGTATTTCTTTGAGCACAGGGAGGCAACGATTTAAAGAGACATCTCTGCTCTAGAAACATTAAAATCCCAGATGAACGGCATCTTAGAACTAACGAGATCTGTTTGTCTGCTTTAGTTAATAAGTCTGGCACGGTCAGATCCTTTAGAGCCATGGGCCTGGTTTCCAATTAACCTTTGGCCTGATACCCGGAGAACGTCCCTGAGTCAACTCAGCAAACATATATCACACTCGTTATCCCAAAGTCAGAAAGAAGCACTTTACTCCTGGTAGAGAAGATCACTGCGATACAGACTATTTACCGATTAGGCAAGCCGGGTACACAGACAGATTCAGAGTCCACACCATACAAGCCTTCTATTGGCTAGAGAGCAGTCTGAGGCCACACGCCACCAAACCCATGATCACAATCTCGGAAGGAGGGTTCGTGGAACAACCTCGGATTCTATAAATCCTACGTGGTCATTTTCTATCCTGCTGTAAAGAAAGGCCAGGAGAAACCCTTTGCTTTCTATTGCTTTTCAACACGAGCATTCGTAACATGCCTAGCTGGGAGCTAGGAACCCAGAAACAAAGTCTTGTAGCGCCTTATATCATAGTTGAGGGGGACGAGCAAGCCAACAGCAACAGCAAGAGGCTGGGATCTGTGAAGGAGGCAGAGTGCGGTGGATGTGACAGGCAGGGACAGTGACCAGGGAAGCAACAGGGCAAGTTTTCAGAAAATAATACTTGAGTTTAATTTTGTTTTACACATATAGGTGTCTGCCAGCTTCCAAGTGGAAAGAGAGCAATCCAAACTCACACAAGGATTTTAAAGGCTTTCAGGATGTAGGCTATTGCGGGGGAGTCAGGTCTGATGGTGGAAAGGCGGCACAGTTCAGGTCCTGGAAGGCTTCAGTCAGGTAGCGGATTCTGGACTCGGGAGAGTGAAGAGTTAGGGGTCTGCACAGTAGACAGATGTTCAGGGAGCCCAGTGTAGTGGGTGGGACCGAACCCTGGACACAAAATAGGTGGGAGGTTGTCACCACGATCCACCAGGCAAGGCTGAATCAGAACAAGTCAATAGTCTTGGTGGGGAGGGTAAGGGACACCAGCGAATACTTCCAGACAGAATCCACAGAGGGTTTAGGGACTGGAACGGTGCCAGAGTTCTTGACTGGCAACAGGTGGTGCCATTTTCCTGGAAGAGCAGCTACAGAGGGAAAGATGGAACCTTCAAATTTCAGCAGATCCCAACTGATGTCCCGCCGGAAGAACGAGTGAAAGAGGAAATATCTTGCCCCCACATTAAGACGCAGAACCGACACACACAGCATTGCACAGTTTATACAAAACCACTGTGGGAACAGACGGGCTGACACAGGCGGTGTGGGGGCGGAGTGTCGGGGAGAAGCAAGCCCTTTAGAGAGAGCCTTGGAAACCCCAGCATGGAGTCTGAGCTGGATGAAAAAAACAACCAAACAAAAACTCAGGATGTCACACACTGGGACTAGTGAACACCGAGCATCTAGAGGACAAGGTGTTTAAGAATACCTTAGGGAATTCGTGTTAAGGATTTTATATATATATATATATATATATATATATATATATATATACACATATACATATGTGTGTGTATGTATATGTATACATACATACACACACATATATATAATCTAGTATGTTCATTGGTTTGTTTGTCTGTTTGTTTTTTACTGCTTTCAATGTATTTATAACATGCCAGGTTCAGGCTGGGAGCTAGGAATCCAGAAAGTAAGTCCCGAGGCCCCTTATCATAACTGAGGAACACAAACAAGCCAGTGGTGACAGCAGAGGTCAGTCTGTGACAAGCATTTTAGATCCACCTTCAGTTCTTGAAACCAACTGAAAGGAAAATTGAAGCAAAAAAAAAAAAAAGTTTCTGCCTTCTATAAAACAAAAAAAGTGGCCAGGCAGTGGTGGCGCATGCCTTTAATCCCAGCACTCGGGAGGCAGAGGCAGGCGGATTTCTGAGTTTGAGGCCAGCCTGGTCTACAAAGTGAGTTCCAGGACAGCCAGAGCTACACAGAGAAACCCTGTCTCGAAAAAACAAACAAAACAAAACAAAACAAACAAACAAAAAACAAAAAAAGAAAGAAGAAAGGAAGGAAGGAAGGAAGGAAGAAAGAAAGAAAGAAAGAAAGAAAGAAAGAAAGAAAGAAAGAAAGAAAGCATGTAATTAAACAAAAACAAGAAAATGACTTCCAAATGAAGTGGATTTGATCCCAAATACACGGGGGTACAGAGCCAACTCCTCCAAGATGCTGGGGAACTGGTCATCTTCCCTAATATCAAGTGTCTCGTTCCTGACAATTTCATGGAGTGGTCCTTTGTGGGTGGGAGTATATATGGACATAGTGTCAGATCTGACCAAGGATGGAAGGAGATAGCAAATGTTCTACAATATCTGCTCCCTCCCTCATGATAGAATCCCTCACGTTTAGCTGGGAACTCGGTTGCCTGTACCGTAGGGTACCATGACTTTATTTATCTGCTTCCCTTGCATGTAGGCATGGCCATAGGACCCAACTCAAGCCCACAGGATGTCAGTGCAAACTGTGAGGTTTATTCTTTTAAAAAATTCATTGAAATAGAATCCCCATACCACTCAGCCACTTAAACAAGCAGGATTGGAGAGAGGCATCCCAGGTGTGGTATCATCTGCCTAAAATCCTAGCCTTTGGGAAGATGAGGCAGGAGGATTACAGGTTCCCAGAGAATGTCTCCAAACAAACAAATTATGCTTTTTATTAGATTCACAATGTTAAATAACTATCAGCATAATCTTCGACCATTTCTATTACCTACAGAAGAAGTGCTGAACCCCATAGCTGTCTTACTTCAGCCCCCCCCCCCGCCCCCCAATGCCACAAGTCCTAGATAACCACTCGTCAGCATTCTGGCTTTACAGACTTGCTTATGTTGAACACTTCTGGTAAATAAAGCCATGCACTAGTTGTCCCCTCTATCTGACTCCTTCACTCACCCTGTTTTTGAGGTTCACCCATGTTGTGGCTGACAGTTAATGTTTGTTGTTACTAATTGTCTTACCCGGGGTTCCCATTGTTGTGACAAAGCACAATGACCAAAGAGCAAGTTGGGGACTAAGGGGTTTACTTGGCTTACCCCTCCATATTGCTGTTCATCACTGAAGGAAGTCAGGACAGGAACTCAAACAGGGCAAGAGCCTAGAGGCAGGAGCTGATGCTGAGTCCATGGTGGGTGCTGCTTACTGGCTTGCTTCTCATGGTTTTCTCAGCCTTTCTTATAGAACTCAGGACCACCAAAACTCAGGGATGGCACCACACACCATGGGCTGGGCCCTCCCCCATCGATCACTAATAGAGTAAATGCCTTACAGCTGGATCTCATGGAGACATTTCCTCAACTGAGGCTCCTCTCCTCTCTGATGACACTAGCTTGTGTCAAGTTGACACACAAACTCAGTTTGCATAGGAAACATTCTATTTATTCATGCATTAGTGGATGGACATTTATCTTTTTTTTTTAATTTTTATTTATTTATTTATTATATGTAAGTACACTGTAACTGTCTTCAGACACACCAGAAGAGGGCATCAGATCTCATTACAGGTGGTTGTGAGCCACCATGTGGTTGCTGGGATTTGAACTTCGGACCTTCAGAAGAGCAGTCGGGTGTTCTTACCCACTGAGCCATCTCACCAGCCCTGGACATTTATCTTAACTGTACTTGGGTAGTGATTTGAATAATTCTGATTTGTTCACGTGCAAGTCCTTGGGTGAACACATCCCCATGAGTCTTGGGTAGATACCGCGGAAGAGAACAGCTAGTTGATGGGTTATGATATGGTTCTGTGGTGAGGTCTTAGGGGTTCTCAGAACTACGCTCCACACCTTCTGTTCCATTTCTTCCCAAGCACTAACTGTGCAAGAGCAAGGATTTCCTTCTTAAAGAGAGAGCACATCCGCCTTCGTGGTGTCAGAACATAAGACTTGACTTATGCGAACACAAGACAGGTCTCCAACTGTCTTGAGCAAGAAGGGAGATGCACATTTAGCCTGGAGGAACAGTAAGACAGCTGGAGCCAGGGCAACAGAGGCTCCAAAGGTCACAAGTCTCCTGTCACTCGCAACTGAATCTAACTCTAAGGTATACAGTTGTTGTGGGTTTTGGTGACATCTCTACAGAACCGAAGAATGTAGAGACAGCCACTCAGGAAGAGAGAAGCAATGGAGAGGCTGTCAGAGGACGAGACAGAGTGGATGTGGGCTAGGCCTACACTCTAGGGTCATCCATCCTGTCTCAGATAGCATCCTTATCTTTCTAAGTGAGCTGTCTTTGTGGAGCTGGGTGAGAAGGAACTGTGGGGTCATCAGGTTACAATACAGAGTGGAGAGGAAACTGTGTCACCCTGAGCCACACTGTCATCTGAGCACCAAGAAAAGATGCAGCAGCTCATGGAGGCGTGTTTGACATATCTGTGAACTGATGTCGGCACCATACATTCTCACTCTCCCTAATCCTCGATGCCCGGTCTTCAAATAGCCCAGCGTGTTGAAATGTGAGCAATAACTAGAAGGGGGTGCATGTGGGGATTATCAGAGAAGCATACAGCCCAAGAGAAACTATCCCAGACAACACAGAGGAGTTCAAATAGCATCCAAAGGAGATGAGGTTGAATCAGAATTGCTTAGCCAGAAAGTAGAGAAAAATAAAACCATTACATAGAATGCAAGCCAGCCTTTGAGGCACCAGGAGGGAATGGATTTCATGCAGATAAATCTCTCATTGACAAGTAATACTTCTATACATTTATTTATAGGCAGGGTGTGATGTTTGAGTTAGTATCCTGGGAAAACAATAGGAAGTTCCCAGACTTGGAGTCCTAAAGCCAATGATTTCCAGACTTGCCAAATAAAATCATATGATCTAGGTAAGTCATTTAAACTTCAGTGGTGGGGCCAGTGAGAGGACTCATGGGGTAAAAGCGCTTGCCACCAAGCTTGATAACCTGACTTCAGTCCTGGGAGCCCACATGATAGGAGAGAAACAACTCACACGTCTTCTGATCTACACACACAAACACACACACACACACACACACACACACACACTGCTGTAGTAAAATGCCTCAACAAAAAACAACTTGGAGAGGGAAAGGTATAGTTGGACTACAATGTCAAGTTACAGTGTGTCACAACAGGGAAACCAAGGCAGCAGGAACTGCAGACAGCAACTGCCATCACAGCCACCGTCAAGAGCAGAGAGGTGAGACCGCAGGACTGTTCACCATGCTCAGTTCACTTTCGCTTTTATATAGCTCAGAGCTCAAAAGCAGGGAGCAGTACCATCCCGTTTGGGGATGGACCTTCTCACATTAATTAACATAATCAAGACAACACTCCCTACCCATCCCCACGACCCACACAGCCATATCCACAGGCCAAGCTAACCTAGGCATCTCTCACGGAGACTCTTTCCAGGTGATTCTGGATCGTGCCAAGCTGACAACTGAAGCTAAGGCAGCATCGCACACAGGGAGGAATGGGCTGTAATGATCCCCTAAGAGGCGCTGGCACAGCTTGTGCCGTAAGGTTCCACTTTGTGTCTGGGGACCGGAGTCAGAGTGTCAATTAGGCATGGCGCCATTTGCAAGTCCTGGTGGAGATGAGCAGGCAGTTGGAAGTGGAACTCTGAGTGCAGAGAAGTAGAAGTAAACAAGAAAAATCAGCACTTGCCAGACTATGAGAGAGAGAGAGAGTTCAAGGACTGATTCCAAGAGGTCAAGGTGATAATGAAGAACCAATAATCCCCTCCCACTTACAAGCCCACCGCAATGTCCATTTCTTCCGTCTGGTTAGCATCCACCCATCCCCCTGCGGTACCAGTAGCATATGACTTTATTTATTCTATCTGTGCTGCATTTCACATGTTTATAAATATATCTAGCACATTGTACCAGGACTAAATAATAAACTCCAATAAACTAATAAGTTGGTTCTGTCCTTTATTAAACTTATCTTCTCCTGGAAAAGACAGCCAACAGACATGTAAATAAGGAATCTGATGAGCTAGATATTTACAGACTACATATCAAATGCTGACAGAAACATCTAGGGGAGGCTTTCTTAGAGAGGATGAAGCCCACTCTGGCCATGGCATTAACATCAGAAGCGGGAAATACAGTTAAAGATGGATGTCTCAGAGGGTGTGACTTGGAAGGGTTTGATCCATCTCCAAGACTGATCAGGGACCTCGACTCTGCACTCTCACCGCACACACTCAAACCCCAAATATTTCTCAAGAGAGTGAATGAGGAATTAGCTAGAGTGAAACTCCTGGGAGGGGGAGAATCTTTTATTAACCACAGCAGCCAATGCTCTTATGACTCCGTGTACTCAAGAAGGTATGCGATAATTCAGCCTGTATGTTGTGCCAGTGTGGAATAGGGGGTTTTGGGTTTGGGGGTTATTTTGTGGATTCTTTTGTTTTGTTTTTTTGCTTATTTGGGACTCTCACATCATGCACTCTGTTTGTTTGTTTGTTTTTGTTTTTCGAGACAGGGTTTCTCTATATAGCCCTGGCTGTCCTGGAGCTCACTTTGTAGACCAGGCTGGCCTCGAACTCAGAAATCCACCTGCCTCTGCCTCCCGAGTGCTGGGATTAAAGGCGTGCGCCACCACGCCCGGCCACATCATGCACTCTGATTAAACTCATCTCCCAGTCTTCCCATGCCTGGTCCCTTCCCCCATGACTATCTCTTCCCCCCTCCCAGCCCCCCGCAAAAAGAAGAAGGAAAGCCGGGCGTGGTGGCGCACGCCTTTAATCCCAGCACTCGGGAGGCAGAGGCAGGCGGATTTCTGAGTTCGAGGCCAGCCTGGTCTACAAAGTGAGTTCCAGGACAGCCAGGGCTACACAGAGAAACCCTGTCTCGAAAAACCAAAAAAAAAAAAAAAAGAAGAAGAAGAAGGAAGAGGACGAAGGGGAAGGGGAAGGGAGGGGAGAGGGGGAGGGGGAGGGGGGAGAAGGGAAGGGAAGGGGGAGGGGGAGGAGAGAGGGGGAGGGGGAGAGGGAGACAAGTCTACTTCGCGTTATCCATACACTCAGAGCGCTGCCAGCCCCTCAGGGGAGGATGAGTCCCTTCAGTTCCTTCCTTGGCTTCCTTTGATGACGGACTGTCAACCCTAAGCTAAATAAACCACCCCTTGACCAGGTTGCTTTTGGTCATGGTATTTATCATAACAGAAAAGAAACTAGGACAGCTGGTTCACACAGTTGCCTAGACGGCTCCCTCCCCCACCTCCCATCTCTTCCCTAGACTCTAGGAAGGCTAACCAAGGAAGCTAACTCCCTGGCCTCTCCCCTTGAGGGTTGGTGTTCCCTCTACTTTCTGCAGTTTGAACATCCTCCCCTGCTTTGCTTGGTCTGGAGGCCGGCTGATTGTTTCACACAGCTGCTGGTGGGATCAACTGAGTTAGGAGATATTCTTCTAACTATGCTAGAGGGCCTGGGGTCTCTGCCTCCAGCATTTGCTACTATGTAACTCTGGGCAAGTTCTTTCTCTGAAGTGGAGAATGCAATGTCTTCTTTGCTGGGCTATTGTGAGGAATATACCTGAAAGGTTTAGTAGCCTGTATGGCAATGGGTGAAGTGTGTCTAAGGTTGGCTGGAGATTCAGTGATCTAGATAAGGACAGACTGGAGGACATGCAGAACCTGGAAAGCAGGATATGTCTAGACTTAGGGTGAAGAGAAGGGAGAACTCTGAAAAATGCTATTTGGTTTTAAAAGCTTGTTTCGGAGGTTTGAGCCAAGGTCCCAAGATGTTAGATAACTGAGCTCTCTACCTAATCTCTTCTTTAAGAGCTTGAATTCTAGCTCAGGCTTATGGTATTTGGGGGAAAATAGTCATCTCCTATTGCTATGGTTTTAAAAGAACTACAAACAAAGTGGTCCTCTGTCCTACTTTTAAGGACACTTACAATTACACAGGCCCTCATTCGGCTGACCCAGTACAGTTTCTTCATCTCTAGCTAACTGATTAGCAACCTTGTTTTCTGCAAACTTCATTACCCTGTCATGCTCACAGGTCAGGAATTAGGTCATAGACACCTTTATTATGCCCTATGCCCTCTACAAAAGGGATAGAACTCTAAATATAACAACCCCTGCACACCTTCTGCAATCCTTCCTTAAGCCCCCCCCCCCCCCCCCAAAAAAAAACCTCTGGATGATGTGAACCCTCTCATTCATCTGGGGAGCTAGAGACTGCTTTTTCCACACTTGACTGTGCCTGTATCTATGGTTTATAAATACCACACATGCAGGGCTCGCCGTTGGTATGTTCTCAGTGGAAAATGGTACCACACGTAGCCTTTGGCTCAGCAGTACAGACTCCACGTACAGCTGTGGCATGCATAGTGAACTACTCCATCACCTAGTATGGGATCCAGAATAGATCAAATGCTTAACGATGTTGCTGCTGTCGCCAGCCATCTCTCTGGCTGCCATTTGCTGTTTACTGAGCGCTTGGTACATACCAGACTCTGCAAAGAACCTTACTACACCCATCGTCTTATGATTGACAGAACAATCCAGGAGGGAGGGGCTGTATCTCCCTGTGCCATGCAGAAGGAAACTGAAATTTAGAGACGGAGTTTTACCCAAGGTCAAATGATCCGAGAAAGGAATTAAAGTTAGATTTG
Source organism: Mus caroli (assembly GCF_978045245.1). NCBI lineage: Eukaryota > Metazoa > Chordata > Mammalia > Rodentia > Muridae > Mus > Mus caroli. The sequence goes on from NW_028227275.1 coordinate 17,307,042, forward strand.
AAATCTAACCTTTGGCCCTCAAAGTTCATGTTTCTCTTCTAGTGGATTTGCGATATATATTGTGGGCCCAGAAGCTTCAAAACACACACTCTAATACTGTGAGATTCAGTGGGACGTATCCCAACTTCAACCCTAATAATCCGGTATCGAGGAATATTTCCGACAGAAAGTCGGGGTCTCCCTCTCCTATAGACAGGAGCATCATCTACTTAACACAAGTGAAGTCTACATAAAGAACTACCAACACATTTTCCAGGGACATGAGATTCTTCCTAGAGGAAGAATTTGCGTTATCAGTGGGCCACTAGGCCACACCCTCACTGATGACAGTAGATACTGTCATATAGCAAGAGCTAGTGTATGACAGGGTTAGCGATCCCTGAGATCCTCTCAGCCTTCTCTCTAGATCCTTGCCTTTACCATGTAGGATGACAAGATCACACCAGGAAATTGTGACATTTTATCAGCAGGTGGAAGACAACATTCAGTGGTGCACCTTGAGCCCACCCTGGGGGGTCATCTCTGAGCTACACTGGTCAGGCTATGTGCGGTTCACACAACCCATCTAAGAGGGAAGGGTTACCTTTATGGGCGGGTGATAGAGCCAGGGATGCTGCTCTTGAGTGTTAGCTAAGAGCAGAGTATCAGGATGTAGGGCAAATCAGTGAGTGAACCTATTTGTGCATTCACTCAACTAACGTGTACAACAGACTCCTGTGGGGAGCTGGAAACAGTGCCACGGGCAGAAACATTGGGCCAGTCAAGCCTGTGCTAGGTCCTAACACCTCCCAGCTGCATAGTGAGGACACCAGGCTCAGGCATGCGCAGTGCGGGTAGGAGACCGATGCAGCGGAATCTGGAGCAGGGGTTAAGCTCTGCGAGGAAGCAGCATTCAGGCTATGATGGCTGCTTGGAAGGAAGAAGTTTTGTGGTGGGAGACCCTAGAAGAGGATTTCAAGATGCACATCAATAACTTCAGTAGATTTAACAAGTTTGGCAGCCAAGCCTGTCAACCTGTTTTGTGGCACTCCATAGCTCCAGTAGGATCTCCTGCCCATCCCCCATTCCCATCTCCAGCCTCTAGTAAACATTGTAGATTTCTACTCCAGGGCAGCTTTGCGAGAAGATTCATATAAGTAAAACAGTACAATGTGGCAGGCACACTTCTCCTGTTGCATCATAGTTTCAGAGTCCCGCCACACTGGACCAAGGATTTTATTCCTTTTTATTCATGGCTAGAATTCAATTGCACTTCTATCCCACTTGTTCCTTTTCCTTTCCTTTCCTTCTTTATTCTTTCTTCCCTTCCTTTCATGTCATGCTTCCCCACATCCCCAGCCCTTGTCTGATGGGTTCTTGCTATGTGACCCAGGCTGGCCTCGAACTCTAAGATCCCCCTGTCTTAGCTTCCTAAGTGCTGAGAGTGTGTGCCACCATGTCTAGCAAACCCTTTACATGTCTACTCTCCTCTTAATAGACATTTGGGTCGTTTTCATTTTGGAGTTATTATGAGTAATTCTAGCACACACAGTCTTGAGTGCAAGTTTTTACACTCCTGAGTAGATACCCTGATTTGTAAGTAAGCTGTAGCTACTTCTATGGGGGAGGGGGGTTTACTTAACTATTTTTATATTTTCTTTGTAAAAGTAGCTGTACTAGATATAATTTCCATGCCAAAAAAATTCACCTGGTTTAAGTGGCTAATTCAAAAATATTATTAGCGCAACCAGGCATGGAGTTGCCTGACTTTAATTCCAACCTCCAGGAGGTGGAGAGGCAGCGGGATGTCTGTGCACTTGAGGGGAGCCAGGACTACACAGTGAGACCTCATCTCGTGTGTGTGTGTGTGTGTGTGTGTGGTGTGTGTACATGCCTGAGTGCTTGTGTGTGCCTGTGCATGGGTGAGTGTGGGGTCGGGGCAGGGTCAGTGAGATGGCTCAGTGGGTGAGGATGCTCACTGCCAAGACTGGTGATTTGAGTTTGATGCTGAAATCTAAATGGTGCAAGAAAAGAACTGACTCCTTTCCTGCTGTCTTGTGACCTCATGTGAGCCATGACACGCAAGCATCTGACCCCTACTAAATAGATAATTACATCTACACGGTTTTTTTTCTATTTTTATATTTTATCAAATATATAAAACAGTGCTTGGGGGCTGGTGAGATGGCTCAGTGGGTAAGAGCACCCGACTGCTCTTCCGAAGGTCCAGAGTTCAAATCCCAGCAACCACATGGTGGCTCACAACCATCCACAACAAGATCTGGCGTCCTCTTCTGGAGTGTCTGAGGACAGCTACAGTGTACTTACATATAATAAATAAATCTTAAAAAAACAAAACAAAACAAAACAAAAAAAACAGTGCTTGTATAAAAATTCACACAAAGTTGCTAGAGAGCACACAAAGTTCCATAACTGTCCTGGGTCTGTGGTACATTTAGTTTTCTAAGGGTGCACTCAGATCAGTGTAACAGGCAGACGTGATGTGCTATCTCATTCCCTTTGGTAAACCTATGCTCCTTACTTACTCCTCACAGTATCGCTCTGATACCCACTTTGTGCAGGATCTGTGCTTCCTGGGATGTCAGACATTAAGGCTGTATCTACCAGGATAAGGACTGCCCACAGCAGCGACAGCCCCTGGGCCCCACACCCCCCCACACTTCAGAATGACCCAGTGACCTCCAACTAGGGGTCTCCAGGTCCCTCTGGATCAAGTAGGAAGCAATTGCTGGGGAGAACATCTACATGTTTAAAGATGTATATTATAACATTTCTGGTTGTACAACTACCACCATTGCTATACCTGGTTTTAGAACTTCTTTTGATCCTAAAAAACAACCTTGTGTCTAGTTACAATTGTTCCTCCCTCCCACGACTAGCCATGGGCAATCTCCAATTGACCACCAATCTCTCTCCATTGATGTTAGCCTTTTGTAAACAGCTCAGGTGAAAGGAGTCACACAAAAGGGAGAGTTTCTCCTCCTGTCTCTCTCCTGAGACACAGCATTTAACGCGCACCCACCACACACCAGGTGCCAGCACTTTGTTCCTTCTGTTGTCCAACAACATCCTTTAGTGTGGAGGGAGGAGCCGTGTTTCTGCTGAGCAGGGCTGCTCTTTACTTTCACGAAGGTCTCATTTCTCTTGGGTAAAGAACCAGGAGTAGAACTGTTGGGTTAAATGGAAAGTGAATATTTAATCTACAAGAGACTGTTGAACTGTTTTCTGATTTTCCCATGAGCACTGTGTGAGAGCCCAGCTCTTCCCTCTCCGCCAGTTTCCCTGAATGGTCCTCTATGTTGTGGTCATGCTAAGGCAGATGAAGTGGTATCTCACTTGGTCTTAACATGGATTTTAATAACTAATACTGAGCATTTTGAAGAGCTGAACAGTTGTACCTTGGTAAAATGTCTAATCCGAATTTTTGACTATTTTTACTAGTGTGTAATTATTGTATGAAGCAATGGGGGGGGCTGTATGAAACTTTCATACATACAATATTGTATTTAACTGCCCACTGGCCACACTCACCTACCTCCCAACTCCAGCTAGTTTCTTTCCTGTCCTCTAATAACCTCCTTCTACTTAATGCCTTTTTAAAAGATTCCATATGTGTGTGTATGTGTTTGTGTATATATATAGTGTGTATATATATATATATGTATATTATATATGACTTTCTCACTTAAACATTGCATCCTTTCCAGTTCTATTCTTTTCTTAAAAGCAACAGTGTTTTATTCTTTATGACTGAATAATATTCCACTGTGTGTATGTTTATCACCATTTTATCCACCCACCCATTGCTGAGAGCCTAGGCTAACTCCAGGACATGCCTATGGTGAACAGAGCCACAAACATAGGTATAAAGGTTTCACTGAGCTGTGCTGAAACTCTTTGGGCATACATCTAAGAGTGTGATATCTGGGTCATATGGCAGTCCTATTTTTAATTAAAACAGCAACAACACGTCCTTGCGTCCATAAAGGCTGGGGATTAATTTACATTTCTCTGTGTCATCACCAGCATTTGCTGACGTTAGTCATTCTGGCTGGTGTGAGACTGACTTCCAATCTTGTTTTCATTTCTATTTTCCTGTCTATTAAAGATGTTATCCATCTGGATTTAAAAGGCAGCGATTCGGCTCCTTTACTCGTTGGTTGGATTGTTTAATCTTTTGCTTTGTTTTGCTGTTGCTGTTGTTTAAATGCAATGTGTACAGGTATTTTGGGCCCATGTTTGCCTGTTTACCGTGTGTGTGTGATTGGTGCCTGTGGAGGCTGTCAGGTCCCCTGGAACTGGAGTTACAGGCAGTTGTGAAGCTGCCATGTGAGTGTAGAACTGGGTCCTCTGGAAAGCAGCCTTTGCTTTTAACTGCTAAACCATCTCTCTAGCTCCTATTTAGTTTTGTTTGTTTGTTTGTTTGTTTGTGTTTTGAGACAAGGTCTAATCAGATAGCCCTGGCTGGCCTGGAAGACCAGGCTGGCTTCAAACTTACAACAATCCTCCAGCCTCTTTGTGCTAGAATTATAATTGGGTGCCAGTGCATTCCACCTGGGATTTAATTTTTCGAGCTCTTTAAATTCTGGGTATTAATTCTCTATTGGATGCATATCTGGCAGGCATTTTCTCCAGCTCTGTAGGCTCTGCTCTGCAGAAACTAAAACATTTTTACAGTCACAACTGCAGAATCTCATTCTAATTTCCTGAGCTAGCGGAGTGCTACTCAGAAAGCCATTTTCTTATGCCGGTGCTGAAATAGGATCATCTTCCTACCATTTGTTACAAAGTATTTATCATTGACAGATACATTATCAACTGTGTGATTTCTAATTGTTTGCTCCAAGCAGGTGCCTCATTTCCTCAATTTGTTTGCTTTACCATTAAGATCTTTGAGCCAGGAAGACAAGACAGAGCCGTGCTTCAGTGCTTCAGAACGAGGTGGGGGACGGGTTAAAGGGAGCGGGCAGATCCTTTTGTAAGTTGTAACAAGCACATGCCAACTCTCTTTAAAGCCCCTGGGAATCAAAGGGTTAGAAGCAGCTGTTTCTTGAGGCCTGTTTACCGTCCAGTTAATCAGTAAGCCAGAATCAATGAGCCTCTCAAAGTGGGGATGCGCAGAATCCTTCCAAAAGAGCTTCCAGATTTAGGAGGAGGAAGAGAAATGAGCCCGGAGGGTATTGTGGCTATCCTGGGGCCACAGAAATAATTCCCAGCATAGCAGAGGCGGGTCCCCAGTCTCCTGCAGGTGTGGCGAGCGCAAGGCTGGTTACTCTGTGCTCTGGATCCAGACTGGCAAAGGATTGCTTAGAGAGCGGGAGGGCACATTTCAGAGCCCCTTAGAAGCTCCGCGAGATGCCAGACCTGCCCTCAGCCTTCCTGCCCCTCCTCCTCCTCTCCAAGTTTGTTACCCCGGTGACCTTTCGTCACCACCGCTACGACGACCTCGTGCGGACGCTGTACAAGGTGCACAACCAATGCCCGGACATCACGCGGCTCTACAACATCGGGCGCAGTGTGAAGGGGAGGTACCTCTACGTGCTGGAGTTTAGCGACTTCCCTGGGATCCATGAACCCTGTAAGTCTTGAGTGGTTTTGGGGCGTGTTGGGCAAAGAACTCCCTTCCTCTACAAATCCAGATAGAGTGGTCACTGCCCCAGTGGAGAACTCCATATACAATGTATTTACCTCTTCCTCCACCCAAGAAGAAGGCAGGTGGCCCCACTTGGTTCTCAAGCTCCCCTAGGCCCCCCGGGGGAGCTGCGACCCCAGTTCAGGCTCCAAAACATTCCTCTTTTCTGAGTTCTGTTTGCTCAGAACTCCATGGGTAAAGCCTGTCTTTCACCTGTTCCCGCTCCCCTCCCCTCCTTTCCCTCCCACCCTGGTCTTTTTCTCTCACTCCCTTTTACCAAGATCCAAAGACTTGGGAACAGGGCAGAAATGGTTGTCCTCCTAGGCTCTCCTGAGAGATCAGGTGGGTCCTTTCCAGGAACCACAGTGATCCAACGTGATGTGCTAGAGAGAGTTTGGGGGTTGGGATATTAGCTTGCTGCTTTATTGTTAGTCTGCTTCTGTTATCAAAGCAATCTGTGTTTGCTTCAAAAATTAGTCCATGACCAGCCTGGAAACATTTTAAAAAAGAAAACAAAAAAAGCCAAAACAACTCACCAGCTGAAAAAAAAAAAAAAAACTAGAAACCAGAAGAGGCAAAACTAAGAAAACGAAGAGGGACCCCAGCACTCACCGATACCTAGTATTTACATAGACTGGCATCTCTCTTCTCAGACACATGATGCAATCCTACATCTCAAATACAAAATGGGAAAATGTCCCTGCTTTTCTCAGTTCTTCATCTGTGTCGTCAACACAGCTTGATGGTACCATTCTTGGTTGTGTAGTGTGCTAGCTAGTCCCTTGGTTTCGTTAGCTGTTTACATTTCGATGAACACTAACACTCTTGTTGTTTTGTTTACAGCAGTGACATCTCAGTTAAGTCACTTGACTTGTTTCAGTTTCTCCTTCAGAGGGTCAACAGCAAATCTCTTTCCCTCCCGTATCCCAACTCCACTCCATTTCCCATTATACTCTGCCTTAAATCAATGCACTGAAGCTCCCATGCTAAAGTTGCCACTGTCTAAACCCATCTAGTCCCAACTTGCCCAGGAGAGGCCAAAATCATTTCTCTCGCTACTAATATGGTCTTCTTGCTCTCTTACTTTAAAGGTCCAATGGGGATTTGACCATGAGAGCTTCCAAATTTAATAGAGAAGGCTCAAGAAGAGTAGTAGTTCCCCTGGGGTTAGATAGAGCCTTGCATCGCAAGTACCTGCTTTTTTTCGGCTTGCATGCGCTCTGTGGAAGCTTAAGGCTGTTGATGGACTTTGTGAGGTTAGACTCTTTAGTCCACACCTCTTCTTGGTGCCCCTGTATACTTCCAGCACTCAGGGTCTTCCTTGAGGCTGTGGCAGACAGGGCAGGCTCTCACAGATTCCTCTTTTCCCCTGAGTTAGCAGGTCTTTCATTTGCTCCCTACATTCCTTCATTCTTCAAATATTTACCCATCGCCGACTAGAACTTTTGATGGGGCAGTGGAGATGGCTCAGCAGTTAAGAGAGCACTGGCTGTTCTTATAGAGGCCCCAAGTTTGGTTCCCAGCACCCGGCAGCTCACAGACATCTGAAAGCCCAGTTCAAGTGGATCTGCTACCCTCTTCAGGGCTCTCTGGACCACACAGACACATGTACCTATAATTAAATAATAAACCAGAAGGGGAGAAAGAGAGAAAAAGATCCTTATAAAGAAAGAATTTTCAGGCAAGACGTGCTGACACTCAATAGGCTTTGGGAGGGCAACAAAGGATAATACAAACTTCGCCCTAATAGAGCTGAATTATCGCAGACTGAGACCAGTAATAAGTGGGGCAGTAGGTCAGCTGGAGCAAGCGCTATAGCAAGAGCTTAAACAGGACTGGACATCCTGTGCAGCAATCCAGACGGAAGCAGAGGAGGCCACTCGTATCCCCCCAAGGATCCTCTGCCTGAGGTGGTGCTGAGCCGAGATCTGAAGGGTCTGGGGTGGGGGTGGGGCATGACAGGCTAAGGAAAAGGGGGAATGCAGTTCCCTAGGAGGCAGAGGGCGGTTGCATACAGTTCCAGCAGAGGCAATGAGATCAGAGCCAGCACTAGGCACTGGGAGCTCTTTGGGGAGTTACAAGCAGGTGGACCCACCTTGACCTTTACTATGAGCAAAGTGAGACTCTGGCCTCTGGAAAGTTTTAAGGATGCTCAGGATGCAGGACAACAACAGAGCTCCACCCAGCTGCTCTGGTGAATGGAGTTTTATGGAACCACTATCACATTCCTTTTTGAATTATCTGTGCTGGCTTCTACTGAAAGAATTGAAGAGCTGGGGCAGAGATATAACACTGTCCACAAAGCCTAAAGATTCCATGCCAGGCTCTTTACAGGAAAGTTTTACCAGCTCCCTACTGGGGCACATGGATGCTAATGATCCACTCAGATGCAGGGAGCCTGCGTGGGAGATGTGTTTAAAGAGGTAGGTGTGAGGGTGTGGGAGCTTGAGCCAAAAGAACCTCCAGCAATGCTTATTACAAGACAGCTGTCTTCTGTCTCTACTGACCTTCGAAGCAGAGGGGTTGCTAGTGAATGCTCATTGAACACACAGTGCAAGGCAGATGAAATAGACCAGCAATGCCTACGCCGGAGTCTCACAGCATCACCATCACATTGGACAGACAAGAGAATAGAGGGGACTAAACAGATTTAGTCCAAATTTTATTTTACCAAAGACAAATACCTAGTTACTATCACCAACATTTCCTTAAGAAGAAAGCTGAGAAATGGTCTGAAGGTGCGCTGCATGCCTTTATTCTCAGTGCCCAGCAAGCAGAAGCAGAAGGCTCTCTGTGAGGCCTCCCTGGTCTATATGTACACGTTCCAGAACAGTCTGGGGCTACTTAGAGAGACCCTATCTCAAGCAAAGCAAAACAAAAAATAAAATATGTACTACATGATACCTTTTTTTTTTTTTTTTTTTTTTTTTTTGAGGCAGGTCTCTGTATGTAGCCCTGGTTGGCCCAGAACTTGTTATGTAGACCAGGCTGGCCTCCTCAAACTCACTGCGTATCTGACAGTCAAGTTTTGAGATTAAAGGCAAGTGCACTATGCCAGGCCTGCATGATATTTTCTAAAACCTGACCCTCACGGGCTGAAAGCATTCATTGGAGAGGTTGTTATGGGACTACTAAGATAAATCACGATGAGATGGGTTTTTAAATAAAGATATGCTAAGGTCATCTACTTGGCTACTGCTAGGTCCTGTAGAGGAAGAAAGCCATGAGCATCCCTAGGGAGAGCCCAAAACAGTAAGGATCACAAAAGGAAAGCTACACAGGACTCACTGCTAACAAGAGGAACTCAAGCTGGCGACAGGGACTTACCAGCATTTGAACTGGACCCATGAGGACAGCAAGGAAATAGGGAGATGAAGAGGAAGAGAATCAACAACCAGATAAGCAGACGTATGCTGTGTAGGAAAGAGGGCAGCACTGGAAGAGCTTTAGGTTAAAGAGGAGCACAGCTGTCTCATGTTTAGTGACCGGAGAGCAGCAGTTCTTTTTTGTTTGTTTGGTTGGTTGGTTTTTTGGTTTTTCAAGACAGGGTTTCTCTGTGTAGCCCTGGCTGTCCTGGAACTCGCTCTGTAGATCAGGCTGGCCTCGAACTCAGAAATCCACCTGCCTCTGGCTCCCAAGTGCTGGGATTAAAGGCACTCTACCTCCCAAGTGCTGGGATTAAAGGCATGAGCCACCACTGCACGGTGAGAGCAGCAGTTCTGGTGGGCTGGACCCCTTTGGGGTCGCATATCAGACATCCTGCATATCAGACATTCTTCATATCAGACATCCTGCATATCAGACATCCTGCATATCAGACATCCTACATATCAGACATTCTGCAGATCAGATATCTGCATATCATACATCCTGCATATCAGACATTCTGCATATCAGACATCCTGCATAGCTGACATTCTGCATATCAGATATCTGCATTACAATTCATAACAGTAGTAAAGTTACAGCTGTGTAGGAGCAATGAAATAATTTTATGGTTGTGGGTACTGAGGAACTGTATTACAGGGTTAAGGCGTTACAAAGGCTGAGAACCACTGAGCCTCTAGGCTTTTACAGAGCCCCATTCTGACTTCCACTAACACTTAATGTGGCCAAAGGGAGAGTAAAGACCCAAGCAGAAGTAGCTTCCTTCCTCTCTTGTGCCTCAAGACAATGCCTGTCAGACCGTGAAGGAGAGATGCCAGACCCCCAGATGCCAAACCACTTACATCTCCAGCTGGAAAGATTTTACCAGGACCAAGGGCACTTTATGAGAGAGGTTTTGGGGGAAAGCCATCGTTCAGAAAGATTGGTGTGGTGGGTGTGTCTTTATGGGTGTGCTCTTCTGGATGCTACTGAGTGCTCTCTGGACTTTGATCACTGTTAGATACATTGTCGGGCAGCCTCAGACAAGTTACTTCGCATCCACCCCTCGCCTCTTGACTAGGAGGCTATGGGACCTACTCCCGTTTCCTGTTAAGATTATCAATAATGAGCCAGGCGTGGTGGCGCACGCCTTTAATCCTAGCACTCGGGAAGCAGAAGCAGGCGGATTTCTGAGTTCGAGGCCAGCCTGGTCTACAAAGTGAGTTCCAGGACAGCCAGGGCTACACAGAGAAACCCTGTCTCGAAAAACAAAACAAAACAAAAAACAAACAAACAAAAAAGATTAGCAATAACGAATCTGAACAGCTAGTACACTTGGGGGTTCAATAAATAGTGGTCATTGTTATCCTAGTCATGGATTTATATAGATTTTTTCCAACTACACTTTATTAAGAAGGGGCTTGGGGATTGCTAGGAAAGACCTAATAAAAGCCTGAGATTTTCTTTCCTTTTTGGATCAGGGATCGTTGGACAGGGGGAGGGGTTAGTATGGGGGGCAGGCGGCTGGGGGGGGGTTGGAATGGGGTGAGACTGGGTGGGGGGAGTGGAATGGGGTGAGACAAGATCTTGTGAGTCCCAGGTTAGTCTGGGACTCACTATGTAGACAAAGCTAGCCTTGAACCCATGATCCTCCTGCCTGCCCCTTCAAAAGGGTTTCCGTTTCTGTTTCCAGTGGAACCAGAAGTCAAGTATGTGGGGAACATGCACGGGAACGAGGTGCTGGGCCGCGAGCTGCTTCTGCAGCTGTCGGAATTCCTCTGCGAGGAGTTCCGGAACCGAAACCAGCGTATCCTGCGCCTCATTCAGGACACGCGCATTCACATCCTGCCTTCCATGAACCCCGACGGCTACGAGGTGGCTGCTGCCCAGGTACACAGTCCGAGGAAGGTTTGTGCAAAAAGCTAAGGCCATCTTATGAAATGAGTGCCAGCATACAGTGTGTCCTATGTTCCATTGTAAATATCAGTTTGGAGGGGAGGGGAAGGTAAAACAGTTGGTGTGCAGGAAGGAAGGGGCAGAGGCAAAGGGTTAAGACTGGTAATCCCAGCACTCGGGAGGCAGAGACAGGCAGATTTCTGAGTTCGAGGCCAGCCTGATCTACAGAGTGAGTTCCAGGACAGCCAGGACTATATAGAGAAACCCTGTCTCGAAAAAGCAAAAAACAAAAACAAACAAACAAAAGACTGGAGAATCCTGAAGTGCGCTAGCTCCGCAGGGTGTAATTGCGCAGGCAGCGGTAAGTAGGCACAGTTTGAACCTCTGGTTCCTACACCAGTCCAGCTAACCTCAAGATCTTGTTATGAGAACAGATGTGGAAATTCCTTGACAACACCTTGAAAATGGGGAAATATACCCACCTTCCTGTACTTGTTTCCAAAGAGCACAAACTTTCCCCAAATTTTAGGGTGAAGAATTAATTCTAGATGATTGGGGGGGCTGTGCTTTTGAGCTTTAAACATGCCAGTCAGTACTCCACCACTGGCCTTTATTCCCCAGCCTTCTTTTTGTTGTTGTTATTCTAAGACAGGACCGTGCCTCGTCTAGAACTCACGAAGCAGGTCTTAAGCTTAGAGCCCTCCTGACTCACGCTTCCGGGTGGCTGGGTTCATAGCGGCGCCCACTGTGCCTAGCATGAAAGAATTGTGAACCTAGGAGTGTGGATGGTTCCTAGAAGCCACGGAAGTCAGGGAAAGACTCCCTAAGTCTTGCTGCCACCTCACTGTGTCACCCATCTCAGTCCTCCAAACTCCAGATAAAAAACTGCCATTGTTTTAAACAGACAAGTTTGAGGTCATTTGCTGCTGCAGCAGTAGGGATCTGTTACACCGTTTGCTCTGTTTCTGGGAACCTGGGAACTCGTTTAAGTGATGTTCTTCCTCCTCCTCTCCCTCCTCCTCCTCTCCCCTCTTCATCCTCTCCCTCCTCCCCTCCCTCCTCTTCATCCTCTTTCTCCTTCTCTCCTCCTGTTGTCTCCCCGCTCCGCCTTCTTTTTCTTCTCCTTCCTCTGCCTCACTCATTTTAAGCCAGCCCTGTGACCCCAAGCCACAGCCCCTGTCCCAGAGAGCCCTTCCTTACCAGCCTAACGGTCAGCTGTGTACAAAATCAACGGGTAAAGCCTGTTGCCGTTAAGACTGACAGTTAAATGGAGAGTAGATCGTGGAGAAGAAACTGAAGGAAAGGCCATCCAGAGACTGTCTCACCTGGGGATTCATCCCATATACAGCTACCAAACCCAGATACTATTGTGGATACCAAGAAGTGCGTGCTGACAGGAGCCTGATATGGTGGTTGTCTCCTGAGAGGCCCTGCCAGAGCCTGACAAATACAGAGATGGATGCTCACAGCCAACCATTGGACTGAGTGTGGGGTCCCCAATAGAAGAGTTAGAGAAAGGACTGAAGGAGTTGAAGGGGTTTGCAACCCTATAGGAAGAACAATAATATCAACCAACCAGACCTCCCAGAGTTCCCAGGGACTAAGCCACCAACCAAGGAGCACACGTGGCTCCAGCTGCATATGTAGCAGGATGGCCTTGTCCCACATCAATGGGAAGAGAGGTCCTTGGTCCTGTGAAGCCTCGATAGATGCCCAGTGTAGGGGAATTGAGGTCGGGGAGGTGGGAGTGGGTGCGTGAGCGGAGGAACGCCCTCATATGTGGCTCCTTGCCAGCAGGTCCAGGCGAGAGAAGAGAGGTCCCAGTCACACAGGGGTCTCTCTGGGACTGAGTGGGATGGCAGATCAAAAGAAACACACCGAGCTGTGAGTCTTGTCGAAGCAGGAATTCAACTTTATGGCATCAGCCTCTCGCTTATATAAGTTCAGAACAAGCCGGGCAGTGGTGGCGCATGCCTTTAATCCCAGCACTTGGGAAGCAGAGGCAGGCGGATTTCTGAATTCGAGGCCAGCCTGGTCTACTGTTGCGGCCTGCCCGCAGTCCACAACACGAACGGTTCAACTGAGAATGGCAGTTCAGGCTGAAAAGAGAGGAATCTAGACGGGGCGGAAGAAACAATGGAGCCAAGACAACAAGTTCTGATCAAGGCTCAATTTTACTAATTCCAGACACTCAGTTATAAAGGAAGGGGGAGGGAACCCAATATCCCGCCAAGTAACTCAGGGTCCAGTAGCAGGACGAACACGTGTGTGCCTCCAGGCAGCAAAGGCAGGTTCCAGCAGTGGGTAGGCGTGACAGGACGAATGAGCCGGTAGCTCCACCCTTGAGCAAGCAGGTTCCAGGCTGGGGGAAGAGAGGCCACAGTCTACAAAGTGAGTTCCAGGACAGCCAGGGCTACAGAGAAATCCTGTCTTGAAAAACCACAAAAAAAAAAGTTCAGAACATAGGGAGGGGGATTTTTGGTGGGGTAAGATGACGTAGGAGGTGGAGAAGGGTGACAGAAGGTATGGGGTGACTGACAGGGCCAATGGCAAAGCTCTATCTCAGCAAGAGACAGGGCCAAACAGGTCTTATTGAGTCACCCCGATACGGAAGTGACCAAGACAGGTCTCAAAACTCAAGCCAGGCTTAGGCTCTCCCACAAGGCTGCAGAAGCTCTAACCAGGCTAGGGTTTGTCCTCAAGGAGCAAACCAGGGCCAAAATGGGGCCCAACATTCATAGAAGCAGGGGAGGGAGGATGGGATAGAGGGTTTCCGGGAGGGGGGAAACTAAGAAAAGGGATAACATTTGAAATGTAAATAAAGAAAATATCGAATTAAAAAAAAAAAAAAAAGACCGGCCAGGGCTATACAGAGAAACCCTGTCTCAAAAAACAAACAAACAAACAAACAAACAAAAAAGACTGACAGTTAAGAGCTACACTGCTAAGAACGAGAAGCCTAGAGAAAGCCCTGCCATGGAGGGGCACACCCAACACAAAAGTCCGCTAAATGCTTGCACTGGAGCAGAAACTATGTAGGTAACTTAAGAGCACTTTTTAAAATGTCGTGTTCCCTGTGCAATCTAAGGAGAAAAAAATGAGTGGGATGCCGTGTGAAAAGGGAAACTGAGAGTGAGAAAGATTCTTAGGGAAAGTCTGATGGCAGTCCATCTCTGACCTTCCAATAGGAAATGAGATTGATTTCCATTGCTTCCGGGAATAGCCAACAATTTGAGCTGCACCCACTCAGTCCATAGGACTGTAGTGGGACACTTATCCCCTTCTCCAGTGACACACAAAGTAATTCTAATGACCCCTCCCCACAAACATACACTCCACTCGGAAACAGGATCTCTTGTAGCCCAGGCTGGTCTTGAACTTGCTATGTGGCAAAGCATGACCTTGAACTTCTGAACCATATGCCAGCATGCTGGTTTTCTGCCATGCTGCGGACTGAACCGAGAGAGGGCTCAGTGCATGCCAGGCAAGGACTTTTAACAACTGAGCTAAGCCCCTGCCCTAATGGGACTCCTCACAGATCTGTAATACATTTTGTATTTATTCCTGGATGTGTCTAGCTCCCCGTGTGTACCATGAATTCCTATGGGGCTAGAGGAATATCTCATTTCACTCTTTCCCCAGTGTCTGAGGGCTTTGGATAGACAATGCGTGAGTGAGTGGTTTTTTTGTTTGTTTGTTTGTTTGTTTGTTTTTGGTTTTTCGAGACAGGGTTTCTCTGTATAGCCCTGGCTGTCCTGGAACTCACTCTGCAGACCAGGCTGGCCTCGAACTCAGAAATCCACCTGCCTCTGCCTCCCGAGTGCTGGGATTAAAGGCGTGCGCCACCACGCCCGGCTGAGTGAGTGGTTTTTGACTGGATGGGTGAACGAGTCTGTGAGTGGATTCTTGAACAAAAGGAGATAAAATCTGAATCATAAACACAAAGAGCAAGGCATCCAGAGGTTATGGAGTACTCAGAAGATAAGGCTCCTAATGTTTTGTAATTTGGTTTTATCAGCATACGTTAATTATACATTAGGGTTTCTTGATGTAGTTTTGTATGTGAATATAAAGTATTGTCCTCTCTAACTCGTGCTGGTCCTTGTCCTCTCGAATCTAGTCACCCACCCCTCGACTTTCGTGCCTCTTGCTTGTGTGTATGTGACCCAGTGAGTGTGACTAAGGTTGCTTACGTGAGCGTGGATGAAGGGACAGTTATCGGAGCATGGACTGTTTACTTGTGGCTACACCACTGAAGAAAGTCCTCTCCACCCGTAACTGTTAACTGCCAAGAGCTCTTTAGGGAGGGGTGAAGCCTTGTAAGCCCCTCCTCCCTAGCAACTATTACCTTCCTGTAAATCCTCCCAGAGGGGCGGGGTCTAAGGAATTTTGAGGAGCCCAGCCTTGTTCAGGTCTTACCCAGATAACCACAGCTGCTGTGAGCTCAGTAATTCAGCAGCCCTGCTGTGTCCTGGAGACTCCACAGCACTCCTACATTCCACCCCCATCCTTCTTCCCTTCCAGGTGTCCCTGGAGCTTCAGAGGGTGACGTAATTATCCTACTAAAGGCTAAGCAGTCAACAGTCCATCATTCTTAGCACTTTGAAGTCATGAGCTTCTGTGGTAATAGCTACCCCCGGTAAAAAGACACTTCGCCGACCAAATCATGAATCTGTAGACAATCATAGTCAAAAACCAGTGTTAGTGATGTCCTTATAAGAACAAAGCCAGGCATAGCAGTGCACACCTGTGACCCCAACATTTAGGAAGCAGAGGCAGGAGGATCAAAAGCTCATAGTCATCGGAGACCTTATCTCATAAGGGAGGAAGGGATGGAGGGAAAGAAGGAAGGAAGAAGGGAGGTAGGGAGAGAGGGAGAGGGAGGGAGGGAGAGAAGGCAGGATGCGAGATAGCTATATTAGTTGTGGTTAGTAACACTTTTTCTGTGACCAAACACCAAGACTAAGGCAACATGCAGAAGGAAACCTTCATTTGAGTGTATGGTTTCAGAGCCTTAGAGCCCGCTGCGATAGAGTAAAGACATAGTAGCAGGAGTAGCTGCAAGCTCACATCTTGGTCTGAGAGCAGAAGGCAGACAGCACCCTGGGAATGGCATGAGTCTTTTGAAACCTGAGACCCCACCCCCAGTGACATACTTTCTCCCTCAAGGCCACATCTCCACAAACTCCCCCAAAGGGCCACCACCTAGGGACCAAGTATTCAAGTACCAGAGACTTAGGGGGACTGCCACAGAGAGAAGAGAGAAGAGAAGAAAAACACACAGAGACACAGGCACATTAGGGAGGCCAGGAAAGCTGGTGTGGTGGTTTGAATAGGAATGGCCCCAGGGCATTCTTGTGTTTGAATTCGTGACCATGGGAGTAGTACTGTTAGGAGGTGTGGCCTTCTTAGAGGAAGTGTGTCACTGTGGAGACGGGGCTTTGAAGTCCTAAATGCTCAAGCTACACCCAGTGTGAAACCCAGTCTCCTCCTGCCTGCCTTCGGATCAAGATGTAGAACTCTCGGTTCCTCCAGCACCATGTCTACCTGGCACGCTGCCTTGCTTCCCACCCTGATAACTGACTGAACCTCTGAAACTGTAAGGCAACCCCAATTAAATGTTTGACTTTCAAAGAGTTACCTTGGTCATGATGTCTCTTCGTAGTGATGAAACCCTAAGACAGCTGGAAACAAAACGTCACGGTATACACTGTGCATCTAAAAACTATGGACAGGGACAGCAAATTGGTTCAGCAGGTAAAGCCACTTGCCCTGAAAGAGTGGGACCTGAGTTCAAACCTTGGAGCCAGCATGAGGTGGGAGGCAAGAACCAACTCCACAAAGCTGTCCTCTGACCTCCACCTGTGCTCTGGGCCATGCATGCCCCCCCAATACTAAATAAAACATAATGTCAAGGATTGCCTAGGACCACCAGAAACTAAAACCCACAAAGTCATCAGAGAGCATGACCATGATGCCTGGGTTTTAAGTTTAACTCTTCAGGTGTGAGAGAGAAATCATGCAGCCTCTTAGCTTCTAACTAGTTACAGCAGCCCTAAGAACCTGACATACACTGTCAGCTGGTGGATGGATGGATGGTGGTGTGTCCTCACCACACAGAAATGAAAAGGGGAGGTACCGGGACATGTTACATGGGTGAATCTCACATGCAGAACACATGATGTATGATCCCACTTACACATAACACGCACAGAGAAGACAGAATATGGTCACAGCGTCGGGGTAAAAATAAGCAACTGTGAATCAGGCGGTGGTGGTGCACATCTTTAATCCCAGCACTCGGGAGGCAGAGGCAGGCGAATTTCTGAGTTCAACACCAGCGTGGTCTACAGAGTGAGTTCCAGGACAGCCAGAACTATAGAGAGAAACTCTGTCTTGAAAAACTAAAAAATAAACAAGTAAATAAATGAAAAATAAAAATAAATAAGCAAATGGGAATGGGCTTCATTTTTAGGGGGACAGAGAGGCTCTACAATTATAGTTTTGTGATTTCAGAATAATCGTGAGGGTGATGGTGTTGGTCTCGCTCTATGGGCACACTAAAACTCATTGAATTGTCTTCTTTAAGCAAGCAATTCTGTGCAGCTCTCTTTACAAATCTAGGGGTTGCTCCCGCTAGAGCTTCTCATGGGAGCCCCTAGAACTTTGAATCCCCGCCCCCTGCAAACTGGGACACTGGAAGCCGGAAGGTGACAATAATGCCTCACCATTTCATAGAAAAGCTAGTGTGTTGGTTTGAATGAGAAATCTCCCCCGTAGGCTCGTGTCTGTGAACACTTGGTCTCTCCGTTGATGGTGGGGGGAGGTTATGGAGCCTTCTTTAGGAGCTTGCTGGAGGAAGTGCATTGCTGTGGGTGTGCCTTGAGCATGTACAGCCTCGTTCTATTTTCTGTTCTCTCTCACTGCTTCCTGTGTGTATTAAATGTGATCAGTTAGCCTCCTGCATCTGTTACCATGCCCTGCCTTCTGGGCCATTATAAACTCACTCTTTCCTCTGTCCATCTGTCTGTCCTTCCCTCCCTCCCACTTCGGAGCCATTTTTTCTTAAGCTGATTTTGGTAATGCTATTTTATCACAGAAATAGAAAAGTAACTAGCGTAGCTAGTATTTTTTAAAAGTTACACCATGCTCTTGAAATACAGGACTCTGTTTTAAACACTCATCTCTCCTTTCTCTGTTTCTCCTAGGGCCCAAACACGTCTGGGTATCTGGTTGGTAGGAACAACGCAAATGGGGTGGACCTGAACCGCAACTTCCCGGATCTCAACACCTACTTCTATTACAACTCCAAGTACGGCGGCCCCAACCACCACCTGCCCCTCCCCGACAACTGGAAAAGTCAGGTAGGAAGTGAAAACGGTAACAGCAGCCGATAAATCGTCATCTGGAGCTGCTTGCAGCACGCTAAGCATTCTTCATATCCACAGAACCGTCAAGAATTAAGCACGCAGCCGGGCGTGGTGGCGCACGCCTTTAATCCCAGCACTCGGGAGGCAGAGGCAGGTGGATTTCTGAGTTCGAGGCCAGCCTGGTCTACAAAGTGAGTTCCAGGACAGCCAAGGCTATACAGAGAAGCCCTGTCTCGAAAAACCAAAAAAAAAAAAAAAAAAGAATTAAGCACGCAGCACTCCTTGTTAATTTACCTAGAGGAATAAATGGCTTCTCTGCATTCTATCTCGGCAGCATAGAGCCACCACCCTCAACTCCAGCAGCAAGTCCTCGATGACCATTAAGTTGGTAGCCATGGTGGCAAAGGAGGAGAGAGCAGATAATTGGCGATTTCACAAAGCTCTTTCCACACCTGTTTCTGTTGTCACCGTAGTACTGGGCTGTGAATGTGGCAAGCAACAGAAGCCAACGTTAGCCCTGTCTGACAGTTACTACATCCACAGGTCAAATTAGACTCATATAGCTAAGATTTAAACCCAGACATGGACTGGGAGATGGCTCATTTGGGAAAGTCCTTATTCTATAAGCACGGGGACCTGAGCTTGAACCCTAGGACCCGTGCCAAAAAGCTAGGTGCAGGGCCAGCAAGCTGGCCCAGGGGGTAAAGGTGCTTGCTGCTAAGCCTGAAAACCTGAGTTCGATTCCCAGAATCCACATGGTGGAAGAAGAGAACCAACTCCTGCAAGTTGTCCTCTGACCTTCGTAGCAGGTTGTTGTTGTTGTTGGTGGTGGTGGTGGTGTGTGTGTGTGTGTGTGTGTGTGTGTGTGTGTGTGAATACGCACACACCAGCTTGTACACACTCATGTGCATGAACACACATAGACCTTCTGACTCATATTCCAAAATTGTTTCTGCTGATACTAGATCAGTGGTTCTCAACCTTCTTAATATTGTGGCCCTTTAATACAGTTCCTCGTGGTGACCTCCAACCATAAACTCATTTTCATTGCTACTTCATAAATCTAATGTATTGCTGTTATGAGTCATAATGTAAATATTTGTGTGTTTTGGTGCTCTTAGGCGACCATTGTGAAAGGGCTGTTCAGCCATGAAGGGGTTGAAACCCACAGGTTGAGAACCACTACGGTAGACTGCTGGCAGAAAGCTCCAGTATTTTACAGACAAGTTTTGTCCTACTAGTGATGAGCTAGATATTCAACAATATTTGCTACCCACTGAGGTTCCTGGTGTCTGAGTCCTGGCTTCTCCTCTCTTCTTCCATGTGACCCTTTGCGTTTAAAAAAAAAAAAAAAGCTTGCCTTGTGTCCTGTGCTGTCTCAATGGGAGGCAGCATTTGGGAAGCCCTGGGTAATCTGAGTGACTCCATCCTGCTGTGGACCTGCTGCAGGGAGGGAGTAACTACCGCCATCTTCAGAACACCCTTGGCAGTCCTGGCTTTTCTCCTGTGGGATGGTTTGAGATCCTCGTGAATATCTAAGAGTAGAGGCTGGGGCGAGGAACACAAAGCAGAGGAAAGCTTTTCCGTGGACATTAAAGCAGGGGAAAGCCTTTCCGTGGACATTCTTATGTGGGTAGGTTCAGTATTGTCCCCTTGAAAATAACAGGGCTGGAGAGATGGCTCAGTGCTTTATAGACTGCCTACCATTCTTATAGAGACTCCACACTGGACAGCTCACAATTGCCAGTAACTCCAGTTCCTGGAATACCTAATGCCCTGCCTCTTTGTGAACACACCCCCACGCAGATAGCACATACCCACACACAAATACAGATAAAACAAAATCTTTTTTAGAAAATGACGTAAAAATCATGTTGACATGTTGGATGTCTGGTTATCACTGACCTTTGAGCTCAACTAAGTAAGCTAATAACAAAACAAAACCAAGATCGTGGGTCTACTCGGTGTATCTAGCCAGAAGAACGTCATGAGTTGTTTTTCATTTCGTGAGGCACAAGGTGTCATGGCGCCTAGGCCGGCCTCAAACTCACTTGCTCAGAATGGTCTTGAACTCTTACTCCAGCGTGCTGACATTACAGTCATGAGCCATGCTCTGAAATTTTAAAAGATTCATTCTATTTGTGTTTTTTTATGGGGGGAAGGTGGCTCTTAGTGTGTCTGTGTGGAGTGTGTAGACATTAATTGCGGGTGCTCTCAGTCCAGAAAAGGGTGTCAGATCCCCTGGAGCTGGAGTTACGGTGGTTTTGAGTCACCTGACATGGAGGCTGAGAACCAAACTTGGGTCCTGTGTGTGCTCTTGACTGCTGAGCCGTCTCTCCAGCTCCATGGTTTGAGTGTTAAACTTGTTTCCCTGTGTAAAGCAAATTACTGAGCCTCCCACTCAATCCTCTGCCTAACCCGGAAGAGGAAAAATGACGATGAAAACTCCGTCAGGGAAAGGGATGGTGAGCAGAAGCTGGCCTTTTGGGATGTGGAGAAAAGGGCTTGTTTCAGAGGGCCTGAGCTCATGGTCCTACAGCCACATGCCATGAGATGACAGTTTCTCCAACATACATTCCGTGTGCAGCACTGATTTTCTCCTCATGCAGCCAGCTTAGTCAGTGCTCTCTCTGACTCTGCACTACAACAGAATTGCCAGACATTTCTCAGAACCGGCCCATTCACACACAATGTGTCTATTCTGGTTGTGTGGGCCCCAACTGTCTTCAGAAAGTCCCCTTTGAGATGGAAAGACAGGACCTTTAAAACTGACCCTTGATCCAGGAAGAGCCATTAATTAGCTCATGGACCACAGTGAGATCACCAAACAGGACCCCATGGGAGGTGGAAAGCCCTGGAAACTGGATTATTTGTGCTCAAGTCCAGGGGGTTCAAAGTTTCCTTTACAAAACTGCCACTCACTGGCAGTAATAGTCAGTAGAAATTAGTGCGTCTAATCTATGGACCGTAGACATGAGCTGCGCCTCATTAAAATCGTGCAGGAGATGAGTGAGGGAGAGGACTGCCACGTCCAGAAAGTGGTTCATTTTATTAGAACCCTAAGTTTGTGCAGAGCTGTCTTAGAAGCCTAGCCACACTACAATGGGTAATCTGGGAAACTTGTCTGTCTGTCTCTGTGTGTGTGTGTCTCCTCCCTCCCTCTCTCCTTCCCCTATGGCTCCCCCCTCTGCCCTCCCCCTCCTTCTCACCAAAATTGAAATAGAAAGAGTTCCTGCATACTTCCTGTTCCCACACGGACCCCGCCTTCAATGCTGTACCCTAGAACATTACATTAATTACAATCTATATGCCTACCATGACCTGACCCCAAACTTTAAAGTCTACAATTCCACTCATGAGAGCTCTTGGTGTTATAGCATCTACGGGTGTGGGTAGACCTGCTGGAAGTGCCCACTATTGTCGGATGGTACTGAAGCGTCTCATATCTGTTCTGTACATTGTAATCCACGTATTTCACTTTGGAAGGGGGTTCCATATACTTAATTTTGAAATCATCATCACAGAGGTCAGAGTTGGTTCAGGTCTCATGTCTGGGAGACTGTTTTATTGGCATACCCTGGCCCCACAGGCCCCTTCCTGACAGGATTCTCCAAGGGGCCATGTGACAGCTCAGCCACACCTTGGCTGCCACCCTCTCTTCATTGTCTCTTCACAGGTGGAACCAGAGACCCGGGCAGTGATCCAGTGGATTCGCTCCTTGAACTTCGTTCTCTCGGCCAATATGCATGGCGGGGCTGTGGTAGCCAATTACCCATATGACAAGTCACTTGAGCATAGGTTTCGAGGTCCCCATCGCACCTCCAATTCCCCGACACCCGATGACGAGCTCTTCCAGACGGTAGGTAGAATGGCTCCCCCCAGCGGGGGTGGGAGGCATGGCTCAGAGATGAAATTCATGTCAGAGACACACAGGACCCCATAGCAACAAGTCCGCAGACAGTTACAGAAGGCTGGGTCTGCTTGGGAGGGGCTGTCTAGCAAGTTACATTTTATTTCTGGTGATGAGCCATAAAGCCAGGAATGATTACATCAAAACATATTATAATTGCTGTGAGGACGAGAACTCTAAAGCTGGTGACACATGAGGATAGCTCTGGAAGCTAATCACGCTGTCCGTGAGTCAGAGCAGGGGAATGTGAAATTTGAATCTAATTTGCAGTTTTATGATGGCATGTCTATTTTAATGAGAAATAGACCAGGCAAATTAAGATCTAGATAATAATACCAAGCAGTGGAGCAGGGGCTGGAGAGATGGCTCAGCAGCTAAGAGTTCTTGCTGCTCTTGCTGAGGACCCCAGTTCTGTCCCCAGCACTCATGTTTGTCAGTGCAAAACCATCTACAATGACAGCTCCAGGGGATCTGACAGCTGCACCCACATATACATACCCACACAACAGACACACAGAAACAGACATATAAATCCTATTTTAAAAGATGAATATAAAGCTAGGTGGTGGTGATGCACACTTTTAATCTCAGCACTTGGGAGGCAGAGGCAGGTGGTTCTCTGTGAGTTCAAGGCCAGCCCAGTCTGCAGAGTGAGTTCCGGATAGCCAGGGCAAGATGTCTCAAAACAAACAAACAAAAACACAAAACTTTAAAAATTATTAAAAAGTAATAGGGGCTATAGTTATAGAGTCTAAGCATGTGCCTCTCTTTCCAACACACACCTTCCGTCTGCCAGAACACACACGTTTTGGACTTTATGCAATCTTTGATTTTGTTTATTAAACTCAGCTAGGAAATGGCCCAACTGAACGAGACCCGCCGAGTGACAGTCTGCTGTCATCCCTCCATGACAGATTTATCCCGAGAAAGTGGAAACACCAGAATACAGGGCTCCCAGGAACAACTTTAGCATCTGGAAAGCTGAGGCAGGAGGATTGAGTTCAAAACTAGCCTGGACTACAGACTGAGACCCTGTCTCAAAATAGCCAAGGGAGAGAGGGAGAGAGGAAGGGAGGGAGGGAGGGGGGAGGGAGGGAGGGAGGGAAGTTCAAGAATGATCCAGAACGTCCCCCTGTAGTCTGAATCATGCTCACTGACATGGATGTGCACTCATGTACACACGCACGCACACACACACACACACACACACACACACACACACACACCATTACTACCACCACCACCACCTATACCACCAACGACGAGGTCACCTCCTCTCCTCCTCCTCCTCCTCCATCTCTGACACTTCCTTGCATTGAAGCATAGAATGTGCTGTGTGTGCCATTGTGGCCTCTTATGTTTCCCCTGGTTGGGCCCCTGAGCCCCTGCTGGGGGCCAGGACTGCTCTCAGGCGTTTTCTGCTTTTCCTCTAGCTGGCCAAGGTCTACTCCTACGCCCACGGATGGATGCACCAAGGTTGGAACTGTGGGGACTACTTTCCAGATGGCATCACCAACGGGGCGTCCTGGTATTCTCTCAGCAAGGGTGAGCAGTCCTGGGGATGGCCCGGCTGAGGGGGAGACTGCTTCTCAGGGGCACGATGGGGAATATCTAGAATTTTGCACTTGGGGTGGGGATTAGAGAAATAGAGAGCTTCCACGCTGTCTTTTTTTTTTTTTTTTTTTTAAAGATTTATTTATTTATTATATGTAAGTACACTGTAGCTGTCTTCAGACACTCCAGAAGAGGGCGCCAGATCTCGTTACGGATGGTTGTGAGCCACCATGTGGTTGCTGGGATTTGAACTCTGGACCTTCGGAAGAGCAGTCGGGTGCTCTTACCCACTGAGCCATCTCACCAGCCCCCACGCTGTCTTTTTAATATCCTGTTCATCATCCCGAAAGACCAGGGAGGGCATAGTATGTGGTTTTATAAAACTAGCGTTTTATGCCCTAATCTGCTGGAGCATAGGAGAAAAATAATGAGGCCCAGTGAAGGGTGTGGTCTCTGAGATTAAGTTGGTTTGGGATTCATCTTACTGGGGTACTAGCTGTGTGGCTTCAGGCTAATTGCATGGCCTCTCTATGTTCTGGTTTCCCTGTCTCTAACTAAGCCTGATAGCACACTGGCCTCAATTTTGATACTTTAAGTAAAGCAGTTAGATACATCTGGCTTCTAAATGCTGTCTTCTAAAGTAGCACAGAGGTGGGCTTCAGGCAACTGCAGGTGAGCAGAGGGGCAGGTCCCGACTGGCTCCGTACCCTGACTACACCACACACACACACACACACACACACACACACACACACACACACTGGGTCTTGCTCAGGACACACGTCTGCTGTGAACCTCCTGCTGTAAGCATCGGAAGGGACTAGAGCAGGGAACCCGGCTCTTTCAGGCGCTGTTCTTGTCTGTCCTTTTTCACACTCTTGCATCAGAGCCACCCGTATCGATGAGGGCTGAGTTGATGTGTGGTCCTGGGGAGAGTGGAGAGGCGAGAAGCCGGGGAGTCATGTGTACTCAGAAGTTAGGCTTGTGCACCAAACCTACTTGAACACACAAGGAGATTCTGGTAGATTCTTCTTTCTCTAACTTTGTGCTAGGAAGCCAACCTCCTCACCCCCCAGATTGGAAGCATCAGAGACGCTTTTTCTTTTCTTTTCTTTTCTTTTCTTTTCTTTTCTTTTCTTTTCTTTTCTTTTCTTTTCTTCTTTCTTCCTTTCTTCCTTTCTTCCTTTCTTCCTTTCTTCCTTTCTTCCTTTCTTTCTTTCTTTCTTGATTTCTTGATTTTTTATTTATATGAGTACACTGCAGCTGTCCTCAGACACACACTAGAAGAAGGCATGGGATCCCATTACAGATGGTTGTGAGCCACCATGTGGTTGCTGGGAATTGAATTCAGGACCTCTGGCAGAGCAGTCAGTGCTCTTAACCACTGAGCCGTCTCTCCAGCCCCAGATAATTGCTTTTTCTTTCTTTCTTTTTTTTTTCCCAGACAGGGTTTCTTTGTATAGCCCTGGCTGTCCTGAAACTCACTTTGTAGACCAGGCTGGCCTCGAACTCAGAAATCCGCCTGCCTCTGCCTCCCGAGTGCTGGGATTAAAGGCGTGTGCCACTACGCTTTTTCAAATCATTCTCTCTCTCTCTCTCTCTCTCTCTTTCTCTCCCTCTCTCCCTCCCCACCCTCCCTATCCTCTCAGAAAGCATGGCCCGTGCCTCCTCAGAGAATCTCCACCATAAACCAAACCAACACAATCCCAAGATTAACAATAGTTCATTAGGTCAATCCTAGTGGTTGTCTCAGCAATGAGGTCTCTGACCACAGTATCCTGGGAAGCTGTCCGACACAGAAACTCGGGGCCCTCGCCCTGTGCCCTGCGCCTCCTGAGTTAAACCCTGAGTTAAGGCCCAGTGATCTGTGTTAAGCTATATGGCTCACCTTCTAGGGGCTTTAGTACCTGGTAGGTAACCAGTTGTTTAGTTATGGTTGCTGGACTCTGTGTCTATTTTGAGACAAAGCCTCGCTATGTAGCCCAGGCAGGCCTGGAACTTGCTATGTAGACCAGGCTAACCTTCAGCCTGAGACTCAGGAACAGCTCTATGGAGAGTAAGTTAGTCGATGTCAAGAGGTAGAAGAGAAGCTGATAAAGATGTGGTGGAGAAATTGTGACTAACGAGAAAGGTGGCAATGGTGGGTCCCTCGACACAAAGATCCACCGCTGTCTCTTTCCCTAGGAATGCAGGACTTCAATTATCTCCACACTAACTGCTTTGAGATCACGATCGAGCTGAGTTGTGACAAGTTTCCCCGGCAAGAGGAGCTGCAGAGGGAGTGGCTGGGTAACCGGGAAGCCTTAATCCAGTTCTTGGAACAGGTAAGATCCTGCTGTTTGACTCTTCTGGTTGCAAGAGAGGTCTTCCAATGGCAGCTGGGGTTGCCACAGGCTCAGGCTGTCCCCAGAGCTGACTCCACTCAACCAGCCCTCTACTCCTGCGGCTGGTTTTCTTTCAATGTCCTGGAGCATAGCTGTCTGTCCAAAACTTTACTGTAAGCTGGGGACTCTGGGTAAACAAGCCTATATCCTTGTCTCTATGGAACTGATGTTCTAACTGGGACAGACATTAAACAAAATACGGAAGTAAATTCTGTGACTCATTAAAAAGAGAAGTGCTGTGAAGAAAGTCTCCCGGAGAAAGCCACTCTCAAATAGAGTCTGAGGAGCCTAAGGATTGGAGGGGCTCAGGCAAGCCAGGTTATCTAGAACAGGGGTGGGCCCTCCAGAATAGGTCCAACTAAAACAAGCCAAGTCCACACCTGAAAGGTGCCCGGCAGCAGCAACCACAGCAAGCTGCTGCCTCAAAAGCACCGCAACAGCTGCTGTCAGAAACAGATGACAAGGCTTTGGAGGAGGGGGAGAAACTGGACTCTTTTAGGCACTGTGAGCAGAAAGTGATGTTGCTTCGAAGCCAAGCAGTGTGACAGAGCTTCCGGAAAATTAGAAATCGGGCTGAAGTTTAGCTCAGTGGTAAAGCTCTTGCTTAGCACATGAGAGGCCCAAAATTGTGTTTCCAGACCCACAAAAGCAACCACAATTAGAATAAAATTGTTATATTATTCAGCATGGTTAAATCTCAAAGAAGTGAAGACAGGCAGAGAGAGAGAGAGAGAGAGAGAGAGAGAGAGAAAGGGCCTTCAAAACCAGGTAAGCTCTGATACACACCTTAGCATGACTGGATCTGGAGGATATTATGCAATAAGCAATACGCCAGTCGTATGGCAATAAGCCGTGACTCTGTTTAGATAGAGTTCATACAGTCGCACAGACAGAATGCAGAATGGTGTCTGGGGCTGGAAGAGCAGGAGGTTGGGTAGAGAATGGGAGGGATGGAGACTTTCAACTTAAGGAGAGCAGTTTCAGTGTCAGCAGATGAAGAGAGTTCTAAAAGTGAGTTGTTGTGCTAGGCACATATTACAAACGTGTGTGATAAACTGGGCTGTACAATTCACAGAGTGAATGTTTTACCACAATTTATTTCAAATTATCTTTTTCTCCTCTCTCTCTCTCTCTCTCTCTCTCTCTCTCTCTCTCTCTCTCTCTGTCTCTCTCGTGTGTGTGTGTGTGTGTATTCATGCCATGATGTTTGTGTGGACATCAGAAAGCAAGTTGTGGAAGGGAGTCTGTTCTCTTCTTCCAGCATTTGGGTACCAAGTTCAAACTCAGTCAGGCTTAGCAGCAAATGCCTTTAACCACTGAGCCATCTCAATAGACCACAATCTAAGGTCTCTCTCTCTCTTTCTCTCTCTCTCTCTCTTTCTTTCTTTTTTTTTTAAAGATTGATTTTATTTATTTATTTATTTATTTATTTAATGAATGTGAATATACTGTCTCTGTCATCATACACACCAGAAGAGGGCATCAGATTTCTTATAGATGGTTGTGAGCCTCTATGTGGTTGCTGGGAATTGAACTCAGGACCTCTGGCAGAGCAGTCAGTGCTCTTAACTGCTGAGCTAGCTCTCCAGCCCCTAAAGCTTCTAAGTTTCTTTTCTTTTCTTTTCTTTTTTTTAAGATTTTATTTATTACTATATGTAAGTACACTGTAGCTGTCTTCAGACACTCCAGAAGAGGGCATCAGATCTCACTACAGATGGTTGTGAGCCACCACGTGGTTGCTGGGATTTGAACTCAGGACCTTTGGAAGAGCAGTCAGTGCTCTTACTCGCTAATCCATCTCACCAGCCCTCCCCTAAAGTTTCTTAATTGTAACAAAATTCAAGGTTAGACCAGCAGGAGCTGGAGAGATGGCTTGGCGATTGATTGAGAGCACTGGCTCATCTCAGCAGACTTGAGTTTGTTTCCAGCATCCTCATGGTGGCTCACAAACATTGGTGACATTAGTCCCAGGAGCTCTGCGACCCTCTGCTGGCCTCTCCCAGCAACAGGTAGGCACAGGGTACAAAGACACATGTGAAGGCAAAATACTCAACACACATACACTTGAGGCTGGGCTACTAATGGGGACTGTGGCCTCACAAGCGCGCCCACACAGGAGCTTTGAGAAGAAAGGCAGTGTACTGTGACTGAGTGACAGGATCACTCTGCCTACTAAGGAGGGATTATGGGATTGGAGGAGCAGTGAAGAGCTAGTTTACAGGGTGCCGTCATGGTGTTAATGAACATGGACTGAGAGGACCCATGAGAAAAAAGAAAGGCCAAAGCCTTTCCCACTGTCCACCCACTGTGTGATTCTGACTCTCGGTGGCCACTCTTTCCCGCAGGTCCACCAGGGCATCAAGGGAATGGTGTTGGATGAGAACGCTAACAACCTCACAGGGGCTGTCATTTCCGTCACCGGCATCAACCACGATGTCACTTCAGGTAGGAGGGGACCAGTTGGTAAGCCAGAAAGACCAGCCATCAAGGACACTGAGAGGAGGGTGCGTGCCGGGTATGGGAGCAGAAAAGACGCGCTGCATCAAGCAGCTAAGATTCGGATAAGGAGATTCTTCACCGGCTAGAGGGAGCAGGCTCTGAGAGCAGGGAGCGAGTAGCCTTGAAGTGAATGGAGCCCCTGGTCAGAGCCCCTGATGGCTGTGGAGGCAGCCTGGTTGGGAGGACTTCTGGGCTAGACACCATTAATAACAATGGAGTGGAACAGCCAAGAAGGACTATGACTCTCATGTTTTTCTCCCCTCCGCTCAGGCATTTCCCGCGTGTCCATTCAGGCAAAGCTAATAGATTCCTCCTATAGGCTGGATCTGAGGCAAGGCTAGCAGTGGAGGGTAGGTAATCTTGGAGCTACCTAGAACATGCCAGACAGGCACTGGCTGGGTTTCTTCTGCTGTTGCTATGATAAAGTACTCTGGAAAAAAAAGCAACTTAGGGGAAAAACGGCCAGATGTGGCTCCTAGCTCCAGGGTCTAGTCCATAGTTGGGGGTCAGGGTGGCAGGAGCTTGAAGCTTCTAGCGAACTCACATCATAGTCAGGAGACAGAGCTATGACCCAGAGCCTTTTCTCCACTTACATAGACCAGGATGCCAGCTGGGGGTGGTCACCCAACAATGTGTAGGCACTCTCACCTCAGCTAACACGGTCAGGACACCTCACAGGCATGCCTGGCCTGTCTCCTTGCTGACTGTCCCAGCCTGGCCTGTCTCCTTCCTGACTGCCCCAGCCGAATTGACCACCTGCCAGTCTTAGGAGTTTCTCTGTGTTGATTTTTTGTGGATGCCAGTGGCTACACGCCTCCCAAAACAACCTTGTTCGCTACCAAGCAGCCATCTAACAACTCATGCTGTCTGTTCAGGCTGGAAGAAATCTCTTCTTCATGTCCTTAGAGGTGGTCCCAGAGCCCTTCAGAGACAGGCTTGGGAAAGGCAGTGTTCCAAAAGAATTCTGTCACCTCAGTCTGGCAGAATGGGGAATCTTCCAGCCCTGAGGCTGCACACAGGAGTGTGGAGGGATCAAACTTCAGCACCATCTCTTAGAACACTGACTGCTGGTCTTGGTTCTTCCTCATTTGAGCAAGGGTGGGGAAGGTCTCTGAAATGTCAGAGCCACTAAGAATGGATACCACAGTTAGGTTCCGTTTTTTCAGGATCCATTACAAGGATTAGACGATAGTGACATAGGCTGTGCTGCTTAGCGAAGCACCTGGTGTTGGTTACAGGTGGAGACAGCCAAAGCCCTCTTTCAGGAAGCATCCAGAAATGGAGCTTTTGTCACGAAATTGCTAATTGCCCCTGATCGAGAGCCCCCAATTAAGACAATAACAGTTTCTGGATATAACCTAAACTGCCCAATATGTACATAATTACACCCTGCATTGTTAAAGTATTTTAAAGTAAATTACAGGGCTGGGGGTGTAGCTTGGTAAGCACTTGCCTAACGTGCAGGAAGCTCTGAGCTCCATTCTAGCACTGAATCAGCTAGGGGTGGTGGCTTACACCTATCACCCTAGCATTCCAGAGCCTCAAGGTCATAACTTGAAACTCCTAAGACTGGCAAGTGGCTACATGGTAAGGTTGAGACCCGACGGGAACACATGAGATCCTATCAACCAAAAAAAGTAAGAAAGAACAAGAAAGGAAGGAGGTGAGAGAGAAATTTCAGACATTTAGTAATATCAGGGGGAAAAAATGTCCTCACGACTAGCATTCAAGACTTCTGTCATTCTTTGTTTTGTTTCATGTAGTCCTGGCTGGCCTGGACCTCACAGAGATCCTAGCCTTAGTCTCAGAAGTGAAGTATTGGCATCAAAGGTACGCACTGTCACACCTGGTTGCCAGTATCATTCCTTATTATTCCTTAGAAATAAATAAACAAATCCTATTTATTTCTAGTATTCATTACTTCTTCATTAACGTATTTATTTGGGGCCTGGATCTGATGGGCACACCTGTGCCACAGTGAGTGTGAATTCCAGGAATCCTGCTCAGAGCCTCAGTTTTCGTGGCAAGTAAGTGCCTTTATCCACTGAGCCAACCAGACTGCCTTTTGTTGTTCGTTTGTTTTCTGAGGCAGGGTCTGACTGAGGCTGTCCTTGAACTCCTGATTCTCCTGATGGGTCCAACACGCTCAGCTTTTACGTGCCTATTTTTAAAGATTTTATTTATATTTTGGTCTTGTGTGTATGGGGTAGCTCACCTGCATGTATGTAATTGCACCGTGCCCATGCAGTACCCAAGGAGGCCAGAAGGGGGCATCTGAACCCCTAGAACTGGAGTTACAGTTGTGAACCACCATGTGAGCACTGGAAACCAAACCCAGGTCCTCTGCAAGGGCAGCCAGTGCTCTTAATTGCTGAGCCATCTCTCCAGACACCCTCACAATTGATTCTTGAGGGATTAAGGCTTACTGGCCAAAATTCTACAACCCTGCCCTAAAATAATAGGCTTCTTTTCATGTTTTATTTTCTCTTTAATTTTGTTCTGAAGGTGGTGGAAGAAATTATAATCAACAAGGGCTGGAAATGTGACTGTTGAGAGTGGGCTTGCCTGGTGTGCCTAGGGAGCCCCGGGCTCAGTCCCAACACCAGAGAAATTAGACTTGTAATCAGTATAATCCCCCAAACTGGGGAGGTTAACCAATACCAATAGTGGTACATTTGAGGCCATCTTCAGGCAAAATAACTAGTTTGGGGCTATAAAAGACCCTGTCTTAAAAAAAATATATTAAAATACTCTCTGGCTGGCATGATAGCCCACCCTGTAATCCCTCAGAAGGCTGAGGTAGGAAGGTCGTGAACTTGAGGGGCCAGCCTGCATAATGACTTTGACACTAGCTTGGGTCACACAAGACCCTGTTGTCTCAAAAGAGGGAAGATGGGGGTGGGGTGAGAAAAGTAAGATTTTCAAGCCAGACGGTTAGTGATCATGTGGTCTGACTCTTCATGTATAACACACTTGGATGGTGGGTGTCCAACCCGGATGCCGGGGGCTGTTAGTATAGACTGTACACTGCTCAGCCAGGTAGCTTTCCCAGGGTCTTGAGTCAGCTTCTGAGTACTCTCCTTCATCTATAGAATTGTTCGTTTTCTTCCATCGAAAGCTGTATATCAGAGTAATTTCTGCTTCTCTCGAACAAAATCTGCCTCAATACAACTTGAGACTAGGGCACTCATCTTTATTCCTTCAAACATTCTTTTCTTAGAAGAAAAATGGCTTTTCGAATGTCAGAGGGCTCACTGTTTCCTTATCAGGCAAAATATTAACAGACACCTCCCTCCACCTTTTCTCTTTCCTAGTGACTTTTTACGGGACGTGAGTCTGTGCTAGACTCGGGATCTAGAGCGGAGTGTAGTGTGAGGCACAGCACAGTGAAGCCTTCCCAGGAGTGACTCCTCCTGAGCTGTCACACTGCGAGCAAACACCAGGCTTGTGGTCAGCTCAGACTTTTGCGGACAGTTTCTGTCTGACGTGTGCTTGAAGTCAGCTGACCGAGTTACAGCCTTCTGATGTTAGTCAGCTGACTGAGTTCCGTCTTTCTGGTGTTTAGGTGAATACGGAGATTATTTCCGGCTGCTACTCCCGGGTACTTACTCTGTCACTGCGAAGGCACCAGGGTACGACCCCAAAACAGTGACTGTGACGGTGGGGCCTGCAGGACCAACAGTGGTAAGTAAGCCTTAACCTGACTGTCGAGCTTCGTCTTAAATGGCCCGTTACTGGGTTGTTCCCTCTTGACATGTCCATCTCTGTGACACTATATGTCTTTCTAATCCTGCTTCTTCCCTCTGTAAATTGGTGCTAACACTTTGTCTTTAGTCAGGGTTTCTATTGCTGTGATGAAACACCATGATCATAAAGAAAGTTGGGGGAGAAATAGGTTCAGAACTGAAGGAAGTCAGGACAAGAGCACAACAGGGCAGGATCCTGGAGGCAGGAGCAGATGCAGAGGCCATGAAGGGGTGCTGCTTACTGGCCTGCTCAGCCTGCTTTCTTACAGAACCCAGGACCACCAGCCCAGGGATGGCACCACGTGCCATGGGCTAGGTCCACCCCCTTGATCACTAATGGAGAAAATGCCTTACAGCTGGATCTCATGGAGGCATTTCCTCAACTGAGGCTCCTTCCTCTCTGATGACTCTAACGTGTGTCAAGTTGACACACAAAGCCTGCCAGTACACACTTCCTCCTAAAGGATTGCAAAGACAAAGCACAGGTCCATAGAGGTGTGTCACAGGCCAGTTAGTAAGCCTTGGAGAGTCCCCAGACAGCACTGGTTGTGTTATTCAAAGCCATAGACAGGAACTACCACTAGGTGGCGCTCTGCACACCCACTGTGCCCTGTTGTCTCAGGCTCACTTTCCATGGCTGGCACCAAGGACCAGCCAGCCACCTCCAGTCCTCAATTCTCCACAACTCTTCTTTATAGATAGGATAAAGAGCAGAGAACCATTGATTTACAGCCCGGAACTTTCCACTTTAGATCATATTAGGTTAAACCTCAGAGTGTAGCGGGACATGGATATCAGCCCCACAGGGGCTCAAACAGGGTGTCTTTTGGCGTGCAGATCTCAGCACACTTTGAGTAGCTGCCGGGCATCGGATACTGCAGGAGAGCTTTCCAGAATTACTCATTTTAACCTTCACAACCACCTGTAGGTATCACAGATGAGTGGATGGTGGGAGTGGGACTCACCACCTAATGTGTGGCAGGGATGCTCACCGTGCTCTTGGCCGGTACACAGAACCCTGTAAAGCCAACGGCACAGAGAGCTTCCGGTCTTTTAAAAATTTCTTGCCGGGCGTGGTGGCGCATGCCTTTAATCCCAGCACTCGGGAGGCAGAGGCAGGCGGATTTCTGAGTTCGAGGCCAGCCTGGTCTACAAAGTGAGTTCCAGGACAGCCAGGGCTACACAGAGAAACCCTGTCTCGAAAAACCAAAAAAAAAAAAAAAATTCTTGGGAGCCAGGCGTGGTGGCGCACGCCTTTAATCCCAGCACTCGGGAGGCAGAGGCAGGTGGATTTCTGAGTTCGAGGCCAGCCTGGTCTACAGAGTGAGTTCTAGGACAGCCAGGGCTACACAGAGAAACCCTGTCTCGAAAAACCAAAAAAAAAAAAAAAAAATTTCTTGGAAGCTTAGAGATCACTGATGCCTCACCCACTCCTACCTCTCTCTGTCTGTCTGTCTGTCTGTCTGTCTCTCTCTCTCTCTCTCTGTCTTCTGCCTCTCTGTCTGTCTGTCTCTCTCTCTCTGTGTGTGTTGAGATGTGTGAACGTGAGTTGTGGGAGAATGGGGCATGGGCATGCCATGATGGAGGTCCAAGGGCATTTTCAGGTGTCAGTCTTTGCCTGTCACCTAGTTTGAGGCAGTGTCACCTTGTTGTCTGCTTCTGTACCCTGTGTGTGCTCTAGGCCACCTGGCCTGGGCACTGCCAGGGATTCTCCACCTCTGCCTCCAGTCTCCACAGAGGGTCACTGGGATTCCAGAAACACCCTGTGGTGCATTGCTTTAAGGCGTTTCGGGTTTTCAGACTCAGGTCTTCACACTTGTATGACCGAGCCCTCCATTACGCAGAACCCTATTTCCCAGCCAGCCAATCCTCTTTCTTCCCTATCCCACCCTAAAATCAAGTGCTCAGCAGCCACCACATACATAACTAGTGTACTGTAGGCAAGTCCATTCGCTGCCAAATGCAGACAGCTCCACAGCTTACTGAGTTATGCCTATTTTGAAGTAGCTCAACCCCCCCCCCACATACACACACATGTCCTTTAAATAAACCAGCATAACCACTCATTGTGCCACCCAGAGGCACAATCTGTCATTTGGATGTAGTATTCTGGGAGACAGTAACAGCTACCAGTCTGTTTATTGATTGCAGTACCAACCATCTACTTCCCTTCTATTTAATTTTAGAGCAGTTAGCTACTTGCTTGAGGGAAGAAAAAAAAAGATGTTCACTAAAGGGCCTTTGATGTTGTTGTTGTTACAGTTAAGAGGATTAAAATGTCTTCCAGCGTTCTCTGCTGTCCCCACCTCCCTCCTGAGGTTGAGGCCCTTCTCTCTCCTCTGCCCTTTGCCCCTCTTCTTGCTCATCTCTTCTCTTTGGTTCCTCTTAGGTGTTACTGACTGGGAAGTGGAAAGTGGTCTCCCACAGCTGGCTCTGACTCCCCTCCCCTTTACAGAACTAGCAGAAAATCTGGCTCTGGATTTTTCTGGAAGAGGCAGGAAACTCAGTGGTGTGTTTTCAACTCCAGAGCTTCTGTGGTTCCAGGGAGGGGTTGCCAGGGAAGCCCCAGGGGAGTGTACTTAGGACTTGGTGTCACTCCCTCCTCGTTTGCTGTTTATGACGGCTCCACACCCAGTGTCCCACGCCCAATTCACAACATCTTTCCACTTGCCTTCCATGACTAGAGGACAGTTGTGCACAGCCCTTGGAAGATCACACGGATGCTCCTGAAATCTAGGGGGATGTGGTGGCACAACACCTTTAATCCTAAAACTCTAGATACCGAGGCAGGTGGATCTCTGTGAGTCCAAGGCCAGCCTGATCTACAAAGCAACCTCAAAGTAGCCAGAGCTATGTAGTGAGACCCTGTCTCAGAAAAAGAAAAGAAAAAATGGAACCAGACAGTCTCTGTCACCTCTGTTGCCATGCCGTGTGGCAGAAGGTTGAGATGCTCATTGGCATGTATGGTGACTCACAGAGCCAGCAGGAGGGGAAAGATTAAGTCTCCTTTACACTTTCAGTCAGCACTCTTGCCCTAAGCAGGGTATAAGTAGATGTGCGATTGGAGATGTAAATAGAATTTTATGCTAATACATTTATTTTAAAACATACATGGGACTGGAGAGATGGCTCAGTGGTTAAGAGCAATGGCTGCTCTTTTGAGGTCCTGAGTTTAATTCCCAGCAACCACATGGTGGCTCACAGCCATCTGTAATGGGATCGGATGTCTTTCCTGATATGCATGAAGACAGTGTGCTTATATAATACAATAACTGTGTTTTTAAAACGTTAAAAAAAACCAACACAACACCATATATTTAGTCCCTCCAGCTGCCACACACTTCTTGTCACCAGTGATGAACTCCGTACCACTGTTCTGGGGAACAATAGCCAAGTCTGCAGCACCATTAGAACCTGGGGCAATGTGGGAAACTCTGAACAGACGCTTAGCTTCTGCCTTGCCTTTGCAGGTTGACTTCCAACTCAAGCGAAGCTCGTCTCAAGTGTACCCTGGGCAGAGAGCTCCCGGCCGAGGACAGGGAGGCAGGGCAAAGCAGCCCCGGACATCCAGAAAGAAAGACCCAGCAACGAAGCGGCATAGGGGCCCTGCATGAAGCCAGCACTCAGGACCACACACAGCGAGGCCATCCCTGCTCTCAAACCCCTTGGCGACACTTCTCTTTTATTATCTGGGACAGATTTAGACACAGACACATACAGAACAGTTCCCAGTGTCTCTGTCTGCCCTGGGATCCAGCCTTCCTTAGGCCAGCATTAAAGGAGTCCGAACCTTCTAGAAACTGGTGCCACTTGCATGCCTGCAGCAGGGTTCAGGACATCTTTTTTCTGGGAGTCTGGTTGGGGTCACTGCAGGCTGAGACAGGTTCCTGCTGGTTGTCTGTCTGTCTCCAGAGTCTGGCATGGAGCTGGTGACCATGTGGTGCTGCAAGAGGCTGTCAAAATGACTGCTGAGGCCATCCAGAATTCCCTGGGACCATTTCCACAGTGGGCCAGTGGTTTCTAGTAAGGAGGGGATGTGACCCACAGGGCCCAGTTTCCCATCCCTCACGTGTGACCACTGCCAACAATTTACACCTTTCGAAATGTTTTCTGGGTATGTAGGAGACACGGCCACCCCCCCACACCCCCACACCCGTAGCCTGGCATGTACTAGGAACATGTCCTGTGGGACAGTGTTCGGGACCTCTCAAGAGTCCCAGCTGAAACCACTGGTTCTGAAGGCATCCTTGAGCAAATGAGATGTTTCTGAATTCACTGTGTCCTCTTCTGTCTCGTGCCTAGAGCATACAGCATCATCAGGCTGCTGTCCCAAGTCCTCTGTCCCCAGTGCTGGCAGTTAAGGATCAGTCTGAGTTTTCTCAGCTGTTCCACTAAGAGCCCCAGCTTTTTTCCTACAGATGAGCAGATTCCCTCTCATGCCTCAGGACAGAGCCTCACAGACACCCGCATCTGTGAGGATGTGGGATCTTTGGTGAGTTTCTGTGACCAGAAGGAAAAGAATCAAAGATGTATCCTTTCCCCCACTAAGAGCTGTCTCTCCTCAGGCTCAAAGGTTAATGCTTTCTTTGCAGTTTCCCAGGTTGAACTCCTTGGGTCCCATCTTCAAGTGACGCAGCTTTGAGAGGGCACAGCTCAGTCCAGTGACACATGATGCCTGCACCTTTCACGTGTGCCACATATTTCTAGATTATGTGACTGTCATGTACTAAGCCATTTGACAAACTGATGTCTACAAAATGGGGACTCAGAGTGCTTGCAGGCAGGGCTATAGACTTCCCTTCTTTTGTGCTAGGGATCTTTATTGCATCTCTGGTCACTAGAATGCAGAGAATACAAAGAGGAAGGAAACATGGCCCATGGTCTCAGTGCAGCCGTGTAACAGGGAAGACCCATGAATACTGCCAATACATTGTCATAATTACTGTGACCCCGGAATTCTGAGGTAGGGTTGGGGAGCCCACCGAAGGCTGGGCAGAACATGATTGGCTGTTGGTCATAGCTGCTGCCAAAGAACTGGCCAGACAGGAGGTCACAGGGAGCCAGCTGGGAAGGTGGCCTCCACCTTGGAGGGGTGGTGTAGCAAAGACATGCAAGTTCAGAGCAGTTGCCAGCAGCTCCTTGGGACTTTGCCACTTTCCTGGAGACTTTCATCTCCTCTCTAGATCTCCTCTGCTTGCCACCCTGAGGCAGAAACACTAAGAGTATTGGGGTTCCACCCCAACCAAAAGGCCCATCCTAACTGAGTGAGTCCAAAGCAGTGAGATTAAACTGAATACCCAGGCTCGTGCATCCTGAAAGAAAGCATGGGTTTGTATACAGTCGAATGTATTCCCCTGCAGGTTCGTGCACTGGAAGCTGGTGGCGTTGGGGCAATGGAAACCGTAGGGGGTAGGGCCTAATGCAAGAAAGTTAGGTCATGAGCCCTTGCCATCCAAATAACTCCGTGCTGGTGTCCTGGAGTAAGTAGCCTTGAGTGAGCCACTGCTAAGCAAAGCCACCCTATGGTCTAGCCCCTTCTACATCTGCTTATTCCTTTCCACTTCTCTACGATAGGAACAGACATCAGGCCTTTGCCAGGATTCAGGGGCCACGTTGTTGGGACTCTCCAGTCACTGGAATCCTAGGTCAAACCTCTTTACTTTATAGGTTA
Source organism: Mus caroli (assembly GCF_978045245.1). Classification (NCBI taxonomy): domain Eukaryota; kingdom Metazoa; phylum Chordata; class Mammalia; order Rodentia; family Muridae; genus Mus; species Mus caroli. The sequence continues at coordinate 17,345,070 of NW_028227275.1, forward strand.
TCTGGCCCCAGGGATTGTGTTACTACAACAACAACGTGAGACAGAGAAGGCTGATGTGAAGTCATTAGGGTAGGAGTGCTGGGCTGAGTTGACACAACAAGAAAGAAGATCCTCTGAGAGGAAATCTATCTAGGATGCCAGCCTGAATGGCCACCACTGCCGCCAGGTACTATAGGACATCATAGTGAATGGCATGGGTTTTGAACTCTTTCATGACAGAAATGAGTTTTAATTGTAGCTCTGTTTTTTTATTTTCTGTGTGCCCATAAGTTAAAAAAAAAAACAACCCCCCCCAAAAAAAAAACCCCACCATTTCTTCTGCGAGTCATAGTTCCTCATCCAAACAACAAGAACACAACAAAAAACACTGGTCATGTTATCTGCCTAGCCTAGAGTCTTTGGAGACTAAAGGTGAGTCTCATAAAACGTCAAGAAAGGAGAGCAACCCCTGCCAGTCCTTCCTCAGAGGACTGTCACTCTTCGGGGTGGCCAAATGCCAGGCACTGTATCAGCATAAGCGCCTGGACTTTTGAGTGTGCTGGTGAGCCTGGAAGTGGCTGCTTCCTCACAGGCTGCGCTGAGACCACCCTGCTTCTAAAACAGTTGTCAACCCCATGTGCTAGAGAGCCTCAATGGATCTCTTGGTCTTTGTGTCACTTTCCCTCCTGATCTGAATGCTTTATGACTAAGAGACTCCTCTTCGTACTTGATGTGGGAGGACACCCACTTTTCAGACTGGATAGCGTCCCAGTGCCACGAGGTAAGATGTGGTGGGAGGGGGTGAGGTATGATGAGTGGGAGATGGTACCTTAGCGGACCTATGCTGAGGCATCCCCCCTCCTGCCCCCCGCACGAGATATCAGCTATCAGCTATACAAGTCTGGTGTAAAATTAAGTTTATTAGGGACATGGGAAGGAGGTCTGGAAAGGGAGTAGAGGCAGAGAAAGAAAGGGGACAGAAAGAGAGGAGAAAGAAGGGATGTGGCTGGTGGGAACATGTGAGGAGAGAGGAAAAAGCTGGGGGAGGTGGGGGAGGGGATAGAGACCTTTTATATGTGAACTAGTACCTGGCTGTTGCTAAGTAACTGCTGGGCAGAGCCTAGAGGAAATGCTAACAACCAACCCCCCACCCAAAAGATCATAGAAACAAAATGCACAGATTTAAGAAAATATTTAGCTGCCATTGTGTGTGCACACACCATGCATGTAGGAATCAGGGACAGCTTGCAGGACTTAGCTCCCTATATCCACCAAATGGGGCCTGGGACTTGAACTAAGGCTTGTCAGCAAGCTGCCTTCACCCCCTGAGCCATCTCACAGCACTATACAACTGGCTTTAAGAGATCAGGTAGGGGCTGGAGAGATGGCTCAGCAGTTAAGAGCACTGACTGTTCTTCTGAAGGTCCTGAGTTCAAATCCCAGCCACCACAGGGTGGCTCACAACCATCTGTAATGGTATCTGATGCCCTCTTCCAGTGTGGCTGAAGACAGCAGCAGTGTACTCACATTTAATAAATAAATCTTTTAGAGAGGGAGAGGGAGAGAGAGAGAGAGAGAAGGTGTAGATGAGGTGTAGCGGAGGTTAGAGTGAGCAGGGGCTTCGGCCTTTGACCCACTCTTGTTTCCCTCCAGTGTTCCCATAGTCACACCAAACTGCCTGTCCGTGGGCTGTGGAATGCTTCCCGAGTGTGGATACCGAGGGTCCCAAGACTGGACAGTATTGTTTTGTCTTTCTCAGAGCTAAACTCACTAACACTGCTACCCCCAACTTCTTCCTACACAACACTGAGAAGAAAAAGTGAGCAGAAATCCTCCTGCCTCTGTCTCTAAGGTGCTTGGATTAAAAGCATGCACCACCATGCCTGGCCTGTTAATACCTCTTAAAGGTTTTGCATAAAAGTTGAAAGGAAATTACATCACTCTCTCTCTCTCTCTCTCTCTCTCTCTGTGTGTGTGTGTGTGTGTGTGTGTGTATGACAGTAGTGCTCATGGAATCCAAAGGCATCAGATCCCCATAGGTAAAGTTACAGGTAGTTGTGAGCAACCAGGTGCTGGGAACTGAGTTCTGGTAACAGATATGTGCTCTTTCCTGCTGAGCCATCTTTCCAATCCCATAAGTGAGATTGAGCAGGTATGGCAAGGGAAGAGTGTCTTAGTTTCTCTTTCTGTTGCTATGATTAAAGAAAAGAGGGGGCTGAACAGATGGCTCAACAGTTAAGAGCATTGACATCTCTTCCAGAGGTTCTGAGTTCAAATCCCAACAACTACATGGTGGCTCCCAAACATCTGTAATGGGATCCGATGCCCTCTTCTGGTGTGTCTGAAAACAGCTACAGTCATGCATAAAATCAAAGTAAAATTGAGAGAGAGAGAGAGAGAGAGAGAGAGAGAGAGAGAGAGAGAGAGAGACCGAGGGAGAGACCAAGAGAGATCTAACAAAAGCAATTTAGGGGAGAAAGGGTTTACTCTTTACTGACAGTGGAAGTCACAGCAGCCAGTGCTCGAAACATCTCTGCTCAAGTCTAAAGCCAAGGAGCAGAGAGCAATGAAAGCGAGCACTGGGCTCCCTTCTGCTTTTCATTCAGTCCAAAAACAGAGAGATGGCTTAGTGACTAAAAGAACTTACTGCTCTTCCAGAGGACCCAAGTTCAGTTCCTAGCAAGTAGTTACTGTCGTGACAGCAATTATTGGGGACCCAGTTTGTGTAGTGTACAGAGGGCTGAAGAACTGGTTGTTGGTGTGCAAAAACACCTGCCTGCTCTCAGAAGTGTTGGGGGAAGAGATGATTCTGAGGCTAAGGAGCACCTGTTGCTCTTCCAGAGCACTTGGGTTTGGTGCCTAGCATCCACATGGTGGCTCACAGTCCTCTGTAACTCCAGTTCCAGATGATCTGACAGCCTCTGGTCTCCATGGGCATCACATACACATGGTGTTCAGACATACACACCAGCAAAACCACCCTACACATACAGATAAGTCTGCTTGGTAAGGTGTACCGTGGATTGACACGAACGGAGATTGTAGTAGAGCAGTTAGTGTTATGTGTTCATCTGGTAGATAGTTGAGTCTCATCCTGTTTGAATGGTGGGGAGAGAGACAAACCAGAGAGACACGGTTTCTACCTTTTTGGAGTTGGACAAATTGGGTGGAGGCAACAAAGACGAAAACAATTTGCTACATAAAAACAGAAGAGGAATGTTTATCCGGAACATGAAGCCCAGAGATCAGAAGCAGGGACTGCGGGATGGTTAAGGAAGATTTATCTGAGCAGGTGATATCATCCGGGCTAATATGGAAAGGAGAACACGGGAGGCTTACCAAGCAAGAACAGACCAGTAATCGATCCAGGCTAAAGGAATCATGAACCCAAGGATCCCGTAGCAGGGAACAGCCTCTCTGTCTCCAGCATCTCTTGGATCCAAGGGTACATGTGTGTCCCTGGTGTGTGAGGAGGTGGGTGAAGTGGAAGCCTCTGGTTTCTTCGGAAAGTCAGTTGCGACAAATGATGGTATGCTGGGGCACACAGGTGAAAGGCTGTTTTGCTAAAGCAGACACGGGAAAGGACGCACGATGAAGTATATAAATATGACCCTACAGGCAGTAGGAGCTGGAGCATTGGTTTGGTCTGGTCTGCCTTGCTAACAACATGCATGTATTGGTTTGTCTTACTCATGAGGTTCCTGTGGCTTCTTGCTACTTCCTCAGACTTGGCCGGTTTCTTTACGGTTGACCCACAGCTGCTGGTTGGTGTGTGGTGTCTTCCTGATGAGAGGACTGGACGGCAGCTGCTGATTCGTATTTGGTGTTTGGTACGGGACTGAACTGCAGTATCTGGATAGCAAAGATTGGACTCGCCCTCAAAGAACTCTTTCTAAAGAGGTCTGCTTTCCTGTGTCCTAATGGCTTTTCTCTTCCACTACCTCTGGTGGGCTAGAGCAGAGGTTGAACCCTTGGAAAAAATGTATGCCTACAGGTCGATGCTCTCACTTTCTCCCACATTACAAGTCTAATTCAGCATCCGAACCACAAAGTCTGATCAGCAGTGAGGCAGGAAAACGAACTTTTTCCACGGCAACAGGACACACAGGGGACGCTGACCAACCAGCCCCAACTTGCCTCTGGGCAAACCTGGCATCAGACCTGGAGAAGCTGAAGTCCCTGTGTGGAGAGAATGATCCTCCATGATCGATCTGTCCTACTGTGTTCCTGGCACGCAGCCTGCACGCTAATGGCCCTCACCCACCTGGAGTGTGGCTTCAGGGCGGCTGCAACACTGGCTTCATTCAGACTTTTAAACCTTGAGGAGCGTTGCTGGGCAGATGCCTAAGCAAACGCAGTCTTCTCGCTTCTCCTAAAAGTTAAATTCCACCATTTGCAAAGGCCTCCCCTCACCTGTCATTCATGTAATTAATGATCCCCACCACGCCCCTCCTCCTCACCATGCCCCTTCCCCTCCTCACCACGCCCCCTTCCCTCCCACCACGCCCATTCCTCCTCACCACGCCCCTTACCCTCCTCACCACGCCTTTTCTTCCTCACCACGCCCCTTCCCCTTCTTGCCCCCTTCCCCTCCTCACTACGCCCCTTCCCCTCTTCACCACGCCCCTTCCTCCTCCTCACCACGCCCCTTCCCTTCCTGAGTCATTCTCTATTTCTCCCTCACGCCGGCCAGCCTTCTCCCTTACTGGGTCCAGAGAGAATTGGCAGAGGCCCTGCACACCTGCAGAGAGCAGCTTCAGGGTGGGCTGTGGTTTGTTTCTTTGCTGGCCCTCTTCACACAGTCCTGGGAACAGACACATAAAACTGTTCCTTGGCTCCACGTTCCCCTTATGGGGAGGGAAAAGGCCTCTTTGACTTCCCTTAGATTGTCCCCAGCCCCTTAGGCCTGGGGCTGGGGACACCATGCTGAGCTTAAGATCAAAGGAGCTGATGAATCTCCTTAAATTGTCTCCAGAATCCGATCAAGCGAAAATAAGCAAAGAAATAACGGGACCACAAGACTATTCCTTTTCCAAAATACGTAAATGTTTATATACTGTGGTTTATAGCTAACCAATAAAGTTATTTTATTATTTCACAGACCAATAAACATTTTTAATGACAAGTTAAAGGATCACTAACTATTTTGGAGTAACTTACTGACTGTCTAATAAGGCCAATTAGAAGAACTATGTCTGCCATCCTCCACCTTCATGAACCCCTAACTGCTTTCATGTCCCAAGTTAGGAAACCTGTCACCTTAACATTAAACGTCATGATCCAGGCTTAGCAGTTAAGAGAGCTTGCTGTTCCTCCAGAGAATCTGGGATCAGTTCTCTCACACTCACCTGTAACTCCAGCTCCAGGAGTTACAGTTTTACACACACACACACACACACACACCATACAGACGCATAAAACAAAATGTTTCAGCTGGACATGGTGACACAGGCCTTTAATCCCAGCAATTGAGAGGTAGGAGGCTCTCTGTGAGTTCAAGGTCAGCCTGGTCTACATGGTGAGAGACTGTCTCAAATGAGAAATAAATAGACTAATAAACAAAGTGTAATCTTTAAAAGTATACTAACTCCCTTTTTCTCTTTATGCTACAGTAGATGTTTCATGTCTGATTTGCATCAGTGTCTTAGATAACCAAGTCTTTATTCGTGAGAACTTCACACGCAGCTGGATCCAGATACCCCACTCTGTAGCCTAAAATCTCTCTGCTTTTTATCTCATTATCCGTGATGATAGATTCTTTCTCACAGTCTCTCCCAAGACAGGGTGAGGTAACTGAGAGTTCTACAGGCTTGTATTCTCCCAGCCTAGACGCAGCCTGGTTGTAACTCTGTGTCACACGTATTTGGGTGTGACTTTCAGTAGCACAAGTTGGTAAACCATCATAGTGACTCTGGTTGGTCAGTCCAAGGCTATGTGCCACCACTCCTAGAAGATGAAGTGTGTGTGTGTGTGTGTGTGTGTGTGTGTGTGTGTGTATGCAGGCACCCATGCACACACAGAGCATTGGTTATCATTAAACAACAGCATAATTCTTTTATTCCGATCTTAATTATTAATACTAATGTTCAGATCACACATTATGCTCCACCCAATAGATACATCTATGTCCAGATGCATATGTGTAAGCTGCAGAATGGCTGTGCCCGGTGAAGAGACGGCAGCAGGGTTCAGAATGTCTCTGAAGTACAGCAAAGAAGCTGAGAGTCAGGTAAGTGGAGTCTGTATTGATGGGAGCTGCAATGGCTGTAAGGCAGAGGAAGACTGCAAAGTGGAACCCAGCTATGGAGGCAAAAGGGCACGATGAGGCCAAGATGAAGGAGTGGGCAGACAGATGGGGCCAGACCAGACAGATGTACTGGAGGATAGGCACACAGCAGTTGGGTACCAACTTCCACTGCAGGGATGAAGCCGAGCTGAAGGCCCTGCGATAGCTGAGCGATGTCTCCTGTAGGTCCTTGACACACACCAGATGCTTGGAGCTCTGTCATCTCTGTGCTTAGAGTCCATCTCTTTATGGGGTCCGAGTGAGGGAGTTTCTGCTCTTTCCTTGGTACGGTGTGTCTGCTAAGTTCTTGGGCAATACTTTCCCTGATGCTCCCTTGGCCCTTACAATTCCAATATGCCACATAGTAGCAATTACTGGGCTGGGGGTGTGCTCAGTTGGTAGTGCTTGCCTAGCCTGCAGGGCTTTGATTCTGCCTTCCATACAATCCCAGTGCCTAGGCAATGGGAACAGGAGGCTCAGAAGTTCAAGGACGTCTTTAGCAACATCTGGAGTTCCAGGCCAGTCTGGGAGGCCGGACAGCCCGCCTCTTACACACAATGTTTTTCTGATACAAACAGTGTAAGAATGACTAAGTTGTGGAAAGCTTAGGGAAGATTAGATGAGCCAACCTCATGAACCCTCGGCTCCTCGTTTATAAGCTAAGAGGGACAGTGACCACCTCTACGCTCATCACGGTGTATGCCAAGGAGAGCAACCAATGTTATCTGGAGAGAAAAAGAGAACTTTATTATCTTATTCCATTACTCCATGTGAACAACCAGGACAAGGAAACAGATGACCTATACGGAGTTTTGTGGGTTATTTTCTTTTGGTTTTGAGACTGTGCCTCATTGTATAGCCTAAGCTAGTCTTGAACTCAAGACCCTATTATCTCAGTCTTTCAAGTTCTAAGGTTTCACTGCTGAGTCCCCATGCTCAGCTACATTGTATTTTTAAAAATCACCTCTGGAGCCAGCAAGGTGGCTCAGTGGGTATAGTCGCCCCTGCCAAGTTTAATGACCAGAGAGTTCCATGACTGGAATCCATATGGTGGAGGGAGAGAACTGACTCTTCTTACAAGCTGGTCTCTGTCCTCCATGGGAGCACTGTGGTACACGCAGGTGTGCAAAAGTTCACACACATACATAAGAAATAACCATGAAGATTTTTTTTTACCCCCCAAAATTAGTTCTACTCAAATGAGGAATTCTGGTTCTGTTCCTTGGAGAAATTTGTTTTTTTTTTTTTTTCTTACTGATAAGGAAGAAAAACTAAAGGTGTAAATATATGCTGTGGTTCTTACATAAGGCCAGGTTATAATAAATATTTTCTATAAAATTCTCTTCAGGGGTTGAAGAGATGGCTCAGTGATCACTGCCTGCTCTCTCAGGGGACCTGAATTCAATGCCCAGCACCCACGTGGTAGCTTACAACCATCTGTAACTCCGTTGCTAAGGGATCCAGCATCCCTTCCTGGACTCCCTGGACACCAGGCATACAAGTGATGCACAGAGATCCATGCATACAAAACACTCATAACACATAAAATAAAAACACAGTTATCTTCAGTATTTTAGCGTCTATCTACATCACAAGCTTCTGATTTCCTTCATTCTTTCAGAACCCAAATGCCTTCTCCCTTTCTTATCTCTTTATGGAAATAGGAAGAAATACATCTTTTGCAAGTACATAAAAAGGATGTTTTTTTTTTTTTTTAAATACTACTCCTGGGACTAGACGGATGTCTTAGTTGAGAGCCCTGGCTGCCCTTCCAGAGGATGTGGGTTCAATTCCCAGCACTCACATGGCACTCACAACTTAATAACTCAATTTCAGGGGGTCTGATGCACTCTGTTGGCCTTCACAGGTGTCAGGCACATATGTGGTACCCAGGCAGACGTACAGGCAAAACACCAATACACCTAAAAATAAAATGAAAAATAAATAAATTTTAAGAATATTACTTGAGTTCAGCATCTGCACGTTGAGGTGAGCTTGGTTGTGCTATGACGGGTATTTGTGTTAACAATTTGGTTTTGCCTACTTTTTAAATTTTTCCTTTGTTTCCTCATTATGTAGCTGAGGTTGCCTAAAACTCTCTGTTTAGACCAGGCTGGACTCAGACTCACAGAGATCCACCTGCCTCTGCCTCTGCCTCTGCCTCTGCCTCTGCCTCTGCCTCTGCCTCTGCCTCTGCCTCTGCCTCTGCCTCTGCCTCTGCCTCTGCCTCTGCCTCTGCCTCTGCCTCTGCCTCTGCCTCTGCCTCTGCCTCTGCCTCTGCCTCTGCCTCTCTGCCTCTGCCTCTCTGCCTCTGCCTCTGCCTCTGCCTCTGCCTCTGCCTCTGCCTCTGCCTCTGCCTCTGCCTCTGCCTCTGCCTCTGCCTCTGCCTCTCTGCCTCTGCCTCTCTGCCTCTGCCTCTCTGCCTCTGCCTCTCTGCCTCTGCCTCTCTGCCTCTGCCTCTCTGCCTCTGCCTCTCTGCCTTTGCCTCTCTGCCTCTGCCTCTCTGCCTCTGCCTGGCGTGGTTTTTATTTCTGACTGGGATGGGATATGAAGCCAGTTGAAGCTTCCACAGGTAGATAAGAAGCAGACCTTCTGCATAGCATCAAATGCCCTACAAAGACACCAGGTAAGGTTCTTGTGTTTATCTGTTTACAGCTTAGAAACTTCCTCACGGGGAACCTTTCTAAGAACAAAATAGGAATTGAATTATTCTAGCTCCCTGAGTGGAGCCTGTTATCTTTCTCCAAGACAGTGGTTCTTAACCCTCCTGATGTTGTGACCCCTTAACACAGTTCTCACACCATGGTGACCCCCCCAACTCTAAAATGATTTTCTTTGTACTTCATAACTGTAATTTTGCTACAGATATGAATCGTGATGTAAATATTTTTGGAGCTAGAGGTTTGACGAGACTCAAAGGTTGAGAGCCAATGCTGGGAGCTGGCTCTGCCTTGCACAAGTCCTCCAAATAAATGTGGGTCTGTCAAAACCACCCTCCTCCATCTTCTGAGAGAAAACAGCGCCCCCTGCCCATTTCTACCCTCGGTGAGTGCTGGTTTTCTACTGTCTCCACCCTGGGACCGGAGTTGTATTCTGACCCCCTTTTATGAATAGTCGCAAGCCTGCATCTTCTGTATTGTACCACCAAGCTCTGGCTGGCTTCTTCCTTAGCAGTAAGCGTAAGAACGGGCACTGAGCTATATTTCTCACCTTCGGCCAGGCCCCTGGCTGCCCTAGGATTATCCTGTATCCTGTATCCTGTGTGAGGCCAGCTTCAGTCAGCAGCCTGATACTCTAATCAGCTTATGGCTCTGACATGGTACATGCAAGAGAAGCTCTGCTGCGGGGCTGAGGCATGGACCAGCTGCCGTTATTTTGATGCTGTCCAATGAAGACAGCGAAAGGTCAGACCCAGAGCACCCTGGCAGGTAGGGTTCCCTTTAGATCCGAGACCAAAGGTCGATGCATCCGAATAGTTTAAACAGCTGAGATTCACCAAAACTGACAAGTATTCTGTGTTTTGGTTTATTGGAAAGTACTGGAGGTGGAAGGAAGCATATATTTATACATGTTTTTAAATTTTTGTGTATTTTTATTTTATGTGTATGAGTGTTTTGCCTGTATGGATGTCTGTGAACCAGCTATGTGCCTGGGTTGAGCAGGGGCCAGAATGAGATGTCTGATCTGCTGGAACTGGAGTTACAAATGGTTGTGAACTACCGTGTGGGTGCTGGGAATCAAATCCAGGTCTTCTAGAAGAGCAACCAGAGCTCTTACTTGCCGAGCCATCTCTCCAGCCTTTATTCACAAGTTTTTTTTAATGTATTTATTTATTTTATGTATATGAGTGTACTGTAGCTATCTTCAGACACACCAGAAGAGGACATTGGATCCCATTACAGATGGTTGTGAGCCACCATGTGGTTGCTGGGATTTGAACTCAGGACCTCTGGAAGAGCAGTCAGTGCTCTTAACCTCTGAAACATCTCTCCAGTCTTATTCACAAGTTTTAATGTTACATAATGTTACATCTATTGTCTTCCAAGGCAGACCCCCACCCCCTATCTTCTCCTCTAAATCTCCCTACCGACCCCCTCCTTTCAGGCAGGTCTGGCTGGGTTTGAACCCATTATGTGGCCAAAGGTAATCTTGAACTTTTGATCCTCTTGCCTCCATCTTCCACGTGCTGAGAACACAGGTATGACCTTGGCCAGTTTAAGTGATGCTGGGGCTTGAATCCCAAGCTTCACACATGCTAGGCAAGTATGCCACCAACTGCGCGATATTCCCAGCCCTGCCTAGATCTCTCTTGACTAGCTTTATTCCAGTCCTCTCAACTACAGATATTGACCCTGAAACTCAGTCTGTTTTTGCTAGAGCCCAGATGACCCTCACACCTGTCTACTTTCTATTGCTCTTCACTTGCTTATTTATTGTCTGTGTGCTGTGTGAAGGTTGGAGGGTGACTTTCTGGGGTCTATTCTCTCATTCCACCATGTGGGTGCCCCGTAGCACAGTCAGTTCCTCAGACTTGGTTGCAGCGAGCACCTCTACCTGCTGAGACATCTCGCTGGCCTCTGCATGTCTTCTAGGTTCAGATTTTCTACTTACTTGCTTACACCCGGTTCTCTCAGGGTTAATGACTTGCTTTGCTTTCAGAGCCTTGCAGTTTCTTCTCCCCGAATGAACGCACTGCCTTAGCTCTCCGCATGGCTACTTTCTCCTCGTTTTGGTCTCAGACAAACATTACATTCTCTACTCCATGCCGATCCGGCATATAACTTATCTCCTGACACATGATTGTGGAGTATGACTTTCACGACGGCAGGGAGCCCTGCAGTCTGTTGGGCAGGCTGAATCTCAAATGCCCCGCACTGCCCCATTTGTGACAAGAGTACGGTGAGTTCCCTTTGTTCAGAGGAAGGGTTACCCTATGGGCTGTTTCGACCTTCTCAGCCTCTCATCCAAAGGATTGAGAACAAGCGCTCACACAGATTTGCAAAAGAAGAAAGCTAACTTTATCTAGAGCCAAGAGTAGAGTTTAGAGAAGGGTGCACTGCCCAGATTGTCAGTGGGCTCCGGGAAAGAGAGTACCCAAGGGCCTCAGGTGGCAGCTGAGGTCTCCTGGTGGCCTAAAGGAAGGAAGGAAGGGCTGACTACCAAAGGGCAGCTTTTGGGTGATTCTCTATCTATTTTGACTGATATGTTAGGCTATTAATTTTTCTTACTGTGCATGTCTGTCCCTTCCTGGAATACACTAGATTTTAACCATATGCTCATTTTAATCATTAGTTAGTAAATAGCAAATTCATTCTAAATAGAGAGGACATTGTTTTGCCCTACTGGAAATACATACAAAACCAGTTCTGGCTGGATCAGCTTTTTCTTTTTCTTTTTTCTTTTTTGGATATGTTGGGAATATACCATTTGATTGTTACCAGTCTGATCACTAGTTCCAGGTGTGGAAATGTATAGTATTGTTGGGAGACAGAATTCTCCATCTTGTGAATTATTACAAGAGGGTGCTGTGTAGCCCCAAACTAGACAGGAGTCTCAGGGCAGTAGACCATTCCTCTGCTAGCCTGCCTCAGAAGAATGGTATTATGGGGATCAACCATTCATGATTTAGAATCTCCATGATGCCCTCAGGCAATCAGTTTCAAACTTTAGTGCACCCACCAAAGAGCATACCTCTGAGAGTCAGTGACCTGGCCATTCCGGAACTGACTCTCACGGGAAAGGAAAATGCTTCGATTAGGGGTAGAGAAATGGCTCAGAGAGAAAGGCACATGCCGTCAAACCTGGAGGCCACATGGTAGAAGAGAACTGACTCCCAGAAGTTGTCCTCTAACCTCCTCATGAGACCCCTGCCTCAAGTGCCCCGTACCCCAGTAACTAAGTAAGTCAGTAAATAAATAAATGTTTTTTTTTTGTTTGTTTGTTTGTTTTTTTTTTTTTTTTTGGTTTTTGAGACAGGGTTTCTCTGTGTAGCCCTGGCTGTCCTGACACTCACTCTGTAGACCAGGCTGGCCTCAAACTCAGAAATCCGCCTGCCTCTGCCTCCCGAGTGCTGGGATTAAAGGCGTGCGCCACCACGCCCAGCTAAATGTTTTTAAAAAAACAGATAGAGCTGAGTTATGCTAAGCTGTTCCAGTGTTGTTTTAGTTTCAAAATGAAATCTTTGCTTCCAGTTCATCTGGCTTTCATAAGGCTCCAAACCACAATAGAAAAGTATGCACAAGGAAAACAGAATTGTGGTTAGTTAATAATAACAAGCATTAGCGCCAGGGTGTGGCAGTGCTCACCTTTCGCCCAGCACCTGGAGGTGGAGGCAGAGGCAAATGGATCGCTGGGGGTTTGAGACCAGCCTGGTCTACACAGCAAGGTTTAGGACAGTCAAAGCCACATGAGAGAGAGAGGAGAATGTCTCAAAAGAGAAAGTAAGAAAGAAAGATAATAATACCATTATCTAGGTAATAGATTGTCATTTTACTTGAAAGGGGGAGAAAAGCTTACTGTTTGACAGGCCGCTGAAGCATTTGATCAATTTCTTTCAAAAACAAAAATCTGGAATATTTATGTTTTACCACAAAAATGCCTTCCTTCCCGTGTTCAGACAGCAAAGGAGGAGAATAATGTATGTGAGCAGCAGTTTCACCCCTACGTACAGGCTCCAAAGAACTGGAAGCAATGGGTCCAGCAGATATGTGTACAATTCGGGTCATAGCCTTATCCACAGTAGCCAAGAGGGAAACTCCGCCGAATGCCCAGTGAAGGACAAACGGCTAAACACAACGCAGTATATTTAGCAGTAAAAAGAAAGGAAATTCCGACACATAGAACAGCACAGATGAAACTTAGGGCATTATTCTAACCAAAATAAGGCAGGCACCAAAAGGCCAAGTATTGTAGATTGCATGTATGAGTGTCTTTAGAGTAGAAGAATTCTTAAGGACACGGGAGACTAGGAATCGCTGGGAGTGGAGTCCCTGTACGATGAGAGCAGTTTCAGTTTGGGAAGTTGGAGTCCTGGTGCCGGACAAGATGATGGATGCGTAGCAATGTGAATTTACCTACTCTGATGGACTGCACGCACACTTTACAATGGTTCAAACGATACACTTTATGCTATGTCTATGTCTAGTTTACTACGATTTTTGAAGAGTCAAGAAACAATCTAGCTATGAGATTTTAAAATAAAGCCTTATCTCTGCTATGTGTGCATAGTGATATAGGATTCCTGCATTCCTCAAATCTGTTAGGTAGGTCCCGGCGCTTGCACCAGCTCCTCCACGCACTTGCGATCTTTAGCAATCAGAAGTCTTCCGGGACTTTTCAGAAACCCGGACGTTTGGCTCTAGTATTTTGTGATTCCTTGCTTTTAAATTCTCAAAATTGTCCTGTGAGACTTTGCTCGGGAGGAAAAAAAAAAAATTGATGAGGAGTGGGCAGTAACCTGATGGTGTTCCCCTGTAATCCAGCTCTTGGGGGAATGAAGGAGGATCAAAGGTTCAAGGCTAGCCTCCACCTCGGAGTAAGAGAATTCGCGCAGCGGAGAATTTGAGATCTCTAGGTTGGCGGTAGCGCGGGTGCGTGAGGATCTGGATCCTAGCCTGAGCGAGGTGTGTCGCTAAACGCCCCCACGCGGTCCGTGCCTCGGTTTCCCCGAAAGGCCCTGGGAGCCCGAGCCCTGACGTGGCGGGGCGACGGGCTAGGCGGCCGCCAGGGGGCGCGAGCGCGGGAAACGGAGCCGGGGGCCACCGGACGGAAGCGGCGCTAAGGGAGGCGGGGCGGCGCGGAGTCACCCGGATCGGCCCGCCCGCCCGCCGCCGCGGAGGGGAGGTGACCGCGGCCCGGCCGGGCCACCAGTGGCTGTGCGCGGAGGGAACGCCGAGCGGCAGAGAGCAGGTCGGTGCGGGGCCGGGCGTCCGTGGGGTGGCGGGGTGGCGGGGACGGTCGCCTGCGGGGCGCGCAGGGCTTGCGGTGCAGCTCTCGGTCGCGCTGACCTGCGCTCCGCGGGACGCGAGGCCCTCACTGTCCTCACTCACGGCCCAGGGGGTGCAGGGGGCCCCCGCAGCCCTAGGAACCGTCCCGGGGCACGGACCGGGGGACGAGGTGTCCAGCCGGGGCGCTGTCACTGCGCCGCCCTGCCTCTTGGCTTTGAGTTGAAGAACTGAGCCCAAGTCCTGCCCCTGGTCACTGCTGCAGCTGGTGGGCATGTGAGGCCGGGATTCCGTGACAGCCAGGCGGGGATGGTTTCCCAAATAACCCGAGACTATTTATATTTAGCTGGAGATGCAACTTTGGCTTACTGGAGTTTTTAGGTACCCAGGACGATTGCACTGATGCCAGGCGTGTGTGTGTCAGAGGAGGATGGTTGTCTGTCACTCGAATAAAGGGGTGTTGGGGTGACCAGACAGGACAGCATGTGGCATGTATTAAGAGCTGCGAAGGGTGTTTAGGGCACAGGGTCGTGTTGAAAAACCAACTTTTGAAAAGCAAGGTCGCATGTGGGATTATGGATGGCAAATTCTGTAACCTGTCTGACAGTGCCTCTTTTATAGTTCGTGGGAGCACCTCGTGGAACTTCCTAATTAATAATGGTGACGGGCTAGTGATGACATCGATTCTCTGGTAGGAGCATAGTTTGGACTCCACTGTGCTTAGTCGAGTTACATGCCGGTGACAGAGCTGACTAATCAACAGGCGATTTTTGCAGCAAGCAGACCTGATTTCTCAGTTAGGGCTGCATTTATAAAACAGTCTAGGAAAAGCAGAGTCGAGGTGTAGTGTTCAAGTTAGTGTATCCATCGGGACTCATTCCCCCTGAACTACTGAATCTCGTGATCTCTCAGGCCCTTCCACCGCTAAAGTCTTTAATTTGTATTTGAAGCCGATCCCTCCTGGTGACAACAAAGTCCTAGGAAAACAAAGTTAATTGTACAAATTATGTAGCAGATGTTCAACTTCACTGTCGCTCCCCGCTCCCCCACTCACATAAAATTGGGTTGAAATGAGTGAAACCTGTTTGTGTGTGTGTGTGTTTCATGTTTCTGTGTTAATGTCACCCAATGGCTTGTCTAGACAGAGATCTTGGTGTGTAGTGGGGAAGTGCTAAGTCTGGCATGGGAGTGACGTGCATGTTGTCACATGTAATTTTTCCAACAAGCCGAGAACATTCTGACTCAAACTGTGCTAACTTTTAAGCTAACTTTTATCACATTGTATATGGTTTGGGCTGGCACGTGATAGTAATCTTTATAGATGCTGTTCAAATATGTATGAACTATTTGTCCTTTAACCCACAAAGTAGGGCCTCCTAGCCTCTTTACCCCCTCTTTTCTGGCACCATGCTCCTCTGAGCACCCCCTTAGCCTGTGAGACCCTCTTCACATGCCTCCTTCACCCACGTGGCAGGGCGGGGCCTCGCCCCACTGAGCTTGCTGTACCACAGGATGCTCTACCCCTGCCGAAGGGTCAGGGTCGAGCAGACTCTGTTCTGAACGTTTATCTCTGTGTTTGCAGAGTATCACGAGAGATGATGTTTCCAGAGCAGAGCTCTTTCCCTCTGCCTTAGAAGGAAGCGTTTTTCTGCTTGCTGCCTTCCAAAGCTTCAAGTTCATCACCGTTCCCAGCCTTCTGGGTCACTTTGCTCTGTACAGGGCTAAAATAAACGCAGAGTCATAGTTTAAGCTACAGATTGTTTAGTCTTAAATTGGGCAGGGTGGGAAGGCACACTTTGAAAAGTGATTCAAACCGTTTACAAGCAAAGGCTTGCTGCCTACCAGCAGTTACAAAGCTTGGCTTATTTTTCCAGGTTTATTTTTTCCCCCCCTTTGGGACAAAACACAAGTCAGTTAGCATATTGCCTGTGACTTTACTACTATTTCAGGATCCTATGAGGCTCTCAAGCTATGCTGTTGTTGTTGTTGTTAATAAAACATTCTTGAGAGTCATTCACTCCTCAAAAGTTCCATGTCAGTGAATGTGTAGGTTTTTTTTATTATTATTATACCCAGCTGTGAAAGCATTTCAATAAACTAATTTTCAAGACTAAATAACTCAGTCTTGCTTTTGGGAGTTCATTATGCGATAGCTTCTCACCTGGAGAACAGGGTCCCAGCGATAACCACACCACCCCCATCCCAAATCCCCCCCCTCCCCCATGAAAGAGCTATTTTATAGACCGCGTGCTAACTTAGCTGCTTTATCCTTGGTGTTAAAATGAAAGCCATACTGCCTGGTGCGGTGTGTGGTGACTCAGGACTTTAATCCTTTAAACTCAGGTGGATTTCTGTGAATTTGAGGCCAGCCAAGGTTACAGAGTGAGATCTTGTCTTGAGAGAGAGAGAGAGAGAGAGAGAGAGAGAGAGAGAGAGAGAGAGAGAGAGAGAGAGAGCGCAGCCACAGGGTAACTAAAATGAATTATTTCATCTTTGGCTTTGTAAGTCTTTTCTGTAGGCTGACGATATGTGACTACTGAGGCCTGAGAGCACAATAAGATGCTGTTCAAGGAGTTTGAGTCTGAGGATTGTGTTCTGGTGCTGAGTGGTTCGTTCATTCATTCATTCATTCATTCATGCATGCATGCACTCATGCATTGAGCAAATACTTTTGGAGCACTTGCATGAGCCAGGCCCTTCTGTAGGAGTCAGAGCGGAAGTGTGAGCAGAGTGGGCAAAGGCTGACTCGGGCGTACTCCAGTGGGACCCTGAGCAACAGACAGTGGGTGTGCGAGCATAGCGGGTCCAGTCATCAGAATTCAGTGGAAAGTTCCAAGCAGTTAGATAGGAAAGAGCGTGTGGGGGTGATGTCACTGTTCGTTCGCACAGACAGACAGGGGGGTGGGGGGTGGGGGGAGAAAGACCTCTGCTGAGATGTCTCCTGATCTCTGACTTGAGGGGAGAGTAGGAGGCAGAGAGGCTGGATCAGGAGCAGGCTTGATAGGTGGGAGTGTTGACAAGGTCACAGAGGCCATGCAGGGCAGACATGGGGAAAGTGGCAGATGAAGAGGTGGTCAGAGCGGGAAAGGAAACCGCAGAATAGGCCATTGTTAAGAATCCGGCTTCGATTCTGAGAAAGGGGGGAAGCCTCTTAGGGCCTTTCTCTGTCCATTTGAAAAGGTAGATGCTGGGCAGAGGCCATGTTAGGAGCAGGGGATCATGGGGGATCAAGGGCAGAATGGGAGGCCTTCCTTTTTATATTAGTTGTGAGGCCCTAAACCAGAATTCTTCTCTGGGCTTTCATTTCCTTGTCTGCAGAATAATTGGGTCTCCTCCAGCTCCAGAACTTTAAGATTTCAGGTCATGTGGAGTCCTTCAGGGAGGCAGGAGGAGGTTCTCAGAGTAAAAGCAGGGGACCTGAAAACTGACACCAACCCACCAGGAGCGAGATCATCCTCAAACCAGAGATCACCCCAAATCCAGAGACAGGGTCAGGTCTTCTCAGTCAGGCCACAAGAAGGGAAACCAGACTGGGCATGGTGGCACACACCTACCTTCAATCCCAGCGCTGGAGAGGCAGAGAGGAGGATGGATGCATTTGAGGGCAGCCTGATCTACATAGTGAGTTCCAGGCTAGCCAGGACTATGTAGTTAAATCCTGTCTCAAAAGGCAAAAGAGAAAGAAAGGAAGGAAGGGAGAGAGGAAGGAAGGGAAGACAGTTTCTGTGAATATTCTTTGCTCACCTCTATCAGATTTTTCTTATCTCTGATTTCCGTTTCTGCCTGAGACAGGATCAAAGCTGTCATTCATCCCCAGATCTGACAGCCAGGGTCACTTTTGTTGTCAGGAAAATCTGGAACTTTCCAGAAGGAAATAGACCTACTTTTTGCCCATTACGGGTCATTTGAATTTTGTTGCTGTTTTTTTTTTGAGGCACCTACAGAGATCTGCTTGCCTCTGCCTCTGCCTCGAGAGTGCTGGGATTACAGCTGTACACCACCAGGCCTGGCTCTCATTTGAGTTATTTTATCACAATCTGAAATATTTCTTTTGCTTTCAGTTATCCCACTAACTGCTCCCAGGTGCTCTTCAAATCATTTTTTAAACACACATATACACACACACACACACACACACATACACACACACATACACACACACGCACACATATACACACACACACACATATATATATACATTATATGCATATATACACACACACACATACACACACACACACACACACACACACACACACACACACACACATACCCTGGCCAGCCTGGAACTTGCTATGTAGACCAGGCTGGCCTCAAACTCAACTCATCCATGCACCTCTCCCCAGCACAGACATACACACATATGCATATATAGATAGATATAGATTATATATAGATATACATATACATATATAATGTGTATGTATGTATATATATATATATATATGTGTGTGTGTGTGTGTGTGTGTATATGTGTGTATGCATGTTTTGCCTGCATGTATATGTGTGTACCACATGAATGTCTAGTGCCAGACCTATGGCACAGGAGCTAAAGATGGTGGTGAACTTACGAATTGAACCTAGGTCCTCAAGAACAGCCAGCCACTGCTGAGCCATTGCTCCAGCTCCCACCCCAGGGTGCATTTATTTCACTGTGCGCTTTGTTCCAGTGCGATCTTGCAAGGCGGGAGTGTTTGCTTTCTGTGTTTTAACTTTGATGCTGCAGCACTTCTCCTTCCTCAGGCACTGTTGGTGTGTGCGTGCCCGCTCCTCCTCTCGGACATTCCGTATCACACGCCACAGCTGCCTGGTCCCTGTGTAACAGGTGGATGCTCGGGTTAACCTGCTCCCCAACACGACAAGTGATGACAGCAGTAAACACCCTCTTCTACCTTCTGTGTCTGCGTATAGAGTGGTGTAGCATTTCTGTGGGTGATCCCAGACTCATGTCCACCATCGCTGTACCCGTCTCTGTCTCTCAGAATTGTCTGTGCCCTGACATTGTGCCAGCATCCAGCTTTGGGCACTTGATCTGATCTCATAAGTGCTAAGTGACAGCTTACTATTTTAGTTTGTATTACTAGTCCTTTTGAGCATCTCTTAGGCACACAGCTTCTTGTAAATGCGTGTGCACTCTCTCTGCTGTTCTGTTGGAGTTGAAGTCTGTGGTGTCACTGATCTGCAGAAGAACTAGAAGGTGGACACTCTCTGGCACATTTATACCTTGACCCTGGTATAAATCTTCTCATCTGGTAGATTTTATTTTCATTAGGTCAAGATAAATCTTTTATTTTATATAACCACATAAGTTATTTAATCTAGGTTTATGCACCTCAAATTTTGTTTTAGATAACCTTCTTCCTGGGGCTGGAGAGATGGCCCAGTGGCTAAGAGCACTTGCTGTTCTCCAGAGGACCCAGGTTCAGGTCCCAGGATCCCAAGTTCAGCTCCTGAGCACAGGGGGATCTGATGCCTTTCCTGCCTCTGCAGGTGGTGCGCTCAGTGCACACTCATGCACACATGCACACACACACATGCATTCAATGCACAAAGCACACCCATGCACATGTGTACACACACCTGCACATGCACACACACATGCACTCAGTGCACAAACCACATACATACATGCACACTCACACACACACATGCACTCAGTGCACAAACCACATACATACATGCACACGCACACACACACACATGCACTCAATGCACAAACCACATACATACACACACACTCACACACACATGCACAAACTACACACAGAGAGGGAGGGAGGGAGGGAGAGAGAGAGAGAGAGAGAGAGAGAGAATGAATTACGTATTTTAAAACTCTATCTGTGGGTCTCATTTGTGACTCTAAGTCTTAGAGACATTGAACCTACATTGCACCTTAGTCCTCTCCTGTTTTCTATTTGATGAGCTATGGGGGTGGGGGGAGGTTGCATGAGGGGGGCAGGAAGGGAGATGGGAGGGAGACCAGAAGTAGAAAATTTTTTTTTTTTTTTTTTTTTTTACTGAGTCATGGCACCCTCTGTGACTTCCATGGTGCAATGTTCTCTAGCCCATCACCTGTCCCATAGGTCCCATAGGTCCCATAGGTCCCATAGGTCCCATAGGTCCCATAGGTCCCATAGGTCCGGAACACCTCATTGCCTGTCCCTCTGGTCCGGAATGCCACACCTGTTATGTCTCATGGTCTGTAGCCCTTGCCCCAGGTTTTTTTTTTTTTGCTCAGGTTTTCATTACAGTGACACCCTTGTCATCGTGTGGTGACCAGCACAGTGCCATTCATTTTAAAGTTTACCTAACTGTTCCTAGGCCAAAGTCTACTTTTCCTTATTCAATTTGGAGTAAATTCATTGAGTTGCTCAGAAGTTATATTTTGAGAGGTTTTTAAATTGGGATTACACTAAATTTATAAATTACTCTGAGTAGGCATAACATCTTTTTAACGGTAACATGTTCTACCCAAAAGCACGTGGGGTGCCTTTCCACTTATTTGCCTCATTATTGTTGTTGTTATTATTATTATTATTATTTTAGAGCTTGGAAATAATTTAAAACTAACAGAAGAGGCTTAAGAAGAGAATGAAGGGCTGGAGAGATGACTCAGCGGTTAAGAGCACTGACTGCTCTTCTGAAGGTCCTGAGTTCAATTCCCAGCAACCACATGGTGGCTCACAACCATCTGTAATGGGATCTGATGCCCTCTTCTGGAGTGTCTGAAGTGTACTTACATATAATAAATAAATAAATCTTTTAAAAAAAAAGAATAGAATGAAGGGAAACTGAGTGTCTCCTCTCTGGAATCACCACGTTAGTAGCTGGCCATCAGTGCTGTAGTGGGTCCTCTGTGCGTTTCTACGAGTGTCCCTGGCCCTTTTGAGTTGGGCACAGTCCCCATCGATTTTTATCTCTAGGGACTTCACCACCTCATTTTTTAAGTCCTTTCTGCCCCTACCCCTAGGGTGTGGGGTCAAACCCAAGGCCTTGCCCATGCCAGCTAGGTGAGCGCTCCACCTGTGAGCTGTCCTCGGCTCCTTTGTCGGAGCATGAGTCCTCCATGCGAGCCTAGAAGGGCGAGCTTCGTTCTTCCTTGATTTTATCCTATTGTGAGTCTTATTTCTTTTTGTTATTTTCTAGCTGGTTACTAGTAGTTAAAGATGCTTAACATGGGTTTTTTCTCTCATCCTCTCTATTTAATTCTGTCTCTCTGGGTTTCTGAAACAGAATGCATGGATCCAGGAATGTATTTCCTTAGGACAACATGTGGATGTTCTTATTAGGAAAATTACCTATTTTTAAAAAGAAAAACTACTGAAAATTGGCCTACTGTATGGTACTACGAAATATATAAGTTAGGAAACTGGTATTTCTCAGATCTGTATTTTCTTTCTTTCTTTTTAAGCCAACAGCATCTGTTTAGGTCTCCCATGCAAGTACCAACCAAGTCCAACCCTGCTTAGCTTCCCCAGTCAGATGCGATGAAACACATTTAAGGAGATACTGCTTCAGATCATTCTGATTTTTTTTTTGGAAATTTGTATTAGTGTTCTTTATACTATGAACGATTATCAATCTTTAGTAAAAAGGCATTTATCAACACTAGAAATGTATTTGCAACTGGTGTAAATTGTATGTTAATGTTGTGAATATAGTTATACTCAGACTTGGTGCACTTCTGATCAAGGAGCGATGTGCCTTCAAAGGCCCCTCCATGTGCCCTGCAGGCTCGGTGCCACGCAGTGCCTCCCAGCGGTAGGTGTGCAGTTTGTGTGTGTGCCCTTCATCAGGGGAAGGTGTTTCCTCTGCTTATAATTTATTGAGCTTTTGTGTCACGGACAGCTAGATAGCTGTTAGAACACTCACAGAATTTGTCCTCTAGGAAACAAGATAGCTTCACTCCAGCGGCAAACCCAAATCCTGAGCCTGATGGCGAGTGGTTACTAACATAAATAAGAGTCCCCAGTATTTCTGTACTCTCCATATATTAATGTATGGTCAAATCCCGAGGGTCTAATGCAAACTTACTTCACAATGAGGCCAAGTTTTCCTTCTGCTGTTGAAAGTCAAAATCTAAATAGCTGTGTGAAGGAGAGTCACGTTCAGTATTATAACTGTAGTCGTCAGTGTGATCATCAATAAAGACACAAAAGAACTTACCCTGGTTCAGTTTCTACTCTAGGTATAAACCTTAAGGATACCCTAAGACATACTGCAGTTATTTGACACGTAGAGACATAGGTGGCTCTTCAGTGACAGCTGCTGGGCACTTAGTTACCACTGTCCCTGCTTTCCCACTTTAGACCAGTATTTTCCCCTCTAATTTGTGTGTGTGTGTATAAAATTGTTATTATTATACATAGAAAGTTTGTAAAATATAGAAAAGCAAATCCCTATAGCCCCAGCTTTGGTGCCAGCCTGTTAACCGACTACTACTATGCTGTGGAGGAGGGGATGCGCTTAACCCCGTGGTTTCAGAGCCTTCCTCCTTGTACAGGGTTAGGCCATTAGCTCACTTTGGTCTCACCTTGGTCCTCTGGGAAGGATGGAGGAGGGTAACAGGCTGTAATTAGCTTTAGGCATGGGGAGAAGTCTGCTGGTCCCTTGGACCAGACTGAGCCTGAAGGTGACACAACGTACTGAGCCTGGAACCCCGAATGAATCATCATAGCTGAACTCGGAGCATTTGTGGTCTGGACCCCAGTGGAGCAGGTCCCAGCCCCGGAAGCAGGGAGGGACTTACAGGATGATGTAATGTTCTTTACCACAGGTTTAGTCCCTCCTTCTTCTCCCCCTTCAGAACACAGTTTCCCCTTTCACAAAATAAATAAATGGAGTGAAGAAAATAGCTTGTTCTTTTTTTTTTTTTTTTTTTAAGTAAAGGTCTCATTGTGTAGCCCTGGCCTCTGGCCTGGAGCTTGCTATGAAGATCCTGCCGGCCTAGGAATTTCAAAGATCCTCCTGCCTCAGCCTCCCAAGTGCTGGAATTACAGTGTGCAGCAGCACCACACCTGTTTTCTCTTGACACTGAAATAAAACTCCACCATAATCGTTTTGTTTGCCTAATCTCTGTTTGCCCCGTGGTCTGTCCTTTGGACATGTGATCATATAAATAGCAGGAAGTGAACTAATTCCTAAGTTAACATTCCTATCATCAGCATGTTCAATTCCACACAACTGTACTTCCTCCTTATGCCCATCCCTGGATCCTGACCTGCTGGAATGTGTGTCCCCAGTTTGCATTAACCCTTGCCACCTTCTGGAATACAGCCGACACCTTAACTCAGCCCTCCAATAAATACCAGGCACCTCAGTATGCCCCTTCAAATGAATCCATCTTGTGGCCCAGACAGGAAGCCTGCAGGGGTGGGGGGATGAGAAAGTACACTTCTCTGCCTCCTTCCAATTCTCGGGCAGGGTGGGGGAATGGAATCCCATTTGCTGACAGTGTGAGCAGAGTCTAGCACCCTGTCCACCCAGGTAGGCTCTGCCTTTGTGCCAGCCTCTGCTTGGGGGGTGGGGGTCTGGGCAGGAGGGTGAGGAGGGCGTGATGTGTTTTTTCCGGAGACAGAGTGAGGATCTGGGATGCTGACAGCTATGATGGGAGCCGACCAGGGGAGAACGCCTGATGCTGACCTCCAGCCATGGGGTCTGGGCCCCGTGCACGCCAGGCAGGCATTGTTCTCACTTGTTCTCATGCTGCTGCTGTGATTCTTTCAGCACAAATGAGCTTGCCCCGTCAGCAGAAAAAGTTGCAATGGATGTACCTCACTCCCCAGCCTCACACCCGTGACCTCCCTTTTCTGGTTTGTTCTCTCCTCCCATCTCTAGTAAAGTAGACACTTTGTTGCCCTTTCTGTTGTTTCTGAACAATAAGTAGTGTTCTAGATCTGGCTCTGTACTGTCGCTGTAGTACCTCATTGGCCAGACCTCCTATTCAAAGCACAGGGTGGGATAGTTGACTGACAGCTGCTACAAGGATGCAATAATGCTGTTCTGAGGCCAGCACTGTGGGGAGACCTTATCTCCGATATAACTAATGTAATGTAATTAATATACTATACCAGCAGTGAGCCGGTTAGCCATTTACATGAGCGCCTGGCTCGTGGAGTCTCCAGGATGATCGCAGGTGGAAAGTAACGCTTTAGCCCTCAGTTTAATGTGGCGAAGCTCAATGTACTCGGTAAGGAACCTTATGTAAAGGTCTGTGGCTGACGGTAACTGAACTCTACCCAGCCTTCAACTCATGGCGGTCCTTCTGCCGCAGCTTCCCAAGTGCTAGGATTATAGTCACATGTAATTGTTTTTTAATTAACTAATTATGCATGTGTACTTGTGTGGCTCTTGTGGGCTCCCCTGTACCACGGTGCACTTTTGGAGGGCCAAGGACAAGCTTCAGGTGTTGGGCTTTGCCCTTCTTCCGGCTTGTTCAAGGCAGTCTCCCTGCTGCTGCATAACCTGGGCTCGACAACCTGCCAGCTCCTGGAGAATCTTTCGTCTCTGACTTCTGCCTCCCTGGTGATACATGCTAGAGTACAGATGTGTGCACGACAGAGGTCAGTCTTTGTGTGGACTCCAGAGATTCAAAGTCAGATCATTTCCCTAGACCCATTATCTTCTTAAAGAATCCATTTTAAAAATCGGTCCAAGAAAATGACATAGTTTGCATTTCATACATTTCTTAAACAGTTTAAATTTGTTCTGAGTTTAAATTGAAATCTTTTGCACATAATTTATTTGTTGATGAAACTGGGTTGTTTATTTTTTTTTCTTTTTAAAGTTCGGTTGGCACAATTTCATTCTTGTTTCTAAAGTGAGTTAGCTTAATTTAATGGCTACTGCAGAAGGTTCCAAAATCACGGGCCCATATAGTTTGCTCTGTTGCTGAGGTAGTTTCTGAGGAGCTTTCTAGAGTGTTCCAGGTGTCAGGGAGTGACATTAGCACACTGTGTGGCAGCCAATACATTGTGCCTTGAAAGAATTTTGTAACTATCTGGCAAGGCAGTATCCAAGTTCCCTGGAGCTATAGGAGGACCGAGGCCTCTGGTTTTCTTCTTCTTCTTTTTTTAGGGGCAGTATGTTGCTTTAAGGATCCCCTGAGCTCAGTGCCAGGACCTCTTCAGGATGTTATTATCTGACAGTGTAGATCTGTTCCCAGAAAGCACCTGAGGAGCCCGAGAGGGTTGGGTAGAGGAAAGTGAGTTTGCTTGGGGACTAGACTCTGCAGGGACCCGCTCTGGTCCTGGAGACTTGAGCAGCTCGCAGGACTATGCGTCATACTGCTAATAAGGAAGGTTCTGAATGCATGGCTTTCGGTAGCACAGGTTTTTACTGCCAGTGTCTAGATGCAGTAATTCCAGTATCTGCATCACTGTGGGCACAGAGAGATCAGCTTCTCTCTCTCTCTCTTTCTCCTTCCTTCCTTCCTTCCTTCCTTCCTTCCTTCCTTCCTTCCTTCCTTCCTTCCTTCCTTCCGGGAGGAGTGGGGTGTGTGTTACATTTGTCTGTCCATCACCTGATGGCTCTGTAGGATAACAAGCCAGTGTTAAAGTAGCACGGAAACATGGACAGATGCTGTGAAGTTTGCTATATTTGCTCTGTCGCTGATTCAAAGGTTCCAAGAAGAAAATAGCTCAGTGTCAGTATTTTCATCTAGTTTTAAAGCCAACTAGTTAAACTAAGACATAGAGAAAGACGTTCAATGAGTTGATTATAGCCCTAAGGAGGGTGGTCATTTTAGTAAGAGTTTTGCTTTGATGAAAGCACCAGTTAACATTAAGTCACTGAAAAGCTTCCAGGTGAATTTGACCAGGGTTTATTTAATGTTTATTCTTAGAGTCCATAAATGAAATTCAAACCGGGTTAGTTGTCTCATATTATGACTTGACAGGCTTAAAAATTAAAATGAATTATTTGCAAGTGGAGTGTTAGTCAGGGGTAATCTGTTGCCTTGCTGTTGTTTCTCCTTGCAGTGTGAATGAAAAATGCCAGGCACTTCAGGTGGGCATGGTGGCACATGCTTGTACTCCTAGACTTGGGAGACCGAGGCAGGAGAATTGCCACGCGTTTGAGGCCAGCTTGGGCTATCCAGTAAGTTCCTGGCTAGCTTGGAGGTATAATATGAGACCTTTGCTTAAATAATCTAAAAATTGGAATCCCCAAATTAAACACTCATTATCTATGTCCAAGCAAGGGTAGCAGCCATGCATTCAGAGGATAACGGAGCTGAAAAGCAGCCTCCAGTTGCAGGCCAGGGCTGCGGCTGTAAGGCTGCATCAGATTTTTGGTCTGCAGTGAAGACAGTTGCTTTGCTGGGTGTCACTGCCCTGTTCATAGTGTTGTCACTTGGGCCGAAGGGCAAGCCGGTGTGCAGCTCCTCGTGGCCCCGCAGAGAGCGGCTGGCATGGAACTGGATTTGGCAGAGATTGGGGTGTATGGAGGGTGGCAGGGAATGAAGGCAAACCCGTGTTGGGGACTAGATCTTAACAAGGTTTGTCTGCCCCGAGGAGGAGTTTTACTGCGAGTGGTGGGTGGAAGAACTCCAGGCACAGGGAAGTGTGAGGTTTTCTTTTTCCCAGCCGAAGTGCTGTAAACAAGGCTGAGGGGGTGAGACTCTCGGGCGGGCCGGCAGCACCGGAGTCCATGGCAGCAGGTTCTCAGAAAAGGCAGATGGAGTCAGACTGCTGTGTACACCACTTAACTGCGGAGCCTATGGCTTTTCCTAGAAATACAGAGTATTTTTAATAAAAGTAAAAACATTCATTTTATGTCTTCCTTTTATCCCCAGAAGGTATTTGGCAAAGGTTTTCTTGGGCCCTTATATAGAGGGATCTCCTTTGTAGACAACTGCCAAATCTGTGCGGGTCTGTTACAAATCTACTGCATTGTACAAACGCACAATGCAGTAGAAAGGGGTGTCCGTTGCTCTTTCCCCATGACCAGTAACCACAGGACTCACATTTCTCTCCCTGCTCAAGAACACAGTTGCAGTTTGGAGAAGTTGGCTCCGCCCAGAAATGCTGCTTTGCCTCTGCTGTTTGTGCAGCAGTTCCTTGGGTGATGATGATCCCCCTCCTCCCCTCCCTCCTCCCTCCCCTCCTCCCTGCCTCCCCCCACCCCTGACTGTCATCATCAAAGCAGTGTTTTCGGAGCCTCTGCCTTTTGTTTGGAGGTGCTCCAGGAGTTTACTGACATTTCAGATTTGGCCCTTGCCATACGCTCCGAAGCACATTACTGTTGTCTTAGTTTTTAGATGAAGAAACTAACATTCTGAGGAATTGCCAATTGAACTTTCCCAAGGTCACAGAGTCAGAGATTGAAACTAGGGCTGGGATGTGGCTCAGTTAGCTGTGAGTTTGCCTAGCACAAGTGGAGCCCTGGCCTGGATCACATCACATACATGTGCTGTGTGGCACATGCCAGTGGTTTCAGCAGCACGTGGGAGGTGGAAACAGGTGGATCAAGGCCATCTGTGGCTACATAGTGAGTTCAAGGCCAGCCTGGGGCACAAAAGACTTATCTAAAACACACACACACACACAGAAGAAAAAGAAGGAAGAAACTGAAACTAATGCTCTCTCACTTAAGGGTCAGATCCTGTTATTTCTGTAGTTATTCATTCAATTTAGGAGTAATTAGGATTTCCCATTTTAAATTTGATCATTATTTCATGGATGGAGCAAGTGTATACAACACATAAGGTTCTGGGATCAGTACTTAGCAACGCACACACACACACAGCATTCTTTCTAAAAATATTTATGTGTGTGCATGCATGTGTGTGCACATATGTGTTTGTGTGTGAGAATGTTTGTGTGTGTGTGTGTGTGTGTGTCTGTGTGTTGCCATAGCACACGTGTGGAGGTTAGGAGAAAATGTGCAGGGGTCAGTTCTCTCCCACCAGGTGGGCTCCAGGGATCGAACTCACGACCTTAGTCAGATGTTTTTGGCTGCTGAGATAGCTCACTGCCCCAACAAATTGATCTCTTATGTCTCACCAGTCACTGAACGTGCAAATTGCCAGATATTGCACTGCCCTCATTTCCACCCTAGATCAGATATAAGTTGCAAGACTAAAATATTCATTAAAATGTGAAGTTCAGAGAGTGCTTCGGAGGTAGGGCTGATTATGCTATGTAAATGTGTGCCTTCTGCAGGCAGAATGTTCCTGTACGCCTCTGCCAGTGGATTCAAGTACCGAGATTGCTGAAATACAAGAGGCACTCATTTTTAAAAATTAAAATAATCATATACCATAAAAAAATCCCAGCGAGTATATGAGTCAGTGGCTGCCATACGTTCCCAACCACGTCACCATGAATTCTAGAACATTCTCGCTCTCAAAAGAAGCCAGCTCACCCCCTTCCTCTTCTTTAGGTCTCTCCTTCTATCTTAAAGATTTGCCTTATTTTTTTTCTTTATTTTTCCTATATGTGGATGCAGGACCCAAGAAGGCAGAAGAGGGTGTTGAGTCCCCTGGGACTCTTAATTAGAGATGGCTGTGAGCTACCATATGGGTGGTGGGGGTTGAGCACAGGTCCTTTGCAAGAGAAGCAAGTGCTCTTAATCGCTGAGCTGCCTCTTCAGCCCCAGAATCTTTCAAGACCTTGTAATGCCTCAGTGCTATAAAAAAGATGTTGAGGGCCAGGGATGGTGGCGCATGCCTTTAATCCCAGACCAGGGAAGCAGAGCAGGTGGAGGAGCTGGAGGCCTGTCTGGTCTGCAGAGCAGGTGCCACGTGGTAAGACCCTGGGCTTCCAAAGAAAAGGAAAAAGAAAAAAAAAAAAAAAAAAAAAAAGGAAAGGAAAGATTGTGAGACTATCATCCCACAGTTGACTATCCTCATTACAGATGATCATATCTGTATGAGGTGCTGGTCTGAGTGCTTCGAATACATTAATTCATTTAAATGTCACTACAATTACTATAGTAAACTCGTTGCACATATGAAGAAGGCAAGACGCCGGAAAGTGAATGGCTTGTTTTTCATCGTGGAACTGTAGTGAGAGCTGGATCTGAGATGCACACGGAGCTGGCCAGGCTCTGTGCTCTGTGCATCATGATTCTCTGTACCTTAAACTGGCAGTTTCTATTTGAAATTACATGACGACCTTGAAAACATTGTGCTAGAGAATGGCATCGTGACCTCATTGTGTGTGGGTCAACCGAACTTGAAATGTGCAGAAAAGACAAAGCTGTACAGAAAAGTAGACCAGCATCTGCCAGGGGCCGGCGGGGAGGGGCCTGCAACATGGGAGGGGCCCGCATTGTGGGTGGGGTCTGCAGCGTGGGCGGGGCCTGTATTGTGGGCGGGGCCTGGAGTGTGGGAGGAAAGGAGAACCAGGGGAGGAAGATGCGTTTTCCCATTCAGTTTATGAGGCTCCTATATGTTAAGTCTGACAAGGTCTCTTACAAGAAAAGAGGCAGATAGGCTGGGGAGGTAGCTCACTGACGTGTTGGCCTCCAATGTACGAGGTTTGATCCCAGTATTGTGGGAGACGAGGGAGAGCTGGGATTGTAGATTATCCCTTGGGAGCATACTATAAAAATTTCTAAGTAGTTGCAACTCAAAACTTCCCGTTTAAAAAGGGCTAGCTAGCATCAACCCCAGAACTCAAAATGTTTAATGTTTGCAAATGTAACTACTGCATTCCCAGAATAAGGGAGGGCAAGTTCTCATCTCAATGGATACAGGGGGAAAAAAAAAAGTTTGCTAAATATCAACCACTTATTCATTTTTATTTTTTAAAGGCTTCTTGAAAGATTCACTTACTGTTTTTATTTAATGTATGCGTGCTTTTGCTTTCTTGTACGTCCGTGCCCTACGTACATGCCTATGACCTGGGAAAGTCAGGAGGGAGCTATGGCTCCACTAGAACTAAGGTAAGGACTATTGTGAGCCATCGTGTGGATGCTGGAAACTGAACCCTGGTCCTCTGCAGGAACTGCTTAATCTCTGAGCTTTCTCTCCACCCCCTTACTTGTTTTTGTAAAGGCAAACCAAAATGGTATATAGAACTAGACAGAACAAAATAGTGAACTCTGACCCTCTGTGTCTGAGCAGGAATCGCTGCACCAGTTGCTAGCTGGCCCCAGAACAGAACACTGGAAGCTTTAGGACAGTGGTTCTCAGCCTGGGGGCCGAACGACCCTTTTATAGGAGTCGCCTAAGACCATCAGAAAACACAGATATTTCTGAGATGATTCATAGCAGTAGCAGAGTTACAGTTATGAAGTAAGAACAAAACAACGTTATAGTTGGAGTCATGGCATCATGAGGGACTGTATCAAAGGGTGGCGGCATTAGGAAGGCTGAGAAGTGCTGCTCTAGGACATAGTTCATTAGTTAGCGGTGGTTATCTGCATTTGCTATTTGTAAGGCAATTAGCTTTGCAGCTTATGTCAACTGCCAGTATTGGTAACATAATTAAAGCACATTTTTTTCTTGTTCTCTATTGCGGCAGTCTGTGATATAAATCTTTCCCTGTTTCTTTCTAGCTTGATCTTATCCCAACTGCTATTAAAATAATGTGGCATCTGGAAAGATGGCCCAGCAGTTAAGCGCACACTGCCTGCCCTGGCCTTCCCCTCCAGCCGTTCTGGGTTAGATTCCCAGCGCTCACAACAGTTTCTATTTCCAGTCCCAAGGGATGTACGCCCTCTTCTGGTCTCTGCAGGCACTGCATGCATGCGCTGCACAGACTTACAGGCAGAGAAGACACCTGGACACATGAAATAAAAGCAAAGGTTTAAAAAAAGATTTAAAAAAAAATGCTAGCCCCAGATATCAGTTTCTTGCACGCTGTTGCCCACTTGGAAGCGTCCAAGTGTGAGGTGACCCTGCCCCCACTGTAGAATCCCCTCATCCCGCAGGAGGGTTAGACTTTGTCTCCTTTCAGTTCATTCCTTTTTTGGAAGGAGAAGGGTGTGGCTTAAGACAGGATATCACTGTGTAGCCTTAGTTGGTTTGGAACTCACTATGTAGAGCAGGCTGGCTTTGAACTTCCAGCCTCTGCCTCCTGAGTGCTGAGATTAAAGAAAGACACATGCCACCATACCTGGCCCGTCCTTCTGTTTTCACTGCTCGCTCGCCCACCCACCCTCCAAGCCTTGTTCTTGTGAGTGTCAGACCCCACGTGACTGTTTTTCTTCTCCATCAGATGCGGCCCTGCATGGGCTGCCTTGCAGTTCTTTATCAGAGACTCTACAGTATTCCTCATCTTAGTAAAATTTTGCTTAACGTAATCACAGCCTTCTTTCCTTCCTTCCTCTTAGCAAATCATATTGAATATTGCTAACTCCTGGTATATTTTATTCAGTTATTCCTAATAACTAAAACTTAAAATTGTAATAAATGAATGAGTATCAAAACTTTGAATAACATGGCTTTATTCACTTTCCCAAATACTTTCTTTATAAGGCGTGGACCCTTTGTGTTTCTGGGACGAACAAGGCTGTTTGTCCTGTGTTAAGACATTAAGTCCTAGCCGGGCGTGGTGGCACACGCCTTTAATCCCAGCACTCGGGAGGCAGAGGCAGGCGGATTTCTGAGTTCGAGGCCAGCCTGGTCTACAAAGTGAGTGCCAGGACAGCCAGGGCTACACAGAGAAACCCTGTCTCGAAAAAAACCAAAAAAAAAAAAAAAAAAAAAAAGACATTAAGTCCTTGGTCAACTATCTAAGCTGTTTAGTGGCCATATTGCACCTTGGTATAGTTCCTTGTTCACCTTGAAAAGAAGTTACCAGAGATCCCATGCTTCTGTCCAGTGTGGTGACGTTAGTTTCTGTAAGAGGCCAGTGGTCATTCTTATTGTTTGTTTAAAGCTACAAGCCCGTTTTCCAGGGCACATAGATATCAGTACTCCTTAAAAATGACCTAAATTCTCTACCCTGGGAATAGTTGCAGATATTTTTAACTCTAGCCAGACGGGTCTCTCCATGTTCTTTCTGCCCAAATCTACAGGTTTCTTCCTCCCTCCCTTCCTTCCTTCTTTCCTCCCTCCCTTCTTTCCTTCCTTCATTATTTCTCCCAAAGCATCAGCATCAAGAATAGTTCACAGGCTGGCATGGACTGGAGAATAAGGAAATTCTGTGTCTTTTAAAATCTTCTGAAGCTGAAAGGCTAGCTCACCTTGAACCAATAGATAAAGAAAGAAACTCGATGCCTGTGTCCCAGATCTCGGTTACAGGTGTCCTCCTTGCTTGGAGCACTGTGGGAAGATGTTCTCTGAGCCTCCCCTGAAAAATCTCTCTGGGTTGCCTGTTTTCACTTGTGCACCTTGCTGTTATCTGCAGCCGCACCCTCAAGTTTCAGTTCAGAGTTTCACTTTAATCTTGACTTGTGCAACCTCTGTCGTACAGATTCTGTGCATGTTACATCTGCACCGTCGTGGAACCCCTGATTTGAATGTGTCATTAAGCTTCCCAGCTCAGACATGTCCCTTTTATCTAGCTATGAGTCAGTGGTTCTTAAATTTCCACTCATAAATGAGGTTCACACACGATTTAAGAAACATCAGTCTGAGAGCATACTTAAGGGACTCCTACGTTAAGTCATTTGGAAAGAAGTTTTCCCCCATACATGTCTTAAAATGTTGTAGGTCTCAAAACATTAATCATGGGACCTCCATTTACACAGTTTTGTTCAAAAGAGAATATCGCTGCAAAGGGGTCTGGGCGATTTCTTTTTAAAAAGAGATTACAGCTAGAAAGAGAGGGAGAAGTCAGCTCACAGGATGTGGGATGGAAGCCCGATGGAACAGTTTTCAGGGGACCTTCGTGGTGTTTTCTTCAGATGTGAGAACCAAAGGGCTGGCCCTTCCATGGTTGGCAGAAGAAGCTCAGCGCCCTACCCCATCCCCTTGGCTGAGAATGCTTCCTTCCTCCTCGGGACAAGTTTTGATGTGACAACTGTTGCAGGTGAACGGTTAGGACTGGTCCGCGCATCCGGTCCACGTGTCGTTTTTACCTTGGTTTTTTTTAAAGTCACCTCCTCCCAGCCAGAGTTCGACCCCTTGGTTCTAAAGCATCCCCCCCCCCCGCGCCCCCTGCAGAGCCAGCGCTCACTAGAGCTGTGGTGGTGTCGCAGAAACACTGTGACACTCCCTCCCCCACCCCGTGGGGGTCCCCATTTGTAGGTTACCTTTCCTGTTCATCCTTTGGGGTTTTCCTTGAGGAATCGCCTGGCCGCCAGTGCTGACCTCCTTCCTATCCAGGGTCAGCTCTGTGACCCGGAGCAGTGGAGGAAAGGCTGCCTTCCCAGCTTCTCTCATTTCCTTCCTTCCTGAAGCTGCTCCAGGCCTCATTTGCTGACACCTCTGATCTGGCCACAGAGAGGACACTTGCCTGTGTGGTCAGGAGAGAAGCGCAGAGCTGCTCTCGGGGTTGAAGACGGCTCACTGCGGGCCTGACTTCACTTACGAGGATTCCCTGAAGGTCGTATTTCCTGGAGAATTCACTTATAAAACTTGGGAAAACTCAAGATCTCCCTCCATAAAGCATACCTAGACAGGGAGGGGAGAGCAGGCCTTTCAGTCAGGGAGATCCCAGAGAATTCGTTCTACTGTAGATGGTGTCACCACACTTTCTGAGAGCATGAATAGACAGCTAAGTTTTGAGGGGAGAGTGAGAAAGAACCTAGACACTAATTGTTTTTTTTTTTTTTAAGTTTTGGGTTTGTTTTTTTTTTTTAATTAATTTGTGTTTGAGTGTGGTTATTTTTTAATGAAATCTCAATCGCTCAATTTTACCAGTGAAGACTTGGGAGCCAGATCCTGAGCTGAAAACCTGCTAGCTCAGAGAGGCAGAGAAAGAACCCAGCTGACCTTCCTCCTCAGCTGATGCCCCACCACTGGCCCTCCAAAAGCCTCAGTTAAACAGAATGTCCCGCCCTTCTACTTCTTGTGTGTCTCTCTATCTGACTCCCTCTTAGTCTCTCTGGTTTTTCCTTAATAATCCTATGTTCACTTCCGGTCAACTGGTTCCTTGAGTCACTTCTTGACCTATGGCTGACTTTATTTAATCCTGTTTACAATATTCAAGCAGAAAGCTCTTGGATTAAAGGTGTGTGGCAGGGCCGAGCCACACCGTGACTAGAAACAGGTTTTTTCCAGTAAATAATCCACAATCTAGGGCTCACAGTGTGATCAGATATCCTGTAACAGTGCTTTGCCTGCTTGGCACGTAAACATACCATGTGCGCGTGGGCCACCTATAGAGACTTGGATCTCCTGGAACCAGAGCTATAGGCAATTGTAACTCACCATGTGAGTGCTGGGAACCAAACCTGCGTCTTCTGTAAGAAGAGCAAATGCTCTATCCCTGAGCCATCTCTCCTGACCTCTACTGTGTTTTTAAAAACCTTCAAAATTGATGTCCTTAGTGTCTGTCTGTCTTACTTGGATTTACAGCGGTGGAACCACGAGACTACCCAATGCTTTCCTATACTCTAGGTTTTCATTCTTTCCAATACATGGTCTCCATGCATCGCGCTCTAGGGATCCCTTAGGCCCGTCTCAGCCTGGGGGCCAGCAGAAGCAGGGAGCATACTCCAGTCTGAGGACTTGAGGAAGTCGAACTTAGAATGCACAGGTTTAGGAGAAAATAGTGAGGGATTGTACTTGACACCAAGGCCACCCTACTCCAGGGAATGGAAGAATTACTTTATTGGGCAGGAAGTGTTGTCTGGAGAAGGTCTCCTGGCTGGAGCCTTTGGTGAAGTTGCCTCACCAAGTCAGTCCAGCAGGGAGGGAAACCCAGCTTCTCCCACCTGTGTCTATTTTTAGATCCCTTCTGTCCTATTGGTTGGATCCAGCTTCTCTCGCCTCTGTCTTTAGGTCCCTTCTGTCCTATTGGTTGGATCCAGCTTCTCCCGCCTCTGCCTTTAGATCCCTTCTGTCCTATTGGTTAGATCCAGCTTCCCCCGCCTCTGTCTTTAGATCCCTGCTGTTCTATTGGTTGGATCCAGCTTCTCCTCTGCCTTGCCCTTCTCATTGGTCGAAGCTAGCAGGACTAGAGGCAAGCACTTGGATTTGGTGTTGGAGGTCGCCGCCTTGGGGCACAGAGCAGGCTGGAGGACAGAATTGGAAGAGCTGATGTTCTATATCCTCAGTGTGTACCCAGTTCAGACCTTTACCCCAAAGGCCATGTTGGAAATTACTCATTAGGCTGGTCGCTATCAGTATCTCTCTGGGTGAAAGTTTACAGCCCATGATCTCAGATCTTTAACAATGTGTTCAGACTTGTGGCCATGTTGCTTATTAAAAACAATCCGTCTCCCAGGCCTTAGTTTGCATTCCATCACGTTTTATAATATGTTAAACATGTTGCTTCTTCTATTGTGATAAATGAATATAACATACGCTTTACCATTTTGAACATTGTAAGTGTACAGTTAAAGTAGCGTTCTGCCTCCAGAACTTTCTCATGTTCCCCAACTGAGCAGCCATAGTTCCCCAACAGAATGCTAGCTCTCTAGCCTTTCCTCTCTCTGTCTCTGTGGCTCCGGCGGCGCCGAGTACTTCATCTGAGTGGAATCTGGCAGTGTCTGTCCCTGTGTCTGCTGGTCTCACAAAGCATAGCATCTTCAAGGTTGATCCGTGTGGCATTATGTGTTACTGCTCTTTATCCCTTTAAAAGGGTCAGATAAGGGTCAGTATGTGTTTCATGGCATGTTGTAAATCTTATTTCTGTATATATATATATATATATATATATATATATATATATATGTGTGTGTGTGTGTGTGTATTTTGTTTGTTTGTTTGTTTTTTGTTTTTCGAGACAGGGTTTCTCTGTGTAGCTCTTGGCTGTCCTGGAACTCACTTTGTAGACCAGGCTGGCCTTGAACTCAGAAATCTGCCTGCCTCCCGAGTGCTGGAATTAAAGGCGTGCGCCATCACGCCCGGCTTTTTTTTTTTTTTCCTGAATATTTTTATAATTTTACGTTTATAGCGTTAACTTTCACATACTCAAGGCTGGAGGGATGGCTCAGAGGTTAAGAGCACCGGCTGCTCTTCCTGAGGATCGGGGTTCACTGCCTAGTGCCCACGTGGCAGTTCCCAGCCATCTGTAACTCCAGTCCCAGGGGACCCACTTTCTTCTGGGCTGTGGTGCACATGTGGTGCACAGACAGATAAGCTGGGAAACATGCACACACATGAAATAGAGACTTGTGAATGTCTTATGTTCCCTGATTATTAGAGTCACACACAGGAGTGGCATATTTAGTCCAATGTTTTTATCCAGAGAGACCCACGCTAGCCTTGAGTAATTCCTACCTTGTCTCCCTAAAATACTGTTATGTGTACTGTACCTTAAAGACTGGCTTACACACATTCCTTTCTTTTATCCCCCTCCCTAAATAGGTGGCTTTTAGTGCTGTAACAGTTAAACTCTATAGCTGTTGAGTCTGGGTGAATTGCTAAGTGACTGTGCTGGGATCTGAGCCTTGCTGACCACAGTGTGGTGGATGGTGCAGGCTCCTGGCTCATGTGGCATGGTGCACACTCAGGTGGTAGCTTTCTTAGTGTCCTTTGGGCTAATCAGAACAAGAAGTTCTGGGCACCCATGCTTGACCTGGAGGGCTCACGCTGTCCCCTCCCCCTTACCTCCTCACCACCTACCCCCACCCCCTGTTAGACCTAGACAAACTAGAGTCTGAAACTATTTACACCAGAGATGGCTGGTTTACCGTTAGGTGAGCAGAACTACAGGCTGAGGTATAAGTGGTTTCAGATATTCCAACCAGCTTCCGTCAGTTACCTAACTCTTCCTGTGCATGCATTGCTGCCCACCTGCAGACAAATGGGCAGACGCCACATCCTTCACAAACTCCTTTGGAGTTTACCTTCCAAAAGGTGTTGAAGAATCACCGTTCTGCGGATATTTCTGTTTCAACTCTTTAGAGGAAGAAATAGGCACTCACTTAGTAGGGAAGGGTGGGGTTCTACATCTTGATATCCCTGGCAGCACGCTGTAGTGGACAGTAACCTCCCCGTTTTTCCTCAGCCCATCTGTCCTGTTGTTTCTTTTGCAAACTTCCATCTGGACTTGGGATATCTTACAGAAGCCACTAGTGGTGAGGTTCTGACACACACTCAAAGGCTTCTAGATAGCCCGAGCATGGGTGACAGTGGGTGCTTCTTAGATAGTGTACAAGGCGGGGTCAACTCCGGGAGTGTGCGGCACCTGAGTTAAGTGGGAGACGTCAAGCCCCGCCTCCTCGCTGCACACATGAATCACGGACCTGTGATGTCTGAGCCCTTCTAGGGTGTGTGTCCCTTGGGATTATAGACTCATTCCTGCAGAGTAGGAGGTCAGTAAAAGGCTTGATTGAGCCAGAGTCTCCTCTGTGTGTGAGTCATTCCCCCCACCCCCCACTGTGAAAAGGAGTCAAGAGGAATTCTTAACTCTTTCAGCTCAGGAGGCCAAAGAGCAAGAACTCAGCGGCTAGAGGCCCCTTCCTTACCTCACAGCTCAGAGGAGGAGCCGTGCATTCGGTCAGACAGTGAGAACTTTGAGAAAATGTACGGGAAAATTATGTCCATCTTGGCCCAACCCTGAGGACTTGTCTTAATAATGTAGATGGCTAAGAGATTTGCCAAATATTATGCTTGGATTTCTTCTTTAAACAAACAAACAAACTAACAAACAAACAAACCTACCCTTCTGCAGAAATCTGACATCTGGCAATTTCAGAAAATAAGAAAGGGGGCTTAGAGTTTGTGAAGTGTTGAGCTCCCAGTGCCCACATGTGTCACTTACCTCTGCAGAGGATGCTAGCCTACCATCCAGAGGTGGTCTGCTTTTATCTATCTGGGAACTTTTAGTAATGTTGGTGCTGTAGACTGTAAACTAGAAGTTGGATTGAATTGGGCACGGGGTCACACACCCTTAGCCCTGACACTTGGGAGGCAGAAGCTGGTGGGTCTTTATGAGTCCAAGGCTAGCCTGGTCTACATAATGAGTTTCACCTAGGACTACACAATAAGACTCTGTCTCAAAAAAAAATAAAAATGTAGGGTAGAAAAACTGACTGGGTGGGGTAGCTTAGAAGATAATTCAGAGGTTAAAAACACTGGCTGCTCTTCCTCTTGCTCACCCAAGATTAATCCCCAGCACCCACACAGCAGCTCACAACCATCTGTAACTCCAGTCCCAGGAGACCTGCCATCCTCTTTGGTAGGTGCCCAGGTACACATGTGACATACATACAGGCAAAACACCCATATGCATAAGATAAAACTATGTGAATCTTTTTTTTAAATGAAGCTGATGGATGAGACCAGCTGACCTGGAAGTGGGGCAACACCAAGAAAGGCCTGAGGCTCTGTAACTGTCTAGGGCTGCAGCTGTGGTTAAACGCAGCACAGTACTGTATGTACTGAACCAGCTTCCAGCAGCCCGAGTAAACCACATTAACTCGGGATCTTTGGACAACTTCAAGAAGGCACAAGGTGTGACTTACTCTTGGGTGCTGGGATTGACAGGCCCGTGCCCTCACACTTGGCCCTGTGTGCCTGTTTAAAAACCTGGTCACAATTAGATTAACCACATTGAAATAAGAAGGTCTGAAGTGTTTATACTTGAAGACAGTTTCTTCTCTGGTGGCCAATGACACAGATTTGAACTTGTAGTTAGCTATAGAAATAGTTTTTAATAAGCTAATGTTTATGAGAAGCTGTAACTGCCAGTTATGTGCCTGTCATGTCCTCGGCTGGTTCACACAGCATCCTGGGTAAGGCTTTGGGGACAGACAGATTTAGATTCCCGCTCTGTGTCTGACTTGCTGTGTGACTTGGAGTTATCACTTGGAACCTGTGTTCTCATCTGCCAAATGGGAACCAATAATGCACGGGCAGGTCGGTTGTTGTGAGGACTCACTGCTGTGGAACGCCGTACAGTGTGTGGCACGAGGAAGCACTGTGTAAGTATTGGTCACTGATCTTTATCATTACAGTCATAATCATGGTGATCACTGTGGGAGTATTAATGTCTTCATTTCTCGGGTCCTGGCAACGGATTCGCCAAGAGTTCAATGTGTCCAGGGTGACTAAGCTAATGAATTTTGCTATGTCGCTATAGGAGCCTAATGTTTTACATGCTCACTGTGCTATCTCCTCAAAGTATATAAATACTAGGTTTGGGTTTTGCTGCTGCTGCTGCTGCTGCTGCTGCTGCTGCTGCTGCTGCTGCTGCTGCTGCTGCTGCTGCTGCTGCTGCTGCTCCTTCTTCTTCTCCTCCTCCTCCTCCTCCTCTTCCTCCTCCTCCTCCTCCTCCTCCTCCTCCTCCTCCTCCTCCTCCTCCTCCTTCTTCTTCTTCTTCTTCTTCTTCTTCTTCTTCTTCTTCGTTTTTTCTCTTGTAACAAGTTCTGTGTGTCCCTAGCTCACCCAGAGCTCGTCCTGCAGACGGGTCTGACCTCTTAACTCAGAGACCTGCTTGCCTTTCTGCCCCCCTGAGTGCTGTGTACCACTAAACATAGATAATTAGATGCATTGAATACATGTTCAGTAGTAGAGCACTGGTCTAGCATGCGTGAGGCCCCAGGCTCTCTCTGGATCACCACAAAAGAAAAACGAAAGCGGGAAACCTGTGGTGGGCAGGGGACAGGGACTGCAGTAGCCACTTCTCTGTTTTGCTGTGGTCCCCGGCGTCTCACTATTGGAAAACAAAACAAACAAAAAACCAGTAACATAAGAATAATTTACTTTGACCCAATGGTACAAGCCAAATATGCAATTATAACATGTAACTGTAAACCACCAATATACTGAGCCATTTATTAGATGTCTCCTACTTTTTGTTCACACCAGTGAAAGTCACAAGCAATAGTTGTAGCTGTTTTAGTGTTCTCTTTCCATTAGACATTTAAAAAAATATTTATATATATTTATTTACTCTGTGTGTGTGTGTTTAATCGAGTCAGAAGACAGCTTGTAGAAATTGGCTCTCTCTCTTTTTAAAAGTGTATGCACGTGTGAGTGTGCATGTGTGTGTGTGTGTGTACTCCACGTGTACGGTACCCCAGAGGTCAGATGAGGGCTTTGCATTCCCTGGAGCTGCCTGACATGGATGCTGGGAATCAAGCTCGTGTCCCCTGGGAGAGCAGTAAGCTCTTTATTGCTGTGCTGTCCCTCCAGGCCCCCACCCCCTTCTCTCTTCTGTCATAGGTTCTAGGAATCAAACTCAGGTTACCAGGTGTCTTAGTCATAGTTTCTATTCCTGCACAAACATCATGACCAAGAAGCAAGTTGGGGAGGAAAGGGTTTATTCCGCTTACAATTCCATGCTGCTGTTCATCACCAAGGACTGGAACTCAAGCAGGTCAGGAAGTAGGAGCTGATGCAGAGGCCATGGAGGGATGTTCTTTACTGGCTTGCTTCCCCTGGCTTGCTCAGCCTTCTCTCTTACAGAACCCAAGACTACCAGCCCAGGGATGGTCCCATCCACAAGGGGCCTTCCCCCTTGATCACTAATTGAGAAAATGCCTTACAGTTGGATCTCATGGAGGCATTTCCTCAACTGAAGCTCCTTTCTCTGTGATAACTCCAGCTGTGTCAAGTTGACACAAAACTAGCCAGTACACCAGGCTTAGTGACAGTCACCTTTATCAGCTGAGCCATCTCACTGGCCCGACTTGGCGCTTTTGATGAGGTTAATCATATGTGAGATGAAAAAAAAAATCCATATTCAGCAACACCAAATGAGTCTTTGAGGAAATTATTTATTTATTTATTTATTTATTTATTTATTTATTATATGTAAGTACACTGTAGCTGTCTTCAGACACTCCAGAAGAGGGCATCAGATTTCATTATGGATGGTCGTGAGCCACCATGTGGTTGCTGGGATTTGAACTCGGGACCTTCGGAAGAGCAGTCGGCGCTCTTAACCACTGAGCCATCTTGCCAGCCCCTCTTTGAGGAAATTAAAGAAACACTTGGGCCCTGGCCAGCCTGGAGAGCTTGAGCTGCCCCTGGGAAGCCTCTGGGAAGGCATTTGGAGAATGTGTGTCTGGCCATGGCTGAGTGCTCCCAGGTGAACACACCCAGGCCCCTCAATGCCCTCACTTTCTAGTGTGCAGACACATTCTGAGGTCTCCAGCACCCACCCCTCAAACACACACACACACACACACACACACACACACACACGAGGGCAGTGGACCCACCATCCATTGCAGTGCAAACCTGAGACAGTGCAGGTTAGACCACAGGCTTCTTCAAACCAGAAACAAAACTCAACCTGCCAGTCCTAAGTGTCCCCTGGGGACACTGCCTCTGGGACTTCTTTTCTTGGACTTCTGTTTTTCTGTGGGTGTTAAATCTTGGTGTGTGTGAGTCCTGGCTCTGCTGCTGGCCTCAGACTGTGCTATGCTGTTTTGCATGGGATGGCCCAGTGAGTCCTGGCCTGCTGCTGACTCTGTGACCTTGGGCAAATTAGATTATCTACATTTACAGAGCCTTACAGTCCTGCTCTTATGGTTATCTTGGAAAATGGATGAAATGCTGTATGTAATGTAAAGGGTTTGGTTTTTAAATAGTGTATTTTAAAAGTACTACATTGCCTAGAACTTTAAACATGCTAAAATGTTATTTCCCCCATCCCTCCATTCCTCCTCTGGTGCTTTGAAAGCCAGAGGTCCTAGCTCAGATCTTTTCTGTCTCTACACTTTAGGTGTGTTGTTTGTTTTTGCTTGTTATTGTTGTTAGTTTTTGCTTGTTATTGGTGTTTATTTCCCAGTTCTAGAGTTACACTGAGAACTGGATGAAATTATTATTTTAAGGAAACAGCTTTATATTTTTGTGTTTTATACTTACGTTATTTTAACTATTTTAAGAAATGTGTGGCACGTCTCCAGCAGCACCGCTCTCTCACGCTCCCACCTTTCTGTTCCAGTTTGGGAAGCATGGAGCCTGGATCCATGGTCCGAGCCATCTTTGACTTCTGCCCTAGTGTCTCAGAGGAACTGCCACTCTTCGTGGGGGACGTTATCGAGGTGCTGGCCGTGGTGGATGAATTTTGGCTCCTAGGGAAGAAGGAAGATGTTACAGGTGAGAAAGCTGTGATGAATGACTGGCCTTTTCATCAAACAGCACACAGTCATGCTAACTTAGTCCTTGACTTACGCACAGTGTGTGCACTGGGCTGGAGCGTGTGATTCAGCCCTGGTTCACAGTGCCGGGAGCACTGGCCAACTTCGGGGAAATGAATAGATTTCTAGTAGGAGCGATGCTTCTGCTCAGATAGAACCTAGGAGAAGGTGTTAGAGAGACCTGCTTGTTCAGTGGCCCTGACACAGGAGCACTGAGGAAACATCAGTGGGACCCCAAGAGGCTACAGAGGTCAAAGGTGAGGAGTTGAGGAGGCCAGAAACTTCCCACACCATCAAATCCCATTGCTGTTGTTTTATGAATGGTGGGGTGGGGAGGCTGGAGAGATGGCTCATGGGTTAAGAGCACTGACTGCTCTTCCAGAGGTCCTGAGTTCAATTCCCAGCAACCACATGGTGGCTCACAATCATCTGTAATGGGATCGGATGCCCTCTTCTGGTGTGTCCGAAGACAGACATACAGGCAAACCACACATGCACATAAAATGAAGCAATTAAAAAAAATTGAAAGGAATGATGGGAAGAGCAAAATGAAGGTAGGGCGGCAACTAAAGAGATTTATCCTCGCCACGGGTCGCTAATGATGGCTCAAACTGAGTTGGTGGGTCTGGGAATCTGAGGTCCTCCAGCTGACAGACCCTGTCTTTCTGCACCACCTGTAAAATTCTACCCATCTCCATACTAAAGTGTTCTGCTTCATAACAAAATTATCCTCTTCCTGACCCATTATTGGCCTCCTCAGAACCACCACGGCTGTGTGTACAGCTGTTGTGGATGGGCTTCCTGTATCCTTGGTTTCAGTGGATTTCAGATCTTTGAAGACGAAGACTATACAACTCACATTTTCCCTTGTAGTGAACTTGCTAGAGTGCTAGTGGTAAATGCTAATTTGGGCATGTAATGTGTGCACACGCGTGTGCATGCATGCGTGAGTGGACATATACCAGTGCATGTGTGGAGCATGTGAAGAACAGAGAACAGCTTGCAGGACTCATTTCTCTCCTCCTACCTTGGTGGACCTGGGGCTCTAACTGTCAGGCTTGGCAGCAAGCTTCCTTTACCCTCTGAACCAGCTCACTGGCCCGATAAATGATTTTGAATTGTATTCTCTGTGTTCTGCAGACATCTGGTTTTGTACCTTGCACTTTTTCTATAGTAAATTCTCTAATTATTAGCATTAAGTCAGTTTTCGACACAGGATTTGTAAATGGACTCAGAAGAGAAGCGGTTCTTGTACTCGGGCTGCGATGAAAAGAACGCTCTGTGTGTAACCCGTGTGCTTCCATTTCTCAGGACAGTTCCCCAGCAGTTTTGTGGAGATCGTGACAATTCCCAGTCTGAAAGAGGGCGAGAGGCTGTTTGTCTGCATCTGCGAATTCGTATCTCGAGAGCTGAACAGTCTTTCCCTCCATCGGGGTAAGCAGAGCTTTAGAGGTTTGCAGAACCTTGCAAACGGGAGGCTTTTAAAATGTTCACTCACACTGGGCAGTTATCTCTGCAAATCCTCCACACTGACGTGATGGGGTGAGGGTGAGGCCTTACGCTAGGAGCGTGTGATAAGTTTCATAGTTATACCTTCTTATATTGTTTTAGATTTTATGTTTTGGAGACAGAGCCTCACTATATATCCCCGGCTTGGAATTTCATCTGTAGACCAGGCTGGCCTCAAACTCACAGGGATCCATCTGCTTCTGACTCTGGAATGCTGGGATTAAAGGCTCGAGCCATTGTGCCAACTTATCTTTATTTTTAAGTGTGTGTGTGTGTGTGTGTGTGTGTGTGTGTGTGTATGTGTGAGAGAGATGGGGGGCATGAGCTGCAGGTACCTGGGGAGGTGACAAGAAGACATGAGCCTCTCTGGTGCCGGAGTTATAGGTGGTTGGGAGTTGCCCGATATCTATGAACTGCTGCCCTCTGAATAAGAGACTGTGCTTTTAACTGCTGAGCCTTCTCTTCAGTCTTATCTGACCTTCAACACTAAGAGTGTTAGTAACTGTACATTATACATAATAGCATAGTTTGAAAGCTATTGCAAACTATTCTTTCTACAGGTAAGAAGTGAGGCCTCAGGATAGCGACTCGTCGGTGTGGCCTTGTCCAGTGTCACCTTTTTACTCTTCCACACTGTAGACACTTTAGACAGTGCTAATCTCTTCCCCATGTACGGTTCTGCTGATGTGTTGCTGCTTGCTAATGTACAACAAGGAAATGGGTCATTTTGACAAACAAGAAAAATGCAAGAGTGCCTGTTACTGTGCTTCCATTGGACAACATAAAGTTCTCACGAGAACCAGTTTAGACAGGTGGTGCTAGCCCCTCCCCAGGATGAGTCAGGTATTTCCCGCAGTGTACTCCAGTAGGCGTACACTCCCAAAGATGGACAGGAACCCACTTCTATGCACCCACGTGGTTAAGAGACCAAGAGTGCTGCAGATGGGAGGCTTGCGATCCAGACTCAGTCATCATATCAAAGTCAAAGGGCTGACAAGCTGGGTTGTTTGTGTTGCAACTGTTCTTTTCATATGATATTGAAGGCAGAGGTCACACACACACACACACACACACACACACACACACACACACACACAGAGATAGAGAGAGAGAAAGAGAGAGACAGAGACGGGGGACC
Organism: Mus caroli; assembly: GCF_978045245.1. Taxonomy (NCBI): domain Eukaryota; kingdom Metazoa; phylum Chordata; class Mammalia; order Rodentia; family Muridae; genus Mus; species Mus caroli. Next base: position 17,390,023 of record NW_028227275.1, read on the forward strand.
GAGACCTAGCAAACTTCTCTAACCCTTAGTCAATAAGAGGAAAAGAATACTGGAATTTTTTCTCATGTTCCTCCTCAGTGTCATGGGAGTTTCCTGCATGTCAGCCCGTACTCAGTCTCCCCTCTGGTGGGAAGTCAGTGTAGACTGTGAGATTAGAGCAGGGTCTTTGTCCTCGCTCATAGCTAGCCCAGCAGCAGTTGGGAGTCCAGGGCAAGCTTCCCCAGGTAGGATGGACAAAGGGCAAAGGCCTCTTGGCATCTCTCCAGACCATGTACAGAAGACAGCGTGGCTGCCTTGTCTGTCTGTCTGTACATATGTAAGTATGTATTTATGTATGTGTGTATGTATGTATGTTTCAGGGTTGGAATTTGAACCCGGGACCATGAACACACTAGTCAGCCACCCAGTCACATCTCCAGCTCCAGAGTGGACACTGTCTGTCCTAATCCTGGCTCCTAGTGAAAACAGACATGCACACACAGTGCCTGTGACACTCAGAAGAGGACATCAGCTCCACTCATCGGAAGTCACAGGTGGCTGTGGGTCACTGTGCGTGGATGCTGGGAACTGAACTCCAATCCTCTGCATGGCAAGTGAGAACTCTTAGCCACTGAGGTTTTTGTCTGGCCCTGAATCTGTAATCTTATATTTTTGGTTGTGAGCCTAGCCCTTAATGGCTGAGCCATCTTTCCAGCCCTGAATCTGTAATCTTAATTAAGAAACAAACAAACAAACAAACAAACACTATGTACAGTGTTCTGCCTGTGTATCTGTGTGCCATGTGCATGCTTGGTGCCTTCAGAAGCCAGGGAGAGCATAGGATTCCCTGGAACTGGAGTTAGAAATGTTGTGTGCTGCCAAATTCTGGTCCTCTTCTGGAGTAGGACATGATCTTAACTGCTGAGTCCATGATCTGTGGGTCTTAACTTGACTCCCTGTGACCTGTTCAACCCAAAGAGCTTAACATGGAGTCCAGAAGAATGAGATGCTGGGATGAGGGTCCACAGGAGAGAGGAGAGGATGCTGGGATGAGGGTCCACAGGAGAGAGGAGAGGATGCTGGGATGATGGTCCACAGGAGAGAGGAGAGGATGCTGGGATGATGGTCCACAGGAGAGAGGAGAGGATGCTGGGATAAGGGTCCACAGGAGAGAGGAGAGGATGCTGGGATGATGGTCCACAGGAGAGAGGAGAGGATGCTGGGATGAGGGTCCACAGGAGAGAGGAGAGGATGCTGGGATGAGGGTCCACAGGAGAGAGGAGAGGATGCTGGGATGAGGGTCCACAGGAGAGAGGAGAGGATGCTGGGATGAGGATCCACAGGAGAGAGGAGAGGATGCTGGGATGAGGGTCCACAGGAGAGAGGAGAGGATGCTGGGATGAGGGTCCACAGGAGAGAGGAGAGGATGCTGGGATGAGGGTCCACAGGAGAGAGGACTAGAAAGAGATGAGCTAACTTCAGGGCTTTATTCCCACACCTGGCATGTCTCATGGTTTGACATGGCTTCTGATTTGAAAAAGTCAAGCTTTCTTTTTTTTTTTTAATTAATTTATTTATTTATTTATTATATATAAGTACACTATTGCTGTCCTCAGACACTCCAGAAGAGGGAGTCAGATCTCGTTACAAGATGGTTGTGAGCCACCATGTGGTTGCTGGGATTTGAACTCCTGACCTTTGGAAGAGCAGGCGGGTGCTCTTACCCACTGAGCCATCTCACCAGCCCGAGTCAAGCTTTCTTGATGAAGAGGTTGAATTGTATCTTGTCCCTTTCTGTGAAGCTTGGCACACTGAAATTATGTTTAATTCCTTTTGTTTCTTTATATCTTACATCAGTAAGAATTAATTTTGCTATTTGGAGACAACATTACTACAGAATGAAGTATTGTTTCAGACTGCACACAGCTTATCAGATGTAAGTCCAACGTTCCCTGATTTTCAAGTCTAGGCCTTGAGACAGTCCTGCCACTTCATTAGATGGAAAGTAAATTTGCATGAGACCACCTCGTAGCAGAATATGCATTCCTTTAGCCCTGTGCTCTATGGTTGTTAATCCAGATCCCTGTGGTATCGTTTTTTGATCTGTCCCTAGGAACCTTCACTGTAGCTGTCTTAGAGTTTCTACTGCTGTGATAAACACCATGACTGAAAAGCAAGTTGAGGAGGAAGGGGATTATCCAGCTTACACTTCCATAGCACTGGTTATCCATGAAGGGAGTCAGGACAGGAGCTCAAACAGGGCAGGAACCTGGAGGCAGGAGCTGACACAGAGGCCATAGAAGGGTGCTGCTTACTGGCTTTCTTCCCCTGGCTTGCTTAGCCTGCTTTCTTAAAAAAAACCAGGACCAAAAAAAAAAAAAAAAAAAAAAAAAACCCAAACCCAAAACAAACAAAAAACAACAACAACAACAACAAAACCCAGGACCTCCAGCCCAGGAATAGCCCCACCCACAATATGCTGGGCCCGCCTCCTTCAATCCCTAAGGAAGAAAATGCCTTACAGCTAGATCTTAAGGAGGCATCTTCTCAGTTGAGGTTCCCTCCCTTCAGATAACTAGTTTGCAGGTCAAGCTGACTCAAGACCAGCCAGCACAGTATGGTGTGGCTTCTCTTCTGTGTATACGGGATGAATCAGAAGGGGAGCTGCAAACTTTTAAGAGGATTGGGTGCTAAGAGTGTAGTTTGGTTGGTAGTCTGCTTGACTAACATCCACAAAGCCCTGGGTTCAGGGTTAACCAGCCCAGCATTCAGGAGACAGAGGCAGAAAGATCTGAAGCTCAGTTGTCTTCAGCTGCACTGCCAGCCTGGGCTACATGAGAGCCATTTTGTGTTTTATCATACTGCCTTTTTAGTTGTTGTTAAGTTACCTTTAAGAATTATCATTAAGATTATGAAGGGCAGCTGGAGAGATGGCTCAGTAGTCAAGAGCACCGGCTGCTTTTCCAGGGGATCCAGGCTCAATTTCCAGCACTCCCATGGAGGCTCACAATCATCTGTATCTCCAATTCTAGAGGATCCAAGTCCCTCTTCTGGCCTCTTTGGGACTGCACACCTAGGGTGCACAGACAACCATGCAAGCAACACGGCCATACACACAAAAGAAAAGTAAATGAACTGCCAAAAGAGAAAAACTCTGTGTGTGTGTGTGTGTGTGTGTGTGTGTGTGTGTGAGCGCGTGAGTGTGCATGCAAACACGCGCATGATTTGTGTTTGTGTTATGAGTAGTGTTAAAAAGTGGGTAACCTGGCCTAGACGATAGATAGATTGCTGATGGTCCTACATCTAAATCCATTGTTGCCGTGCGCCATGTAGTAGTTGTGATGTTGGGCGAGTTATTTGCAACTTTCAGACCCAGTTTCCTTGCGTAACAGTTGGAGGTGATGACTTCCATATGTCAGGGTAGCTGTTAGGATTGCTGGGGTTGTAGTGTGAACCAGGCAAAGAGAAGCTCTGTGGCTCCTCAGTTGTGATGTGCCCAGGCCTGTTCGCTCCATCACTTTGGGAGGGTTTGTGCTGGATGCCTCCCTCAGCGTCTCCTGGAATTGGAGTCATCAATGACTCTTCCAGCAGGTGTCACCCTTGCCCCCTTCCCTGAGGCCAAGCAATTGCTTCTGATTCAGAAACAAAACAGTCTTCTAGAAGAGTCAGTATGAGTGGCTAGTCACCCACTGTCCAAAAAGTCAAAACTAGAGAACAAAAAGTGAAGGAAAAAAGAAAAGAAAAGGAAAGGAAAGGAAAAGGAAAGGAAAAAGGAATACCGGAAGCAAAAGAGAAAAAGATCAGGAGAGTAAAAATAACAAAGGACTACATATTATGAGATACCACACATCATTCCTCCTCCTATAAGAGAATGTATTAATCCTTAGATTCTCCAGAAAAACCAACTCCACCATTGTGGGCCAAATTTAAAGTAAGCTTTATTAAATAGTAACTACTAACCAAGAGATGGACTTTGACCAGGACCATGCTAGAATTTCCCAGCTGGAATGTCATCCCGCTGAGTGTGGCAGGGGCTTGTAAGGACAAACCTGTAGGCCACCATAGTTACCAAGAACCACAATTCCCAGCATTCCAGGAAGTTACCTGTTTCCTGAGCAGATGGGACTTACTTTATCTTTCGGCATTACAAATGTTTATGGCTGTCTAAGCCTTATATGCTAGGCTACCTCCTCTTGAAAGGCCAATAAAGTCAAGTGATGATTTATAGATAATGCTGACGGATCTTTGCCAGTCAAAGCACAGAACTCTAAATCTTAATGCCACGTATTGAAGTATTAGGATGAAACGCTAATTAGGTTCCTTAAATAAATTATGTGGCCTGCACAAAGCACACAGTCCCTGGCAGTTTGTGCTATGAGTGTCCTCAAGGAGGAAGCCACCCCTGCAGAGCCAGACTGCTTGCGACAGACTCTAACAAGGCCTGCATTCCTTCCTATAATCTTACTTCCAAACCACTTCCTGATCAAATAAAAATTGCGGCCAGAGAAACCAGCACTAAGGGGAGTCACATTCAAGCCAAAGGCCAGAGTGGCCCTGAGGGTGACCACTGCCTCCACAGTCCTGTTCCCAAGTCCAGGACTTCTTTATATTAGTGTTTGTGAAGCCTAGAATTACTGGGTATCCTCCGGTCCGAAAGAATTATCCAGGACTCCACGGGAGTAGCTTGTTTGACTGATTAAAACAAGAGATTTTAAAAAAACAAAAAACAAACCACTCCAGGAACAGTTAGACCTATAAAATAAAGGCAGTTGCCAGGTATGGAGGAAAAACAATCAAAAATGTAAGGTGGGGAGTGCCGGACTGAAGTAACGTGTCATCTAACTTGTGTGTTGGGGGTGGGGGGGAGCCGGGCATTGTCTTGTCTTGTTTTGAAAGTCCACCTTTATTATCTGCGAATCACTCTCAGAGTGACTGGCTGCCCGGAAGTGAAGCTCATCCAAACGGCTCTGTTGGAATAGAGAGGAGAACAACCCTATTGTCCGGGCTCATGGAGCTCTGGCCAAACAGACAGCTCTGCGAGAAGTGAGCCAGGCATTCAAAGCTGGCCGAGTGGGAGTTATGGCATGCTCTGATTTTCCTATTCACCAAGAGACCCATTGTGTCTGGGCAGTCATGTCACTAGTGACTTTCCTCTGCGGTCTGGCTGGCAGGCCTTAGGGCCCTGAGGGGGGACATTTGTAATTCTCAGGACCCAAGGCTTTGGCAGGGGGGGATGTGGGTTCATAAATTAAGGACTACAGAATTATGGGGGTCAGGACAATAAAAAGAAGTGGAAAATATTCGAGGTGTCAGCCACTAAGTGTAAACTGTTGTGCCGGGTGCCGTGCACTGTGTGGAGATACAAACGCCAGCATAGAAGGGACAAGTGGGAGGGTCTCATTGGTAGACCACAGGGATCCCCAAGCCGATATGATCTCCTAAGGCATTTTAAGGAAGACTGCTGAGGTTTCAAACGAGACAGAAGCAATAGTAAAGATTTGGGGTTCAGCAGGGTATGGTGGTACATGCTTTTAATGCAGGCACTTGGAAGGCTGAGGCAGGAGGATTGGAAGTTTGAGACCAGCCTGGAATACCCTGTCTCAAAGGCAAAACAAAGTAAAAACAAAACCAAAAAAAAGCAAAAAAAAAAAAAAAAACCCTCTTGTGTGAGCGTGGGTCTCATGGGTGAGATCGTGATGGGTTGTTGGAGAGCAGAAACTGGATGAAACCTGAGCCACGTTCGGATGCGGCAAAGAGAGTAGGCCGTTGGTGCCCTTGTGAAGAAACTTATTCAGAGTGTGTACAGAGCAAACATGTTTTATTGATCTCAGTTGATAAGGATAGGACTGTTCCTAGCACCTGGGAGTCTGAGGCAGGAGAATTGGCACAAGTTTCAGGCCAGCCCATGCACTGGAGTGAGACCCTATCTCAGAAAGCAGAGAAAGGTTATTAAGAAAGAAGTTGGTGAGCAGTAGGCCGCCATGTTTCATGACTAAGGCTTGAGAACAGGGACGTGGTAAAAATAAATTGGCCCATTTATAATTTGATAGGCTGGAAGAAATGTTTGGGATAAAATTTCAAAGGGAAGACAGTGGGGATTAGGCCAGATTAGGTTATTAGCAATGAGAATTAATAAATGGAAAACATGTTTTGAAAGAAGAAACTAGAGGAAGCAAGGACATTATCAGTGGGAGCCAGTGTTAGATGCAGGAGGATGAGATGAACCTGGGAGTCGAGGTCAAAGAATAGGCAGATGGATGCCGAGCGCTCGCTGTTCAAAGGCGACCGACATCTCAGACTCTACGGGCAGAAAAGAGAAGTGTGCCCATCGCTAGCTATCTCGCTTACATGCACTTGGGGAGGAAATACCCATAAATGTCTTTAAAGAAATCAAGAACAGTGCTGAGAGGTGACTGAGAGTTGAAGGCACTGGCTGTTCCCGCAGAGGCCCTGGGTTCAAGCCCCAGCATCTACTAGTGACTCACAAGCACCTTTTAGTTCCAAAAGATCTGACTCCCTCTTCTTCTCAGGCACTGCATGCATCTGATGCCCTGACATACATGCAGGCAAACAGCCATGCGTATACAGTAAATCTCTCTTAAAGGCCCAGGAGCATATAAAAACAAGGACAGAACAGCTAGCCCACTCTCCAGTGTGTTTGGCTGGAAACCATGAGCTGCTGCCCCCGTCTGTCTGTCTGTCTTACTGTTTGCTGCTGTTCTACATCCCCCCTAAGCAGCTCAAAACAGAGAGTTGACCCAATCACTGGCCGGGGGGGGGGGGAGGGGGAGCGAAAAGGACGATTAAAATTAGTAATCCACAAAATGAATGCCCATAGTCATATAATCCAGCGTTGGTTATAAAGCAATTGATTATAGAACCTTGGGATACGTTTTTAAAACTGGTAAATCTAAACACTAGGACAAATGTAACTTTTGGGTTATGTTTTGAGATATTGGTTCTTTGAAGAGCTGGTGACTGGGTACTGGTTACTGGGTACTGGTTACTGGGTACTGGCTACTGACTCGGCGGGTGAAGGTACTTGCTGCCCACCCAGCATCTGAGCTCTATCTCTAGGATCCAGGTGGTGGAAAGAGAGATTCTTCTCAAATATGCATGCAATCCTAGCAACTGAGGATGCCTGCCAAGACAGGAGAGCTGTGGTGACAGCCTGGGCCACAGCGCACACAGTCCTTCCTGTCCCAACAACAGCCAAGAGCGCACAATTGCTATGAAGTTGGTCCCTGGGGCTCTGGCCAAGGTCCTGACTTTTGCTTCTCTTTCTCCAGGAGACCTGGTGATTCTGGACGACAGCGCTCCCACTGCAGGATGGCTGCAGGGCCGAAGCTGCTGGGGCGCTCGGGGCTTCTTCCCATCCTCGTGTGTCCAGGAGCTCTGCCTCTCCTCTCAGAGCCGACGGTGGCACGCACAGAGTGTGCTGCTTCAGGCCCCAGAGTACTCCCTGGGACAAGCACGGGCCCTCATGGGCCTTTCTGCCCAGTTGGACGAGGAGTTGGATTTCAGGGAAGGAGACCTGATCACCATTATCGGGGTTCCTGAGCCGGGCTGGTTTGAGGGAGAGTTAGAGGGTCGGAGGGGCATTTTCCCAGAAGGTTTTGTAGAGCTGCTGGGGCCCCTAAGGACTGTAGATGAGTCTGTAAACTCCGGAAGTGGAGATGACTCCGCTGTCAATGGTGAGGTGGATGTCCCTCCAGAAGAAGCAGAGAGTGGGGGCGACGAGGACGACCAGCAGACGGGGACCTATGGAATCGCCCTCTACAGATTCCAAGCCCTGGAGACGAATGAGTTGGACTTTGAGGTAGGGGACAGAATTCAAATACTGGGGACCTTGGAGGATGGCTGGCTGGAAGGATGTCTGAAGGGCAAGACAGGGGTCTTTCCCCATCGCTTTGTGAAGTTATGTCCTAGCAACAGGACAGAGGAAACCACGGCTCAGCCCCAGGAAAGCAGCTTCCCCAAGGACTCTGAAAGCTCTGTGGGCAAGTCAGGGGACTCCGTGGTGGAGGAAGCAAGACAGGAACCATGGGAGTGTGAAGAAGAAAGACCTGACTATGATCTCCCAGGACAAGCCTCGGTGCCCCAAGATCACGTAGCACCCGAGTGGACTGGAGATATGATCTCAGGTCAGGATAAAGATGCTTCAGGGAGCTTTCCTGATGTGGATCCTGAAAGGCCTCTTGCTAAAGACCTTTCCACACCTGACCCCTCAGAGGAAGTCAATGGTGTTTCTTCCCAGCCTCAGGTACCTATTCATCCCAAAGTGCAGAAGAGCCAACACTACCTAACAGCAGGAGGGAGCCACCAAACCTCTGACCCATTCTCTGAGCTTATCCCACTAGAAGCCAGGACCAGAGATTACTCCAGCCTGCCTCCTAGAAGAACATACGCCCAGGGTTGGTCGTTCCAGAAGCCAGCGTCCCACCTCCAGAGGGCCTCTTCCCTTACAGCCTCGAGTCTAGACAGACCTAGCCACTTTTGCCATCCAGCCATGGCCAGCTATGCTCAGAAGCACCAAACATCTACAGAAAATACTGCCAGCCTCCACGGTCCACCAGAGAGACCAGAGAGGAGGCCTGGCCTACAAGACAGGGGGCCTGCCACAGATATAACCACAGCGTCACAGGGGGACAGCCTGGACCTAGATTCCAAGTTGACCCAACAGCTGATAGAGTTTGAGAAGAGCCTGTCAGGGCCCAGCACAGAGCCAGAGACGATTGTACGCCGCTTTTCAATCATGGACTTTTACTCTGAGAAGGATATCGTGAGAGGCTCCTCAAATTCACTACCCTCACAGGCTTTCCCCGAGAGGAGAAAGACCCTGAGGCCACCACCTCCTAGACCCCGTACCCCAACACCCATTTCCCCCCACTTGCTGGTTGACCAGAGCCCGAAACCTGTACCCACCTTGGTTGTGCGGCCCTCCCGACCAGCTCCTCTGCCTCCTCCTGCCCAGCAGAGGATGAATACGGCCTCCCCCAAGCCCACCTCCTGTGTCCCTCCCGGCTGGGAGGCCCCAGAGAAGGAGGACTCAGAGCACGTGGAGAAGAGCCCAGCCCAGACTTTTCCGTGCCCCTCCATGCTGGCAAGGATACAGGACGTGGAGCAGGACTTGGACACGTGTACCAGGGCTCAGGAAGAGCTGAACTTGCTGCTGGAGGGAAAGCAAGATGACCCTTCGAGGGCAGAGACTCTTGAGACTGTCAGATCCTACGAGAACACCATTCAGAGCCTGACCCTGGAGCTTCAGCAGCTGAGAGGTAAGTGTGACTGTAAGTCCATGAGGGCCTCGCCGTGTGAGAAACATCCTGATGGAAACAGGTTCACAGCCTCTTTACCCTGTCCCTCATTCTGTCGCCTAATGAGATCGCTTTGTCTTGCTGTATGTGTGACTGCTGTGTTCTCTGACTTCATTTACTGCTCAAATAAGGAAGCCCAGCCTCAGAGATGTGCCCTCCCTACCGCTGTGGCCTCCGGGGTGCATTGCAGATTGGAAGTCCCTAGATGAGACTGTCTTAAGGAGTTTTAAAAGAACTTAAGTCTCCCAGGCCAAGTCTCCCGAGAAAGCTGAAACTCGTATCTTTATGATCAGGGGCCGTATTTCAGTAGGAATAGCTTGTATTTCTTACTGTTCATAAGCATTTGTTCTTAGTATTTGTCTATATAGAAGACATACCCAGGCCTGTTAGAAGTACATATAGAGGTGTTCAGATGGCCACTATCGAGGGAAAGATTAAGGCTTGGTGCCATTAAGTAGTCTGCCAAGAGAGCTGAGGTTTAAGCTGGTGTTTTCCACTACTCTCGCTTACTTCCCATGTGTGTAGGCATGCATGCATGTGTGTGTAGGTATGTATAGGTCAGAGGTCAACCTTGGATATTGTTACAGTCAACTTGTGTTTTTTGAGACAGGGTCTCTCACTGGCCTAGAGCAGTGGTTCTCAACCTTCCTAATGCTCGTCCCTTTAATACAACAGTTCCTCACGTTGTGGCAACCCCAGCCATAAAATTATTTTCATTGCTTCTTCACAACCTGTCATTTTGTTACTGTTATGAATCATCATGTAAGTATCTGATACGTAGGATCTCTGATATGTGGCCCCTGTGAAAGGGCTGTTTAACCCTCCTAGGGGTCATGACCCACAGATCGAGAGCCACTTGCCTAGAGCTCGCCAATTGGGCTAGACTGGCTGTGAGCCCCACTGTCTGCACTTCCCCAGAGCTGAGGAGATAGGCATATGCCACCCTACCCGGCTGTTTGCATGGGTGCTAGGGCTTGAAAGCAGGTCCTGTGCAATGCAGCAAGCTCTTTAAGCCATCTCCTCAGTCCCCTCGGGAGACTCGCTATTCATCAGACTCACAGGAAAAAATGGTATATAAAGTGGAGATGGCATGGTGGTACGTGCTTACTCTGAGCACTCATGAGGCTGAGGCAGGAGAATTGCCACGAGTTCAAAGCTAATCTTGGCAACATAATTTAGCCCCATCTCCAGGAAAGAAAAAGGAAAAAACAGTAGATGAATGGTGGTACAGACCTGCCTCCCTGTCAACCTTAGACCTCTAAAACAGGGTGCAGAAAGGATTCCACTAAAGGGCAGAGCGATGGCTCAGTGTTTACAAGAGGACCTGGGCTCTGTTGCCAGCACTCACATTGTGACTCAGAACTGTTTGTAACTCTAGTTCCAAGGAATGCAGCACCCTCTTCTGGGCTTCCAGGCTACTAAGTATGTATGCAGTATACATTCATTCATGTGGGCAAAGCACTTAGACAGACAGACAGATAGATAGATAGATAGATAGATAGATAGATAGATAGATAGATAGACAGATATACGTAGTACATACATCTATCTTTTGGGCTTTTTTTTTTTTTTTTTTTTTGCTTTTTTGGGGGTTTGGGTTTGGTTTTTTTTTTTTTTTTTTTTTTTTTGAGACACTGTTTCTCTGTGTAGACTTGGCTATCCTAGAATTCACTCTGTAGACCAGGCTGGCCTCACAGAAATTCACCTGCCTCTGCCTCTCTCTCTGCCTCTCTCTCTGCCTCTCTCTCTGCCTCTCTGCCTCTCTGCCCCTCTGCCTCTCTGCCCCTCTGCCCCTCTGCCCCTCTGCCCCTCTGCCCCTCTGCCCCTCTGCCTCTGCCTCTGCCTCTCGAGTGCTGGGATTAAAGAAAGACGTGGGCCACCACTACCTAGATACATATACTAAGGAAAAATATTGGAAGACCCAAAAATTGAGTCATTTCCCGAAAGACAGAAAGCTGATGGAACTGGGAAAGTAAGGAAACCTCTATCCAAAGGAAATGTGCTAAGGAATGTAGTCCAGTTCTTAGATGAGGCAATAGGAAGGGTCCTAGAGCAAGCGCAGTGTAACTGGGCCTCCAGCCACCTGTGCTGAGGGGATCATGTGTCCCTGAGCCATGGGATAGGTGCTCAGCAATCTTTTGGTCCTGTTCCTGTAACAGCCACCTGAGCACTTGGAGTTCCAGCCACCCTGGTGACTCGATTCCGTCATTTGTGCTTGGACTCCGGGGTCCTGCAGACTGCCAGCTGCTTACCAGACAGTTACTGCAGGAAAACGTGCATTCCTGTGTAGACCACACAGCTACTCCACTGTGGCTGCTGCTCCTAAGACCCTGAACTATGACATCATGAGAGCACCCCTAGCAGCCTCTGGTCTTTGGTTCCTTGTTTTTGTATCTGATGCTACCCATCAGTCATTGTCACCTGATCTTAGCCAAAAGGCCGAGAAGCAATCCATCAATCGTTCCCAACGCCTCAGGTTCCTTTCCATTGTTAAGTTTTTCTTTTTACTGGGTGGGGTGGTGTGCAGTGGCACAGGCAAGTGGATCTCTGTGAATTTGAGGCCAGCCTGGTGGGGGGAGAGAGAGAGAGAGAGAGAGAGAGAGGGAGAATGAATGAATATGAGAACATGCGGTGGACGTGGGGGCCCTTGGCCATCAAGCAAAAGGAAAGCTTCAGCTGCCCCAATCTGGAGTTGCAGGATGTTTAGTTAGCATAAATCATGCAGTGTAAATATGCTCACTAGTATGCGTTTTATTTGTAAGTGTGAATTGTTTTTATTAGCATGCAGGGCCATGAGCATATGGTCTCCCAGCAAACACTTAACAACAACTCTGAGCCACGGAACCTCCCCACCCCGACCCCCCCACCCCCACCCCGTGCCCTGAGCCCTGCACCCTGTACCCTGTGCCCCTCGCCCCTGTTACTGTCTGAGCACTCTCCGGGGTGGAGAGTGTCTCCAGTCCTCTCCCCTGGTCTGGGTGTGTCCCACTCCTGGTTAATGGTGTGGGCTCCTCCAACCATCAAATCTAATGTTCGGCTTTATTCTCATCGGGGAGTCCTGGTCTCTTCTCTCATTAATTTTTCTTGAGCTTTTTAATTGCTTTTTTATGTATTTATTTTATTGGGTGTACATGTCTGACTTCTGTTCATCAGAAGGTGACTGACAAAGTTCAGGCTCAAGGTTGGGAGAGACTGGCAAATACCTTCATACAGTGTTTTTAGGTTCTAGTTTTCCTCTGTTGTTGGTGGTGGTTTTTTTTTTTTTTAGGTTTTTTTTTTTAATTAGTTTTAACTCTCTGTATGTGTCTAAGACTCCCTGAAGCTGGAGACACAGGCAATTGTGAGCCCCCTGAAGTGGGTATATGGAATCCTACAGAGTCACTCTAAGAGCAGACCGTGTTCTAACTGCTGAGTGCGTCTCTTGCCTGTGGTGCCCTTTGATAGCCTATAATTATATATTATTAGGCTCAGCCTTTGGATGGTTTTTAAGATGTTTTTGATATTTCTTCTAATTGTTTAGCTTTTTTCTTCTGTGAAGAATCCAAATAACTTAGACTTCATTGTAGGAAATCCATAGGCTGAATAAGCAGTGTTTGGCCCTGACTGGGAATTGGGAGTTTTATATTTCAAATTATCATATGTATTAAGGTAGAATGCTACAACATAGACTGCCCTGACTCAGGGAGGGGCCATGTCATTTGGTGTAGGCTCTGGTCAAGCCAATGTCATCTAGAAAACATCTTTATTTATTGCTGAGAGCAGGGTATGGAGTGATGAACATTTTAGAAGTGCTGTTTGCCTCTTGGAGTTCCAGTCACGTGGTTTGAGGATCAACCAGTCAGGGGCTTCATTTAAGCACTGTGCGTTGCAGTCTTTTGACTCTCCAGGCAGCAGACACAGTATAGGTCAGTCCTCAGACATTTGGATTTCTGTTTTCTCTTTTTAGTTTTTTTGAGACAGAATTTCCCTGTTATCTTGGAACTCACTACATAGACTAGGTTGGCCTTGAACTCACAGAGATCCTCCTGCCTCTGCCTGTGAGTGCTGGAATGAAAGGTGTGCACCACCACCACCACCCAGATGAAATTGGATTTCTGAGAACTTGCTACATTTAGAAGTTCCAGTCAGAGCTGCTGTGTGCTGGAGCCCTGGGAGGGGACAGTTCTAGCCCGTCATAGTTCTTTCTGATCTCTAGGTGAGGCCCACATACCTGAATTTGACACATAGTCTCCAGGTGCACACATTCCTCGCCCGTCAAACGCTGGCATTCAGTGTGAGCCAAGCATGGGCTCACACCGGTTCGTCAGAAAGGCACATTCATGGGATTGCTCACACGTGCACGTCGGAAACTCTAGTGATCCTCCTCACATTGGCCTCTGGTTAATCACACTTTCTGTCCTGCAGCCTTTGAATCATGCCTGCAGCCTACAGTGTTACTCTCAGTGCACTAACTCCGCTGTTTGCCCTCGTGACAGAGTGAGTCAGCCTCCCACTCGGCACAAACCTTACTTCCAGCTTCTGTCATTCTTGTCGCTAATGTAAAGTCAGGAAGGAGGCCGACAAGAGGCACGAGACTGTTTAATTGAGACAGGGTCTCACTGCATAATCCTGGTTGCCTTGGAACATGTGTGCATGTGTGCGTGTGTGCATGCGTGGCATATGTAAACTCATGTGTGTCCAGGCACATGTATGTCAAGATCGGAGGATGTTGGATGGCTGTGTCACTTTCTGCTTTCTCTGTTTGAGTCGGTTTCTCTCTGAGCCTAGAGCTCACTGTTGTTTGGCTAGGCCAGCTGACTAGCAAGTGCCAGCAAGCTTCCTGCTTCAGCCTACTGGCCCCCAACTCCCGATCACACATATTCACAAACCTGCAGTCCTGGGGTTCCAGGCCAACATGACTATGCCAGGCTCATTTGTTTGTTTGATGTGAGTGTTGGAGACTCAACCCTAGGTTCTTCTGTTTGTACAGCAAGCCCTCTAACCCGCTGAACTATCTCCCCAGCCCCTGGCCCTGAACTTTTGACTGTCCTGCTTTAGCCTCCCTGAGAGCTACCACAGCAGGCATGTGTGCTGCCACACCCGGCCTCCAGAGTGATTTTTAATGAAGACTTGTAAATGAGATCAGAGTATGTTTTTTTTTTTTTTTTTAAGATTTATTTATTTATTTATTATATGTAAGTACACTGTAGCTGTCTTCAGATGCACCAGAAGAGGGCATCAGATCTCAGTACGGATGGTTGTGAGCCACCATGTGGTTGCTGGGATTTGAACTCTGGACCTTCTGAAGAGCAGTCGGGTGCTCTTACCCACTGAGCCATCTCGCCAGCCCCAGAGTATGTTTTTAAGGAAAGTCCTATTTTCAAAAAAAACATTGGGTGGGACCTAAGACACACTGAAGAAAGCCAATAGATTAACGATCAGAAGATTGCCAATAAGGAACAGCAAAGCAATCTATAATATTCTAGAGATAGTCAAAATATATAAGGCAGGTTTTGTCTATATAAAAAAATATCATTCTAAAAACTGCGTGAAATGTCTCTGGTATAATATTTCTTTCTCCAAGTAGTAGAATAGAATAAATATCCAAACCTGGGCCCGTTTTGCTGACACACACGGATAATCTCAATACTTGGGGGGCAGAGCCAGTGAGATCTCTGAATTCCAGGCCACCTAGGGCTACAGAGTGAGACTCTGTCTCAAAAACAAACAAACAAATAAATAAGTCAGTCAAACTAATTTGTACTTTTTTTTGGGGGGGGGTTTAAGATGATGAAAGTTTGTGTAGAGCCAGGGTGTCGCTCAGGGGAAGAATGTTTCCTTAGGTGCTACAAGGCCCTTCATTCAATCCTGGTATCATCCCCACCAAGGAGTAAAAAAAATTAAGACAGTAATAATCTTTCCCCTTTTCTAGTCGGTGCACAGGAAGAGAGCAAGTATCCTTAACCCACGTGGCATCTGCTCCAGGGTGTTGGCTCAGTACAAATGACCTCGGCTAAGTCAACTGGGTTTTATCCTGGTACAAAACAGCAAACATAGTCTGAGCCTATGAACAGTCCGTTCAGAAGAGTAGGGAGTTCTTCCTTCTAGGGCTGATGGTTTAATGGAACTTAGGATTGTTTATTTGATTATGATTGATTGGTGAGTCACAGTTCTTCGCAGTTTGTAGGGTGACTTTGCACACATTTTATTTCCTCATGTTCAGGGTCAGGCAAAGGGTGGGAAATTTTAGTAGACCCAGGTACTTCAGAGATTACGGACTTTGCAGGTCATAACAAAAGAGCTTGAGCTAGCCTGAGACCCCATCATGCCGTCAGTCCCTGAGTGTGCCCTGTCCAGCCCAACCTACTACAGGCAGCTGTGTTGAATAAGTCGGAACCACACTGCTGGTGCTGTCCGTGCGTGTGTGTGTCTATATGTATGCCTCTGTGTGTGTGTGTGTGTGTGTGTGTGTGTGTGTGTGGTGTATGTGTTCATGTAGGAGCACGAGTATGGAGGGCAAAGGTCAACCTTAGGTGTTGTGGCTCAGGCGTTCTCTGTCCTCTGCCTTGTTTCTGAGACAGCATCTCGCTGGCCTGCAGTGTTCCAGTCAGGCTGGACTGGCAGGGAAGGAAGCCCCAGTGAGTCACCTGTCTCCACCTCCTGGTTTTAGAAACCTAAATGTTAGCACCCCGCTTTTGTTGTGTGTTCTAGGGATCAAACTCCAGTCCTCATGCCCAATTGGCAGGCACATTCCTGGCTGTCTCTGCAACCCCTAGCTCCAACCTTCTTGAGCCTGTCCAAGTGCTAACTAACAGGGGATGGAGAAGATTGTGGTCCAGAGCTTAGCATCAGAGCTCTCCCAGTGTCGTGTGGGACACCCAGGATGTAAACCAGCGCACGATTGGGAGTGGAGGAGAAGGAAAACGAAGTCAAGAAAGACTCTCAAAGGAGAAAGTTGACCAGTCAAAGCCATGGGGAAGCCAGATATGGTGGCTTATGCCTTTAAGTCTGAGTTCTGGGCTAGCCTGGTCTATATAGTGAGTTCCTGTCTAGCCACAGACACAGGGCCAGGGGTGTAGACCACTCAATGGCAGAGTGTGGGAAGCCCTGGATTGAGCCCCCAGCACAAACCACAAATATCCACCCAGCTCACTTCCCCTGCGGTTGGTAGCTCCTCTCTGTTTCACACAGTGTCTTCCTCTGGCATCCATAAGTCTTGTCTTCTTACCTCTAATGTAGCTTTCCCTTTCTCTTTTTTTTTTTTTTGGTTTTTCGAGACAGGGTTTCTCTGTGTAGTCGTGGCTGTCCTGGAACTCACTCTGTAGCCCAGGCTGGCCTCGAACTCAGAAATCCACCTGCCTCTGCCTCCCAAGTGCTGGGATTAAAGGCGTGCGCCACCACCGCCCGGCTGCTTTCCCTTTCTCTTATCTCTTCCCTTGGTGGACCTACCAGCTGTGCCTTCCTTATCTGACTGCTCTATCAAAGTTCCTGTTGCTAGAGAACTTGTTTTCCCAAACAGTTCCTCCCTCCCTCTCTCTCTCTCTCTGTCTCTCTCTGTCTCTCTCTGTCTCTCTCTGTCTCTCTCTCTCTCTCTCTCTCTCTCTCTCTCTCTCTCTCTCTCTCTCTCGTGTGTGTGTGTGTGTGTGTGTGTGTGTGTGTGTGTAGGCCAGAGGTCAAGGACAAATTGCAAATTGTTTTCTCTTTCTACCTTTGTGGGTTTGGGAGACTAAGCCCAGGTTATCGGGCTTGGCGGCAAGCGCCTTTACCAGCTAAGCTAGCTTACCAGCCTCCCACCCCCTCTTCTGAAATTTAAAAGTTAGGTTCATGTATGTGTGCCCTGGCATGTGGGTGGAGGTCAGGGGACAACTTTCAGGAGTCAGTTCTCGGCTTCAGCCTTGCCGGGTTGAACTCAGTTAATAGATTGGTTGGCAGCCGCCTTTCCCTGCGGAGCTAGCCTCCGCCTCTATCTCCCCTGTAGCTCTAGCAGGCCTCAAGTTTCAGGATCCACCGTCCTCCCAGCATCACCTGCTGCAGTTAGTACAGCGGAGAGCACAGTGCCCAACTAGAGTGATTAGCCTTTTTATTGTTGTGGTCTGTTCTTAACTCTGAGTCTCCCTAGGTATCCCTGGCTGGCCTAAAACTTGCTGTGTAGACCAGGCTGCCACAAACTCCCCAGTGCTGGGATAAAAGGTGTGTGCCTTTCTGAAAAGGAAATTAACCTTTGGTTTTAGTTGGATTAGAAATAAGCAAGATCATCGGATTTTAGACTTAAAAGCAGAGAGACCATCAGTGTCCTCATTGCACACATAAGAAAGTCACCGCTGGGGCCGCGGAGATGTCTTAGCAGTTAACACTGGTTGCTCTGGAAGGGGATCCGGGGTCTGCTTTTAGCAGCTACATGATGGCTGGAGAGCATGGGTGTCTACACTCAAGGACACATGCTCAACAGAGACACACGAGTATACAGGATTTTAAAAATAAAGTAAATCAGAAAGAGAGGTAGAGAGAGAGAGAGAGAGAAGAGGAGAGGAGAGGAGAGGAGAGGAGAGGAGAGGAGAGGAGAGGAGAGGAGAGGAGAGGAGAGGAGAGGAGAGGAGAGGAGAGGAGAGGAGAGGAGAGGAGAGGAGAGGAGAGGAGAGAAGAGAAGAGAAGAGAAGAGAAGAGAAGAGAAGAGAAGAGAAGAGAAGAGAAGAGAAGAGAAGAGAAGAGAAGAGAAGAAGAGGAGGCTGGCAGGCAGGCAAATAGCCAGATGTAGTGGCAAGTTCCTTTAATCCCAGGACTCAAGAGACAGAGGCAAGAAGATTTCAAACTAGCCTGGCCTACATAGCGAGACCCTGTCTCAAAAATAAAAATAAAACCAGCTTCGTTGTCTGGTGAGTTCTCTATATATTTTGCCGTTGTTCTGCATAAAGTTGTCCTGGTAAATAGTGTTACCTGTTTGGTGAGCAAATCACCGTCTTAACTTTAGAGATTGCTGACTCGGTTAGCATAGCAGTCCTGTGTGCTCCTGTGGGGATCTGGATGGCGGTGTACTGGGGGGTCGGGGGGAGCAGATGCCTTGTGTGGGGAGGTCATGTAAGTCAAGACTGGAGATGAGGGTGTGGCAGTATAGGCAGGGGAGCATTCGTTGCTAAACTGCACCATGGGAGCATGGTAATGTGGTAAAATGTCCATGTTAGGTGTAACTGGTTTTATCCGGTGCATGATGTCAAGCAGACCTGGCTTCATGTAGCAGTATATGCGATCATAGCCAAGTTATTCCAGCACCCAGAGTCTCATGGAGCTCACACTGGCTTTGAACTTGCTGTTTAGCCCAGATGATTTTGAACTCCCAGTCTGCCTGCCAAGTGCTGGAATTAGAGCCATTCCTCACTGTATCCAACTGGATTATTGCTTTATGTGTAGTAAAAATAATAACTGCTTGCTTACGTTGAAGGATACTGAAAGTCAAACTCGACTTCTTTTTTGACTTCTAGCACCATAGTTTATACATGCATGTTCATGCTCACTCAGTTGCACACATACACACATGTACCCAGGCACACACACATATACACATGCACACATGCACACAGGCATACACACATATGCACATGCACACAGGCATACAACATATACATGTGCACACAGGCACACACACATATATACATGCACATAGGCATACAACTTATACATGTGCATACACACATGCACCCAGGCACACACACACATGCACAGGCACACAGGCACACAACATATACATGTGCATACACACATGCACCCAGGCACACACACATATGCACATGCACATAGGCATACAACTTATACATGTGCATACACACATGCACCCAGGCACACACACACATGCACAGGCACACAGGCACACAACATATACATGTGCATACACACATGTACTCAGGCACACACACATATGCACATGCACACATGCACACAACATATACATGTGCAGAAACACATGTACCCAGAAACACATGTACCCAGGCACACATGCACATGCACACAGGCACACAACATATACATGTGCATACACACATGTACCCAGGCACACACACATATGCACATGCACACAGGCACACAACATATACATGTGCAGAAACACATGTACCCAGGCACACACACATATGCACATGCACACAGGCACACAACATATACATGTGCATACACACATGTACCCAGGCTCACACACATATGCACATGCACATAGGCACACAACATATAATGTGCATAAACACATGTACCCAGGCACACACACATATGCACATGCACATAGGCACACACACACATATACACACATACACACACACACTGAAGTCAGAATGGCTGGGACTGTCACTGCTGCTGATGGAAAGATTCATGAGAAAGAAACATATGGGCTGAATCTCAGGGGAAGATCAGAAGTTTTGATGAACTAAAGAGAATCCCATAGTGGACAAAACCCAAGCATGGTGTCACAGGCCTGAAAACTGAACATACTCAATAGGTTGAGGAAGGAGGCTTATAAAGTCAAAGACTGTATGGGCTACAGAGTGAGTTCAACACCAGCCTATGCACCTTAGTGAGCTCCTTTCTCAAAAAGAGAGGAGGCAGCATGATGCTGCACACCTTTAATCTCAGGAGGTAGAGAGGAGGACTCCGGGAGTTTGAGGCCAGCCTGGTCTACTCATGGAGTTCCAAGACTGTCAGAGCTATACAGATTTCTGTCTCAAGCAACAACAACAAAATCAAAGGGAAGATTGGAGATCCAGATTAGTAACTGCGTGCTTGCCTGGTGTGTATGTATCACAAGCCAGCAAAGGAAGACACCCATAGTTTTTAAGAATCCATTTAGGAAGTTGTGCAGGAAAAGTAGAACTGAGGGCTGCCAGAGCTGGAAGATTCCGAGGCGTCATGGAGGCCATCTTGTAGATGGACCAGCTGAGCCCTGAAGGGAATGTGCAGTTTATAGGTAAGAGGATAAACACTGAATTAAGGACAGGGCACACTACTCCAGTCTCTCGGAGTTCTTCACACCACTCTAACACTACGAGTTAGAAAAAGCTAAAGATCCTATTCTTTATATCTAATGGTGGAGCAGGTAGCTCAAAGAGCAGCCATTGAGGCCAGGGTGGAACCTCTCCTAACACATGAAGGCTTGACTCTGTTGCTGTCATTAACTGTATTTGTTACATAGTACATGCCACCTGCTTTTTACTTTTTTTTTTTTTAAAGGAATCATTTGTGTATTTTATGTATGTGAGTTCACCATAGCTGTCTTCAGACACAGCAGAAGAGGGCATCAGATCCCATTCCAGATGGTTATGAGCCTCCATGTGGTTGCTGGGAATTGAACTCAGGACCTCTGGAAGAGCAGTCAGTGCTCTTAACCGCTGAGCCATCTTCTCTCCAGCCCATGGCTTTTGCTTTATAGTGTATAGTTCTTGTGATGTCCCAAGTGAGCATTTCTCTTCTCAGTGTTTATGTGTGAGACCTATCTTCAGCCTGTCTATCTGTCCATCTGTCTCTCTGTCTGTCCATTGGAAACTTGCTGGATTCTCATAGGCACTTCCACGCCGTCCTTTATGAGGCTAGCCACATTCTTTAGTTCTTAAACATAGTGTATAGCTTGGATAGAAAATAATTTTAGAAGATGGATGGTGTTGATGCTTTCTGATACGAGTATCTAAGGAAAGACGGCATAACTCTCTCTGGACAAAGCATTTCACACTGTGACTGACACAACAGAGAAAGTGATAGGAGAACCTGTTCTTCCTTCAGTGTGGTGGCTTCTGGCAGCCAGAGCTTGTGTGGCTGGGGGTTTGAGTGTGTGCTGCCTGTTTCCTGGAATCTCACAGGAGCGAAACCCTCAGGGCAGGGGAGCTGTGCTCCTCAGAGAAGAGAGCCTCGGCTTTCGGTGGGGTCTAGAGGCCCTGTTGGAGCTGCCAGTGTACCCATCCAGTTTCATCCAGTGGCTACCTGAAAGTGAGGCTGCAGATTGACCTAAGACCCCAGCCTGGGCTCTGAAAGGGAGCTCTTTTCTCTTTCACATCAATCACTTTTTCTACAAGACCTTGAGGGCATCAGAATGCCTGTACCTTCAGTGCATAAAGCAGCCAAGCCAGTCTGACCAGCTCAGGGAAACACCAACAATACTGCCAACACCAATCGCATGGATTCTAGTTACTAATTATCTCCTGGCCCCTGAGGAGAAGATAGAGTAGCTCACTGATTGGATCCTGAAGTTGAAATGACTCCACAGAGCCTGGCGCTCCAGCCAGAGCAACAGGAAGACTCCGGTGCTGTGGGAGACATTTTAAGGACAGAGCCAGCCTTAGGCTAGACTGCACCTGTTCGAGTTTCACCCCAACCCCGAGCTCATGGAACAGAGAAGCAAAGTCCGAGTTCCTACTGAACATGAGTGAGACACGTGAGATTGGGACAGAAAGGGTCGCTGAGCAGAAAGGGCCTCGGGGCTCCAGTTGGGAGTATGAAGACTGCAGGAGCCTCCGGAAAAGGAGCCTTACGGACCCAGGTGGGCTCCACCCAGAAAATGGCCTGGACGCTACGTGCCGGGCCAAAAGGCGGAATCGGCCCTACAGAAAAAGGGATTGTGGGTACTGGGATTTTGAGCAGAGTGAACCAGATTATATGGACTCGGGAGAAACAAATCGGAGTGGAAAGGAGGGTCTCTTCCCAGCAGGCTCTGCTGCTTCCAGGAATGGAGAAGACATAGAGTGTATGAATCTCGGGCCTGGGACAGAGAGGCGGTCACTTGTGGGAAGCCCGGCTGGGATCCTGGAGGCTGGAGGATGTGGGACGGTGAATGGCTGTGTAGAGTGTAAGGATCCGATTTATAATCCCAAGGACCTGCAAAAAGCCAAACACAGGAATGGCTACAGGGATTTGGGTGACTCTTTGGAGAATTTATATCAACCTCAGAACTGGTACATGGGCCTGAGGAATTTTAATTACAGTCTTGAGGATTATAAAGGAATTAACTTAGATTATAGAGATCACACAAGTTCGTGTCACGTTCCTGGGCCTTATACCAACGGCGAGTCTCTGGAGTGTCCAGATTTGAATGGGGTCACAGGAGGTGAAGAATTTCTTAGATACTATGAAGAAGACAGGAAGGTTTGCCAAAGTAACAGAATCTACCCCAAAGCAAAGGCCGACTGTCCCGTGGATCTGGCTACTTTTGATGTAGAAAATAAAGGCTATGATGGTACCTCCTCTACAAACTCCGAGTCTCATCGCTATAGACAAGTTTCTTCTCTCCATCGAGGAGAGGATTTGGAGTATGACGACATTGACAGACTGGGAGTGAGGACCCCCAGAGGCAGAGGAGCCATCTCTGAAAGTCTGCCGCAGCATCCTGGGAGTGAGCAAGGCGAACATCACTTTGGGATTGCTGGGGCCCCTACCCTAGAAAGTCCCTGGCACCCGGGGGAGATGAGAGCGTTACCTGGTTCAGAGCCGTGGGGAAGGAATAGCTGCTTCCGCCGCACGGCTCCCAGCACCCTGAGACGCTCAGAGTTTGTGCAGAGAAGGAAGAAGCCTCAAGGTAGGAAGGAGTCCAGCCGGCCTTCTGGGGGGAGAGAAATGAACCCTGGGAATGGGCTACATGGATGGGGGAGCATGACCATGCCTGTTGATGTATGTTCAGAACCTTGGCCCCCTGAATGTGTTTTCGTGAGACCGACCTGGTGTCTTGCAGAGCGACATTACACATAGTGTCACAAATGATGTGCCTGGCCCTCAAACAAGACAACCTCTCGTGGGAGTTTTTTTTTTTTTTTCTCTCTTGGTTGTCAGCTGCCCCTAGTTGCAAACCTCTTTCCATCCTTATGCTAATGTTTTTATTCTTGCAGGGACAGCACAATTGTCATCATGGTGTTAGTGCCCCCCCCCAAAAAAAATTACCTTTCTGGCAAATTTCTCTCGGTCCCTAAACTTCTTTAGACTGTAGTGGGAAAGAGTGTTGACTTACACCATCGGCTCTTCTTTTCTCGACAGTAAGGCTGGCATAATGAACTCCAGTGGGATCCAGGGGTGGATTTCAGTTTGTCACCATGCCTTGTGCCTATTTGGATGGGTGCACACCCTCTCGTCCCTACAGCCTTCACTCAGTGATCTGCAGAGTGGGAATGTCAGGAGTCTGATCACACGGACTCCTCATGCTTTTTGTCTTCGGTACATTATTTGATAAACTTGTTCATATGTTGTGTTCTTCTCAGGCTAAACAGCCTGTGTTGTTCTAAACAGTTGTGACACCGGGGTCCTGGTTATGGTTAGAGGATCAGGGATGGAACTGGAGAGAGGGAATGATCTGGAAGACACCCTCATACCCGCCTTCCTTTCTCACTCAGGGCTTCCACAGAATGGTTCCTGCTTAGGTTTGTTCTGGAGTCGTCAAAGACCAAACAGATAAACTCCTGTTCCGTTTCAACCCCAGATGTGCTGCCAGCATTTTATACAAACACACACAAACACACAGACATACAGACACACACACACACACGCACGCACACACACACACACACACACACCACTCCTCCTGCACAGTCTTTATCCCATGCTCCTCGGCTTGATAGAACTTAAAATTTCCAAGCCACTCTTTGGACAAAGCTGGCTCCATGTATCTGCTCTTACAAAGATAAAAATGAAATCAAGCCTGGCTTCAGTCAGGAGGCTGAGGAATTCAGCAGCTAATCTTTCTTCTTTTCTTTCTGTGAATTAATGATCTGGATGAGGTGACATCTAAATTCCTCACAACTCAAGAGAGAAAAGTCTAACTGTGATCCCCCCCCCCCTTGGGCTGGGATTTGCCCCGCTTCCCTCTCCCCCAGCCGTAGGTGAACTTTGTTCCCTACCTGCAGTTCCTTATTGTTGGACGCTTCCTATCACCAGGGTGTTTGTTTATTGTTTAGTGTGCTGTAACGTGCCCTCTGATCTCTCTGAAACTGGCTTGCTTCTACCTTACCCTTTGTACTTTCATGGCTCTGTTTTTGTGTCCCTGGGGGTTCCTCGTGGGGCTCTCTGTGTCTCTTATGACATCTCTGTGTCTGATGGCAGCTTGAAGTCAGAGCTCATCCTCCATAGACCTCTCTAGGCTCCTCTATTGTGCTGGTCTTTGAGTACCAGCCGTGACCTTTACAGCGCGTTACCTAGCAACAGCAGGCACTGCGGGAGGAAACCAAGTGTTAGAGTGGGCGTGCCTTGAGTTCAAATCTCAGCCCCAGAATTTACCAACTGTGTCATTTTAGGCAAATTGCTTAGATTCTCTGAGCTTCAGATTCTGTCTTGGCTAAGCCATGATATTTATTATCCATGGGGCTGGCTCAGCGGTTAAGAAATCTTGCTGCTCTTGCAGAGGGCTCAGGTTTAGTTCCAAGCACCATCATGGCTCCTGACCTCCTGTAACTCCATTTCCAGAGTAACAGGCGCCCCCTTTTGGCCTTTGTGAGCACCGGGCATGTATGGAGCACACATAAACATACAAGCAAAACATGCATACACATTTAAAAAAATGTTTTAAAAAGATATTGCTCACATGTCTGGAATAAATATAGTAAGTGCGTATACACGTGTGTGTGTTTGTGTGTGTGTTCCACTGACTCCCCTTCCCCTTACAGAGCGCCCCACTAGACTGTCACTCGATGTCCCCAAGCCACAGATTTATAGACACTGCTCCTGTTGGATGGATATTTACAAACACTTCAGCTTTAAGGGTGAGACATTCCATCAGTTTTTCCCTTCCAGGTCCCATCCCTCCCATCCATCCACCAGAGATGTAGTTACTTTGTAGCTGTACTCAGCCCCTTGCAAGCCAGAGGCCAGGCCTTTCCCCTGCTCTCTCCCCTCCTCTCACCGAAGGCCTAGCCGGTTCCTTCTCTGTGCACCTCTGTCTTGGGGCGGTTGGGTCCAGTCTGTTTTAGTTTTGGACCTTGGCCCTAAGGTGTGGTCCCTGAATTTAGGAGGCCTTCTCTCTTGAAGTGTCAGGTTTCTATGAAAACGGAGGAGGGTGAAGCTCCTCACAGAGAGGCTGTCTTCACTG
This sequence comes from Mus caroli, assembly GCF_978045245.1. NCBI lineage: Eukaryota > Metazoa > Chordata > Mammalia > Rodentia > Muridae > Mus > Mus caroli. The sequence continues at coordinate 17,415,331 of NW_028227275.1, forward strand.
GCGTGCATAGGATTTGAGGGGATTTCTCCATAGGTGTTGGGGTCTTCCCCTCAGTGGCGAGTCCTCCCTTCTACCTAGCCCCTTTTCTGGCCTACAACTGGAACTTTGACTTCTGGTCCAGGCTACTTGTTGGCTGTCTTCTGTTAATATATTCCCTTACTTGTCAAAGGCTGGCAACTGTCTCAGGGAGCAAAAGTGTAAATACAAATGTGGCCGAGTTGCATTTTCTTGTTTTGAGTCACGTCCTCTTCGGTTTCTGTTGCTTTTGATTGTTTCGTCATGCCTACATATAATTATGGGTTTAATGCCGGGTCTGGGGCTGTTAATTAGTTATCAGCTGTTAATTAGGAAGGTCAGCAGGACAGAAGCCACCGGCTGGTTATCTTTAAGGTTTCATGCTTGCTAAGAATGTAATTGGCTATGACAGGAAAGGGCCTGGTGTGTCAAATCCTGGGTCTCAAATTCCATGTTACCTGTGTTGATGTAAGTGACCTTACAGAGACGAATCTGAAAGCAGGACTGTGTGGGGGCCGAGGCTAAGGCTCCAGGTTGGGAGAGAGCCATGACTGGGTCTTTTTATATTAATTCTAGAAGGACCCTTCATGCCAACAGATCTAATGTTTCTAATAAGTAATGGGTAACTCTCACAATTGGGTTATCTTATTTCTTTATGTATGAGTGTTTTGCCTGTATGTATGTCTGTGACCCATGCGTCAGATGACGTCAGATCTCCTGGACTGGGAGATCACAGGTGGCTGGGAGCCACCACATGGGTGCTAAGGATCAAACCCAGCTCCTCTGCAAGAGCAACGAGTTGTCTTAACTGCTGAGCCGCTCTCCAGCACTCGTGATTGGGTCTTAAAGTGTATTTAGTAGATCTAGTGAGCTGCAACCAACACTTCTGAAAAATAAAAGCGGCGAGCTTCCCCTCCCCCTTTTTTGTTTGTTGCTTTCTGTTTATTTGCTTGTTTTGAGACAGGGTCTATGTAGCCCTGGCTGGCTTGGAACTTAGTATGTAGCCCAGGCTGGCTCCTCCTCTTCCTGCCTCTGCCTTCCGAGTACTAGGATTAAGTCCATTGCCACTATGCCTGGCTTTTGTTGTTGCTTCTTTACTGTTGTATTGAGTTGGTTTCTCTCAGATTCTCAAGCCAGGTTAGCCCTAGAACTTGTTATATAGTCTAGACTCACATTAAACTCACAGCAATCTTTCTGCCTCAGCCTCCCTCTAGCCCCCAAGTGCTGGGGTTACAGGGGTGATCCACTACATCTAACTAAAATAAGAGTTAATGGTAAAATTTTAAAACACATCTAGTATTGTCAAAAAGCATGTTTTATGTATGTGTGAGTGTGTGTGTGTACTCAAATCCAAACTGCCTAATTAATGAGAGGGGAGGAAGCACGCACACCAAGGCAGCTCAGAGCCTCGATCAGAAGGCACTTGCATTCGCTCAGACCAGCACTTCTGCTTCATTACCAGGGCTGAAGCCAGAAGACTGGATTCATTCTGCTTAAACAAACTTAGAAGAGAGGGAAGTCCTAGAGACAGGGGGCAGAGCACACATGCAGAGCACACAACAGGCAGGAAGCCGAGCAGAGAGATTCAGCTTTGGTAGCGGGTGGGGCACAGAGCAGCAGAGGCATGGGGCTTGTTACAGGGAGTGTGCGCTTCTTTTCCTGTTACAGGGATAAAATACTCTAACAAAAGCAACTTTAAAAAGGAAAGGGTTATTCTAGCTGACAGTTCAAGGTACTGAACTGTCAAAATAGGGAAACCGAGGCAGCAGGAGCTTGAAGTGTGTGGTTGTATTGTATCCACAGTTGCACCCCTCCCCCAGGAAATGGTCATTGTGTCCACGGTCAGAAGGGGAAACAGTGCAGCACGTGCCTTAGTGATTCTCCGATCTTCTCAGTGTTATACAGTGCTGAATTCCCAACCCAGGAAATGGTCCTACCCTCAGTGAAGATGGGTCTCCCACACCAATCAATAAGATTAAGATGTCAGAGTCCTGTTGTCCCAAAGACAGTATACTCTGTTGAGCTGATGATTAACACTAACGGCCACAGCCCCACCCCTTGCCAATTCAACACCTACACATACCACTCCCTTTTAAAGGTTAATAGTCTATATAATTTTTAAATTTATTATTAGGGTGGCATGTGGAGGTCAGAGAACAACTTTGTGGGGTTGGCTCACGCCCGCCACCTCTTTGCAGAGGCAAGGGATCAAAGTCAGGCTTCAGGCTTGTAAGTTAGATGCTTTTACTCACGGGGACGTTTCTAGCCTATGCACATCTCTTCTCAGCCACAACTTCCCATCCCTCGCTCCCATGGGCTCAAGACCATGTTACAATGTAAGCGGTCTTCATCTCTCCGGTTTCCTGATGGTGGATGTGATGTGACTAGCGGCTCTAAGCTCACACTACCTGGATAGCTCCACCATGGGGTAGGCTGTTAAAAGTGACACATCCTTCTATATGATCAGCAAGCAAGCCACCAAATATAAACCAAAGTGTGGGTTCACCGAGTGGGACAGAAGAAGCCAGGTGTGACCTCCAGCAAAAAGATCGATTAACACTGGCACGCGCGCGCCTGTAATGTCAGTACTTCTGAGACGAGAGCAGGAAGAATGCTGAGTTCCAGGCCAGTGCAATCTTCCCCTGAGGTTTGCTTTAGCTGTGCACAGTGCTGCATGTCTGCAATCCCTGCACTTGGAAGGTAAAGGCCAAAGGACCAGGAGTGAAAAGCCAGTCTTAGCAACCTGGTAAGTTCATGGCCAGCATAGGCTACACAAGCAAGCAAGCAAACAAACAAAATAATAAAAAGAAAGAAAAAAACAGTTTTATTGCCTGATACAAAAATTCTATTAGAATTTTAAAAAAGATTTTATTTGTACTTTTTTAAAGCTATATGCCTATGTGTGTGGGTTTGTGGGTTTGTGACCACAGTACCAGCAGAATCCAAAAAGAGTCTGTCACATCCCGTGGAGCTGGAGTTATAAGGACCAGCGAGCTAGCAGAAGTGAGTGCTGGGAACTGAACTCAAGTCCTGGGAAAAGCAGGGTGTACCCCTTCTCTCCACGTCTCAAGAGCCTCTCACTAAGCAGTGGTGATGTGTTTCAAGTAAATCACCTATCTCTGACACATTGCTTTACTTCTACCTAGAAACTAAAAAGTAACCCAGCCCGAAGCCTCCCATGGCTCCCTTCACCTGGAGCATGTTCAGAAATGGCGTCTCAGTTGCTCCTTGCAGTCTTTGGTGCAATAAATTGCAGACTTACAGCCCAGCACTGGATTCTAGATAGGAACGTGGATAAGGGGCCAGGAGAACAGCGTGTGGAGGGCTTGGCTCCTAGCTAGCTCCAAGAATCTGTCCCTGCAGGAATTTTCTCCCAGTTAAAGGCCTAAGCCGCCAGCCAGTCCCTGACAAACAAAGGTAGGGGTTGGGGGTTGGGGGTGTCTGATGCTGTTGGGATTTACGGCCCTAAGATGAAGTAGAATCAGCGCTGAAGTGTAGCGATCTCTAAAAAGTTTCCCATCATCCCCGAAGAAGACAGTGAGCCCAGTCGGACAGTCTCGCAGAGAAAGGGCAAGCTGCCTCCAGACAGAAGTAAAGTGGGTCCTGAAGGAAAAGAATGGGGGCTGGGCTGGGTCGGTGGGCTGGGTCGGTGGGCTGGGGCCAGGCGTGGGGATATAGAAAACCAGGATTTATAAGTCCTCCAGGCGGGCGTGCAGTGAGGAAGAGCAGATTCGAGGCTGCTTCCTCTGCGGGCTCACTGCACGGGCTGCATCTACACAGACACTGAGGAGGACAAGCCAAGATGGCTTCGCTGCTGTCTTTCCCTTTACAAGGTGTGTGTTTCCCGGTTCAGTAGTGTTCTATGGCCTGTTTTGTCATCAATTTCAAGAGATTATTAGGAAAGACACCCCAGAGTGTTAAGTGAAAAAAATGTTTGAGTCAGATTTACAAAGTAATTGACTGTTAGTGGTAGAATACACTTAAGAGACAGCAAACATCCTTCCCCCACTTTATTGAGTTTGGGTGTGTGTGAGAGACATTGATATTATGCATACATCAAAAAGTCACAATTTCCACACTTTTTCAAATATATGCATTTCAAGTACCTTTCCTGGGAGGTGGAGGGATAGCTCAGTGGTTAAGGGCACAAAGGACCCAGGTTCAGTTCCCAGCACCATTCTATATGGCTCACAGCCACCTCTAACTCCAGTTTCTGAGGCCCTGATATCCCCTTCTGGCCTCTGTATATTTACATGCAGTTGGCAAACCTGTAGAACAACAACAACAATAACAACAATAACACACACACACACAAACAGGAGATAAGTAAGAATCAACAAAATTAAAATTTTAATTAAAATTAAAAAGACAAACTTCCCTTTTAACCAAAACCACAGTTCTTTCATAAGCTGGTTTGTTTCCTGATTGTTTTCAGCAACACACATTAAATATCATTGTGTATTAGTACATAGGCACCTATACATCTATATGCCCAGCCCCTTCTCCATTGGAATAAAGTCTCCTGTATCCCGGGGCAGCTTCAGATTCACTGTGTAGCTGAGGATGACCCCAGACTTCTGATTCTCCACCCTCTGCCGTTGGAATGTTGGAATTTACAGCTTTGCAGCACCACACCTGGGGTTGTGAGTGCTGGAGCTCAAACTCAAGGCTTGCACATCCTCAGTTAGCTCTCTACAGAATGAGCCTCATCCCGTCCCTATAGAGAAATCTTAATGGCTGTAATATGGATACACCATCATTTATTTAGACAGGCTGCTTTGGAGGAACATTTGGCTGTTTCTGTTTAGATGGTTTCTAAGCTTTGTTGTTGTTTTTTTTTTTAAAGCTTTATTTTGTATTTAGTAAAAACAAAATTAGTATGTATTGGTGTTTTGCCTCTGTGTGTACCTTGGCATCGCATGCATGCAATGTCCACAGAGGCCAGAAGGGGGCGCCGGAGGCCCTGGAGGTGCAGTTAGGGTTGTCAGGTACCACGTGAGTGCTGGGAACCCAGCCTGAGTCCTGTGCAAAAGCTGCAAGTGCGCTTACATATCTGCTAACTATCTCTGATCTCAGATGAGTGTGCGCTCATCCAATCATTAACACAATAAATCCCTAAAAGTGAACCCCTGTGTTAAAAGGCCTGTTTGAACTGTCTGAAGGTAGGGTTTGAGGTCCTGGGTTCAAGTTCTAGTACTTCTATAACTAAATAAACAAAAAGCCTTCTAAAAGTAAGAGCTGGAGAAAATTTATCTACTGTCCATGTTTCTCTTTGCTGGTCTTTTAGGTTTTAAAATGAAAGGCCTCTCCTTTCGCCCCTTCTCCCACATGGCTTCTGTTGTAATCTCTGGAATGTCAGTGAATATTCACTCTGCTCCAGATCGGATTTTATCCGATGGGTTTACAGTTTGCTTTACTAGACAGACTTTACAGTTTGCGTTTACCAGACAGGCACTTGATCTGTACCAAGTGCATCACTGCGCAGTTGTGCCGGCTGACTTGGGGCTGTGAGGACTGTATAGAATTCGACTTTAAAACTGCCCTCCTTCATCCTTAGCCGTCAGAAGGCCTCCAAAACCCAAAGGTGGCGTCGTCTGGGTCCCAACTGGCAGGAAAAGCAGCAGCTGTAAAACCAAGGCAGCCAGCCCACGGGGAGCCCCCTCCCAGTTCTGAGCTGGCTACTCCATTTCTCTACCATCAGCCATCAGTAATGACGGTGGCGGTGGCTGCAGGGTTGTTAGAGGTGGCAGGCGGCTGTAGCAGTGTTTGCCACGGCTCCTAAGCGCCATATAAATATCTGTTTAAATAAATTTTAAAAACTCAAAGGTGCTCCTTCAAGGGTGGAGGGAAGCAGTGGCTCACCTAGCAGCCTGGGGAGGCGGGCACTTGTCAGTTCTGGGAGGGGCCACTGAAGGCAGTGTCTTTGGCTGCCTAGAGTTTCACCTTACAGTGAAACTGACTTCTTGGAACATCACTTTGTTAGGTTTTTTTTGTTAGGTTTTGTTTGCTTTGTTTTCCTCCTAACAACTCATTAAGCTCTTTTGTAACGCCACAAAATCTCTGCTGGGTGCTGGCAGTATAACTCGGTTGGTTGGTGGAATGCTAGCTAGTGATGCACCAGGCCCTGGGTTCCAGCCCCAATATTCAGCAAAATTTCAAAAGTACCTTGCATTCAGATGCCCTTTGCTCTCAACTTCCCCGAGAAGGACTCGATGATGAAATTGATATGCTCCGCCTTCCAGAACTTTCTCTGAACACTTACATTTTATTTGCGTGTATTTAGAAATATGTGGCAATGTTTTTCTTTCATCCTCGCCCCCGCCCCACCCCGGCACTTTTCCCTCTTCATTTGTTCACAGAATGTCACATTGGAGGCTTCTTCTCCCAAGATTCCTTTAAAGTGTGAATGTTTGTAATATGTGAAGGGGCTCCAGGTGCCAATCACCCTAGTTCTGGATTCTGACTGCCCTAACACCTGCGCACCTGAAACCTGTTGGCCCCCTTAGAGTAGCACCTACAGCAGAGAGGGGGAGGTCCCCTTGGCAAGACCAGGGCAGAGTGAAGGTATCACCTGGGCAGACAGTGCTGCCTTGATGTTTATTACTCCAGGGAAATGACAGCTTCCCCAAACGAAGTTTAGCAGATGGCTGAAAAGGCAAGAGCTAATAGCAGGAATTTCCAGGGCTTTAAGCGAAAGCGACCAGCAAGGAAAGGGTTGCGCGCAGGCGCGGGGCTTGGTCCAGCCGGGATGGAGTCCGGCTCCATCCTTTACCACCAGCCCCGCGGTAGTGTCTGCGTGCCTGGGGCGATTCAGAGGGAAATTCGGGAAGCCGGGGGATGGGCCGACCCTGTTTGGTGGGCCCTGGCGGGGCTAAGGCGCTTTCTGGGTGCTGGGAAAGATCGGCTCCTCTGTTGATCCTCGCACGTTGGCGCGCGGGGCCTCGGGGCTGCAGGTATGGTGGGGACCCCGGTGCTGAGAGCGTGGCGTGGGACCCGGGGCGAGGGCGGGCGCGCTGGGCTTCCCCTCCGGTGCACAGCAGACCTCTCTCTTGGCAAGGGAACAGGCCCTGGTTTTGCATCTGACTTTGTCAGTTGGACGCGGCTATGGGTCCACCCGCTGGTGGAAATGAATCTGGGGGTTGCGGGCTGACCAGTAGAGAACTGGCTTTTGTTGGGGGGTGGGGGGGGGAGTGGCGGGAAGCGGAGCAACCATCCCCAAACCCTGCAAATACTTTCTTTGGCTTGCTTTAAACCACTAAATTCGTACAGTCAGCTGCAGCCCCTGAAGAAGAAAGTGCCCGCTGGTCCGCCCGAGTTACTTTTTGGTAGGCTGATGGGGAACCTCACTTCTCATGCTTGCTCATTTTCAGATTTTGTCCCTATAGGAAAGTAGGTTTTTTCCCTATAGGAAAGTAGGGTTTTTGAACCAATGCCCAGGGCATTTTTCTAGTTTGTGTACCCCACCCTGGTCTGGTGCTGCCGGCAGTGTCTCACCCACCGTGGGAAAAAGACTACCTTTTGTTGAGTTACGGTGTTTAATTCCCCCAAGGACTCAGCAAAACAGGTGTTCTTCTCCTCGTTTTACAGACGAGGAATTTGCCCAGAGGTGAACCTTTGTGGGGCTCCCACGGTAAGGGTCAGAGCCTGTCACTGCTGCAGCTAGTTGAAAGTGAAGTGCCTTCTCATTTGGTTTTTCGAATACTGAATTTTTTTGTTCGTTCATGTTGTGGTGTTGATCAGTGTCTGGCCTCCAGCGTCCTAGGCTAGAGCGCTACCCCGGAGAGGCACTCCCAACCCCTATGGTATATGGAACTTTTTCATAGCAGGTATGTGGGTTAAAGGGATAAAAGTTTTACATTTGGAGTGATTTCAGTGCAGACATTTTTGTCCGGAGAGTGGTGATCAGTGGAGCGGGAAGGTCTCTGGGGATTTGTTAAAAATCAGATTTCTGGGTCCCTTCCAGCTTTGCTGAGTCAGATTCTCAGGGGGGTACCAAGGAAACTGCAGGCTTGCAGACAGTATTCTTTTATATTATTAAATAACGGGGTTTGGGTTTTCTTGGTTTTGTTTGTTGTCTTGAGTAGCCAAGGGCCCGTCTGGGGGGGGCCGGGGGGGGAAGCATTCTGGAAGTTTGGAGATAAATGTGTCATCACCATTACAGAAGTTGGAAGAAAAAAAATGGCTAGGATACAGTTTTCTCACTTTTAATATAAATAAACTCTGACTCTCCTAGTGTGGCTGCCTGCTTTTGGACGATGAGTCGTAGATCTTTGATTCCCAGGAGAGAAAGTTTCTAAGGCTAAAGACTTGAAGAAGAAAGGCCCCGCCCAGCCTGCTCCACCTGTGAGCCCAGGCAAGGGTGCAGTTAAAGTGGCCCTGGATTAAAGGCATAGCATTTGGACTTAATCTTTTTAGGATATTCCTAGAGCTGGTGTTTCCACCGAACCTTGGACAAGCCAGTCAGCCTCCCCAATCTTAGGTTTATAATTTGTGAAGTAGCAATGTTAACTATCACAAACCCTAAAGCTTTGGCATATTACGTGAGTTCGGGGATATAATTTGTAAGTTAGCTCCCATTTGTAAGTTATCTCCCATGTGGTTGAAATTGGTAAGTGTTCTCTTGAGAGTTTTAGAGTGTTAGTGAGTTTCTCTTGTCAGTTTGCCACTAACAAGATCTAAGCTACTTGGGAATAAGAAGAACCTGTCACTTTGAATTTGGGCGCTGTCAGCCTATGCCTTTGAAAAGGATCTCTGTGAGTTCGAGGCCAGCCTGGTACGCAAATCCGAGATCCAGCACAACCAAGGCCACACAGAAAAAAAACTCAAAAAACCAAACAACAACAACAAGCCAAAACAAAAACACTAAACCAAAATCCTAGACAAGTACCACAAAGTCTGGCCACAAAGAGAACTTAAAACAAACAATTTAATTTAAAGGATTTTCTTGCAAGGCTGGGGGTGAGGAAGCACCTGTCTTTCGTGGGCCAGCCCCTGGGCTCCATTCCCAGCACAGCAATAAACGAGCTGTGTGTATGGAGCAGCTGATTTCTGAACGATACTATAGACTGCGGTGGATGAGAAGGATGTGTGAAATGTTGCCACTCTTCATGACATAAGGTTCAAGCAAGATATTAGCTGTTGTTGGATGTTGTTTTTAAATGTATTGAATAATACAATTTATAGAAAGATTGTCGTGGTACCAGGAACTCCCTGTGCACTCATTGGTTGGTTGGCTGGTTTTCCCAGGCAGGGTTTCTCTGTAGCCCTACCTACACTCTGTCCCAAAACTCACTCTGTAGAGTGGTCTCCAACTCGGAGATTCACCTGTATCTGCCTCCTGAGTGAGTGCTGGAATTAATGATGCGTGCCCTCACTGCCTGGCTTCCCCGTACACTCTTAAATTTAACGTTTTCATCCTTTCTCTCTCTGGTTTTTTTTATCTGAGAGTTTATTGAGTGCAATATGTGCCTGGTAGGGGTAAAACTCAGGGCCTGGCACAAGTAAACTATTAGCAGTGAGAATGGGTATTTATTGAGACCAGTAGGGAACCACTACTGCAGGAGATTTTACCTTGATCTAGTCATTTATCTAATCTGCAGCCGCTCTCCAGCCCTGCCCAACGATGGGTTTAGAACTTTTCTTCTTCAACCCAGCAGGGAATGGCCAGTCATACTTGAACACTGTCCTCGGAATTCTTTATCCCATGACAATGACCTTTTGAAGAATATACATTCTCAATTTGAGTTTGATGTTTTCCTCAAGACTCATTTCAGAACCAACATTTGTGACTGGGATACTGCAGAAGGGGTGTGTGATGTTTCCAGGCCTATCTGGAAGCCATATTTGCCCCTTACTGGTGACCCTGATTTTGATTACTGGGTCAAGGTATCCCTTCTCATCTGTGTAGGCATGTTTTGTTGTTGTTTGTTTTGTTTTTGGGATGAACATGTAATGTATAATAATTAATGTAAAACTATGCAAATATCCTGATCACCTCAATACCACCATTATTACCAGCATCATCAACTGATGAGTTGGATTTTTTGTTTGTTTGTTTGTTTGCTTGCTTGTTTTTGGCCTGGAATTCTCTGGCTGGGGTCAGAGGCACGCATACCACACCTATCCTCTACTGATAATTTGCTTGAAAAGATGCTCTTTAAAAAAAAATCTTGTCATTTTTCTGGATCTTGCAATTTGACTTCCACCCAGAGAGAGACTTCATCCCCATCATGTGTGCTAAGGGTGTGGGCTCCCAGTTCCTGTTTGATTCACTGGATTATAATGCATTGGAGCTAACTTAATTTTGATACTGAAGTTGTCCTGGTTGGGCAGGCTGCCCTTCCCTGGCTGCCTTGTCTTTGTTAAGATCTCCCTCTCCCCCTCCCCCTGTGCCTCTGCCAGGACCTCCTTGCTTTGCAATGCAAGATGTCTCCCGCCCCCATTTGTAAACACTGACATTCCTAACTTTTTAGGATTAGGGGCAGCAGGAAAGATTTTTGGAGAATCCAGTCTGGCTGAAAGGCCAGACGCATGAACTGTTTCTGTGGCTTTGAATTGTGCCCAGACAGCATACTGTATTGACTTAGCAAATTTGTCATTTTTAAAATCAGTCTTAGAATGTGAAGGAAACTGGGCGGAGACCACTCCACGGCCATCTTCTGTTTGTTTTCATTTCAGTTTCTTAAATGAGCAAACGTTTTCTCATTTCTTCATGTGCCTTCTTCTGTGCATCCAAGTGCCAGGAGCTCTAAGTGCTAATGGGAAGAATTGTTTTTCTTCTTCAGGAAACGTCCCGCTATGGCTAGCCCTGGGTAGACTGGAACTTGCTCTCTAGACCGGGCTGTCCTTCAGGCTCCCAGAGAGCCCCCTCCCCCCAAGTTGGCACTGTTATGTGTTTCTCATAATATTTCTTTTTTTTTTTTTAATATTAAGTTGTTCTGCCTGTAATTTTCTCATAATGCTTAAAACATTTTTATCACATTTATTTATGTTCTTTGTGTGTGCATGTGTGTGGCAAGCATGTGCCACAGTAGCAAGCATGCAGAGTTCTGAAGACAACGTAAGGGAGTCAGGTCTCTCCCTTCTACCCTGTGGGTCCCAGGGAAGAAACTCCGGTCCTCAGGCTTAGCAGCAAGTGGATTTACAGGTCGAGCCATCCCACTGCCCCAGATTAATATTCCTAACACGCTGTATCAATGTCCTCACTCCCCAGCTTGGTAGCTTTGCTGCAGAGCTTATAGAGAGGGTTTTATATCTGATTAAATAAAATTAGTTCTCGATAAGGCTGGTCTTCCTTTCGACTTTACAGAGAGCTAGCAGGCCGTGCATTGTTAGGTGGTCAGGCTTCTTTCCAGGACAAGATGAAAAGGATCCTGCATACTTGGGAGGATATCCCTGCGGAGAGAGTTTGCAGAGCTCCCCGCCAGTGTTTACAGTAGCTGTCCTCAGTCGGGAAAGCCCCCCGGGGGTGGGGGGGGGCTAGAACACTGCTTCCTGGTTCTAAGTGCTGGAGAGTCGTCCTTTCACACAGCTCCTGACCATCCTCCTTCCCCTTCCAGACATGACGCTCCTCTCTTCCCAGTCTTCATCCCTGGCAGCCCCCTCTGGGTCTGTGTCCACTGAAAAGCCAGAGCAGAGGATGCTGGAGAAGAGAGCCAAGGTGGTGGCTGAGCTTTTGCAGACGGAGAAAGACTACATCCGGGATCTGGAGATGTGCATTGAGAGGGTCATGGTGCCCCTGCAGCAGGCACAGGTAGGAGATGAGAGGCAGCCCGACCCTTTACACCTGAAGTGTTGGGGTTGGAACGAGGCTGTCTTCTACTGCAGTACCATAATTACAGACTGAGCGGCTCAGTGATGAGGGAATAAAGAACCACAGAAAACGGGGACAGACTTACCTTGGCACAGTTTCAGGTTTTGGCCTGTGGTTGGTTGGCGCTGTTGCTTTTGAACCTGTGGCGCTGCGAATCGCAGTGCGGCAGCTCCATCCTGGCATCCCGGAAGCAGAGTGAGAAGGGGCGGGGCCTCAGCTAGCTCCTCAGTGACGTCCGTTCCTCCAAGTTGTCCCCATCTGCTGAAAGAACCACCTCCTGGTAACCCCCAGGTCTTTAACGCGTGAACTCTAGGGGGACACTCTGGAGCCAGACTACAACTTAGGGGCAAAGGATGACACTAGAGATGGTTCGGGATGCCTTTGTTATAGAAACAAGGCAGAAGTTAAGCAGATGACCTTGGAGAAATGTTCCTAATGTGAGTGATGTCATTAACTTCATCTCCCTGCATCTTGACGCTCTGTTCCTCTCGCTCAGGTACCAAACATTGATTTTGAAGGACTTTTTGGAAATATGCAAACAGTGATTAAAGTCTCAAAGCAATTGTTGGCGGCCTTGGAAATCAGCGATGCTGTAGGTATGAGCTCATGCGATTGTTTGGTCCCAGGTGTGGTGGAAGAAGGGGGCCCTTCCGAGGTGATATAATAGGGAAATGACATTTTACCTGTTTTCTCTTTTACCTCAGTCAGCTTTGATGTTGGTATCACACAGTATGATGTTTTCAGACAGAAGGGTTATGTAATCAACTTAGTGGGCCACAGTCATTATTTTTCAATAAGATAAATAGAAAATATCAGAATATACTATAGTAATGGTATTTTTTTAAAAAAGAAACTTATATATCAATTCTCTATATATATCTCCCAAGTAGTGATTTACAATGTATTTGTTGCTAAGATGTTGCACACACCTGTAGACACAGGTGGTATCGGCAGGAAGATCAAAAGTTCAAGGTTATCTTAAGCTACATAGCAAGTCTGAGGGCAGTCTGATCTACATGAGACCCTGTTTCAAAATTTTAAATCTTTTTGTGGATAATTTATAAAAAATATTCAAAGGACATTCATATCATTGCTATAACCTAGGGTGCTTATCCATTTCCTATTGCCCCGTGGAAGTGGACACTTAGCAACTTTGAGCAGTAAACATACATTTCACAGGCCCTGTGGGTTGGGGCTAGAAGTGGCTAAGATGAACGGCCCTAGCTTAGTATTCCCTTGGGACTGGAGCCGGACTGTTGGCCTGGCCTGCTGTCTTCTGGGTCTCGGGCTCCTTTCCTTGTCATGGGAGCCTCTCTGTGGACTCTGCACAAAATGGATGGGTCCAGAGTCACCAGAAGGAACCAAGCGTGGGAGAACACCTGGGACGGCCTGAGCTGAGACGTGGCCCTCTGTCCCTTCTGCCATATTCTGTCAGGATGTCATGATGGGGACGTACTGTGATACTGCTGTTTTAGTGGAGACAGACAAGCCCTTCACAGTTGCAGCTGCCCCGTTAAACTCAACAGCATCTAGCAAAGGGGACCCTATGCCATTTTAGCTGGTCATGGGGTGCATACCCGAAGTCCTAGCACTGGGAGGCAGAGGACTGGAGCCCGCTTCTGGCTAGCCTAGTCTACATAAAGAGTTTCAGGCAAGCCAGCATTACATAGCAAGGCCCTGTCTCAAACAGATAAAAGAAAGTCTTTTAAGTTTGCGGACCTTTTCCAGAACTCCATTTGGTTTCTCTTTGTTGCCTGGTGGTAGTTGCTATGCCCAAGTCTAAACTGACTGCTAGAAAGAGTGTGGGGTCATGCGGCCACCTGATTCCTAAGGGGCCATCAAAGCAGAGTCAAAGGCTTGCCTTCCTCAGGGCATGGGGGAAAGGCCGTGGGCTGAAACCAGTGCATGGGTGGCCTGCCCAGATCTCAGAGATTCCCACCAACACCCCTTCGAAGCTTAGGTGGTCTAACAGACAGTGGGGAGGAAGTTTGGCCATGGTAACAGGCTCATAACTCACAGGCCTGCCATTTGGACCCAGGTTCCTATGGCTAAACTGAGTCACACGGAGTACAACGTATGCTGGCTTGGCACTGTTATTGTTGAGCAATTAGAAAGCAAAGCCTGGGTGCCTTGGTCATCTGGAGGTGAGGAGGAAACACATGTCAGGAGTCAATGGCGACCCAGCTTGGACTCAACAATAAGACACGAAGGAAGGCTGGTGTGTAAGATCATGCAGTACGTTTGACGTACCTGCAGGTGCTTGGTTGAAATTAGGAAATAATCGAGCGAGACTTAGCTGATTAATTAGCCATTTTCCTTCCATTTTGGGTTATGTTTGGGCCCTCGGGTGGCCCTGCTTAGCAAGTGTCACCAGAGTGAGCCCCCATTCTGTTCCCACTTACGTCAGATTTGGCTTAGGTACCAGCAGGTGTTTGGGACTTGAGGGGCTGCACTCTTAGAAGATGGGTAGTGGGAGCATGGGGTGATGCTGACAGACACAGGGCTCAGATGACCTCCTGGTCAAGAGGGTGCCCATACAGCATCGTCTCAGACTGTGGGGAGTCTTCCCCTTCTTGGCTGTGTCCCAGTGAGGGCAGTGAGCGTGCCTTTCGTGAACTGGAGAGTTTAAGTTCTTGCAAGGGGGGGGGGGGTTGCTTTAAGGTTTATGAGGGTTGATTCTGATGTGAGGTGTTTTTGTCTCCTAGAACTTTCCAGGTGAGGATGGCATACTGTTAGTGCCAGGTGTTGGTCCTACAAGGTGCTTGAGTGGACACCTCAGCTACTGTTAGTCTAGGAGCTACATCAGCCCAGTGGGGACTTAGAGTAGCCCAGCCCCCATCTGCACGGTAGCGCCTGTGTTCCAGTGTAGTTCTTCCTTTCATCCTTTAAGTCAAACAAGAAGTTAGATGGTGGGCTCAGATATGCTGAAGGTGTTATGGGAAAGTCGTCTATGGCCTTAGGAACAGAAAAGCTCAGATGCAGGCAGGAGGTTTAGCCTTACGAAGAGGGGCAGAGATGGTGTTAGTGATGTGGAAGCGGGCCAGGAGCGTGAGAGCATAGCAGCTCCATCAGCAGATGGCCTCAAGGCCGGCCTTCAAGATGGCCTCAAGGCCAAGTCCTCAGGAGGTAATAAGTGGACAAGAGATTGAGCATCCCATGAGGGGAGGGTCCAGGAGGTTATGAAAGGTAAGTTAAAGTGTTGTGAATTAGCAAATTCCACAGAGAAGGGGTGAAGGAAAGAATACTTCTAATAAGGCAGAGAGTTGAAGAAAGAACACCCGCTGTTCAGCTCCTAGCATTCATGCGAGATGGGTTACAACTGCCTGTAACTCCAGCTCCAGGGGATCTGATGTCGTCTTCTGTCCTTTGTCAGAACCAGAAGATGCACACACATAAATAAAATTAATAAACCATTGTGTAGAAACTTACTTAGGGGTCAGTGCTATGCCTGACTGGCTGTAAACCAAGTTAGCCTATGAATAGATTGTTTATAGTCATGAATCTGGATAGAAAAGGTTATATATTCACTTCCTCATTCATTTATTTCCAGCTGAGATTTAGCATTCACTTTAAGTGTGACCGTAGGGAAACAGTAACCTGAGATGATGTCACTGGCATCCGTTCATGTCACGTCAGACTGTTTCATGGACCTTTAGTTTCGATTCCACTCAGCCAGACATAAATGCTGCATCTAGTTGCTCACCTCTGTCACAGTGAACATGTGGGGATGGCTAAGCTCATTTTTGCATCCTGTTACCCAAAGCACACGCAGAGAGTGCACGCGAGGGGCTGCCTGGAGTGGCAGCTCGGGGGAGGGGGGGGGGCAGGCAGAACTTGCTTCTGTAGAGAGGACATGGATTTGGTTCCCAGCATCTACATGGTGACTCACAACTGTCTATAACTCCAGTTTCAGATGATCCAATGCCCTCTTTTGACATCCGTGGGCACCAGGCACACACATGGTGCACATACATACATGCAGCCAAACATGAGTTAAAATAATTTTTTTTCAAATCCCAAAAGAAGCAAAGCACCATTGTATAGCAGATTAAAGTTGTATAGTAGATCATTGTACCCTTGTGTTACCACAGAGTTAGAAACCACTGCTCTGGAGGGATTTCTTCCTCTTGTGGCTGTGTTCCTGGAGAGTAGAGAACAAGAGGGTCATGTGGTCTGGTCACATGACGACTTGGAGCGTGTTTGCAGAATGCTATCCTCTGCCTTCACAAAGAGGGCTGGAAGCTGTGTCAAGGCAGAGTTTGTAAATCCATGTTCTAAAAAAGAAATACCTGGGTGACAGTCCTCTCGCTCGTGGCTTGAGTAATTTATAGTTTACGCTATCGCAGGGGTATTTATTAATTTGATGGCTTGTCTTATTGTTTCCTGTAGCAGGCGGACTTGAATGGCCATACCATTTGTTGATATACTCTGTATTTAGGATACCGCGAGTAGTGCTGACATTAATGTATGTTTGTGTGTGCTCCAAAGGACCCGTGTTTCTTGACCACCGAGACGAGCTTGAGGGAACGTACAGGGTCTACTGCCAGAACCACGATGAAGCCATCTCCCTGCTGGAAATGTACGAGAAGGACGAGAAGACCCAGAAGCACCTTCAGGACTACCTGGCAGATCTCAAGTAGGAGATGGGATGGTCTCCCCGCTGCCTGGCTCCCACAGATGTCCCCCGTGTTTATGTCTTCCTGTGATATCTGCCAACATCACTTTACGCATAAGGGATTCATTATTATGTGTCCTGTGCTTGCTCATTTCCATTCTGTAATGAAAATCTTAGGTGACTTCCCAATTGTGTCCCTTGTAGAGTAAGCCAGGGGTAGTGTGACACGTGCTTCTAGTTTCAGCACCGGGAGGCTGAGGCAGGACTGCAGTGAGTTCAAGTCCAACATAGTCTACACAGTGAGTTTCAGGCCAGCCCACACTGTATAGTGAGACCTTGTTGGAAGGAAGGAGGGAAGGAACCATATTGTCTCAAACTGAGTCAGCTATTTTTAGGTACGAAGCAGCCAGGAAGATGGTGGCTCGCTCTCTAATTGGTGTCCACAGTTTTCTTCTGTCCCATGTGGCTTTTGTCTGTGCAGTGGGCTTGTTGTGATAACGGTGAGAAGATGACACTGTCTCTAATGCACTCTTTCTTTCCCTCCCTCACGCTTCCACCCTGCAGGAGCCTGTACCACGAATGGTAAGTCCCTCCGCCTGGTGCCGGGTGCACACACCGTTTAGTTGGTGAATTTCTCCTAGCCCTTAGAAGGCTGCTTTCATTTCTTTATAGACAGAAATCTAGGCCTACTTTGCCATTTTCTTCATAGATTTACCAATACCAAGTGCCACTCTGTACTTAATTTGCTTACTGCTTGTTTTCTTCCCACCACAAGGGTATCTTTTGGTTGCCGTTGAGCACCTATAACAGTGCTTAATAATTATCAGGTGCCCAGGAAATACAGCCACACGCCACAGAGCAACTTCTCAGTCAGTGGTTGGCCACCTCTGTGACAGTGGTTCTCAAAGCTAATACCCCTGGGGTCACCGTGGCTGCCTCACTGTGTGTAGTGCATTCTGTGGGATCAGTAGAGCGTTGTCACCCAACATCAAATGTCTCAGGGCACAGCCGTTACTGCGCGGTACAGGACTGTTATTTGTTGAATGAATGTAACCGAGATGTAGAGTCAAAGACCAAGCTGTCTTTAGGGATATTGGGTGATGTCCAGAGATGCCTTGGCGTTGGCCGATGACTGGAGTCCTCTTCTGCTTGCTTTTCCAGGGGATGCACCAATTACATCAACCTGGGCTCCTTCCTCATCAAGCCCGTACAGAGAATAATGCGTTACCCGCTGCTGCTGATGGAGTTGCTGAATTCCACCCCAGAATCCCACCCGGATAAAGTGCCTTTAACCAACGCGGTCCTCGCCGTCAAGGAGATCAATGTTAACATTAATGAGTATAAGCGTCGGAAGGATCTGGGTAAGAAAGGCACAGTTGCTGTAAAGGAGGTTTCCTGGCTGAAGAATTACTTCCCAAAAGCTAGACCAGGCAGGGCCTGGTATGATGGGGCCGGGGTGAGAGATGGGGCAGTGATACCAAGCATCACTCTGCACAGTTGGACACAAGGCAGGGATGGCTAAGTAGTAAGCAGTGGGGCAGAAAACGCATCTGTGGAAGGTGTGTAGGTGGACTGGGCCGTGATACCCGCAAGTTCTTCCCCTTATCACCACCTATGCTCGGTGACCTGCTCTCTGCTGTGAGCCCCTCATCTCCCCCCAGCCCTGGGCAGCCAGCTAACAGGTGCCCACTCACTACCCCATAGAGTGAGCTGGATTGCTCTCCTGCGCCATCTCTCACTGAGTGAACGCTCAGCAGGCAGAGCTTGGAGGTTGCACCGAGGCAGGTCCTGTAGAGCGGCAGCCTGGCCTTCTCCCTACTCTTGTGCACTGGGCTGGAGTCTACAGGAAACCAACACTGCCTGCCTCTGCCTCTGTCATGTCACCACAGTAAGGAGTGGCGCTGTGGCTTTTGGAGCTCTCTGCCATGGGGGCCCTTCCTTTAGGTTTGGCCTCCTGACATAATGTCCTCTTCCACAGTGGCAGGGTGTCCTTTCTGCTCCACGTCACCATTCCCACCGACTGCAGTCTCCAGAGTTTTCTGCGAATATGCTCAAAGTATGGCACTGGCTGTACTGTGTGAGAGCGTTGTACATAAATATCTCATTTTATACACAGCCATCGTATGCTAGCCTTAGGTGACTCAAAGTAGTAAGCTCGGAGAGGTGAAGGGGCTTTTATAAAGCCAAGTCTTGATTAGTGACAGACCTGAGCATCGAACTCAGACATCCCCAGACCCCAGCCTTCTGGCTCTGCTGCCTTTCCTCCTATCCTCAGCCCCTTCCCCGGCTGCCAGTCTCTCTCTGCCGGGGGAGCCATGCCTCTGTACCGACTGGTTCTTCACACTAATCCTTGGTTCAGTTATAAGTTACTGAGGACAAGCACTCGTTGCTGTTTGGGTTAACGTCCCTTTTGGTTCCGTTTTAGAGAAGCCTCCTGGGTTGTTAGGCTCATTGAGCTTGGGCGTGGGGGAGGGGCAGTCTTGACCGGAGGCCTTGGCTTGCATCTTAGTGCTTAAGTACCGCAAAGGAGATGAAGATAGCCTGATGGAAAAGATCTCCAAGCTGAACATCCACTCCATCATCAAGAAGTCCAGCCGCGTTAGCAGCCACCTCAAACATCTCACTGGCTTCGCTCCACAGGTGAGCCCCTTGCTGGCAGGCCCAGCCTGTCTTTGACAGCTCTCCAGGGCCCCCCAGGGCAGATGTTGGCAGGGGTTGGCATGGGACCCTTCTTGGTGCCTCCTCTGGTTTTGCCCGTTAGTGGAGACAGGGCCCTGCAGCCAAGCTGCGTATAATCTGCACAGAGGCAAATTAAGAGGCGAGCTGGGACAGCATACAAAAGTTACTGTGGTCTTCATACCTCTAAGACGCTTATGATCTGTTTGGGGAACCTGATCCACAATGCAGACATATTAATCTCCAAGGGATTTAAAAGATCATCTAAATGGATGCCTGATGCTACAAAGAGGAAACCATGAAAGTAGGAGACTGAGCAATTTGAACCGCAGCTTGGAGATAGCAGACCTGGAAGTCTCCACAGGTCATCCTGTGTGCCACATACAGATGGTAACAGCACAGAAGGCACATGGCAGAAGGGACTCACTTGCCACGGCCCCGCACTTTGTTTCTGAACACTGTCACACTGTTGTTAAACAGCCGGTGAAAGTTCATCTGACCCTTTGAAGAGGGGGGTGGGGGAGGGGCCACCAGGCTGGAGCAAGGACAAGGGAAGGACCTGGTGGGCGATGGGACAGTGGCAGGAATGCAGAAGGTAGCAGCCCTGCCAGGACACGGGGCTGTGAGCTCAGTTTGGAAGTAGGCAGGTCCACATGTGTTTGAGAATTCAGAGTCACAGAGGCAGGTTCCAAACTCAGCTCGGTGTGATTCAGGGAAGCTGCAGGTTTACTGTTTGGGTGGGAGGTCTGCTGAGCGGAAGGCCGGAGTCTCTAAAAGCACTCCTCCTCTTGAACAGCTAAAAGATGAAGTATTTGAAGAGACAGAAAAGAACTTCCGGATGCAGGAGAGATTGATTAAATCTTTTATCCGAGACCTGTCCCTCTACCTCCAGCATATTCGGGTGAGTGTCGCCGTAGTTAAGGACAGTCTTCTGCCATTTACTTGCTCACCCAGGACATTGTTTAATGAAAGCAGTCTGGGCTGAAATGAAGGCTTTCCACCGGGTACTTATTATTATTATTTTATTGAGTTATTCACTAGTTAGCACATTCTAAAAGATAAGCACTTTATTTTTCTTTATTGAAAATAGATTTTTTTTTTCCTATATGATATATTCTGATTATGGTTTTCCCTCTGTCTTCCCCTTCTGGTTCTTCTTCCCTCCCTCCCCTCCCATCTGAATCCACCCTTTCTGTCTTTATTAGAAAACAATAGACACCATAAGGGATAAAAATAAAATAAAACCAGACAAATCAAAATCGGATAAAACAGACAAAAAGAAAAGTCACAAGAAACTGAGATAAAGAGAAATACTTGTTTGCACATTCAGGAATCCCATAAAAATGCAAAATCTGTAGGGCTTAAAATAATATTAATAACAACAATAATGAAGCCAGCAGTCGCGGTACATGCCTTTAATCTTAGCAGTGGGAGGCAGAGGCAGGCAGACCTCTGTAAGTTTGGGGCCAGCCTGGTCTACAGAGCAAATTCCAGGACAGAAACCTTGTCTCAAAACACCAAAAATTAATTAATTAATTAATTAAAAAGAATAAACAACTAAAAAGTAAAACCAAAAATTAAAGTTATTTTTTTTAAAAGCCCTTTCCTGACGTTATAAGACTAGGACCCTCCAAAGATGCTACTTAGCTCTCTGTTGGCATCCACTGCTGAGACTCTTTGGGAGAGAACTAGTTTCCATTTGTCCGTGGTCATCATCTGGGGATAGCTTCTGGGTGAGGGACGGGCCGTGTGTGCACTTCTTTAGGGTTCTAGTACAGACCCCATGTAGCTCTCGGGACCTGATTCACAGTGAGGCACACTGCCTCCATCTCTGTGAGCTCATGTGTGCTCCGGTCCTGTTTCAAGCGCCTTGTTTTCCTTTTTCTCTTCCCACCTCCTCTTCCTCAGGGTCCCTGATCCTTGAGGGGAGGGTCAGGGCTGGATCAGAGGTCTCTCACTCTGCATAATGTCTAGCTGTGGGTCTCCATTTGTTCCCACCTGCTGCATGAGGAAGTGTCTCTGATGGCGGCTGAGCAAGGCACTGATCTATGAGTATGGCAGAATGTCATTAGGTGTCATTTGATTGCCATGTTCCTTTTGTAGAAGAGTAGCATTAGATTTTTCCCCTAAATCCCTGGCTGTCTGTCTAGTCTTGGTTCTTGGTCACCCAAGGAGCAGCAGGTATGGGTTCTAACTCATGGAGTGGGCCGTAGGTCAAATACTGGTTGGTTACTCTCACAAGCTTTGTGCTACCATTGTGCAAGGGTGTCTTTCGTGCAGGAGACCAGGGGCCAGAGGGTTTGTAGCTGGGTCGGTGCTTAGGTTTCTCTCTTGGTAGCATGCAGGGGACCTTCCAAGAACACAGGCAGCAGCCCGACACCCCCCGCCCCCCATGCTCAGTGAGCTGTGTAGATGTTATTTTCAACATAAGGTCTTGCCACCAGTTTGTAGAGAGCCTTTTCAACAGCCTGGGTTGTTTAGAGGATCCCATGGGACGCCTTTGGCCAACAACGCAAATAAATGCAACCCCTTCCCAGGACTGAAGCTTCATTTGGTAATGAGAGATGTCCAGCTGGGGCTCTGTTTTCCCTGTCATTTGGTGACTTCATTCCGATTGCCTTCATTATACATACATAGTTTAGGAAGCTTATACTGTATTAGGTTTGTGTATGACTCCTCAAATGACCCTTAGTTTTAGCCTTCCCTCCCTTGTTCCTCCTTTCCCTCCATGTTTGATCTTCCCATCCCAGCCCATCCCATTATCCCCTTCCACTAACCCTCCCACCCCCGAGCTCTATCCATAACTTTTCTATTCTATTCCCCTTCCCAGGAAGATCTGTCCCCCTCCCCAGTCCCATCCCCTCCACCTGACTTCTGTGGTTCTCCACGTTGAGCTTGTTTATCTGACTTGACAGCTAATATCCACATATACGCAAACCCCATACTTGTCTTTCTGGGTCTGGCTTACCTCACTCAGGATGTTTTTCTAGTTCCATCCATTCACCTGTGAATTTCATGATTTCATTTTCTTTTTAAACAGCAGAGTAATATTCCACTGTGTAGGGAACCACATTTTCCTTATCCACTCATGCATTGGTTGACATCCGGGTTGTTTCCCGTCTCTGGCTGTTATGAATAGAGCAGCAGTGGACATGTCCTGTGGTAGGATGAAGCGTCCTCTGTGTGTGTGCCCCAGACTGGCATAGCGGGATCTATGTCCACCTTTCTGAGGAACTGCCACAGTGATTTCCATAATGACAATGAGTTTACGTTCCCACCAGCAGTGGGTGTGTCCCCCTCACCCCACACTCTCGCCTGTGTGAGCTGTCATTTGTTTTATGGGTATTGACATTCTGACTGGCATAAGATGAAATCCCAAAGTGGTTTTGATTTGCATTTCCCTGATGGCTAAGGATGTTGAACATCTCTTTAAGTGCGTCTCAGCCATTTGAGTTTCCTCTTTTGAGAATTCTGTTTTGTCTGTCCCCTGTTTTTAAATTGGGTTTTTTGTTTTCTTCATACCCAGTTTCCTGAGTTCTGTATATATTTTGGATGTCAGCCCTTTATCAGATGTGTAGTTGGAAAATATATTTTCCCATTCTGTAGGCTGCAGCTCTGTCTTAACGATGGTGTCCTCTGCTGTGCAGAAGCATCTCTGTTTCTTGAAGTCCCATTTATTAATTGTTTAGTGCCTGCGATAATGGTACTCAGTTCAGAACGTCTTCTCTTGTGCCAGAGTTCAAGTCTATCCCCCACTTTCTCTTCTCTCAGATCCGTGTTTCTGCTCTCATGTTGAAGTCTTTGATCCATTTGGAGTTGAGTTTTATACAGGATGAGAAGTGTGGATCTCTCTGCAGTCTTCATTGGACCAGCATCTTTGGTTGAAAATGCTGTCTCTTTTCCAGTGTGTATTTCTGGCTTCTTTATCAAAAATCAGGAGTCCTTGATGTGTGGATATATGTCTGGGTCTTCAATTTGATTCCATTGATCACGTGTCTGGTTTTGTGCCAATACTATGATGTTTTTATTTTTAAAGCTCTGTAGTACTACTTGAAATTGGGAATGGTGATACAACCAGAAGTTCTAGCTGATTGTTTTAGTTGAAAATTGACCTTTCAGGATCTGTAAAGAATTATGTTAGAATTTGATGGGGATTGTGTTGAATCTGTAGAGTGGTGGGGTGGACATCTTTACTATGTTAATCCTACTGGTCATGAGCATGGGGAATCTTTCCATCTCCTGTTATCTTCTTCCATTTCTGTCTTCAATGTCTTAAAGGTTTTAGTCTTATAAGTCTTTCACTTGCTTGGTTAGAATTACCCCAAAATATTTTCTATTTTTTGAGACCCTTGTGAAGGATGGTGTTTCATGAGTTTCTTCTCAGTCTGCTTGTTATTTGTATATACGAAGGCTACTGATTTTTGTGAGTTAATTTTATATTCTGCCACTTCACTGAAACTATTTATCAGTTGTAGGAGTTTCCCAGTGGAATTTTTAGTGTCATTTATGTATCTGTCATAACATCTGCATATAAAGATACTTTGACTTCTCTTTCTATTTGTATCCTGTTGATCTCTTCCCATTGTTTTATTGCTCTAGTTAAGATCTCAAGCACTATATTAAGTGGGTATGGAGAGAGTGGGCAACGCTGTCTTGTTCCAGATTTCAGCAGAATTGCTTTGAGTTTCTCTCCATTTAAGTTGATGTTGGCGGCGGGCTTGATACAAACTGCCTTTATTATGTCGAGGTATGTCCCCGTATGCCTAATCTCTCCAGGATTTGTATCATGAAGGGGTGTTGGGTTTTGTCAAAGGCCTTTTCTCCATCTGGTGAGATGACCGTGTGGTTTTTGTCTTGCAGTTCGTTTGCATGGTCGATTACTTTTATCAGTTGACATACGTTGCTCCATCCTTGCATTTCCGGAATGAAGCTTACTTGATCATGGTCGATGATCTTTTTGATGTGTTCTTGGAGTCTATCTGCAAGTATTTTATTGAGAATGTTTGCATCTGTGTTCATAAGGGAAATTAGTCTGTAATTCTCTTTGTTGGATCTTTATCAGGTTTAGATATCAGAGGAACTAGATGTATAGGACAAATTAGGGCAATGTTTATTCTGTTTGTATCTTGTGGAATAATTTGCGGGAGTGTTGGCATTAACTCGTCTTTGGAAGTCTGGTAGAATTCTGCACTAAAATCATATGGCCCTGGGCTCATCTTGGTTGGGAGACTTATAGACTGCTGCTTTCTATTTCACTAGAGCGTGTTGGTCTTTTGAAATTGCGTGTGTGATCTTAGGTTGACTTTGGTAAGTGATATGTTTCAAGAAAATTATCCTTTTTTTTTCCCCCAGATTTTTGTTTTGGTGACATTCAGGTTTTTTCAAGTATGTCCTTATGATTCTCTGAGTTTCCTCGGTGTCTGTTGTTATGCCTCTTGTTCACGTCTAATTTTGTTAAGTTGGATGCTCTCCCTCTGCCTGAGTCCATCTGGATGAGCAAGTCCTTGTCAGTCTTACTGATTCTCTGGTTTTTATTGATTCTTCGTTTGTTTGTTTTGTTGTCATTTCTATTTTATCCATTTTAGACCTGAGTTTAATTATTTCTTGACATCTGTTCTTTCTGAGTATGATTTTATTTTTTTAATGTAGGCACTTAGCGCTATGATTCTGCCTCTTAGAACTAACACCTTCATTGTGTCCCTGAGTTCAGGTAGGCTGTGTTTTCGGTTTCATTCCATTCTAGATAGCGTTTCTTTCTTAGTTTCCCGTCTTGACCCATTTCTCATCCAGTGGAGAGTAGTTCCTCTCAGTTAGTAAAGCTTTCTGTTGTTTCTGTGGAGGCTGACATCCAGCTTCGATCCATGGTGGTCAGATAAGGTGCGGGATATCGTTTCAACGTTCTTGCAACTGTTGACACCTGCTTTATGTCTGAATATGTGCTCAGTTTAGGAGAAAGCTCCGTGATGTGCTAAAAACGAGGCATATTCTTTTGTGTTTGGGTGAAATGTTCTGTAGATGTCTCTTTGGTTCATTTGGCTTATAACGTAAGTGAGCTCCAGTATTTCTCTGTTCAGTGTTTGTTGGGATGTCCTGTCCATTGCTGAGAGTTGGATATTGACATCTCCCACTGTCTGAGTGTGAGTGTCGGTACGTGATTTAAGCTGTAGTGGTGTTTCTCCCTTTTGTGAACTTGAGTGTCCTTGTGTTTGGTGCACAGGTGTTAAGAATCGCAGTGTCCTCTCATTGGATTTTTCTTTCAGCATGCAGGGCCCTTCCCTAGCTCTTCTGATTAGTTTTCGTTTGGAGTCAATTTTTGTCAGCTATAAAACGGCTACACCTAGGTCCATTTGCTTGGAATCTCTCTCCATCCTTTTACCCAGTGGTGATGCTTGCCCTTGATGTTGAGGTGTGTTTCTTGGCTGCTGCAGAAGGCTAGATCCTGGCTTTGCATTCATTCTGTTAGTCTGGGCCTTTTTTATTGGGGAATTGAGACCACTGGTGTTGAGAGTTACCAGTGCGCAGTGTTTGTTGATTCCTGTTATTTTGTTCTTGTGTGTTTTCTTCCCCCTTTGTTTTGCTGGCCTGAGATTGTGTATTCCTTGTGTTTTCTTGGGTGGGATTAACCTCTTCAGGTTGAAGGTTTCCATCTGGGACCTTCTGGAGGATTGTGTTTATGGATATCACTGCTTGTCTTTGGTTTTGGAAAGTGTTTCTACATCTATTGTGATTGAACGTTTTGCCGCATACAGTAGTCTGGGCTAGGATCTGTAGGATCTCTTAGAATTTGTAGAACATCTGTCCAGGCCCTTCTGACTTTTAGAAGTCAAGTGTTGCTGGGTAGTGATGGCTGACACCATTGCTCCCAGCACTTGGGAAGCAGAGTCAGAGGCAGGTGGATTTCTGAGTTTGAGGCTAGCCTGGTATTCAGAGTGAGCTCCGGGATAGCCAGGGCTACACAGAGAAACCATGTCTTGAAAAACTGAGGCAGGAGGTTGGCAGGGAACAGTCAGGTGTTGTTCTAATAGGTCTGCCTTTATGTTACTTGGTCTTTTTCCCTTACAGCTTTTAATGTTCTATCTTTGTTCTGTACACTCAGTGTTTTGATTATTATGTGCAGAGGGGAATTTTGTTTCTGGTCCAATGTATTTGGCATTCTGTATGCTTCTTGTACCTTGATAGACATCTCCTCCTTTAGGGTAGGAAATTTTCTATGATTTTGTTGCAAATATTTTCTGTACCTTTGCCCTGGGTTTCATCTCTTTCCTCTACACCTATTATTCTTATGTTTGGTCTTTTCACCCTGTCCCAGATTTTCTGGATGCTTTATGCCTGGAGTCTTAGATTTAACACTGTCTTTGACCGAGGTATCCATTCTTCTGTCTTGTCTTCAGTGCCTGAGAACCTTCTGTACTCTGCTGCTGAGCCCTGCCTGAGGTTCCTGTTGAGTAGTTTTTTTTTGTTTTTGTTTTTTTTTTTTTTTAATGTCCACATTTCCCTTGGTTTGAGTTTTTTTTTTATTGATTCCACTTTCAGGTCTTGAACTGTTTGGATCCTTTCCTTCCATCATTTGCTTTCATAGATTCAAGGGGCTTATTCACTTCCCCTTTAAAGACTTCTATCACATCCATAAAGTCTGTTTAAGTCATTGTTTGTGCTTTAGCTGTGGTGCCTTTCCCAGGGCCTGCTCTGGTCAACTGGCTGGGCTCTGCTGGAAACACATTGGCACATTGGCTTGGCTGTTATTGTGTTTTTTACACTGGCATCTATAGACGTCTGAGTTTGGGGGATTATAATTCTAGGTGTTTATATCTAGTCTTCCCTTTGATGGGTGGGTGTCCCTGTCCGTCCCCCCCCCCCCCACTCCTGGTTTTTGTTGCCTTCTCTGGTCCTTAGAGTGTGGTGGCTCTGGGTTGCCTGGTAGCGAATGCTTCTGGGATCCTGCCAGGTGTGATTTGGGGAATGGGAATGGACTGAAGGGCAGGAAAGAGAGCAGAGTGTTCCATCAGGATCTGCCCAATCGCCTGGAGCTGGCGCCTACTGTAAGGAGAGGCCACAGCAGGTAGTCTGCTGTGGAGCTGGGGATGAGACAAGGGGTTGGATGTGGTGGAGGAGGGCATGAGAAGATCTAAAGCTCACTTACCTACCTCAGTGGCCTACTTCCTTCTCTGGCAGGCTTAGCCCGTAGGTACCCAGGGAATGCCTGCTGGAGGTGGGGGCTGGGATACAGGGATGGATGGTGGGAGGATCGAAGGTGGAGATCTGTGGCGGTCCCTGCTGAGGTGTTTGAGAAGGGTTTCCTGTAGCCCAGGCTGGTCTTAACCACCCTGTGTTTATGTATTGTAAGATGGCCTTAATCTATCTTTTTCCTCAAGTCTTACTTCATTATTTGTGTATCCAAGTCGGGGGTATGCGCACACATACATGTGGATCTAGCCTCAGTCCTCCGAAGAGCAGCAAGTGCTCTGAACCATAGAGCATCTCTCCAGTCCTGGCCTTGAACTTCTGATTGTCCTGCCTCCATCTTCTGACTGTTGGAGTTTCAGGTGTGAGCCACCATGACCCTTGATTGGTTGCACTATTGACCATAAGATCCTTAAGGGTATAGGTGGGCTCAGGTCATTGCTGTTTTCTCTGGATTCTCTTGATTTACTAGAATGCCATGTGTAGGCACTGCAAGGTGTCTGCTGTGTCCTCATTATAAGTGAATATGATGTTATATAAGAGAACCAAGGGCATGCTGAGGGGTGGTCTCCTAGCACTGAGGAAGCTGAGACAGAGGGGTTGCCATGGATTTGATATCAGATGAGACTGTCTCCAAAAATTTTAAGTAAAAAATGACAAGGGGATAAGGCATGATACTGACAGCCATTCCACAGGTGGGTCCATGTGGCCCTGACCACTGGCAGCGCAGGTTAGGCAATAATGCTTGGGACACTTGTGTCAGAGACATAAAAGTGAATGGCCCTTCCTAACTACAGTTAGGGGGCCCAGAGAGGCCGCAGCAGAGGCCGCAGCACATATGCAGCCGCTCACTGGCTGCACACCAGCTGCATACATTGCACACAGCTGGTACTTAGGGACTTTATGGTGTTTGTTCGTTCCTTTTTTGAGGTAAAAATCTCATGTAGTCCAGACTGGCCTCAAATTCACTCCATAGCCAAGGATAACCAAGACCCTCCCACCTCTCTCTTGAATGCTGGGATTATAGTCTTGTACCACCATACTCTAAACACAGAATTAGAAAGCATTCACTTTTACATTATGCAACCTCCACTAGAGAAGAGTTAGGAGACTGCAGTTTATCCTGCTGACAACGTGTAGGCTTTTATAAATACATGGGACTCCCCGTATGTTTATGATTTTAAGTAAAAAAACCTAAAAATATTATAAACTATTAATGTGTGAGACACAGATGCATTTTGCTATGGGGGTTTTTGTTGGCTCTTGGAATATACTCATGGAGAATTTATACATTGGGTTTCATTTGCATTAATATCAAAACTGTAGCCATTCCCTAAGCTTAATAATGTCAGCCACCTTGTCAAGTAGACCAAAAAAAAAAAAAAAAAAAAAAAAACCTTAGCTCAGGACTCAGAAACAGATGCAGAGGCAGGGTCTCTCCTGTGCAGTTCGCTTCGCTAGCACGAAGTGCTATACGGTAACTGAGCCAGCAAACACAACTTTCTGCCATCTTGGAACTCACTCTCAGAGGGCGTGGTTAAGGGGACAAGAGTGAGTCACATCATTTGTTCTAGTGGTGGGAAGCCACCAGGGGAGCCAGAGTCAGTGCAGGAAGCAGGAGGGTTTGTCCTGAGGGAGGTTGAAGCAGTTGCCGGAGGGAAGGGGTGGGTGAGCCAGCACTTGAGCGGGCAGCTGATTGCTCATTGGCTGTCCAGGGATCACCTGGTTCTGGGTTGGTTCACTTATTGGTGAATTAAGGAACTGTTGGGTGCTTGGTTGGACAGTTTGGTACTTAAAATCGGGACAGTACAGAAAAGATTCGCACGGCTCCTGCTGACAGATGACATACAAATTCATGATGTTAAAAAGAGAAAAACTCTTTCAGGTTCTTGCTCTGCTGAAGAATTTAAGTTTGGTTCCCAACCGCGGGCAGAGCTCACAGTCTGTAACTCCTGCTCCAGGGGATGTGATGTCCCTTCTGGCCTCTACAAATGCCCACAATTACACATACAATCTCTCTCCCAATCTCAATCAATCTCTCTCTGTGTGTGTCTCTCTCTGTCTCTCTCTCTGTCTCTCTCTCTGTCTCTCTCTCTGTCTCTCTCTCTCTCTGTCTCTCTCTGTCTCTCTGTCTCTCTCTCTCTCTCTCTCTCTCTCTCTCTCTCTCTCTCTCTCTCTCTCGATAGGGTTTCTCTGGGTAGCCCTGGCTGACCTGACACTTACTCTAACTGTGTAGACCAGGCTGGCCTAGAACTCAGAGATCTGCCTGTTTCTGCCTCCCGAGTCCTGGGACTAAAGGGTTATGCGCCACCGCCACCACCATCCAGGGTATTAAAAAACAATATCAAACTGATAAATTCACCAGGTTTCTGTAGTTCTACAGAACTTTTTTCTTTTTTCTGTGCCCCATACATCATTTATAAAGGCATGCTTGTTTCCGAGTGGAAAGACTGCCCGAGACGGGGGAATTTGCTTGGTAGGATAATCAGCATAGGCTGCTGCACAGGGCGACTGGCAAAGACCAGGAAGCTTTTGTATTTTCACTCACTCGTGTCTTCTTCATGGGCTCCAGGAATCTGCATGTGTGAAGGTGGTGGCAGCCATGAGCATATGGGATCTGTGCATGGAGAGAGGACATCATGACCTGGAGCAGTTCGAGAAGGTGCATCGCTACATCAGTGACCAGCTCTTCACACGGTTTGTAAGTGACTTTGTCTGCCGCCCCCTCCACCCCCACCTTCAAGGCTTGGCTCCCTTCCCAGGGACCTCATAGGGCAGCTCTCACAGAAGTCCCTTCCGCAGAGGCAGAGGCATCAGGGTTTGAGAAAGTGCTAAAAGCCACATTGCATAGAAACTCCAAAGGGCGGTAGGGCTACGCAATTGTGTGGCTTATGGCTTGTTAGAGCCCCTTTGCAGGAGTGCCCACAGGGGGAAACTTTCTCCGGCTTCAACAGGAAATCCCTTTAATAATATGTCACTACAGCTGACAAAGGGCTTGAGGACCTAAGATCCATGCCCAGTACTCTTGTTAGACAATACCAGGTGTGGTGGCACTCACTTGTCCTCAGCACCGGGGAGGTAGGGACAGGTGGCTTGCTTGGCCATCCATCCAAGCTTATTAGTGTATTTCAGGACAGCAAGGGCTCCTGAAGCGGGACACCAATGGTGTCTTCCAGCATCCGAACGCACATGCTCCATGCTCCTGCACGCATCAGGAAATACATACGATATTGTTTACCTATTTATGTTTTTGTGTGTGTAGTGGCGTACTGTCAATGTCCATGTCTGTCTTTCTAGGAGGAATAAGAGAAAAATGCCCTCTGAAAGGCACAAGTGGGCTTTAGCATGCAGTAATCACTGATCAGCAGTTCCCAGCCTTCCTAATGCTTCGACCCTTTAATACAGGTCCTCATGCTGTGGTGACTCCAACCATAACATTATTCCATTACTCCTTCATAACTGTAATTTTGCTACTGTTACGAGTCATAATGTAAATATCTGATATGCAACCCCTGTGCAAGGGTCGTTTGACCCCCAAATGGATCACTAGCAGCAGGTTGAGAACCGCTGGCCTAGCAAATGAGGAAGGGGGTGCAGTCCCAGATGTCAGCACTCACACGAGCTCCTAGACAAGGAGACGAGCCACACAGACTCCTCACACATCGGACTGACGTGTACTTCGCTATTCAGCCACTAAGAAGCTAGAAAGAGAACAAAGCGGGCCAAGGCCCGATGGTGAGGATTGCCAGGTAATTCCTGGTAAGGTGTGGCTATGGTATCAGGCATGACCAAATCAACCTTCACCAGGGTGCTTTGGAGGCAGGAAATGAGCTGCTTACCAGCCGAGCAATATGCCTTTTCTGTTTTGTTTTGTTTGAGACAGGGTTTCTCTGTGTAGTCCTGGCTACTCCAGAACTCACTCTGTAGACCAGGCTGGCCTAGAACTCAGAGATCCTCCACCTGCCTCTGCCTCCTGAGTGTTGGGATTAAAGGTGTGCCTGGGTGCAAGGTACCTCTCTTGTCCCCACAGAAAGAGAGGACCGAGCGGCTTGTCATCAATCCCTTAAACCAGTTGTTGAACATGTTCACGGGGCCCTACAAGCTGGTGCAGAAGCGGTTCGACAAGCTCCTGGACTTCTACAACTGCACTGAGCGAGCGGAGAAGCTGAAGGACAAGAAGACTCTGGAGGAGCTGCAGTCAGCCCGAAACAACTACGAGGCCCTGAACTCGCAGCTGCTGGACGAGCTGCCCAAGTTCCAGCAGTACGCCCAGAGCCTCTTCACCAACTGCATCCACGGCTATGCCGAAGCCCACTGTGACTTTGTGCAGCAAGCCTTGGAGCAGCTGCAGCCGCTGCTGTCGGTGAGTCCTTCCCTGCGGGGCCGAGTCAGCGCTGAAATACAGTTGGTACTTTCTCGAATTCATGGTAGGGTCATTAGGGCCTGCCCATCAGGGATTCTTGGTCCATTCATGGTGCTGTGAAGCCTGAGGTTGTTCAAACATCTCTTTCCATCTTAAGGGCTGGCTCGAAAGAAGTGGCCGTGCCTTGTTTCTTGCATCAGCTGCCATTTTTTAATAATAAAGCCAACTACTGCTGACCATAGTGTGGTCACCTAAGACCATCAAAACGACAGATTTCCATCATGATTTATGACAGAAGCAAAATGACAGTTATGAAATAGCAATGAAAATCATTTTATGGTTGGGGTCACCACAACGTGAGAATTATATTAAAGGGTTGCAGCATTAGGAAGGCTGAGAACCGCTGCTCTAAAGACTTTGGCCAGGGGTCCTTCATCTGTGTCCCCTCCTTTCCTGTCTTGACTCCCACGGGCTGCAGTTACTGAAAGCCACCGACCGAGAAGGCAACTTGATCGCCATCTTCCTTGAGGAGCACAGCCGGGTGCTACAGCAGCTCCAGGTCTTCACATTCTTCCCCGAGTCCCTCCCAGCGCCCAGGAAGCCCTTTGAGAGGAAAACCACAGACCGCCAGTCATCCCGGAAGTCCCTTCTGGGCATGGTGAGTAGGCACCTGGTGTGGCTCCAGGACTGACCTGTGCACATCGTGCATTTAAGCGCGTCGCCTCACTCTTCATCTCCGGGCGGGAGTTGATACTGGCCAGCCCTCCATCACAGGGCCATTACCAGGCTTAACCGAGTTAAGGTGTGGAGCTGCCCAGCACGTGAGCACTGTGCAGGTAGATGTATTTAATATTGAACAGCTGCTGTGCTTCTGCACGTGAGCAGTGTGTGGGAGTCTTGACTTCATAACAAAGGGAGAACCTGAGGTTATTGGTCAGGCCTGTTACATCTCAGGCATCACTGACACGGTTGCTGGTACCCAGCTGGGACCACCTGGAGATTTGGAGTTTGGTGCCTCCTGAATCCTTCTTGGATCTTAGGGAAGCACTTGTACACAGATAAGTTAATTAAGGGAAATGAGTCAGGCCTGGCTTTGATCTTGTATTAGGCTAACACAGCCAAACCTTTAATGACTTCTTTGCCTGGAGTAGCATTGTGGTTTTGGGGGTTTTGTTTGTTTGTTTGTTTGTTTTTTAACACGGGTCTTTCATATTTTAAAATTTTCGGTAAGATACATCAGATCCTGTGGGCTCCTAGATAAGAAGGACGGGTCACCCTCCCTACATTGGCATTTGCTCCATAAAATCCCGTGAGCATTTGTTTACAAGGGAGAATTGGATTTACTATTGCCTTTAGCTTTTCATTTTAAAGATTTTTATTTTAGATTATATGTGTAGGTACCTGTGGAATCCAGAAGAGGGCGTTGGATGCTCTGGGGCTCCAGACATTGATGGTCGTGAGGTGTCTCACATGGGTGCTCGGGTCTTCTGCAAGAGCAGAGAGCACCCTTGACCCCCGAACCATCATCTCTCCAGCTCCTCCCTTTAATTTAACTCTCGTTATTTAGGTTTATATAACAATAATATAAGACCTAGTGATATGCTTGGTATTTGGAATTTTTTGCTTTCATATTAAATTTTATTTTAGGGGCTGGAGAGAAGGCTCTCCAGAGATTAAGAGCACTGACTGCTCTTCCAGAGGTCCTGAGTTCAAATCCCAGCAACCACAGGGTGGCTCACAAAGATCTGTAATGGGATCTGGTGCCCTCTTCTGGCCTGCAGGCATACTTGCAGGCAGACCACTATAACATATAAATAATCTTGTTTTAAAATGTTTTTGGGTCAGGCATGGTGGCACACGCTTTTAATCCCAGCACTCGGGAGGCAGAGGCAGGTGGATTTCTGAGTTAAAGGCCAGCCTGGTCTACAAAGTGAGTTCCAGGATAGCCAGGGCTATATATACAGAGAAACCCTGTCTCAAAAAAACAAAACAACAACAACAAAAAAAAAACCCCACAAGTTTTAGGTTTTTTGGGTTTTTTTGAACCCATGGCCTTACACATGTAAAAAATATGCTCTGCCTCTGGGCTACAGCACCTCCCCAGCCTCAGAACTTTGACTGGTCGTATTTTAATCATATTTTTGTTTTGTTGTTGTTGCATAAAGTAAGGGTGTTAGCTTGCCTCGGAGCCTCAAAGACATTAAAACATTGCAGTGTGCTTTTTACCTAACACAGCCAGACTCGATTGTAAAAATGTGGCTCAGGGTTGGTGCCTTCCTCCTGCCGTGGCAGGGTGCCAGCGCGAGGTTTCTCATTGGCCCTGTTCTACCTTCCAGCCAAGCTACATGTTGCAGTCGGAAGAGCTGCGGAGCTCCTTGCTGGCGAGGTACCCGCCGGAAAAGCTCTTCCATGTCCAGCGGAACTTCAACGCTGCGCAGGACTTGGATGTCTCCCTTTTGGAAGGTGACCTGGTGGGCGTGATCAAAAAGAAAGACCCCATGGGCAGCCAGAACCGCTGGCTTGTGGACAACGGAGGTGAGCCGTTGACTAGGAGGAAGTAACTATAGAGTTGACCTGATTTCTCGAGTGGGCGGAGCCCGGGTTGAGCCAGAAGCTGCCTGCTTCAGGTTACTGTTGTTTTGATGACTTTCAGAGACAGTTGTGTTAATTATTTATCCTGAAGGTGTCGCTGTGTTTGCCTTCTGTGTGTAAACTGTAAAGTGTGTGTGAGATATAAAGCCTGTGGTTTTGTCAGCTTCCCCTGCAGCAGTGTCCATGGCTGTTTAGAGGGTGACTGGAAATCAAACAAGTCATAGCTTTCTTTTTTTTGAAGGAGGATTATGGACTTCAGTGTAATCCATTTCCCCACAATTCTAAAATGCAGCAAGTTGAGAAGAACAGGGCTTTTTCAGAACCTTCTTATCAAAACCTGAAAAGCCGGGCGTGGTGGCTCACGCCTTTAATCCCAGCACTCGGGAGGCAGAGGCAGGCGGATTTCTGAGTTCGAGGCCAGCCTGGTCTACAAAGTGAGTTCCAGGACAGCCAGGGCTACACAGAGAAACCCTGTCTCAAAAAAAACAAAACAAAACAAAAAAAACAAAAAAAAAACCCTGAACTGAGTAACAGGAAAGAATTTGTAATCATAACTTGCCTTATGAAATGAATACGTATTTGACATATACGTATCCTCAAATCAAAAAAACTATGAGTTCCAAAGACCGTGATGGCCCAAGTATTCTGGGGACCTAGGCCAATTTTAGCATTTGCTCTTTAAACGCATCTTTATGAGGTGGCTCCGTTGATCATGTTTTACCAGGTTGCAGTTAGAATTCAGACCCAGAATCCATGTAAAAAAAATCAGAGGATGTACCTCATACTGCATCCAAAGACAGCCTCTCATGACAGGAACCCAGGAGGGTCCCTGACTCCAGAAAGCTAGAATCCTTCATGAGCAGGGTCCTGGGACCAAAACAAAGACAAAAGTTGGAGGAGACTAAAATAATCCCAGCATTTAATGAAAAGGAGGAATCAGGTCCTGCGGCTTCTCTTCCTTAAGACAAGAAACACTCTGTGTTTGAAATGGTTGGCCAAGAGCCCTCTGTCATCATCAGGCTTTTTGTTGAAGCGAGCACGTGCTGGACACGGCTGTGTGCTTGTGCCAGTGTGCCCTGACCCTGAGACGGTTCTGATGTGTGGAGGGGGGAAATGAATGAATGCAGGTGGCCTTTCTGAGGGGCTCTGCACAGGGACGGCCTTGCAGCCCACCCTTGCCAGACATGGTGTATTTGAACTTAAGCCCACCCGAGTCTTCTCCCAGTTTAGTGATGGATGCTCTGGAGATCCTGTCACATTGTCTTCTGTGCCAAACTCAGCAAGGCTGGCCTTGACCTTGCAGCAATCCTTCCTAGGCTCCTGCGTGCTGAGGTTACACCACGAGCTGCGTGGTTTTTCATTTTGTCTTTTTTGGGGGGATGGGGGGGTTGGTTTTTTGAGACAGGGTTTCTCTGTGTAGCCCTGGCTGTCCTGGAACTCACTCTGTAGACCAGGCTGGCCTCGAACTCAGTGCTGGGATTAAAGGCGTGCGCCACCACTACCCAGCTGATTCTGTCTTCTCACTGTCCTGTCAATTGTCCACAGACACCTTGTCATTTTAGGGTTGTGTAAGAATGACCTAGAAGGTAGCCATAGGTATGGGCACAGGTATGGGCATCTTCTGGTGTTAGATGCTGCAAGCTGTGGACCACTAAGCATTTGATTTTGTCACTCTTGACCTAGGCTTTTTTGAGTTTGTTTGTTTGTTTGTTTTGTTTTTGAGTATGGTGATTTGGCTACATGTATGTCTGTGCACCATATATGCCTGTTGTGCCTGTGGAAGTCAGAAGGTGGTGTTGAACCTCCTGGAACTGGAGTTATGGATGGTTGTGACTGCCATGTGAGTGCTGGGAATGGAACCCAGGTCACTGGAAGGGCAGCCTGTGTTCTTAACTGCCCAGCCATTGCTCTAACCCCACTGACCTAACTTTTAAACAGTACTTTAAAAATTCCTTGATATTTCCCACTCCCCTGCCCCGCTCCTCTTGCTCCAGGCTATAGCTGTTTTCTTTCCTTCTGCAGTCACCAAAGGCTTTGTCTACAGCTCCTTCCTGAAGCCTTACAATCCTCGCTGCAGCCATTCGGATGCCTCCGTGGCCAGCCACTCCTCCACGGAGTCAGAGCACAGTGGCTCCTCCCCCAGGTGCCATCGCCAGAACAGCCACAGTGCCTTGACCTTCAACTCCAACAACATGACTGTGTCCTTCACCTCAGGACTTGCCCTAAAGCAGCCTCAGGATGCATCGCCACTGAAGGACTGTGCCCACGAAACTCTCGGTGTGTCCTGGAACACAGGGAATCCAGAAACTGGACCTTCCACGTGCTCTTCCGACCCAGGCTTTTCCTGCCAGCGCAGGCTGGGGAACCCTGCAGATGGTGCCAGAGACATCAGTCAACCTGCTTCAACCTTGAGGGGCTGCCAGCGAGGCTCCCCGCATTCAGAAGTGGTCGGTTACTCTGTGCCAGGGCGAAATGACCAAGGCAGTGACTCTATAAAAGGCTCTGCAAGAGCCTGTCATACTCCAGAAGACAGAGACAGAGGGGTCGGGAGCAGCGAGACAGAGGGCAACCAGGTACGTCCAGAGAGCCAGCAGACATGGAGTGAGTGTGGGAGAGGACCAGGCAGGGCCTGCAAACTCAGTTCTGTCCTACATGGCCCAGAACTGTGCTGTCCTAGGGAGCAACTCCCCTGCTTCCGTACCCCCCCTTTTTTCTCCCCCACACCCCTGCTTCCACAGACACTGCCAGGCCATCCCCAGGGCCCTTCTGCCTTCTCTCTGGGCATTTAAAGATGTCAAGATGAAGCTGTTTTTGACTCCTCACACCCATGAATCCTCCCGGAGTGTGGAGGCTGCTGTTTCACCTGCCACCCATTCAGGCCTTTACCCACCCAGCTATGTTTTTAGTCCTAGAGTCTAGAAGGACCAGTGCTGTTTCAGTTGTTCCTGGTTTTGCTTAGCCTGCTCAGGCCTGGGAGCCAGGTGTCACCCTTTTGTCCCCATTTTGGTTCCCCATGTTGACTCAAGGCTGCACCTTTGTTGCGGAGGCTCACAAAGCAGTGGGTTTTCTCACCAATGTTAGGAGATATGGTCTGTGTTGTGTTCCCTCTGTTGGAATCTGGATTCCAAAGGCCATTTCTGGCTTTCATGCCACAGTTGAGAGTGGAGGCTGCTGGCTTCTGTCTGGTGATACTTTCTGCTGATAGACAGCTTAGGACAGATATTCCAGTTCTGAACCTGAGTGGACAGTACTTTCTGACCTGCTGACAGGGAGGGAACTCAGTCCTAGCCTATCTGGCCCCTGGGGTCTCGTGGCCTCTCCCATCACTGAGCACACTCCACCCCCATGTTGGGCCCTATTTATGGCACCTACAGATTGACCTTTCTTGCTTTGAGAATAATTGTATATTATTATATTAGTTTGGCTTGGGGGTTTTTTCCTGTTCTGGAAATGGAACCTAGGGTTTGGGGCAGGCTAAGCCAGTGTGCTGAGCTATCCTAATTGATAATTTCTAGGTGGAATATAGAATTGGGGCATAGACAGTTTCACCCATCTTCTATATTGACCAAAGGTGCAATACTGCTGTTCTTTAAGGCCATTCTGAAACATTTTTGAGAGGTCTTTGTTTTTGAAACAGGGCCCCACTGTGAACCCCAGGCTGGCTCCAGTTGGTGCCACCACTCCTTGCCTCTGCCTCCTGAGCCCTGGGATGACAACATTTGTCGCCATATGCAGATGGCTTCAGTTTTCCTCCGCCCAGTTCATTGTGGAATACTCCAGTCATTTATAGCTATTAAAACTCTAAGTTAAATCAGATTAGAAAATCAACTTTTAGCGGGGTGGATGGTGGCGCACACCTTTAATCCCAGTCAGTGCTCTGGAGCAGAGGCAGGTGGATCTCTGAGTTTGAGGACAGCCAGGGCTACATAGAGAAACCCTGTCTTTGAAAAACCGAACAAGAAAACTCTGCTTTCAGGCCCACAGGGCACAGCAGAAGCGCAGTACGGACTGTTGCCTTCATGCAATGCTGCCTGCCGGTTTCTAACTCTCTCTCTCCCCCTCACACAGGTCTATTTTGCCATTTATACCTTCAAGGCACGAAACCCAAACGAACTGAGTGTGTTAGCCAATCAGAGACTCAGGATCCTTGAGTTTAAAGACGTCACAGGCAATACAGAGTGGTGGTTGGCTGAAGTTAACGGAAGGAAGG
The DNA here is from genome assembly GCF_978045245.1 of Mus caroli. Taxonomy (NCBI): domain Eukaryota; kingdom Metazoa; phylum Chordata; class Mammalia; order Rodentia; family Muridae; genus Mus; species Mus caroli. The sequence goes on from NW_028227275.1 coordinate 17,453,795, forward strand.
GCTACGTCCCATCCAACTATATCCGGAAAACCGAGTACACCTGAGCCAAGTTGCCTCCCGCCCCGCCTTGCTGCTGCTGCTTTCAGTCCGACAGAAGGTCCTGGAGGGCCCGGGCGCCTGCTCCCGGGCGCCTGCTCCCGAGCAGGGACCCACCACACTGCCTATCCATCACGCGGAGCGCAAGATAAGCTTTGTTCTGATTGGGTTGTACACTTTGATGCACGCTAGAATTTGAAGTGGGTGGACCCCAAATGTTTGCCAGTGATTCCGTGTCCACAAGAAGCAGGCCCAGTGCCGGCCGGTGTCAGCTTTGGGAAATGAGACGTTCCCAATCAGAGAAGCAGTATTGTACGCGGGAAGCTGTGCCAGCATCAGCGGACGCTGGCATTGGTTGCCGCACTCCATGGTCGACTGAGCAGTCACGGGATGAGGAGGAGCGGGCTCCGAGAGCTCCTCTATTGTGCCTCCATCCACGGGGACAGTCTTGTCACAATCACACCAAACCTGGTGTATCAGAGTGTCCGAGACACCCCGGTGCCCGGCAGCCTTCTCTCTGACACTTGCCCCTCACTCCTAGTTCTTAACATGCTAACCTTTCACTGCTTCCCCGTTGAATGTTTACAGTCTAACTTTTATACTGACCGTGTGTCTGAAAGGTTCTCTTACCTTGTCGAACATGGTCAGCTGCCTCTTTCTGACACTCATTTCAACTTTATTTGATCTCTGTGGTGTCTCCCCTTTCTCCCAGTACGCGATAACTGACGGACTTCCCTAGACTAGGGGGACTCGGGGCTCGCCACTCCGGCCAGCCACTGAACGTATTCATTCTGCGGGTGGAAATGGGACGCCTGCCCCTCCCCTTTCCACCCTTGCACTTGGCTGCCTCTAGTCACCTCCACGCGTGCTCAAGACAACCACGTGGCTTATTTGAAGTGGGTAGGATCAGTGGCCCCAGAAGCTTGTCTTAGGGTCGGAGATAAGAATTTTCCTTCTCACCACCTACTGCCATACTTCAGAGACAATATTCAAAGTCAGACAGATGCTAAAGTGCCTAATGAGACCTCAAACCCAAGGCTGGAAGGTGGCCGCTAAACCCTCATGTGAGGAAATGGCCCGAGAGACTTGTCTCAGCGTGGGTCTTAGACTCCAGGTCTTCCCCCATCCTTCCAGCCGCTGCTCTTCCAGCTGCACATTTGGCCTTAAAGTCCTGATGAGTCAGGACTTGCCTGTGGACACCCATCCACAGCTGCACCACTGGTCAGAGCCTCTTATGAAGTCTTTATATTTAGAAATGTTTATATTTAAGTAGCTATTTTATAAATAAAAGCATTTCTATTGACCATGAGTGTTTATCCTTCATCTTGAATCTGAACCTTTTTTCTCATCTTTGCCCAGCTGAGTCAAAGCAGACCCATTTTCTTCCAATACCAATATAGTTTCTGGTCATATATTTGAGTCATTAATTCAATTTGAGGTTTTTTCTTTCTTTTTGGGGGGGTGGCATGGGGGTGATCTTGTTATGCAGGCCAGGTAGGTCTCAGATGAGATCCTCCTGCCTCACATGGGTGATGGGTTTACATGTGTATGTACCCTGACATCCAGCTTTAAGTTGATTTTTTTAAAAATACAGTATGAGGTGTTGGGTGTGTGGTGTGTACTTTTAATTTCAGCACTTAATTGATCTAGAGTTTTGCTTTCCTCTTGCATTTCTATGTCTTTGCTGAGTTTTTCACCCAAATTCTTGAGTCTCTCATCCTAGGAGTTCAATTCCTTGTTCAGGTTCTAGTAGTGAGAACCCTGGAATTTTGGATTCCTAAAACAACAACAAAACCGTAAGGATGTGCTCTTGTTTCAGTCCCAGGTGTAGAGCTGGATTGCTTCCAATCTTCCCAAACAGCTGACCTTGATCTGCCTCGAGCTCTAGCAGAGGTTTGGCCAGCCTCCGATAGTTTCTGTGATTGTGTGATGATGTTTGGAATTCTGGGAACTTTTCAAGGGTATCTAAATGTTAGAGCCCCTCGAGGTGGTCATATAGGGACATTGGTTTCGGTTTGTTAGTAACCATGGTCAAAGAAGATCCAAAAGGAATTAGATTCAGGGATTTCCCTAATTCCTCTCTCCCCCTATTTTTGTTTGTCAGGTGTCAGGGACAGGGAGGGCGGGAAAAAGAACCCACCAAGTAGGTAAGACCAGCTACAGGTTCCGAATTCTTTCCTCTGTGAATGTTTCCAGAGTTCTCACCATAAGGAAATTATGCTCCCCTCTGACTACTGATCACAGTTCCCAGCAGCCTCACAGCACAGCTCAGTGCTGTGAAAACGGGCAGGCAATCTGGCTCAGGCTGGGGAGCTCACAGGCCCACAGATGAACCTACCACTGTTACTCTGCTCAGTGTACAGATACCAAACTGCCCTCTAAGTTCTCATCCCTACCCATAAATTAAGGCAGCTCCCAGACCTTGTCAGAGGAGCTGCTTCATGCAGTGAATGGTGCTTAGAAACTCACAACTGGTCAGGGTGTGGAGGGGTAGCGACAGTAGAGTTTTCAGCTGCAAATGATACACAGATGTCACAGAGACTACCAGAGAAGTGGGGGAGGGAGAACAGAAAGATTGTAAGGGTCAGAAGTCAGGGAGGGCTGGAGCAAAACTAGACAGGACAGGAAAAATGCCTTGATGGCAAGACCAAGCCAGACAACATTCCAGTGAGAAAGGGTACACACACACACACACCCTGGTTAATCAAGGGGCTGTGGACAGTTAGTGACTTCTGGGGAGAGGCTCAGTTTTCTTAAAGGTTCTAGGGAGGTCAACCACACTCCAATGGATGTCCTGACCTCACAAGTATACGAAGAGCACAAATTAGAGTCGACAGTTACTAAAACAAAAACCAGGAAGCTGGGAGTCTGGGGGGTGATTGGAGGAATTAGGGAGATGTGTGTGAATGGAATGTGACCAAAGAAATACATTATGTGAACAGTCCCAACAATCTTTCCACTGGCGCGCTGGGATTAGGAACATAACACCACCTAACTCAAAGCTTTTGCAAAGTAACTTGGGTGTCTGTGCCTCAGTACTTAATGAGATGTCCTTTATTTTATTTTATTGATTTTTTTTGAGACAGTCTCACAACGCAGCTCTGACTATCCTGGAACTCACTGTGTAGACCAGGCTGGCTTCTAACTCACAGAAATCTGCATACTGGGATTAAAGGCATGTGCCACCAACACCTAGCCTAAGAGATAGAGAGTCTTAAAGGAGAGAGGCACAGATGCGAGACTATCCTGGTGTAGTTGTAACATGGTGGCAGGAGGGGGAAAGTAAAAAGAACATCCTGGTGAATGTATCTGGAAGTACTGAGAACAGATAGGCTGCTAGGACCTTGCATCTGACCAGGGGATGCTAAAGACTCATGCAGACCGTGTCACAGAGCTATGCCTGAGTACCCACATGCCCAAGTGTCTCTGGTACACCCAAGAGGAGTCAGGCGGCAAGCATTTCCCATGGCAGCCACCCCTCATGTACAGAATCAGGAAGGCTAGGCAGGACAGGCTTAATCCACCATTGCTAAAACTATGACTTACTCGGACCAATGCCCTCACTTCAGCTGAGAGCAGGACATGATTAACTCCACATAGGGTCAAGCTGAATAAGGTGGTTGCATTTCAGTTGGGAAACTATGTGCTGATTCAACTCGACCTGACTATAGCGGACTTGAGTCACAGGTGACTCTGACAATCTGGTTGGTTTAATGTCTGCAGTTTCCCCGTATATGACACAGCATACCACACTATAGACCAACCCTTCTAAGTCTTTTGCCTAACTTATGCAATGGGTTCTTTTCTTGTTGGTGAATTTTGAGAACACTCTATATTTCCTGAATAAGTTATTCAGAAATATTGTTCTTTGTGAGTACCAGCCACAGCCCCGCAAAAGGGAGGTAGGTATAGCTTTATATTCCATGGAATATAAAGACCCCGTGGAATTCTGGATCTGTCTGATGCCTTCCCTTGGCTTCACAGCACCTTGGAGGAAGTTCTCATATACCAGGAGCAAATGTTACAGGAACAGATGTTACAGCATGTCTTGTGCTAAGTATGGTACTTCAAATCCCAGGGACAGCAGGAGGAGACACAAAAGTGCTTAAGTGCTCTTGGAAATCTTGTCAATGTCACCAGAGCCACTGGAGCTCGCCATTCTTAGTGGCCTCTAGATCACCAACCAAAATCATGACCAAATTAATTAAAGCAAGCTTTTATTTTATTCACGTATATAGGCTACCTCCCCTAAGATGGGGTTCAAGAGGTCAGCTTTGGATGTGGGAAAGATAAGGTTTTTTTAAATATATGTCTTAGGGTTCCCATCACTGTGGAAAGACACCATGACCAAGGCAACTCTTATTTTTTTTAAAGGTTTATTTATTTTATATATGTGAGTACACTGTAGCTGTCCTCAGACACACCAGAAGAGGGCGTCCAACCCCATCACAGATGGTTGTGAGCCACCATGTGGGTGCTCCTGGGGATTGAGCTCCCTTAGCTGCTCAGACTCTTCCTCGGCTTGGACCTCCTCCCCTTAACTTCGCAACGAATGCTGTAGCGTGTCTCTCAGCATCCGTCTCCACTGTCACCATCTCAGCTCAGCAGATGCCCCTCCTCTGAGCCATACCCCGACTGCCAGGCTCTGATTATGCTGGGCATCTGAATAACCCAGCGTCTACCCTTTCCATCCCCAGTCCCTTAATTACAATAGCCAAATCCCTTCTTTGTAACAGAACGTGACACATTGTCAGGTTCTGTGGATTCCATTGTAAGCATCTCTATCGTAAGAATATTTTTGAGGTAAAATTTTGATGATGGAAATAATAGTCTGAAAAAAACGTTTTAACAAAGGCCTAGAGATTACATATTTTAGGGAACGGAGGTAACAAAATCTGTTATGACTCAACTCTGCATTGCAACATGAAAGCAAGCACGGCTAACATAAAAGATAAAGGAAAAGAACAGTGCTGGAAAATAAAGTTGAATATACCAGTCTGTTTTTAACAAAGGTTCAAACAAGCCTAAACTGATTTTTATTTTCTTTTTAAAGGTCTACCTTTATGTTTATTTGTACCTAAAAGAGAGAACGCCTAGTGTACATTCTTTTATTTCTCCTTTTCTACCTCTTGCCCATTTTTTTTTTTTCCTCTTTAAGAACTGAACTCTAGCTGGGCGTGGTGGCGCATGCCTTTAATCCCAGCACTTGGGAGGCAGAGACAGGTGAATTTCTGAGTTCCAGAGACAGCCTAGTCTACAAAGTGAGTTCCAGGACAGCCAGGGCTATACAGAGAAACCCTGTCTCGAAAAACCAAAAAAAAAAAAAAAAAAAAAAAAAAAGAACTGAACTCTAGCTGGGCAGTGGTGGTGCATTTTGGGGGCAGAGGCAGGCGGATCTCTCTGTGAGTTCAAATCGAGTTCCAGGACAGCCAGGGATGTTACACAGAAAACAATGTGCCCCCCAAAAAGATAGATAGATGATAGATAGATAGATAGATAGATAGATAGAATTGACGCACAACAATTACTTATAGGAAGTAAAAGAAAGGGTATGAAAACTTGTGTCATTTTTAAATAATGTGAAAACTTTTTTAAAAAGTTCATTGAGAGTCTATATGGAAGACTAACTCACACTTAAAGTAGAATATAGTCCTTGGTAAGTAAATCTAAGCTACATAAGTTTAAATATCTGTGTTTGTACAATGTTTGCTAATTGTCCCATCAATGCCTGATTAGTATGCATTTGTGGTTAAACATATTCTCAATCTGTTGCCTAAATGGAATGTATTTCTTCAGATATTTCCAAAAGCTTGCACACAAAATGAGCTTACAAAAAACCAAACCAAAACAAAACAAACCCCCTTCCATAGGGCTGGCCCTCTCCCTGCTGCAGTTGGCTCCGGAGAATCAATGTGGTTACTTTGTTTCCACCGTTGCTTCTAAGGAAGCCGTATTGCTCATCTGATGCGGGTGTCTAAGAACACAAAGAATTGGTTCTGTGACTGTCTGAAGGGCCATAAACAAAGTCAGTATTGCTGCTTGTCCTAACCGCTGCAGTGGAGACACTGCTGAGAGAGGCTGGGGGAAGTACAGCAGCCAGGGACCCGGCTTAGCCTCCCCTAGGTCTCTCTGCAGTAGCTCCTGAGCGAAGAAACTCACAAAGGTAGGATATGATGCAAACAACCAAACAAAAACAAAAACCAACCAAACAAACAAAAAAACCCCAGGATTTACAAATCCCAGCCCAACTTCAACAGAGCAGAAGGAGGAAGGCTGGATTTGAAAGTGCTAAGACAATATAGCTTAATAATGACCTAAGCATCTTTCCATAGTTACAGGACATTTTGAGAGCTGCTGCACAGTCTCCTGGGACTTAGTTGACCTTGGAAGACAAGGGGGAAACTATTCTCCATTTTAATTCCTCTGACCACATCACTGTAGGTCTCCAAGTATGGTTATTGAATAGCCAGTGGGCCAGTTGCACCAGCTTGGCATTTTTGACTAATGTACAATGTTAGGTAAAGTTGAGTAGAAACTAAACGCTTTAAAATAAACCTTGATTAGATACACGGATGCACAGAAGAGACAGACAAAAGATCACTGAAGGTGATGGTGACATTTTGGAGGGATTTCTAGTCCTCCGTAGTTATCGAAAATAGTCCCAGAAATGATTTTGCTAAACTAAGAACTTCGTGAGGGGAAGACTAACTGACAACACAACGGAATTGGGTGTTTATTTAAATAAAATAGTTTTATTTACATTAAATGACTTTTTAAATGTTAGACATTTAATAGATAAATAGATAAATAGAACTGGCTGTAAATCTAAGTTCTCTAATGATAACAATACAAAGACCAGCCTGGACTGATTAGTTCGGGATGTAAATGGGAGGTGGGTAGGGCTCTGCTTCCTCCTTGATGCTTTATTCTGGTGCACAGCTCTGGTTGGGCAGTGACGGCTCAGCAGATATAAACTGCTCCTCTGGTTTCCAAAGTTCCTCTTGGTTCTCCAAATGTTGTGTATCTAGAAACGCGTTTTAAGAAGCAAGCTAGAGAATTGTACGGATTTAGAATGTACTTGAGAAGAAAATAAGGTGGTTTTTTTTTTAAGTACAGAACAAGAAAATTCTATTACTTAACTGATTATCCAGAAGTGAAAAAGAAATTGGGCTGAGGAAGAGGGAAAGGATGCGCTGATGGTGGAGAAAGGGAGCAACCAAGATTGGGGGGGGGGGCAAGAAAAAGAGCAAACCTGAGTAGCAGAGTTAAAGCCACACATAGTTCTGACAGAGTGTTAGAGGTACAGGACTGTATCAATCAATCTTCAAATGTCCTCCCCTGCCACAAAAAATGGGAGGTACCTCATGCAAGACGTGCCAGGTTTAATTGTTCTTTCCAAGTATGTAGGACAATGGGTATTTTTTTCAACCTATGGGGTGTTAGATTCATATCTACTAATTTGCAGTTATACCTTGGTAACATTTCAAAATAGCTTTGAAAACTGGCCACTAATTGTGAACTATTTACAATGTATCCAATCTGCAGAGTCAGGGAAGGCAAGGTCTTCATTAAGGCAACAGGTTAATACCTACATAACTGTGTTGGCCACGGTTAGGGCGCTGGAAACGGAAGCACTGTTATCTAATCTGGACAACTTTTAGAGGGGGGCAGTGGGGGAGTTACGATTTGGATAACCAATGCAACTGGTCACCGCCAGGGCAAGAGAGCGAGGGTAGCCTACGTTAGCTATACTCTCCCTCTGAGAACCTCACTAAATACGAAGTGCTGGATAGATTCAAGTCTTCATAATTACAGCCTCAAATGGAAGACTACAGTGATCCTCCAGCACAATCCAAAAAAAAGGAGCTGTGAGGTTGGGGCAAAGGCAGGCAGGCTTCCAAACCCTGAGAGCTTAAAAATCTACCTCTGTCAATAATATAGGACACCAGTTAAGAGAGAAAGCCAAGATAAACAAACCTGTACAGACTCCTTTGATAACCCTGAGTCTTGAAAGGCTACTTTTGAAATGGCCAGGTAAATGAGGAACATAGAATTCAGGTGTTAACAACAGCCACAAAAAACCCATGTCCAGTGCTACCTATTTAAGTGGGGACTCTCCCTGAGACTTGTAAATCACAAACCAGGTCTTTTATGATTGTGCCCTGAAGCTGCCTGAACTGCCTGCTTTGGACTCTTAGGGGAGAGTTTAGTCCCGAGGGGCTTGGGTGATATCCCAGGTTTTTGGCAGAAGCCTTCGCGTTTTCTCTTAGGAAGAATTTGGGTTTAACTCCAACCTCAAAGGACAGTCTCAGATCAGATTGTAAGGGAAGTAAAAAGCTCATAGCAAAAGTTGAGATAGCATACAAAGAAATATGACATCACAATAATACACGAGGGGGCTGGAGAAATGGCACCAAGGTTAAGAGCACTTGTTCTTGCAGAGGGCTCAAGTTCGATTCCAGGACCCACAAGGTGGCTCTAACTGCATGTAACTCCAGTTCCAGGGGGATCTAAAGCCCTCTTCTGACTTCTGAGCATATGATACACGTATGTGCACGCAGGTAAAACATTCATGGAATAAAATAAATCTTTTAAAAATTAAAAATAACTAAATTATTAAAATTAAAAGTGATAAAATAAATCAATGAGTAAAAATTAACATTAAAAAGGCAATGGGTGAGAAAGAATCCAGATGCTGAAACTGTGAGATAAAACATTTTAAACACTGTAATACACTCAGATGTACCAGAAGCCCACAAATAGATACTAACCCTCCTAAGAAACTGGGGGTGTCCGCAGCGAACCCAAAATAAGATCTTAGCTATACTCACGGTTTAAACTGGAGCTGCTCAGGATATACATGTAAAGACTGCACACCCCCCATTTCCAAACTATAGACACAAACGCAGTACCCCAGGATGTTCACAGCACTGATGTTGATAACAGAGGAGAAGCCCAGTGCTCAGTCACCTCTGTCAGTAGGGAAAGAAAGTATGATCTGTTTGCACAGTGCTGTGCTACTGAAGAACAGAGAGAGAGAGAGAGAGAGAATGAGAACCCTGCCACGCGCATCAGTGTAGACAAACTGCAAATGTATTGTTAACAAATGTGTAGCCACAGGACGCAAGCTGTATGAGTCCATTTACATCAGATCAAACAGCATATATGGCCTGAGCATACGAAGGCAATAAGCACTAAAACAACAGGCAAAAGAACTATGAAATTTAGGAATAGCGGTTATTTCTGGGAATGGTGGGGTAGCAAGAACTTATGATGAAGGTAAGGCAACGAGGCTTCCATTTTGAGGTGTGTATGCAGATGTTTGTGCGTGTTGAGGCCTTTGGCTCTGTCCACCTAGGGGTTTTGTTGTTGTTGTTGTTTTTTGTTTTGTTTTGTTTTTTGAGACAGGGTCTCTTCCTGATCTGGGATTTTCCAAGCAGGCTAGCTCTGCTGGCTGGCTAGTGAGCCCCAGGACCTGACTACCTCTGGCTGTCCAACACTCAAACTGTTATCATGGACAACTATGCCCGTACTTAAAAAAATGAGTATAAGGGGGTTCCAGGGGTCAAATCGGATCCTCACCCTTTCAAGGCAAGCACCCTAACAACTGAGCTATCTCCCCAGCTCAGTTGTGGATTTTCTAAGGTACCTGATACTATTTATTTAAGTATTTATTTATGATACCCTTTTAAGTGTATTTTTTTTACAGGGTGGTTGAGACCAGAGATTGCTTGAGCCTTAGAGTTTGAGGCCAACCTGAGCAACAGCAACAAACTGTGTAGCTTTGCCCCTATGACACAGTCACAAGAACCAAAGTAACTAAGAAATGTTCTTCTAGTCCGCTAGCCCGGGAGCACTGCTAGAGCTCCAGGGAGCACTGCTAGAGCTCCGTGTGGTTCACACTTTCAATGCCAGCTTCCTTGGCCATCAAGTAGAAGGGACCCATATTGGACAGCAGTTCTTCAGGACTGCCGTATTCAACAATCTTGCCGCTGTCTAGCACCATTATCCTGAAATAAAGAGGAAAGGAAATCTTTAGAAAGTCCAGAGTCTCAGTTTACCTAATCTGTAAGGACAACCAGGACTAATCTGTAGTCAATAAGTCACCAACAATGAATGAGCCTCAGCAGTGAGCAGGAGCCAACAGCGGTGGCTCTGTGTCTAACGATCAGGTGACAACAGTCAGTGAACCGCAGCAGTGAGCACTGGTCAATGAGCTAGTAGGGCTCTATGTCTAACACTCAACAGGGGCCAGAGCAGTAGGATACATGTGTTTGCTACAAAGTACTTGTTGTTTAAGGATGCTTGGTATAAGACGGGGCTCCTTCCTCTCCAAACGGTTGCCCTATTGTAGGAAAGGTTGAGGCTGTGGTAGCTGGGAAGGCCCATGTCCACATCCGTCATCTGTGTAAGACCGACTAGGCTTCCCATAGTCCATCAGTACAGTTTCTTATTTTATCCTTGGCCCCATTAGTTTTTATTAGCTTGATGTACAATTTTGGCTAAATGTATTAAAACCGTGAAGCCTCAGAGTACCAAATGACATTGTTAAGCCTCCTGCTGTGGCGTGCCTCTGGGCTTCTAGCTGAAGCTGTGACTGTTGCTCTGGGGTTAGGTTTTGCCCCCTCACTAGTCCCTATCCAAGTGATGTGCACGAGTATGACTATGGGTGGTGGTGATGGCGCTCACACACTCACTTGTCACTGTCCATGACGGTGTGCAGCCTGTGCGCGATGGTGATGACCGTGCACTGGGAGAACTCGTTCCGGATGGTTGTCTGAATGAGGCTATCCGTCTCTAGATCCACTGCGGCGGTGGCTTCGTCCAGGACTAGGATTTTGGATTTTCGAAGCACAGCCCTACCCAGGCATAGGAGCTGCCTCTGCCCTATGCTGCAATCAACAGAAGAAGCCACATATAAGTTCCAAAGACTAGGGGGAAAGCTGTAGCTTGGGGTCAGTTTCATGATTCGATCCAATCCAGATTTCCAAAACGACTTCAAAATCTCACCATGGCCACCGTTATAGGCAGTGTTTTCTAAAGTTCCGCAGGAAGAAGACTTACCGGGATACTTGATTTAAAAAGTTTGTCTCTGGCTCTCCTTCTATACAGACTGGGGAACAGCCTAGAGTTGTACATTTCTAATAAGCACTCCAGATACTTTCATGTTCAAGCAAGTTTGGAAGACATTGGCCCAGAAACAGTGCTTTTTTGCATTTGGCAAATGATAGCGGCAGTTGCCAATAACAGGAGCATACGCCAGCAGCGTCTGCCCTGACACCGCTGACATAGGGTGGCACTTCCTAAGGATGCCCCAGTGCCATTTCTTTGTGGCCTTAGCAAATGCATTCATTATTTTAATGTGCAATTCTAGTCTCAGGCTAATTATTTGTTCAAGACTTTCTGCCTTGATTAGAGACGAAGCTATCTAATGAGCCTGGTGTCTTGGTGTGAGATGCAATGTATGTGGAATTCAAATATACTTGTAAAATGCAAATAGCTTTAATTTGGTAAAAGTCTATAATGAAGGCTGGACCTCTTGCTTACATAAAGGAGCTCTGGGAAATGATGTGGAGGAAAAATTTGGGAATTTGCTGATTACTCTTCCCCGCTGTGGTCATTAGGGATTGTAATAAACGGGCAGTTAGACTAACGTCCTGTAACTCCTCTGTAAGAACATTTCTGCCGGAGATAGGAAGCCAAGCAAAATGAACTTCCAGTGTTTGTCTGTTGTGTAAGATCAGGCACACTGCAGAATCAAAGTTCTGCCCGGGTCAACTGTACTTTATGATCACAGGTACCACCTCGGCTTTCTTCTGCTCTCTGGTGCTCACCCCTGTCACTTACCACAGGTATTTTAATCAGTTTTGTTCCTCCTCTGATATATGTAAGTTCTAATTCCCTAAACCAAGTCTTGAAACGCAGGTCTGAAGTAAAAACCCTAGTAAGAGAGTGGAGTATCCCTCGGCACGGACAAGACAGGGAATGTCACTGTCATATCCTGACATAATGTCCCCCATGTCTCCCCTGCAGTATTAACAGTGTGGCCATTTATCCCACAAGCCTGCCTCTCCCAATATGTTTTATGTGCTTGGAAATCCAGGGTTGGGTCTGTGAGGTTTGCCTCTGTGTCTCCAGTACCTGGCACATAGTAGGTATTAATACATATTTACTGACTGCATATTTGAGTGGTCTTTTATATAGGGCTAAACAGCTATTTAAGCCTTGCTGCCCCCTGTATCTGTTGCAAAGGAAAGCAAGACAGATGACATTCACTACCAAGCCATACAAGTGCCCCCTGGGTGAAGTCACCGTGGTCCTGGGTTCAGTTGGTTTTGAGGGACAGTCTGGACAGTGGAACTTAAGGTCTCTGGCTGAGTCCCTCAGTCTAGTTGGGGACCAGGGCTTTAAGCAGGCTTCTCAGGTTACAGCGCACAAGCCACCTGGGAACCTTGCTAAGATGTAGGTTCAGACTAGAAGGCACACGGGCTGGGCTTCTGTGTTCATATGAAGCTCCTACATTTACCCAGAGCTTCCAGACCAGTTTGATCTACTGATGCTTTAGCTGCTGGTGGTCTGCGTCTGGCCTCCACTGTGGAGGTACTTGGGTCAGAAGCAAGAACTACCCACGAGCCGCAGGCTTTGCCTAATGGCTCAGCTTCAGTATGTGAAGGAGAACCCCAAACTCTCATAGGGAGAAGGCCAGACCCTCGCGTCAACAAATGCACAGTGAAGACCACAAGCCAAGTGTCAGGATATAAATATATATTTTTTTAAGGTAAAAACTATAATCACTGTTATCATTTTAAGGTGTTTCTGCAATGCCCAAGAGCTTTGCAGGCAGTAAATCTTATCCGTGTCCCTTTAAATTGGAGGTTCTCAAACTGAGATGCCTTTTATAGCCCGAGGGGATCTTCATGTCCCCATGTCCATCCAGTCTGTGTTTCATAACAAATAGACCAGGTTGGACCAGGGATCCAGCTGTTGCTGCTGAGCCTTGAGACTCTGGTTTCTGTGATTTTCCACTACAATGGCATTTGTAAGTTCATGTCATATAATGTCACACGAAGGGCACATTTCATAACTACAAGTGTTCCTATGCATTTTTAACATCTGCTTTTGTGTTTGTTTGTTTTGTTTTTTTGTTTTTCCAGACAGGGTTTCTCTGTATAGCTCTGGCTGTCCTGGAACTCACTTTGTAGACCAGGCTGGCCTCAAACTCAGAAATCCGCCTGCCTCTGCCTCCCGAGTGCTGGGATCAAAGGCGTGCGCCACCACGCCCGGTTTAACATCTGCTTTTATCACATTTTTACACATTAGGAATTTGACCTACACAGTTATAAATCCCACAATGCCAGATGGTATCTAATACCAGAACACAAGAAACAGCTCCCTCACACCCTGCCACAGCCCGTGGAAGAAGTAGCTTACCTCAGGTTGTCACCGCCCTCTGTCACTTCATGGAGCAACCCAAGTTGCAGGCCAGCCACAAAGGATTTGAGATGAGCCAATTCCAGGGCCCTCCAGATCTCCTCATCTGAGTATTTGTTGAAAGGGTCGAGATTCATCCTCAGATTCCCAGAGAACAAAATGGGCTCCTGCAAGTTGGAGAATGGGGAGCCATCAGGGCTTATGTCAGCAAAGGGCTCAGTCATTCTTTGTGGCCAGGAGAACGTGGGTAGGAGTGGTCTGGCATGAACTCTTGGCAGGAAGCTGGCTCACGATTGAGCTTTTGGAAGCCTCTGAAGGCCCAGAGTACCTGCAACTGGAAAACTAAACGGGGTGGGGGTGGGGGTGGGGGTGGGGTGGTCCTTGGTTTGCACCTGCTTCGTTCCCTTGTGGGATCCACTTGTAGACATCCAGATGAAAAGACCATCATTTCCTGAAACAAAGCCTCCTGGCTTAGGACAAGGGAGACCAAGAGACGTAGAAAGAGATCATGTAGTCATCTGAGATGCTCTTACATTTTGAAGAGGCCATAGAGAAGAATGCGCTAAACTAAGAAAACCCCTGGCCTGAGGAGATGTTCTCACGCACAAGCCTGAGTTTGAGTACCCAGCATCCCGCAGAAAGTGGAGCCTATGTGCTCACACTGAGAGGGAGAAAGAAGCAGAGACTAGAAGGCTGTCCGGAGATACCCACCACTGAGCTAGCCAAAACAAAACCAAAAGGCCAAAGACAAAAATCCTCCCGAGGGGGCTTGTGGTTAAAAGCACTTGCTACGTAGTATTCTTGCAGAGGATCCAGATTCGTTTCCTAGCACCCACACGGCAGCCTACAACACTCCTTAACACATGATCTTAATGCCAGGCTTCTGTGAGAGCCAGGTCCAAATTCTCTTAGATACACACAGGCAAACACCCATACCACATAAAATAAAACATCTTAAAACAACAACAACAACAGCAAATCCCAAAACGGCGAGCTACAGGTTCCTCGAGAGACCTTGTCTCAGTGGAATAGAGGGGAGAGTGACAGAGAGGGCATCTAATGTCACCTTGTACTAAGCAACTTCAAACCCTCCACAGGCACCAGGCCACAGTGCAGAGGGAGCGATGGTTCTCCCGCCTCCTGTGAGTGGAGAGGTCTCTGTGGCAATCCTTAACTCGGTAGGGTCCATAGAGCAAGCCAAAGGGAGACGGTCTTTCTTGCTGATACGATGAATGTTCCGCTTGCTGGCAAAAACCCGCAGCAAATTCCCTCCTCTATCTTTTAGCCGCATCAAATGAGGAGTATAAAGCTTAATGACTTCAAGCTTCGGCGGCAAAATTGCTACTGCTAATTACAAAGGTCTCGGCAAACCCTGATGGGCTAACAGAAACGCCAAGCAATCATCTGCTCTATCCGAGTGCTGGCGCGTTGCTGCCACCTACTGGTCGCTTCTAGCAGCCACCGGTCACATGCAAAAGACAGACAGAACTCTTTAGTCGAGAAACAGAATCTCAGGGAATTAGTCTGGAATCGTGGTATGAAGATGAATCTTGATAGTCAACTTTTGGAAGAGAGTGTCTATATTTGACACTTGGAGAGTGCAGACACAGTAGGACCCACATGCCTACTGCTATGCCTTACCACCAAGAACTGTGCCCCTTCTCAGCGGGCCGAAATAACCCTTCCTCCTGTAAGTTGTTTCTTGACAGGTACAATGACAAGAAAACTAAGCAAAGCAACTGCCGGAGTTGTATTTGTAATTGAATGCATATCAGTGTTTCCTCACTGCGTGTGCCCAAGTGAGTCCTCGTTAACTAACCTGGGGGATGATGGTCAGTCGCCCTCGAAGGTCGTGCAGTCCAATGGAGGCAATATCAATCCCATCAATGGTGATCTGGCCACCTGCAGATTCTAAGATCCTGAAAAGGCAGTTTGTGAGGGATGATTTTCCAGCTCCGGTCCTGCCCACCACACCGACCTGTGAATATAGTTCATTTACATCGACTTCAACATGCAATTCTTGGAGGAAAAAAAAATTTAGCCTATGTATTCACAATCGCACGTGATAAAAAGAACCCCATACCAAATATATCAAATGGCTTTTAGTTTTGATGAGAGGGAAAAAATGCCCAGATGTCAAGAAAAAAAAATGGCTCTCCCATACTCCGCCTGAGTTGTGTGCTGAAGACCATGGCCGCTGGAAATAGACAAACCCTCTTCTCCGTTGTTGTCACCGCCAATCTTGACAGTCATAGCTTATTCCCTTTTTAAAAAAGATTTTATTTAAAAAGTAGACAGAGGAATGGGGAGATGGCTCAGTGGTTAAGAGCACTGACTGCTCTTCCAGAGGTCCTGAGTTCAATTCCCAGCAACCACATGGTGGTTCACAGTCATCTGTAATGGGATCCGATGCCCTCTTCTGGTGTGTCTGAAGACAGTGACTGGGTACTCACATACATAAAATAAATAATTTTTTAATTTCAAAGTAGACAGAAAGAAACTTTGGGATGGCTGCATAGGTAATGGCATTCGCTGCTAAGCCAAATGACCCGAGTTCAACCCCTGGAACCTACACGGTGGAACAGGTTGTTCTGTGTCCTTCACACGTGCATGTGCACACCCACAAAATAAATAAAAATGTAATAATTTATTTTGTATTACCTCTCTTGTCTTCTGAGAGTATAGTTACATTTCTCCCCGTCCTTTCTCCCCTCCAAGCCTCCCCCACACACCCTTCCTTATTCTCTCTCAAATCCATCGTCTCTTTTCTCATTAACTGTTGTTACATGCATATATGTAATACATGAATATATATGATATATATACACGAATATATGTAATATTCACATGAATACACAGACGTACATCCCTAAGCGTGAGCTGCGTGGTCTGTGTAACGCCGCGTGTATGTAAGTTTTCAGGGACGGACATCTGCCGCGTGCTTCCTTGGGGATGGCTAACTCTCTCCTTCCTCTCTCAGCATTCCTTGGCTGCCTGGAGTTCTAAACTGTAGAGCACTTCATGGATCTGTGTGTCCCCTCGCTCGGGGGCCATGCTAATCTGCCCATGATGCTCTGATTTGAGTATCTGAGCTACCACAGGGAGAACTGGGTTGTTTGTTTTGACTTTTAGTGGCGGGAAGGAAAGACTTGTCACCAGATGAGCCTTGGGTCACCCTGGTCCTCAGCCTCCTTGCCTAGGTTGATTAATTTGATGGATAGCTTTGCTCCATTAGACCTGTAAGAGTGTACTCAACTTCAAAGACCAGAACACTAGACTCTCTCCTGCTTAGGCTCAGCCAGCTACACACCATTCTCGGCAGTTCTGCGTCCAGGTCTGAGGCTTCACACCTTAAGCCTGCACAGGAAACGAGCCCCAGTGGGCTGGCAGGGAGTCAGGATCCAGCCCTCCTGGTGGGTTCCTTCCACGTTCCCAGAGTCCAGGAAGAATTCTCATTCTCTCCCTGCACCCAAACGGTGAAGGCCTGGGACCCTCCTTCTGTGCCCGGCTATTCCCTGAGTCCTCCCAAGCAGACTGTCTTTCTCACCCACCTTCTCGGTGCTCTTGATGTTACAAGTGATCCCTTTCAGGACCAGATCCAGCTCCGGCCGATACCGCACTTGATAGTTGTTGAACTGGATCTCACCTTTTTTGGGCCAATCTGCGGGAGGCTTCTTGTCGGTCACCCACGGCGCCTGGCAAGGGGAAAGGATGAGAAACGCTGGACGTGGTAGCAGCCCAGCCAACAGCTGACGTGGGACTCATAGCATTTAACAGAAGGGTAGCGGGGACCTCTACCTGAGTGGACTGGGCTTTTCTGACTTTATTCAATAAGACACCCTACAAGGTTGCTCTATGGGTTTCTAGAACGACATCACCATTTAGGAAAACTGTTTCCTCCTCTTACATTTGAAGAAATTAAGTCCTTTGGGTTAGAGCATGCGAGACTTGAAAGTTGTTCTTTAAAGCTAAAGATGCAGCCAGGCGTGATGGCGCACACCTTTAATCCCAGCACTCGGGAGGCAGAGGCAGGCAGATTTCTGAGTTCGAAGCCAGCCTGGTCTACAAAGTGAGTTCCAGGACAGCCAGGGCTATACAGAGAAACTCTGTCTTGAAAAAAACAAAACAAACAAACAAACAAAAAGCTAAAGATGCCCTCTTGAGAGCGTGCTGGGGACCTCCGCCCGGGTTTCGATAACTCTCACCTCATTATCCACATTTATGTATTCATTTATTCGCTCAACAGCCACGATGTTGGTCTCTGCTTCTGACGTCATCCTCACTAGCCAGTTCAGGGTTTGTGTGATCTATAGAAGAAGAAAAAATTATAATATCAAACACACACCACACATACACCACAACACACACATATACACACACCATACACACACATAGCACACACACACACACAACATACACACACACATGCCACACACACATACCACACACATCACACACACAACACACACATATACACACACCATACACACACACAATACCACACAACACACACACACATATACACATTCAGGTTCAGAAACCACCTCAATTAGTTAGTTATACCACAAGGTTAACTGAGCAGTTAATTTATATTCAAGGGCTGTGGTGATATAAAAAGGACAATTCTTTTGTAATTCTTATTTTCTTAGCATAGAAATAAGACCAGTACACTGATTGGCTGGGTAACAATTGAATACTTAGCTGTGTGGTGCTCACATGAAGGGCGATATGAACTCTGAATCATTCAGGGGTAAAGCTTGGGTGAAAGAGGTTGGCTCTTGGTGAACTGGTACCAGAGTTCAGGTCTAATGCCTGCAAACCTAGTGTATTTGTAGAATTGTAGATGGTACTCTACAAATGGGGGATACTATGAGAAAAGAATCGGGGAACAAGCAGACTGTCAAGCAAGACTGTCTCTCTCTTAGCCATCAAGGTTGGGTATCCATATGGTCCCTTGTCCTCCCTGGGTCTAGATGTCTCCCAGCCACCACACGGATGTGTTTAACCACATGGTGCAGGCCAGTCTGCAGTACTGGGATTACTCAGATGTGAGCTTTTTCAAGAAGGCATCGAGAGCTTGCACATTATCACAGGAGGTTTGTGGAGTGAATGAGAGCTGAGAGAGAGAGAGAGAGAGAGAGAGAGAGAGAGAGAGAGAGAGAGAGAGAGAGAGAGCCACACATCCCAGACCAGGCCATGAAGACTAAGAGTGGCAACTTTGTGTAGGACCATGTATAATTGTTGACACTTGAATATTTAATCTTGGTTCAATCTAACGGTGTCCTACTCTGCCTTGACTGAACTGAGGGATAAAATGGCAAAAAGAACCAAGTGACTCTGGGTGCCCTCTCATAAGCCTCCTGGAGCTTCATTAATCTCTTTTTTGTTTGTTTTTGTTTTTGTTTTCTGAGACAGGGTTTCTCTGTGTAGCCCTGGCTGTCCTGGAACTCACTCTGTAGACCAGGCTGGCCTCAAACCCACAGAGATCCACCTGCCTCTGCCTCCTGAGTGCCGGGACTAAAAACGTGCATCATCCCCTGCCTGCTGAGCCTCACTAATTTCTAATGTCAACAGTGCAGTATAAAGCACATGAATATAAGGTGCTTGGAAGAGCTGCATAGCGAGATGGCGTGATGTCCAAAGTAGCTAAGGTGGTGCTAAGCCACAGCCTCAGACGCTGGGATGTAAAATGTCAGCCTTTAGCCCCCAAGTGTCCTGCAGTGCCGTAGTGACATTTGTTATATGTTTCTGTCAGAGTCCCCATAATAATTTTGTTTTTAACTTGTTCTGTGATATAAGAAAAGCAAGCTCAGGAGTTGTTTGACCAAAGGATTAATCCGATATTCCAGAGAGTAAATGCATGATCTCTGTGGACTGGAACCAGTGAAGGAAGCAAAACAATCAAGAAACATTGTCTTTTCAAGCCACTAGGACAGTAGGATCCGTGCCTGCTCTGGCAGATGGTACGCTGCCTACTTAAACGAGGTAAGCAGAGTGCTCTCGGGTGAAGATGTGGAGCCAGGGTTTGAACTGGTCTTCCTCGTTCTTCTGGGTCAGAAAAGAGTAAAAGCCATGCATGCGCTCCTCCTTGCATACACATCAGACTTAGTGTCAGACTGGTTGACCTAGCCAGACTTTCAGTCCTCAGACTCACGTTGAGGGCGTTGGACAGAACAAAGCCCACAGTGTCCCCGGTTAAGGAATTCTTATAAATAACCAGAAGCAAGGCTGAGCAGAAGACAATCAGATTTCCAACCAGCTCCAGGCGAATGGCAAGCCACCTGCGCAGTGACGGAAGCAGAAAGAGAGGGGTCATTGGTCTCTACTCTCTCGTCCGCACCAGGAACCTGGGGGCTCGTAAAACACTCTTAGAGGCTTCAGTTGGTACGCTGTGCTCTTAGGAGCTACCTCATTTTGGTTTAGAAATACTTGAATCTTTGATAGTCCATTACATTGATTTTTTGAAGGAAATAAGTCACATTTTAAAGGTTCTAGAAGAGTCTCCTAAACTAAAGGGATCCTACAATGAAATACTTCCCCAAGTCCCAAGTCATAAAAATTACATAGGACAAATGCTCAAAACCTAACATACAAATTCATCTAAACTATGTTTAGCCCTTTTGGATGAGATCTGATTCAAGGGCCACATGTGAGTTTAGCACCTACACTTCCTTTTCCTTTTCCTTTTCCTTTTCCTTTTCCTTTTCCCTTTCCCTTTCCCTTTCCCTTTCCCTTTCCCTTTCCCTTTCCCTTTTTCCCTTTCCCTTTTCCTTTTCTTTGAGGCAAGGTCTCATTATGCAGCCTTTGGGGGGCCTGGAGCTCTGCTGGGGTTAATGGCATGTGCCACCAGCCTGGCAAGCATCTGCATTTGCAATGAGCAGCGGTTTCTTTTGATTGGCACCAGGAAGCAGTGGCACCCATAAGCTACAGAGCCTTCAGTACAGCACTGCCTTCGCACTTCTTTTGAAGTGGAGAAAAACTGGGAGCAGAAACAAGTTAGGTGTGAGTTGGCTACAGGGGGATAAACTGGGCTTTATGGGGGGCTGAGGAACACATAGTTTAACATCCTTTGTAAAAAGTTAGCCCTCTGAAATAAAATATATTTAATTAAATTTGTACCAATAATTCTAGCAGGTATTACAATTAGGATCCGATGGGTTTACTCATATGCCTTTTTCTTCTTGGAAAGTCTAACCAGAACCTCTGACCTCTCCATGTTCCAAAGAATACTGATCACCACTGGCCTGCCCTTAACAACTCAAGCCACTGAAGAATTTCTGTTCCCTGGATCTTTCTCTTTCAAAGGCATCCCTAACTGCTTGTCACGGTCTCCTGATTTCCAGTCTGCGCAGGTGACCTTCTCCCTTCTTGTCATTTGCATCTTACTAAACTTCCTGACTCCCCTCCCTGGGACCTCTGCTTCTTAGTCACCTTTGAGCATCGTGCCTAGGAAAAGTCTCGACTCCCGGCTCAGGGAACCAAACACAAGACGTTCAATTTACCCAGCAGTTGAACGGTACTTGAGTTTCCAAAGACTCACACATGTCATGTGACTTTTACCATAACTGAGAAAGTAAGACAATGCTATTTCCTTAGCGAGGGCACGGCAATTCACCTCGCTTGCTCAATACGGGCCTGGGATGGAGAACCAGTCTGTAACTCCAAAGTCCGTACTTTCTTCTTTCAATTTACATAGCTTGATAGGTCGTGTGTGTGTGTGTGTGTGTGTGTGTGTGTGTGTGTGTGTGTCTGTCCAGGATGAATTTTATACCACTGGCTATGCCTGCTCTCCCATGCCAAATGTCAGACATGCAGAAATCTGAGACGTTCATTTAAGTAAATCCTTAAGGGAGGCCTCACCGGTTGGAGGTAATCCAAGAAAAGACACATTTCTGGTTGATGTCAATCTGCTTCTCGCTGTGGGCTAGAAATCTCTGCTGGTGCTCAAAGGCGCGGATAACAGGCAAACCAGAGACAGTCTCACTAAAGTGAGAATAGATGGGAGATTTGGTGACAGAATCCAACCGTCTCAGCTGGCGGGATGTAGCCACATAAAACACCTGAACTCAAAAACCAAGAGTCAGTTAGTGACAGTCCCCTTCCTTCTCCCTCTCAGCACTCTGCCACCAGGCTATATATTTTGAAGGCTACCCCTCAAAATAGGAGAGATGGCTCAGAGGTTAAGAGCACTGGCTGCACTTCCAAAGGACCTGGGTTCAATTCCCAGCACCCGCATGTCAGTTCACAACTGTCTGTAACTCCATTTCCAGGGGATCTGACATCCTCACACAGTCATACATGGAAACGGAACACCAATGAACGTTAAACAAACAAACAAACACCCCCTTGCCACTTAACAACCTCATCTTCAACTAACAACACGTGACATAAAAGAATAAACAATATCAACGAAACGTCTTGAATCCAAACATGTTCCCTACCCAAGCTCTCTGGGGGCAGCTTAGGGTGACATATGCTGTGACCCACACACTGACTCATACTGACAACTGAGCTCTGGGTGGTCCCGTGCTTTTCTGGGCACATCAAAGACTCTGTAGAGGAGCTGCCCACGTTAAACCTAAGGGACGCATCTCAGGGCTCTCGGAAGCAGAGGGGGGAGTCCCCGCCTGTCTTTCCCAAGCCCACCTGCACAGATACATAGAGAACGCTGAGAGGGATGATGATAATGGCGAAGACGGGGGTGGCCATGCAGATCATCACGAGAGTGCTAACTATGCCGAAGAAACACAGCAGCCAGCTTCGAAAAGTCTGGGGGAGTACGTCGTCCACCGTAGAAATATCCTAGGGATACAGATTAGGAGAGACGATGAGCCAGTGAGCTTGTAAGACGTTGCTCATCTTCCCGATTCCGTCCGGCACGCTCAGGTTGTCTCAGTTCCTCGGGATTTTGCCATTTCATCTCAAGCCGTCCATTTGTAATAGATCATACCAGTCCTCCAAAATTAATCAGATTTTTGTGGTCTCCTTACTTTTCTAAATTCTTCCAGAGCCCTATGGTAATAAGCTTCCGCTTTCCCAATAGATCTGGTGGATTTCTCACTCTCTCATTCTTCACCTTCATGAGACCTACACTGCAAACTACTAGAGTCTTTCAGAGAATCCTCATTTTACGGGTTCTCGGCCTATTAAATCGCCAGTAGAGAGTCTGGCGCACAAGAGACATCCAATACACACTTGTTTTAAAACTCTGGTGTACAAAGTTTTGTCTCCCACCTTTACGTATATTCCATTTATTTCATAGAGTTTTAGAGGGAAAGGAAAGGGGGCTGAATCTATCTCCCACTGCTTAGCGTCCCAGCCAAGGAACTCAGAAGCAGAAGATGGCTTAACTGCCATGTTGTCTCGTGTTGTGAGAAATAAACTGAGGAAACTAATGGAAGGGTAGATGGTTTGCAACACGCTTGGAAAGCCTATTTTAGATCTTGGGTTGCCCTCCCCTGGCTTTCCTAGAGGACTATGTTAATCCTATACATCAACTGCGCATGGGAGCACTAAGACAAGTCCAGATGATTTCTGGAGTTTCCCAAGTTCAGCCAGGGACAAGAGAGTTCTGTACTGAGGTGCTTCTGAGTCTATGTACCTGTCCCACGCTATGTCAGCATGCACATAAGTTAGCCATGTCCAGGGCTGGCAGATAAGCCAAAGCCTCACTAGCCACCACTTCTACGAGAATTACTTTGATCCTCACCTATCTTAGATTCTCCACCTTTTTTTTCTTCTACTCTCTCTCTCTTTCTCTTTCTTTTTTTCTTTTTTTTTTTTAGATTTATTTATTTTATTTTATTATATGTGAGTACACTGTAGCTGTCTTCAGACACTCCAGAAGAGGGCATCAGATCTTATGGATGGTTGTGAGCCACCATGTGGTTGCTGGGATTTGAACTCAGGACCTTTGGAAGAGCAGTCGGTGCTCTTAACCACTGAGCCATCTCACCAGCCCTCTCTTTCTCTTTCTCTTTCTCTCTTTCTCTTTCTCTCTTTCTCTCTCTCTCTCTCTCTCTCTCTCTCTCTCTCTCTCTCTCTCTCTCTCTCTCTCTCTCTCTGGTTTTCAGAGACAGGGTTTCTCTGTGTAGCCCTGGCTTTCCTGGAACTCACTCTGTAGACCAGGCTGGCCTCGAACTCAGAAATCTGCCTGCCTCTGCCTCCCAAGTGTACTCTCTCTCTTTTTTTTAAGGACTCCAAATCTTTGTTTCTAGAAGACCCCACATCAGACTTGCTCACCGCCCTGAACCACCCCTGCAACATAATTTACTATATGATTGTAAGTTTTCTTTCTCAAGTAGGACCAGTCAGCAAATCTGATTGAAGTCTAACTAGCTCACAGGAAGACCCCAGAAGACAGACCATACATATAATGACACCAGAAAGACTGCAGAGACTGTCTAATTCTTCTGAGAAATATCTGCATCCAAAAGTATGTGCTCTTTACTGACTAACGGGCAGGCAGCCTCTAAGTGGTCTCCAATGGCAGCTTTGCTATTTCTACCTTATAGGTAGGGGGGAAATGGCAAGTTACCTGTCTACTTCCTAAGCGATTGCCGTGTGCTCAGATCCTGACTGTAGGCTACGATCCACCCACAGGGCAGGCCTATTCGTACATCTTATAAAGCGCTTTTCCCCTTCCATAAGCAGAGAACTAAAACCTGTGCTGACGACACTTCACAGTCATTCAGCATTGCCTGGTTTCTGCCTCGAATCCTGAAGCTTCCATTTTGGATGCACTTAGAGGAAACAATGAATATTTAGGTCTAGTCCATAGAAGGAAGCCATCTTCACATCTAATAGTACCAGGCTCATTGAAAAAAAAAAACCAAAAAACCAAAAAAACCAACCCAACTGATGGTAGAAAAGGAATGCCCCAGTGGCCCCAGTCCTGGGATCTGCGCAGATAGAAGCAAGTGTTCGAGATTCCCTTTCCATACAGATATCCCAACCCAAAATTCAGACCTAACTTACTGGTCCTCAAAGCATTAAAAGATTTGAGAATGGAGACAAGTCAAGGAAACAGTCACCCTATGCTCCCTTCCATTAGCCGTCCTGAGCAGCGAGCATGCTTTTCTGTGGCATCTCCCCTCTCCCAGTTCTATTGCCCCCCCCCCCCCCGACCACCACTACCATGCTCACTGTTTCCCTCACCTCAATGATTTAATATCAGCTTTTCTGATTGTCCTCATCTGCCATCTGGTTTGAGCTTGCTCTCTTTTTCTACCATTCCATTGTACCCAGAATGCCTCTGCACATGCCATTGCTGTTTTTAACCATACTGTAAGTCTTTTCTTTGGATTTTCTCCTTCACTAGATAATAAACTACTGAAAAGCCTGAGGTGTCCATCCGTAGGACTCCTCTCTCTCTCTCTCTCTCTCTCTCTCTCTCTCTCTCTCTCTCTCTCTCTCTCTCTCTCCCCATAATCCCACAATTAGAAAGACCCTCAGCATCTAAGCAAGAACCCCAGTGTATTGAGAAACTTACCCCAGCAAATCTGTTCACAATCCGGCCTGTGGGAGTTGTGTCAAAAAAACTCATGGGTGCGCGAAGAATGTTGGTTAACAGCTGCCTGTGCAAAGTTTTGGATGCATCTCTGCAAGCATATATACTCCTTAGGCTTGAACTAAGCAAAAATATACCTAGAAACAGAGTCACCATTGTTAATACCATGCACCTGAAGACCTGTGCCTGGGACACAATGGCAAATGCTTCCCTGAGTTGTAGGAAATGGACAGGTCCAGACAAATCCCATAGAGACGTCTATCATAGCCACTAGACATACCTTGTGTTATTCCCAGAGCTCCAAAGACCCCGATTCTCATGTCCCTCTGAGAAGTTGAATTGTTGGTCCCATTCTGTTTTTCAGAGTCACTGGTCCAAGCACTCAGCCAGAGGTTAGAGCCAATAAAAGTAACATAGTTCAATACATAGAAGATGACGATGAAGAACAGGGACCACCATCCTACCGCTTGCAGATATTTCAGGTAGATGGAGAACTTTACCTGCAAAGAACCCATTCAACATTATCCTTGAGGGCTTTGGGTGAAGAATTAAAGAAAACTCACCGTTGGGATGGGGGTGGGGTGGGGGCTTGTGCTGGATAATTATTTATCAAATATCTTTATTTGGCAAAAAGTTAGGCAGAGGGAGGCTTAATGGAGAGAGGTCCCCCTCCAGATGGACTTGCAGATAAGCCTGTGGTGTATTTTTCTGATCAATTGTTGATATGGGAGGTCTCAGGTCACCGTGGGCGGTGCTACTACCTAGCTCTATAAGAAAGCAGGCGGAGCAAGCCATGAACCACAAGCTATTAAGCAACCTTTGTCCATAGCTTCTGCTTGAGTTCCTGTCTCTTATTCCTGACCTGCTTGAGTTCCTGCCTTGACTTCCCTCAGCGATGGACCATGACTGGGAAGTGTACGATAAAATAAATCCTGTCCTCCCCAGGTTGTTTTCGGTGTTTGGGCTAATTAAGTCAAGGAGTGATGTCTCCTGGGAAAGTGGGTAGCAAAACTTAGTAGCCTGTGATCACCATTTCTACCCTTGGCCAGGGTGTGTTGAGGCTAAGTGCCCTGCCAGGTAAATAGCCATTATTAATTAGCATTTAACTGTGATGAAAACCACACAGAAGAGGGTTGCAAAGGCCAGCATTTATTAAGACCTTAGAAGCTGTGCTTTTAAGTCTCCTTACGTTGTGTTGCATGCTCTGCCTCTGGTGCTAGTGCGCTCCAGCTCCGGGAATTGTACTTCAGAGAAGTGTCCCTGTTCTCCACACATCAGTTACATAGCTTGATAGGTCGTGTGTGTGTGTGTGTGTGTGTCTGTGTGTGTTTACCTTCCCAGTTTCCACAAATTCCTTCTTAATTAGTTTTTGTCCTTTCACTACTTCCTCCTTCTTATTCAAGGCATTCACACTTTTAATTTTCAAGGAGCTTTTGAGGGACTTCCCACGCCTGCTGCCAGACCTAGAGCTGAGGTAGAGAAGGGAAAACACCCTTGAGCATGGAGACACTTCGCAGAGATCTTCGTACAAGCAGGTGTTACAACCTTGAACATTCAGAGTGGAGGGCTGCTAAACTGCCACAGCCCTAGCCCTCCCTCCGCCACCCAAGGAAACAGGCAGAGCTGACTCTTCATGACATCTATTCTCTTGGGAAAAGTCTACATAGAGAAAGAAAGATCAAGTAGAGTTGAGGAAGCGGTAAGAGTTGCCAACTGAACACACGAGCTACCTGCGGCTCAGTGTTCGGCGAAGGCTGTTTTCCCTTCTCATGGTCAAGGAAGCTGCGTCGTCAGGAATTTCCTCCGCAGTTGGGATCAGCCCACAGTCATCATCCTCTTCCTCACTGTCGTTATTGACTAAGGAGACAGACATGCTAGGAGTTAGGGGATAACACAGGACTCACAACAGTATGAGAAAGCAGAGAAAAGTTCCTCCCAGCCCCCATATATTGTTCATCAGGGGAGTTCAGGTTACACTATTTATAATTCAAATGTCTTTTTAAATGACTGAATCTTGCAGTAGTTTAATGTGTCCCATTTCCACCCCTCTCTCCTCAGCTAGAATATCTCATAAACCAATAATATATCATACCGTAAACATTATGGTAGACAGGAAAATGAGCAGTCAGGCAGCCCCTCCAGGAGATAAAGTTGGTTTAGCATTACCCTAAAAGCCCTAACCCAGGATAATCACCCGAGAACTGGCTTTCGTGGTACCAGAAGGTACCATGCAAACTTCTAAGGGAGGGAAGCAATTGATAGACCTATCCGGCTATGCCGAACACAGCAAAGACCAGCATAGCATGACAGCCCTAAGGTGAAGCAGTGGTTTGTATGCCTTGACAGTAACCAGAAGTGCTCTAGTTGGCCTTAAGGCCAACCCCCACCCATGCAACAAGAAAGAAACTGAGACTGGAGGGAAGAAAGGGAGTGGGGGAGGGGGAAATGATGAGCGCGTGCGTGCGTGCGTGTGTGTGTGTGTGTGTGTGTGTGTGTGTGTGTGTGTGTGTGTTTCCTTCTTTAGCACTCTAAAAAGGAACAAATTCTTCTGTCACCTTGACAATGCCTGTATAGTTCCTAGAAGTATAGACAATAGACTTGTCTTTGTTTAGGCTATCTAGTTTATGTTACTTTGTTATTAGCAGCTTATAGGAATTTAATACACAGTCAATATCAATACATCTCACTTTCCCCTCCCCTCTTTCCAATTAAATGCCGAGTCCCAGAACCATTGAAATAACATGTTATGCTCAGGGCTTACATAATTGCTCAGAAATGACCTCCCAACATTTAGCAGAAGGCCTAATTTCTGGAATACTTTTTCAGATCTCTCTCTTTCTCCCCTCTCCCTTCTTTTTCTTCTTCTCCTCCTCCTTTCTTCTTCTTCTTCTTCTTCTTCTTCTTCTTCTTCTTCTTCTTCTTCTTCTTCTTCTTCTTCTTCTTCTTCTTCTTCTTCTTCTTCTTCTTCTTCCTCTCTCTCTCTCTCCTAATCCTGACCGCTCCTTTGTGATCACCACCTGATGCTGTACCCAGCACAACTGACAGGAGATCCTTGGAAAGAGTCACAGTAAACAGGCTCAGATGCTAACCACGGCTAATTAGTGAGCACAATGGTGGTGGTGGTGGGAGCACAATGGTGGTGGTGGGAGCTCAATGGTGGTGGGAGCACAATGGTGGTGGTAGGAGCACAATGGTGGTGGTAGGAGCACAATGGTGGTGGTGGGAGCACAATGGTGTGGTGGGAGCACAATGGTGGTGGTGGGAGCACAATGGTGGTGGTGGGAGCACAATGGTGGTGGTGGGAGCACAATGGTGTGGTGGGAGCACAATGGTGGTGGGAGCACAATGGTGGTAGGAGCACAATGGTGAATGGGAGCACAATGGTGGTGGTGGGAGCACAATGGTGGTGGGAGCACAATGGTGGTAGGAGCACAATGGTGAATGGGAGCACAATGGTGGTGGTGGGAGCACAATGGTGGTGGGAGCACAATGGTGGTAGGAGCACAATGGTGGTGGTGAAAATTGTTTCTATGGTTCAAACATACAGTAATTTTTAATGTATTAATCAATATTCCTTTGTTAAGGATTATCAAAAGTTTACCATCCTGTGAAGCTGTCCAGGATTTAATGAATTTGAAGCAGTTTGGGGAGGGTGTGTGACTTGAATAAAAAGGAGTGTGTCATCCCTATAAGTGAATGCTTTGTATCGTTGCCCTCCCTCCCACCCCCCGGCCAATAGGGGCCTCTCATTCAAACATTCAGTTGTCCATGCTGAAGTTTGTTTTGATTGCATGTCAGAGGCAGCAGAGTATAAAGTCCCACTTATTTGATGCAGACACAGTGTTTTGATTTTTATGTTCCTTTACAGAGACCCAGAACACAGAGGAACGGAGTTTGAATCTCTGGGCAGTTCAGTGTAATGTAATTCACTGGACACTAAATAGCTCAGGATATAGCTCCTGGTTTACCATCCCACTAAGACCCCAAGTTCCACCCTGTTCCAACCCTGCTTACATACCTGTGGCCTCTCCTTCAGGTCCCGAATGCTTCATGAATGTCTTCCAGTTCTTAGCGAACACTCCTTTCTTGTCCATCAGGTCACTATAGGATCCCTTCTCTAAGATGGTGCCTTTCTCCAGAACGACAATCTCATCCACTTGGGGAAGAAAATGAATGCCATGTGTAACCAAGATCCGAGTCTGTGAAAACAAAAGCCAGCCGCTCGCATCCTCCTCCTCCATGGTCCTGAAGGACAACACTGACCCGAGAGAATCCCTTAGACCAGCGCCTATCCTGATAGAGGGATTACTGGTTAATTATCCCTTCTCACTTACGAGACGTTTACTTACCTAGCTAGCTCATCAACTGTATGAAAAAGAACCTCCCAGATCTTAAGTTAGGGATACTGTGGGAAAGGGGACACCATTTTTATCCAGGCCTTCCTGGTATTGGACAGTTGACATACTTTGTCAATTGCTATATTGATTACTGAGACAGGAACTCACCTCACAGAAAGATGAGTCAACCAACAAGGGAGCCAAGAAGAGCATATGAGGTTGTAATGGGCTTCTGGGAGATAACCTAGGTCCACTGCACTAGCCCTCTGCCTCACAGTGCACAACATCTAGAGTCTCCTTAGCTGAAATATCTCAGAGATCCTCCGTCCCTATGTCCCTTTCTCAAGTTCCTTGGTAAGACCTGGGGATTCCTCTAAGATTTCCAACTGCAGTACCAGTAAAGCATCTTTTGTTTCTTTGTTTCATATTTTTTTTTTCAACAAACTTGCCACAGGGTAGATGTCAGTTCCTGAGTAAATGAAGTCTAGGTCTTAGGCATGGAAGGCTAAGCTAAGACCAGGAGCAAGAGGGAGTCCCCGCAGACCTACTGAGCTAAAACAGAGGCAAAGAGCCTCACAGCAAGCTGCCTCATCGGCCCAGCCATCCTCTGCTTAGCAGCATTCAAGAAATCTTGAAGGGAACAAGCCAAATATGGTTGGAATCTCCCTGACTATTGCTAAAGAAAAGGTTATTGTCAGCAGAGGGCCAAAGATATATATTGCTTGTTATAACCACAGGTCTAGCTTTTCCCCTAAGAATCAGAACAACAGAGAAAGCATCTTATAACTAACTTCATGCTAGGGCCATGAGTTTCATAACGCGGGCCTTCAAGGAACAGACGTTCACTGAGGCTAGTGTGACAGGAAGGACACAGGTAAGGAGATCTTCAGGACAGTACCATTCAAAGACATGTCTCTCTCTCTCTCTCTCTCTCACACACACACACACACACACACACAGACACACAGACACACACACACACACACACACACACACATCCGTCCCTCTCACCTTGCCGCTCAGCAGGCCATTGGGGCCCACAACCTTGTTGAAAATGTGTTTTCCCACGTGAGCGTCCACAGCCGACAGGGGGTCGTCTAGAATATAGATGTCTGCATCTTGATAGGTGGCCCGGGCCAGGCTGACTCGCTGCTTCTGACCACCACTGAGATTTATACCCTGAGGACCAAAGTCATTTTTGTTAAGCAACACTCCCTCGGCCTGCTTGGCAAGCCTGCTAAGGAGGAGCAAAAAGAAGACATTTACCCAATAAAGCGCAAGGCTTAAACATGGTGTGTTTCTTTTTTTTTTTTTTTTGGTTTTTCGAGACAGGGTTTCTCTGTGTAGCCCTGGCTGTCCTGGAACTCACTTTGTAGACCAGGCTGGCCTCGAACTCAGAAATCCGCCTGCCTCTGCCTCCCGAGTGCTGGGACTAAAGGCATGCGCCACCACGCCCGGCTAAATAAATCTTTTTTTTGTTGTTGTTGTTTTTGGTTTTGGTTTTTCGAGACAGGGTTTCTCTGATAGCCCTGGCTGTCCTGGAACTCACTTTGTAGACCAGGCTGGCCTCGAACTCAGAAATCCGCCTGCCTCTGCCTCCCAAGTGCTGGGATTAAAGGCGTGCGCCACCACGCCCGGCCTGGTGTGTTTCTTTATACAAAGTAACTTCTAGTCAAATAATGTTAGCTCAAATAATTAGTCCTGTCCAACTTTTTTAGCATGCAGTTTGCTTTTTGAACACTCTGTCACTTTCTGCCCTGTGGGCAAGTGGAGCTGACTTAAGGGCAGGGAACACTAAGTAGTTGTTCAATTAATGGGTTCTGACTTAAAGGAAAAGACAATCTAGAGCTGTATTTTCACTCATCTCCTAATGGCTCAAGATCCTTGTTCCTTGGAGGGGTGTAAGGGACTCCCTTAGACCAGTGCCTTATCCTTACAGAAAGATAACTGGTTAATTGTTTATGTTCAGTTTTTAAATTGATTGTTTTGTTCATTTTTTTTGAAAAGGGAAGAAAGGATAAAAAATATTTTAAACATGCAGTAATTAAAAAATTTCTAAGTAAATTATGGTATATCTATCTAATGGATATATTATAGTTACTAAAAATCAATGTTTATTAAAGATTCTTGTATTTGCTTCCAGGTACAAAGTTTTAAAAATTGAAAGTTAGTCCCGGTGGTGCAGGCCTTTAATCCTAGGTAGCAGACACAGGTGGATCTCTGTGAGTTTGAGGCCAGCCTGGACCAGCAAACTCCAGGTCAGTCAAGGCTACATTGTAGGTGGTGCCATCCCTAGGCTGGTAGTCCTGGGTTCTATAAGAAAGCAAGCTGAGCAAGCCAGGGTAAACAAGCCAGCAAGGAACATCCCTCCATGGCCTCTGCATCAGCTCCTGCTTCCTGACCTGCTTGAGTTCCAGTCCTGACTTCCTTGGTGATGAACAGCAGTGTGGAAGTGTAAGCCAAACAAACCCTTTCCTCCCCAACTTGCTTCTTGGTCATGATGTTTGTGCAGGAATAGAAACCCTGACTAAGACACTGCTTTTCTTCAATTATTTCTGTACCCTTCAAGGTTCCTCGCCCCACGTACCTTCTCTCCGATCTCAGCCATGTCTCCTCCAGGCAACATTTCCAAGTCTGGGAGGAGAGCGCACGCTTCGATAACTTGCTGGTATTTCTTTTCATTGTATTCTGACCCAAACAGGATGTTATCTTTGATGGTCCCATTCTGAATCCAGGCCTGCTGAGGGACGTAGGCTATGGAGCCCTAAATGGGAAGGGTCAGACCATCTGACAGTCACGCTTACAGAATTGGAGGCTGGAGAGAATAAGCAATGCCTAGGTTTGTAGAGCTATAAGCCAGGCTCCTGAGTGTCTGGGATTTATTAATCTGCTGGCTGGAAAGTAAGAGCAGCATCCTGCCATTAAACATTCTCTTCCCTGCATGTCTTCTCCTATCGTTCTCTTGCCTTGATCCTGAAAATCAGAAGGCATGCTGCTGAGAACAGGGGTTTAGTCAAATCCAATGACTTGGTTAGAGCTCATAGAATGTTAATTCTTTCAAATGGCATAGAAGAGACCCTGGAAAGACAATCCAAAGAGGCTGAAATTAACACAGCAAAAGGATAGAGACTGATAAATGACTGCTTTTGAGGAATGACTGAATTGTAAGTTAGCCATTAAAAAGTCTCCTAAAAATAGTCAGGAGACAGAGTCAGATCTGGACTCCTCTCTGCTACAGCGCATGTTTTAAGAAAACACACATGGCCTGTTGGAGGTTGCTAAAGAAGGCGTGACCTCAGCACACTGTGAAAAGAAGAAATGTTTGACTCCCAAAACAGGTTAAGATAAAGCAACCCAGCGCAAACTTTCTCATAATTAAAGAGAGCCTTAGGAGGGGCTAAAGCGATCTTTGTGATCCAGATAGTAGCTGGTTTAATGATGGGAAATTGCTCAGAACTTCCTGTAAATCTAACTCTGGAGAAGTCCATGACAATGCTGTGAATCCACTTTCCTCTGTTTTCAAACAAAGAAACAAACCAAACGTAACATTGTATTTTAGGAATTCTGCTTAAAGATGTAGCTCTCAAAGAAGGAGCACTGGGCACTGTGCCACAGCCTGAAATGAAAGCTACTCGGGAGGCTGAGAGAGGACATCACAAATTCAAGGCCAGCGTGGGCTGCAGAAGGAGACAGGCTACAAATGTGTTTTAAATCAAAATGCAAGAAAAGGGAACTGGCAGAAATGGTTAATTCCAAAAACCCATGCAAAGCTGGACGCAGTAGGATGTGTCCGTGTGATGTCAGTGTCCCAAGGGGAACTGGGAAGCAGAGACAGTAGAACTCATTCTGGAAGCTCGTGGGTCAGCTAACTTGGTAAACAAATCGTGAACAGCAACAGAGACATCTGAGGTTACCTTCTGACCTTGACATGGACACTGTGGCACAAGTACACACACACACACACACACACACACACACACACACGGTGGGGGGAGGTGTTAAAGCAAAGAGACAGTTGGGCTATAGCTCAGAGGGAGAGCATTTGCCTTGTCTCTCCAAGGATTTGAGTTCAGTTACCGTCACTGGGAGGATGAGAGACTCAGGACTAATTATGATGTTAGGTACAAATGTGCCAGTGTTGACTTCACTGTCATTACTGATTTTATTGTTGCTTATTATTGGGTCTCTGATCACAAAGTAAAGGTTGTTTTTTTGTTGTTGTTGTTTCAAGATTTTTTTTAAAGATTTATTTATTTATTTTATGTATATGAGTACATGATTGCTCTCTTCAGACACACCAAAAGAGGGCATCAGATCCCATTACAGGTGGTTGTGAGCCACCATGTGGTTGCTGGGATTTGAACTCAGGACCTCTGGAAGAGCAGTCAGTGCTCTTAGCTGCCGAGCCATCTCTCCAGCCCCTGGTCCTTTTACTTTTATTGCATAATTTTACAGATGTGAGGTTTTCAGACACACACACATCTACAACAGAAATGCCTATACTGTGAAGGAAGCCATCTCTAGTCAATGGTTTAAATAACCGGGTATGCGTGTACGAATCACCTTGACAGCTCATTAAAACTGCAGAGCCTTAGGCTCTTTTCCCAGAGTCTAACTGTTTAAGACTGGAGTGAGGCAGAACATCTACAGTTCACAATTGCATCAGATGTCTCTAAGAGCCAACTAAGGAAACCACACTAAGACCTGCGTTTGGGGTCGCGAGTTTTCTCCATTACACTTCCACTCACCTTGATGGTGATATGCCCACGGACATTTTCCATTTCTCCCAGCATGGCTGATATCAAAGAGGACTTCCCAGAGCCTACAGTGCCCACCACAGCCACCAGTTGGCCTGGTTTTATGTCCAGGTTCACACTGAAAGAGAGAAGTGTTTTTGAAGGATGTGGGTGGGTTTGGGGCAGTTGTTCAAGGCGTTTCTCTGACTCTATGAAATCTCATTTTAGATAAGTTTCCCATCAAGACTAGAGACTTCGCCGTGAGTGTATGAGACCCTCATACACTCTTTATTATTGCTAAGTTCCAAGACACTGAAGGATACGTTCCTTTTACCAGACTCATCAAAGAAGTTCCTATTCAAGGGGCAATTGCAACTGTAAAGGTTTCCCTAGAGGGAGAAAGTTCTCATTTGAACATTCGAACAGCATCCTCTCAGGAGCCTCGACACCTGATTTGGTTCAGGTCTCGACTCCGATACTGTGGGGTTGGGCAGTTTTGATAGGTCACTTTCTTTGGACTAAGGTTTTGCTTTTAAAGTAGGAAAGTTGGATTTTTTGCTTCTACGTTACTCGTTATTTAATGTTTCTCAACTTTATTTATTCTATGATCTTGCTGAGAGCAAATTCCCTTCCCTAACCCTAACCCTGAAGATCAGACCTCTCTGGCTGGGGACAGGTCTACACTGAGTTAGAATCCCAGGGACTCTTTGTGCCTGCTTAACTATTTGTTTTTGTTTGTTTGTTCGTTTGTTTTGTTTTGTTTTGTTTTTCGAGACAGGGTTTCCCTGTATAGCCCTGGCTGTCCTGGAACTCACTCTGTAGACCAGGCTGGCCTCGAACTCAGAAATCCACCTGCCTCTGCCTCCCAAGTGCTGGGATTAAAGGCGTGCGCCACCACACCTGGCTTGCTTTTTGAGTAACTATTTGAGTTCAGAATGCACTTGGAACATCGGGAAGCTGTCACATAGTCTTTCCCAACCTGCTCTGGACTGCAGCAGTGAAGTGGGAACTGTGTCTGGTTTCCTTTCTACAAAGGAAAGCTTTTGGCTGGGAGGGCTAGAGCAGTGCCTTTTGCTCTGACTGACCCTGGTGCTGACCCCTAGAGTGCACTCGAAGGCTACAGGAATAGGAGAGAGGGTAGGAAGTCATGGAGTTCGTTACTTGGGACGAAACAACATACAGTTTCTGAATTGGAAGGCACCCATAGCTGGAGTGAATGGTGGTTCTGGAGTCCAAAATGGGGTGGGCTTAACTGGTTCTCTATATACAACAGCACGCAAGAATGAGCTGGTTATAGTAGTGAACAGGAGTAGTCTACAGTAGCTTAGCCCAGACGGGTCTCAAACTAAGGATCCCTTTGCATGAGCCTCCTGGCTTCAGAGGCGGCAGGTGTATACGGCCACACCCACGTCTGACATCTACAGCAATGGTTCTCATTGCCTAGACTGGGGAGAAAAGCTAGATTCTAAAGTTCACGAAGTGCGTGCGTGCACTTTCTCCACCTAGTATCTGGAGGAACAAAGGTCTTCATGGATTTTTTTTTTTTTTTAAACTGGAGACACGTGCACGAAAGCAGGTAGAAAACAGAGTCATGGGGAAAGGCAAGAGACCTTTACTCTCAGCTCACCCCTCCAGGGCAGAGCCTAAACTAGTATCCAGGTGAGTACAACATACAGTCTTTTCTGGTGTTCCACTGAATAGAGTCTTCTGAGAACAGGGTAGGACAGGAGGATCCTGAGGAAGAGCCGGAAAGCAAGGGGATTGAACTCACTCTTGGATTGTGGCTTCCAAGTCCGGGTCCCAAGTAAAAGAGGCTTCTGAGAACTGCACAGCTTTATCTATTGAGAGGAGGGGAAAAGCCTTCTCTTTTAGTGACATGTCAGTACTCATGTGACTGTCCATCTTTCCTTAGCCCATGTGTCTCTGACTCATCTATCAGCCCCCGCAATCACCTCTGATAGGCGCTGAGCTTATTATACTAGCAGGAGGCAATCAACCTAAACTTGGAAACTCAAATTCTTTAGACCTCTAGATGTCCTGGCCATCCCAACCCCAGCCCCAATACCCCCACATCTCCAACCCCACCCTTCCCCCAGCCCTCTGTTACCTAATCCTCCACGTGAGTTCTATATCCTTATTTGAGCCCTCCCTGTTTTCGACTCCAGAGCTACTGCTCTGGCAATGGATGCCTTACAATTCAGAACCCACATGTTCTGTTATCCCAAGTTACCTTCCCCATCCCCACACTTAGCTCTAGTCTGAGTTCTGTTTCCTGGGTCCCTTGCAGGACTCCCTGCTTATCTCCAAATAGCTGTTTTGCTTAGAAATCTGGCTAAGTATTTATCTTTAAGTGAGAACATAGTCTGTACTGTTTATTATACAAGACAAATCAATTCAGAATGGATCTCCTAGCTCTTTCTTTTCATTGGTTGCTGTGCTTAAGCCCTGCCTATAAATAGTCTGCTTCTAGCACTGTGAATAATTTGTGGAAATAATTTGTTTACCAAAATGGCAGACATGGTGAATGGCAGACAGGTTCAGATCATCGCCTCCCAGGTACCGCTCCAGCCGGTCTACAGAGACACTGGCCTAGAGAAGGTCACAGAAAACAGTGAGGAGTAAGAAAATTTGGTAACATCGCCAATACAGATTGGACTCCATGTTTTGTGAAGTTGCTTTGGTTTGATTTGGTTTTTCATGAAGCTGGGTGGGAAGGGAGATGGGAGAGAATCTGGAAGAAGTTGGAGGAGGGGAAAATATACTCAAGTTCTATTATATGAAAAAATTCAAAGAATAAATAAAACATTATTTAATAAACAGTTGCCCTTAT
Organism: Mus caroli; assembly: GCF_978045245.1. NCBI lineage: Eukaryota > Metazoa > Chordata > Mammalia > Rodentia > Muridae > Mus > Mus caroli. Next base: position 17,490,674 of record NW_028227275.1, read on the forward strand.
GGAAATAAAACTAAGGGGAAGAAAGGATTTTTTACTTTGTCATTAGCCATGACTTTGCCACAATTGGAACCTCCTGACCACTACCACAGACTCAACTGTACCTCAGCCCTGCAAGCAATCCCACACCTTAGACAGAAGTATATAAAGACGGTATATCAGCTTTCAGAGACTCGGGTAATTTAACTCCCTTGCTATTTCTCTTTAAACTTTGGACTTATTTCCAGAAACATTCTACCACCTTCTTCTGTGACAGAGCCCTAACTTAGACCTCCTTCTGGTACCGGAGCCTCAGTCTTGGCCCTATTCGATGGAGTCTATACCTCGATGAAGCATCCAAATGAATGCGGGCCGGCACCAAAGCCCAATGTTCTGCTCTTGTCACCAGTCTCCCATCTGTACTTCGGGCTTCCTCTTGAGGTCTAATCCCTGGTAACTAGGTACTCAGTGACTATGGTAGGGCTTCAGAACAGAAGACAGTGCTTCAGGCTCATGCAAGCTTTACGACCTCAGCCTGAGGCTCTCAAACTTATTACCACATAGGTTCATTCAAAGCCAGAGCCTTTTCTCTTCTTGTGCCATATGTACTCAACGCTGTGTCACTATCTCCTTCGCTTTAGAACAACAGGCCATAAACTCATCTAGGAAAGTGGCTCTGAGCAGGTGGCAGGTGTCATCCTAATGGTCTCACTGAATGTCTCTAAGATCATCTGTGAAGTGAATGAGGTCAGGATGAAGATCCGCCTTTTAGCCAGAGAGACAAATAAACTGGGGCTCAGAGAGCTTAGGATTTCACTAAGATCTAACCGTGTTTCCGGAAACCCAGTCGGACTTTTAACACTCACTCACCAGCCGATGCTAGACATGAGATACAGTAAACTGGTAATCTGCACTCTAAGGCCATTGAGCAGTCAGCAGGGGCATTCCCATGTACCTGGATGACTGAAGAGATCACCATGGGAAGCATGGACAGAGGAAAGCGCAGGATATTGAAGAGGGCGATGGAGGTGAAAGCCTTCTCCGCGTTCAAAACATTTTGGCTATCCACCAGGACGTAAACAGAAAATGTGACCACGGACACCTAGGAAGAGCAAGGCTATAAGAAACTCACTAATGGTCCAAACACCTTTTGCAACAATTTCAGGAACACTGTATATCAGAGCTGAAGGAATGCTAGGGGCTATCCCAGTCTCTTCCGATTACCCGTAAGAAGTTTAATCCCATTAGAGGAAGCACTATCTCTCCCAAGGAGGGATTGTCAATGACTGGGTTGCTAAAATCAGAGCTTGGATCTAGTCTCTCTTTCACCACACCCACATTGCTTCCCCCACGAAGACAAGCCTTCCTGTGCAAATCGTTCTTGGAGACCGCATTCCTGATAAATGTTCTGAACCTTCACTAGTGGCTGCCAGTCACCCACAGGGTAGAATTAGAGATGGGGTCGTAAGGGTGGTGACAAGTTTGAGGAAGGAGGATCAAATCCCCTGAAGTAGGGGCTCTGATCTATAGACCTTGAACTCTATTAGGACCAGACTTTCCTTTCCAGGCTCGGACACCAGTCCACACTCTTCCTCTGCTCACTCACCAGGGTCGGAGTTAGCTGTAAGATGAAAAGCAAAATCGTCTGCAGCTGGCCGAACCGCAGCAAGTTCCTGAGTTCTTTCTTCCGAATGCTGTTCACTTGCTCTTTAAAGGAAGGTTCCCAGGCAAAGTATTTCAGGATCTAATGGGCCAGAGAACAAAAAAATCCACATTGCCCCCTGAGAAGACACCAGGTACACATATCCAGTCCACCCTTATTTTAGGATAATCTACCAAAAACTTGGGAGCTGGAAACCTAGATTATGAAACTGTTACTAGGTTAATAGAGAGGTCACATATATTTATTAACAACCCAGTAAATGTAAAACATTTCACCTAAATTCTTCACTTAACTTTTTTTTTTTTTTTTTTTTTTTTTTTAACAAACTGGCTTGGCTTGCCTGTTCAAATAAGTGCCAAGACACAGAACTCCCCATGTTAAAAGTTGGAAATTTCTGGGCAAATCAAGGTGAATTAGTCGTTCAGCTTTTGTAGAGTATCGTTTCCTTTTGGGCAATAAGGAAACAGAAGCTCTGTGGAAGGTTTCACTGACAGAGCGGATCGTGACATCTGAGCTTGAAGAAACTGGAACAATTCCAAGGGGTCTGAGACCTCTGGCTTCATGGACACCTGTACTTACATGCATGAGTACACACACACACACACACACACACAGAGAGAGAGAGAGAGAGAGAGAGAGAGAGAGAGAGAGAGAGAAAGAGAGAGAGAGAGCAAGCTAAAGTACACAGGAGAGAAAAATAAATATTTTCTTAAAAACTGAAACAAAGCCGGGAGTGGTGGCGCACACCTTTAATCCCAGCACAGAGGCAGAGGCAGGCGGATTTCTGAGTTCGAGGCCAGCCTGTTCTACAAAGTGAGTTCCAGGACAGCCAGGGCTATACAGAGAAACCCTGTCTCAAAAAACAAACAAACAAACAAACAAACAACCCCCCCCCCAACAAAACTGTCTGTGGAGGTCAATGCCTTGGGGGACCTGATACTGTTGCTTTGCTCAGTGGATTTGCCAGTTGCCTTCTAATTGTTTCCATTCACACCCATAGGTGGGTGTGGCTCTTGGCCCTGGTCTGAGAAGCTTCTCCTTGCAGGAAGCAGAGGTTAAAGCAGACACAACTAACCAAAGTGCTAAGAGTAAGTGAGGGCGGGGCAGTGCTCAGCTCTAAATGGTGGTTCTAAATCACTGCCCTCCTACCCCCACAGCCCAGGGAATTTCATGGAAGGGCATGGAAGTAATGGAAGAGCCAGTGACGGGAAGGAGGCTGCAAAGCCTTGGTTTCTATAGAGACACGGCTGTTACACTCATGAATGCACAGCTGGTGTCTTTATCTACTGATGGATTCTGTTGCAGTCCCAAGGATAGGGGAGGGTGCACAGGTCTCCCTCTGAGCTGAGGAGCAATTGGTAGTTAATGGCTACTGGGGAAGGGAGATCATTTTTCTTCAGGTGTGTAGCCAGTAATAAATTTCCATGTCTATGTTCATGTACATGCAAATAATACGACTTAGTCTCAGTGGGTTATATAGTTTTTTTTTTTTAAAGATAGGGAGTTAAGGAGGATATATCTAGAAGTAAGGGTTCAAAGGGAGGGAGCAGAAGGGGATAAGAGAGGAGAATTATGTGTGTATGGTAGGGCGTATAATCAAAATTCGTTATTTATAAAATTGTGAAATAAATTAAAAATAATTTTTAAAAATTTTCTCTGGTAAAATGTAAAAACAAATCATTCAGGGCAAATATGTAGAAATAAAGTTTCAAGAATATCTGGAAGGAGCAGAAGAGGAAGCTGGAGACTTGCAGGTGAAGGAATCAAGAATCCTGTGACACTCACCAGGCAGAGGCTATCACCGTTCTTATCCTTCTTCTTACCTTAATCCCACTAAGAATCTCGTTCATGATTTTTAAGCGTTTGTCTTTATTCTTCATATTCTGGACCTGCCCAGAGACAGAAAGACAAAACCCAAATGTACTTCTGGGACAGAGGGCTCAGGTTTGCTGCTGCTGGGAGGTCCTGAGGAAACTCTGGCTGCCATTTAATCTGAACTTGAGATGCCCAGTGAGAGCATTTATTTCTCTTCAGCTCTCCCTGCTTCCCATCCTGTCTCCTCTCTCCCTACTCTCTCTCTCTGACCCTTGCCTACACCACCAAGTCTGTTCCCACCCATCCTCCTTTTCCCTTTGCCTGACTGAACTCTCTCCTCAGCCTGTTCCTGACTGAACTCTCTCCTCAGCCTGTTCCTGACTGAACTCTCTCCTCAGTCTGTTCCTGTTGTCAAGGCTCCTTCCCCCCCACACCTTGTCAGGATGGGTCATTCAGCTTGGCCTTCGATGCCCACCTCACAGAGGACTCCTTCCACCTCCTCATGGGCAATCTCTACCCACTCACTACTACGTTACAATTCGTTCTCTGTGCAGTACTCATCTCGAGCTGAGGTTTTTGTTTGTTTGTTTTTGTTTTTCTTTGTTGTCTATCTCTCTACCCTGGGAGCAGAATGGAATGTCCTTGAGAGTAGGATCCTTGTCTGATTTGTTGCAGTGACCTTGGTAAGACATGCAGTAAAGAGTCTTAAGACCATATTTGCTACTCAAATATGAAATGAATGAATGAATGAATGAATGAATACAAAACAAGTGAATAGGTAGATCCTCTCCTCCAGGGAGCCCACCTACAAAATTTGTGATTCTAGAAGAGCTACAGAGGCAGGGTGATTGTCAAGACATAAATGGAAAATTGAGATTACCCATGTGATTGCTATGGGGGGGGGGGTTGGTTTATCTTGCTATATGTTGGAAAAACAAGATTTATTTAAAAATCATATCTAAGGAAGCTCAGCAGAACCAGGTGGGGGAATTATATATACTGAGTGGCCAGTTAGAGGCTGAAAGGGAAGATCAAAAAGTGGAGGACTTTTGGGATGGTAGAAAGTCTTCCATAAGCCTTGCCCTTCCCCAGCTCCCTCTAGGAAATAGTAGCAAAACTCAGAGTTCAGATGTTCAAAAGAGACATGCGCACAGATGATTGTTCTTCACCTGAATTTTCCTGATCTTGGTAGCCAGAACGCCATTAACTGGGACCAGGAGAATCATAAGCCCAACACCTGCTAAAATCGAAGGTCCCAACTCCCTCCACAGGAAGAAAATGGACAAAGCAATCTGTAAAACACTGGACCACAGCAAGTGTATGTAGTTGGTCACGTCCATTAGCTTCTGGGAATCTACAGACATCAAGTTCACCGTCTCTCCAATCGTGTACTGCCTCCTAGCCAAGTTAGATAGGGTTAGTGCCTAAAAAAAAAAAGATTAGGATTGTGGTCAGCAGATAAGACCAGAGATACTGGGAACAGACAAGGACCTTAGGAAATGAAGACACAACACAAAGGTGGGTTCCATATACACATAGCTTCTCCATGAGACTGTGGTTTTTGAGTCCAAATTCTAACACAGTATTTTATCTCATTTTTAACCATCGGTTCCTCTTGTTTTCCCCTTCATTAAATTCTACCCACCACACATCTCTTTGCCCTCCCCCCCCCCAATTCCTGTCTATCCTTTGTGTCAACTTAAATGTTTGAAATGACTGCCAGTCTCCCAAACTTACAAGAGTTAATTCTTTTGTGTACCCTTACAACACTCTGTAGTTAACTCTTTATTTGCCTTAATTATACTAAGCCACAGTTGCTTTGTTTTTCTATAATTTATCAGATGTAAACCGTGAGGACAAGGTCTTCATTTACCCATTTCACTATTGTATCATTGGATATTTAATACAGGGGGATGGGAGAAAATGAGGAAACGTGAGACGGAAGGGGAAAAGGAGGAAGACAGCATGTTGATCCTTGCATGTGTGTGTGTGTGTGTGTGTGTGTGTGTGTGTATAACAACAAGGTCACACAGTCATCAGCTTCATAGAAGGCATCTTTACCCACTGAACTATCTCACCGACCCCTTGTAGACTTTTGATATGTCTAACTCATTTTCAGCCAGAGTCTTACAAGGAGAATGTAGGCATTATTAAGGAGAACACAGGTTTTTAGGATGGAGAGGAGACCTGTGGAGTTCACACATCTGAAACCATATGCTTTCGCTACCGCTTGTAGGCAAGTTCACACGCCTGAACCTGGTGACATAGGCTTTTTGCTTTCATGGTCGAAAGATCAGGAGACGAATACTCATAGCTCTGTTCCTTACCAGGTCTTACAAACTACCTATAATAGTTTACACCTGTAAAAGCCCCCAGAAGGCTGAGGCAGGAGTATTGCTGGAAGTTTATGGCTAGCCTGGGCTACATAGTAAGCTCCAGGCTCAACTGAACTGCAGTGTAAGATACTAGACACTATGATTGGTTTTAGTGTCAACTTGCCACAAGTTAGAATTTAAAAAAAAAAAAAAAAGTAGATACCTGTCCTAAATATCTGTCCTGGTTGCTTCAGTTGATTGATATCAGGACCAGAGAGAGATGGTTTAGCAGGTAAAAACATTTACCACCAAACCTCGATAACTTAAATTTGATCATCAGAATCCATACCATAGGAGGAGAGAACCAACTCTTGCACACACGCACACACACACACACACATACCTACACACATATTCCTAATATGCACACATGCTCATATACACAGTCACAAAAATAAATAAATGAATGTAATTTTTAAAAGTATGAATCAGAGGAAAGATGAGCATAACCAACTTCTAGCAAATCTAACGCCTCCTAAACCTACAGACCTCAGTGATGAGAGAATGTAAGTAAAATAAGTAAGTGAGTCAATGGGAAGGGAAAGCGTTGGTAACTGCGAATTTTCTGACTTTATCTTATTTCCCAAGGCTTTGATTTTGTCAGGAGAGGCAAGGAGAGCTAGCATCTAAGCCTTCGGGGCTGAACAGCAGACGCTGGGTACCTACCCCCTCGGATGCTCAGTACCAAGAGCACATTTCATGTTTGCAATTCAAAGATGCACTTAGGGGACCCTTATAACTAATCAAAATTAAGTGTTGACATTAAAGTCCATTTCTATCAAGTTTTCCTCAGTCTTGGAATAACTGTTTATGCTTACGAAGCGCTTTATTTTTTTATTTTTGTTTCGGCTATACTTGGCATGACCACTTACCTTCTTATATACAAAAGCTATGATGGTTGTCCGTACAGTCATTCCCAACACAAAACAAAACTGAAAATAACACTGAAGGAAGAAAGACTGGATGAGAGTCACAGCAAACATTAGGATAGCAGAGATATATCCAACCCATGGATACGTGTCAGGGTCTTTCACGAAGCCAATGAGAAATCTGCAGGAACAAAAGCAGATTAAGTGATACTCAGTAGGTCCCCAAGGGCCCCTCCTCCTCCTCCTCTGCACAGGCCTCACTCTTGCTCTATTGGTGACAAAACAACCAGAATTGCCCCAGGCACAAGCTAAAGTCAGTCCCGAAGAGGAAAGCTCAATTAAGAAACTGCCTACATAAGATCAGGCTGTAGGCAAGGCTATATGGAATTTTTCTTAATTAGTGACTTATGGGTGAAGGCCCAGCTAATTGTGATGCGAGCCATCCCTCCACTGGTGGTTCTGTAGGAAAGCAGGCTGAAGGAGCCATGAGGAGCAAGCCAATAAGCAGCAGCCACCCATGGCCTCTCTGCATCAGCGTCTGCCCCAAGGCCCCTGCCCTGTTTGAGTCCCTGCTTTGACTTCTTTCAAAGATGGACTACAATGTGGAAGTGTAAGCCAAATAAACCCATTCCTCCCCAAATTGCTTTTGATCATGATATTTCATCAAAGTAATGGAAACCCTAAGACATGTAATTTCAGTGTTCAAGTGCTAAGGGAGGAGAGCCAGAGTTTAATGTCAGCTAGCCTAGGTTACATAGAGAGACTGCAAAACAAAAAGTATCTTTAGAGAAATTTTCACACACACACACACACACACACACACACACACACACACACACACCACTGTGATGTTTCAGCTCTGTCATAGGAAGTGGCATGAGTCAAATCATTTTCAGACAATGCAAGCTCATACCTCTATGAGGTAAAGGACTCTCCAGCTGGCTGTTCATTCCATACAGTGGCAGATTGCAAAGCCTTGTCGTGAGCACTCTACACACTAAGAAAGGCGCTGGCTCGGAAGAGATGAAGTTAGTCACTCTCTCCGGAGGCTTGCCAACCCCCCTCTCAGGTGTGGCTTGGGTCATACTAGTTCATTTTAATAACAAAGAGGTCTAAGGAGTGTATGGCCTCCTCTAAGGAGAGAGGCACAAAGAAAAGAGGCCAAAGCGCTATCTTAGATCAGGAAGACTGCCCTGTGCCTTCCTGTGTGCAAAGCCCGGAAGTGAGTGGAAGAAAATCCGGGCGGTTTTCAAAACTGGGAACTCAAAGAACGCTCTTGCCTACACATACAAAGGGAGGGGAGGCAGCAAGTCCTGCGTACTCACTTCAGCAGCTGAGGATTCAGAAACACAAAAACATCATGTGCTAATTTCAGAATAAACGACTTCAGGATCACCACATAGCAAGTTTTGAAGAGAGCCTTGACCAACCAGGATTTGGGAAAGTCTTGGGTGTCCTCGGACTTCTTTTTCTTCTTTTTCGCTTCTTCCTAGGTACAAAACCAAAAACAACTATGTCCACAGACTTGTGCATTACAGGACTGGTTAAGACTGTGTGCTCGGAATGGCTCCAGGTTTCAGCAGGGCTTACGAGCAGGTTACCCTCTCTGTATAGCTGTAATTGTCTCTTCATCTCCTGCCCACTCCCAGCACCCTCCCCCCCCCCACCCCCTCCCCGCTTCTCTCCCCTGCTTCCAACTTATAATCTCTTTTGGGCTGGGAAAGCAGATAACTAAACTAGAGAGAGAAGACATCATAAAGATGTGCGTGGACAGACAAGTGGAATTTCAGTACTCAGGAGGCCAAGGTGGATTGTGACTTTGAGGCCAGCCTGAGCTACACAGTGGGCTCAAAGCCAGCCGTAATTACACTAAAAAAAAAAAAAAAAAAAAGACTGTTTCAAAAATCCGAGGTCTGAAGTTGTAGCTCAGTATATAACAAGGCCCCAGACAGTAGCACAACTGACTCCATGATGGACGTATCACAAAATCCAGCACAGAGACAGTACTGCCTGCCAAACAGAAAGACCCAATCTATCCAGACCACCTATCTAGTTGCTGGCTGGCTAATAAAGGCCTTCCATTGGCTTAAACCCATGTCCGAGCAGTCTTCTCTGGTGATGACCTCACAACAAGTAATACAGGACGAGGTCCTGTGTAAGATTCCAGTATGGGGGTGTTGGAGCGAATACTACATGCAAAGAAAGAGACTCTGATGGGGGAAGGGTGCCGTCTCATGCTCTCTGACAGTAAAGGAATCTGCTGGTCCTGTATCTAGGATGCTCAGGAGACTTTTCAGTTGCTCTTTTATGTGGTTATTGGAGCATGTTGTAATTTGAATTTTATTCAAGAAAGGTCTGATGAAGTCTGTGGTGGCTATTCTGGTGTCTGCCCTGGAACTCACTTTGCAGACCAGGCTGGCCTTGAACTCCTGAGTGCTGAGATGAAAGCCATGTGCCTCTCTATACCTGGCTTGTGGTAGCTGTTCTTGTTTGCCAACTTGACTACATCTGGGATTAACTAAAACCCCAAACTGGCTGGGTACACCCTCGAGGGATATGTTTTCTTAATTGGATCATTAGAAGTGGATCTTCCCACCTCTAATCTGTATCTTTGAGGTGAAAAGGCCCCTTGAATCCAGATCTTTTGGAGTGGGACGACCTACTTCTAATCTTGGCCACAGTTTCTGAGGAAACCTGGAGAAATGACATGGAAGAGGGAAGGTCTCTCTCTTTGCCTGCTTCTTCTCACCCTCAACAGCAAGACCATTTCTCCCTTAATGGACTCAACAGTTACTGGATTCTTGGAACTTCCATACATAGGCAGTCACTGTTGGACTAGCTGGACCTCAGTCTGTAAATCATTCTAATAAATTCCCTTTCTGTATATTTATATAAAGAGAGGGACTTATTCTATAAGATCTGTTACTCTAGACATCCCTGATTAATACAAAGTCCCAACTCACAGTATCTTAAGAGTGTGCCCCCTTTTGAACTTGGATCAGTGTGAGTGTAAGCCAACTGGTCTTTAAGATAGTCTGTAGTTCAACATGACTGGTGCCCTTGGAAGAGATGGGATAGGGATGAGGTAGCTTTGGGACAACTGAGGCACAGAATGGATTATGCACCTACAAGCCAAGAGGATACCTAGGGTTTCTGGCATAGAACAGAAACAGGAAAGGTAGAACTCATTCTTTCTCCCATGTTTCAGGGGGAAATGATCCTGCCGATAACCTGATTTCAGATTTTTAGCTTCCAGGCCTCTGGGATGGTGCATCTCCACTTCCCACTTTCCTCTTCTGGTGCCCACGCCATCCCCTTCCTCTTTCTCTGTGTTTGTGGTATGAGCAATCAAACCCAGGGCCTGTGAAGCAGGCTCTCTCTTGCCCTCCCTTCTCTTCTCTGCCCATCCCAGCTGTTTCCCCTCTCCTCTCAAGATGGGTCTCACTGTATTGCCCAGGCTGTTCTCAAACTTATGATCCTCCTGCCTGAACTCCCTGAGGAGTCACTGTACCATGCTTGCATGGCTTTCTCGTTGGTATTAATCACCCTTGGCATGTGCATCACTTGTTCCTCTTTTCCTAGTTCTCTATTGATGAGCTCCCTCTCAGGCTTGTTCTTTGTACCCATTACCCAAAGAGACACACATCTGCGCCCAGTGAATATGTCTGAGTAAGGGAATGAATGCATTAGCTACTAATGCTAACTTCCAAGACAATGCTGTTTCTAGAAATGAGTGTGTGTGTGTGTGCCTGTGCATGCACACACGTGTGTGCGCACATGCCTGTGCAGAGAAAGAGAGAGTGTTTGTGTGTAGGAGTGATGGTTACAGGCATGCCGAAGTGTGAACACGGTTGTCAGGTCAAGCATCCTGTGTTAGTTTTGCCCTTCTTACCTTGTCTGAGATAGGTCTCTTCTCTGCTACAGCAATCTGCCTCATTGGCCTAGGAGCTTCTGCATATTGTCCTGTCTCTATTTCCCACTTCCTGTAGGTACACTAGAATTACAGATACATGTACTACTGTGTCTAGTTTTTATCTAGGTATTCAAACTCAGCTTGCCAGATTCATGTGGTAAGTGCTTTTGCCCACTGAGCCATCTCCCTAGCCCTACTAATGCTGCTATTACTACCTGCTCCTGCTCCTGCTCCTGCTATTTTACACCATGAAAAATTTCAAATGTATTCAATAGGAGAAACAACAGTATATAATACACACATGCACCCACCACTCAGGCATTATTAGAACTGTGTATATCATGAATGTAAAGTGCAGTGCAAAGCACATAGAAGAGTATGAAAATCTGAAAGAAGTCAGACCCAACACTGCTCCTTGCCTGAGCCATACAGGGCACTCACACAGACACTTGGGTCACAGTTACCAGGACAAGGACATCTTGGCTCTGACTCTGTTTCTTGGTCAATCCGTGTGACATGCCCTCAGGGCTCTGCTGGGACTTCTTCAGCCGCCTCTGAAGAGCCTGCCTGGCTTTCTGCAGGTCCTTTGTCATGATTGTCTCGAACTTGCTGGTGAGTGACTTGGCTTTAAGCTTTTCTTCAACATCCCACACATCTTCTAGTGTCAACGGATTCTTGTAACCTTTCAGAACAGTGCTGGAACAAGAATGGACCACAGGCTGAGCCCCTCTGTGCTTTGCCAGTCTGCTTCTATCAGAGCCTAGCCTCCAGATCTGAGACAGAGGGGTGAAGTTTTGAACTTCTCTACTGTTCCATTATCTACAGCTCCTGGCCCTTTATTGGACAGAAACTTGGGGGAGGACACAGAGACAACAGAATGTGCTAGAAGACAACATGGAGAAGAGACAGGGAGAGGCTCTACTGAATCAAAAGTCAAAGGCATCGCCATCCTCCTGCTCTTGCTCCGTCTCTTTCAAGAACCAACCACCTCTCTACACTCTGGCATGTCCTTGAGGGAACTCCATGATGCCCTTAGGAAATGGCGTGACCTCACCACTGACTTCACACAACGTCTCTAGATAGGGCCTATCCAATTCGGGGCTGGAGAACATGAATGAAATACTAGCTGCATCTTTATTTGTAACAATTCATAACTGAGATCCAGCATTTTTTTCCTAATATGAGCTTAACATGGTGTCTTTGTTACCAGGAGAACCCATAGATGTTTTCACGGCTAACTTACACTAATTGCTGCTTCCAAATTATGGTCCTTCTAAGATAGATATTTAAGATATCCTTGTCGTTAGATATTTAAATTTAATGAGTCCATTTGAAAGTATGTGCATTGCTCTGTCACAGATTTGTTTTTTTTTAACTTTAAATTATGTATGTGTGTGTATGTATGAGAGTGTGTGTGCACATGTGTGATGTATGAGAGTGTGTGTGCACGTGCAGGTGCCTGTGTAGAGTGGAGGCCTGAGGTTCCACAGGAGCTGGAGTTACCGGGAGGAAGTGAGCCTCTTGACGTGAGTTCTGGGAACTAAATTCGGATCCTCTGAAAGAAGAGCAAGAGCCCTAGGGGTTGAGCTACCTCTCCAGTCCCACAAACTTGCCCGTTAGATATTCCGACCATGTTTATAGTCTGTGTCCAATAGATCCAAACCACAGAGGGTCCACAAACTACAAAGATTTCCGTTGTAGACCCTCTGGTAGCTCAGGTTGTGTCTCCCTTTCCCTCTTCCTATTCCACACTGCCTGCCTCCAGGTGCCCTCTTTCCTGTCTTGCTCTCTCTCCTTCTGTTTCTCCCATGGAACTCTTAGGCTATGAGAAATGATCACCTTCCAGTTTCTCCTCCTCATTCTAATCAGTCCAACCAAGGGGCGAAATTGAACTGATCTGTACATTTTAATACTCGCAGACTCTAAATGGAAGAGAAATGGAGGCCACAGGAGGCATTTTAAAAAATTGAGCTTTTTTTTTTTTCATTTTCAAAGAAGTTAGCATATAAGGATATATATGGATATTATAGGGATATATATGCCCTATAATCCAGGCATTTCTTACCTGTCATACCAACTAAACGTAATGCTACTCAGAAATGAAGCTGTAGCTGATGGGGCCTGAAAAATAAAATCATCAAACAGTGAGTCAGTTGGAAGTGAGAACTCAATAGGGCTCTAAAATCAGACACTGACTTCCTAAACCTGGCTTTAGAAGCTAGCCATTATTCAGGTGCTGGCTGGTCAGCGTGCTTACCTAGAGATGCTAACAGCCAGATATTCTGGCATAATGTGAGTTAGCAGCCTGCACAGAACATTTACAGGTGAATGTGGAAGTCAGTATTCCTATATAGTTAGCATTGTTTAAATATAAAATGTTCTATACCACAGGTGGAGTATCCCTTATCTACAATTTGGGACCAAAAATGTCTCTGATTTTGAAGTTCTTCCAAATTACAATATTAATATTGTACAGCCTTTTTGAACGTTTTCAAATTTGGGGAATTGTGGATGTTAGAGTTTTGGGTCAGTGATATTCAATCTATACCTCATCCCTGGCTCAGGAGACCGCCATGAAACCCACACATCTCCAAGTTACTTATGCTTGTGCATCCTCCAGTTAAATAACATAAGGAACGAATGGATATAGAGTCTCACGTGTGTTGAGTCGCTTGATTCTGAAAAGGCTGAAAGGATCAAAATGACAATCTGGAAACCATAGGAGACGAAGAACAGGCAGGAGTAGACCATGTTGGACTTGATATCCTGTGGGTTCGAGGCAAACAAACAAACAAACAAAATGGAGTCTTTTATCACAATCAGGTTTATGACTAAAGGCTATCACTAAACCCTTTGGCATGCCGCTATCCCCAAACTCAGACCGTTTGGGGCCATGCTCTCTGACCTCGATTGGCTACCAGAGGGTCTAGGACAAGCATCTTTGTAGTTAAGGAACCTCCCCTTCCCCCTTACCTGCAGGAGTGCTCGTATCAGAGTCTGAAACTGGAATACGCCACATAATAGAGAGAGAATCCAGAACATGGACAGGAACCAAGAGTTCTTCTGTATACAGCATTGCCTGCAGTGTTGGATCACCAACACCAGGAGCTGGAGGAAAACGTACAACGCTGAAGAGCAGTGTCACCACCAAGGACCGGGAAGATGGCTGACAGAGAACGTGGGGGAAATGGGGGTGGGGGTGGGGGTAGGAGAGGAGCTGAAAGACAGGACCGTGGAAGTTAATTTAGCCAGGCAGTGAATACATGAGTGTCAAATTTACATGCCTTCCCTGATGCTATGGAACCCTCTCTTCTGGCGTTTCATCTCTACACTTAGGTGCAGAGTTAGCAAGAAAGCAGAGCATTGCTTTTGACTTTAAGTGGGGTTACTCTGAGAGTTATGAAAACCTTTGCAGGACAGAAGGAAATTACTACCAGGCTTTGGCCAGGCTGAGGAGGACGAGGCTGATGCATAGATACTGGTTGACTATATCTTAATTCTATAATATTGATCTAAGGAACTCATTTTTTAAAACCACAAACCTTGCCTTATATCATTTCACTCAAAGATGTTGTTTCCTCTATCTAGTGCTGTGCTAGCTAACCACTGTCCTAGAGGGAGAAAAGCCATGACATGTCACAATTGTCAACTGTCCTGGTGTCCACACAATGCTGCTGTGGAAAGCTTCAATTTCCAATAGAATGCCATCTAATAAAGTGTTGGGAAAAGGTCAACCTAGTCGGCTCTGTGTTAGCCAGCTCCAGGACACCTCTGTCTGGGCAGTGGCAACAGACCAAAGTTCCTGGAAAAGAGTGCCAGCCTGTGTTACAGAATGTAGGCAGGGCCAGGGGAATTCAAGGTTGTGTTGAACACACACAGATGCAAACATCAAAGGCTCTAATCTGTGTGAAAGTTTATAAATCCAGGCAGTTCTGTGTCAGCTCCCTTGTTTAATATGATAGTAACTATTCAGTACTTTTTAAAAAATACTTTATGTTCCTGTCCCCAAATAAAGGATCCCTGTAGGAGAGATATAGCCGCTTCTCCTCCTCCTCCTCCTTCTCCTCCTCCTCCACCTCTTTTCCTTCTCTCCCTTTTGAGATAGGCTGCAGTAGAATGTCTCCCGCCCCTGGAGGGGATTACAGGTGTACATTGCCATACCTGGTTTAGCTCTTTCTGATATCAAACTTATATACAGCTTTAGACCTAGTGATTTGATTAGCCATCTGACAAAAAATAATATTTACAACATTTAAAAATCATTTTACAATCATGAAAGTTGGATCTCATCTGTAGCCCTTAGATGGCAAGGTATAAGAGAGCAAGATTTAGAGAAGGGTCTATAAATTAGAACTTAAAACAAGAAGAAATTTGTTTCACTCCTTTAAAATTGAGCCATATTTCTCTGTAAATTCTTGTAAAAGACAGGAGAAATGGGACTTAATTCAATACCCAAAGAAGTACATTTCAGCTGTTTATGGGTTAAGAGAATTAGATACGGTAGAGGTAGTACTGAACCTTACCCAAGTGCATAGGTAGAGAATTGGATTTGTATATTTAACAGGAGGAATCGTGGCTTGTCCAGTATCTTCTGTGAGTGCAAGAGACAGGTCTATGGCTGCTAAAATAAGAAGACACACAACGGACACCTGAGAAGAGACAAGAGCACTGTTAGGGTCACGCCACTGTTTATAAGGCTCCTGGAACCTCTTGGAAGGAAGGGATGGATTTGGACAGTGATACACAGTGATTCAAACAGCACACCATTAGCACTCCTAGTGTAAATAGCTGTACACAGGTCAAGTAAGGCTAACGTTCAACCATGATAACCATGATGCCAGCACGGGGGCAACTGAGGGAGAAAGATGAGTTCAGAGCTAGCCTGGGCTACTGAGTGAGAACTTGTCTTAAAGTCAGCCACAATAGGCATTTTTGCTGTGATGATTTTTTTCAAGTGTGCCAATGATTTGTGTTGTTGCAGTTACTCCTTTCTTCATGAACTTCCCAGCCCTAATGACAGGTGGCTTGCAACTATAAAAGGCAACACTCTAGCTCCATTGGCTGTGATGCCCTCTTTCCAGGCTCTGCAGTTACCTGCAGCTTATGATGCGCATGCGCGCGCGCACACACACACACACACACACACACAAGAGGGAGAGAGAGAGACCCGTGAAATAAATGAATAAATAAATAAATAAATAAATAAATAAATACCATGAGAAGAAAAAGAAAGGAAGTGACAAAAGTGATAAAATGTACAGCTCCTGATACGAGATCATAAAAAGCCGCACAGACGCTTCATCTCTCAGGCCAACCATTCTCAAGAAGCCTGCTACTCCCATCGTGAAGACATTCAAAGTGCTCTAGGGAAAGATCCGCTTGGCTAGGAAATGAGACTTTTTTTTTTTTTTAACAATAGCCAGTAAGAAACTGAGGACTTTGGCTGCCACTCATGCGGAAGAAAGTCTTAGAAGGCAGATCCTCCAGTAGAAGAACATCTTAGAAGCAGATCCTCCTGCCAAGAGCCTCATGAGAGAGACCTTAAAGCAGAGTCCAGGCGAGTGGTTCAAAAAATGCCTGATTTATAGAAACAAGGTAAACACGTTTCTTCTTGGAGGAACCTGTTCAATAAAATTTTTTTTTCTAATTTAAAAGAAAAATAACTGTGTTACAGATAGATGGAGAGGGAGCTAGGGAGATGGCTCAGTCAGTAAAGTGCTTGCTGTCCACTCCTGTGAGCTTGAGTTTGATGCTCTTTACTCTCATAAAGAAAGCTAAGCAGAGACAGTCACGGTGATGATGCATGGCTTTAATCCCAGCACTAAGGAGGAAGAGGCAGGTGGATCTCTATAATAGAGGCCAGCCTGGTCTACAGAGTAAGTTCTAGGACAGCCAGGGCTACACAGAAACCATATACATGTATATGTATATACACATACATGCTTGACTGTACATGCCTTAATCCCAGCCCTGGGAAGGCAGAACTAGGAGGTTCCCTGGAGCTTGGCAGACAGTCAGCTTAGCCTAATTAGGAAATCCCATGTCCCAGTGAGAGATTCTTTCTGAAAACAAAACAAAACAACAAAACAAAACAGCAAGGAGGATGACTCAGGAAATAACAATTGAGGTTGACCTCTCGCCTCCACGTGCGCTCTCATACACTTGTGTGCACCCATATTAACATGAACATGTATGCACAATTACACACACAGAGTATCCTTTAAGCTGTTAAACTTAGAGACAACTTGTTGCACAGAAGCAGAGAGCTATATTCTAAGTTTAAAAAGAGAACTGAAGCCTAAAAGGAACCTGTCATCTTAGTACTCAGAAATGGAGGAAGGATGATTGAGTCTCAGGACAGCCTGGGCTACAGAGTGAGTACCAGACCTACCGGGGCTGCATAGCAAGATCCTATTTAAAAGAAAAAAGCCCGGGTGGCGGCGGCGCATGCCTTTAATCCCAGCACTCGGGAGGCAGAGGCAGGCAGATTTCTGAGTTCAAGGCCAGCCTGGTCTACAAAGTGAGCTCCAAGACAGCCAGGGCTACACAGAGAAACCCTGCCTCCCTTTCTTTGATTATGGACTCTTGCCTTGATATCATAGAACCTTTGAAGTTGATATTGCAAGCAATTACAATTATTTTACCTAGGGTATCCTCATGCCCCGCCCCCAATTTGTTCCCATGAACCCATAAAACATTATCCACATTGTACTAGAGATCCACCTAGCATCAATTATATTTTGGGAAGTTATACTAGTATCCTTGTCTCCAAATGAGGACCTTTTCTACTATCACCTTCCCTTCCACCATCCATCCTACTTCGCACATATATAGTTAAAAAGCTAATTGTGGCCTTATTTTCAATAGTGAAGTGTAAGTGCATATTTATACAAATTCAAGTACAAATACAAATGTATACACGCATCCATCGCTTGTAAAAGTAACTTTTATTTGCCTTTAGTTGTCTCCTTGGAGGCTTACTACCTCTGCCAGCTAACTTTGGCCTAGTCCTGGAAGCTTCTAGACTCCATACAGTCTTATTTAGGCCTAGAATATTTTCAGCTTCTGAGACTTACTGCTTGTGATGGTTTGTATAAGCTCAGCCCAGGGAGTGGCACTATTAGGAGGTGTGGCCTTGTTGGAGTAGGTGTGGGTGTAGGCTTTAAGACCCTCACTCTAGCTGTCTGGAAGCCAGTCTTCTCCTGTTTGCCCTCAGTGCAAGATGTAGAACTCTCAGCTCTTCCTGCACCATGCCTGCCTGGATGCTGCCATCTTCCTGCCTTGATGATAATGGACTGAAATTCTGAACCTGTAAGCCAACCCCAATTAAATATTGTCCTTTATAAGAGTTGGCTTGGGCAGCCGGGCGTGGTGGCGCACGCCTTTAATCCCAGCACTTGGGAGGCAGAGGCAGGTGGATTTCTGAGTTCGAGGCCAGCCTGGTCTACAGAGTGAGTTCCAGGACAGCCAGGGCTATACAGAGAAACCCTGTCTCGAAAAACCAAAAAAAAAAAAAAACTCTTGCTCCGCCGGGCGTGGTGGCGCACGCCTTTAATCCCAGCACTCGGGAGGCAGAGGCAGGCGGATTTCTGAGTTCGAGGCCAGCCTGGTCTACAAAGTGAGTTCCAGGACAGCCAGGACTATACAGAGAAACCCTGTCTCAAAAAAACAAAAAAAACAAAAAAAACAAAAAAAAAAAACAAGAGTTGGCTTGGTCATGGTGTCTCTTTACAACAACAAAACCCTAACTAAGATGGGCAGATAAATAGCAGAGAAACCAAAGCCCAAAATACACCTTAAAAAGGTAGCATTGAGAGACAGCCAGAGGACCACCTGCTGCCTCAGGTTGGAGGTGGCTGGGTGTAACCACATGAGCAAGTACTGATGGGAAAGAAAGAGAAGCAGAGGGAGTGGTTAGTGCGCTGTAAAGAAAGGCAGAACTGGAGATAGGACAGCATGGAGGACCAGTCTGATGTGAGAGACTTGTGCTGCCGCCTGACCCATCCCCTGCAGTCTGGGTCCATGGCCTTAAGGCAGCAGGGATCTGTGTGGATGTGTGTAGCATATATTATCACAAAAGGGCATCCAGACTGTCTGGGCTGCTGTCTGAAGCCATGTTGATGTCCTAGGGTCCTGCTGAGCTGGCCCCACCCCTCACCTGAGCAGCAAGGGGAAGCTGGCTTTGGTGGTGTGGCTATGGGAAAGGCCAAGGTGGTGTGGGCATAGGAGAGCCGGTGAGTTGACCAACTCAGCTAGCAGCCAGGCCCAGATCCAGGGCTTTGTTTGAGTTGACCCACCCTAACATCTAACCCATCTATGAGTTGACGGAGCATGTGAAGGGGCCGGTCCTATAGAACCAAAGCTGCAGGATCTCCGTGACTCAGAGATCAATAGGATATCTGAGAGGAGTCCTGGTGAGGATCCAGTATTGATGATGTAGCAGAAGCCAGAGACCTTGAACCAGACCAATGAACTGCAATGAACATTTGCAAATAAAGATGTGTGGACAGAAGGGCACACTGTGTGACAACACAGCATGGCACACTGCAGCTTCCACAGCAAGATTTTTTTTTTCTGGTCTTTATTTTATTTTGGGGATAGGGAAAGTTACAAAGGTAGAGGGCAGATATGGAAGGACTGGAAAATGAACAGTATCCGGGTACATGATGTGAAGTTCACCAAAAGTCAACAAAAATAATGTTTTTAGAAAGGCAGCATTAAATCTAAGCTAGACTCATTGTTGCTACGCTGGTATCTCTGCCTGTCCTATGAGGGTCACCTTAGGCCTCATTTCTTGAAGCCTACAGTGGTGGTCTCATCTTACAGATGTTAAGCCCCAGATGCCGTCAAAATGTCTTGTTTTGCCTCAGCCATCCATTCCTGTTGGAACTCTGGTGGAGTTGCCTACTGAAAGCTACTCTAGTCTCAACAACACCCCCGTTTTGTGAAACACACTCTACTTAGCTGAACCACATACTCCGTGGAACCAGAGCCCTTCTTCAACTTCATGAGGTAAATCAAAACCAATCATGATGGCCCCTTGACCTTGTAACTGCTTTAGCTATGTGCACCGTGCCTCAATTGTAGCCAAAAATAAGTAGAGGCAGTGTTCTAGGTAGAGCTTCTGTTGCTGGGATGAAACACTATGACCAAAAGCAACTTGGGGGCAAAAGGGTCTATTTGGCTTACACTTCTACATCATAGTCCATCACTGAAGGAAGTCAGGACAGGCACTCAAGCAGGTCAGGAACCTGGAGACAGGAGCTGATGCAGAGACCATGGCAGGACGCTGCTTGCTGGTTTGCTCAGTCTACCTCCTTACAGAACCCAGGACCATCAATTCATGACGGCACCATCCACACAGCAATAACTGGTTTAACTGGTTTACTTACACCAACTGACTCTTCTTTCCACATGCCCACTCCATGACTGTAGACTAAACATATTGACCACTAATGCAAGAGAAGTAAGAGCTCTCTAACGCATGCGAGTGCTCTCCTGTGCAGGCCTAGAAGGTAGTCGTAGCACCTCTGGTACCCAGAGTAAATCCATCCCAATTTCTATGGGTGGGGTAGAGAGGTGCAGTCTAAGCTGTGTCTACCCTCTGACCTCCAGGGGAACTGGTGAGAGTGCCAGACAGCTGTCCAGGACTCAGAGCTTGATGATAGGCTTCATGTCAGGGAGAGGCCAGCTGTGCAAGTCAACACAAGAAGAGAGAAGAGGTCTACTCCAGCTGGCTACGTTAATTAAGACTTTTATTTATTCTTAGATGCAAATGAATTGCTAGGAAAGCAACTTAAACTAAGAAGATGGACAATGAGATAATTAAATAAAACAATTGATTATGGGGCCAAACACATGACAAATAGTAAGTGAAGAGAACTTTAAAATTAACACTCTAAGGCAAACATGAGAAGACATTGTATCATTTAAACATGTGGCTTTTAAAGAAAAAAATACATTCAGAAATTAAGAAAAGTTCTTAATAATTGCTGGATATTAAAGTAAAGATTCTTAGGGAAAAAATGAAAGAAATTATTGAGAAAATATGCTAGAGGAAGAGAAAAATATTTTAAAAGGAGAGAGAGAGAGAGAGAGAGAGAGAGAGAGAGAGAGAGAATTTGTGGAGGAAAATCCATCAAAGTTAAAGTTACTGCCTATCTGAAAGACACAGAACTTCAAAGTTAGAAGAAGGGAAATAAAAGAACACCAAGACGATTTCCCATGAGAAAGCTATGAGTCTTCAGGTTGAATGACACACTGAGTGTGGTAAAGACCCGTGAGACCAGGTGCTTGGCAGATTTCAATATACAAAGAATTGAAATCTTCAGAGCTAAGAAAGGTCATTGTGGAGCCGGCATTCCATAAGCTTATGAGTACCTTTAAGATGCAAAGTTTGAGGGGCTTAACAGGCACCCTAAAAGCTTTATCTCATGATGTTCTTCTGTAGAGGGACCTAAGAACTTTGGGAACACTCATTCTCTAACGTTTTTCCAAAAGGGCATCAGGAGGTAGAATGTACAGTTAAGCATGAAAGTAACAAGTAGGAAAACAAAATGTTTTGGAGGAAAAAAAAATCCAAAACAGAAAGATTGAAAATGTGAGAGGGACCAGGACAGGTCAGGTCTTGAAGGCTTGACTGAGCCTCTGTGGTCAGCTGCACTGGAGCCAGCTCTGACTGTCACCTCCTTCTTCCCAGCCGCTGCCACAGACCACAGCCATATTCGTGACAGAGACTCATCATTTATAACTTGACAGATGGGAAATACACATGTAAGTACATGGCTGGCAGATACAGATGAAACCACCAAAGTGGCCCTCGTTGAGGCCTCTGCAGAATAGGACTTCAGAGTAGAAAGATGAAGAAAAAATTGCTTGCTTTTACTTGTCCTCCCCCCCCCCCTTAAAAAAGTCGATGGTATCCAGCCGGGCATGGTGGCGCACATCTTTAACCCCTGCACTCAGAGGCAGGTGGATTTCTGAGTTCGAGGCAAGCCTGGTCTACAGAGTGAGTTCCAGGACAGTCAGGGCTACACAGAGAAACCCTGTCTCGAAAAAACCAAAACCAAAACCAAAACCAAAAAAGTTGATGGTAAAATAAGACAGTGTTAATCTGGGATGTATCCAAGTGACATCATGATCGATAGATTTGATTTTCTTGCTGTTTTTCTGGACCTTCTACACTTCCTACAATCAACCACACATCCCCTTTGATCATTAGGAACAAGCACACAGTTCAGTGCACAGCAGAAAAACACAGCCATTTAATGATTCACTAACTACTCAATATTCTTTGCTCTGATCTGTGATATTTTTAGAATTTAGACCAGAACTTTCTAAGCTTCAACTTTTTTTTTTTTTGTGGTTGTTCCTTTTTGAGATTACTGTGCTTCTCCCTCCTCTTTCCTCCCCCAAACCCTTCCTCATTCCCTCCCCCACTCTCCTTCAAATTTAGGGAATGCCACTAATTTTACCTATTGCATGCATAGGTGTATTTGTGTGTACATATATATCCCTAAACATAGCCTGCTGAGTCCATGCGACGTTACTTCTGTGTATGTAAAGTTCAACTTTCCATAAAGCAATGCGTCTCCTCGGTACCGAGGAGGAGACTGCTTATTCATACTTAATTCTCCTCCTCTTTTCTCAGAGCTCTGTGAATGACACATGCAGCAGCCAGATCTGCCCTATCCCTGGGGGTGCCACGTTCCCCTAATAGACAGGGGCACCTCCTTCTGTCCCAGAGTTCTCAGGGGTTACCTTCTCAAGAAGCTTGCCTACTATTACACAGCATTCTTACTGGATCCCCCTCCACTCCCGCGCGCGCACACACACACACACACACACACACACACCATTTACTTAGCTAAACCCTTCCACGCTGGAATAAACTCCATTCTCTTATCTCAGCCTTACTTATTAAAACTCTTCAGGACATGGTGGGCAATGTTTTATCGTATACGTCTGTAATTATCCCCGTATCTTACTGGTTTGAGCTCCTTTGTTTTTCTGTACCTCTTGCTCTGACTCTTAGTCCTGCCACAGCCATCAGATATTTGTATTTAAATTTAGTCTGCTTGGTTGCTTCCTGTTTTCTGTGTCCTTCTTTGAAGATGAATCTTTAAACGAACCTAGGAAGTCAGTTACATGTTGCTCAATCAGATTGACCCAAGTCCAGATGAGAAAGCACCATACTGAAGACCAAACAACTGCAGCAGAGCCAACTCAGGAGGAGAAGAAAGGAAAAACAAAACAAAGTGAAACAAACAAACAACAGCCCAAAGGTAAGGAGAAGAAGAGGATGTGACAGAAAACGACTGGATGGAGATTTTCACAGAAAAATGAACTTAGGGTGAATTATGCTTCTACTATTTGAGAGAAAGAACCAACCATTTCGAAATTTTTAAGAAGTTAAATCTATGCTTACCACCCTCAGAATAAGGGCCAAAACCTTAAAAACAAATTTTAAATGGGTCTTAGACTGGATAAGATGTGGGTAGATGAGGGGTTCCTGGGAGGGAGAGAGATACTGCTTTTTCTTCTCCATAGAGATTTGTACTTTCAACTTAAACATGTTAAACAGTATTAGCTCTCTCTATCTTCATAAACTGGAATACTATTTAGCCATAAAAGGGGAATTAAGCATTAAGTATACTACAAAGTTGAAACTTGAAACAATATGCTAAGAGAAGCCAATCTTGCAAGACTGCATACCACACAGTTCCCTTCGTACATCAGAGACAGTGGGGAAATTAGTTTCTAAGGTGGACCATGGTGGATATATCTGTGAATATAAAGAACAAAACACACATTCCCCCCCCCCAAAAAAAAACCCAACAAAACAAAAACAACAACAAAAAAAACCCACCCTCAGTTGTATTTAAAGGGGAAAATTATATTGTACATGAACCATATCTCAAAAAGTGGATTTTAAAAACTTAACAGATCTTAGCAGGATTGGAGTCTGATTTGCACACTGCCTACTCTCTCCGTGGAAACTCAAGAAAAACAGAAGAAACCTCCTGAATTAACTGACAATAACTATAAAGATACTAAAGCATGAAGCCGGTTATTGTCTAACACAAGCTTGACGCGGACCGCATACCTAGGGTGCATTTGATACCAGCATTGAACCAACATGGAGATCGGTGACAAAGCACGGCGCTGGTCACCTAAACAGGAAGAGGGACAGTGACGCTGCCGAAACTCTCAAAGAGAACTCTTTTCCTTTTGAAAGTTTGACAAAAACCCACTCCCAGCCCCGGCCCCCCAGCTACCACCCCCAGCCTGCAGCTCCCAGCCCCACCTCCATCTCAGGGTTCACGTGACTCCTACTGTTATCACCTCTAAATCCCAAGAAAACAATTGGCCACAGGTACATAAACTCATCAGACGAGAAACTCTAAAAGCCTCTTTTAAAAGGATAGACAGAAGAAGGGATGAAAGGCAGTAGAGGAAACAGATGGTAGATTTTATAAGGTGATTTCACAGTATTGCCAGACCGCTGACCACGTTGGCTACTCCAGCGCGCTGAGATCCACTTCTTTCACTCTCTGGGGGATCTCTGCTGTAGCCCATGGTCTTCCCATCCCTTCCCTGCTGTGACTGGTCACCGTGCATACTAACCCTTCTTTCCACCATGAGGGCTCGTCCTAACTGATGAAATACTTTGGAAAAATGTAAAACCCTCATTTTAGGTCTAAGTTTTGAGACGTAAGTGTGACTGTTGGCCATTGGGGCAAAAGATTTGCTATATAGTTCGTTTGCATCTCAGGGTAGGTGCCGACTGGATAGCAGCCTTTTGATTTATTAAAGAGGTTCACACCTCAAATCCGTAAAAGATAATGCTAATTTGACCCCTCCTTTGTGCTCAGAGAACTTAATATCCACAAGAATTCAGGGTCACTCTTCTTATACAAGAAGCAAAGCTACTTTGAGTAAGAAATCTGGCCGGTGAGACATAGGCAGGACCATAGCATGACCCTACTTGAAGCAGGATTAACTAACTGGCAAACTGGTTAGAGACTAAGACAAGGACACTAACCCCAAAGAAAATGGCCCACCACTACACCAAGGACTTAGAGTTTGAAAACAGTGGAGTTACTGTACCTGCTTGGCAAGGTAGAATTTGGTTATAGAAGATCTCTTGGTCCTGGATCTGTATATACTGTAAAGTTGCCAAGGCGCCAAGAGCCAAAGAAAGCCCAGGGGAATCCACACAAGAACAGTTTGTTCAAAACAGAGAGGCAGGTCAGCTTCCGGACTTTTCAATAATGAGAGATTCTGGGGGACCAAAAGGGAAAGACTGGTGGGTACATACTTTTAAAAGACACCCCATTCTCCCAACATTCTCCAAATGCTTTCAATCAACTTGAATTCAACTCCACACTTATAACAATAACAAGCTTTACTTTATAACTATGTGTATTTCCAGGCTCATCATTAATGCAATGTATTACACTAAAACACAGTCACCATTTAATGACATGTAGTGGCTTTCCTCCTCTCAAAACGTGTCTTCATGTGATTTTAAGTGAATGTCTACACTGACTAGTCTGCATAAAACTTACTAAAATATTTTCCAAATTATAGAAAAAAGAAAGAGTATTCCTCTCTCCAAAGGGGAAAGTAGTTTCGCAGGTCTAAGAGCATGCTACGTGGTTTCTAGCACTATTTGAACACACTGGTAGATATTCTAACCTGCAGACACCAGACAGAATGGTTAGACATGCTATGACGTTAGCCTACTATGGCTGAGAAGGCTCATAATCAAAACCAAGAGGACCTGGTACATTTCAGTGCCAAGATAACAATGCACTTTTGGGCAAGAAACATGTTTTAAACAAGAGTTTCATGTAATAAAGAGTCCTTGGAGACGGAGTTGTGTGGACGTAGCGGTTCCTGAATCAGGATTAGACAAAGGTAGGTTTTCTTTTTCCATAGATACTTTTAAACAGATCTGTGGGTACTGATGTTCTAAAGGAAAGGTCAAAGTATCGGACAAGATGATTTGTAGAATTCTAAAAAGAAATTCTCTCTCTCTCTGTCTCTCTGTCTGTATCTCTCTCTCTCTTTATCTCTGTCTGTCTCTCTCTTTGTCTCTCTGTGTCTCTATCTGTCTCTCTCTCCCTCTCTGTTTGTCTCTTTGTCTCTGTCCCTCTCTGTTTCTGTCTCTGTGTCTCTCTGTGTCTCTGTCTCTGTCTGTCTGTCTCTGTCTGTGTCTGTCTCCCTCTCTGTCTCTGTTTGTCTCTGTTTCTTCTCTCTCTCTTTCTCTCTCTCTCTCTCTGTATCTCTGTGTAACAGCCTTGGCTGTCCTAGAATTTGCCTCGTAGATCAAGTTGGTCTTAAACACACAGATATCTGTCTGCTTCTGTCTCCCAAGTGTTGGGATTAAAGGTGTGTGCCACCATGCCCACCATACCCGGCCTTCAAAGGGGATTCTCAAGAGATGATTAGCTACCTTCTAATAGTCTTCATGTCTTGGCCATGAAGGCTTGGGGGCTTAAGTTCTTCCTAACACATTAAGGGCTATCTAATGTCTTTCCTGCTCCTCTCAACATTATGGGAGTTTACTAATTACATCAGTACATCACCCAAAAGCTCAGACATCTGCCTTCTCTTTTCCTCCTACCCTACAAAGTAAATTCCCTTCCTAGGACTGAAGAAAGTGCATTTTTCTTTATTTCTCTGATAAAAGGCTCTTCTGCAGCTAGTCCGAGAAAATCATCTGCAGTGCACTAAGAAAATGCTAAAGAAGAAAAAAAATGGAATGCCTTTCCCACGTGTTATAATCATGTGGCTAAATTAATTTTTTTTTCTTAAAACACAGAACTTTAGGCCAAATAAACCTCTAAATTTACTGGTTCGTACCGATAGCCATGGTTGCCTGAGTTTGAGAAGAGGAAACCATAAGAATCAATGTCATTTCTCACCCAAAAAGTAGAGTTGCAGAATTCGTCCATCGTGATTTCCAGGGCACTTCTGTTACGATGACTTTCTATGATTGTCTTTTTTCTTCTTTACCTTCTGCCCCAAGGGAAGCAAATGTTAAGGAGCAATGCGCTTTTCCCATCCTCGCTGCCCAGTTAAAGGCAAGCCTCCCGACCTTTCATCCTGACAACTTAATAGTTAACTTTGCTAAAGGTCTGCTATGTCATCCCAGAGGGCAGACATGTGACTGGGAATCAACAGGTACAGGAGGCTTATCACTTCTCCAAAGCCCTGCCCCTGTAGTGTGACCAAATCTAGAAAGAACCAATCAGAGACATTAATGCAGTCGGCAGGTCGGAAGTCCAGGACACAAAACGACAGAGTGACCTATGCATCCCAGCATGTGGGGTTTTACTTCAGTTTGAACTCGGTTAAGAGTTCCCAGAGATGTTAAATACCTCTGATTGTTGTTTTGTCTTGTTTGAGACCAGGTTTCTCTGTGTGGCACTCGCTGTCATGGAACTCACTCTGTAGACCAGGGTGACCTCAAACTCACAGAGATCCACCTGCCGATGCCTCCCAAGTCCTCTGAGTTTTTTTTATTAAGAACTTATAATAAACATAAAAGACGGTTTAAAGTAATATAAACTTTGTTTGAAAAGGTCAAGTTATATCAAAGAGCGAAAGCATTGTGAACCGATGAACATAATTTGAGCAATAAAATGTTAGTCTTATTGGCAGGATTAGGTAGGGTTTTTTGTTGTTGTTTTTGTTTGTTTGTTTTGTTTTTTGTTTTTTCGAGACAGGGGTTCTCTGTGTAGCCCTGCCTGTCCTGGAACTCACTCTGTAGACCAGGGTGGCCTCGAACTCAGAAATCTGCCTGCCTCTGCCTCCTGAGTGCTGGGATTAAAGGCGTGTGCCACCACCTCCTGGCTCTTTTTATTTTCTATTGTATCTTTGCTTTTTCATAATTATCAAGTATTATTTGTGTAGTAGTATTTAAAGGTGCATAACATAAAATAGATCATCTGGACGAGTTCTAAGTATATAATTCAGCAGTGCTAAGTGGACTTATATTGTTAACCAATTTCTAGAACTTTTTATCTTGCAAAACTGAAATTTTATGCCAATTGTGCATAGCCCGTCTCCCTCCAGTCAAGACATGCTGTTTTGTTGGTAATAGAAACAACTTCATATATTCTTTATTTATCTTGTTTTGTTGTTGTTGTTGTTGTTTTGTTTTGGGGACATGATCTCAATGTGGAACCCTGGAACTCATTTTGTAGGTCAGGCTGGGCTGGAACTCACAGAGATCTGCCTGCCTGTGTCTTCTGAGCACCACCACACCTGGCTTATATTCTTGTTTATTCAAATAAGACATTATACATGAGTTTTGCTACTCAGCTTCAGAATTAAACTTGTGTTTGTGTTGATTGCAAAACCAGTTGCAAAAAACATAATCCTTCAGTCTGTGATGTTTACCATGTCAGCAGGCATGTCTTCACTCAGGATGTTCTAATTAAAAGGAGACCTGAAGATATTCAGCACATCACATTTTCATTTTCTGCTAGCGAAATATAACATAAACAAATGGAAACATATCTATTTTTCTAAACTGAGGGATTTGCTACATTTGTCACAGTCCTAAGCCAGAAGAAAACCAGTGGTACTCCACAGAGGCATTTAAACTCAGTAGATCCTTTCATAACTGGCAGGGACCCATCCAGAGATGGTTCCATCGAGGCGAAAGCAATAGCTACTGGACTTTAGAATGGTGTCTATTTCTGATGGAAGGGAGGGCATTCAGTTAAAAAAAAAAAAAAAAAAAAAAAAAAAAGAAGCTGAGTGTGTCAAAAAATTCCTGAGGTGGTGATAAATTGTGGCCATGAAAATTTCACAACTCTTTGAAGAAAGAAAAATTTGTCTTTTGGACTTTTTGAACGACTGCATTTGCTTTGATCAGGAAAATGTGGCAGGGATGATCCTGGGTAAAGTATCAAGCCCAGACGCTAGAGCTTGAGTGTCTTTTTCTTCACCTTCACTTCATTTCCTGAAATGTGATAGCAAACTACCAAAAGATTAGATACCTCGGGGTGGGGGGTGGGGGGCGTGGGGGCGTGGAGCGGGGGAACAGATCGAACAGAGAGAGATTGCATAATTCATCTCGACTCTGGCTGTAGTCCAAGATTGTGACTGACACCTTCCAAGACCATCACTCCGGTTAACTTTCCAGGTGGATGCTGGCCCAGAGGCAATCCCAGGAGGGTCAGGACAACCACCCAACTGGCACACAGAGCTATGAGGAATTGTCAAATGTTGTTTTAATCCAGCAAGTCGCTAAGCTGCTTTTCTGCACTGATATTTTTAATATCTTAGTATGGTATATTTTTTAAATGTTAGTCATTGACCCTCTCAATCATTTAAATGAGCTATCGCTAACCTGAAAGTTCCTACCAAACCAGGCGTTACTTGTTTTAGTTTTAGGACTTGTGAGGTTGCTCAGGGGGTTCTTGCTGCTAAACATTGTCAACCTGAACTCAATTCCTGAAACCCATAAGGCAAAGAGAGGGAAGCAGCTCCGAGTGATCTCCACGCGTGCACTCATACACATGCACAGATAACAAAATGTGGCTTTATTTGTGGCATATGGCATTTGTACAATGCAAAAAGTTTCATCGTGAGACTTTTGCAAAGATTCACAATGTACTTTGGTCACGTTCATCCATCCTTCGGCCGTTTGTATGTCCCCGCCCTCTCTGATTGTTTCCTTTTTGCCTCAAATAGGACTCTGCTTTTATGTGTTTATATTTTTAGATCTAGATTCTGTGTCTGAGAGAAAGCATGCAGTATTGCCTTATTTTGCTTGACATTTCCCTATGTTTTTCCCCAGCAGTTTCAAATTTTCCTATCTTTCATTAAAGTCCCTGAGCCATTTTGAGTGAATGTTTTATATAAGATGAGACATAATGATCTCATTTCTTCTACACAGGAATATCTCATTTTTCCAGAGCCATTAGTTGAAGAGGCTGCCTTGCCTTTGATGTATGTTTTTAGGGCTTTGTCATGATGGCTGTAACTTTATGGGTCTAATCATGGTCTACCATTGATCTAAGTATCTGGTTCTATACCAGTACCATGGTGTTTTTGTTACTGTAGCTCTCGGATACAACTTTAAGTCATGTATTATGATATTTCTCAGGATTGCTTTAGCTATTTGACATTTTTCGGTGCCTTCTTGTTATAGTTTCCCATTTCTATGAAGATTTTTCACTGCAATCTTGATGAGTTTTGCACTGAGTCTGTAGCTAATCTTTGGTGACATTACCATTTCACGATATCAATTATGCCAATTCATTATTTTATGTTTTAAAGGTTTTATTATTGCATTTTTGTTTGTCTGCTTGTTTGTTTTGCTTTGTTTTGTTTTTACGTTCTTGTTTGATTATTCTTAGGTTTGGAAGGTTCTCTGAGGCTAATATGAATGAAAATGTTTCTCTCATTTCTTAGCATTTTTGTAACTAGCACACAAAGTATAGAAACCTCTGGGGGTTGTTTTGGGGTTTGTTATTGCTATGTTTTTTATTTTATTTAATTTTTTATGATCCAGATTTTATCCCCCTCTTGGTCTACCCTCTGACTGTTCCACATCCCATACTTAACCCCCACCTCATCTCCACGAGTATGTACCCACCCCCCAGACCTCTGGGGCCTCCAGTCTCTTGAGGGTTAGGTGCATCATCTCTGACTGAGTCTAGACCAGGCATTCCTCTGCTGTATACGTGTTGGGGGCCTGATGTCAGCTGGTGTATGCTGCCTGGTTAGTGGCTCAGTGTCTGAGAGATCTCAGGGGTCCAAGTTAGTTGAGACTGCTTTAGGTCCTTCTACCTCCTACCGGGTCACCCTCCTCCTCAGCTTCTTCAGCTTTTCCTTAATTCAACTTAAGGCAGGGTTTCACTAAATAGCCCTGGCTCACAGAGATCTGCCTGCCTCTGTCTCCCAAGTGCAGGGATGGAAGGCGAGTACCACTGCACCCAGCCTGCTCTTGATTTTTTACGTGTTGCCTTGTCTCTGGGCTTTGCTGATGATGCTGGGCAGAGCTAAGTTTCTAACGGAATCTTTAGGGTGTGGGTCATGGGATCTGCAAGCAAGCACCCTAAGGCTTCTTCCTTCACTATTTGTATCCTTTTGATTTCTCTCAGTTGCCTTAGTGCTCTGGCAAAGAATACAAATGCTTTATTGAATAGAAGCGAGAGTGAGTGCCCTCAAACTTGAGAGAAATGCGAGAAATGCTTTGAAGCTTTCTCCCATTTCGTAGAATGCTGGCTCCCAGGTTGTTCTATACAGCCTTCCCTATGTTGTGGAGATGTGACAATCTCTTTAGTCCTAAATTTCTCCCCAACTTTTTTATCATTATAAAAGTAACTTTTGCCGGGGCCCAGCAAACACAGGAGTGGATGCTCACAGTCAGCTATCGGATGGATCACAGGGCTCCCAATGGAGAAGCTAGAGAAAGTACCCAAGGAGCTAAAGGGATCTGCAACCCTATTGTTGGAACAACACGATGTACTAACCAGAACCCCGGAGCTCTTGTCTCTAGCTGCATATGTATCGAAAGATGGCCTAGTCGGCCATCACTGGAAAGAGAGGCCCATTGGACTTGCAAACTTTATATGCCCCAATATAGGGGAATGCCAGGGCCAAAAGAATGGGAATGGGTGGGTAGGGAAGTGGGGGGCGCTATGGGGGACTTTTGGGATAGCATTGGAAATGTAATTGAGGAAAATATGTAATAAAAATATTAAAATTAAAAAAAAATAAATAAATATCATTTGCAAAAAATAAAAATAAAAAAAATAAAAGTAACTTTTATTTGCCTAATGTAATTGTCATCTCAGAGGGTTACTGCTGAAGAAGCTCACCTTTTCTAGCTCTTTCTGAACTTTGGCTGGCTGGTTCTACTCAGCTGTTCTGGCTCAAACTCCTCTCCAAGCTGACTGACTCCGTCTGGCTTCTCTCGGCTTCTCACTGAATTGCTACTTGGCGTGGCCTCAGACGAACTCTGGCAATCTGTTCTAGTCTTCTGGCTCCTTTTTCTCTGTCGTGAGCTGCCTTTGCTGCTCTGCACTGAGTGGCGTGAACTCACAGACGAATTCACCTCCACTGCACTGCACTGCCTCCCAGATGACTCTCATCTGGCTGACTGAACTCAACTCAACTGAACCCCACTCACTAAAATGCCCTCCAATCAGATGTCACTTTCAAACATGGCTGCCTCCTTCCACAACCTAACCTTACCTACATTGAGATTAAAGGTGTACTACGGGCATGTCTGTATTCCAGACAGTGTCATTCCAGACAGAGCATACAGAATAAAGGCCTTTGGGTGTGATCCCTTGCCAGAACAGCCATGTTGTTGGATTAAAATTCCTCTATATATCAAGAAGGAATATTGAATGTTGTCAGGGTCTTTTAAAAAAACCCATTAAGATGATCAAATGATTTCTGTCCCTGAGTCTATGTATACCCTGTATTACATTTATTGATTTGTGTATGCTGAAACTTCTTAACATCTTTGGAATAAAGACAGCTTCATTCTGGCATATGATATAGAATTTGGTTAAGGTGTTTTGTTGAGAAATTTTGTGTTTACATCATGGGAATTGATCTACAACTTTGTGGTTGTGTCCTTGACTGTTTTTGTCATGAAGCAATACTGGCTTTGTTTTTCTTTTCTTTTTTTGGTTTTTCAAGACAGGGTTTCTCTGTATAGTCCTGGCTGTCCTGGAACTCACTCTGTAGACCAGGCTGGCCTCAAACTCAGAAATCCTCCTGCCTCTGCCTCCCAAGTGCTGGAATTAAAGGCGTGTGCCACCACTGCCCGGCTGCAATACTGACTTTGTACAGTAAGTTTTGTTAGTCTTTTTCCCCCTTGAAGTTACAGGGACTGAACCTGGGTCTTGCTCGTGCTAGGCAAGTGCCCTACCAGGGTGCCACATCCCACTTAACTGCTTTTTAATACAGGAATGAATGGGTACCTGGAGAGAATAGGAAGGGCATGTTATGGTCTGACCCCCAGCCTCCATAGCTGTAGCCATTTTGTTCCATGCCTACCAGCTATTTCATATATTGTTGCTGTACCATGCCTGCCAGTGATTGACATAGAGAAGTGACTTAGTTCAGAGCAAGGACACGCTGACCACACACCCTGTTTTGTTCTGTCGGTTCTGAATGTTCTGTATAAGGTTTGCTAATCTTAAGAAACTCCACAAAGCTTTACATAGGACCCATCAAATCAAAGGACAATATGAACTGTTATGCCTGCAATAACTTGGGTCAGAGCTGACTCAAGTTCTTCCTGTACCTGCATATGAACTCATTGTGGTTTCTGACAGAAAAAGATATCCGTTGTCATATTTCAGATTATTTTGAGCTATGTCCCTCCTGATCTGACCAGTATCCGGGTGCGCTGTGTGTTCAATAACCCATTCTTGCTTAACTGAGATCAGTGTTCATGTGGTTTCTGTGGGGATTCCTGAACCCCAACAGGTACTTCTATGCTGTGTTGAAAACTGATGACATTAAGAGCCTATGGAAACTTTATTTTGGAGCTGTGAAGAAAGGATGGACCATCTAAAGACTGCCATATCCAGGGATCCATCCCATAATCAGCTTCCAAACGCTGACACCATTGCATACACTAGCAAGATTTTGCTGAAAGGACCCAGATATAGCTGTCTCTTGTGAGACAATGCCGGGGCCTAGCAAACACAGAAGTGGATGCTCACAGTCAGCTATTGGATGGATCACACGGCCCCCAATGGAGGAGCTAGAGAAAGTACCCAAGGAGCTAAAGGGAGCTGCAACCCCATAGGTGGAACATTATTATGAACTAACCAGAGCTCTTGACTCTAGCTGCATTTGTATCAAAAGATGGCCTAGTAGGCCATCACTGGAAAGAGAGGCCCATTGGACTTGCCAACTTTATATGCCCCAGTACAGGGGAATGCCAGGGCCAAGCGGTGGGGGTGGGTGGGTGGGGGACTGGGGGGGGGAGTGTATTGGGGACTTTTTGGATAGCATTGGAAATGTAATTGAGGAAAATACCTAATAAAAAAAATTTAAAAAAAAAAAAGAGCCTATGGAAATGAGATTACCATTGCTAATGGAGATGCCTAGTTATCTATCCACAGGCCAGCGAGGCCTAGAGGAAACGGGGTTATAGTAAAAAGAGAACAGCAGTTCAGCATTTTTATTTTTATTTTTTTAAAAAAGGGTGTTAGCACAGTTTATTGACAACAACAGCAATGTCTCTGAACTGGTAAAATCTTACCTCAAAGGCAAATCACATATTTCCTTACAAATCACCAAGATAAATGTAGGATGTGGGCCGATGGGCCCTAAGTTCACAATGAAGAAGACATGGCTCCTAGTCCATCAGTAAAGTTGTTTCCTTTTCTGGATTAGAGACCTCATATAACAGCTGTGATGGATAAATAAAGTTTTGAAAGCTTAACTATGAAGGAAGACCAACAGAACCTTCAGAACTAAGAAAGGTAGGCCTCAGCATGTCCAGGCCTCATCAATCCCTTAAAATGGCCTCTGTCTCTCAGGTTCAGGTTAAAGTCTACAAAGTAGTCTTTTCTAAGAAGTAGAAGAGGATACATTATAAACTCGGGGTTTTTTTTCTTTTATAGTATCCAATATTTCAATCTAGTTATTGCTGTTAAAGGTTGCTGTCAGCTCAGACGTTTAAAGCAACATTCCCTAAAGTGTGTCAGGGCGAAGTTAGTCAGTCAGTGAGCTGGAGCAACTGTGACAGACGAGAGATGTCACCCCGCCCACAGTCTGCTGTGGCCCTCATGCTCGGCAGCATTCCTGAGAAATTATGAAACCTTTTTGGCTAGTTAAAACACTTTTCAGACTGCAGAATGAGAAAAGGTGGGACCATCTAGCTCTCTGCTCTTAGAACAGGCAAACTTTGGAGGACCCCAGTTTTCACTTTAGGGTTAGCTTTTCACATGCATGCATTTAAGATAAAGCTAATGTAATAAACTTGCTAGCCAGAATGCTCTGACAATCTTTTAACTTCTCTAAAATAAAATTTAAAAAGTGTGCCTAGGCTTTTTATTTAAGTTTTTTTTTTTTTTTTTTGGATGAAATCTTTAAGAAGCTAAAAAAGAATCTGACTGTTTTCAGATGGAAACGAGACGCTTTAGACACCATCTTCCCCACCCACCCCCGAGGTTTCTTCTAAAATGAAAGGCTCAGATTTGGTGTATCAAATCCTTCAGTTTAATGACTGTTACAAAGCAAGCGTTAAAGCAAGCAAGGTTATCACAGAGATCCCTAATCTTCTGTGAGCGTTTGGCATCTCAATAAATATTGTTTCTCTAGCTCTGCTTTAGTGAAATACGGGGCAGTTTTCATAAGATATAGAAGCATTGTAAAGAAACACTAAGATGGGTCCTGGCACACTGATAACTACTTCCCCATATGGTAGTCTTCCTCAAGAGAAGATTAGATGTAGACATAAAAGGTAAATAAAATCCACTGGAGTAGACAGAAGTTTCATAGGGTACCAACAGAAGGAGGGCAGAAATGAAGTCAGTGTAATAAGGCACTGACCTACACACACACATACACACACACACACACACACACACACACACACACACACAAAATCACCAGCTACTGCTGTTCTTGTTATATCAAGAGAAAAAGGCAAGGGTTATGTGAAAATAAAAGATTCTCAGAAGTCTATCAGGAAAGATACTCCAAAAATCCCTAAACAATATAAAAACCAAGTTATCAAGCTATGAATCAAGTTAAATTCAGCAGGCTCAGTTTTGTTCAAATAAAATACTTCAGTGGACCTGAAGCTAAGAATGCTTTTTATAAAGTGTGAAGAATATTCAGTGAGAATGGTTGCTTGATTTTCTTATTTATCCCATAAAGCCCCACAATTTATATGGCCCCTTACCCAAAAAAAAAAAAAAAAAAAAATTGCCTAATTCCTGAACTGTACTTCAGAAATGACAGAAGAGGGCCATTGTGACAACTTTTTATCTCTGTCAGAAAGAGAGTGGAAAAGAAGAGAAATCTATATTAGGTGATGTTCTGGAGAACTCAAATTCGCTCCTGCCTAATTTCCAGGCCATGCATGGGGCTGGCTGGCACTACAGCGTAGAGTCTACAGCAACAGCCGGACACATGACCCTGAACTCTTCTGCTGCTAGCATTTAGCCAAAGCCAAGAAGTGTAGGCGCATGTTACTGTAAATTTATCAAAGCCAGTAGAATACATAGGACCAAGAAGGGATGTAACCTATGAGTTTTGTGTATTAATGCTATATACAATTATAGTCATTAAACAAGATGGTTATAATAATGGATATTAAAATCAAGAGAGGCTATACATGTACGAGAACAGAGTTTATAGTAAATCTCTGCAACTTTAATTCAATTTTGCTATGATCTAAAATTGCTCTAAAAGATTGCTCTAAGAGATTTTGGAAGGATGCTCCTTTTAAAATATTCATTTATTTTATGTATCTGAGTGCTTACTCTCTTTATTTGCATATATAACTGAATGTTAGAAGAAGGCTTCAGAGAGAAGAGGGCATCAGATCCCATGACCGATGGTTGTGAGCCACTATGTGGTTGCTGGGAATTGAACTCAGGACCTCTGGAAGAGAAGCCAGTGCTTTTGATCACTGAACCATATCTCCAGCCCATAAATGCAATTTTTTAAAAAGCAAGTAGAACATATTTGGGGGGGTGTTTGTTTGTTTTGTTATTAGTTTTTGAGACAGGGTTTCTCTTTGTAGCCCTGGCTGCCCTGGAACTCACTCTGTAGACCAGGCTGGCCTCGAACTCAGAAATTCGCCTGCCTCTGCCTCCCAAGTGCTGGGATTAAAGGTGTGCAGCACCACGCCCGGCCTCATATGTTACTTCTTTTTGATAAAAAAAATGTATTTACAGATTCAAACAATTTCAATAGTGTTTAAAATGAGAAGGTTTCTATTTATGTGTAGTTTTTAATTGTATTATTATATTGTATGTGTATTGGTGTTTCCCCTGCATGTATATCTGTGCACTGTGTGCATGCCCGTTGCCCACAGAGGCCAGAAGGCATTGGAATCCCTGGAATACATGAACCTGGATCCTCTGGAAGAGCAGCCAGTGCTGAGAACCTCTGAGCCATCTCTCCAGCCCTCTTTTTTTTTTCTTTTTAAGACTGGATCTTATGTAGCTCAGGCTGGCCTCAAACTTACTAGACTCCAAAGCTTTCTTTGTACTCCTTGTCTTCCAGACTCAACTTCCCAAGTGTCAGCCAATATGTTTGGTTTTCAAATGAATTGTTAACGGTAGCTTTTCTTGGAGCCGTGAGAAAAGCAGGCTTCTGAAACTTGCTTTTTACATTAGAAACTGGAAGAGGGGGAATGAACAGCAAAGCCTTTGCAAACCTAAAATAGATTTTATGAGAACTTACACAAGAAATACCAAAACCATTACATGCAATCACTGAGAATAGTAAAAGGATTAGAAGACTGAAAGGGCAAATACGTCACATTATTTTTAATAGACAAGGATAGAGAGATGCTATAACACAACACACACACACACGCAAGTCTAACTTCAACCATTGGAAATAACCAGAATAGTTTGTTAAGTAGAGAATGTTTTGGGAATTAATGGAAATGATCACTAACAATAGGAATAAATACTTTAAAAGCAAACATCTAACCTAGTTTAGTTTCTTTTCCTGTGTGGTCTTAAGTAATCAGCAGGCAAGGCATTCAACAAGACACCATGATTTCTGAGTAGGTTAAGATTAGAATATACTATACGGATCTTTAGTTGAACACTGACATATTCGAAGAAACTAACAGAACGAAGTAACAGGTATTCTGCCAGCAGCTTGCATTGCCTTCATGATTTTTAAACATTTTATTAACCATTATTAATGTGTGTCAGAGATGTATGCTGTGTGTATGTGGGATGTGTGGTGTGTGTGTGAGTGTGGGCATGTGTGTACCACAGCACACATATGGTAGGGGTCAGAGGACAGCTTTTAGGAGACTGCCTTCTTCCACCATGAGTCCTGAGGACTGAACTCAGGTCACCAGGCTTGGGTAGCAAACACTTTTTTACCCTCTGAGCCTCTTACCAGCCCACCTTTATTGATTTCATCGATGGCTTACAGGCATTAAGAGAACTTGCAGTTAGTGGCTATCTATAACATTACAGTGTTCTTCTCTATGATGTCTGGACAGAGTCTCTCTGTGTAGCTTCCACTGGCCTCCTGCCTCAGCCTTCTGAGTACTGAAATACCACGCATGCATCACCTTGTCTGACCATTGTAGATTTCTTGAACAAATCATTTTTTCATTAGGCACTCCTTTTCATCTCATCTAATTCTTTCAACAATTCTACAAAGTAGGTATTTTTATTCTTGTTTTACCAATCAGGAATCAGGGATCCAGAAAATTTAAGAGAATTATTCTACACCCAACACGTTATAAAGAACAATGTATCATAGCTGTCTGGCAGAAACACCAACAAGTCTCTTTCCACTCCCAAACGAGGTTGGAGACACAAAAAAGGATATCTACTTTGGGAAGAAGGAAAATCTGCAAGGTTCTATAACTCACTGAATATAAAATTTACACGAAAGGCAAATAGTGTGATGATCCCCGTCCCGTAAAGACAAACACTAGGATTTTTTTTTTTTAACATCGCCAGCTCTCCTAGGACCTTGAAGATGAAGTCCAAGTCCAACATACGCAAAATTTTAGGAATGCTCTCACTCTATCAAGTTAGACTTCTTATTTCCTTAGCGAACTTCCTCTTCGTAAGAGCTACCACTCATACTTAAAGGCTGTACTTTAAAGGACTGTAAGATAATAAAGGAGTCAGGAAGCTGGTCTTAGGTAAGAGGGTTTCTCCTCATTCTTTTCTTCTTCAATTGTAGAGGTGCAGCCTAGGACTTTATTTAGGCAAGAGCTCTGTACCTCCCAGCTATAACCCCAACCTCCAAATCTTCCCTTATCTGTCTCCACAAACATCTTTTAATGGCTCAGCGTGAATATATATATATATATATATATACATATATATATATATATACATATATATATATATGTATATATATATATATATATATGCCTTTTCAGCACATTTCAATCAATACAATGATGTACACACACAGTAGTAGTCTTATAAGGTTCCACTGTCCACTGAGATTGCTTTACTAATCCGTGTGACTTTGCGGAATGAAATTTCTTCATGACACATTTTTCATCCTTGTTAAGCGACACACCACTCTAATGCAACAGATACAATTAAGTGACAGGAGCTGTTTAATCATAATGACTCATCGCTTCTCGGCCTTTTGGCTAAGGTCAAGTGTAATCACAATGACTCAGGAGAAAAAAATGCACTGTATGATTGGGATCTAGGAAGCAAAGTCTGATTAATAAGTCATTAATTGAACAATCTAGTCAAAAAAAACCTTTTTAAAAGTTTACAGGAGTTCAGTGGCTAAGGTGACCTCAAGAACTGTACACTTTTGGTTGATGATTGGAGCTATTGGGTTTAAGGGAGGGTTTCCTTTCTTATGTAAGACTTTCTTAGACACCCAGAGTAAAGCGGCAACTGTAAACAGATGTTTCTTGTCTTCATATATTAAAACTTAGCATAGTCATTCATGTACCTAGACAAAAATTTAAAAAATTAGACTATGAAATAGCAGAGTCATTTCTCCCATCAAAGGTGATATGTATATTCCCATGGTGCTAAAATGACCATAGTTTTTTGTTTGTTGATTTTCGTTTTTGACTATCCAGGGACTAAGGGCAAGAGTGCGGTTGAGTGGTAGAAGACTTACCAATGTGTAAGGCCCCAGGTTTTAAGTCCAGTACTTAAAACAAACAAACAAACAAATCCATGGATCAAATCAAAATTAACATCATTTAAATATTTGTACTGTGAAACTATTTTCCTTTCAATTGCTAAAACCTAGACTATAGTGAAATCCTCCCTAAAGGATTAAACTGCAAAGAACATGTTTAAATAATAAATTAACTTGCTAAATTACAAGTTAGACTTAAAGCCTACCAAAGAAAGAAAGAAAGAAAGAAAGAAAGAAAGAAAGAGAGAAAGAGAGAAAGAGAGAAAGAGAGAAAGAGAGAAAGAGAGAAAGAAAGAGAGAAAGAGAGAAAGAGAGAAAGAGAGAAAGAGAGAAAGAGAGAAAGAGAGAAAGGAAGGTATTTACTGAAAGGAAGTGTATGTGGGTTTCTAAGTTCATACTTTCAAAAATGATAAAAGTTGGTCCAACAAGTGGGTAGAGGTGCTTGCCAAAGAGCTTGCCAGACTGAGTTTGTTCTCTGGAGCCCAAGTAACAGTGAAAGAAGAGTAGCCACTCCCCAGAGCTGTACTCTCATGTTTATGCATGGCAAACACACAAAATGAAAATAATCGAAGTTATAAAAGCTACCAATGGCACTGAAGCATATTCCTGGAAGGTTCCTAGAAGACACTTTGTATAGGGGTTGTGGGGCTTTGTGGGGGAAGGGCGTGTTGTTTCTTACTGTGTAACCCAGGCTAGCTGGAACTTCTGATCTTCAAGCTTCAGTCTTCTGTGAGTGCTGAGATGACAGCTTTTAACCTTTGACAAACCAGACAGAATGGCACGTCTTCTATAAAATGTTCTCTGGACAGCAAGATAGCAACATAGGAAAACAATGATTTTTTTTTTTTTTTAGATCTTTATTTCATACCATCCCATAAAACATAATCTTGGCAAATCGTAACACAAGGGTAAACAGACTAGCATGAAGAGCTGTGCAGTAGAAGGAAGATACTCCTCTGAGTTCTGAAAAAACAGGTGATGTAGAAAACAAGAAAACACAATTTAGTCTTTTTTCAAAAGGGAATTTCTAAAACAAATACAGTTATGAAGTAGCCAGATAGAAAATTTATCTGACATAAATTACATACAGGGAGGTCACTTGGGCTGTAATATCATGGAGAAACATTTAATTTTTTTTTTTTTTTTTTTTTTTTTTGGTTTTTCGAGACAGGGTTTCTCTGTGTAGCCCTGGCTGATCCTGGAACTCACTCTGTAGACCAG
This sequence comes from Mus caroli, assembly GCF_978045245.1. Lineage (NCBI taxonomy): Eukaryota > Metazoa > Chordata > Mammalia > Rodentia > Muridae > Mus > Mus caroli. The sequence goes on from NW_028227275.1 coordinate 17,531,348, forward strand.
GCTGGCCTCGAACTCAGAAATCCACCTGCCTCTGCCTCCCGAGTGCTGGGATTAAAGGCGTGCACCACCACGCCCAGCGAAACATTTAATTTTACTAGCACTAAGTACATTACTAGCAAAAATTGTATAATTTTTCTTGAGACAAGGTCTCACTGTATTGCCTCGACTAGCCTCAAACTCCATGGTCAAGGCTTTTATATTTTGCTAGCAATTAGGTTTTCTATGAACCATAATCAAATATCCTACAATGCCTTAAAATCTATAATTTCATTTTAAAATCTTTTACTACGGAGGTTGCATCTGAAATGCCACGGGCAACCAGGGCAGGCATGCAAATTTGTGCTGAACAAAAGAATGCTGTTCTCCAAACCATGACTTTGACATGAGAGACAACTGTGTTGTGTCAGCATTACGTAAGAGACTCTCTGTGGCCTCTAGAGACAGGAAGGACTATCACCTCCTATCTTGTGATGCGATCCTTGAGAAATCGGTTACAAAAACGAGTAAACACGACGACCTATGGGGCAGTGTCCTATCCTCACAGAAGCAACAGGCTCTGAGAAATCTCAAGTATAAAGTGCCTTCCCCGAGAAGCAGACTCAGACTTAGAGCAGATTGAGCAAGTTCCAAGAAACTTCAGAGGCCTTTGAACTCCGTCTAACCAGGAGACTTATCTTACTAGAAAGATTGCGCTTCCAAAGATAGGTTATCTCTCGCAATTGTTGGTACATTGTGTAGCTCTAACTTTCTTAACCCTTAGCAACTGCTAGTCTGGGAGCTGGTTCAATTTTGCATTTGTTTAGGACCCTTGCAAAGGTCCTAATCAAAGTGGCTTGGATGGAAATATTTGTTGGTTTATATAACTAACACCCCCCCCCCAAAAAAAAAACCCCTACAGTTCACACAATTATCTCCAGAGGCTCTATTCCATCACTCTCTGATTTTTTTTTTTGACATGTTAGTTTTATTCTTAACTAGATGCAAGATTACCTTAATAGCTTCTGGCAGGACTCATCTCCAGATATAACATACATCCATCGAGAAAGGACTGTTTTCAGGAGGACTTCCAAAAGTAGAAGCAAACTTTCTGGTCTCTCAAATGATACAAGTTCCTCAGTCAAACCCTCACTGGGGAGTGAGGACGGAGGTCCTTAATGAGACCCATCCTTGAGCCTGTGCTGAGGACAGCCTTCTCTAAGTCACTGATGCTTCGTGGGAAGGAGCAAGGGTTGTGTTCTTAGTACAGACTCAGGATAACATGGGAACAAACTTTTCATACCAGAAGAGGACTTAAAATGGTTTTTTGCTTTGTTTTGTTTTGTTTTGTTTTGTTTTGTTTTGTTTTGTTTTGTTTTGTTTTGTTTTGTTTTGTTTTTTCGAGACAGGGTTTCTCTGTGTAGCCCTGGCTGTCCTGGAACTCACTCTGTAGACCAGGCTGGCCTCGCACTCAGAAATCTGCCTGCCTCTGCCTCCCGAATGCTGGGGTTAAATTCGTGCACCACCACGCCCGGCAAAATGTTTTTTAAAAAATACCTAAAATATAACAAAAATACAAATGGAAAAGATAGAAAAGATTCAACAGGAGACAACAACAGGAGTGCAAAACTCACTCTGCTTCCATCTACACAAATGCTGCACATTTGCCTCTGTTGTTCTCATCAGCCAATGAAAGGAGGGAGACTTAGTAACTGTACTGGCTATTTTTGTGTCAACTTGACACAGCTGGAGTTATCACAGAGAAAGGAGCTTCAGTTGAGGAAATGCCTCCATGAGATCCAACTGTAAGGCATTTTCTCAATTAGTGATCAAGGGGGAAAGGCCCCTTGTGGGTGGGACCATTCCTGGGCTGGTAGTCTTGGGTTCTATAAGAGAGCAGGCTGAGCAAGCCAGGAGAGGCAAGCTAGTAAAGAACATTCCTCCATGGCCTCTGCATCAGCTCCTGCTTTCTGACCTGCTTGAGTTCCAGTCCTGACTTCCTTTGGTGATGAACAGCAGTATGGAAGTGTAAGCCGAATAAACCCTTTCCTCCCCAACTTGCTTCTTGGTCATGATGTTTGTGCAGGAATAGAAACCCTGACTAAGACAAATTGGTACCAGCAGAGTGGGGTATTCCTGTGACAACCTGACCATGTTTTGGGGAGGACTGTGGAAGGACTTTGGAACTTTGGGCTTGAAGATCCATTCGTTGTTAAGAGCTCTGTCAGATGTTGTGTAGGAGCTTGGAAGATAATGCTGAGAACAGTGCAGAAGATGGAGGCCTGGTTTGTGAAATTTCAGAGGGAAAATTAAAGACTCTCTTCAGGGCCATTGCTGTTTTTATTGTGAAGATTTTGTAGTTCTGGTTAGCTGGGGCTGAAGAATCAGCTGTGATTAACAAGATACCAGAACTACTAAAGCAAAAACTTTGCATTACTGGGACTATTGATGCTGGTTAGCTGGAGCTAAGAAATTAGCGGTGATTAAGAAGAGACCAGCATCGTTGAGGTGACATCTTCTGGGAAGTGTTTTCTGAAAGCACAAAGAGGCTGTGTTCCAGAGATAGGCAAGGTTGTACTCCTTCTGCAGTGGGACTTGGTAATGTGTAAGGGTCACCCAGTTGGTACTGGTTTTGAAGGCATGAAGGGGTCACACAGCAGCTCAGGCTCAGCACTGTGAGAGGCCATGGAAGGCCATTGGTGAAGGTGCAGCCCCAGTTGTAATTGAAGGCCCAGGACTGAAGGGGTCACGCAGTGTTTTGGAGATGCCAGTACCATGAGATGACCACCAAGAGCAGCAGCAGCAGTGGAGTACAGGCATCTGGAGCCCAGAGGACGACGTGTGTGCTACAAAGGGCATGGCTGGAGAAGTGACCCAAGCCCTTGGAGGAGCCCAGAAGATCGTGAGTTGGATCCCAGACGTTGGACGGTTGGAGATTGATTTTTGCTTTGATTGTGACTGTGCCCTGATATTTTCCCTCTTGAAGGAAGAAACTGTTTTAGTGGAACCCACAGTTAAGAGACTTTTAATTATAAAAAGACTTTGGATTTTTAAAAGAGATGGATATTTTAAAGAGATTGAAATTTTAAGAATATGTAAAGACTGTGGGACTTTTAAAGTTATTTAGATCTTGGGGATGAATAAGAATGTAAGGGTTGAGGCTTACTAGTGATGTGTTTGTGTGTCAAGTTGACAAGGGGTCAATTGTACTGGCTATTTTTGTGTCAACTTGACACAGCTGGAGTTATCACAGAGAAAGGAGCTTCAGTTGAGGAAATGCCTCCATGAGATCCAACTGTAAGGCATTTTCTCAATTAGTGATCAAGGGGGAAAGGCCCCTTGTGGGTGGGACCATTCCTGGGCTGGTAGTCTTGGGTTCTATAAGAGAGCAGGCTGAGCAAGCCAGGAGAGGCAAGCTAGTAAAGAACATTCCTCCATGGCCTCTGCATCAGCTCCTGCTTTCTGACCTGCTTGAGTTCCAGTCCTGACTTCCTTTGGTGATGAACAGCAGTATGGAAGTGTAAGCCGAATAAACCCTTTCCTCCCCAACTTGCTTCTTGGTCATGATGTTTGTGCAGGAATAGAAACCCTGACTAAGACAGTAACCTAATTAGTAAAGACAACCACAAACTTATGGGCTGGTAGTCAGTAATCTTATGGGGCAAGGCACTGGGGAGGGAGGATCCTTTCTGATAGTTCCAGAAAAACATCTTTGGTACGATTGTATTCGTGCTGTGTTCCTATCTCTGGGCCAATGAATGTAAACAAACAAATGAGGGATTCTGATTGGCTGGCTTGGGTCATGTGGGCTCTCCTATAGGCAAGGAAAATGAAGTTATATGGCTGACAGTGTTACGGAGCAGGGGGGTGGGGTGGGGAGTCATTATCCAAGGGCAGCTTCAGAGACGAGAAACATTGAAATGGAATGTTGTATAAGTTAGGCGTGCCGTGCATTCGCCAGTTGTGTTATTTAAAAATGGTTCCTGGCAGACTTGGTGATATAGGCTTGGTGTTATCACTGCTATTGGGGGGCTGGGGAGAGGGAGGCTTAGCTAGGAGGATTGTTAGATGCAAGGCCCATTTGGTCAACTTAAAGAGTTTTTACAACCTAAATACTTTTGCAAGGCCCTATGTAGGCTGCTGTGAGGGCAAAAAAAGGGGGAGGGAGCGTCAATGATCCTATTTATCTGTGAAGCCTATGAAATATAACACCAACTCGCCAGGCACAAAACCTGCACAGCTGCCAGACCAGTAACTAACTTCTCTGCTTTGATTTGAGGCCCATTCCACAGGAAGGGGAATTCAAACCTGGTATTGCAAATCCAGTGAAAAAGCCACAGCGGATGAACCTTTAGGCCTTTAGAGGAAACTTAACTACAGTTGTTTAGCTAACATGAAATGCCACCAAACTGTCTTCTAAATATTTTGTTTATATACTTAGACTGATATTTTGCACAGTTTTAATCAGAGAACCTTTTCTTTGCAATGAATTGCACGATGCAGCCTTGTGGCTGTTCAAGGCATAAGGTATTAAGTGATGGTCGAGAACTAAATAGGAAATTTATATCACCTTTTCTAAGCCTCCAGGAACATCACAGTAGAGAAAGCAGAAAGACTGTAAGATCGAGATGATGGGGAGAAGCCTGGGAATGCTATCTTCTGAGTATCACACAGCCATTACAATTATCTCACAGTAACTGAAGCTGCTTTGGCTGGGCCTTCACAAAGCTGGGCCTGTCACTGTCAATCATGACATAGAGGAAGTATTCACAAGAGCATCCTTCCCGATGAACAACAGTGTGGATAATAAAGACAGTTTCTTCAGTTGCATACGCACAAAGCAAACCCACCAAGCTCCAACAGATCGTTCGAAACTTATGGTCACACAGATATTCCTGGTTAGACTCAAGTGAGTTGCAGGACAACACAAAGACAAGAGTGTAAGGTCTATGCATGTGTGAGCATTAACAAGAGTGGGAAGGAGATCAGGGAAGGGAAGTAACCAGGCGGGTTATATACGTGTGTGAAATTGTCAAAGAAAAAAAAATGTCATATCTAAAAAATGGGGAAAATGATAAAGCCCACACACAAAGCAGATGAGTACAGAGCTCAGTGGTGGAGCATGTGTGTACCTGGAATGAGAGAGTTCCTGGGTTCAACTATCTGTGATATTAAACAGGGATAAAACTTAATGATTCCAAGGAAAAGGATGGAATGGGTATTTTTTAAATGTGTTTTAGCAAAACCATGCTATTGAGAGACACAAACTGGAGGATGAGAATCAATATGTTACTCTCACTGATGTTTTTACACACACGACTTCTCAGGCAGGTCCTATCACTTTTTGGTATTTTAGAATGAGATGTTGTAGACCAATCCAATAAGAATGAAAACCTTCTTTTTCACATATTTGTAAAAATTAACTTTATTGAAACATACAATTTAAACACTTTGTGAGAACATTATTTTCCTGAGTTATATAATAACCACCATCACAATCAATTTGGGAATCACTTCTATCATCCCCTAAAACAAAATAAAATACCCCCCCTCCCCCAGAAATAAGTAAACCTCGTGTCTAACTTAGAGCTTCTTCTCTGTTTCCAGAAGCAGCTAACACTGGGGAACCAAGTGGCTGTCCCGTTATCCTCTTTTCCATTGTTTGTTAGGGCTTCCCCCCACAGATTCCAGGACGGAGGCTGAGAGGCAAGGACCAGAAGAAAAGGTTCAAAGGTCATCTTACGAGCTGGTAGAGTAAGATCTGGTGCTTTGAAGGGCTAAACACTGAAAAAAACCTCTTAAAATGAGATGGCTCTCGTCCTACTAGCTAGTGCTGAAATCCACTTCGTTAGTATGCATGCTTGTATAAAATAATGGGATGCACAATTCAGTTTTGTTCGGCTAATGTCCACTCACTACATACATTGTTAGAATGGTGATCCAGGTGTCTAACTCTTCAAATCCTGCCCTTCAGAAGGTCTTCCTTGGTTCAATCCAGGTATTTGTCAATCTTTGCAGAAAAAATAAAAAATAAAAAAAAATTGTTCCTCCCATGGTCGCACTATTTGCAACTTACATTCGGTTGAAGGGCTGCAGTGGTTTATAACCAGATGATAAAATATAAGGTCAAGTTCCCATTCTAATTACTAATAAATCTATAAAACAACACTTCAGTATCATGTAGAAATTTTAGCTCCCTGTCAACATTTTACCTGGAGATTTTAACACAGATCATCCTTAACTCTTTATTAGGAGCAGCAAAACATGATAAGCACCAAGACATCCATGTATCAAGTTTTTGTGGAGGCACTCATATACTTAAGGTTCTTTGGGGATATAATTGCTGAGTCATACTGCACCTTTGTGTTTAATACTCTGAAGATTTCCCAGTCTGTTCTACAAAGGTAGGTGCGCCATTTTACATCACCATTATCAGCGCATGAAGGTTCTAGCTACCCCACATCTTTTCAGCACTGGGTGTACAGTCATCCTTGTGGGTATAAAAAGGGGAAGTTATCGTGGTTTTGACTTGTGGTTCCCTAGTGACTAAAGATGGTAACCATTTGTAACTTTCATCTAGAAACGTCTATTTAAATCATTGGCCCTTTTAAAATTAGGTTGCTTTTCATAACTGAGTTTTCAGTGTTCTTTACATATTCTAGCTGGTATAAACTATCAGACTTGATTGTAAAGATTTTCTCCCATTGTGTCCAGTTGCCCTTCTAGTTTATTGATGTGACCCATTGAAGCTTAAGTTTTTGATTTAGATAAAGTCCAGTTTATTCCTTTTTTACGTTAGCCTGGGCTCTTTGCCTAACCTATGGTTACAGACTTATTTCTTTCTTCTAAACAGTTTTGCTGTTGGTCTCATCTTTAGGTTCAGGGTTCCTTTTATTTTTGTACAAGATCTAGCTGCAATCTTTTACATGTGGATATCCAGTTTTTCCAGAATCATTTGTGAAGACTATCTTAAACAAAATTTCCCAGTCAATTGTCTTAGAACCCTATTGTATTACTTTTCTACTGCTGTGACAAAACACAATGGCCATGGCAAAAATGTCTTTTAAAACAGGACTAAACTGTGGAAAAATTAAGGAAAGGATTGTCTTTATTTTTTTATACTCATAGAGTACATAAAATAAGTGGCTTCAAAACTCTATGCCTCTCTCTACTAACATGAGAGAAAAGAATAAATACTGAGTATGTGCCTGGTGTTTTAATATATCATTTAGCCAGAAACTATAGTTTAGTTTTTACTCCTTCCTGATTTAGGAATGAGGAAATTAAGACTCAAATAGTTAGCTTTCTTCTGATTACATTGCGAGGTAAGAAACGATCCCGGTATGTCTGCTTGCCCACGAGTACTGTCCTTTGTACAAAATCCACAAACCAAAGTACCTTAAAGATGACAACTTGGCCTGGAAGGTAAGGAGCCAGATGGATGTTTGATCTTTTAAACAACCTGAATTTGTTATTAAATCTCAAGGATTTCACATCACCTCTTATAGTCTTTGTTAATTTGTTTAGATGACAATTCTTATTTATGGAGGATTAGACTGTCCAAGCATTGGAGAGGGTCAGGCCAAAACACTAAATTACACTTCCTTGCAAGTAGATATGATACAGAGTCTAGACACTTGTTTTGGCTTTTTTTTGTGTGAATTTTGTTTTGTGTACAGGTGTTTTCCCTGCATGTAAGTCTGCATGCCACATGACCTCCACAGAGGTCAGAGGAAGGCCTTGGATATCCTGGAATTTTAGTTACAGATGGTTGGAAGCCATCATGTGGTTGCTGGGAATTGAACCTGGCTCCTTACGAAGAGCACCCAGTACTCTAAACGGCTGCTGTCACTCAAGCCTGCTATTTGATTTTTTTGAGACAAGGTTAGTTTGTAGGCTGAGCTAGTCTCAAATCCTCCTACCTCAGTCCCCTAAGTGCTGGGATTACTGGATGGCTCTAGAAACTTTTAAATCCTGCTTTTCCAGGTCTGGGGATTTAACAATTTAAATACCTTTATCATTTACTATGATCGCTGTATTATCCTTCAAGTAATAAAACTTTCTGACCTTGACTCTTTAGACAACCTAGTGGTCATCTGATCCCCAGAGGTACTGATGTCAAAGTTAATGTAGACAACTGATTGACATAGTATACTGCAGCCCTGAATTCCTGCTCAAGCCATCCTCCTGCCTCAGCTTCTCGAGCAGTGTGACCTAGAGGCATATCCCATTGTATCTGGCCCCAGTATAACGTTCTCTTCCAGATTATCACTGTTGGATGTACTTTTTTTTGAGCTCTGGTTTGCCTTTATGCCACACCCACTCCAGTAAAAACTGAGTGGCAGGCCCAAAAGCTTGGACACAGTCCTGAGGCCAAAAGTTTCATGGAAACTTAGTCTCCTGGAGCCTTGGCATCCCATAACACAAATGCTCCAAACTTGTCCTTGCTTTAGTTGGTGAATGGCTCTGTGTGCTTTCTTTCAGTATTGTTTTATTATAGGTGCCTCCAAGGAATGTTTTGACAAATACCTAAATCAGGTTGAACTTGCTTCCTGGCCTTCACCAATGTCCTAGGCAGTCCTTGAGCAGACCCTGAGCTTGGAATTTCATAAGAATGTTACTCATTCAGACAAATTGCCTCCAGTTTGAAAGAGACAGTCATGAAAAGGTTAGCAGAACAGAACTTCCCTGGTGCGTGTTTTTCACTAGGTCAAGAGGAATAACATAATTATTTACTAAGGGACCCCTGGTGGTGGGTTTAACATTAAACTAGTATCGCACCTCAGCGTATTAGCCCTTTCACCTGGCTCCTGTGAATAGCTGATTTTAGATAGAGCTGACTTTGTCTCAGTTGTTACATTGCCTAGTTCCTGCCAGTCTTCATGGATGCAGTCTTCTGTTTTGTGTAAAGAGTCATTAAGCATCGGGTAACCTCAATGTACTTTGGCTGATGTGTCACCTAACTTCTTTATTTTCTTCTGTTATTATAAGTCTGATGCTTGCTTTGAAAAATGACATTCAGATACAGCACTCTCTCTTTGTCAGTGGCTGTCACTTTTTGCTGACTCCTTGCTCACCTGAATACCGGGACCCTGGTTCCCCGAGGGTTGAGGGACCAACTGAGTCCAGTCCACAGCACCTTTAGCTGTGGCCATCACTAGGTCACCCAGTAGATTTTTGGCTCCTATGTTGTTAGCACCATTTCTCACTGCAGCTATTGGAAGACCCAGAGAAGTCTAGAATTCCACACTAGAAGACACAACTTTGATGTCATAATGTAAGAGAGAAAGGTAATAGAAGTTTGGGAACTTTTATGCTCTACCATTTTACTGTAACTTTTCAATCAGCCCGAGCAACAAGCCCAGGGAGTACATGACGGAAAGAAAAAGTAGAAGACGTGGACAACAAAACAACCTTCCTTCATAGTAAGCTACTGAGGATGTTACGTGAAAGAACATGAGACTATAACACAATAGAATGAGAATTTTTATTTTACAAAACAAAAAGGCAAAAAAGTGGCACTCAATTGACCCTGAAACAAACTCTGATTTCATACTTTGCAGCTGAACTTTGCCAGTTCATCAGTTAAGCCCACTGAGAATGACTAAGCCTCTCTTAGTGTAAGAAGGTTCAGACTAAATTTACCCATGATGACAGACACCAATGACTACTAAAGAAAGTGATTGCATTGCTGTTCCAATGTCTTGTTCTTCTTAGAAACATCTATGGCCATGAGGAAGGTTAGAGCTGCATCAGGGATTGTCAATCCAACTTCTCCCTTCACACTGTGATGCCCATGTCTCTCAGACAAGTTTAACTAAACTAGGACGTCCTTTGCGATTGCATTCAAAGTCCTTACTTTTGTCACATCTGTTACCTTTAGAGAATATTCTGAATGAGCAAGCGAAGCTCCCATTGCAACAGAGGAATTTCTGCAGTAGGAATAACAAAGGACGGAGAGTTAGTCAATCATTTGTCAAGTTCAGCCTCCTACTGGCTCGTCACCTCCTACTGGCACGTCCATTTCTAGACTCGTTAATTCATGGCTCAGAATAAGAGAAGGCCAAGGATGCTGGACTACCATAGTCCACAATTCCCATGAATTAATTACTTGAAAAGTCTAGTAGCTAAATCCACCAGGTAAGAGACTGGATTTTATAACTGAAAATGTGCACACTAAGGGCCTTCCTTGTTTTATATTGCACCCCCTCAACTAATAAATGAGCTGATGATTCAAGTTAAGTTGTAGGAATCCTTTATGATATTGAAAAAACACACAGTAGATTGAAGCCTTAATGATGATAAAATTTCAAAACAACTCCAAGTAGAGAGCAAAGGTAAAAGAAGACTATTTACAACAGGAGAGATAAAGATGGCACTGAGGTCGCCCTAGACCAATGATTAACCCTGTAAAAGCGCACAGAATATGTACATATGAGCATCTGACTCACTGGATCCTTCATTCTGAATTAACCTATTAAGTGCTTAAGTTCAGCAATGCTTTAATTAGGAAATCATTCTCACTGAATTAACAGCCTCTCTCTTACAAACTAGATATAACCTTAACAATGGTGAGGGCCGGCAAGACCAAGCAAACACTATATAAAGGTTTACTTATATTCTAAAGTTACTGCTTATTTCTGGCAGAACAACAATCATCTTAGGAATATTTTTTAACTGAAAAACAAATCATGATACTTACTAATCACAGTCTTTCATTATTTAATAATGGCATTAGCTAAGGTTTCCTTATTTAAGCAGGAAAAGATTAATTTCATCCTCTCTTATATATAAATACAGAATGTATTTGTACCGAAACTTCATTCCTGAGTCTCTAGAAGATCGGGCAGAGCAGTGGAATTCTGTAGCACCGGAACCCTCAAGGATCCTTTGCAGATTTTTATCTGTTATTCCACCTCCTGTTATAAAGAAAAATAATATATCAAATAAAATAGAATATCACATAAAATTTAAATATAGATAAATCCTTATTCTACATAAACTCTTCATTCTAATTTTTTTTAACTGATTCAAAAATTACTATCTCTAAGCTAAAATGGGATCAGAAAAACAAGACCTACCAATGAGGTTTGAATCTTTAACTTTTAAAGAAACCACAAGACTTAACATTGTTCTGATCTGCTCTCCTATTTATGTAGTTCTGAATCAAGCTGGTCCTTGTCATTGGTCAATCACGCATGATGTTCTTCTATCAAGAGTCCTTTATGTGGTCTTGAAGGAGTCTAACAACTGGAAGGATACTCGACTGCCGTCTGTTTTATAGCTATTCATAACATGCCCACCAGTGCATGCTATTACAAACTTATTTGTAGTCTTTGCCTTACTGTATACAGACACAAATTTCAAACTATGTGATAAATAAAAAGCTGTATGATGGAAGTGTGAAAAAAATCCACGGACATGCTAAACAAAAATCAAAACTAGAATCAGGACAGCGATGACCAATCAGGAGGAAGGGGTGGATGCAATAGATAATCAATAGCGTCTTTGCACATTGAAGAGAATAGCATGATTCCAAGGATATTAGGAAGATTTTGAGACAAAATATATATATATATATGTGTGTGAGAACCACCATTCTGTAGCTTTAAAACTATTTTGTAAAGAATGGCAAATTTCGTATATTTGACAGACCCACTGGAGAGTCTGTCATATAAATCCTGAGTCAGTGTAGTTTGCTTAGAAATATTAATTAAAAATACATGCAAAAAAAGGAAGAAGGAAACAAGACCCATGCTATAGACACTGGGAAACTTTTTTTTTTTTTGGTTTTTTTTTTTGGTTTTTCGAGGCAGGGTTTCTCTGTGTAGCCTTGGCTGTCCTGGAACTCACTTTGTAGACCAGGCTGGCCTCGAACTCAGAAATCCGCCTGCCTCTGCCTCCCGAGTGCTGGGATTAAAGGCGTGCACCACCACGCCCGGCGACACTGGGAAACTTTTAAGGACACGGAGCTTACAATGAAGTCTCGCTTATTCACTGCTTTCTGTCCCAGTGCTGCGCATTACTATCTCTGGATTTAAGAAAACCTTTTGGGACAAGCAAGCCCATCCAGCACTTCAGCGCTTTCCCCTCAGCTGTGGCCAAGGCAAGCGCATGAGAAGGTGAAGACGGGCTCGAGGAAAAGGCTACACAGGCATTAGAAACGCATGCTCAGCAGAGAACCTACAACGATTCGCTCTGGCTCAGGGTTGAAGCGCGCACTGACTGTACTGGAAATGAATAAGCAAACTATATACAGCTTGTTCATCCTCAGATTAACCTTTTGTTTCATTCCACTGAAGAACCTAATTTTACTTTATTTAAGCCACATAGTTAAATACTTTAAAATGACATTCATCTTGATGATCTTTAATATATTTATAACAGTCATAGCCTGAACCAATACCAATAATTATAAATATGAAATACTCTGACACTGGAGACATTTTAAGATGATATTAGTTATGCACTTTGTACTTCAAGCTATGTTTTAAGTATACTTCTCAAGATCTCTTAACTTGGCTTTTTGTGCTGGCTGGGGGTGGTGCTACAGTCATATTGCCGAGCCCTTAAGAAGCGGAAAGAGCGTAGCAGCGGATGTCTCTAATCTCAGCACCTGAGGCTGGAGCAGAATGAACTCAAGTTTGGCCAGCCTGGATTACATAACAAGACCCTGTCTAAAATAAAATAATAATAAAATAATACAACATAACAAAAGAGCACAGGCTGACAAGTCAGTCTTAGGTTAGAATCCTGGGCTTTCCTATACTAACTTTAAAACGCTCTGTGATATTATGGAAATCATTTAAATCTACTGAGTCTGAACTGATTTTAGTGGAAATTCTTTGAGCATCTTTAAATCCAGGTTGGTCATAGATAGCCTTTTAATGTTGAGATATGTACCTTCTAGCCCTACTTTCTTTTGAACTTATCATGAAGTTGTCTTTTGATCTGTGATTTATAACCTAGTGTGTTGATACAAGTGTATGACTGACAGATGGCTCATTTATTCAGGCATGTTGTCTGTTCTTGGCTTTGTCAAGGGACAGCAGCACTGAATGTCCTTTGCTTCACTGAGACAAACATCCAAAGTCATATGCTACCCAGTGAGAAGGCAAACATGGAGAAATTCCTTATTTGTTCCCATTTGTGCCAACATCTATTAGAACAGTCTTCTCTTAAATCCTGGCAAATACCTCATCGTCAAACACATTGATCAACCTATATATGTTTATCTCCAAGTGCCATGTTCTAACATTTTCTCCTTTGGTTTCTTGACTCATTTACTCTTCCAAAACTTTATTTCAGTGTTATATGAAAAAACAGAGATATAAATACCTGGCATTACCACAATCCTGCCTTTTGCCTGAAAAGGAGGGGAAAAAGTAAATTTTAGTATCTTTTACTGAACAGAGATTTAAAAATATATTGAAATTTTTAAGTTACTGCTGTTTAACTTTTTAATAGCTCTTTTCTGTCTCTCTCAAGAAAGGGTATTGAGTAAAAAAGATGTTCAGCATGATAATTTTTTCCAGAAAGATTTTTATTGTATTTCTTTTAAAATGTATAATGTTAGCCAGGTAGTGTTGGCTCACACCTTTAATCCCAACACTTGGGAGGCAAAGGCAGGCAGATCTCTGAGTTCAAGACCAGCCTGGTCAACAGAATGAGTTCTATCTAGGACAGCTAGGGCTACATAGAGAAACCCTGTCTTAAAAAACTAAACCAAACCAAAAAAGTATAGTGTTATAAACACAAAGAATAGGTGGGAAAATACATTTTATTTAAGGTGGTGACCATAAGAAAAAAATCTTATTAGAAATTTCACAGAAATTTTGAGTTTGTGGTATGTAGTAGAGTGAAAATAGTTGCATCTAAGAAAGATTTTAGCAGAAAAGACAATATAATATAATTGTATATTTACAATTAATGGGGGAAGTGGGACGGTAGGAAATCACTAAGTCTTGCCTCACTAAATACCAACAAAATAAAGCCGTAAGTTCATTAACTGAGACTATAAGAATTAATCTAATTTCTGATAATTTTGGAAGATAGGGACAAATTATAAAATTATTATATTGCCTATCCATTCAATCAATAGTCTATTTATCATTCCAGAAAATCAAAATCATTATTCCCATAGTTGCCCTTGTCAAGCTTCCTCCTTACCTATCACATGTAAGCCCCTCTTTCTAAGTATCTCTTTGAGTTACATGTCTTTGCTAACACACAGACACAGGAATATACAGAATCATATATGCATTCTTCTGTTGGTTTTTATATGCCTCAGGAACTAAACAAGAGACAAAAATCCATCTCTTTGCCATGGTGAACAAGAGTAAGTTCCTACTTGAGTGGAACTTACATATTAAAGGAAGATAGATAACATACAAACATATAAATATGTATTTGCTGCTAAATCTGACAGTCTGAGTTTAATTCCTAAACCTACATGGTGAACAGAGAAACAACGCTGCAAACTGTCCTCTGGCCTCCACACACATGCTATGTCAAGCACGTGTGCCTGCACTCGCCCTCGCCCGCGCCCGCGCCCTCTCCCTCTCTCCCTCTCTCTCTCTCTCACACACACACACACACACACACACACACACACACACACACACACAGACACACACACAGAAGCACACACAAACAAGTGTAAAAGGATTGTTTTTAAAAAGCAATCTCCGACCACTTTACAAATCTAGTTCACTCAGAGAATTAGGAGAAAACATTGCCTTCTATACTGATAGGTGAGAAACATGTGAAAGAACCTAAGTTTTAGGATATATGTTCAGATGACAACTATACATTTTACAGGGGTTTCCCTGCATATGCATGGGTTGACAGTAAACAGATGTGCTGTAAAACTAGACAATACTAATGACAGAGAAAAGGTAAGATTTGCTGTCTATAACTTGATCTGAAGTGCCTTGGTTATTTAAAACACTCATGCAATAAATAAATAAATATTATATAAATGTATCATTGGCTCTGCTTTTCTTCCACAGTCGTAGTTAGTAATACTGACTTTTATAAGCTAGTGGGATAACAGATGGTCTAGTGTAACCACAACCATGTTAAGAAGAAAGAAAAAGGGGCTGTACCTGGTCTATGAGTTGCTTTATTAGAGGCAGTCCTTCCAGTGCTGAGCTGTCGCATCCACTGGTCAGGACGCGTTCAAATCCTAAGGTGAGGAGGGTCTCCAGAGCTGCCATTGGATCATGAACCATATCAAAGGCTAAAATAAGTAAAACTGATTTGAAATTGAACAGAAATATCCTCTAATTCAATAGTTTCCAAAATGTAGAATATGTATGTTTATATAAAAACACTTTTATAAAATATATTACAATAATAGTATGCTAGATTTATATTGGCTTACCATAGACAATTATGAGATATTCATCATTTTTTAGGTCGGGCTGGCATGTGAAATTAGTCAAGGGAAAGCACTTAAACCACAGAAAGCAGAAAATGCTACAAATCAGAGTTTCTCCTCTCTTTTCTTTCTGAGACAGGGTGTCACATGTAGCTATATTTTTGCTAGACTTATTGAAGAATGAGAAAGAATAAATTTGGAGTCACCTTTTAGTTTAAAATTTTAAAAATATACTCTATGTGACTGGCTTATTTCTTAAACCATTAAGCACGAGGCTGGAAAGATGGCTCAGCAGTTAAGAGCACTAGCTGCTGTTCTAGAGGTCCTGAGTTCAATTCCCAGCCAACTACATGGTGGCTCATCACCATCTATGATGGAATCTGATGCCCTCTTCTGGTGTACAGATGTAAATGCAGACAGAGCACTCATATACATAAATATATAAATCTTAAAAAACTAAGCATAACAAAATTTAAACTATTTTGTTCAGATAATGTTCTTTAATTTAAAAATGTTTTTCATTTTTGAAAATTTTTTGGTGTGCCTGGCCTCAAGATGCTGACATCTTTTAGTTATTGCCATTTTATCAGAAGCATTGATAATACCAAATCAAGACAATAGTTTCTGGTAGTGTCATACATTTCAAAAGGTAACAAATATTTTATCTTAATTTCAATAAATGGAGACATATGTTGGCAATTCACTCTAAGTCTATTTAAAAGAAGAAAAACATTTAACACTTTCTTGAGTATATCAATGTTTTTACTAAAGATTTCTTTCTTCTCATGAGCAATGGTAGAGCTTTCTAAACACAAGTGTCACTCGTCCCTCCACTTTGCCAAGGCTTAGTAAGATTTAGCCAAAGTACATCAGAACTACCACTGTTAGCATCCATCTCTTCATAAAAACGTCTGGTTCTTTTCACATATCTGCTTCTTCTCCCCACAAAAAGTCTCTATTTGATAAAGATGACCTCCCTGCTAGATCTCCGAGTAGTTTTGTCCGGCATAAGCCAGGCAGTACATTTCATTTCAATGGTCATGGAGGTTTATTCCATCTGGGGCTGTGTAGGATCTAAGACAATCACTAAGAAATGAGCCTCAGAACTGTTGGACACACGCCCTTTTGGCGATGCTTACTTTCTTCTCGGGTGCATGCTCCCACTGCCTCCTTAACAAGACTTCACGATGGGGCTTTTATGTTCCCTAGACACTACACACCATCTCTGCGTCTATCATCTTTCTTCCCAAGAACTAAGATACTAACTAGTATCACTGAAACATCATAGAACAATGTTCATTAGAAAGGTTGTGCCATCTGGTAAAATTTGACACCATTTAACAAATCTACAGAATAGAAGTTACTCACCTCTGTGGAAAGTGACTGGCAGAGGACGGCAAAGAGCTAAAAGAGAAGAAAGTCATCCAACAACATGAAGAGGCTGATTACTAAATGCAGAATTCTCCTTTCGGGCTAAAACTTCTATACTATCTTCTGCTAAGACAGTGAACTAAAATAACAACAAAATGGCAGCGGTGGCAGCTTTATAAACTCTTAAGTCCTATCTTTCCACTCAGCTCTGACTTTTATATAAAATATAGTTATCTACACCTTAGGGCCACCAAACAACAATCACACAAACCATAAAGGCAGCATTACATCTATTACTGCTCTGAGCATCTTCAAGAAGAACTTTGGCCTCGTAATGTAGGTAGTTTGCATCTGTCCTATCCCCTCATCACTACAATAACTTCTTAAGCTTTGGTGCATTGGTTAATATAATCAATGTAAGTTTCTCTTAAACTCTGTACAAGTAGTATTTCATCTACGGCACAAAGGAGTGTTGAGATGGCTTTGCCACATGTACACTCTACCAGAAAAACACCTAAACAACTTCTTTTCAAGAAGGTTAGGTTAAGTATGACTGAAGGTATGACTGAAAAATCAATTTTGAGATTTTTTTTTCTGTATCAGGAACGTGTGTGTGCATGTGTGTTTGTGTGTGTGTGTGTTTTACACCTCAGATATAAAGTCTTACCTACAAGAGACAAGCATAGCTCTTTGTCAATGTGTCCATCTTCAGTCAATGCCCCAAACACCAAACCATCCGCACCATAAAGCTTGGCAAGGCGAATGTCAGCCTTCATCACCTCAACTTCACGGTCTGAGTATAAGAAGTCACCTCCGCGTGGGCGGATCATCACAAACACTGGGATCTGAACACTCTGTTTCACTACTTGGAGAACACCTTTAAGAAGAGAAGCAGACTAAAGTTCAACTGTGAGATAAAATGTCTGGAGAAGTTATTACAATATTATTGGTCTATATGGTTATTCTTATGTATTATTTCCAAGGGAAAAACAGTTGAGAGAAGAAACTGGAGAATGATGATCTAAGGGGAAGGCGGCCTGTGGAGAACGGAGGAAAGCCTGAGTGAATGCCTAAAGAATGGATGAAGTCCTGAGTGAACTGTGTCAGATGCACTGCAACTGTGAAAAACTCCCTCTGCCTGGGGCATGGCAAACCATGCCTCTGATCTAGCCAGTGTGTGCCAACACTAGTGACTGCAGCCAACGACTAAGACCTCACTCTGGGACTAGATAACTCCTCCACCGGTGCTGTAGAATAAGCAAGCTGAGGCTCCAGCTTGCTGCACAGGTGGTACCACTCCATCACAGTGAGTGGAATCCAGCCCAGCCCAGCCCAGCCTCTCTGTATGTCTGAGTGTGTGTATCTGTCTTTGCTTCATTTTCTTCTTGCGTGAGGGAAGTCTCCCGGACCAAGCAATGTCAGATGCAGTGCAGGCCAACGAGAAAAAGCAGTGTTTATGGTAGAAGGTGAGTAACAGGAAAGTCAATGGCAGACAAAGAGCAAGGAAGAAAGACTGAAGATAATGAACTTAAACACACTTGTCAGTGGTGTTTAAAACAAAAACTATTTAACTTTCAATTTTTTTTTATGTTTGAGGACAAAAATATGTTTGATTAAAACTTTTGATGGGCAATGGTGGTGCATGCCTTTAATCCCAGCACTTGGGAGGCAGAGGCAGGTGGATTTCTGAGTTTGAGGCCAGCCTGGTCTACAGAGTGAGTTCCAGGATAACCAGGGTTACACAGAGAAACCCTGTCTCGAAAACCAAAATAAATAAATAAATCTTTTGATGATGTTATTTACAACCATAAGCATTTCTAATTGGTATCATACTCATCATATACTTAACATAGCATATAAATAATCAGTTGTCCCAAGCTGCGTATGAGAAATTTGGTGGTGGTGGCGGGGGGGGGGGGGGGCAGGAGATACTTACCCATACTGGGTGTGGTTCCACCCTCCAGTAAACCAGAGCACAGTTCAATCCGACCAGCACCTGTGAGAAACACACTTTTTTAAAAACAATCTGACAAAACAAATTGTTTATTTAAATATGAGAAGAACCTGAGAACTTAAACCTCAATTGTACGCTACAACGGTCACTGTGTTACTGATAGCCAAATTAAGAGTTAATTCAAGTTAAGCCAGTTCTCTTAAAATTTGCATCTCTCCATTGCTAGTGGGATCGCACACTGGTACAACCACTCTGGAAATCAATCTGGAGGTTCCTCAGAAAACTAGTAATAGATCTACCTGATGATTTTCAGCTATACCACTCTTGGGCACACACCCAAAAGATGCCCCACCATGACACAGGGGCACCTGTTATGTTTACAGGGGCCTTATTTGAGATAGCCAGAAGCTGGAAACAACCCAGATGTCCCACAATGGAAGAATGGACACAGAAAATATGGTTCATTTACACAGTGAAATACTACTCAGCTATTAAGAATGAGGACATCATGAGTTTTTCAGGGAAAGGGATGGAACTAGAAAATATCCTGAGTGAGGTAACTCAGACCCAAAAGGACATGCATGCTATGTACTCACTAATAAATGGATATTAGCAAAAAAAAAAAAAAAGTACAGAACACCCAGCACACATCCCACAGGACCCAAGTGAGGATGCCTCAATCCCAGTTGGCAGGGAGAAGAAAGCAGTTCCTGGGGGACGGGGCAGAAGGAGAGAGAGACCTGGGTGGGAAAGAGGAAAAGGAGAGGAAGAGGGGAACATGATCAGGTATGGGTGGGGTGGGGTGGGGGAGGTCAGGGAAGACAGGATTGAAGCCCTGAGGGCCAGCACAAAGAATGGAAACAGGTAACTTTGGGAGCTAGGAGGTGGGGGGGGGGGGGCCTCTAGAAAGTACTGGAGACCTGGGAGGTGAGAGACTCTCAGGACTCAAAGGGAGGGACCTTGGATGAAGTGTTCTACAGTGGGGAGGGGGAACTTAGAGTACTGGAGGTGGACTCTACAAGTTCCCCCACCAGTGGAAAGATAGGGCATTAAGTGGAGGGATGGGGTTGCCACCACAGTCAAAAGCTCTGACACAGAATTGTTCCTGTCTGAAGGAATTGTTCCTGTCTGAAGGAACTGCAGGGACAAAAATGGAGAAGAGCATGAGAGAAAGAAGGTCCAGCGACAGGGCCAAACTGGGATCCATCTCAAGGGAAGGATCCAAGGCCTGACACTGTTACTGATGCTATGGTGTGTTTATAGGCAGGAGCCTAGCATGGTCTCCCTTTGAGAGACCCAACAAGCAGCGGAAAGAATCAGATGCAGATACTAGCATCCAACCAATGGACAGAAGCTGGGGACCCCTGTGGTTGAATTGGAGAAAAGCTGGAAGAAGCTGAGGAGGAGGTGGCCCCAGGGGAAGACCAGCAGTCTCAACCGACCTGGACATCCGAGATCTCTCAGACACTGAGCCACCAACCAGGCAGCATACACCAGCTGATATGAGGCCCCCAACACATATACAGAAGAGGACTCCCTGGTCTAGCCTCAGTGAGAGAAGATGTACCTAACCCTCAAGAGATGTGAGGCTCCAGGGAACGGGGAGGTCTGGTGGGGTAGGGCTGGGGACATACTCTTGGAGACAGGAGAGGGGAAGGGGAGGAGGGATGGGATGGGGGGGGCGACCGGGAGGGGGATGAAATCTAGACTGTAGAAAGGGATTAAAGAATAGAAAGTAAACCCGGCAGTTATGGTGCACGCCTTTAATCCCAGCACTTGGGAGGCAGAAGCAGGCAGATTTCTGAGTTCAAGGCCAGCCTGGTCTACAGAGTGAGTTCCAGGACAGCCAGGGCTATAGAGAGAAACCCTGTCTCAAAAAACCAAAATAATAATAATAATAAGTAAATTAATTTAAAAAATATTAAAGAGTTGCTGTGGACAGGGAATAAAGGCAGTATTAGGAGAAAAGAGTAGAATGCTAACTCTCAGTTAATAAGAAAGTAACATCAAGGTTTCAAAACATTCCTCAGAGCTTTAAAAAGCAAAACAGTTACTTTGGAGTATCTATCAAGGTAATTTTGAGATGAAGGGAATGGTGATAGGGAAGGAACTATCAGACTACTGGGGTTGTATTAAAAGGTCTCAGCAACAAGGCTCTCACAAGCCAAAGATAGGACATTATAAGCACCAATAAATAAAATAACTATGATAGATTAAAACACATATTTGACTAGACTAGGATTCACCTAGTAGACACATCTCTTGAGTGCATCTTTGAGGGAGTTTCCAGAGAAGTTTCACTGAGGAGTAAAGATTCACATTGTATGTGGGTAGCACTATTTCATGTGCTGGAATTCCAAACCAAAAACAGAGAGGAAGCCAACTGGCCACCTGCATCCATTTCGGTTTCCTGACTACAGACACAGCTGTGTCACCACGCTCTGCTGCCATGCCTTCAGTGCTTCAAACTGGGAGCCCGACTAAACTCTTCCTTCTTTTATGTCTGTCTGGTAATTAGTCACAGCAACAAGAAAAGCCACTAATACAAAACTGAATCATGAACAGATGGGATGGTAGGAGCTCTACTGCTGTAAGGAGGCATCATGACCAAAGCAACTCAGGGAAGACACAACTACTAAGTCCATCGCTAAGAGACGCCAGGGCAGGAACTAGAGAGGTCATGAAGGACTGCTGCTTACTGGCTTGAGGAGCCTGTTTTCTTATAGCACCCAGAACCATCGGCCCAGGGGTGGTACCAACCAGTAAGCTGGGCTCTCCTATATGGATCATCAATCAAGGAAATGCATCACAGGCTTGCCCGTAGGCCAATCTGGTGGGGACATTTTATTCTAAGGTTCCTTCTTCCCAAATGATACAACTAGCCAGCACATGGGGGTTCATATGTTATAACTAATTCACTTATGTTTGAGAATGTTCCTTAATTAAAAATAAAACGTTGCGGTGCAGCTTAGTAGAGTGCTTGCCGGACATGCACAGGATCCTGGGTGACCCCTAGTACTACCAAAAAATATGTGAACGTTATCTTTCTGATCTTAAGATGGAAATGTTTATGCTTCTCACAAAAACAAACTCAGAATCCAAAACAACACCTATGGTAAAAAGACAGTAAGTGTAAAACCATTGTTAATTTTCATTCTTATTCAAGGCTGGGGATTGAACGTAGGACACTGAGCATGCTACAAGTGCTTTGCCACTGAGCTACGTGCTCAGACCCCTAAGAGATCTTTAAACTCTTTCAAACTTTTAGATTTGTGTCAAGTGCAATAAAATAATCATGTTAATGAGTTAGCAGGATTCTAGACACTTGACTTGAAATGTGACCTGCTTGGGGAATGGGGAGATTAGACAGTTATTTTCCAATCAACCTTTGGTTTGGCTTTACTTACTGAAGCAAGGTCTGTCTAGCTCAAGCTGGCCTCAAACTTTCAACTCTCCTGCCTCAAGCTCCCCCATGCTGGGACTGTAAGTACGTACCACCACACCAAGCTCTTCAGTAGGTTTTCTAGTCAGTTATTTCTGAAAGGACTGTTGCTATTGGAGAGATGACAAGGCTTTTTAAATTTTTTTTTTTAATGGAGTCTCAATAACTCACATGGAATTCATAGTGACACTTCTGCTGCTAGCCTCCCACGTGCAAAGCTTTTGAGGTCAGGTTCATAGGATGCAATTTTCAGACTCTCAAAAGGTTGCCAGCCATCATGCATTGTCTAGATTTCCTTACCTCCTCTTTCTGCATTCACAGCGGACTCCACCGAATCTACACATACCTCCATAAGAAATCCATTTCCTGCTCCTAAAATATATGAACAGACGTTCTTGAAGGAACTAGCAATTCATACAAATCTCCCATAAATACTTCATAATTTTGCTGCCTGAATTCACATGCGCAATAGAAGAATAAATTGATGCACTAAGGCCCATCTATGTGATAAAATGTCATTCATTAAAATTGGCATCTCTAGACTATGAAATAGATATACACACACATAAGAAACCAAACTGAAACCATCTTTACTACACAGTAAATGTGAAACTAGTCTTCCTAACGCAGACCTCACCCCTGTGTATCCCAGCTCAGACTCTCTGAATGTCTCTCAATGCCAGCCGTTATAAAAACAAGAATTGGATTTCAAACCCTGGTCCCACTACTTTATCCCCTGTGTGACCCTAGACAAGCTACTTACGTTTTCTATAAAACAAGAGTGGGCTTCAGTTCCTACCTCAGGTTAACGAACACTGAGATAACTTACATAAAGGCTCTCATACTAAGCATTCAAAACCATTAAGATACAGGGTTTCCTCTTTATGACTCATTCCCTTCAGTCTCCATTTTTGCCAATGATTATACTATCTCAGTTGACAAAACCCTTCTAGTTTAATCTTCGAATGCTAAACTTTTCCAAGGACTATACCAAGTCACATTTCCACGTTTTTTTTTCTCCCAAAGTAGAAACTTTTATCTACTTCTTTTGAACTCCAATAACTTGAGTTTATATATTTCTCACTAAACCCCTAATTTCACCTCTTATTTATGAGATAAACATCTGGTCGTTATAGTTGACATGAAGTTCCTTAATAAGGTCATTATAAGGATTCTTTAGAGTCACCTCTCAGAAAGCAGAGGTCGGTCCTACCATGCTAACAAGTCAGTCAAATATACAGTAAAATCTGAATTACAAATTCATATGTTGATAATAAAAAGTGTGGTGTTAGCAGCTTTGGGGTTTCCCTGCAAGTTAAATGTCTAACTCATTTTTTAAAAGATTTATTTATTTTTCTTATTTATATGAATACACTGCAGCTGTCTTCACACACACACTAGAAGAGGGCATCAGATCCCATTACAGATGGTTGTGAGCCACCATGTAGTTGCTAGGAATTGAACTCAGGTCCTCTGGAAGAGCAGTCAGTGCTCTTAACCGCTGAGTCATCTCTTCAGCCCATATAACTCATTTTTAATTAACAGTTTTAAATGTTGGAGCCTAGAAAATGGCTCAATGGGTAAAGCTATTCACTGTGCAAGTCTGACAGCCTGAGCCCATTCCCTGAATGTATTTAAAGTTGGAAGGAGAGAATTAACTCGACAAAGCTGTCCTCAGACCTCCACACACTCACTATGGCACATGTGTCCCCCCCCCCCCCCCCCGCACAATAATAACCAACACACTTTTAAAGTGTTTAATTCATGCTTCATGTATTGATCTCTGCAAGAACAGTCACCACATTCTAATAGTGGTTACTACTGGGCAATGAATTTGGAATTGTTTTTAACTTTCTACATTGCTTGACTTCTTCTACCTCATACTGCTTTTATGATGAAAGATTACTTGGAGAAACAAACAAAAATCTGTCCCCTCCTAATACCAAGTTGCAAGAGTCATTGATTTAACAAAAGACTATCAGTCCCATAGATTAGGATTCAAACATTAACCAATGGTCGTAAACAACAATACAGTAACTCCACAAATCTGGTAACAGCCCCACCAGTGGGGCTGAAGATGCTGAAGGAGTATCAGGAGCTCCATACAAAAGTACGGGAATGTCTACAAACGGTTGCAATAGGAGCCTGAGCAAAAGCAAAATGTAGGGATCAAAAAAGACATTTGAAGCAGTAGTGCTCAAAGTAAGAGACTCCAGATGGCTTTGGGGAGTCTGTGTCTGTATTTGCCTCTTGGGAGTGGACTGCAGCTTCGGGACACTGTTAAACACGCAGAGACAGGTATGAGACTCCAACTATCTTCCATCAAGTGAGATATTAAAAGAGATTTGCAAAATACAGAGCATTGCCCCTTTCGCTCTTTTGTTTAGGGATATTTATCCTTCATAAAAGTTGTCTTGACATATTAATAGGCATATCTCCCGCAGGAAGCAACCAGTCATCTGTCACGTAATGGCTGTGGGAACGGATCCCACTCGCCACCCTCGGTGGCAGCTCTAGGTTGTAGAGCTGTCACCACACTTTTATTATCTACCACAGAGACGGGGAGGTGGTATGGTGCCCTCTTGTGGCCCAAGGGGCTGCGGGGCGCTGAGGGCACTTGCGAGACTGGCGGGGATCCAGGAGCAGCAGAGGGACTGCGTGACTGCCCGGGACTGCGGAGCACTGAGAAACTCGACCGCGGGAAAGCCTGGCAAGCCGGGACCCACCCCGGGGTCCACCGGCCGACCGCCCTCCCTGCCCCGCCACCTTCCGCACCCGCCTTCCCCGACGATATCCACGCCTGTTTCCGCTCGCAAGAAGCCCCTTTCTTCATGCTTCCCGCGTTCCTCCCTCGCTCGCCTTCGGTTTCCACGGAGTCCCCGCGGCCGCGCGAGCGACGGAGGAGGCGCGTCCCCGACGCCCGTGCCCGGCAGTCTCCCAGGGAGTCGTGCGTGCACGCGCAGTGGCCAGCCTCGCGCGAGGGGGCGCTCGCGACGCCTGACCCGGAAGTGTTTGTCCTTTCGGGAGCGGAGAAGCGGACCGCCGCTCGCTGGGGCGCTCCGGCAGTGGCGCTGGACTGTCAGCATGCAACGGTTGCTCCTTCCGTCCCTGAGGGCCTTGACCGGGAGCCGCAATGTCGGGCTCCTGGTCCCTAGGGTGGCGTCCAGAACACAGGTACCCACTCCTGATGGCTCGGATCACGGAAGCCGGGCTGGGATAAAAAGGGCCAGGATAAAGTAAACGGACCGCCCTGCAAGTCCGGCTCGCCTTCTCATTTCAGGACACATTTCCTTGTGTCCCGACACCTTCCTGAATGCGGATCCGGAAATATTACCCACTGCTGTGTATGACTGACCAATTTATTTAGCTTTTAAGTTTCAATTTCCTTTTCTGTAGAATGGGAGAACGACCTGTTACACAAGGTGTTTGTAAGGATTAAATTTTTAAATATACATCAAACCCTTAGCACGTGATAAAAGCTCAGTAATTTTTATTTTATTTATTTATGTATTTATTTGCACATTTGTTTTTTGCTAAAAGCCGCCAGGCAGTCAGGAACTCCTATGTAACCCCATTCCACAGTGAAGGAAATTGAGACTTTCTTTAAGTTGCTTGTCTAAGATACCCAGTTACTTAGAAGTAGGAAACTAAACATGCTTTTTTTTTTTTTTTTTTTTTTTTTTTTTTTTTTTTGGTTTTTCGAGACAGGGTTTCTCTGTGTAGCCCTGGCTGTCCTGGAACTCACTTTGTAGACCAGGCTGGCCTCAAACCCAGAAATCCACCTGCCTCTGCCTCCCAAGTGCTGGGACTAAAGGCGTGCACCACTACCGCCCAGCCAACATATTTTTACTCTTAGTGTTAGACTCAAAAGAAGACATGTATTCTCTTCTCTGATAATCAATAGTAAAAGGTGAAAGATCTTTATGGTGTGAAGAGAAACCAGAGAATTCTAGAGTTATGTTCCTGGAAAAAAAAAAAATATGCCCACATAGTGCCTGCCCTGGAGGAGTCAGTTCATTCAATTGTTAGTTCAGGTACCAAATATGTATTAGGTCTTGCTGTGTAAGGACCCAGTACTACAAAGGGAGCAAGAGGAAGAGCTCCCAGTTTAGTGGGGCATAGGGACAGATCGCCTGATACATGACTGTGTGTTAAGGGTTGTGGTAGGGAAGGTACTTTGTGCTGTGACAGTAACCTGTTGTAAGATCCAGGAAAGTTTGGGGAATAACGATGCCAGCCCCGATCTCCAGTGGGTAGTATAAGTGGAATTGTGTAGGAGGGAATAGCACATTTAGAGACTGAGAACCCAGTAAGAAAGGGCTCCAGTAGTGCAGATGAGAGTCGGTGATTAACCAGAGCGGTAGCTGTGAAATGCAGCCTTACGGGGGCTTTACTCCAGTTAAATTGAGGATGAGTGTTGGTAGCAGATTCTTTCAGTTATGATTTTCTGTCTTGCTCCTTAGTGTGGCAGCAGCTGTGGCAGCCAGCGTCCTCTGAGGCCAGGGCAGTACAGCACCATCACTGAAGTGGCTCTGCAATCCGGAAAAGGGACAGTGTCCCTTCCTTCTAGGGCAGCCGAGCGGGCAGTGGGCCGATGGCTTCTGGTGTGCAGTGGGACAGTGGCTGGAGCAGTTATTCTGGGAGGAGTGACCAGGTGAGTCATTTACTCTTGGTGAATCAGGTTATCAGCTGAAAAGGGGAACGTTGGGCCTCATCTACTCTAGCTCGCTCCATTACAGATGGGGAAACTGGTAGCCTGCTCTATCTTAGAACAGGTTGGCTTTTTATTAGTAGGAGTTTCATTATCAGGACCAGTTCAGTCTTAACTGTTGCTGGGCATTGTTTCTATATATTTTTACCTCTCCAGTGTTAAGATCATACATAAATCACAGTTGCTTCATGTATCTCTTAGGTTGTCTTAATATCTATAAACTGACTTTATGGATTTAGGCTTTCCCTTCCTCTAACATCTTTTACTTTTATGTATTTATTATAGCTCTGTTATTATTGAACAAGACCAAGTCATTTGTCCTGTGGTTACCCAAAGTAACCATGGTCTATCTGGTGATGGTTAACATATCCTTTGTCCTTTAAATGAGTAGTTGCTTATTAGATTCAGATTGGGAATGAGGGGACAGAACATTGCCTAGGTGATGCAGCATTCACTCCGGGATCTGTTGGGGACTTCAGCTGACTTGATTACTATTGCCTGAATCCATTATTTCGTGAGAATTCCAAAATGGTAGTTTGTGTTGTCATTACCCCAGGAGACAGTCTTTATAAGAAAGGCAGGAGGAGGATACTGGTTTTCTTTGTTCACTAACTTCCAAAATAATGAGTCTGTTGCCAAGATCCTCCAAAGGTTACAAGGACAGGATTTGGATTTTAAAGTGCATAATAAACTGGGGCTGGAGAGGTGGGTCAGCAGTTAAGAGCACTGGCTGCTCTTCCAAAAGACCTGGGTTCAATTCCCAGCTCCCACACAACAGCTCACAACTGTCTGTAACTCCAGCTCCAGGGGATATGGCACTGTAACGAAGACACACATGCAGGCCAAACACTAAAGCACATAAAATAAAACCAAACAGATCACTGAAGTGCACATATTTAAACGCATTAGATAGATCTTAGTACACTGTGAGGATTGTGTTGATGGTTTGCTTAAAATCTCCCAGCTTAACTGGTGGGAATCTCTTGAACTAGGTTCCAGCATCTTTTGACAAGGCCTTTGGAAGTGTCTTTGCTTTCTGATCTGATAAGGTTTTCCAGGCTTATCCTGTGTGTTTCTTGCACTGGCGTTTAGTTTAAAAAACTGGGTTCCTTTGGGTGAAGATACTTTTTAGTTTGTGTGTACGTATCCATATCTGTCTGCACATATGTAGAGGTCAGAGGATGACCTCATTCCTGGGTCCGTCTCCGTCTCCCTCCTCCCTCTCAGAACCAAGGCCTGCCATTGACCTTGAACTTGCTCAATAGACCATTGAGTTCCAAGGGTCTGTTCGTCTCTACCTCCCCAGAACTGGGATTACAAGTGTGCGCTTTTGTGTCTGTTTTTGTTTGTTTGTTTGCTTTGTTTGTTTTGTTTTAACATAGGTTCTGAGGCTGGTGTCCAGGCAAGCCCTCTATTGGATGAGCTGTCTCTCCAGCCCCTACTTTCTAATTCTAATGAAGTGTGTGTGTTTATCTTCATGTTCATTGAACCCCTGTTTCAAAATCCTGTGTGGATAGCATAGGCTGTTATGGGAAATTGCAACAAATGTAAATAATATTATCTTGAACCTATATTTCTGTAGTAAGTCTCTTTTCCTGGTGTAGGGAAGGCTAGTTTTAGCTGGCATTATGTAGGGCTCAATGGTTGAATGAATACTTCGTGTACGCAAGGCCCTGGATTCAGTCCCTACCACCAAAATAATAAGAACGCCGTTTACGCATTTAATACACATTCCTTTAATCTAAGCATTGTTGTTGCCTATAAAGAAATGCTAGTGAAAGAGTTAAGTGGGACCCAGTCATGGTGGCACAGGCCTGTGGTCTCAGCACCTGGGGAGTGTAAGAGGCAGGCCTAAGCCATCTCAGACTCTGTTTGGGGGCGTGGGGAGAAGAAGGGAGCGGTTGAATAAGAGTCAAGAGAATAAAAGTGTAAGGAACCAGGAGCTGGGCATAGAGGGGCTGCTTGGCGGGAGAACCTGGATTCCACATCGAGCAGTAAATCAGGAAGGGAAGAGGAAAGCAATTCAGACCCATGAGTTAAGTTCGGATTTATTTATTGCAGTCAACTATTTATGAATGACCTAGAGACACTACACTCAGGAAGTGTTTGTTTTCCTATGCCAAGGTTGACAGAGTCTGGCCTCTCAATGGTAGACTGGCATCTGATAAAGGAGATGAAGCCGCCCACAAGCCAGGAAGAGTGGGAAGCAGAGTTCCAAAAGTACCAGCAATTTCCAGAATTTAAAATGTAAGTGTTAGAAACAAAAATTGACAAATATATGTGTTTATGTGTGATGAAGGTGCATATGTGCCTGTGGGTAGCATGCTTGGAGATACGGTTTCTCACTGAAGGAGCCAGGCTCACAGCCGGCAAGTCTCAGTGATCTTCTTGTCTCTCCTCCACAGCACCAGAGTTACAGGTACACACAGCCATGGCCAGCTTTTTAGATGGGTGCTGGGGATTTGAACTCAAGTCTTCACGCCTGCGCAATGAGTCCCTCACACACTGACCCATCTCCAAAGCCCCTCGAGTCAATGTCCCATCTTAGGTGAGGATGCTATTGCTGTGATGAAGCACCGTGACCAAAGAACTGGAGAGGGGAGGGTTGATGTCACTCACAGCCTTTAGAACAGTTCATCAGAAGCAGGAAGGGCCCGAACTCAAGCAGGGCAGAGACCTGGTGGCAGGAGCTCAGGCAGAGGCCATGGAGGGTGCTTACTGCTCTAAAGGTGGTGGGACCAGGAAGAGTGGAGCCTAACAGCAGGGCAGTCTAAAGTCTCATGCAATGGCCAACTTTATCCAGAGCAGTCAGCAATTTTTACCCCGAGGGTTAAGGAGAATCACGTGAGTAAGGTGTTCAATCACAAGGACAAGCCACATGTGGCACAACATGTTTTCCCATGGAGGCAAATGAGTAACAACAGCTGAAGCAACCCACTCCCATCCACTACGCCTGGGAGGAGCGTGAAAACACGTGCCAACAAAAATCCTGTGTTTCGAAGAAACTGAGGTCACAGGACTCTTGTCTTGTTTTCTTGGAATTTTTCTCAGAAGCACTCAGAATTCTCACACGACTCCATTCTTGGACTGTGTCCCACACAGGGGTGCTGTTCACTGGCTTGCTTCCCATGGCTTGTTCAGCCTGATTTCTTACAGAACCCAGGACCACCAAACCAGGGATGACCCCACCCTCAATAGGCTGGTTCCTCCTGCATCAATTGCTAATTTAAAAAATGTTCACTGGGCTGTGGTGGCACACGCCTTTAATCCCAGCACTTGGGAGGCAGAGACAGGCAGATTTCTGAGTTCAAGGCCAGCCTGGTCTCCAAAGTGAGTTCCAGGACAGCCAGGGCTACACAGAGAAACCCTGTCTCGAAAACCAAAAAAAACAAAACAAAACAACAACAACAAAAATGTTCTGCAGGCTTGCCCACAACCCGTGGAGGCATTTTCTCAACTGGGGTTTGCTCCTCTCAGATGACTCTAGCCTGTGTCCCATTGGCATAAAACTAGCCAGCACAGGTACTACTCAATTTTTTGCTTCTTTAAATCCTTTACAATAATTAGATTTATTTCTTGATCTTTGGTTCACATAAGTATAGTGAGCTGCCTGCTATAAGTCTTTTAAGTCCCAAGTCATGTTAAAGTTACTGGAAGAGGAAGAGGGCAGACCTAACAAGCTGCAAGATTAAGAATGTTTCTGCATTCCCTAGGGAACTAAAAATGAAATGGGGTAGTTGGAGAGATGGCTTAGTGGTAAAAGTGCTTGCCCCGTAACCATGATGACCTAAATTCAACCTCAGAACCTATAGAACAAGCCAAATGCAATGGTGGACATCTATAATCCCAGCACTATTGGGAAGTGGAGGCAGGAGAATCAGCCAGAAATTCAGCGCCAGCCCAGCCTGAAGTACCTAGTGCAGTGGTGGGTGTAAGAGACTCTAATCAGACACAAGGTGGGAGGGAAGAAACTGTTCCCAAACATTGTCTGTGACCTCCACACACATGCGGCAGCATATATGTGTCCATGCACACAAAATAAGTGCAGAAATACAAGAGTTCCCTCTTTCTTCTTTTTGACTCCATTTCACCTAGCCTGAACCATGACATGACGCTGGCGGAATTCAAGTTTATCTGGTACATGGAATATTCACACCGGATGTGGGGTCGAGCTGTAGGCCTTGCATACATCCTGCCTGCTGCCTACTTTTGGAGAAAGGGTTGGCTCAACCGTGGCATGAAAGGACGTGTTCTCGCCCTCTGTGGCTTAGTCTGTTTCCAGGTAAGATTTATTCAAGATTGGGAAACCAGAGACACTCCAAAGAGTTGGCATTATTTAAGGAAGTCATCCTTGAAGCACTCCAATAGAGTAGGTAGAGTGAGCAGTTTAGTGCCATAGGCTTAAGCCATCTGACTTCTGTCATATATGATTTCCCTACTGTAAATAGATGTTCAAGTTACATCTGGTTCTTCTCCCAGCCCCATGCTCCCAGAAATAAGACTCAGACTCAGGAGATATTTACAAATACCTTGGCCATTTTGCTGGGCTTTTCTCTTACTAGATCATAACAAATTATCCCGTTTATTTTAATCTACATTCTGCCATGTGGTTGGTTACCTGTGCTCAGGTACCATGTGTCTGTCTAGTCACCTCTTCCTGGGAGAATCTCCCAGATACCTGGCTCTCTCCCAGGTGTCCCACTTTCTATTCTATCCTTTCCTATAGGCCATAGGTTTTTCAGTTGACAGGTGGTGCATCCATACAATATACAAGATATTCTCTCTACAGGGGGAGATACTAATAGCACCACTTGGGAATATAGACGTTAAATGAGATCATATCTATCAAGCACTTTTAGTTGGGTGAACATTATCTTGTGCTACTAGAAGTAGAGTTTGTGCCTCTATTATGGTTCTCTTCCTGTATTCTCTTCCATTTTTCTAACTTACCTAAGAAAAGAGTAATCCCTACTGGAGAGTGGCTTTAGAAAGCCACCCTTCTCTACCCTTTCAACCCCCTAACACTAGATAGGAAAGAAGGTTAGAAAGGGAAGGAGCCACATTATCATTATACAACTTCCTGCTGATTAGGGGCAGCACCTTCCTTGTGGCAAGTTTGACCTTGACCATCAGGCTATCTGATTTCTTCTTCTTGTTTCTTCTTTGCATATGACTATGTAACAAACCATGACCAACAGCAACCAGCAACATCCCTGCCTCTCAGGGCTCTAGCATTTATAGATCCTCTGAAAAGTCTCCAGAATTCCAAATGTCACACAATCACAGACACTATCTGCCACTGGCAAAATCACACCCCGGCAGAGCGCGAGGTAAATCCTAGTCAGCCGCTGTGGACAGTGTGAGGTAGCCCCGCGTCCCATGCCTGGGATTAAAACAAAAACATAACATTTGTGTGGTTTTTTTAAAAAAGAAATCAAAATTTCAAAATTGTCAATTAGAAAACTCCAAAAGAACAGTGTGTGGGATGAAGGTTGGGTACAGATATAACTGATGTTCAAGTATGCGTGGTATTTTAAAAGCATGTAAGCTGGACTTTTATTAAGGAAAAGAGCTTTGCAAGATTCCCACAGTCAAGCTAAGAGCCAAGAAAAGGAATAGAGAAGACACCTACAAGTATTTGGATCAAAATGTAAAGGTCCTGATGGTGTCATAGCATCAAAGAAACATCAACATTTGACCTGTAGGAAATGAGGCGGTTAATTTAACTCAGAAGTTAAATTAAGGAGACGAGCTAGTAAAGACGAGATTAACAAGCTGGAGAGAGAGAGATGGTTAAGAGACTGGCTGTTCTTCCAGAGGACCGAGGTTCAGCTCCAGGCACCCACATGGCAGCTCACAACTGTCTGTAGCTCCTGTTGTAAAGGATCGGACACCCTCACACAGACATACATGCAGGCAGACACCAACGCACATAAGATATGAATAAACATTTTAAAAAGAAATTAACAAGACAATAGAAACTGCAGAAGAGAATTAGACATTAATAAAAGTTATGTTAACTTTTATTATATTTTAGTGACTAAGCAAAGTTAGGTGGAATAAAAATAATAAGTTTAATAAAATAAAATGAAGGTAGAAATTTAAGCCGTCAGTGGTTGTGTGAGGAGGCAAGTGAGGCTAGAGAATTTGCTCAGTATACGCCTTCATTTTCCAGTGTCCCCGCAGAAGAGAGGTAGTTATGATAGCCAGGCGAGTCTTGAAAGAGGAAGGAAGTATCCACAAAGAATTACCTGAAGAAGTACAAGAGACTCAACCCTCTGACCTGGTCATGCGGGGTTGAGAGTGTGTCATGATTGTGTCTTGTCTTACAAGATTAGAATTGATGTAGCTTGGTAATTTGCTGGCTAAAGCAGAGAATTATGAATTGCATTCTGTGAGCTTTCTAAGCACAATCCTGCATTTTGTTGGGCAGGGGTGGATTTTGTTGTTACTCTTTGGTTGGCTGGTTTGGTTTGGATTTATGAAACAGTCTCATGCAGGCAAATCTGGTCTCCAACTTGCTGTGCAGCCAAGTATGACCTCAAGTTGCTGCTGCTGCTGCTGCTCCTACTTCCCAAGCACTGGGGTCACAAGCTGGTGCCACCACATCGGGCTTAAACACGAGCTTTCCTTACTGATCTTCCCCCCTCCCCCCCCCTCTCCCTTCTTCCTTCCTTCTGAAGGAAGAGCTGAAGTCTCTTTGGACTGTGTGAGTTTGGAGTTCAACTTTAAATTTCTTCACCTCCACAAATTAGCTTCCAGTTTCATTTTTCTTAGAGAGTTGAAATATATTTTTGCAAAGCAATCTGCATGCAAAATCTTACACATTTGTATGACCTCCCCCCAGATAGTTATGTTTATCTTATACCCACCTATCTCAACAGTAATTGTTTTTAAACAGTTAAACTGAAAGGAAATAAAACTTGAGACCTGTGATTCATGTAATGTATGTCAAATAGCCCAAAGAGTTGTTTGTGAGCTTTGAAACCTGGGACTGAGAACATAGCAGAACAGGCCAGGACATGCCCAGGCAGGCCCTTCGTCCTTAAAGACATTCCTGAGGCTGCTTAGCCATAAAGATAAAGAGAGATAAAGAGAATGATTTGCCTGACTGGCCTGGTGCCTCCCTATCTCCCACCCTTCTGACCTAAGTTAAATGTTAACAGGCTGCTAATGTTTAAATGGACCAATCATGTGAAACCTCGCCAGTTCCTCCCCCAGCCCCACCCCTTTTCTATAAAAACCCCTAGCTTCCAAGCCTCGGGTTTGAATCCACTGTCTCCTGCGGGAGATATGTGTCGCCCGGAGCTCCGTCATTAAACTACCTCATGCTTATCAAGATGGTCCACTGTTCGTGATTCTTGGGTGCACGCCAAATCGGGAATTGAGTGGGGGTTTCCCCACTAGGTTCTTTCAAAACTTTTAAGTTTTTTCTAAATACAATCTAGTTTTCATAGAATATTCTGTTTCACTGATTTACATGTTAACTTTTATTGAGTATTTGTACAGTTTTGGGTGCAGATAAACATCTGTATGATCTTATATACATGACCTATCTTCAGCGAAACGTAAGTCTAAAGAGTGGCCAAGCACTAATACTGTAAATACAGCGATTCTGAACACTGGCTGCGTGGGAGAGTGTAGAAAATGGGTCGGTAGGGCATTCTTTCTGATAATCTAGTTTCTCAGTAGAACCTGACAGGTCAAACCTTGTTTGATTTGCCTCTTTCTACTTGACTTGTAGGGTCTGTTGGGTTGGTATATGGTGAAAAGTGGATTGGAAGAAAAACCAGAGTCCTATGACATCCCTCGGGTCAGTCAGTACCGCCTCGCAGCCCACCTGGGGTCAGCACTGGTTCTCTACTGTGCCAGTCTGTGGACCTCCCTGTCTCTGCTACTGCCTCAGCACAAGGTAAGCATCAGGGTCACCACGGCTGCCCGGTGCTGACATGGCAGGGCAGTGGAAAAGCTGGTTCTAATGCATAGTTAGTGAGTCAAAACCAGACTCCCTTTAATGCCTGTTACAAAGCATGTATTCGTGAGGCTCTGATTCCAGTTCTGACGTGTATCAGTAAATCAATATCACACACACACACACACACACACACACACACACACACACACACACAGAGCCAGGAAAGTGGCTGGATAATATAGAGGCTGAATACCTTGTCAGCATTATCTAATGAGGAATGTAAAAGCACAAATTGTAGGAAAACGGCAAGGGGAGCTGACCGTCAGGCATGACCCAACCACATTAGCCCTGGCTCCCAGAGTGGATCGTGAATGGCAAGATAAGAGAGACTAGATCAAGAGCTGGGTTTGAACTTTTGCCCCATTGTGCAGTATTAAGTGGGGACACGGCATTCAGTCTAACACTGTATTGAGCCATAGTGATTTGTGTCTAAAAAGTGCTTTTCTGTATGTTGGGTTTTTGTTTTGTTTTGTTTTTCAGCAGTTTTTATGTGACTCAAAATCAAGTTCCAATTGTTTTGAGGCCTTCATCTATGAGAAGTCTCAAGTTACCACAGTTGTTTAGGTCACTATTTTCATTCTTTCTTTTTTAACTCTTTCACTTTTTTCTTATATTTACAAATAATGATTGTGGGTGGCCCGATGGCTCAGCATGTCTGAAAACTGAATTCCGTCCTCTGACCCCACGTAAAGGTGAATGAGGAGCGCAATAGACGCCACAATGTACATAATGATAATTTAAAATGCTTAAATTTAAAAGTAATACGTAAGTAAGTATTAAATCAGGAGGCAACCTGAATAAACTGTTCATGGAAAAAAAGTTTGATGTAACATAAGATTTTTTTCAGTAGAATCATTTAATAGGTGTAATAGATGTTTAGAGTTAGGGGCCTGAGTCCCAGTAAGGACTGGAAATGTTCAAAACAGAGCCAAATTTGAAACATTTTCATTGTAAATACTCTTCATCTGAAAGATTCTTCCTCTGACTTCCAAGGGAAATTTATAAAATAAACTGCTTGTGTCTATAGCTGTTTCCTGATAAGCCATCCTTCTTCAACCCCTGTGCTCTTTCATCCTTCCTAAGTACTAGCGTGCACACACATACACACATACACACACACACACACACACTCACACTCAGACACACACGCACACCCAAACCTGGAATGGAACTGTGGCAGGTTACTGATAACATTTATCAATTTTGCCCTTTTTACTTGTTTATATTCTACCAATTACAGAAAGAATTTGAGATATATGGCTAGTTAAGCAATATCGAGTCATGTCCTCCACCCCAGAAAGTACTAGCTACTGGGGGGCTATTTAAATTTTAATTATTTGATATCTGGGAGTGTCCAAGCTCATTTGGACAGTTCAGTATCCAACAATGAAATAGATGTGTGTTGGAACAATGTCTGCTGAAAGTGTTTAGCCTGTTAGAACAGTGTCTGCCGGGGATTCTTATCCTATGTAGGAACAGTGTGTGATGGGACTACTTACCCTGTGTTGGAGCAGTGTCTGCTGAGAGTACTTATCCTCGTCAGCAGACACCATCTGACCTCAAATTGTCTGGGTTTGGGTTTGGCCGATGTTGTGCCTCCATAATTCCTACCCAACAGCTCACCTGATTATCCTTTCCAGTTACCAGAAACGCGGCAGCTCCTGTGGTTGAGACGGTTTGCTGGTGGCACAGCAGGCCTGGTGTTCCTCACAGCTCTCTCAGGTAGGCTCAGCCCAGCATATATAGAGTATCTCCATCCAGTTTGAAGTGGCGTTTCTTGCCTGACACTCTCTTCTTCCTGCTGCTTCCTCATCTTTTCCTGTCACGCTCCGCTCCTTCACACCAGTGTCTGTTCACTGTCCCCTGCCCCGCTGTCCACTCCGTTGAACAATACTATTGAGCACTTACTGAATCTACACTGCCTAAGTTCAGATCAATTTCTGGCTTTAGCTGGGAGCTGCAAGCTGTGTAAAAACAGAGACGATGACCGGAAGTCATGTACATAACGAGCTTAGAACGGCGCCTGGCATGTAGCCGCAACCGTGTTAGTTGTGTGGTGTAAGCTTTATTGTTACACGTTACACCAGAGTGGTCACACAGGCGGCCTGTACTCAGTGAGGGTCTAAGATGACAAGTTCATTGGAGCTCAGACCCATGTAGGCCTGTCCTCCTAAGAGCTTTAATTTACTTATGTGTACATGTGTGTGTCTGTGTGAGTGTATGCCACATGTGTGCAGGTATGCAGAGACCAGAGAGGGCATTGCATTGCCCTGTAGCAGAGTTACATATGCTTGGGAGCCACCCAGCATGGGTGCTGGGAAGCGAGCTCTGGGAGAGCAGCAGCCACCGTCGTCCCAGCCCTAGGCTTCTTGTTCTTAAATGTGTTCTCACCTCTCCCTTCCCCACCTTGGAATGCATTGTCTAGTGTAGGACTAGATGTATCTAGTGTGATTAACTTAAACTCAGGTTAACTAGCACTTAGCTTTCATTCAGTTATGCTAGCCTCACTGAGTCCTAGACAGAGGCAGGAGGCTCCTGGCTAATGTTTGCAGGAACCACTAAGAACACTTCAGTTACCACAGACAGTTCTATTGGCAAGTGCTACTCAGCCATGAAAATGACATTAATCAAACCAGCCCACGGTACCCCGATTCTCTGCTTTTCACTTCTTTTCTGTATAAGGTGAGTTTGAATTTTGATGTTATAAATCATGTTTACAAAATGATTCAAATTTCTTTGACTTTGTTGATAATAGTGGATCTATCATCCATTCATTCAGACCTGCCTTCCTTTTGTGCTTAGACAGGGTTCAGTTTGTAAGTTTGTGATTTTTTTTTTTTTTTGTATTTTCTTTGCTCCTTCAACAAATATTTCCCGAATCCTTGGGAAGACAGACAGATAGTGCACAGCAAGGGCATCAGTATCACTCGGTGCCATGAGGAGGTAAAGCAGCCTGAGGGAGAGGAATCAGGTAGAGGGTGCGGGTTCCTGTCGCATCAGGGGATCCTCTTGTGCTGATGTGTGAGCAGGGACTGAGGGAGCGAGGAGTCAATCAGGTTCCGAGAGAGCCGAGCATCGTCAGGGACAGGAAGGACACAGAGTGGAAACAAACAGCAAATCTCCAGCATTTCTGGTCTCCAGCAGAGAGAGACCGTGCTGGAGTCTCGAGGTCAGAGCAGAGAAGGATTCAGGTGCTGCTGGGTTCCTGTAGGGACTGTGATGTGCGTTCCCACTGAGAACATTGTGAGTGCGTTCTTTCTGTTCCCACTTGCCTGTTTCTCTATTATCCTCCAAATTGTTCCTCAGTCTAGCTCTGGGCAGGAGATTTTTCTGTGTTTGGAGCTAATACTTGGTCTTCATTTTAATAACTCCTGTGTGTCTTGGCACGCAGGGGCTTTTGTGGCAGGGCTGGATGCTGGCCTCGTTTACAACTCCTTCCCCAAAATGGGAGAATCTTGGATCCCAGAGGACCTCCTGACCTTCTCCCCTGTTCTGAAGAACGTTTTTGAGAATCCTACCATGGTTCAGTTTGATCACCGGCTTCTGGTGAGTGTGCGCTATGTGCTGCTGGGCATGGGGACCCCACACCAAGTATCGGGAGTGCCAGCGAGGCACTGACAGCCTCGGGCCTCAGGGCAGTAACTGCTTATTCAGGCCAATAGTGCTGACTCCCCTCAATCCTGCAT
Source organism: Mus caroli (assembly GCF_978045245.1). Taxonomy (NCBI): domain Eukaryota; kingdom Metazoa; phylum Chordata; class Mammalia; order Rodentia; family Muridae; genus Mus; species Mus caroli. The sequence goes on from NW_028227275.1 coordinate 17,569,845, forward strand.
GTGCCCAAATGCCAGTGCAGCAGAGGGGTGGTTATTAGAGAACAGAGCACACAGCTATGGAAGAGCCCCAAGGGTGCCTATTAATTCTGTTCCATTTATTTAAGCTGATAGGTACTGATTGTGTGGGAGCCGTATTAAGACTGCCCTGGCAGCCTAAGTATGATGAACTGTACCCAGGAGACCCCCATGAAGCAGTAGTGTTAAAGAAGGCAGGGTAGGGTCACAGGGCACAAGGCGTAAGTGGGAGACCATGATAACTGGTGGATCCGAGAGAAGCTTTAACAGAACAAGAAGTTAAGATTTAGCAATACACGTAATACAATACAATACAATGTAATACAATACAATACAATGTAATACAATGTAATACAATACAATACAATGTAATACAATACAATACATGTAATACAATAGAGAGCAAAGGAAGCCCTAGAGTTCTCCTACAGCGTTCTTAAAACATGACCAGCAGAAACCGGACCTCTAGAGTGAGTGTTAAGCTAGGGGTAGGATGCCATCAGATGGAGGCATGCCCAGTGTGTGACGGTAGACAGGGAGACATACAGAAGACCATATCCTTGGGCTAGGGCTGATATTCAAGGTCGTTTCAGTCCCCACCCCTACACAGTGTTTTAGCATAAGTAAACTGGGATTGGGTCTCCCCCCCATAGCTTCTTCTGAAACATAGAAATATGATAGAAGACATTCTCTCTGGCATAGATGGAGATGAGAAACGTTATTGCCAGACCCAGACCCTTCTTCTGGTGTAAATGAAACCAGCTGGAAGCACTGCCACTCCCACTCAAGTTAAACCCTTTCTGTGCTGAGGTCAGCCCTGCTTTAAGGTAGTCACTCCAGTTCCAGAGGCTTCAACAGCTCCTGTGGCCTCCGCAGGCACCACATGCACACAGCGCACAGACATGCATGCAGGCTAAACACCCATGCCCAAAAGATAAAAATAACTTTGCAGAAAATGTACAGTTAGATGTGAAATTATAGCCAAGGATACAAGGTCTGATTTAAGAAGCAAGACTCTCCCCCAAGGGAAGGGAAGTAAGTACAAAGTAGGAAACACAAACCCCAGTGGTGCCCTGGTGACAGTGCCACCTCAGTTGGAGCAGAAGGGGATGGTGGTGATGCTAACTTAGAGCAGCTGGGCTGGGTATCGTTCCTCGTGACTAGGAAAGTTGTTTCTGGCTGGTGTGAGATGTGTGACTTGAGTGGGAGTCAATGTGACAGAAATCCTAGCTGCACAATGACCATCTATTTCTCTCTTGTAGGGAGTCACATCCGTCACTGCCATTACAGTGCTCTATTTCCTGTCCCGGAGAATCCCCCTTCCTCGAAGAACCAAGATGGCAGCAGTGACTCTGCTAGCTTTGGCATATGCACAGGTACATAGCCCTGCTTGGTCCAATGGCATGTCCCAAACAAAGCTAATGGTAATAGTAGATTAATAATGATATAAAGGGTGGCAATACATGATTGCCACAAGAGGAGTGACAGATGGCTGATAAACACAACAGCCTTTTAATATTAGAGAGGAGCAACTAAAAAATACTAACCCCCCACTTTGTGCTTGTAGCTCTCTGGAGAGCTGAAGCTCGGGTGTGAGGCAGCAGGCAGAGATGATGGATTAGCATGGGTCTAGGAAAATGCACAAGTTTGGATATTCTTGGAGAGACCATGAGCCTATAATAACTTTCTTCAAAGGGCAATTAGACAATATAATATATATTATGTATGATATATGAGATCTAAAGCTTTGGTCCCCAAAACTGACAGTTGTCTTAGAAAAACTAACGCACTCAGAGCTTTGCGTAAGGAAACTCAGACTTGTGATGGTAAAACTGGAAACAAATTAAAGCCACCACCGATGGCTCTGCTGCGAGATGCAGCACAGCAGTTTAAGAAAGAGCGAGGGACAGGACAACGTTTTTTGTTTTTAGGATTTATTTATTTACTTTATGTATATGAGTACTTTGTTGCTGACACTCCAGAAGAGGACATCAGATCACACTACAGATGGTTGTAAGCCACCATTTGATTGATGGGAATTAAACTCAGGACCTCTGGAAGAGCAGCCAGTGCTCTAACCACTGAGCCATCTCTCCAACCCAGAACAATGTATTTTTAACAACATAGAACTATATTTATCTCTGTATCCCAGCACTTGGGATGGAGAGGCAGGTGAGTTTAGGACTAGCCTGGTCTATATAGTGCGTTCTAGGCCAGCCAGGGTTACACAGTGAGACTTTGCCTTAAACAAACAACAAAAACAGAAAACTGTCTCTCCATACCCACAGACATGAAAAGTGAGGCATATAGGATGGTAGCAGTGATGACCTGTGGGGACAGGAAGCAGGAGCTGGGTGTGGTAGCTCATGCTCATGATCCCAGCACTCTGGAGACTGAGGCAGTAGGATTGCTTGCACCATGACTGACTGCGTCCTGGATTTCTTTATTTTATGGATGCTTGCTTCTGACATGGGATACATGCATTTGTAATGTCTGAGAGACAACGTGGCGGTGTGTGCAGTCACTTTCAAGATGACTTCTTTTCTTCTTTCTTCTACCACAGGTGGCCCTGGGCATTAGCACTCTGCTTATGTACGTCCCCACTCCGCTGGCTGCCACACACCAGTCAGGCTCCTTGGCTCTGCTCAGTGGTGCCCTTTGGCTCATGAATGAACTCCGAAGAGTCCCTAAATAATTCTCAGAGGGCCATTTCCTAGGACTGGAACTGCCTGGGAAATTCATCACCAAACACAAGAACTTAGCCTTTTCTAAGACGGTGGTATTGACATGCCGCATGGTTTCCAAATTGGTCAAGTCATTCAGAACTGTTCTGAGATGGGCACTGGACCAAGAACATTACTAAGGTGTGCTTATACCAGAGGTTTCCTTTAAAACTCTGCTGCATAAACAAGGATCTGCCGTTTGCTGCTTTGTAAGAGGCAGGCTGACTTCTTAGATCTTGGTTTCTATGTCCTGTCCACTAGTCAGGCTTCTGGTGACAGTGACAGATTCAGGAACACGTGCCCCTGTGGAGTTACTCGACCAGTTGGCTGGTGACTGACTACATGTTAGTTTGTTACCAAGGTCTAGAGTTGTCATATTTTCTGGTTTTGATAAGCAGCTAGGTTTGTGAAGTGAGTATTCTTTTATGCATATGTGTGTTTGTGTTAATATATGCCATGTGTGTACGGGTGCCCATGGAGGCCAGGGAAGGTGCTGGGTCCCTGGAGGTGGACTTAAAGGTGATTTTAATATGCCTGATACAGGTGATAGTAACCAAACACAGGTCCTCTGGAAGAGCAGCAGGCACTTTTAACAGCTAAGCCATCTCTCCAGCCCTGGAGTGAATATTATTAAAATTAAATGTTGACAATTTCAAGTTTTAAAAAATAGATGGAGGCTTAACATGTCTGACCTGAGGCTGCACATTTGCAATTTCTGAACAAGATGATCAGGTTATTTTTTTTTAACTCTAATAATTATTCTGTGAGTCTCAGTGTATCCTAAGGGATACTGTTCTTAGCTAGTCTTAGCAAAAACAAACACACATGTGTTTTACTCCTCCAGTCCCAGGCCCTGCTGGGCTTGTGTTATTGCACAAGAGGTTCAACCTCAGAACAAGGCTCATCCTAGACCTAAGCGATCACAAGGCTCTGAACAGGACTGGGCTGGGTTTAAGTTCTGCCAGCTTGTTCCCATTCCCTCCGAATCGCTACCGCACCTACCGTGCCTCATTTAACCTGTTGGGCCTATGTCAGCAGGGTAGACAGGAGCCTTCCAAGAAGGGGACCAGGGCGGCTTGCACATCCTCTGCTTCCCAACTCCAAATCCGCCCTCTTCAGTTAGAAGCAATCAGCACAGGGCAGGAGGGTCCAGCCAGAGACCCCAGGAACCGGTTTATAGTCACCCCAAGCACATGGCAGCCGGAGTCAGCTCAAGTCTCAGATATTTTGCTGCAGGTTTATGTTTGTTTGTTTGTTTGTTTGTACTACAGTTAAGCATGTTCGGAACAGATCCAATATATAGCTGTTTAACTGCTTTATGGTATACACACACACACACCCACACACACACACATATACACCACACACACCCTAAATACACCCTAATACAATTATTGATTTATGCCCCAAATGTCTATTTCAGAAAAATCCATTGCACACTTAAAGGATTAAATAATTTCCTTTAATGTTTTCAACAGTCTGTCCACAATTCTGTCAATTGTTTTTAATTTATAAAGGTAATTAAAACATGTATTTTCAGTCAGCTAACGCAGGATTTTTGTTTTTCTTTTACCAGCCCTATGAGATTGATTAGGCCATTAATTCTTATGACATCATTTAATCTTCCTAAGAATTTACTTATTATTGTGTGTGCATGTACATGACAGGGGATATGCATTGTACATGCGCGTGCATGCAGAGAAAAGGGGACAACTCCTGCGAGTTGGTTCTCTCCTTCTGTCTTTGTGTGGCGATTGCTTTGTACCCGCTGAGCTGTCTCACTGGCTCAGGTTTGCGTCTTTAACCTGCACTGAGATCTGGTTTCCTGCGGCAGAGTCAGTGACTGTCTGGAGTGAAATTGGTTGCAAAGACCAGCTCTGATAATCAGGAGTTTAGAATAGCAGTTTACCTGCAGCCCTCCTGGTCTTGGGGTGAATGGGGGGTTCTATGTGGGCATATGCCACACAGAGCCACATAAGACACTGCACATTTTCTAGAACTCCACATCTATCAGAATATTAAGAATTATTCCATGAAATTTAAGAATTCCACAAAAAATTCTTTTTTCCACCGCCTGGCTGACAAAATTCTTAATGTAAAGCATGTAAAAGAGCCACCTCAGCCACCGGAAGCAGGGCGGTCCCAAAGCCTTTGTCCTTAAGGTCATGGGTCACAGTGGAAGGAGCCGTGGCCACTGCAGAGACCATGCTAAAGGTAGAAATTCTGGAGGAGATGTAGTGTATACTTCAGCTTCAACTAAACGGAACAGTGTGGAAGGAGAACTTGAACAGAAATCTGACCGTTTGGAGGGCTCGGGATCCCTGCTGGCAGAGGTGGGCTTGAGTAAAGGGGCAGAGCCAAAATCAGGGCTGGACTCACCAGGACCGCCTTCAAACTGCGGTAGCTCAGATTTAGAATGTCCTCCAAGGGCCCATCTGTTAAAGGCTTGGTCCTCATGGTGGCATTATTGGGAATGGTGGGACCCTCGTGGCCAAGCTTCCTAGAAGGTCTTTACATCATTGGAGGATGAGCGAGACTCCCAACTCCATCCTTTCTTGCATCCTGGTCATGAGCTAATCTATGCCTCACATGCCTGCTGCAACATCCACTTCATTTCGGGCTCAGAGCAAAGGGATACTTGACTGAGTTGACCATCTACAGCTGTGAACCAGAACAGCCCGTTCTCTGTATAAATCATCTCAAGTGTTTGGTTATAGTAAACGGACTAGCAGCCTGGGGGTGGGGGTGGGAGTCAGGGGTCTATTAGTAATTGTCCTGCTTTAAAGAGAGGCTCAGGAATAGACACATCGTCAAGCTTGTCTGACATGCAGGCACGGTTAAACATCCTATGACTCAGAACATTTTCAACTCAAGTTTTTATGCCATAGAAGCAATGACCTGATTCATATTTGAAAAACTGGAAGCCCTTATAGCATGAGCAATAACTCCATTTTACAATATAAAAAAGAGTCTTTTTATTGCTCCGATTTCCAGAAATGAAAATGGTCTGCTGGTGTGTGGTTCTCCTCTGTCCTTCTAATGATAGTATTAACAAACAAAAATAATGAATTACTAGGCCAAGGGGAGATATGAAACCCTTCAATGACAGCCGATGGGGATATAGAACAAGACAAAGCTGGCTTAACATAGAACTTAACAAGCCTCCCACCAAAACAGAAAGCCTGGAATGGACAGGAACCCATGCAGGGTACAGCAGCTTTTCCAGTTAGATCACATCCAAGTTAGGAGGAGGGTGGAGGCCAAGGACAGAGCCACCCACCATACAGACCATTACCTAAAAGTATTTGATTTCAATCATTGTTTTGCAATCATGGTTTACAAAAATATTTGTTATTCTGTATTGCTAGTCAAAGGTGCCAAAACTTGGTTTTTAGTCCTCATTTTTGAACGTACTAATTTTTATAATGCCAGCAAAATCTTCACGAGTTTGGCAGAAGTCTACCATCCCCACAGCAAAGACTGAGGGTAAAACATAAACTAAGAGACCGATTTAAGAGACTCTGAAACAGCCACGCTATTCCTACTTAATTCCTAGTCCAGCTAAAATGAAGTCACATACAAATCCCAGTCTGGAAACTTGCCAAGAATCGCCACCTATTCCATAATGAGGTAGATATCTCTATTAGGCATTTGTACCTTCATTCAGATTGCAGTTATTGGAATGTTGTGGGTAAGAAAAAAAAATGTGCAAAGTTAAGCTAATTGCTTAAACATAAAACCAGAAGTATTTTAAATACTAAAACAGATGCAGCGAAAACTTGGCTAATGAGATCCCACTTGAAGTCTACCCTCAGGGGTGAGTTGAGAGCAATGTCCTCAGCTCCATATAACAGAGTGTCCCTTCTTGTTCTTAACCTATGGAACTCCGGGAAGCCTTATGGTAAGGAAGGTAAGTCTGGACCCCATAATACGAAAGCAATAAACAGGATACAATGCACCAAACAGAAACTCAAAGACTAATTAAAATAAATTAAGAAATATATTTATATTGAGAAATGGTAAAGATAGGTATCCTGAGATTTTTTTTTTCAAACTATAAAAAGAATGTAGGGGGTATCAATCCGAAAGGCTGCCGTAATGATTAAATGATATATAGTAAAGAACACAACATTAAGAGGGATACAAATAAGTGCTTGACAGATGGAAGCTTCTAGTAGCATCAGGACAAAGAGGAAGATCAGTAATGAGAGCTTCACAACCAGGCGATTACCACCTCCCTCCTCCAGCCTCAGTTGGAGCCCATGAACATGGCCACTGTTAACCTGCCCAGGGACTTCTGACTAGATCTCTCATCACACCAAGACAGCTATATAGAAACCAAGATGGAGCTAAATGTTCCCTGAGGAAGCAAATGGCTAGTAAGAGCATTTTAAAACAACATTAAAAAAAAAAAAAAAAAAAAAAGCAGAGGCTCAATCACAGGACATAAAAATTAGAAAGATGGAGAATGGAGACAACTGAGAAGTCATAAAATGTCAATGTCAACCTCACAGTCCTAATGAAAAGTAGATGACATGAAAGAATTCTTTGCTAGGTGTGCACATATCTAATGTGCACGCATGGTGGCACACATCTTTAATCACAGCACTCAGGAGGCTGAGGCAGGAGGACCACTGAGAACCAGGCCAGCCTGAGTTACTTAGTGACACCCATCCTGCCTCAAAAAAAAAAAAAAAAGAGGAGGGGGAGAGGAGGGAGGGGGGAAGAAGAGGAAGAAAAGGAGGAAGGGGAGGAGGAGAAGGAAAGAGAGGAAGAGGGAAGGGGAGGAAAGGGAAAGGAGAAGAGAGAGGGGGCGAGGAGAGAGAGGGAGGAGGGGGAGGAAGAGGGAGGAGATGATGATAATTGCGGCCTTGCCTAACTGCTAAGTCAACACACTCATCCTCACGTTGGCTTATCTCTAAGACCATCTTGACTTTTTTTCTCTATTTTATAAATCATTTCATTTCCTTCTGTTCCCAGGAGGAATTTATTATCAAAGAAATTCATTTTTATTCCTTTAGACTCTTTTTTTTTCCTTCTGTATTCCAACACTAGAAATAAAAGGCTTTGGCAAAATGAAAAGAAAATGAGCCAGGTTGGTGATGCTCCCCTTGAAGCAAAGAGACAGAGGCAGGGAGATCAGGGCTTCAAGGCTACCTAGAAAACTGGGCTCAGGAGGCCTGCCCCACTCCCCAAAAGAAAAAATCAAACTCCTGCTTAGACCCTGGGAACAATCCCAGGTGCGCCCTCGTGGTTTTGTCCAGAAAATAAAAGGGGATCCGTGGGGGCAGGGAGGAGCTGATGATGGAGGACAACAGTATGAAAGGCTGGCTACAGAGAAGCCCTTCTGAGAGGCAGTAGGTGAGAACTTCGGGAATATGGCTTTCCTCTCCCCGTTAGTGGGAGAGCTATTTGTGACAGACATCCAGAAAGTGGCCAGGTTGCTCCATGGCAGACTTGTTTAGTTATGCCAAAGTTTAGAATTTGCTGTCTTTTGAGCATCTCAAAAAAAAAAAAAAAAGTAAAATCTTTGACTTTAAGCCAGGCATGCTGGCTCATGCCTTTAATCCCAGTGATCGGGAGGAAGATGCAGGTCTCTGTGAGTTTGAGTTCAAGGCCAGCCTGGTCTATAGAACAAATTCCTCCAGAACAGCCAGAGCTACAGAGACCCTGTCTCAAAAAAAAACAAAAAAAACAAACAAAAACAAAAATCAAAAGCTTGGATTTTATTGCCTTTGCCCACTCTCCTGATGCTAATCTTTCTTAAAACAAAACATAATTTATAAACAAAACAAGTACATTCCTTCCCAAAAAATATATAAGATCTTAGCGGTGAAATGAGGGAAGTCACTTTGAATCTTCTGCACGCTATATGCCTGTGAGGCCGTAACTGAAACAGGCAAACCTAGGTCCTGTTCCTATCACGGTTTCTCCAATCTATAAGCACATTTAAGGCTCAAAAGACAGTATTAATGCCCAAGCAGCCTTGTGAGGCACATAGACATGGAAATGTTTTCTATACTGGTCAGACCAAGTATCAGATAAAATACTGTTAGATCTTCAATAAGTCATTCATTTCAAAGGCGCTCTAACCTCTCAGATCTATATAACAAAATCAGAAACACTGCTGGGGGTGGGGGGGAGATCTCCGAGCACACCCACAATGGCTTGTCAAGTAAGCAAGGAAGTTGTATCATTTTGGTTGCCTTGAAATCTGGTCCACTGAACCTCAGAGATCTTAGGTCCCTATTCAAGGCTGTGGATCTCCACATAAGGATCTCTCTGTTACAGAGAAAACAGGGGCAACTGCACTTGCTGGAATGTCTCTGGCTTTGTAGCAGTCAATCCAAGCTGATTTCAACCATGCCTCCGGTTGCCCAATCAAAAACTTGCTTCAGCAAGGGGGGGGGAGGGGGGGAATGCTACATCCCAGAAACAGATCAAATTTCTGAGATAGAGGAGAAGCATGCTTCATTTGGGCTAAGCTTAGCACCAGCCTCTCGACATTTAGTTCCTCGAAGTTAAATTGCGACTTCTGAGAAGAGGTCCCGTCCTGGGCACCAAAAAGAAATCAAAGTGAAAAAAGTAGAAATTCGCAGGCCGAAGCAGCATCGGAGGCCAGTTCGAGAAAGTGGAGGAATTCTGTAAGCAGCAGCAATCCGAAGGCGCTGGAAGTTCTCCACTTCCGCTCCAGCCTCACGGCCCCACCTGGACCCCAATCATCGGCACCACTTGCTCGATCCACAGCAGGTCCAGAGGAGCCGAGGCTCGGGTTTGTCTGCGGTGAATTCTGTGGATGCGCAGAAGGTACAGGACGATGGCCAGAAGCACCACCAGGGTACAAGCAAAGAAGAGATAGTGGTTGTAGACAAAGGAAAGGCGGAGCCAGCTGCCGTGGGCTGGCCGGACACCTCCCTGTCCCTGCCGAAGGTCCCTAGGGCGAGTGGAGAGAGAACTGTTAGTTTCAGAGTGGACCTGGGCTGTCGGCTGAAGTCTCCATCCCACTTTATCCTTCTTATCTCTCCACTCAGGCATCCTAAGAAACCAGCTGTGGCCAGCAAATGAAGCTTAAGGACACCGGGGCCAAGGGCTGACCGACTCTTCCAGCACCTTCCCTTCCTTGGTCTACAGGAGGAGAAGCCACGTGGGCTGTTGAATGTGGGGACAAGAGCAAAAGACCTTTGAAACTAAAGTTAAAAAAAAAAAAAAAGTGAGCAGAAAGACAAAATTGGTCACCTGCAATGTAAATCTTTTGTTGTTTGGGGTTTGGTTTGGTTTGGTTTGGTTTGGTTTTTGAGACAGGGTCTATGTAGCCCTGGCTATTTTGGAACTCTATTGTAGACCACACTTGCCTCCAACACACCCAGCTGTAACATAAATCTTAAAGCATAGTTTGGGGCTGGAGAGATGGCTCAGTGGGTAAGAGCACCCGACTGCTCTTCTGAAGGTCCAGAGTTCAAATCCCAGCAACCACATGGTGGCTCACAACCATCTGCAACAAGATCTGACTCCCTCTTCTGGAGTGTCCGAAGACAGCTACAGTGTACTTATATATAATAAATAAATAAATCTTTAAAAAAAAAAAAAAAGCATAGTTTGTAAATACAGTACTAAGAGTAGAGTGTCCTTGAATGCAAACAAGACAAACTGAATGCATCTAGATCTTAAAAAAAAAAGGGGGGGGGGAGGCTGTGGCCTGAGCAGCAGCTGTGCTATAACCTGGAGAAACAGCATTATATAAACCAAAGATGGCCGGTCTGGTGCCTGGCTAGGATGGGTCCCACTCTGGCACCATGCAGCTACTACATCCATGTTTGTTTGTGTGACCTGCAATGGTCTTTAAAAATGTAAATCTCCAAATGGGAACATTTCATATAAAATACGGATTTCTGATTCCTCTGGCCAAACAGGAACTGGCAAATGCTGGGACAGGTAGCACCCAGAGTGACAAGCATGGGTACTCTAGGTGGTGCACACTCTGGTCCCACACTGTGCCACGCAGCCCACTTCCCTTACATCTGTCCCCTGTCTGCTTCCCAATAACAGAGTTTAGAGAAAAAGGCACAACTGAGTAAAAATTCTTCTTATTTTATCTGAACCTGTTCTAGGGAAGACAAAACCTGTCCCAAAGACCTCACGGGCCACAGTGGCAAGGCACAGGCCTCCCACAGCTGGCTCTAAATACCTGCCCTGGAAGCATGTTGGGTCCTTCTTGTAATGCTAGATGACCACAGACTGTGCCGGGTCATTAACACCATGTTGAGAAGGAGTCTACTCACTGGGAAAGGTTTTCCCAGTCAGCCTCTGTCAACTCCCCGTCAAATATGTTTCCCAGACTAACTTAAGACTGACATTTTAGGTCGTCAGTAGTATTCTACAAATGTGTAGTGTGAGCCCAATTCTAAGGACCAGTCCGTCGGAGGACAAATACAGGTGTTTTTCTGACATGGCCACGTCGAGGAAGGGATTCCAGATAGATCTATCTCGTCCTTTCTGTCCCAGCATGCCTCACTGGAACAGTGGCTCAGATGGAAGGCACAATAGAATTATTCTCTGGCTGTTGGGGAGGTAAAGTGGTTCACTGGAGAAACCTAAGGCATCAACTTAACATCCCCTGATGTCAAGGCAGCAGCTTGGAAAGCTGACTTTACCTGAGAGGCAGGAATCGGGTTTTATACAGAATTGCTCCCAGCGTCCACTGCACCTCTCGGTCATACACCAGCTGCGCTGTCTGCAGGTTTGGGTAGTCGTAGGGGAAGTGGAACCCCTCGTGCAGGACTTCGTACATCCAAGCTGACTTAAAACACTGATACCTGCGTTATGGGAAGAAAGTTCACGAAGCTTTAGAAAATATAAAGAAAAGGGGAACCGCAATGCATTCTTTTGTAGGAAGCCATGTGTTTCTATCAGATATCATTGGCTGGCCTCTCTTCCTGCTTCATCTTCTCACCTCTGGGGAGAGCCTCACTGCAGCCCCAGGGGCTATGGTTTTCTCCTGTTTTGATTTTCAAGATCCCTGTCTTTAGAGAACATCCTTAACAGCAATGCTGTGTTTGTACAATGTCTATGACTCGCATAAATGGAGACAAATGGCAGGATCACTGTCATCAGGGAGCATTGACAGGCACACAGAGGGACACTGCACTATTTTATGTTTATTCCTCCGAATCTGTCTTTTCTTTTCTCTTCTTTTTTCTCTGTGTAGCCCTGGCTGTCCTGGAACTCATTCTGTAGAACTGGGTGGCCTCAAACTCAGAAATCTGCCTGCCTCTGCCTTCTGAGTGCTGGGATTAAAGGCGTGCATCACCATGCCCAGCATCTTTGACTTTTTTCAAACTAAACATTTAAATATGGGAGGATAACAAATTCTTGACAAAATGTTGACAGTTGCTGAAACTAGGTTCTTTCTACTTTTTGGTTAATTTTCTATAATAAGATGTTTACAATAACAAAGGTCAGGCTGGTGAGATGGCTCTGTGGTTAAGAACACTGGCTGCTCTTCCAGAGATCCTGAGTTCAATTGCCAGTAACCACATGATGGCTCACAATCATTTACACTGGGATCTGATGCCCTCACCTGGCATGCAGGTGTACATGCAGACAGAGCACTCATACATTTAAAACATAGCTACATAAATATATAAATAGGTCATCACTGTTGCCATTGCATCACTTGGAGAGAGTGTTCTTTGTTAACCATTGGTTTTCTGCCACAGAAATGGGCTCACTGTTTGGTCTTCCAGAAAGCCACAATCCGAAATAATCAAATTCTCCTTCAGCCTAATATCCAATCAGTGATTCTCCATTATAATCGGCCACCCATGCGTTAAGACCGTATCGAAAGTAGAAGAAGAGAAACTGATTTACTTGAGTCGATGCTCGTCTGCGTGTGAAGAAAAGAGGCCGTTCTTGAATCTCTGGGCTAGCACCGGCCACGCCATGCCACAGTAATCCTGGAACAAGCACAGAGACACAGTGCAGCACAAAACCACAGGCAAATTCTCCGACCTCACCCAGGGGCGCTCTAGTTCTGGGAAATGATCGGCACAACTAGGATGCCACGCCCTCTGCACTCTTTGCTCCCAAGTGCATGATGAAAACATTTCTGCTCAGCCTTGCATTTCCACCACGGTGTGCCCAAAGCAAGGGAGTCGGGTGACCTGGACTGGAGCCCTCCAACTGTGAGGCAGAAAAAACATTTCTTCTCTTTAAAGTTGAACCTTGCAAGTATTTTGTTACGGTTATCTTTTTCTAGTTGACCAACAAAACCAGGTGGTGGTGACACAAGCCTTTCATCCCAGCACTTGAGAGGCAGAGATAAGGAGGCCAGCCCAGTCTTATGTAGCAAATTCCCAGGCTAGCCAGGGCAACACAGTGAGACTCTCTCAAAAACAATAACAAAAAATAAAATGAGAATACCAACCATTTTGATTAACAGCCTCTAAACTGCAGCAGAGGTACCGAGTGCTGGTCAAACCTGTAGCTGTGCAGGTGACAAGAGATGCGAGTCTGTAGGACGCTCAGGTTCTACTTATGTGCAAAGTGAATTTCTGGTCTTTCACTTAAATATCTCTACCATCATGGGGTTTACAACACCTTCTACCAATGACCCCATACCATTCTGGCCTCTTTTAAAATTATCTCTGGGGGCAGTAAGTGTGTGTCACATGTGTGGGAGTGCCCAAGGAGACCAGAAAATGGCACCATGGCCCTGTGGATGTTTACAGGAGTTTGTTGTAAGCTACCTCACATAGACCCTGGGAAGCGAGCTCTTGTCCTCTGGAAGGACATTGCTCAGTCACTTAGTCATGGCTCCAGCCCTGATTCTGGCCTCTTAATAGTTCTGACCAAGAGAAGAAAACCAGGCCTGTCTACCAAGCACACATTACAAGTCAGACACCTACAAAGGGGGAAATATACAAAATGGCACTTTTGATCCACAAATGTCATAGAAGTGAGAAGAAAAGCTAACAGGTCACCATTAGGACATTTTTATACCTTGGTATAATACATCCACGGTAACCTAAGCATCAGGAGGCAGTTTAACAGAGACGGCCCCTTAACCTCAGAGTTCACTTTCTCCTCTATAAAATGAGGTTCATAGGCCCTTGTAAAGCCTCAGGTGAGATCATGCAAGCAAAGCCTGCCTGGCACAAAGGAGGACATCCAATAAATGCCAGGTGCCAGTATGAGTCATCTTGACTCTTAACGAGTTACCTGAGCAGCCTTGGCAAATGTGGGCCCATGGTAGCGGCCACCGATGCGCAGCACATCCTCAGTGCAGTAGAAGAACTCTGAGAAGCCGTAGAACTCGCTGTTGTTGAAGTCGATTGGGGACTGGTAAATACCGTTCAGTGAGGCCTGGCTGGTGTTGGAGCGGGCCAGCAGGGGGCTCAGCATTGTCCGACAACTGGTCCAGTCTCCCTTTCCTCGGAAGTGAAGGACCTGGCTGTTCCTCTTCACCATATCTGTGAGTCCCACGGGCAGGCAGGGGTCCAGAAAGGGATTGTCAGGACTCAGGCCTGTCTTCTGGCCCAGCAGTCTGTCACAACGACAAAGACAGACAGAAAGTGACACCGCTGAACCTGACCTGAGGACTACAGTCCACACCACAAATCCCTGATGTTTCACGACAGTCCCAGCAACGATGACTGAATAGAGCATAACTGTGCAGCAGCAGCATGTGCATAGCTCTGCCAGCACCTGGCCAATCCAGATGCCCGCAGCCAGCCATCTGAGCTCAGGGACCCAATGGGGTAGATGGAGGAGCAGAGGGGGATTGCAACCCCATAGGAAGAACAATGCTGGCTGGCTTGGATCACTCAGAGCTCCCAGGGACTAGACCACCAGCTAGGGAGTGTGCAGGGAAGGATCCATGGCTCCAGATACGTATAGGGTAGCAGACGATGGCCTTGTCGGACATCAGTGGGAGGGGAGGCCCTTGGTCTTGTGGAGGTTTAATGCCCCAGCCCCAGCGTAGGGGGATGCTGGAGCAGTGGGGAGGGAGTGCGTACTAGATGGGGGAGCACTCTCATAGAGGGAAAGGGGATGGGGGAAAGAGAGGATGAGATGGGGGAATTGTGGAGGGATAACTGGGATATCATTTAGGTGTAAACAAATGGAATGATTAATTAAAAAAAAATTTTTTAATTAGGTTTAGAAAAAAAAAGAGCTGTACCAGTGATGCCTTTCCCTCAACCCTATCGTGAACTTGTATTTCCCAGCGTTGGGTCAAACAGCTGGGAGTCCGCAGTTCTCCCCAAGGGCCTCCATTCCCACGCACCCCTGAAAGCTGCATGGAGCTCCTGGTTAACGCACAGCCGGCGGCTGGAGAGGTGGCTCAGTAGGTAGGGCACCAGACGCACAAGCGTGACTGTGTGAGTCTGAATCCCCGGAACACACGGACCAGCCACATCAGGTGGCATGAGACTGACTGTAGGCCCAGTGCCTGTCAGGGAGATGGGAAGGAAGCAGATGGAAAAGTCCCTGAAGCTAACGGGCGAGCGAGCATGATGTGCACAGCAGTGGGACTGTCGGAACACGGAACAGGGACGGAGTCAGGTGAAGAGACTTCCGAGCGCTCCTCAGAACACTCCAAGAAAACCAACCGGACGAGAGTCTTGTAACCCCCAGTTTCTTTAAAACACAGGCTTGTTCTTGGGATGTGTTTTTGTGTTCCTCCCAGGTGCACAGATAGGAGTGCACTTACTTGAAATTATCCGTTACTAGCGTTATTGCTAGCTTTATTCAATTGAATGTTTAAACGCCCCTTTAAATGCCTCTATGGAAAACTACGGTTTTGTCACATGGGTGTGTCTTCCTGATGGTACACAGTTTGAACTCATGACAGATTTACCCGTGACCTTTCTTAACCCTCGGAGGATAGCTGTCTGAGGCTCTGAATAAAGTCGGCTATGGCATGAGACTTGTCTGCCTCATTTATCGGCTCCAGGTCCCACTGCCTGTAGAGCGGTGACAAAAGAGAGACCCTGATCTCAAACAAGGGGAAGGTGATGAGGACTCACATCCAAGGCCACATGTCTGATGACTCACACATGCCTGCATTCACACGACATCCAAGGCCAGCCACGTACACACACACACACACACACACACACACACAAACGCACGCGCATATATATACACGTGCGCTCAAGGGGGAAGGGCTTTCTAAAGAAGGAACCATGGCCATGTCCCAGCGGTGACATCTGGCCCTGAGTGAGTGTTGAGTGGACAGAGCAGGCAGAGGACCACCTCCAGGGACTGAGACATGAGCCCCTCAGCCTCTAAGTGGGGGAGGGGCATCACACATCTATTACTCTAATCTATACTTGTCTAGTGATCTTATTACCAAGGAGATAAATATGCTGATCTGGCCAAGTATGGAAGTCCCATGGAGACCACTGACAATTGTAGTTGTCTGCTATCAGCTCCTGAGGAGGCAGCTGTGAACGAATGGACACATCACTAACCACAGAGAAACTCATGAAGAAGCAAGAACCAGCCAGGAAGATAGGTCTGTCTGGTAGATTGGCAGCTACAGGAGCCACACTTTGACCTAAATCCTAAAGTAGGCAACTTCAGAGCTTAGCCAGGAAGTACCACAGCATAGGAAATGATGCAGCCCAGCAAGGGAAGAGAGAGCACAAGACTGCAGGGGAGGGGAGCGCAGCGGCTCCTGAAACTGAGGTCACCGAGAGCCTGCAGAGCCAGGGCCCCCCCACAGGTGAGCCCCACAAAGCCAGGGTTCCCCACCATGTGCCCTGCAGAACCAGTAGGCCCACCGAGAGCCCACCAAGCCAGGGTTCTCCACCGTGAGCCCGCTGAGCCAGGGTTCTCCAGGCATCGCGGCAGCACCCCAGCTCAAGTCAGCTTGCCTAGGACTAACACAAACACTTCGATATTCGTGCAATCACCCACAACACCTGCACACACACCCCCTCCCCCGACTCTGCGACCTCTTGGTGATGGAGACTTAAATAATTAAAAAGACTGATGACACGGCATTTTCTTCAACATTTTCTACGTATGAGAGAGCTGCCACGGAGAAGTTATTGTACGTGGGATACACCCGTGCCTCTTTGGGTTACTGTTTCTTGCTAAATCTATGTATGTAGATAATTTTTTGGTAGAAAATAACCATTGTTTATGTATCTTCCTCAATGCACAATGACTAAAAAAAAAGATTTTAATCAAAACAACTAAGAACAATTACTTCGGGCTGGTGAGATGGCTCAGTGGGTAAGAGCACCTGACTGTTCTTCCAAAGGTCCAGAGTTCAAATCCCAGCAACCACATGGTGGCTCACAACTACCTGAAATGAGATCTGACGCCCTCTTCTGGTGTGTCTGAAGACAGCTACAGTGTACTTACATATAATATATAAATAAATCTTAAAAAAAAATTAAAAAAAAAAAAAGAACAATTACTTCATAGCTATTCATCATGGTCTCCAGGTAGTCAAATGAAAAAGTCAGTGAACTTGGAGCTTGGAGATCTTGGTGCTCAGATGTTCTTCAGGGTTCTTCCTCCTTTGGGAGAGCACCCAAGACCGGTTCCCAGGACCCACATGAGAAGGCTCCCAACCAACTGTAACTCCAGCTCCTGGGGACCCAGCACCCCCTTCTGATATCTGCAGGCACCTATACATTTCCAAACACACAACCTTTTTAAAGAAATCTGTGATCATGGCAATTCCGGATGAACAACTGGCTAGTCAAAACTCGAGACACGATTTTAAAGGCAATCTCGTTAACTTTACCTACTTGTTAAGTTTAATTGCAGACAAGCAAACCTTAACTCCCACACGAGAGGGCTTAACGGCTCTTCCTAGTGCACACATCTCGGGATGTCAGGCGTGGCCGTGGTATACAGCAAAGCCAGGCTTCTTGCTAAAGAGCAGAATATAGCCTTGCAGAGCAGGGGCTAACAGGGTCCCTGGAGATGCTGCTGGGAAGGAGGAAGCAGACCTAGCCATCATAGCTGCGTGCTACCGTTTCTTCCTAACGGCTGCAGCCTGGTGACACTGTACCTGTTTTTGTTAAGCGTTTCATTTAGCACGAGATCTTCATAGCGCTGCCGGGCAAAGTTGCCACCAAAGCCCAGGAAGGTGGTGACATAAACCCTGTACACGTGCTCCGTGTGCTGAGCGTCACAGCCCAGGTTGAACTCGGCCAGCAGGATCTTGGCAGCTTCTTCCTATAATGCAACATCCAGAGAAGAAGAAGAGAGTTTCAGCTCCTTTTTCAGAGGGCAGTGGCGTGGTGAACACAGTGGACTCTGCCTCTATGGCTCCTCTTTAAAACGGGCTCAGTAAAGTACTCTTGGAATCCTGGCACTAACCGCAGCTGAGGCAGGAGGATTGCAGATTCAAAGACCATTTGATGTAGGGAGCAAGGCCCTGTGTGTGTCTGTGAGGTCATTTCCCAAGAGGTTTAACTGAGGAGAGAGGACCCATGCTGAACGTGGGCAGTGCGGTTCCATGGGGTGTGGCCGTGCACTGAAGGAGGTCCCGAGTTCAATTCCCAGCAACCACGTGGTGGCTCACAACCTTCTGCAATGGGGTCCGATGCCCTCTTCTGGTGTGTCTGAAGACAGCAACAGTGTACCCACATACATTAAATAAATAAATAAATAAATAAATAAGAAAGACAGCAACAGTGTACCCACATACATTAAATAAATAAATAAATAAGACAGCAACAGTGTACCCACATACATTAAATAAATAAATAAATATTTTTAAAAATCAGATCATTGTGAGATCTATTTTATGACCTTGTCTAAAACTATTCAGGAAGCTTTACTAATTCCTGCGACAGGCCTGGGCAATGGGAAAATTCAGTTTTATTTTCAAAATAGGGGGGTGGGGGGGAGGTTGCTGTTTGGGTGTATTTCTGTATATTCATTCTTTTGTTTCACACAGGGTCTCACTGTGTAACCCTGGCTGGCTTGATACTCACTATGTAGACCAGGCTAGCCTCAAACTCAGAGAGATTCACCTGTCTCTGCCTCCCAAGTGCTGGGACTAAAGGCGTGCGCCCCCACCCGGGCCTTGAGTTTGGTTTTTAAGTTTAAATGCAGGGCTGCATTATGTCCCTGGGCTCGTGGTCCCATGCCACAGCGAAGCCCCTCTTTTGTTCTAATTATTCCTGTTCTTCCTCATACCTGATCCCACCCCTACCCCCTGCCAAGAGTGACCATCCCAATGCGCTTTGTGTGTCATTCTTTCAATGCGTATTATTGCAAAGTGGCAATAGCTATTTGAATTGTAGTATTTTAAATCTGTGAACATACTGCTGCGCCTAGCAACTCTACTCCTAGATGTACCCAAGACACCTAAAAACGTACGTATACACAAAAGCGTGTTCCTGAATAGTCACAGCACTGCTACCCACAACAGCCTAAAAGTGTGGGCGCAGCTCAACTGTGCATCCAGTGCTGAGTGAATAGATGGAACGCGGAACGGTCATTCAGCGCGAGGCTACTCAGCCACCAGAACCAGCGGTGCCCTGGTACAGAGTACAACGTCGATTGGCTGGCAAATGCTTTCCTGAGAGTCGGACGTAAAGGGCCTACTGCATGATCTCGTTATATGAAACATCCAGATAAGCAGACCCCCAGATGAGAGAAAGCAACAGGGAGATGGCATGGCAGGAGATAACTGCCGAGGAATATGGTTTTCCTTTTGGCAGTGTTGAAAAACGTTCTGGAATCCCGGGTGATGGTTGCGCATTCTTTGCTGTTTAACCAAGCACAGGCATCCATCTTTGCGTCGCTACACTGCTGTGTCTGCATCAGATTGGCTGCTTCCTGAATCTGCACACACAGGACATCTCTGATCTCACACCCCCCAGGCACGCGTCCACTTATTCCTTAATATCAGAACTATGTGTTCGGCTGTTGAATACATCCTAACAATATCAACTAGAAAGCCTCAGAATTACTCCAGTTTCCCCAACCTCCAACCCAGAACGGACGTCCATGACTGTAAACTTCACAGTCCCACCCATGGGAACTCAGACATAGCTGTTCCTTGGGCAGCTCACACTCATTGAGCACACGTGTGAGTCACGTGAATTCATGAAGTCTTAGGACTTCAGAGCTACAAGACCGAAGAGATGCTCTGACCCCGTCTCAAGACCACACTGTCCGCTCTGACCCACACAGCCGCCAATGTGGCCGGCCACAAAACTTACAGCTGGGAAGGACCGTCCGAGAGTTTGTCAGACTATGGAACAGAGGCTCGTGTGACTACCTTTCTTGAAACTTTGGACAAGTGACAGAAATAAAAAACAAGCCCCCCACAACACTCAAGACTCCTCCCAGTCCAATTTCACCCTCTCTCCCCAGAACCACCCCTGGAAATCCTACACTGGATCAGGCTACTGGGCACTCCTTGGACATCCCAGACTCTGCTGCTTTCTCTGTGCCCCTGTACACATTGTGACAGTGACAGATGGCTTTTGCTAGACTTCAACTCTGATCCTAGGCCCAGGTAAACAGATCACCTTCCATGAAGCCAGCATGGCTCCTTCTGAGGCCTTCACAAACGGAGCTGACCCTGCTGGTCCCTATCTCCTCACAGCCGTTATAGCAAGAGGGTCTCAACCAGGGGCCATGCTAAGCACCACAGTACACCCAGCCACACACCATCATTCAGCCCCAAATATCAACAGCACCGAGGGTGACAAACCACAAGGACTGCTGTGGTCTGCCTGACATCGACTGGTTGACTCCATAGACTTCTGGAGGCCATGGAGCTAGCATGTTCCATTTCTCCTGCGTATACATACGTACACACTTAAAAGGCATGCTTCCCTTTTCTCTCTAGGGTGAACCTTCCCCCTAACCTTCTTGGTTTGGAGATGCAATTCATTGGCACAGCACTTGCCTAGAATATGCAGGACCCTGGGATGAATCCACAGCGCCACAAAGCAAACAAACAAATAGATGTTAGCAGCAAAATATATTCTTTAAGGGGCCAGGGACTCCGGCAGTAAAGTACTTGTCACACACAGAATTAGAGCTTGAGTTTGATTCCAGTTCTCACATGAAAACCTAGGTGTGTAATGTCAACCTTGGGTCTCCACGATCACTCTTACCTACACAAGCACCCACACCGCAGACACAGAAACACTTACACAGACAGACAGGCAGACACACAGACACAGACGCACACATGCACACACACACACATAGAGCTGGGTGTGCCAGTACATGCCTATAATCCCCGTGTTGGGGAAGAGAGGACAGAAGGATTTCTGGGACTTGCTGACTAGCCAGTCTAGCACACAAGTTCCAAGTGTAGTGAGACAGTCTCAAACAGTACGGTTGCACTCAATTGGGAAAGACACCAGACGCTGTCCTCTAGCTTCCCACATACACCTGCACCCAGATGTGTGCACACCCCCCACCCCCCACAGACACGGAGGTAAATATTCTTAGAGCCGAGAGAAAGGAATAGTAGGGGAAAGGTTATGTATGAATGGCACCCGGGACTTATACACAGTATTAATTATAGTTGCTAAGATGTATCAAGCACTTACCACAAACTGGGCCACTTGCTAAGGCCTTCACACCCTGATGTCCTTACAACTTTACAAGACACACACTATTATGTCTTTCAAACAGTGAGGCTCAGGGAGGTAGCCTCTTGCTATAACGGCTGTGAGATAGGGACCAGCAGGGTCAGTCCCGTTTGTGAAGGCCTCAGAAGGAGCCATGCTGGCTTCATGGAAGGTGATCTGTTTATCTGGGCCTAGGATCAGAGTTAAAGTCTAGCAAAAGCCATCTGTCACTGTCACAGTGTGTACAGGGGCACAGAGAAAGCAGCAGAGTCTGGAATGTCCAAGGAGTGCCCAGTAGCCTGATACTCAGGATAATGCAGGCTAGTGCCAGGGTGGTGGCAGACACAGGCCTTTAATAAGACAAAGGCAGGCAGATTTCTATGAGTTCAAGGCCAGCCATGGCCATAAATTGAGATCCACCCCCCCCCCCAAAAAAAAACCCCAAACTTCAAATAGAGATCTTCCTTCACCAGTACCGGCATTCCTAACTGAACTTCCATACACGGCAAAGTACCTGTTTGGGAGGAAGGTCAGAGGCTGAGGTAGGAACTTCGTAGGCAATTTGGAGAGAGGCTCCTCCCATGTCCAGGATCCCCACTGTCCTCCTGCGGCCTGCTGCTGAGTCCACAGAGGTGTCCGAGTCTGACTCTGAAATCAATATATCATTGATATAGCAACAGGATTCAAATACCCAAAACCAAAACGAGAGAGAGAGAGAGAGAGAGAGAGAGAGAGTGAGAGAGAGAGTGCCAGGTCAGCAACATAGCCATCCTGTAAAAGCTCTGACTTTTTATTTGAAAGCAACTAAAATAAATTAATCTAATTACTAAGTGTAATTCTACAGTGAATAATTCTTGCAAATGACTTAGATCTAGTATTTCAACTATGCATCCCAGGGATAGGCAAGAACCAGCTCTGACAAGTTAGCTGTCCTCTCCCCAGGCGCCAATGGCATGCTCACTCCCGTCTTGTCACATACACATACAATAAATAATGCTTAAACAACAGCAGCAGCAATGAGAGATTTAAAAAAAATGTGTTCTGTGGAAAGAGAGCAGACACAAAAAACAGTAAACTATTCCACGTTTGGGACTGGCTGGCGAGTTCATCCATGTTCATCTTATCACCTACTCCACGTTTACAGATGTCTGAAGCTTTCCACAAAAGACGACGAAGAAGAAACCTCAAAGCAAGCGCTTACACACTACTGGCGGTTTCAAGCACTGACACAGTATTGACAATTTGAAGCACTTACACAATACTGATAGTCTGAAGCACTTACACACTACTGATTAAAGCACTTACTCACTACTGATAGTGTGAAGTGCTTACACACTACTGACAGTCTGAAGCGCTTACACATTACTGATTAAAGCTTACACACCACCGACAGTCTGAAGCGCTGACACACCACTGACAGTTTGGAGAGTCAACCCTTGAAGACCATCGTAAGGCAGAACTTACCATCTTCATGGTCAAATCTTCCCAGAACAAAGTTGATTCCGATCCACGCATAAACTCCTAAGGAAGAATGGAAATGGCCTCTCTATAATTTGCTGCTGATGGACCAGACTTAGACCCTCCCCAGGCTGCCCTTCTTATCCTTTTCCTGAGAAGATAAAAATAAAAGGAACCATAATATTCTACTCCATACTCGCCGTGCATGGACCTTAAATCTTGCTTTCTCTCTTCCCTGCCTCCCTCTCCCTCTGACACACTGTAGCCCGCCCCATCCCTAACAGTGCTGGGGCTCATGCATGCTAGCTACCTACATCTTTTATCATGTGATTTCCCCCCTTCTACAATTATTTGTAACTTCTAATAATTCTACAAAGAATAGGAAGTACTTGTAAAAAACAAAACAAAACAAAACAAAACAAAAAAAACAACTCTCCCCCAAAATGTTTAAAACTGCATAAGGGCCAGGCTTGTGGCACATGCCTTTAACCCCAGGACTCAGGAGGTAATGGCAGGTGGATTACTATGAATTTGAGGCCATCCTGGTCTATATGTATGTGTATGTGTATATGAATGTATGTGTCTATGTGTGTTTGTGTGGGTGTGTGTGTGTCTGTATCTGTGTTTGTATGTGTGCCTGTCTGTTTATGTGTGTGTGACTGTGTGTGTGTGTGTGTGTCTGTTTGTGTGTGTGTGTGTCTGTGTTTGTATATGTTTCTGTCTGTCTGTGTGTAATGTGTGTGTGTCTGTGTTTGGGTGTGTATCTGTGTTTGGATATGTGTCTGTCTGTTTATGTGTGTGTGTCTGTGTTTGTATGTGTTTCTGTCTGTGTTTATGTGTGTGTGTGTCTGTGTTTGGGTGTGTGTCATATTCCTCTATTGCTCTCTATCTTACTTTTTTGAGAATGTGTGTGTGTCTTTCTGAGTGTGTCTATGTTTGTATGTGTGTGTCTGTGTATCTGTGTGTGTCTGTGTCTGTGTGTATCTGTGTCTATGTCCATGTGTCGTCTTCCTCTGTTGTTCTCTTACTTTTTGGAGGCAAGGCCACTCCCTGAGCCTAGCACTCACTCACTCAGCAATACTGACTGGCCACCAAGCCCCGGCATATCTCATGTCTGCCTCTCCAGTGACATGTTTACAGGGGCATGCTCACATCTGGTTTTTATGTGAGCACTGGGGATCCAAACTTAGCTTCTTGTGCTTACATCACAGAAACTCTCCTGAGCCATCTTCCCAGACTGTTTCATTCTGTTGTCGGTCTCACTCGGTAGCCCAGGCTAGCCCGCAATTCACCCTCCATGTACCTTCAAACTCAGGCAATCCTCCTGACTCAGTCTCCAAGTGGAAGGATTAGAGCCATGAGCCAGCACAATGGGCCTCGCTGGCCTCTGTTTCATTCTGTCCCTCCCTATCAGGGCATTCCTGCCACAGACAAGATATAGGTGGGCAGGCACTAAAAGTGCTAAAGAGAAGGAATTCTTTTTGGCCGGAAGAGCTGTTCTAGATGCAGAAGCCATCACAGTACTGGCCTGGCAGGGGAGACAAACTGAAAACCGGCTTTTCTAAGCAGAGGAGCGTGAATGTGAAATCAAGAACCAGAAAGCATCAGGAGGGCCACGAGAGCACAGGGTACAGCTGTGAAAGGATCTCTCACCCCCAAAGCCCACATGCATGGATCTGACCCTATACTACACACTCAGGGCTGTTGGAACTGTTGTGGGACAGTTCGCCACCCAGCCCCAGACTGACCACTGGCTGATGTACACGGGACAAGTGCAAACTGCAATGTCAAAGCTTTGACTGAGAAACTAATAATTGAGAGTCAGTGAACCGTTCATCAGATAAAGATGCTTAAGACAAGTGTACTGCATAAAGACTGTGGTACAAAGCAGAAGAAAACATTGGAACCAGGGCTAGTGAGATGGCTCAGTGGGTAAAGACACTTGCAGCCAAGTCTGATGCACTGAGCTCAGTTCCTGGCCCCCTTGTTGTCAAAGGAGAGCAATGGCTGCTGAAGGCGGACCTTCACCCACAAGCCATGAGCACAGGCTCAAGAAATAAGAATAGAATAAAATGTTTAAAGAAACAGTAAAGACTGGGGAGATGGTCTCGTGATTAAAAGAGTGCTGGCTGCTCTTAATCTTAAAGTTGAATGTATGCCAGATGAGAGTAATTGCCTACTTAAAAAAACAAGAGCTCGTGTCTCTAGCTGCATAAGTAGCAGAAGATGGCCTAGTCAGCCATCACTGGGAAGAGAGGACCCTTGGTCTTGCAAACTTTATATGCCCCAGTACAGAGGAATACCAGGGCCAAGAAGTGGGAGTGGGTGGGTAGGGGAGCAGGGCAGGGGGAGGGTATAGGGGACTTTTGGGATAGCATTTGAAATGTAAATGAAGAAAGTATTTAACAAAAAAATTGAAAAAACAAAACAAACAAACAAACAAAACAAAAAACCTCGGGCTGGAGAGATGGCTTAGCGGTTAAGAGCGCCGACTGCTCTTCTGAAGGTCGTGAGTTAAAATCCCAGCAACCACATGAAGGCTCACAACCAATGATGAGATCTGATGCCCTCTTCTGGGGTGTCTGAAGACAGCCTCAGTGTACTTACATATAATAAATAAATAAATCTTTAAAAAAAACAAAACAGAAAAATGATGTTCTCCTGATATAGACCGAACCCATCATCCCATGATGTTTGTGGATATAATAAAACTTATTTAGCACACAAAGAGCGGGAAAATGTCACTGCACAAGGGAGTGAAAAGACACCAACTGGAATGAAAAGGATGGGAACATGGAATGAAAAGGTTTCGAGTGACCAAGATACATGAGAGGTATTGCCGGGACAGAAAACAAAACAAAACAAAACAAAACAAAAACAAAAACAAAAAACAAAAAAGCAGATATTGGCAAAGACATAGACCATTAAGAAGAAAGTGCAAATTTGAGGATTAAATTTTAAAAAACAAATTTCTTCTCTTTGGTGGTCTGCAACTAGAAGACATATAAAAACACCTCCTTTAAAAATGATTTTCTTTGATTGTGTGTTTTATTTGTGTAGTGTGTGTGTGTGTGTGTGTGTGTCTGTCTGTCTGTCAGTGTGTATGTAGACCAGACATCAAAATGGCATATCTTCCTCAATCAACCTCCACCTTATGTTTTGAAGGCAGGCTCCCTCACCAATTCAGCTCGGTTGGCTACTCGGCAAGCTCCGGTCACTCCCCTGTCTCTGCCTCCCCCGCTCTGGGATTACAGGTGTATGTTGCCACACCTGGCTTTTTATGTGAGTGCTGAGGGATCTAACACAGGTCCGCACGCTTGTGTGGCAAGTCCTTTACCAGCTGAGCCATCTCCCCAGGCCCAAGGTCACCTTCTTTCAAAAACTGGGACTAACTGGGCACAGTGGAGCATGCCTGTAATCTCAGAGAAGTAGCGGAGACAGGAGGATTGCCAGCCAGCAAGTTCTTGACCAGCAAGGGCTACACAGTGAGACCCTGTCTCAAAGACAGAAAAGAAGTGGTAGCAAATGATTACTTTGGGTGTGTCTGGGCCACATGAGAATATCAATACAGTGGTGTATTAAGGAAGAAAGAGAACTGCACAGTAATTGCAATAAAAGGAAAACCCAAAACAAAAGGACCTCAGCCTAATTACTCCTTGAGTTAAGGTCTCCCCACACCTTAATGTAATAACTTGTTTCACACTTAAATGTAAACTATCCATAACTCCTAGGGCTGTATGTTCCAAAAGTGCAACTAGCTAATCAAAGATCCATTTGGAATCATTAAATACTAAGCAGGGTGCTCAGTACTGTTAAATCCAGATATGTGTGCCCTCTAGATGCAGCCATGTGAAACAGATCACTCGTGCAGAATCTACAAAAAGACCATGCAAACTGGGCATGCCTTTACTCCCAGCACTTGGGAGGTGGAGGGAGGCGGATCTGAGTTTGAGGCCAGCCTGGTCTACAGAGTGAGTTCCAGGACAGCCAGGGCTATACAGAGAAACCCTGTCTCAAAAAACCAAAAACAAACAAACAAAAAGACCATGCAGCTGAATCAAGCCAATCCTTGCCGCGTACAGAAAAATCCCAAACACCTGCTGAGGAGCCCCAGCTCCGCCCCGCCCCACCCCGCCCAGCCCCGCTCAGTACCTTCCTGTTTCCCAGAGATCACTTCCGCCTGAGACTGTGAAAAGAGGAAGTCAAACTCCAATGGCAAATCTTTCACTAAATCTGCCAAGATAGCCAACTGTTGCCTGAGGAAGAGAACAAAAAAAATCCAAGTTAATTATTAACCATCTTTTCACCTGGCACCAAGGTGGCCCCTGAGGCAAAGGTAGAAAGAGTGCTTGAGCCCAGCAGCGGAGGGCTAGCCTCGGGAACATAGTGACTCCCCATCTCTTTTTTTTTTTTTTTTTTTTTTAAAGATTTATTTATTTATTATATGTAAGTACACTGCAGCTGTCTTCAGACACTCCAGAAGAGGGCGCCAGATCTCCTTACGGATGGTTGTGAGCCACCATGTGGTTGCTGGGATTAGAACTCTGGACCTTCGGAAGAGCAGTCGGGTGCTCTTACCCACTGAGCCATCTCACCAGCCCGACTCCCCATCTCTTAAGCAAAATGAAAACCTCTTCTCACAAACGCCTTCCGTTTAGTCTTGTTATGATGCCGCTCCATCTACCGCGTGCCCTTGTCTAACTCTGCGCCCTTTTGGTTCCTAGTTTGACTTCCGAGGTTCAAACTGTATGCAAAGAGCAGGCTCCTATACAAAAGGCAACGCCCTCTAAATACTGCCTAGCTCAGCATTGAGTGAGGAGCGCATGGCTTCATGCCTCTGGGAGAGGATGAGTAAGTCAGAAAATCACAGATCTACGGTCTATAAAATACAACTACATTATTCCTAACCACTGTGATAGCAAGACGTCAATTACAGAACACAAACTCGCTCTCAGAGCTTACACAATGCAGACAATGCCTCGTGACTACACAGTCTATACTGTGAGTCCCACAGGCTTTGACATAATCTTTTATGTAAGCTAACGATTAACTTTTTAATCTCCTTTTCCACGTTTCAAGGGTTGACTTTTTTCTGTATAAAAGCCTTATCATCTGAAAAACCCAGATGAGGTTCAAAACCCAAAGTTCATAAGAATTTTCATTTCAGGGGTGTGACTTTGAAACTTAGTACCTATGCAGTACTTTTGTTTCCTCTGAGATTTTAAGTGCTTCCCTGGGATTCTTAGACAAAGTAAAAATAAATAAAGCAAAGGATAATAATGTGAATCCAAGGAAAATGTTAGTTAAAAATGAGAACAGGAGTCATCTCAGATTTGTACTGGGCGCGCGCGCGCGCGCGCGTGTGTGTGTGTGTGTGTGTGCGTGTGTGTGTGTGTAAACCAGGAGTTGGCACTGGTGTGTGTGTGTGTGTGTGTGTGTGTGTGTGTGTGTGTGTGTAAGCCAGGAGTTGGCACTGGTGTGAGTGTGTGTGTGTGTGTGTAAGCCAGGAGTTGGCACTGGTGTGTGTGTGTGTATGTGTAAGCCAGGAGTTGGCACTGGTGTGAGTGTGTGTGTGTGTGTGTAAGCCAGGAGTTGGCACTTGTGTCTTTCTCAACTAGTCTCTTCCTTTCCAAAAACATTAGATTTACTCATTTTATGCATGGTTTGCTGTCTTAGTCAGGGTTTCTATTCCTGCACAAACATCATGACCAAGAAGCAAGTTGGGGAGGAAAGGGTTTATTCAGCTTACACTTCCATACTGCTGTTCATCACCAAAGGAAGTCAGGACTGGAACTCAAGCAGGTCAGGAAGCAGGAGCTGATGCAGAGGCCATGGAGGGATGTTCCTTACTGGCTTGCCTCCCCTGGCTTGGTCAGCCTGCTCTCTTATAGAACCCAAGACTACCAGCCCAGGAATGGTCCCACCCACAAGGGGCCTTTCCCCCTTGATCACTAATTGAGAAAATGCCTTACAGTTGGATCTCATGGAGGCATTTCCTCAACTGAAGCTCCTTTCTCTGTGATAACTCCAGCTGTGTAAAGTTGACACAAAAATAGCCAGTACATTTGCCTACTCGTATATATGTGTACCGCATGCAAGCTTGGGGCCTGTAGAAGTCAGACGAGGACATTAGATGCCCTGGGGCTAAAGTTACAGATGTCTGTGAACCGCTATGTGGGTGTCAGGAATAGAACCCAGGTCTTAAACAGGAACAACAAGTGCTCCTAACCACTGAGCCACCTCTCCAGCCCTCTACACTAGCCTGGGTCTCTTCAGTGAACCTGGAACCTTCTGGTTTGGTTAGACTGGCTGGCCAGCAAAACTCCAGGGCATCCCCCTGTCTCTACAGGCCCAGCACTGCGTTTACAGGCATGCGGATGTCAGGCATGCACCGCTACACCTGGTTGGGGACTCGAAACTCAAGGCCTCATCCTGGGGAGACAAGTATTTTTTCATCTTTTTCCCCAGCCCATCTTGGACTTTTTTTTTTTTTTTAAGATTTATTTATTTATTATATGTAAGTACATTGTAGCTGTCTTCAGACACTCCAGAAGAGGGCGCCAGATCTCATTACGGATGGTTGTGAGCCACCATGTGGTTGCTGGGATTTGAACTCTGGACCTTCGGAAGAGCAGTCGGGTGCTCTTACCCACTGAGCCATCTCACCAGCCCCCCATCTTGGACTTTTAAAGTTACATATTACAGGAAAAGTCTATTGGGTTGGACAACTGTCAACATAACTGTCAACATGAAGGATATTGCTACCACTTAAAAGTACAGAATTATAGTTGAGGAACTAATTTTCCAATACAATCTTGTATACAGTGTCTTAAATTGTTAGCTGCTGCCGGACAGTGGTGGCACACGCCTTTAATCCCAGCACTGGAGAGGCAGGGGCAGGCGGATTTCTGAGTTCAAGGCCAGCCTGGTCTACAGAGTGAGTTCCAGGACAGCCAGGGCTACACAGAGAAACACTGTCTTGAAAAAAAAAAAATGTTAACTGTTACACATAATCAAGTCTTTTAGGGTTCACAGGGTAACGAGGGGCTACCCATCTCTCTGGGTTGCATATGTTTCTGAGCAGCCCACAGGGGAGGGCTTGCTGGCCTGCTGAGAACCGGGAAGCAGGGATGACAGCCTTCCTTGCTCTCTGCAATGTGAGCTGCTTGCAGCACCTTGCTACAGTTTAAGTGGTTAACCTTTTACTCAGCCAGGGTACTTTACATTGTTTGTTTGTTTGTTTTAGAGTTTATTTCATTCTGTGCATAAGTGTTTTGCCTGCATGTATGTATGTGAACCACATGTGTGTCTGGTGCCCATGGAGGTCATAAGAGGGCATCAGATGCCCTGGAACTGGAGTAACAGATGACTGTGACTATCATGCAAGTGCTAGGAACAAAACCTGGGTCCTCTGCCAGATGTGCTCTTGACTCGTGAGCCATCTCCCTAGCCCCAAGCCACGACACTTTAAAAAAATGTAATCCGCATAATAAAAAATAACTGTAATATTATTAATTGTAATAACCAGGAAAAACTAGGATGATAACAAGGAAATTTAGTTACATAATTTATGGAGCCTCTATGTAATGAAATTAATACCATATTGATGTTAAGAGGAAAGAGGTTGATTTTACTTCTACATGATAACATGAAAATATTTTCAATATACTGTTTTGAGTTTGTTTAAAGAACAGAAACAGAGGTTGGAGATGGCTCAGAACTCAGGAGTGTCTGCTGCTCTTGCAGAGGACTGAGTTTGGTTCGCAGCATCCACATCAAATGTCACAATCGCCTGTGCCTCTGGCTTCTGGTCTCCCGGGGACTAGCACTCATGTGCCCTTACCCACATAGACACGTGTAATCAAAAATACGAATAAAATCTTAAAGGTTTAAAAAGAAATATATATATATATATATATATATACATATATATATATATATATATATATAAAACCTCCTCATGTACTGCACAGGAATGCAGTTTATTTTCAACAAGGTTTCTTTACTTAAACTGAGTGGGGAAACTTGAGGAGCTACGGAACAGAGCAGAGCCCTGGGTTACAGAGAGGACTCATTGTCCCTTCTTCTTCCCAAGCACTTTTATATTGAAACGTCCTACAGTTAAGGAAAAAAAGAGTCTCACCAACATGACTTCTAAAACATGAACTGAGCAGGGGTAACACCAATGAGCATGCCAAAGCAGACAGGGAAAAGGCCACAGGTCTCAGCCCAACACAAAGGGGTACAGGGAAATGAGGAGCAGGGAAGAGAACACCAGTCGGCTGTCCGATGTCAAATGGTCAGCCCAAATAGTACTATACACACTGAGTTATTTTTAGGAATATCTATGTACATAAATATAAACATGTAATAACAGTGAAGGAGAAAAGAGGCCACGTATCTGAAGGAGAATAAGGAGATATATATGGGTTTGGAGAAAAGAAAGGGAAGGGAGAAATGTTGTAATATTATAATCTCAAATTTTTTAAAGATATAACACTGTAAATAACTTTGTGCGATTGTTAAGGGTATTTCCATTCTAAGAGGGAAGTAGAAAGTTTCCGCTTGTAGGCAAAGTGCAAACAAACTCAAACGTGATCCAAGGGATTCATGAGCATGGCTCACAATGCTAATGAAATAGCAGCAGGGCCTTAGTCACACAAAGCAGGTTCATACGGGAACAGGCAGATAGGGATCAGCAACTAATTTGCCTTAGAGGCAGCCATGGTTTCATTAAGCCCAGAACGGACGGACGGACATGTGCATGCCGGGAAGGCGATCAGGAAAGAAGTGTAAAGAAAGAAATGCTCAACACAGAGAAGACGAACAGTCAGCGTCTGCACTCAGTCATCACAGAAGAACACAGTGGACCGACACTGGAGTCTGTTCCCATGGAACCAAACTTCCCTGACAGACAATGCGGGGCAATGCCAGGAGATGCCTCGTCTACTTTGCCCCAGACACACACATTGTGGCTAAATCACCAGCCAGGTTCCTGTGCCCAGCTCTGCTAGTTTGCCCTTTACCCTGGTTTCCCCCCCCAGCCCCAGTGGCAAGCCCAGCACCCACTGACTTT
Organism: Mus caroli; assembly: GCF_978045245.1. Lineage (NCBI taxonomy): Eukaryota > Metazoa > Chordata > Mammalia > Rodentia > Muridae > Mus > Mus caroli. Next base: position 17,601,686 of record NW_028227275.1, read on the forward strand.
GCGATCCAGCATTCTCACCTACTGCCACCTGTCCTCTTCCCAGGGTTTCAAAACATCTTAAAGAACGTATAGACTACTGACTTCAAAATACAAAAATGCTGGAGCTGGCAAGTTGGCTCCAGGATTAAGAGTACTTGTCACTCTCGCAGAGGACCTGAGTTCAGTTCCCAGCACTTACATGGTAGCCCACGACCATTTGTAACTCCAGTCCCAAAGGATCTGATGCCCTCTTCTGAACAACTTGGGCACAAGGCACACACGTGGTATGCATACCTATGTGTAGGCAGAACATTCATACACATAAAATAATAAATCTAAAAGTGAAAAACTGAAGGAGTAGCAGATGAAGCTCAGCTAGCACAGTGCTGACCGAGTGTGAACAGAGCCCTCGGCTCAGCCCTAGCGTCACATTAGACCAGCGAAGCATGGCAGAGCACACCTGCCACTAAGCCCAGCACTTGGAAGGTGGAGGCAGAAAGAGCTCAAAGTCACCCTCAGCCACACAGTGAGTTAGAAACCAGACCGGACTACATAAAGCTCTGTCTTGGATGTGGTGGCACATGACTTTGATCTCAGCACTCAAGTGGCAGAGGCAAGTGGATCTCTATAAACTTCAGGCTATAGTGAGATCCTGTGTAAAATAAATAGTGTGATTTATAGGATGATTATAGCTATGTAGAAATTACATAGCGATGCACAAAAGAAAAGGCAAAATGAAACAAAATGAAAAGGATGGGAAGCAGAATGGACAGGGTATTTTTGTCCCGGTGACCTTTTAGGACTTCATTAATGATGTAAAGGTTATAGCTTAACATTTAAAGTGTGACTTGTAACATCAAAATGACATTTTATAGAGAGCTAGAAGGCCTCTCATGGGAACAAGGACTATGTAAATAGTCTGCCTCTCAGAGTAAGCCTGGGAGCAGGTCACTCACAGTCCACAAAGGATGCAAGAAGTCCAATGAGCAACGAACTATGGGGCATTAAATTGCCTGGTGCACCCAGATTGAGGCCCTTCCGCCAACAGCTTGGAGTTTTTTTGTAGAAATATTGGTATTTAAGAAATACCAAGAGAGAAAGTTTAAATGTGTGTCGATGGAGTGGTAATATGCTGGTATTATGACAGAAGTGGCAGAAACCTTTGGAGGTGAGGGCTAACAGGAGGAAGCAGCTCACTGAGGCACATCCTTGGGGGTTTTCTCGTTGCAGGGCCTTCTTTCTCTGGCTCTCCATCCTTGTGTCCACAAGATAAGCCACTCTGCCCCACACCCCGACCCCAGTGGTCCCTGCCATGGTATCTGCCTCACTGCAGGCCCGTAAATAGTCCAGTTAGCTCCAGATGAGAACTGGGGCTCTGAATACATCTTTCACTTTAAACTAGTTTCTTTGGGGTACATGTTATAGTGATCAGAGTATAAGGCAGTGTGCTCTCACAATAAAATATTATTATGAAAAAACACCAAGAATCTACAAGTTCACTTTCACACCAGGTCCACCATTAACATGCTGGGATCCAGGAGGCGTCAGAGAGGAAAAGCTACAAACAAGGAGGTGTCTGACCTAAGTCCCTCTTGCACTCTTCTGTAAGAAGAAGGATTGGGTGTCAAGATATCAGGCTGATTTTGGTTCGGGTGGACGAGCCCTCACTGGTTGGGGCTGGAAAAGCTATCTAAAGGAACAGAGACTGACGTATGTGCAGCAGGAAGAGGAGAGGCTCAGCAGTCATCACAGGATGCAGGGAGGGAGAGAAAGAGAGAGAAGGCTGCATTGCTGCTCCAGTCTCCCCAAGGTGAGCCTCCTACAGCTCTTGTGCAAACATGGTCTCTCCATACCTGCTTCATGACCCAGTCATCACTGCCGCCACTCCCAACTGCAACCACACCCACAACCAACTGGAACCCCTTTGTCATCTCAGATAGACACTGATCCCAAAGTGGCAAATGACATAAAGATGTGACTGTCTGACCGAGCTGTCACTGGGTACAGAGATGGCTCTCCCCTGCTTCTGAGCACGCTGCTTTTGCCCCCTGTGAACTCTGTGTGCCGAGCCTCCACCCGCCTCCATCCTGGCTGCAGGGGATTCGCTTCCCTAAGTCCTGGGAAAGTCCTGAATCTCACCTCTCAGGGAGCAGTCTCATGCCTGCTGTGCAGAGGATGTAAAGGGGCGTCTCCCTGTGCTTCTTCACGGGCACGTGAGCAGCAGCGAAGCTCAGCAGAGGTCGAAGGTAATCGCTAGCATGTTCTGGAGTGTCTGCCATTGCAGAGATCCCTTAAGTAAAACAATACAAAACAAAACAATAACAGAAAATATATAGAGACATATGTATGTATGTATAAATATGTATGTATGTATATAGACACACATATACAGGCTGGGGGTGGGGGGGTGCAATCCTTTAATCCCAGCCCTCTGGAGGCAGAGGCAGGTGGATCTCTGAGTTTGCAGTCAACCTGGACTACAAAGCGAATTCCAGGACAGCCAGGGCTACACAGAGAAACCCTGTCTCACACAAAAACAAACAAACAAAACAGATCCTGTGGAAGGACCTACATTTATGCTTTTGAAAGAAGCAGGATGACAACAAATTCTGGATTCCTCTCGCTGACCAGATCCTCACAAAGACAAGGGGAGCTTCCTCCCTCCCTCCCCTTCTGAGGCCAGACCAGGTAAACGATTAACAACGAAACTCCTTCTGACGAGTACCTGGCTTTATTTTCTTAACCACAGGCTGGCTGTTCCGGTCTCTCATCTGTTTGATGTCCAGCAAGTCATGGGGGTTCCCATTATGCCTTGGCCAGAAGTAAACGAAAATCCGGGAGCCACTGCTACCACAGTCCACCACGAGTCCATAATTCAGATTTGGGTCTTCCGTGTTGGTGGCTTCCAGGTCTCCTACCCGAGCCAAATACCTAAGAAGGAAAAAATAAAACGAGTCAGGTCCATGAAGAGAACCAGCGCTCACTTCAGTTGCCCTGAGTCTTCACCAACATCTTACACATCCGATGAGCCAAGCTTTTGTGTACTTGGGTTATTATCTACGTAATCTTGGTATAATATAGAATAAAGTAAAAGATGGTTTCGTTTGTGTGGTTTTGGTTTTTGAGACAGGTTTTCACTATGTAGCCTTGGTTGGCCTGGAGCAAGTTATATAGACAAGCTTGCCTTGAAAGCACTAAGGGTTACTTGCCTCTGCCTTCGAGTGCCAGCATTAAAGGCATGTGCCACCAGACCCATCAAATGTTTAAATATTAAATGTTAATTCATGGAGTTAACAACAATAAATTCATTCTAACACCACATATTTATATTTTTATGTTACACACACACAAGAATACACAGACACACACACACACACACATATATATATATATATGCACACACACACACACCTATACTACACTTTCTGAAACAAGAAATAGAAAGAGTGGTATTATTTCATAATTTCACAAATGTCTTTTGTGCCTTGATTAACATCTCATGTTTGCTTTGGTATTTGGTGTGCTACAGACATGGCGTTAGTTGTGTGATAATCTAGACTTACAGACTTGCAAAAGGAAAAAGACTGTCTTTCTTTTCTTTTTTTATTTATTTAATTGGTTGACTAACCAAAACACCTGATTGAGCCTAAGGATTCACACGCACTAGACACAGGGTTACATCCTCAGACCATGAAGTAGTTTTGACAGACCTTCAGAACGCTGCAGACGCTGTTTCAACACTGTAACTTGAAACAAGTAGAGTTTCTTTGAGATTTGCTACAATTGGAATCTAAAACTATCTTCATTAGGGATCCTACTGCTGTGATAAACAGGCTAACCAAAGCACTTTGGGCAGGAAAGGGTGTATTTCATCACTGGGAGATGTCAGAGAAGGAACTCAAGGTAAGAACCTAGAGGCAGGAGATGAAGCAGAGGCCATGAAGGAGTGCTGCTTCCTGGCTTGCTCCTCCTGGTTTGTTCAGCTGGATGTCTAACACCACCCAGGGCCACCTGCCAAAAGGGGGCACCACTCACAGAGGTCTGAGTCCTCTGTCATTGATCATTAAACCCAATAATGCCCCAGAGACTGGTCAACTGACCAATCTTAGGGAGACATTTTCTCAATTTAGGTTTCCATCTTTCCAGAAGAATCTAGCCTGTGTCAAGATGACAAAACAACAACAACAAACAAACAAACAAACAAAAACTAACAGGCCAGGCATGGTGGCTCAGGTCTTTAATCCTAATGCTCTAGAGACAGAGGCAGGTAGATCTTTGTGAGTTCAAGGCCTGGTCTACATAGTGAGCTCCGGGCCAGCCAAAGCTACATGGTAAAATCTTGTCTCAAAACAAAACAGAAACAAAAACAAACTAAACAAAGACAACACAAAAACCCTACTCAAAAAAACTTATATTCTGTTACAGTAAAATCTATTTGTTTATTTTAACACTACAAAAAGATGGCTTTTTGTAAGAAGGCATGATTCTTTAACATCATTATTGGAAAAGAAATTTGACTCAATGGTTTAATTCAAATCTTCCTAAAGTTGACACATTTTATTTTATGGTTTAAAAAATTCACTAATATCAGCACCAATGTCTCTCATAAAAATCTTTAAGATACTGGGAAAGGTCAAACTCACAGTTGCAAAGATGAACTAAATTCTAATTCCCACTTAGAAGCTCAAATTTTGTCCACTTAAGCCTTGACATCTGTTTTCTTTGGAGGTAACAGGTTTATCTCACTCAGTTTCAAGAAAAGGTCTGCAGGTGAAGAGCGTAATTTCATGGTAGGCTGCTGGCCTGGCACGTACAAGGCCCAAGGTTTAAACTTTTGTGTGCCACTTTTTTTTCATTTTTAAGATATGTGTATTAATTTGTGTCTGCATTCTTACACATATGTATGAGCGTGTGTGTGTGTGTGTGTGTGTGTGTGTGTGTGTGTGCACCACATGCAGGGCTGTTGCACATGGACCCCAGAAGAGGGCACTGGGTACCTTGGAACTGAAGTCACAGGCCTTTTGTGAGCTGCCATGTGGGTACTTGTGTCCTCTGCAAGAGCAACCACGGCTCTTAACCCCTGAGCCATTTCTCTACCCATATTCCCTCCCTTTTTTGAGACAGAGTCTCACTATGTAGCTCTGGCTGGCCTAGAATTTGCAATGTATACCAGGTTGATTTTGAACTCACAGAGATCCACCTACCTCTGCCTCCTGAATGCTGAGATTAAAGGCATTGGCCACCATACCTGGCTGTAAGATAGAATCTTTAAAAATACATAAAATATCTATGCAATACCTAAGTCTGAAAACTACAGTTTTTATCACCGTCCTTTCTTCAGGGAAAAAATAGCGTTCCAGGATAAAAGCAGCTAGATTTAGGTCACAGCTCAACTACCCAAGGATTCTCCCCCACGACAGTGTTGGTGTGCAGGAGTGTTGAATGACTACTTCTCATCTCATCAAATAATAAGCAGTCCCCTGCCCCACTACAACTGTAATCACAAAGCAGCAGGCCGTAACTACAAGTACAGTCTAGTATTGCTATATTGATCTGTGTGAAGCCATCGCCAACTGTACATCCTCTTACATCATCACCCAGGCGGATGTCAACTTGTTGGAAAGGGCGAAGAACAATGACCCAGACATCCAGCAATGGGCGAACAGATTAATAAGACGTGGTCTGTACATACAAAGAAATGCTATTCAAGCTCTACCAAGGAAGAAGATCTCATTACATGCTGCCTCTGGACACCATGCCAAGAGAAATAAGCTAGTCACAAAAGATAAATGCGCTATTCATTACACTCGCATGAGGTGTGTAAAGAAGTCAAAGTCATAGAAAAAAAGGGGACCAGCTGGCGACCACTGGCTGGCAGGAGGAATAGGGAGGAGTGTGACCTGATGGGTAGAGAGTCGCAGACTTGTAAGATGACAGAGTTCTGGAGATCTGTTCTGTAATAACATAAATACCCCGACCACCACTCAACTGTACGCTTAAAAATGCTTACGATGGTAAATGCTATGTGGCTTACGACAGCGACAAGGGGAGAGAATATCTCAGTATGACGACAGTTTTGAATTCACCCCTCTCAGAAAAGACTCACACTTGGAGAACCACTGCTGTAATGAAACCTTTTTTTCTCCTAAGCATTCAACCTCTCACCCTCTTTTCTACTTATTCTTTCTCATCATCTTCGGCATGGTTTCCCTGCCTGCCTGCCCGCCTGCTTGCTTGCTTGCCTGCCTGCCTACCTTCCTGCCTGCATATATATATATATATATATATATATCACTACATCTGGTTAATGCAGTACTAGGGTTCAAACCTAGGGCTTTATACATGGCTAATCATGGAGCTACATGCTCAGTCTGGTTTCTCAGAAACCCCTGTGCATCTATGCTAGCTCTGATATTACTGACAATAATGTCAAAAGCCTTTCCTTTCGATCTATCGATCTGTCTGTCTGTCCATCCACCTGTCCTTCCATCATCCATCCATCCATCCACTCATCCATCATTGCTACAGGGTCTCACCAAGTAGCTTTAACTCACTGGGAATATGTAGACCATGTTGGCCTCAAACTCACAGAGATCCATCTGCCTCTGCCTCCTGAGTGCTGAGATTATAAAGGCTTACAACAACACACCAACCTTCTTTTTTGAAAAAGTTGTGTACCTGTGCATGCTCACGTGTGCATGCGTACATGTGCGTGTGTGTGTGTGTGTGCGCGCACTTTACAGGTAGCTGTGGACCACCTGGAGGGGCACTGGTGCTGGGAACCACACTTAAGTTCTCCACAAGAACAGTACAGGCTCGTAGCCATGGCATCATCCCTCCAGCCACTGCAAAGCCATTTCCTTCTGCTCCAGAAGTACCAGTGTGCCTGAACCCTTATGTTTTCTCTCCATTAGCTTAGGCCACTTCTCACGAGCAGGCAGCCTGTCTGCAGCACCTGCCACTGTCAGGGATCCTTATGCCTGTGCCTAAGATGAGCTCCTGCGGGATTCACTGTTCCTGAAGCCCACAGCGTGGAGCTGTCCGCCTGTTCACGATTCTTCCATGTCTTTCTTCCGCTATCCTCAGAATCAACTGGCCTCTTAAAGCAGTTTCAATGACTTTGTGGAGTGTCCTGTTATCCTTTCTGATTCTTGCTGAAACGAGCACTTTCATGAGTCTAATTCTGTTGCAGCTCAACTTAGCTTGCTCTTCCTTTAGATTTCATCACGAGAGGAACGGCAAAAAGGAAACCATCAGCTGGCTTTGGACCACAGAGCTGAAAGGAAGGACCAGGTGGCGTTCATCTTCTGATCCTTAGGGGAGTCTCTGAACAAGCACTGCAGGCAGCAGACATCTCCATTTTCTTATCTTGCATACAGACAAGTCACTGAAGAAGGGCTTGCCTGCCCTGCCCCCCATCCCCCCATGGCAGTAGCAGAAGCATCACTTCTAGAATGCTGGAGTCACTCGTGAATTCTCCTCCTCCTCCTCCTCTCCCTCCTCCCCCTCCTCCTCCTCCTCACACTTTCCAACCACCGAGCAGTCTCTACCCTCCCACAGACCCACAGTCCCTTCTGGAATGTTCTCATTTACGTGTGCAGGCCCAGCCTTGGCCAGCACAGTGAGTGACTTGCAGCACTGGACCTTTCTCCTTTGTTGGTGCCACAAAAATCAATGTCTAGAAAGGACCTAAAGCCTAAGAGAATATGACTAAAAGCTTTGGAAGCCTTCAGCCAAGGAAGAGCCAAGTCTCCACCCACACCTCTCTCACCTTCCCCATCTCTCAAATAGCTCAGACCCTCCTTCTCCCTCCACCCTCTCCTCTCCCCACCTCCTTCTCTCTATGACGTGATTTTTCTCTCATGGCTGAGTCGATGAGAGTTACCCACTAAATACATCCCCTCAAGTTGACATGACAGAAGGGCTTCTCACGGCCATTATCCTGAAAATACTAACATCACTACAGCTATAGCTGACCAAATGGTTACCTGGCTCACTTGATCAACATCAATTATAGCACTTTCAGAGTTCAAACAGAACTTAGCGATGTGCCAACAAATCAATAAATGGGGCATCCATCAGTACGGACCTAGCAGCTCTTTGCTGAATGCCGTCGTATTTTATGACACTGCTCATAACTCAAAACCAAATATAGTGCAGCGATGCAGTAGGTGTGCATGAATGGCCTCAATACATGCCCAGAAAAACAGTTTGAAAGGTTATTGCTTGCCTCTTAACAAGATTAGCCAAAGCAGACAAGAGCATTTATAACTTAAACCCCTGCTTGTAAGTGGACTGAATGCCATTAAGATAAAGCAAATGAATGCATGTGAAGACACCTCCAGCTTTACCAGGAAAGAACTCTTTCAAACTCTTATAGCTCTTCTGAAGGTCCTGAGTTCAAATCCCAGCAACCACATGGTGGCTCACAACCATCTGTAATGAGATCTGACACCCTCTTCTGGAGTGTCTGAAGACAGCTACGGTGTAATAAATAAATAAATAATAAATCTTTTAAAAAAAGAAAGACCCTCAGATTTTTTTTTTTTACCTTTTTTTTTTTTTTTTGGTTTTTCGAGACAGGGTTTCTCTGTGTAGCCCTGGCTGTCCTGGCACTCACTCTGTAGACCAGGCTGGCCTCGAACTCAGAAATCCACCTGCCTCTGCCTCCCGAGTGCTGGGATTAAAGGCGTGCGCCACCACGCCCGGCTCGACCCTCAGATTTTTAAATTGCCTACAGAAAATCCACACAGGAGCTTCTAATGTTTTCAGTTATATTACCTTAGAAATGGTACAACATTAGAAATTGTTTCTAACAGAAAACAATTAAGTATTAGGAAGCGTAGAGATGCAGAAAGACCACTGTAAGCTTAAGCTTTTGTTCCTGAGACCACAGAAGGACTGCGGGCAGTGTTCCCTGGCACACACTCTCCCGAGCAAAGGTCTCCACATTTGCTCCTGTGGGGACACCTGTGTTCTGTCCCCAGCAGCACGGTGCCATCTGTGGAACACCATAGAACACTGCTTCAAATTTCACCGTGTGACTTAGGGATAACTTAAGTAGGAAGCATAAGACTATATTATATCTGTGTGTAATGGAAACAGTCACAAGTAGAAGGACTTTCCTTAAAATTTTCAGAACCATTGCTAAAGCTTTCCTGTGATTCCCTGTTTCCTGATCTGTCATTCTGACATTAGCTAGTGCTCCCTAGTAGTCAAGCAGCCACTGCTGTCACAGGGAAGAAAGAAAGAATGAGAGAGGAAGAGGGAGGGAGGGAGGAAAAGGAGGAAGGAAAGAAAGGAAGAAAAGACACAACTTTTAATGGTGACAACATTGCTCATCATCTGCAGAATATACTTCAGGGCAGAGACAGTAATTTAAGAACAGAAAAAAAAATCAACATTACTTCAAATACTATACTCGGGCTAGAATTTGCATAATCGTTATGTTGGGTGGCCTAGACTCTTTTATTTCTTTATTTGCTGCTGGCTATGTTTTTCCATGGCAGGGTCTCAGCACCCCTACCTCTCAAGTGTTGGGGTGATAGGCAACTAAATGCTTTATTCCTAAGGCAAACATTTTCACAGCCTGGAAATGGTGATGCACACCTTTGATCCCCATACTTAGGAGGCAGAAGCAGGTGGATCTGTGAGTTTGAGGCCAGCCTGGTCTACAGAGCAAATTCTTGGATAGCCAGGGCTATACAGAGAATCCCTGTCTTTTTTTTTTTTTTTTTTTTTTTTTGGTTTGGTTTTTCGAGACAGAGTTTCTCTGTGTAATCCTGGCTGTCCTGGAACTCACTCTATAGACCAGGCTGGCCTTGAACTCAGAAATCCACCTGTCTCTGCCTCCCAAGTGCTGGGATTAAAGGTGTGCACCACCACTGCCCGGCACAAGAGTCCAAAAGAAAAAGAAACAAAAGAAGGAAGGAAGAGAGGGAGGGGAGGGGAGAGGAGAGGAGAGGGAAAAAAAGGGAAAAAAAGGGAAAAGGAATAATTTTCACTCCCACTTTATGCACTGAAATAAACTGGATTGTAGAACTAATTAAGACACTACCCCAAGATGACCCACATAACAAAGGATTAGGGCTAATTAACCCTAAAACCACAAGACCACCCCAAGGAACCATAATGAGTGTTCTCAACTAGGCTGCATATTGGAAGCCTCTGCGCTTCAGAGAGACCTTATCACCTCCATTTATTACAAGTCCCTTAGTGATTTAAAGATACAAAGGCTAAAAGCAATTATTCAAGATCACCATTAACTAAATGGTCAGACTGTATAATAAAAGTTTTAAGGAAATAGAAAGAACTGTTTACCATGATAGATACTGCAGAAATTTTGTATTATTCAGTGTATTTTTTCCCAGTATTTCTGAGTCAGGCTCTTACTCTGTAGCCTAGTCTGCCTTCCTTCCCTAGGCTTGGAACACAAGCATGCCACACAACACCTGGTTTCCAGCTGTCTTTAATAAATTCTTCCTTGGCCTCACTGCCCCATGCCAGTTACCACTGCATTTAGGGCACCTGCGTCTATTGACAGCCTGAACCCACAGTGGCCATCATTCTGATCTTTGGTTTTGTGTGACAAGTGAGAGCCATGCTAATTAAAACACTGGCAAAGGAAAGGAGTGGCTGGTGGAATACCGTGACTTTCAGGTCAACCTTGCCTATAGAGCAAGCAAAAGCAAAAACAAGGCAGTAAGATGAGAGAGGAGGAGGAGGGAGAGGAGGAGGAAGAGGAGAGAAAGGAGGAAGAAGACAAGGAGGAGGGAGAAGAGGAGGAAGAGGAGGGGGGGAAGAACACAAGGAAGAGGGAGAGGAAGACAAGGAGGATAGAGAGAAAGAGGAGGAGGGAAAGGAAGACAAGGAGGAGGGAGAGGAGGAGGGAGAGGAGGAGGAAGAGGAGAGAAAGGAGGAAGAAGACAAGGAGGAGGGAGAAGAGGAGGAAGAGGAGGGGGGAGAAGAACACAAGGAAGAGGGAGAGGAAGACAAGGAGGATGGAGAGAAAGAGGAGGAGGGAGAGGAAGACAAGGAGGAGGGAGAGGAGGAGGAAGAGGAGAGAAAGGAGGAAGAAGACAAGGAGGAGGGAGAAGAGGAGGAAGAGAAGGGGGGAGAAGAACACAAGGAAGAGGGAGAGGAAGACAAGGAGGATGGAGAGAAAGAGGAGGAGGGAAAGGAAGACAAGGAGGAGGGAGAGAAAAGGAGGGAGAGGAAGACAGACATGGAGACAGGAGAGGAAGAGGAGGACGAGAACAAGGAAGAAGAAAAGCAAGCAGTAGGAAAGGTCCTATCTTATCACAATGTGCATGCACTTTTAGAACATGAACTTACAGGAGCACATCTGGTTCCTTACTCATGGCTCTCTTATGATTCATTTATGATTAACTCTGTCCCTGATTCTAAAGGACTTATCTCAATTACTCACTAGGCTCTGCCGTCTAATGAGGCTATGAACTCTGTGTTCAGGAGCCACGTTCTGTTCATCTTTGTACCCCCCCCCCCCGCCCCCGTGTCTAATACAATCCTATGAACCCATGGCAAGTTCTCAGAGAATGTTCGACCCCTAGATGCCTCGTGGAGGCTGCCACAAAGAGGAATTTATAGCACACAGCTGTTAGCGGCAGTGTGTACACGGCTGTCCATTAAACAACAATAAGCTCTGGGGTACGAGGCTGCTGATCGCTTGAGCGGGTCGGTTCAGGGTGTTAGGACTTATAGTAATGTCCTTTCAGGGCCCAGTGTGTGTCCTCCACGGTTCCACAGCGATCTCATTTCAATTAAACCAACCTAACAAGTAGTTAGATATAGGATCTGGTTGCTTCGGACACCGTGGGTCACTATACCTCCTTCCGTCCACTTGGGGCTTTACTCTGCTTTATCTGTGCTGCTGTCATCCAACTTCAGGCTACCTACCCCTCTCTCCGCCCAAGTAAGTCTCTCTGCTTTCATCTTTCCTTCCAATTCATTCTCCACAAGGCCATCGACGTGAGCGTGTTTGTTTGCTTGCTTGCTTGCTTGCTTGCTTGCTTGCTTGTCTTTCAAGACGGGGTTTCTCAGTAGAGCCCTGCCTGCCTTGGAACTCACTTTGTGGAGCAGGCTGGCCTGGAACTCAAAGATCTACCCGCTCAGCCTCCCAAGTGCTGGGACCAAAGGTGTGCACCACCACTGCCGAGCTTTTTAGAAGAGCAAATCCTAACACAACTCCCTTTGAAACCTTCTAAGCCTTTTCTCTACCCTTACGTTGAAATCTGGAACAGTTCCATCCATCCCTGCCTCCCGCTCCTATCCCCACCCCTGATCCAACATCATAACCAGCCAGATCCTAGTGTACCTGTCCACCCACCACCCAGCTCACCTCTAACCAGCCAGACCCTGATCTACCCCTCTAGCGTCCAGCTCACCACTCATCCTCTGACAGTTCGCCCTGACCATGTGAGCTAATCCATATGGAGCCGACTCAGGTAATGCAGTCTGCCAATAGAAAGCCGTGCTAAGGTCTGCCAAGAAAACCCCATTAAGCAGCAAAGAAACTCAGCTTGCAGACTGAGATGTAAAACCTGTGGTTTTAATTGACAAATTTCTTTTTTCTGTGTGACTACTGTAGTGCCGCAAACAATATATTCTCTCCCGGAAAGGAAGACTCTAAACTACAAGTGAACGAGAGCTCTTGCGGAAGGAAGGTTGAACAGACAAGCAGAGCCCGCACATCATGGCTTTCAACGTGATTCTTAACGACAACATAAAATACGAGATGAGAAATTCTGGGGACAGAACCGATGAAAAGTAGAACAGGCATTGGTCACAATTCTGACCACAAAAAGCTGCAATGCTCGTGTTGCTAGAGGATTCTGGCAAGGTTCACCTCCATCCTTACTATGAAAGGGCCACGCAGTGCCTGCTTCTCTCCTGATGGGACCTGAATGAGGATACCTGTGGCCCTGAATGCTATTGGCTGCAACTTTACAACCATTAAATAAGCTGACCCTGTAAGCAAGATGGGGAAGTACAGGGACATCCATTAAATAATAATAAGTACAAAAAAGGGGTTTTTTGTACTTATTATTATTTAAGTCGATCTGAGTTATTACTTGGAGTCCAAAGTCCCCTGATACATGTCTAAGAAGCAATTCAAAAGAAAGGAAAAAAGGAAGAAGGGAGAAAGAAAGAAAAAAAGAAAGAAAGAAAGCCATGTTGAAAATGATGAATACACTATAACATCATTTAATCCTGTAGCCTCAACAGAAATTCATATAAAAATATAAAAACATGAGTTTCCTATAAAAGAATACAGGCCCTCAGAAAAACAAGATTTTCCTAGAAAGGAATACAAACCTTCTCGTGCAGTTGGTGGGGCTTTGAAAGCACAGGAAATAACTCAGAAAATTTTTCTGTGAAAAAAAGGATATTCTGCTTTCCCTGGGCAGAATTAAGAGTACATGAAACATTAAGGAAGGCATATTAAATGAGCCAGGCATGGTGGCACACACCTTTAGGCCCAGCACTTGGGAAGCAGAGGCAGACAGATTTCTATGTAGCTGGAGCTACATAGAGAATCCGAGACTGCCCAGGGCTATCTAATGAGACTCTATTAAAAAATTAAATAAATAAATAAATAAATAAATAAATAAACAGAAATAAAATATCCAGAATAAAACACAGAGAGAGAGAAAAAAAACCCACATCACCAGTTAGCTTGGGGGAAGCGTCCAGGCTCAATGCACATGTAGCCAGAGTCCCCAAAGGAGAACAGAAAAATTGATGAGAAGACGATGGTCAAAAACTGTCTAAATTTGGTTTTAAAACTCTTAACCTTACAGATCTACAAATCCAAGGGTCACGTTAACGGTCACCTTTGTACCTCAGCGTGGTGCAGAGCAAGCTCTCCACACATGACTGCTCCTGAGTGAGAGACACTAATCACAGAGAAAACTCTCACAAAGCACGGCCCAGTCATACTGCTTCAGATCACTAGGAGAACATCTCGAAAGCTCTAGGAGGAAAGGAGACTCGTGCACACGGGAGACACTCAGCGGCAGACTTCTCAGAAAGAATGTAAGCCCACAAGACAAAAACAATCTGCACATGAGTTCTTTAACCATGGATTTTTTTTTTCCAAAATGAAAGCCAAGTAAGGACTTTGTCAAAAATAAAAGATAAAATATGAAAGAATTCACCCCCTCTAGACTCACCCTACTAGGAATGGGGAAAAGGTTTTTTTAAAAGGCAACAGGAATATAATGGGAGATGCACGGATGAACATATGGGTAAACACATAAGTTGTTTGTTTGTTTTTTTTAATTCTTGAAAAAAAAAAAAAACCTTGAAAAGACAATGGACTGTTTAAGGTAATAACAACATGTTATTGAACTTACACCATTTGTAGAAGTAAAATGTCTGACAATAGCTCAAAGACTGCTGGGAAAGGCAGACAGAAGGTTTCCTGCTGTCAGATGGTTACAACGCATCACCTGAAGTACAAGCCATTGTTATAAAGCTATGCACTATAAACCCCAAGGCGGCCATTAAGAGGAATTAAATTATATCTGATTAATCCAACAAAGAGGACAAAATAGAATCATAAAAACCGTACTCAATTCCAAAGAAAGGACAAAGGGGAAGGAGGATGGGCAAATATAAGACACACACAGAGAGAGAGAGAGAGAGAGAGAGAGAGAGAGAGGTCTAAACATAACAGACAAAACATAAATGTGGTGATCACCCACACAGCCAGAATGGATAAAAAAAGCAAGGCCAAACTCACTATCTACAAAAAGCCCACCACACACACACACACACACACACACACACACAGTACTGTATAGGTAAAAGAACTGACTGCTCTTCCAGAGGACCCAGGTTTGGTTCCCAGCACCCACATGGTATCTCACAACCACCCATAATGCCAGTTCCAGGGGATCCAACACCTGCTGTCCTCTTTAGGCACGTGGTGCACATAAATGCACACGGGACACACACGTGCAAATAAAAATAGTATTTTTTTAAAGACATACTTAAAAGTACTGAAAAGAATCACATTAACACAATTCAGAAGACAGCTGAGATATAGACTAATATCAGGCTGGTCGATTTCAGAGCAAAGAGTAGAATCAAGGATAAAGAGACCCATTTAACAAAGACAGAGAAGTCGAGTCACCAAAAGAGCACAACGATCCTAAACGTGTATGACCCAGTAAGCCTCAGTCCACCCAGACGAGAAAACAGAAAGCTATCTTTCACGGCTGAAATACAGTGTCAGCATTCTTGAACTAAAACTGCAGACAGCCAAAATGGGACTTAGGACTTTCCTTACGTAAGGAATGGCATGCAATTTTACTAATAAAAATATATAGCTCAGGAGTCAAAGGCAGCGGGTGAAAGAGTTTATTTAAAAATAAAGAAAAGAAAACCAGCCAAGTCTGGTGCCGCAGACTACAATCCCACCAGTCGAGAGGGTGAGCCGCACACTGACAGCATCCAAGTTCAAGATGAGCCTACAGAGTGAATTCGAGGTCGTTCTGGGCCAGGGAAATTTAGGGAGAACCCTGTCTCAACCATTAAACGTTTAAAGTGTGTGAGGACATAACTTAGTGACATGAGGCTTACCGAGCATGTGCAAGACCCCGGGTCAGTCCCCTGAACTGCAGACGTAAGGTTGTAACTTCAATACCAATCTGAGCAAAGTGATCAAAAGCTGACTTACCTCTCATACTGCCTGTCCCGTGGTAACGAAGTGGCCCAGTGTCGTAGATCCATGATTAAAAGAAGTAAAAGGAGACAGGGTATAAAGAAGAGTCCCAGGAATGCCACCCGCTGACGGAGAAACGGGCTCACTGTAGGCACAGTGAAGTACCAGGAGGCTGGGCAGAGGTAGGAAAAACTGATCCTGGAATGAGACAAACATTTGTTAAGTCCTAAAAACTCGCCATAAATTACCGCTTTAAAACTGTTTTTAAAACTAGATGAACACCCTGAAGGCAAAAATCCCAGGTCAAGAGAAGTCTAAATGTTTTTTTGTTTTTTTTTTTAAGTTGCAAATGAAAGACAAGCACCTGTATTGTTCATAGTGTTTCTTTCCATCATGCAGTTTAGAAAGACATGGTGTGCTGTCTCCAAACTTTACGCTTGAGTAATCTACTGTTGGTGGAAAGATCAAAGGGAGGGGGGCGGGGGGGGGGCACTTCCTAACACTGGCTAATCAGAGAAGCTGCAGCATGACCACTAGCCATGCTGTCAAGAAACCAGATAGTTACACAAGTTATTTAACTGATTTTTTAAAAAATGCTTTAGCAAATTATAGACACAAGGAGACCTTTTCTTAAAATTAGTTTTAACAGATACACAGTCAAAACTGAGTTTTTGGCCTTAACTCAACCACCTTTCAGATACAACCACTGCTACTCTCAAGACCCCAGGTTATGGGCTGGAAATGATTCGACTGGCCTTTCCAAAGAATGCAGCTTTGACATCTTTGCATACACCTGACCAGGATGCAAAGTTTGGGCGCAGCCTCAGGGCAAACCTCACCTAGCCTCCCGGCGCCGCCCCCCTTCCCCCCGCCCCTGCTACCACCCTCCACTGAGCCCCTTGACAGATATAATGAGTGCAAAGCTTACCTAGCCATGGGTTCCCTTCAGTGATCTCGACGTCTGTCACCTCCGTTTCCTTTTGCTCTGAGAGGGTGGCCTCCTAGTCCCAGGCATCTCCTAAACCTGCAGCCTGGAAAGGGTTGGCTGGCTTTCAGGCAGTGCCCAAAGGGCCTGATCCCCGCAGCGACTGCACGTTTCCTTCCCACTGTACTGACCCTCACTCCGTGTCGCTTCTCTCTCCTCCCACGGGCCCAGAGGATCCTACCGTGCATCCCGAACGCGGGGCTTTCCTGTGGACAGGCTCAGTGTTCACGGAGCACGCCACCCCCGGTGGTAGGGCCAGGGGACCCCGCTTTCTCTCCTCGTCCCTATCCGTCCCGCAGCTCTCCCGCAATCCCACTCACGGGAATCCCGAGGCCCGCTCGTCCCTCTGCACAGCCCGGCCTGGTCCTGGTCCTCAGCCGTTCCCAGTGGCTCCCAACACAGCCGGAAGGAGGCCCGGCCGCCGGCGGCGCCACGTCCCCAAGGAAACCGCACCGAACCAATGACTGCAGGGGACCCGGAGAGGCCCGCCCTGCGCGCAGCCGGAGACACCGGCGAAGCCGCGGCGGTCACAAACTGAGCGTCTGTTCACAACGACGCCAATCCCCAAAGGTGCCTGGCCACGAATGCCCGCCCCTGGACTCCGGGCCGTGGCCAATGGAAAAGTCGTCGCACCCAGGCTCCGCCTGGAGGGCGGGCTGGGACCCGCAGCCCGCACGGGAGAGGCCACAGACTGCTGCAAGGCCAGCTCCTTGCGGTGGCCTTCACCGCTGCAGCTTCCACCGTTCCTGTGGGTAGGTCTCCGAATGCTCACCACAGCTACGCACCCCTTGCTCATACTTTCTTCCCTCATTGGCGTCCCTTTTGCCCACAAACTGATATCCCAGGATCACTGTCATCTCCCATGATTGAAACACTGTGAGACGGCGATGTTTGCATCAAAGCGCTCGTGTCCATTTCTTCAACGTTGGTTGTCTACTGGGTGCACATCATGAACACTTGTATTATTGTCCTCCTGGGCCCTATGGTAACACAAAAGAAACCGTCCCTTGACACTTGCTTACACCAGCCCCGTATCTCATTTTGCATGAGGTCTCTTGAATGGCAGAAAATCTAAAGTTTTTACAACCTGTCCCTTTCATTACTGTCCACGGTGCACCTACTGGGTCTCCTCACCTCTTGGTTAAGCTCCGACATGTGTACCCTTGAATGTTTGGATCTGATGGGTTTTGTACATTCTGCTCTTCTCACTTACTTTATCAGCTCCTGATCATGTCTTACCTTTGGCTTAAGGGTGTCTTCCTCCAAAAATCTTACCCAACCCCACATCTTTTTATAGACACCTTCTGTTTCAGTTACCCCTTGATTTACAACCATGTGCCTGTCTGCCCCACTAACTCCGTATCCTTGAGAGCAGGATTATCCGCTGTTACACATCCCCAAAGCTAAGTCACACCATCCCTTATAAAACGCCGCCAACACAGGACATAAATGAACACCTGGACGGGGATGAAGACCAAGAGGAGAGCAATAGGGACAATCTTATTCAAAGCTGGCTGTAACCAGTGACAGTCACTGTCACTGCATTTGGCAGAGAATCGAAGCTCTCAGAAGAGGAAAGCAGCTTTAGTAGTGAAAGGGACTGGGCTTGTATATCTCTGACAAGGTATCATAGCAATGACAGGCTGAAGGTTGGGTGACAGGTGCAGAGGAACACACTCCACTCAGCGCTCTGCAGCTGGGCCTTAGTTAGAAAAAGAGCAAACAAAAAAGAAGCTGACTGGAGTCTTGGAATCCTACACTTGGCGGTAAAGGTGGGTGGATCTCTGTTAGTTCGAGGTCAGCCTATCGTCCATAGTGAGTTCCAGGACAGACAGGAATATGTACAGTTCAAGGAGAAAGGACAATGTAAGATGGCAACCCAGCTGTCAGAGTAGCAGAAGGGAAAGACAAAGTAGACAAAGGTCAGAGCAAGGATGACAGAACTCTGGTCAACCACCACGATGCTTTAGTGTCACACTTAATCTGGGACACTAGAACCACCTGAGAAAAAGGTATACAGGCAAATGTAGGGCTGGGGCTATAGACCAGCTGGTAGAGCGTTTTCCTGGCACAGATCATGAAACCCTGTGTTCAACACACACCCTCCGCCCCGGCACCACATTTTAAAATAACAGAAAAGCAAAAACAAGCAAACAAACAAACAAAAAACAACTCTTAAGCCTGAGCGTGGCGGTGCTTGCCTGTGATCCCTGCAGACATAGACAGAGAGAGGATCAGAAGTCTGAGTCATCCTCTACTACTAAGCAAGGTTGAGGTCAGTGTAAGCTATGTGAGACCCTAGCTCAAAAAGGAAAGACCAGACCGGGTTTGATGGTGCAGTCCTGTAACCCTAGCACTTCACTAGGAAGTTGAAGTGGGAAGATTGCTGTGAGGCAGTCTGGACTTCTTGGTGAGACCATGCCTTAAACAAACACAAATACACACACACACACCCTCATACATACATACACACACACCCTCATACACACACACACACCCTCATACATACATACACACACACCCTCATACACACACACACACTCTCATACATACACACACCCTCATACATACATACACACACACCCACACACCCTCATACACACACACATGCACTCATACAATCACAGACACATGTACTCGTATGCACAGATATACATGTATGCACAGATATGCACATTGCATAAATTTGGTATTAACCACAGAATTATAGAAATATAGATAATTTAATTGTCCCAGAGAACAGTTCCTAAAGAGAGCGGGACATAGAACTAATTCAAAAGATGTTTTGGAATAGTTTTTAACCCCTTGAAGTATTGTTCTTTGAGTTATAAATCTAAAAATGCACATATTTTAAACTCCAGTGCTTTAAGAAGTGGATGTTTTGGAGGGTAAACAAGATTCCCACCTATTTAAGGTATCCATCCACTCAGCAGGCTGAGTCAAAAAAAAAAAGAGACCACTTCTCTTCCTCCTTTGCTGAAACCCGGAAGACATGTTGAAACAAATTATAGGAAGCCTAATTTTAAAAGTTTTTTTAAGCCGGGCGTGGTGGCGCACGCCTTTAATCCCAGCACTCGGGAGGCAGAGGCAGGCGGATTTCTGAGTTCGAGGCCAGCCTGGTCTACAAAGTGAGTTCCAGGACAGCCAGAGCTATACAGAGAAACCCTGTCTTGAAAAACCAAAAAAAAAAAAAAAAGTTTTTTTAACTGCCCCTTAAAGGCTTGTCTACAACTACATCAAATATTTTGTCAACATGCCCTTGATGCCCAACCCCGAACATGCCCCTGCCCTCAGCCACTGGGTGTAACCCACCATGATCCCTTCCCCTGTAATCAATCCTTCACCCTTTCACACTGCCACCTGTCTAACCTGTAAAGGTTTCTCTCCCATGTTTAATTGTCTCTCCTTGCATGCCCTTCAGGAACCTCACTGTTTAAAACCAAACCTGCTGTCTCCTCACTCATGTGACCCCCACAAACCCGTCTCTATTGGAGTACTCATCTTGGACAGAATTCCCTGCGATTGCCCCACGTGGGAACCTATGCGGGAGCTATTCTAAAATCTCCTCTCTCTTTTTTTCCTTCCTCATTTCCATCCAGTTTGTGTTCTTACCTATTGTAAGTATTCACCAGAGAAGACTGCTCAGACATGGGCTTAAACCCATGGAAACACACACACATGCACTCATGGAAAGTGAGTATTAGTTGGCTGGTGATTATTCTGGGTACTCAGGGTCTCAGTGTAGCCCTGAGCCTTTCTCAGGGTGAGCTTTTAAGCACAAAAACCATGTTCTGAGTTGACATTTGTGGTGCTTTGAATATGCTTGGCCTAGGGAGTGGCACTGTTAGGCGGTATGGCCTTGTTAGAGTAGGTATGGCCTTGTTGGAGGAAGTGTGTCACTGTGGGGAAGGGCTTTGAGAGCCATGTGGGAGCCAGTTTTCTCCTGTTTGCCTTCGGAATAAGATGTAGAGCCCTCAGCTCCTCCAGTACCATGCCTGTCTGGATGCTACCATGATTCCCACCATGATGATGATAATTGGCTGAGCCTCTGAACCTGTAAGCCAATTAAATGTCCTTTATAAAAGTTGCTGCCGTGGTCATGGTCTCTCTCTCTCTCTAAGACACTGTCACTCTCTTCAGACACACCAGAAGAGGGCGTCAGATCTCATTACAAATGGTTGTGAGTCACCATGTGGTTGCTGGGATTTGAACTCAGGACCTTTGGAAGAACAGTCAGTGTGCTCTTACCTGCCCATCTCTCCAGCCCCAGTCATGGTTTCTTTTCACAGCAATGAAACCCTAACTAAGACAACATACTTCAGTTAACAAGAACAGTTAGCCAGAAGCAGAACTACAGAAGCCAAAGAGCTTAGTACATTTACAGACTTCCCCAGAGCTATGCGCTTTGATGGACTAGGCCTTTGCCTTAGTTCTGGCAGGTAGTATTGTCTATGTGCTGAGTTTTATAGCCTGAACCGTACTTCCATCATGGAGTCAGTTGTGCTAAGATCTCAGAGCCTACTAAGGTCTGGGGTTCTGTTTCACAAGGACCTAAAATCCTTCCTGGGACCTTCTAGGAAATTTTCTGCTAGTCTTCTCGTCAGGCCTATGTGTCCTCCAGGACACCAACTCATCCTGGAATTATTGTGAATTTTTTTTGTAGACCAGGCTGGCCTCAGAAGCCCACCTGCCTCTGCCTCCCAAGTGCTGGGATTAAAGGCGTGTGCCACCACTGCCCAGCTCACTGTGAAATTTAATCATGCTACTTTCTGACTTAAAAATTCAT
This sequence comes from Mus caroli, assembly GCF_978045245.1. Taxonomy (NCBI): domain Eukaryota; kingdom Metazoa; phylum Chordata; class Mammalia; order Rodentia; family Muridae; genus Mus; species Mus caroli. The sequence continues at coordinate 17,623,124 of NW_028227275.1, forward strand.
TAGCAATTATTTTATTTTATTCTATGTATATGTATGTATGTGGACCATATGTATGCAATGCCTAGGAAGATCAGAAAGAGGAACTGGGTCGGGCGGTGGTAGCGCACGTCTTTAATCCCAGCACTTGGGAGGCAGAGGCAAGCAGATTTCTGAGTTCAAGGCCAGCCTGGTCTACAAAGTGAGTTCCAGGACAGCCAGGGCTATACAGAGAAACCCTGTCTCAAAAAAAAAAAAAAAAAGAAAGAAAGAAAGAAAGAAAGAAAGAAAGAAAGAAAGAAAGAAAAAAAGAAAGAAAGAAAAAGAAAGAAAGGGGAACTGGTTCCCCTGAAACTGGAGCGATCTCTGGTTGTAGCCACTAGGTGAGTGCTGGGAACTGAACCCAGATCCTGAGCAAGAGCAGCAAGCGCTCTTAACCACGGCACCACACACCAGCCCCGATGGCACCAACAGGGTATGATACACAATTCTCGCATTCTTAGCATGGTGTGCCAGACTTCCCTCACTGCCTCTACCACCTTGTTAACCTGTGGGGTAAGCACACTCCTGTGCCTAGCTATCTGCTTGAAGAGCATCAGGCTTCAACACCAGCACTGCAGAACAGACTGTACTAGGTCTCAGGCAATCATGGTGCACCCGCACTCTCACCAGCCACTAGTTTGTTTAAACATGGGCACATAGTGGGAAGGCCTGCTGAAAGGTAGTCAGGCATTGTGGAGCGGTGCAGAGGGAAAACCATGTCTCCATCTTAAAAACAAATACGAATCTTTATAAAGTTTATAAAACGAGAGACAGAAGGTCCACCCCTCTCCAACATAAATTTAAGGAATATGAAGCCTGGTGGTTCTGCAGCACAAGTCTTGGAATAGCTAGATAAAAACAGTATACAAACCCCTACACTTGTAATAGCATCATGCATCAAAACTGACAAAGACTAAAGTGTTTGGTTATGCACAACATTGATGTGCTTTTTTATAATCACGTGGCGGAGGAGCCACTTGGGGCAGAATCCTTGCAAGCTAGGCAATTGCTCAGCCACTAAGCTACACTCCTAACCCTGGCTTTGTTTGCTCTATAACCCAGGCTGGCCTTGAACTCAGAATTCTCGTACCTCTGTCTCCTGAATGCTAGGATTACAAACCTAGGCCACACACCCTACCGTGGTGTATCATCATTCTTCCAGATACTCCTCCTCGCTTCCATTCAAACTATACATCTATGATGTATATGTCATAGTATACATGCTACACATCAGCAAAGTCTGTTAGCACTAAGACTGTATACAGAACCCAGCTATTGTTCACTAATCTTATTGCTACCATCCCCGTCCTCTCACTACTGCTCACTACTATATCGTTGCAGTCTCTGAACTGGCCTTGTTCCCGTCTATTCTAACTCTGTGGTCAGCATCCATCTTTCAGGTCCAAGGTCAGACCTCCCTCCATCTCGGAGTAAAGGCTGATGCTCTCAGAACCGAACCCCTCCAGGTCTACGCCATCTAACAAACACTCTCCTCTCCTTGCTCTCACATGCTGTCTGTTGTTTCTTTCGCCCACTTGACCCTAGACTTGCTTACTTCTAGACCGTGACACGCCTCACACTTTTGTACTTTTCCTGTGCCCAGAGAATCTGTGCCCGGACTGTTGCCACACCTTGCCCGCCTGCAGGCCTCCTTCAGCCTGTGTTAAAACATCTTCTCAGGAGGCCCCTCCTCAGCCACCCTATTTAAAATTGTAACCTTTGCCAATTCTCACTTCCCACTCCCCATATTTCCTATTACCATTGTCTTCACTGCAAGGTGTTTTACTCAGTGGTTATTTCGGTTTTCAGTACTGGGTGGTGACCCTAGGGCCATTCACACTGGGCGAGCACTCTTCCATCAGAGCAACATCCCCATCCTTACTTACTGGTTTATTGTCTGTCCCCTGCGACTAGAATAACAACTCCATCAAAGCAATAAGGTGGCTCGAAAAATGAAAAAGAAAAGCTCATTGTGTATAAATATGTGAAGGTCTCAAGTACTATTAAATAAAAAGACTGATAAAACTGGACGTGGTGATCTACAGCTGTAATCTTAGCCCATGGGGGACTCATTGGGAGGGTGGAAGGTTTGATGTCAACCCAGGTTATATAGCATGACCTTGTCCCCAAAACTGAAAAAAGAAAAAAAAAGAAGCAAAACACTGACAGTTGACAACATAAATCTGGAACCATGTGTATTAGTTAGGGTTTTCTTGAGGGACAGAACCAACCGAATACATGAATATATATATATATATATATATACATATATATATATGTATATATATATATATGTATATATATATATATGTATATATATATATGACATTCTAATAAATTCCATTGTGCAACACACACATATGTATGTATGTGTGTATATATGCACATATATGTGTGTGTATATATATATACATATACACACACCCACATACCTACATGAATGGGATTTATTAGCCTGGTTTACATCGGTGCTCAGCCTTTTAGCTAAAATCAAGTATAAACTGGTTTACAGGTTGTGGTCTAGGTAGCCCAACAATGACTGTCTACCAACAGTAGACAAGAACAGGGTAGTTGTTTGGCCCACGGGGCTGGATGTCTCAGCTGATCTTCAGTATACGCCAGGATCCTGAAGAAGTAGGTGCTAATGCCAGTGGAGGAATGGACTTGCCAGCAAGCGGGCAAAGAGAGCTTCCTTCTTCCATGTTCTTACCCAGAAACTCACACTGCTGCTTGGCTTTTCCCTTCTTCTCTTCCCCAGTCTTCTGATTCCCTCCCTTCCCTACCTGTACAACTCTCAGTGTCCCGCCCTGTGCTCAGTCATTGGCTTTTAGCATCTTTATTGATAGATCAAAATCCAATTGGGGGCAAGGACCTTCAGCCTCCGTAAACACAGATTTCCAATCAAAACATCAGAACCACCCTCTACACCCACGACCTCGATAGCATCCTCAGCCACACAGACAGAGACTAAAGTGTTTGATGATTGTCAGGGTTCTCTAGAGTCACAGAATTTATGGAATGTTCTTATATATTAAGGGAAGTTATTGGAATGACAGTCTGAGATCCAAAAACCCCAACAATAGGCAGCTGTGAATGGAAAGTCCAAGAATCTACTTGCTGCTCAGCCCCATGAGGCCGGGTGTTTCAGCTGCCTTCTGTATAAGCTGGATAACCTGAAAAAGTAGGTTCCAACAGATGTGCTGGCAAGTAAGTGCAAGCAGGCAAAGAACAGACCCTTCCTTCTTCCATTGTCCTTATGTAGGCCACCAGCAGAAGGTATGGTCCAGATTAAAGCTGTGTACCACCACAACTGTATCTAGTTTTTCTTCACTTGGAATTTGTTCTGTCCCAAGCTGAACTCAGAGATCTGCTTGCCTCTGTCTCCTGAGATTAAAGGCGTGCCCCACCTTGCCCAGGCCTAAACTTTTCATGGATACTATGCCTCAAGATCCAGATCAAAAGCCTGTGTGATCCAGCTTCAACATCTGGATCAGAGGTGAGCCCTCCACTTCTGGATTCTGGTAGTTCATTCCAGATATAGTCAAGTTAACAACTGGGAATAGCCATCACCAAGATACTTTATGGTGATTCAGTAGGGTTCAGTCATAGTCCAGGTTGGCCTGGAATTTATTATGTAGCCGAGGATGATGGAGTAATTAATTGGCCAAGATTGTGATACCATGCCCTACTATGTTCTAGAGACACTTGAACAGCCCTCTGGAAAGACCAGTGTGGAAAGGAACTGAGGCCACCTACAGATAAGCGGCATCAGCTTGCCAGCCAACTGAGTCAGCGACTGGAGAATTATATTCTCTGTCCTGGCAAGTCTTCAGGTATCCGCAGTTCCAGCCAACTACATAAGATCCCTCACCCACAGAGATAATAAATGTTTATTGTGTTAAGCCACTAGGCTCGCTGGTAATTTGTCACTGAACAGCAGATAACTAATATACAACCACACAGGCTTAAAATAAATGTATACATTGGGTGTACATTGTAAGCCCTTCATAATAGGTGTGATCAGTGTTGTGTAATGTATAAATATCTGCTTTCACCAGATTGCTGTTCATGCCTCCCGCCTGACCCCTCTGCCTCTCTTCACCTTTCTCAGCTCCTTAGGACAGGGCCTGAGCATCTGTATAACTGAAGTCTAACATATAACTCTCAACTTGAGCCAATCAATACTGTATAGCAGTAGTTGATGATGTAGAAGTCTACATTCCCCCTCCCCACCACTACCATGCACACTTATCCCCATCTACCCAGCCTCATAGGCTGGGGCCTCAGTAGTATACCACTTGCCTAGCATGAGTATGGTACTGGGTTTGATCATCAACTGGAGAAGAGAAAAGGGGGAGAAGGAGGGGAGGAGAGAGAATAAGAATGAATGAATGAATGAATGAATGAATGAATTTGAGAATATATGACAATACAACCTAGAGAACAGCCAGAAAAACCACATGCAAATAGCTCAGGAGGTCTATGGGTTTGAGGCCCAAATGTGCTGCCTAAGTCGGGGATGGTGCTGCCCAGGACCTTCCCACGTCAATCAAAAATCAAAACAATTTCTAATAGGCCAATGTGATCAGGGTGATTCCTCAATAGACATACCTTCTTCCCAAGTGACTCTTGCTTGTGTCAAATTGGCATTTAAAACAAAACAGGACAACAAGGGAGGTGTCAGTTTGTCATTTTGGTTGTTGCTTGGGAGTGGGTAATATGATGTCATGGATTTCTGCAATGGTTGACAAACATGTATAAAAGAAAGATAATAATACTAGTGATAGTATTTTTGTTTTTTCAAGACAGAGTTCTTTCTCTGTGTTGCCTATGCTGTCCTGGAACTTGATCTGTAGACCAGGCCAGTCTCAAATTCAGAGATCCTGTGCCTTTACCTCCTGAGTGCTGGGATTAAAGGCTTGAGCCACCACACCTGGCTAGTCATAGTATGAATGGGAACCAACATGTGGTGAGTTCTGCCTTAGTGTACTAAGCATGCTACTTTTTTTTTTTTTCTAATTTAACTCTCAATCCATAACAGTTGTGTAACAGTTTCCTCTGAGGATTGAAACATTCTATCCTGCAGAAGAGTAAAACAACTCAAAATAGCTTCAGGAAGTCCCTGAAACTGACTAGATTCTTTAGGCCCCTCCCTGCCAGAGTAAACAATAGAAGCTGAGAGTCTCTCTCAGACTAAGAAGCTGAGCTACAAAGAAGTCTCTCAGAGGAGAAAAGCTGCAAAGAGGACTCTGACACCAAAAGCTCTCTGGAAGATGCAGAAACTAGCTGGTCTGCCTGGAAGAGGTTTAGCCCAAATGAGGCACCTAGAAAGAACACCTTCCAACCTGTTGAGCTGGCTGTCGGCAGTGCAGTGTGTTCCAGGTTCCTAGCTCTTGTGAGCTGTCATCCATGCTGGGATGGGCCTTGGTGATGCAACTGTCTTTGAGTCATTTCTGCTCCTGTAGATAACCTCTCATCCATATTCCTGTAAGTAACTCCAGTAAAACTTGGTTCATTCCGCTGGACTTTGGTGGGTGGTATCTGTACTTTGGTCTGACCAGGGCTCCTATCTGGGATGAGTAGACCCGTGTGTTGCATCTCCTCAGGAAAAGTTTAGACACACAGCAAGTTCCTGTTGTCATTATAATCATCACCATGTACCACGTTGCAGGAGAAGAAACCGAAGCTGAGACGTAGTAAGAGAAGCTTGCCACCCCGTGCTGTCTTCCTTCCTGATGGGGAGTCAAGACGAAGCTAGGATGAACTAGATAAAGCTCTTCCTCCCTGCGCTTCCTTCCTTCCCCATTCTGACTCGCTCAGTTAAGTCAGTGTGTTACAAACTTGATCGAGAGAGGAAGTAGGCTGGGTTCTTACTGTGGAATGAGATGGAATAGTCAGGTCTGATCTCACAGCCCTTCCCCAGGGGACAGCAGCAAGAAGATCTCAAATTCAAAGCCTGCCTTGACTACAGAATGGGTTTGAGGCCAGCCTGGGACACTTGGGGAGATCTTGTCTCAAAATAAAAAGTGAAGGAGAGCAGAGGCTCACACTGGAGCTCAGAGGGGGAACACTTGTCTGAATGCACAAACTCCAGGTTAAATCTCTCCTACTCCAAAAGCAGAAGCAGTCAGTAAGTCTGCCTTCTTTGTAGAAATCAACATCAAAAAGAAGGTCTTGTGTGACTAATAGGACTTACAAAAACCTGCAGTTGCTTGTGGGGTGGATTTAGTTACAAGATTGGTAACATTTTCATCAACACAATATGGACATTGAAACTAAGTGAGCAAAAAGAGTGGCGAGCTTTGTGCTTAGCAAAAATAAGCAGGTGTCTTCCATGCCAAGGTTCCTGTGTCCCAGCTTAGTTTGAAGAGAGTTATGAAATAAAACTCCCTATCGAACACAACCAACGAAACAAATAGTTTTCCTCCGTTTGAGTCTGAGCTACAGCTGCCTACTCTGCATATTTCACATAAGTGGAATTCCGTGTGTTTTTGCTTTTGCCTTCCTTCATGAGACAGAAGGTTTGCAAGGCTTGTTCACTACACAGCAGGAATCAGCATGTCCCTCTTGCATAGCCAAACTGTCGTTGCTGTGTTTATATATTGTATAAACATGGAGTTGATCTATTCTTCTACCGATGGATGTCTGTGATGTGTATACCTTTTGCCTGCTGTGGGAGGGTCCACTATTAGCCTGTGTGCATTTACCTCCAACTCTCCTGGATCTGGATCTAGGAGTGAAATTGCTAAGTCACACAGGGCTGCAACTTTAGGATTCAGTCCTCTTTCTTTCAGCATGGTTTCCAGGGTCAAGTTCAGGTTGTCCGGCTTGACCAGCAAGCTCCTTTACTCTGAGCTACCTCACCGAGCCCAGTTTGAACTTTTGATGACTCACCAAACTGAGAGACACTGGCTTGCATATTCTCAACGTCAATGGGCGAGAGTTCCAATTTCTCCACGCCCTCAGTAAAGGTTGTTACTTTCAGAAGTCATAGAAATAACACAAAAAGCTGGGCATGGTGGCGCACACCTTTGATCCCAGCACTCGGGAGCCAGAGGCAGGCAGATTTCTGAGTTCGAGGCCAGCCTGGTCTATAAAGTGAGTTCAGGACAGCCGGGGCTATACAGAGAAACCCTGTCTTGAAAAAACCAAAAAAAAAAAAAAAAAAAAAAAGAAAGAAAAAGAACACAAAATATAAAACTAAGACCTAAGAAGGACCATTCACCCAAAGATAAAATATTTATTTAAAGTAACAGGGCACTGCTTTTGCAGCACATTCTTAACTCTCATCACAAAAAAGAAAAAGAATAAATCATGACTATCCTAATCCCAGAATAAGTAAGACACGGTCCTACCTGAATGAGATCAGACATCGCCACTGTGTTTTATATATTGCACTTTCTGATCTCGGGGAACAGAGTAACATATCCTTTGAAAGTAGGCAGGGGTGGGCAAGGTGACATAAATTAAAAATACACTGCTTCACAGACACACAGACACACACATAGGAGAGGGGGGGGGCAGGAAAGAAATATCTAATAGGGCCAAAAAACAAATTTTGCCCTTTTTTAATGGAAAAACAAATTTTGCCCATTTTAATGGAAATATATTTAAATCAGGAATGACATGAAGTAGGGGAAACTTGCCAACATTAGGATGCCTTGACAATTGGGAGGTTATTTTATCCCTTAGGAGTGAATCAGCAAAGTGAAGAGTGGGTGAGGTCACCCTTTCTTTTGTAAAGGTAGGAGTGTTTGAGAAACAAGGAAAGAACTGCCTCGCTTCAATGGCTTTTCCAGGAGAAAGATTTTCGGTTTTCTTTAGACTTACGCATTTTAAGTGTATGCGCACCACCTGCATGCTTGTGGTGTAGGGATCAGAAAAGGATGTTGGATCCCTGGATTATGGAAATCTAGAACCACCGAATGGGTGCTAGTGAGCAAACCCAGTCCTCTGCGACGAGTTTTGTGTTTGTTTGGTTTTTAGTTTTTTGAGACAAGGTTTCTGAGGTAGGCCTGGCTGTCCTGGGATTCACTCTATAGACTGGGCTGGCCTTGAACTCCGAGATCCTCCTGCTTCTGCCTCACCACTACTCGGCTGCAACAAGTATTCTTTTTTTTTTTTTTTTGGTTTTTCGAGACAGGGTTTCTCTGTGTAGCCCTGGCTGTCCTGGCACTCACTTTGTAGACCAGGCTGGCCTTGAACTCTGAAATCTGCCTGCCTCTGCCTCCCAAGTGCTGGGATTAAAGGCGTGCGCCACCACTGCCTGGCTTGCCACAAGTGTTCTTAAGCACTGAGCCATCTCTCCAGCTCCTCCATGAAGGTTCAGGGCAGATTCCACACAGAGAACAGGAGACAGCTTCTCTTGAAACTCTTTCCCACATATCCTTCAGAAGGCTTCCTCTACAGTTTCCAGACTTAAAAAAGTCCCCTCTCCTTTTGTTGACTACTCTATTGAGATCGCAAGTTCTCATGGTCATCTCTGTGACAGTAAAGACATCAGACTTATTGTCCTGTTTGGCTTCAGAAGTCAGCCTCATTTTATTCTCTACCCATTTCATGCAGGGTACAATGAGTAATAAACATGTATCCCTTGTGGGTAGTTAGGGTGGTTGTAACCCGTTTCTCCTTCTACAAGGCTCTTCTCCCCATCTTTCATCACTGACCCTTGCTTGCCACTCTCTGTGCCATTCGTCTCTAGGTAGACAGAACCACCCTGCCACACTGCAGTGAGTGGCTGGACATTCCCTAGCTCTCCAATGCCACAAAAACAAGCAAGTAGGCTAGGCAAAACAGAAAGAAGGCCCCTGGGAGGAAAATGAGTTTGGAATGGCAAACTTCTGCACTGTATTAAAGACTGTTAATAAACATTCAGCCTCCAGGGATACTCCACTTCAGTAGCTAGCAAGGTGAAAGAGACTTAGAAATCTAAAGGCTGGTATCTGGAGTCTTTCCTGGGGGAGAAAGTTCTAAGGTGTGGGTCACTGTAGGACAATGTAGAGTATTATTTCTCACCATGAGAAGTCATTGAACTGGGATGCTCATTTTAGGACCATAAAAAAGTAAATATGATAAGGAGAGACGGGATATAGCAGGCATTGTCATTAATTGGTCAGGGAAGAAAATTGATATTTTAACAGGACTGGGGGGGGGAGCGCTTTTTGTGAGATCTACTCATCTCTCAGAGAAAAGTGCAGGGTAACAAGAAGACTGTATATGATGTGGGGAAGAATTCTTAACCTGAGGTTAATGGAATCTCCTCCACACTGAAACCCGAAATAAAAAGCAGTTTTGTGTGTGACTGGGGATGGGGTTGGGAACTTAAGAGCTTTATTTTCCAAGAGATCACGACACAAACGTTAGTAACCACTGCCAAAGATTAGTTGAAAGACCCGTCCGCCGAAGGGCTAAGCTTTAAGAGAGGAAATGAAAAAGCCTCCAACCGTTCTAAGGAAGCGCTACGAAAAGATGGAAAAGTTTGCAATTGCGTCATCATCTCATTAAAATAGGTTGTAAAGGCAGAGCTAGAAACTGGGGAAGCGTGTGCAAACACGCTGCTGAGAAGGGAGCCTGAGGTAGCCTGCAGAACCAGGGAGCGGAAAGGGGCCCTCGCTCCTCAGTAGAGGCTGAGGCTCGAGCGTCGCTTCAGTGCCCGCTTCTGCTCAAGGTAGTGGCCCTGAGGACCAGACGTCCCTAGCATCGTTTTACAACCGGGGAGCGGTTCCCAAGAAGCAGCAGCTCAGCGGTCCCGGAGAGAGAGAGCGGACAGCCATCAGACCCGGTGGAGTTTATCAGCGAGCGAGCTCGGGATACGAGGTTCAAGTGTATGACTCGGAACAAGCTCCACTCCGAGGCATCAGCAGCTGCTCTGCCGCGATTGGGATGCTGCTCCAAGACCCTGACACCTGTCGTCGCCTCCGAACCATCCCATTTCGCCTTCTCCTTTCCCAACGCAGAGCCCACCCAATGAGAGCTCATCGGTCCACCCACTGGAGGGTTCACTAGGCGGCTTTGGGTGGGAGGCCCCGGGCGAGCGGATCTGCGCTGATGGCACACCACTCCAGAGCCACCCGAGGCTCACAGCCGATCTCCCCTAGCGGCGGGTTGGGCCGTGCCAGGGGACGCAGGGTCCGGGCCGACTCCGCCCCCGCCTGAGATCCCGCGGGAACAGTCGCACCGTGCTACTCGACACTCGGTGCACGCCAGAGCACGCGTCCTAACGGCAACCGACAGCGGTTTGACCTTGAAGGTCTGGCTGGCACCGCCCCCTCTCCCCGGCAGTCCGGGCCGCCACGCACGCCGCGCCGGGGTACAGCCGGGAGCCGGTCCCTGTCCTCCAGGCGCTCTCTCCACATCCAATGGAAGAACGAAGTGGTTCGGGCCAATGGCCACCGCCAAAGTAGCTAGAGCGGTTGAGCCTATCAAAGTTCAGCTTTACGTTTCTCCCGCCCCCGAAACGCTAGGGGCGGGTCGATCGGCCAAGTCCGCCAATCAAGAGCCAATAAACAAGACGCTTCCAAGATCAAAGGGGAAGGGGTGGGACCTACGGGACTAATGACAAGCTATCTGGCGAATAGCACAGATACATTTTGGCTCCGTAGAAAGGGGGCGGAGACACGTTAGGGGCTACACCAATGGCTGTCTGGGGGGCGTGTCCTCGGGGCCAAGCGGGAGCCGGAGGCCCCGGGCTCTCTGGGCCGCGCCTGAGGCGGACGCAACGGGGCCGGGGGGCGGCGGCAGTGGTGGCGGCAGCGGCGGCGCGTGTGGGCGCCGCGGCTGGCCGAAGTGGATGGAGTTGGAGGGGCGGAGTGCAGGCGGCGTGGCGGGAGGACCAGCTGCTGGGCCCGGGCGGAGCCCCGGGGAGTCGGCGCTGCTGGACGGGTGGCTGCAGCGGGGCGTGGGCCGGGGGGCCGGCGGCGGGGAGGCGGGGGCCTATCAGCCCCCTGTACGGCTGGATCCGGAGTCCGGTCCGGAATACGAAGCGCTGCCGGCTGGAGCCACTGTCACCACGCACATGGTGGCGGGCGCCGTGGCAGGGATCCTGGAGCATTGCGTGATGTACCCGATCGACTGCGTCAAGGTGAGACCTGGACCAGGCTGCGTGCGAACCGGACCTGGGGCTGACCCGACCCTGAACCTTGTTTAGAGCCAGAATCCCAACTGAGACCCAGAGCTGATAGGTTTCTTACTGGCTCCTACCTCTACACACGGTTTGAGCCAGTACTCCGTGCAAGCAAAGTCCTGGCTGGGAGATGAGCTCGGTCAGGAACCAGGACTTACTTCTAACGGTCAGTGAGGCGAAGCAAAAATCTTGTCAGCCAAAGACTTGATCCCGATTGGGACTAAGCAGGAATGGGATGGGATGGGATGGGATGGGATGGGATGGGGGGATCCCGAAGCACAGGTAAGTCTATAACAAACCAGCTGGCATGAAATCAGACGGTGAACTCTATCCGAAAGCTTGGCTTGAGATGTTTCGGGTCGGCGCTTTCACAAGCTCCTTGCTGCGTCTTCCCTTTAAAGTGACGGGGCAGGAACCGGAATCTGGGATCTCTCAGCTAGATAAAAGTACGTATTAAATCTTAACCTGGGAGTGGTTGAAAAAAAAAATCATTGTGCAGTCAAAAGTGAGAGTTCCAGACTGGAATGGATGTGGGAATAAGGCATGTTAAGAAAAACGGTTTCGGTTTCTCTGTGAGGCAAGATTGGTAGTCCATCTATTTCCTGAACGTAAAAATTGAGCTGGGACTAAGATTCTATGTTGAGGGAGCGAGTGCATCAGCCCCTTACACAACAGAGGTGAAACTGATAGTCTCTTTCTTTGGGCCCCTGAATTTGACAAAAAGAAAAACAGCTGGAGGGAAGTGTGATGATATTAGAAAGCAGATGTGGAGAAATAGAATGAAGTTATCAGGGTATGCTCAGGGTTGGACGGAAAGCCTACTGCATCCACAACCAAGCAGGACGGTTAATACACATACAGGTCAGGTCCCTGGGAAGAAGCCTGGGGGAAAATGGAAACATTGTTTTTCCTTGCTGTTCTTAGAGGAGTGCTTGAGTAGAGATGCCAACTACCGAGAGGGCAGTAACTTCAAGGGGGTTCTTGAAATCGCCCACGCTTTCTTTATACCACTTGTGTAGGCACTGGCCTGTCAGCTCTTTGATGGATGCTTTCCCGTTTAGGATAGCATCCACTTCAGCCATGCAAAAGTCGCTTTCTTCTGCTTGCCCCTGGATTCAGTACTGTTTTGCATTTTCATTCTTCAAGTGGATAAGGAACTAGGGAAAGTGCTCCCCAAGGCTTTGTGAATGAGTTTGGGTGGTGGAGAGGAAATGGAGAGAGTGTTCCTGAACTTTTGTGAACGGCATTGAGTTGGCCAGTGTTTTCAGTACACTCCAGGTTAGCTCCTAGCAGGTTAAGTGCACCTGACTGAGGTAAACATGAGCATTTTAAATGTCCTTGCCAATAGAGAGAATTAGACCGTGACCTGGAGTTAAGGCTGGAGGTGTTCCTTGGGTAGCAGCATTTCCCAGATAACTTGCTGTGACTTACCTTAAAAGAAATAATAAAGCCTGTATGAGAGAAATCACTAATGAGCTGTAAAATGAACATATAGAAATAACAGTGAGTCAGACATTTATCCGAGAGACTGTAGGTTGGATGTCTTGAGTTAGTGAAAGCTATATCCAAAAGTTAAAGTTTCAGAGTCACCTCCCTCAGCTCCGAATACAGCAGAGGGGTCTGGAGTGCTGTGTTCAGGATAAGTATCATGTGGAAGACAGATCAGAGGAAGCAATAGAATTATTTAGTGGAATGCAGTGTGATAATCTGCAATTTAAAAATGTTACTATTGCGATTGGAAAGGCGGCTCCGGTAATCGTCCGTTACCGGTCACATGAAAATCCAGGCATGGTAGTCCTTGTGTATAATCCCAGTGTTGGGGAAGTAGAGGCAGTCCGATCCTTGGAGCTCACCAGCTAGCTAATGTAGCCAAATCCACGAGTTCCAGGTAAGAGAACCTGAGTGCCTTTAATTCCAGCACTCAGGAGGCAGAGACAGGCAGATCAAGTTCCAGAATTTGGTCTGTGTAGTAAGACCCTGTTTCAATAAATGAACAAGGTGGGAAGTGACTGAGGAAGATGCCCAAGGTCTGTCTCTGCCCGCACACACATTCCCAGGTTTGCACATGATCCAAACAAACATGAACCTGTGCCACGCTGAGAGGAAAGAAAAAAATGTTACCACTCCCAGTCAGTTTGATACTTGTATTGTTACAAAATAGTAAGACTTCCCCTTACTTTATAAAGCCCTTTTGGCTTTAAACAGTTTTATGAGTTCCCTTGTTAGATATGCCAATAGAGCCAGGTGTTAGTGACTCATGCTTTTAATCCCAACACTTAGAAGGCAGAGGTAGGCAGATCTCTGTGAGTTTGTGGCCAGCCTGGTCTACACAGTTAGTTCCAGGATATCCAGGACTACACAGAGAAACTCTAGCTCAAAAAGAAGGGGGAGGTAGTGGAGGAAGACCAGGAGGAGGAAGAGGAGGAAGATGAAGAAGCAGCAGCAGCAGGGAGGTCGAGAAGTGGAAGAAGAAATGCCTTTAGCATATCCTTAGTGAGGGCAAAAAGAATCAATCAAAAGATGATGCAGCAACAGAGACCACTCAGAATCTACGATGGCACACCAGAATGGCCATAGTGCCTGCTCTCTAAACATGAGGAAGGGCTGGCAAATACAATCCCTGACTTACTTCCCAGGTGAGAGAACACAAGAGAAAGAGAAGGGGGTTCCAAGGTGTGTTACAGAACAGGGGGATTACTGGAGTAAGTTGTGTCTAGTCTTCCAAGGTTAACGATTAATATTTCCTAATCACCTATACATGCTTTGGGATTTTTTTTTTTTTGAGACAGGGTTTTCTGTGTAGCCCTGGCTGTCCTGGAACTCACTTTGTAGACCAGGCTGGCCTTGAACTCAGAAATCCGCCTGCCTCTGCCTCCCGCGTGCTGGGATTAAAGGTGTGCGCCACCACACCCAGCGGGATTTGTATTTTTAAAGAAATTGACTATACAGTTTTACAGTCTAGCCTCTAAACCCTACTCTAAAGAACTGGTTGTTTGATTTGAAGGACAAATGACTAAGAGTCTTCAAAAATGCAAATGTTTATCTCAGAAGAATCATTGCTTCTTGCTGTTGATGCTGGGAATTAAAAGGACAGCCCGGTCTGAGCTAGTGTCCTAACAGCTAATGTTTGCGTGAGGCATGAATGTAACTGAAACCTCTGCCCTGAGAACGGGCTTCCTGGCTCACTTGTCCCTTCACGGCTGTGCTGTTCTCCCCGTGGATGGTGGAGGAGAAGCAGCCCACCCAGACTCCATGGCTGGACTGCAAACAGGTATCAGTGTTGGGGCTGAAAAGGACAGCACAGCGTCTGCCACCGAATGCTGACATCGTCTCTTGGCATGCTGGCCTATGTATCCCTAGCCACTTATCAGGGTCAAGTTGACTGAAAATATCCTTGGGAAAGACCCTGGGAAGTCAACATAACCTTGCCTGGCCACAGTTATCAAGCCAGCTATTTCCATGATCATAATAGGGAGGTTTGAGAATCCAGATAAATTGCAATTTCCTTTTCCAGGCCTCAGAGCCTCTGGCTGCCTCCCTTGTGCAGGGGACCATTTTGGGCTGCAGTAGTGAAGAAGAGGGAAAGAGTAGAGAGAAGTCTTTCTTGCACGTCAGATGTAAAGGTTCTCTGTACGCATCCACCCGTGAAAGCTTAGGAAATACAACCTCTGACTTACGTTTTCTCACACCTCATAATGATAACTAAGGATCAATAAATGCCAGTCGTTGCTAGTCTCCAGCATGGTGTGAAGTCCTTATTTCATAGATGAGGAAAGGCTCGGAGAACAGTTAAGTAACTTGTCAAAGGTCACAGAGTCTTATGTGGCAGAGCCGTGATTTGAGTTCGGCCTGTGACTCATCAGCCTTCCTTATAGCTTCCCAAAGGCAGGTTTCAAGAACCAAGCAAGCTAAAGAGTCAGAGTGGAGCTCACCTGTGAGTGTGTATAACCCTTAGAGTTACAACGAGTGTGCAATGCAAATCACTGTAGCCCAGACAAACCTCCCAGTAAACACTCACACATGCGAGCTTTAGAATTGAGCCTGGTTTATTACTGGCTGGGGATTGATTAGTTGACCTTGTGAAGTGATGCATACGGACATGAACAGATACATTTTACAATCATGTTTTAATGATCAAAATGCTTATGTTTATAATATTTCATAAATTACAATTTTTACATGCCTTGTTTCTTGTTATCCATATAGCATGGCAATTTTCTTTTTCTATGAGCACTTTTTAGATTATTTTATTTTATCTGTCTTAGTGTTTTGTCTGCATATCTGTCTGAGCACCGTGTGAGTGCCTGGTGCCCATGGAGATGAGAAGGGCGTCTGGAACTGGAGTTACGGATGTTTGTGAGTTGCTGTGTTGGTGCTGGGAATCAAACCCATTCCCTCTGCAAGAACAAGTGCTCCTAACTGCTGGGCTATTTTTCCAGGCCTGCATGATGATATACACGGTGAGAGAAGTTGAGTAACGAAGTCAAGACAGCGTGCCCAGCAAAGCTGGCGTTCAGACCAGGCTTCCTGTAGACAGCAGCAAAGCACCAAACCCCTCCACTTTTTTGTTTGTTTGTTTGTTTGTTTGCTTGAGACAGGGTTTCTCTGTGTAGCTCTTGCTGTCCTGTAACTCACACAGTAGACCAGTAGGCTGGCCTTGAAGTCAGAGATCCCCCTGCCTCTGTCTCTGAGAGCTGGGATTAAAGGTGTGCGCTACTACCGCCCGGCTTACTTAGCTTCTCTTCAGTGCTAGGTAGTGGTGTTTGTTTTTTGTTTGTTTCATACTGTAGCTTTTTGTATGTTCTTAGTTCATGATTCTGCAAAAACCCATATTATTGACTCAAAAATATGGGCATGCATATTCATTCTTGTATTTGAACTATTTTATGCCTGTGCCTGTTTCGTGTGCATAGGGCTGCGCTGTCATTGAGTTAGATCTGATGATGTTTGTGAGATGTTGGGAGTAACTTCCACACAGTCCAGTTTCCTCTTGGGGATGAAGAGTTCTGAGGCCAGAATCTTTCATCACTGCTTGCCTCACACGCCCTTGACTGCAGCAGGCCACTGTGGTTTCTCATTCCTCGTGTAAAAGACCGGTTCCAAACAGACTTAGGGAAGTATGGGTTGTGAAGCCACCAGGCCCAGATTACATCACACCCTTTGGCTAGTTTGAGAACAGGAGACTGAACGTCCATTGTGATAAGGTGATATGTGATATTTCTGATTGAACGTCCAATCATGAACAATTTAAGCATGCAGAGTTTGTGTTAGAAGCAGGCAGGAGACAATTAACTCCAGAGGAATGTGGATTGCTTGCGGCTAACCAGGACCTGTTAATCTGGTTGGTTTCTCTTCCATGCTTTTGAGAAAAGGCCTGATTCTCGGATCCCGGTTGGCTAGCTTGAGTCAGGCAGATTCAGGCTTTTGAATCTAAATAGTGATTAGAATGAAGCTGGAGTTTAAACTGTCACTGGCCATCAGTTGCCCCCGTTGGCTCACTAGTGGCTGCAGTTGTTATTTTCTGAACTGTGAGGACATGTCTGACAGTAGGTCATTCATTTACGAGACAGACAGGTCCTAGAGGTTCCTGGGCTCTTAGGCTCCATTCTGTCTTAGCTTGGAAGTATGTCAGTAGACAAAAGATTTTTGTGGAAAAACATACTTCAAAGAAGGTGTAATGAGATGGATTTCCAATTTCTTTTAAAGATTTATTTTTAGTTTTAGAACTGAATATAATATGTGTTTGTGGAGGGGAGAGTATGTCTATATGGAGTCCAAAAAGAAGGCATTGGCTCCCCTGAGCCAGAGTTCCAGTTATGAATCGCCCAACATGAGTACTGGGAACTGAATTTAGGTCCTCTGAAAGAGCAGCATACGTTTGTAACCACTGAGAGCCAGAGAGAGAGAGAGAGAGAGAGAGAGAGAGAGAGAGAGAGAGAGAGAGAGAGAGAGAGATTTTGAGATTTTCTATAGCATACCTGCCTTTGGGAGTCAGAAGACCACTTGTGGGAATCAGTTCTCACCTTATACAGTGTGGATTCTAAGGATCAGATTCAGGTTGACAGCCTTGAGGACAAGCAACTTTACTCACTGAGACGTCTCACTGGCTCGGATGCCTAAAGTTCAGTAAAACTGTGCATGTTATTTTCTTTCTTCCTCCCTCCCTCCCTTCTTTCCTTCCCTTTTTCAAGACAGGGATTGTCTTTATAGCTCTGGTTCTCCTGGAACTCACTCTATAAGCCAGGGTGGCCTCAAACTCCTGGCTCACGTGTCCTGAGTGCTGGGATTCAGTACCAGCCATCACTCTGGCAGGTCTACAGGTGTCTACTACACGCTCTCATCCCAGTCACCGACTCTTCAAAGATGGTGTTTCACAGAGACTGGTCTTTATTTGCCAAGGCCATTTTGAGGATCCAGTCAGTTTAGATGAGAGCTCGGAATGGGCCTTCAGCTTTAAAGATTAGTGAGGTCCTCGTCTTCTACAGTCCGGGGCGACTTCTTCCCCAGGAGCAGCATCTATCGGGAATGAATTTCTAGTAAGACTCTTAACATGCAGACCCAGCTGCCAAAGCCACACAGTCTGAAAAGATATCAAAAGATAGGCCGCCCTCTTGTTAGTCTATGTGGTCAGGAAGCAGGACCAGGGCTGACCTTTAGAATATAGGACCGAGTGTGTTGGACACAGTAGTTATTTGAATTAAAGTTTAGTTTTATTTTCATTATGTATATGTGCGTGGGTGTAGGTGGTTATGTATAAATGAATGTATGAATGCAAAGAACCACAGAGTCCAGAAATGAGTATTTCCAGAAAAGATCCCTTGGAGCTAAAGTTACAGGCGATTATGAGCCACCCAACGTGGGAAATGAACTCAGGCCCTCTGTAAGAGTAGTACATGCAGGCTGGAAAGAGGGCTCCGTGGTTAAGAGCATTGACTGCTCTTTCAGAGGTCTTGATTTCAATTCTCAGCAACCACATGGTGGCTCACAACCATCTGGACTGAGATTGGTGCCCTCTTCTGGTCTGCAGACATACATGTAGGCAGAACACTGTATATATAATAAATGAATCTTTTTTTAATGGGGGGGGGGGGAGTACATGCTCTTAATGGCTGCAGCAGCTCTCTAGCCCGGTCTCTAAACTTAGGTGAGTTGATTAAGGTGAGACAGCAACTTTGGGAATCTCAGACTTGTATCATTGCTGGGGCACTGGGTCATTTGGAGTTGCAGAGTGTTGCCAAGAGGCAATGTTCTCTAGGGATGTGATGGTGTTCTGTTTTTTGGCTGTGGATGACTAGAGGAAGAAAGGTCCAAGTCTTGGAAAGATGACTCATAGATTCGGGAAGTTGTAAAGGCTGGGCGCCCAATGTCACTCCCACAGGCGTACCCTTTGCCGGGGGCCGGAGGGATGGGGTGGACGAGAAGTTACAATCGCCGACTTTGCTCTTTTTGCTATAATTTCAGACCCGGATGCAGAGCCTACAGCCTGACCCAGCCGCCCGCTATCGGAACGTGTTGGAGGCTCTCTGGAGAATCATGAGGACAGAGGGCCTGTGGAGGCCCATGCGGGGGCTGAACGTCACAGCAACAGGCGCGGGGCCTGCCCACGCCCTCTATTTTGCCTGCTACGAAAAGTTAAAAAAGACATTGAGTGACGTAATCCACCCAGGGGGCAATAGCCATATTGCCAATGGTATTGAGCCTTCCTGTGCTGGTCCCCACTTCCCAAACTCTCTAGGCTTTGCTGCTGTCAGTGCTTCCCAGCCTCGCATGGTTTGGAGCTGCAGCTTTGGGCTGGGGTAGGCCAGATTATAGGGGAGGGACCTCCAAACCTGACGTGCTCGGACAGCGGGCTGCTTCAACCCCACTCCTCCTATGGGGCACCTCAGCAAAGGTCACAGTGTCCTCCCTTACCACCAGCTTGACTTTCCTCTCATCTCCCTGGCATCAGCTTCGAATGCCTGGTAATGTGGAGACACACTGAACTCCCCCACTATGTATTTCTTGGTAGTTGGGTGGTACCCTACTTCTCAGGGCAGGATTGGAGGTGACCCAGCTACTCTCAAGGATGTCATTAATGGAGCCCTAGCTCTTCCCCTCACCCTTTCAGGGTCCAACCTGACCAGAGGCACTGGTGTCGTTGAGGACACGACAGAGCCTTGACAAATGGATGGGGATGGGGTCAAGGGACTGTTTGGAGAAACCAGATGTTTTAGGCGTTGGGTGGAAATGAAGACATAGCAATACAAGGTTGAAGACGAAGAGTCCTGTTGAGTGTAGAGAGTCGGGATAGTGGTTTAGGGCCAAAAGGGAAGGTCTGGATGGGCCAGTGATAGAACGATAGGATTTGGAGATAGGTTGAGCAGCTTGCAGGCAGTCAGAGAAGAAGCAGATTAGATTATGAGGTTCCGACTATCTGACCCCCCTTCTCCCTGCACCGGTGGCCATTGTGCTGGCATGCCTCGCCAGAAGTGCATCTGCTTCCTGCCAGGACATAACTGCATTTATTCTTAGACTCCCCTACTGAAAACATCTGGGCTCTCATCTTTGCTCCTTTCGGGCCTTCCTGTCAGATATGGAATGTGCAGTGATGACATTGTTAAGTGAGGGGTTATACCTTCCTTTCTGGGAGCAGGAGTCAGGAGCAGTGGGTTCTGAAACCACCTCTTGGACTGGCTCTTAACCTTCCTTCCCTAACCTGTGAGTCACTCACCTTCACCTGGGGCCTCAGCGCATCGCTCCCCCTCTCGGCCTGACATGTGGCAGTTGTTTTCTCCTTTGCAGGTGCAGCCGGATGTGTGGCGACGTTACTTCATGATGCAGCCATGAATCCAGCCGAAGGTAAAGACCCTTTAGCCGTCTTCTGGGCCGCAGCTGCGTCTTCATGCCTGGTTCTGGTGAAAACCGGAGCACAATTTTTTTTGGCAAATCCTCTTATTTGTACCACTAGATGGCACTCCCTCCCTCCGCATGTTCAGTACTTGAGGGGACTTGCCTCTGTTACTGAGGCAGCATAGTCTTTGGGATTTAATTCATCTTCAGGGCTTTCTTGGAATAAGTGACGGCTCTGTTGGCTTAGCCTGGGCTTTCCTAGAAGTCTGCTTTGTAGTTGTTTTTTTTTTTTTTTTGGTTTTTTGAGACAGGGTTTCTCTGTGTAGCCCTCGCTGTCCTGGCACTCACTTTGTAGACCAGGCTGGCCTCAAACTCAGAAATCCTCCTGCCTCTGGGATTAAAGGCATGCGCCACCACGCTCGGCTTGTTTGTAGTACATTTGATCTCTGATTTGTATTAAATTATTTTGTGTTTCTTCAAAGAATGCAGGTCTTAACATTTAAAAATATAAAGTATTGCACATACTGGAATGTAGACAAAAGGGAAAGACCAAATTGTATACTTTAATCCTTTCTTGCTACTAGGGTAGTAGCTTTTTGGGTGGATTCGGTGAGAATTGAGGTGATCAGCCAACGGTAGGGGCCATGTTCCTTCAGCTTAGTAGGTCTGGCAAGACTGGGATGTAAACAGCTAAAGTTAGCTAGAGGCGCACAGAACTCAAGTCATGTTATGTGTCTAAGGGAACAGGGAATGCTAGGAACTGAAGCCAGCGCTTCTCAAATCAGAACTGTGGTTTTTCCATGGCAGCATTTTCTTTCTTCTTTCGCCTCCAGTCTCAGTTTTGAGTTCAGGGTTCCCATCATACCAAAGGGACGGAACTTTAGGGCTCTGCTCACTATGGCATGCACTGCCGCTGAGCCATCCATGGTTGAGAAAGGTTAAGATTATACTAAGCTCTTGATTTCACAGAGACCCTCCAGGAGTACTGAACTGTAGATAAGCTGGGTGTTAGCTGGTTGGTTTTAAAGAATTCCTACTAGGAGTGGGCTCATTTTAGAATTTTTCTTAGTAACCCTTTCCTTCCTTCTCACTACAATAAGAGAAATACAGACTCTCAGGAAACTCACCACCCTTTGTTTTCTTCCCACCACATTGACGGATCTGCTGACGTGAAACCCTGAATTGGGATGCTCTGTCGCCCGGTTTCCCCTTCTCCCTCCTGGTGGCGCTCAGTCGTCAAGCAGAGGATGCAGATGTACAACTCGCCGTACCACCGCGTGACAGACTGTGTTCGGGCAGTGTGGCAAAATGAAGGGGCCGGGGCCTTTTACCGCAGCTACACGACCCAGCTGACCATGAATGTCCCCTTCCAAGCCATTCACTTCATGACCTATGAGTTCCTGCAAGAGCACTTTAACCCCCAGAGACGGTACAACCCCAGCTCCCATGTGCTCTGTGGGGCCTGCGCAGGAGCAGTAGCTGCCGCCGCCACAACCCCACTGGACGTTTGTAAAACACTGCTCAACACCCAGGAATCCCTGGCTTTGAACTCAAACATTACTGGACATATCACAGGCATGGCTAGTGCCTTCAGGACGGTCTATCAAGTAGGCGGGGTGACTGCTTACTTCCGAGGGGTGCAGGCCAGAGTCATTTACCAGATCCCCTCCACAGCCATCGCATGGTCTGTGTATGAATTCTTCAAATACCTAATCACGAAGCGGCAAGAGGAATGGAGGGCAGGCAAGTGAAGTGATGCTGAGTGGACCAGGGTCCGACCACACGACTGCATCCTGCCCTTCCAGCACATTCTCTGGCTGCTGGCACACTCCAGTCTCAAGAGGAGTTGGAAGGAGGGAGAGAGCTTGCTCCAGGCTGTAGTTGGCTAACACTAGTTCTTGCCAACATCTGTCGCCACTGTTGTCTTTCTTCCTGGGCGCTCTGCAAGTTCAGCAAAGCCCACCGCAGTACCTCTGCCACCATCTCCACCCTGGGCCTGGCGACCTGCTCTAGACTGTTGCAGAGGATAAGCAGCGCATTCCCTGGTTCCTAATTAAAAAGAAAAAAGCCTTTAAATGCTGTGTTGGGTTTGTCTTGCCAAAGGGGCATGCAGTGCTGTACCTGACCTGACTCGAAGCTTAATCCGAGGAGGGTTTGAGTGTGTCTGTAGATTGGTTTCTACTGACCTGAGATGGCTTAGGAGGTTAGGGCCTGTCTCCCTTGTCCAAGTAGTCTGCTTCAAGCATCTCCCTTCCCTGTGCCGGGAGCACCCGGCCTTTGCCTGACGCACCCTCAGCAGGTGCGCCTCTTCCCATTGGCGCCTTTCCTTTAGTCAGTCAGGGCCTGGGGCTGATGCCCTGGTTCTGGGTTCTGCCTGAGCAGTGGACGTTTACCTGTGGCACTTCATCTTCTAATACACTTATTGAGTTTAGTTGTTCATTGAGACTGCACTTCCTGAAGAAGATTGTGTGACAAGACTTGGTTTGACTTTTAATCTGTTTAGTGTTTATTTTGAGATACTGGAGAGAGAGAGCCCAGGGCCTCCTGAGTGTCAGGCGTGTGTTTACCACTGAGAGTCGTCCTCAGCCTGCCTGAAGGTTTTACAAGGTACTTGAACATACATGATCTCATTTAGTTCTGACAAAGTAATGAGGTTGGCTTTGACTGACAGGAGCTCTGGGAGGCTCTGGTGTACCCAAGGCCTCACAGTAGGCTCGGAACTGAGCTGAACAGGAAGGGGCTCTGACTGAAGACACTCCCCACCTGCTGTCCATGTGAATGCTGTCTGGAGGTCTCTGAGGTAGGTGGGTCAGCTGCTAGCAAGAAGTCCACATTTACCACTCAGTAGTGAGTATTTCTCAGGCCTCCATGGCTAGGGTAGAGATAAGAGCCTTAGACTTCGAGGAGAGACTTGTCTGCAGAAAGATGTATAAACAGACTAGAAAACAAGTGAGACAAAAGAGTAGTTTAAACCTAGAATACTCCTGGAGGATGTTAGAATCCGAGTCTAGCTTGGGAGGACTGGAAGTAGACTTGGGAGAAATGACATCTAGGTGGCCCCAGGACAGATCAGCCAAATAGGGGGAAAGGGAGGGGAAGCGTGGAGGTGGGAGAGTAAGTAGTTTTTGGCACAGATGAGACTGGGTGAGGTTGCAGCTGGGAAGTGGAGCAAGGGCTGGGGCTTAGAGCCGTGCTCAGAGGTTCAGAGTTTATCCTAAGGCGAAGTGAAGCATTACAAAGTTTAAGTGAGGCAGGCGTGATCATAGTCACCATTTAAACAGATCACTTGGGCTCCTGGAGATGGATTAAAGAGAGCAAGACCGGGCAGGCAAGCAGGCCAAGGAGAAAGCTGTTAGCAGCACGGTGGTCTCACAGGGACTGACGAGGCTGGAGCCATGTTAGGGTTGCAGCAGCAAGCAGACTTAGTTACAGAATAAACCCTGTCATCCTTCTACCTGACAGCTCCTCAGGCATCTGTGGGGAACTGTGTCTGAGTGCACTGGCAAACAGCTGTCACACAGACAGCAGGGCCCGCCCCGTTCTCTGCTTAAGTAGGCTGCTGCCTCTCTGGTGTAGGGAGGGAAAGGGAAGATGTCCGGTGGTAGCCAGTGGAGCTAGGGTCGCCTGTGGATACGAGTGCTCCCAGAGGTCATGCCAGGTGTTTACAGGAAAATGAGGGCGAGTAGCTGCTTCTCAGCATGGATGGAGCCACAGGACAAAGGAGCACTCTGTGGACTCGGTGTTGCAGTCAGCTTTTTGGGAATGCTGTTGGCACAGTGACAATAAGGCTCATTTTTTCAGGGGATGAGGGGTAATGTCTGGAGAAACGGTGACCCCTATTCCCTCCAATTGGCTCTAATGCTGTTCACAAATGACAAAATTGTATAGAAATTACACAAGTGACCTTCCAGCTTGCGGTCGTGATCTGGCTACTAGAAGATGTTTCACTTGGGATTTGGGTGAGGCCATAGGTTCTGGTGGGTCTCAGTCTAACTATGAGACAGAAACATGTTGTAGGGCCAAGGTCTCAGAGGCCAGAGACCAGATACCTGAGTCATTTCTATTGAGTTCCCTATACCCAAGAGGCCCGTGGGTGTCTGGTGGCTCACAAGGTCCAGAGCCTTTTGGGTATGTGCTTTGAATATCCCCAAGGGGCCAGTTTCAGCACACTGCAACACACCAGGGAAGATGAAAAATAAGCAACAATTTATTGAGAAATACCTCAGTTGGGGATATGAGACCAATGTGAATAAAAAACCCGGAAGTGACAGAGGGCAACGCCATGGTTATGTACTGGAGTCCACAGTGCTCAGGTAACAGAAAAGGGCAGATAGCAAGGAAAAACACTTCTGTAGGAGCAAAACCATGCTAATGTGTGGGATTTAGAAAACGTGAGCCAGAACGCATGTCTGACCCTTGAGAATATGGTGCTGATGTTGTTGATGATGTTGATGTTTTGCTGTCCTGGCGATAACCTAATGCATCATGCATGCTAGGCAAGCGCTCCACCACTGAGCTGCATCCCCAACTCCGGCTCTTTTCGAGATAGGTTTCACTTTGTAGCCCAGGCTGGCCTCAAACTCACAATCTTCCTGTCTCGACCTCCCCAGTGCCATCAACCAGACTAGTCTATGATGCTTTGTTGTTGTTTTTCAGTGTGTAAGTTTGTATTTGAGAGTGAGTGTGTGTGTGTGTGTGTGTGTGTGTGTGTGTGTGTGTGTGTGTGTTGCTGCTGCAGGTTAAACCCAGGCCTTTGTGCACACTAAGAATCCTGCCACTGGGGCACAGCCATGGATATTTTCTATTAATTTTCAAAAGTGGGACTTCACTGCAGTCAGCTTCTATATAATAGAATAAAACTCTATTTTCCCATGTCATTAGATTTCCTTCTACCACTTCAATATAAGTGGCCACACAACACTCTGCTGTCTTAATACGTAAATGCAATCTGTTCTCTTGTATACTTTATCAGAAACAGCAGCAGCAGTTAGACTCTGCATGAGCAGCTAGAGTAGAGATGGGTGAGAGTGGAGAAGCAGCGTGAGTGGGTTCTGCCCGAGTCCACGGTGGAGGTGAGGCTGGGTGATCAGAATGTCGTTAAGGAGGTTCCTTAAAAGCAGCAGGTCAGCCGGGCGTGGTGGCGCACGCCTTTAATCCCAGCACTCGGGAGGCAGAGGCAGGCGGATTTCTGAGTTCGAGGCCAGCCTGGTCTACAAAGTGAGTTCCAGGACAGCCAGGGCTATACAGAGAAACCCTGTCTCGAAAAACCAAAAAAAAAAAAAAAAAAAAAAAAAAAAGCAGCAGGTCACTCCGCCCTTGCTTCTGTGTGTGGGAACTTGTGCCATCAGCAGTGTTGCACGGAAGCTCCTTCTAACAGAACGTCCATGGTCTCCTGCTTCACTCGGGGAGCCTCTCAGTCCCCTGCTCTCACTGCCTCCGGAATAAAAGCCAAATTCATCACCAGGGCCCATATGGCCCAGCCCCTCTAACCCCAGCCTGCCTCCAGAAAGTGAGGTGGTAACTTCAGGCTGCAGCGTCTTCAAAGCTGGAAGTGTGCTTTCTGGGTTCACATTCATTACTTTAAAAAGGCTTGATGGGCAGTCCGTCTACACTGTCAGAAACGCCACACAGCAGTTGTTGAGACTGGACACACGCGATACAGTGTTAGACCAGTGGGAGGAGATAGAGTCCTGTGGGGTCTCTCCGTGCTCCACGAGTAGTCAGAGCTCCACAAACAACCTGGGGACCCCATCAGCCGCTCTCAGCATCCACATTCGCTTCACTCAGTCAGACAACCTTTCTTTAGAAATTGAGGCATTCAAGTCTCCCTATAATCTCCACCCCTGATGGCTCCTTCTGCCTGCTGGGGCAGCCCAGAAGAACACTAATCCCCCTCCTCTCTGACAGCCCTTCAAAAATATTGAGATAGCTGTCATGTCAGGCAGGGAGGGTCGGGGCACAGAGCCTGGAAGTCAGTGGAGCTTGGACTGGCAGCTAACCAGGTAGCAGGGAAAGACTTAACTGAAGAAATATATGTATGCTCCCAGACACAAGGAACTCTATCTAAGGGAATCTAGGTTATCGCCTAGACAGAGATCAACAGGAACAATGTCACAGGGTAATGGTTTGACACTCAGGTGGGAACTTGTGCCAGGTTGTCTTGTACTCTTGACTGAGTGTGTTTCGAATACAGGTCCCATTCTTGGGTGACTTTCTGCACCTAGACTTAGACCTACTTGACTGGGGAATAGTTGTGGTCAGACACCAAGATTTATGAGAGGAAATACTGGTGTTACCCGAAGGATAGGCCATTTCCCCTTGCAGCCAAGTACAGAGAGGATGAGGATGTAGCAGCAGACACTAGGCCTGTGCCGAGGTCAACGCTATGTGTCACTGTTGTGACCAGGCAAGGCCATGGTCTTCAACTATTCAAATACTAATCAAAGTCACTTAGAAAAGGATGCCACCCGAGCAGAAGTACATCAAAAAAAGAGGGAGCGTAGAGAGGTGTGTAGCATTCAACTGGAAATGGCACCCAGATGTGCTCAGGTTACACAGGAGTATTATTGGACAGCTTTCGAATTTCTGGGACAGCAAGTTTTCTTGCTGGGAGCTTGGGGGTGGATGGGAATAATATAGGTGGGTGTTTTGAGCTGAAAAGACTGACAGAGTCTGCGATATGGATTTAGGAGTCAACTGTATGGAAGTTATCACTAAGCCATAGTGTACACGAAGAAAGCAAGTGTTTAACTACTGTCTCTAATCCCTTTTAAAAAAAAATAGCCTAAAAGCTGGGCATGCTAGAGCACACTTGTAATTCCAGCACTCAGGAGATTGGGACAGGAAGATAATGAGTTCTAGGCCAGCTTGAGCTAATAGCTAGACTCTATCTCCAAAAACCAAAATAAAATAATAATGAGAGGGGCATGCATGCCCGTGGAACGATCAGAGGACAAAGTTTAGGAGTCAGTTGTCTCTCCTCCTGCTGTGTGGATTTCAAACTGGGTGGCTGGGTTGTGCTTCACCCACTGAGCCATCTCACTGACCCTAAGACAGATTTTTAAAAAAGAAAGTAGCTGACATGATTGAAGGGGCTAGCATATTCAAATTTTGCCAGGCAGCCCCATGGACAGGAAATTCATGAAGATGTCGGGGTCTTCAGGCTGACTGAAGCCTGCCTGGGTGCAGCCTGAAAACCTGTGAATCTGGGTTCTGTCTCTGGGCAGTCTCTGAGTTTTGATTTCTTTCTCTCTTCTCTCTCTCTCTCTCAAGATTTATTTATTTCATGTATGTGGATATACTGTCGCTGTCTTCAGACACACCAGAAGTAGGCATCAGATCCCATTACAGATGTTTGTGTGCCACCATGTGGTTGCTGGGAATTGAACTCGGGACCTCTGGAAGAGCAGTCAGTAGTACTCTTAAACCACTGAGCCATCTCTCCAGCCCAGGGTTTTGATTTCAAGACCTTCAAGTGAAAGTGATTGCACAGGGCTCTCTACATTATATGCAATGGACTTTATTTAAAGTTGATAGATGTTCATCACAGATGTGATGAATGCTTTCATTCCAAAATGCTTTCACGCCAGCATGTAGACAAATGTTTTATCAAGCAACCACCCAGTTGTCTCGCCAAGCAATCATAAAATTAACATGATTGTCTAGCTATCTGAACATACAATTAACCATCCCAGGTATCACGAGTGGCCTCCAGCATTCTTATTTTTCTAGTTCTTACTACATCAAACATCCTTGTGTCTGCCGCTCAGAGGACAGGCGCACCCTTTTCTGTTGGGTGAGTGTAACAGGCATGCTGGGCCATAGAAGCTGAGCGTTCAGCCTTCCAACACATTGTCTCTGTTTCCATTTGCTCTAGCTTTTGTTCCTGCTTTTCTGTACCCAGGTCTGAACCTAGAATATCACTCTATATCTAAGCTATATTCCCAGGCTTTAGTTTTGTGTGTGTGTGTGAGAGAGAGAGAGACAGAGACAGAGACAGAGACAGAGACAGAGACAGACAGAGACAGAGACAGAGAGGGAGAGGGAGAGAGTTTGAGTCAGAGAGAGTCAGAGACTCAGGGGTGGGGGTGGGGCCTTTCATTGCGAAGGCTGGCTTTGCACTCACTCTACAGCCCAGACAGCCTTGAGTTGTGATTCTGCCTCTGCCTCCTAGGTAGCTGGGATCACAGATCTATCTATGCCACTAAGACCCAGCTTCAGTTATTTTAGATTCATCCGCCCATTTATATCCTCACCCCCACCCTATCCTGCTGTCCATAAACATCTTCATCTGGTTTTCCTAAAAACAAAAGCTTCCTCTTGCATAACCACAACATATTTATCAAAATCAGAAAATGTAACCTATAGGCCTAAAGTGATACTTTGTTACTCCCTGCTGGGGTCAGGTCTCAGCAAAGCAGAAGAAATGCTGGTGGCACTTGGAATCAGGACAAGCAAGGAGGAGACAAAGCGGGAGGAGCCTTATCCTTGTCCACCATAGATGTCTGCCAACTCTTAGGTAGTAACTCCCCTCACCAACCTGCTCCAGCTGTGAGTGGGCTGGCTGTTAGGATCCTCAAGCCACCCCAAGGCCACCTGCTCTTCTGCCACTGCCATGCCTCCCTTTCCTCTCAAAAGCCCCTGTTCTCAGGTTCTGAGCTGCTTTGACTTTCCGAAGCTGCACACTCCATGCTGACACCTGGCCGAAGCAGGTTCTGAGCAGGGGCTCCGTGAGCCCAAGGCCGCACAGGTCTAGTGGATACCCTGTTCCCAGGAGCTGGAAGATGGCCAAGCTGGGTGCGAAGTCAGTGCAGCTTCTTGGCTTCAGGCAAAGACCAGGCTTGGTACCTGTTTGTATCAAGTTAATGGCTTGACATGGCTTCCATCTGAGAACAAGACGTTAAAATGCTTCGGAGCAAGGACTTAAATGAGGGATTTAGCTTGTCTCACAGGTGTTCAGAGACAGACAGCTCTAGCCCTCCAAGAGCACATTCCAGGTAAGAATTGCCTTGTCTTAGCAGTAACAACTCTAAGTAAGAAATACTCTGGGCCATTTTTACACCAAATGTATTGGGCACATGCTACCACCTCCAGGCTTCTGGAATGTAGGCAATGGAAAAACATTTATAAAGTTTGTGATTTGATTTTTGTTTAGCACACTTGTTTTGATGCTGAGTCTCATTGCGCAGCTCAATCTAGGCTGCAATTGACTGATAATCCAGACTAGCCATAAACAGCAATCCTCCTGCCTCAGTTCCCCCTCGTGCTGGCATTATAGGCATGTACCAACGTGCTTAGCTCAAAGTCTATAGCTTAAACTTTTGCACATACACTATGTTCTGGGCCCTGTTCATTCTTACAACACAGTCCTGATGTGAAAATACAGACAGACAGACAGACAGATAGATAGAGATAGAGATAAAACCAAGAATTTAAAAAGACAGAAACATGCCTGAATCATCATAGCAAGGACATAGCTGTAGAGCAGGGTTCCAGCCAAGAGTTCCCAAGGCTCTGCAGCTTGCATCTCTGCTTGTGGAAACTCAGGGCCCAGGCAAGAGGCTGCCTGGAAACAGGTCGTGCAGAATAGGGGCTCCTTGCTCTAGCAGAGACTTGAAGGAGGTTTTGATGTCTTTCTTTGGGGCTGCTCCTGGACTGGCTCTCCTGAGTGGGATCCCAGGGCCTCTAAGCATGTCTAATGTTAGTCTTACATCTCTGTAACAGCCACTTTGCTGTCTAGAGAGTCAAGAGACCCACAAAGGATGATCATCTGGGAAGGCCTAACTAACTGCTCATGTGCGATATCCAGGGAGGCCAGACAAGGGGTGCATGTCTTTCTCTACACAACTCTTCCGTTTTGCTCGCTGTCCTGCAGGTGGCGCCACGTCCCTCTCACATCTTCATGCTCTAACAACTCCAGAGCAATCTTTCTGAATTCTCTCTGAAATGGCAGCCCTTCCAACCCTCCATCCAGAGCATGTGTCCTGTGTCTTTCTCTCTCATGTATCACTGTCCGTGACTCAGCTTTTCTCCTCAACGTGAGGCCTAGGACCTCTCTGTCTGCTGCACAGAAAGGGCCTAACAACAAGCTCAATAAGCATTTTGTTGAGAAAAATCAATCTCTACAGCATTTTTCGAGGTCCGAATCCCTAAAGCATCAGGCGTGTTGCTACTTTAGAAATAAGGAATTAGGCTCAGAGAAGTCTCTGGCAGGCCCAGATCTCAAAGGCACATATATCAGTTTATGTGCACGGCAGCTCCCTCTCTTTCCCAGAGCACCCCTCTCCTCTCCGGGATCACATGTTCTACAGTCTTGTGGCCCAGCAAAGAAACCCAATGCTACCTGGAAGAGCTCTTTCTTTTTTTTTTTTTTTTTTTTTAAGATTTATTTATTTATTATATGTAAGTACACTGTAGCTGTCTTCAGACACTCCAGAAGAGGGCACCAGATCTCGTTAAGGATGGTTGTGAGCCACCATGTGGTTGCTGGGATTTGAACTCTGGACCTTCGGAAGAGCAGTCGGGTGCTCTTACCCACTGAGCCATCTCACCAGCCCCGGGAGAGCTCTTTCTAATCCTTGGACAGGACAAGGTCTAAGAGCTTTAAGGAGCATAGCACAGGGTCTATGTTACCCATTCTGAAAGGAGACTGCCTTGAAGTTGCCTGTGTCCAGCATTAGATGTGTTGAGCATCATTCACCCTGCGAGAGACACCTGCTTTCTTCACCCTGGCCTTTCCATTGGAGCAGCAGCCATGCCTCCTGTCTTAAGAGGCTCAGAGGAGAGGTAAATGTGCTGCTCTACAGTTGGGCATGGTGGTGCCTGCCTGTAACCCCAACACTTAGGGAGGCTAAGGCAGGAGAATTGGGCTATGCAGTGAGACCCTGTGAGGGGCAGGAAGGAACTTGCTATCTTGCCTATGGGGCAAATGCACAGTCCCTTGGGGACAGCAGTGACAGTCTCAGCACTATGATGCCTTGAAAACCCTGGACCGTTGGGTTTCTTCATGTATAATCTTCCAGGACTGTATGGAGCAGAGGCCACACAGAGGGACTGGCAAGGGATGGGAAAGAGGGACATGGTTACAAGTATGTGGATATGACGAAACTGCAAATTTCTCTGTCTGTCTGTCTATCTCTGCCCCCACAATCATGTAAACTGTTTTGTAGGGCATTAGGGAATCCATTTATTTCCTTTGCTACACAGAGATTTAAAAAAAAAAAAACTACTCTCAAATCCACTAACAAGTAGTAGAGGGCATCTTAAAAACTACAGTATGCACATACGCAGAGATGTGTTACACATGTATCTTTTCTTATTAAAATGGATGCATCCCAGGTAGGTTGTAGTTCAGTTGCTGGAGTGTTTGCCTACCATGCCAGAAGTTCAGGGTTACAGCTTCCGGCCTGGGTACAGTCAGCATGGGGGTACAGCACTTGGGTGGTGGAGGCAAGAAGATAAGGACCTCAAGGTCACCTTTCAGTATGCAGCAAGTTCAAGCCAGTCTGTGTTACTTGAGACTTTAACCCAAAAGCAAATGAACAAGCTCACAAATAATGAGGGTATATCATAGAAAGTATAATGAGTAAAACCAATAGTTTAAAGACCAATAGTTTTATTTTACTGCTTATATTAGTATTTTGTCTTTTCTCTTCCATCTGTGTCCAAAGTCCATGTGTGTAAACGCATGCTACTCACCACACGTGAGTATATGCACGTGCCACTCACCACAAGACTGAACGGCCTTGCTCATGTTAGGCAAGTGCTCAAGCCATGAGCTATACCTGAGACCGAGAACTTGACTATTAAATAGAGCAGTAATTTCCTTCTACATTGCTTTAGCTAAAGTTTTAGAGATGAGCTGTTAGTCATTCCTCAGTCCCTTTGTTCATTAAATACACACTTATCGCAACCGGGCACACCAGATGGCTCCCTCCATCTGCCAACAAGGAGCAAGAAACCTCTACAACTAAGTTTCTCTGCCTGAAAGACAGAGATGAAGATGCCCCGAGGGCCGGACGGGGTCCCACCTGGGAAAAGGCTCAGAAGCAGTGCAGAGCAGCAGGGAGCACCCACCGATGGGAGTATGATTTGCAGCTTTCTGTCCCAGTCCAGCTAGGGAGGACAGACATACTCAGTGCTAATCCTGGCCCCACGGACAAGTCCTAACAACCAACAATGAAGGAGAGTACACCTGGAGAGTCTGCCAGTTCCCAAGATGCTAATAAGCCTTTCCCTCTGCCTCCAACACATACATGAGTCATTCTTTCTAGATGGAGGTAAAGTGTCCCCCTCCAAAGTGGCTTAATGTTGTCACAACAACAGTAAATCTGACTTGGAGAAGGGCAGAATCTGTGAGCTTAGTGCCACCATGTTACCATTTGCAGACTGGCTACCTCCTTGGTACAAAACCAGAGTCTGGGGTGGGGAAGACGGGGAAATCTCCTTCCCTCCCAGAGGCTCATTCTCCATCGTTCTGGGAAGCACAGGGAAAGCCTGGTATCCGTTGACAGTCAGCAACCTTCCGAGACCACACAGAGCCAATAAACATCAGCTCCCTGGACTTTAATAAGGTTTTGAATGGTTCCCACTTAAGTAGTCCTTGAGAAACTTGGAAAATCTGGCCGAGTGTGAACGTTTTATTAAGCAGGATGTTGGAAACGTCTGTAGTGCCATTTAGCACCCCCCAGAATCCCCACTGGCATTAATTGGCTTTAGCCTAGGTGGTCCTTATCTTATCCTTCCTCTGCCTTTTCCCTAATCTCAATGACCCTTTAAATTCATAGCGCATCCTTCCCAGGGACTCGTGCAGCTTTGAGCAGGGTTGTAAAACAGGACTTGCATAAAAACCAGGGTCAAGGGACGAGTAACAGAATGATTTAAGCTAAATCCACTTTGTGTTTCGACCCAAGCATCTAAACCATTAAACAATTCTGTAATATACGCCAGCTGAGTATGCAAAGCATAAAACTTTCCTTCAAAAATAAACTCTGTCCTCTCCAGTCAGTTCATTTGTATCAAGAGTGCGATCCGGGCAGGGGAAAAGTCCAGCCAAGGCGAGTTTTCAAAGAGTAGAAACTCCCCGACTCTGATGTGAGTGGCTGCACTGTAGACTCACAGGAGGCTGAGAAACCAACTGCTCGTGTTACAATCACTCTTGTAAACTCTCGGCTCTTTAGCTATAAGAGGCAGGAAAAAGAAACTCGAGAGTGATAGCTGGAGAAATTTACAACCAGTTTTCTGCACGTCCCTAAACTCAGAGCGCTGTGCTAAGAGAGTTCACACTTGTTCTCAAAAACTGGGCAAAGGGAGCTTTAGATCCTGCTTCATAGATCATCTCCTCCTGGTCATTCATCTATGCGTGGATGATAAGCCGCACCTCTGTCCCTCAGAACCTATGTGTATGTGTGTTTATGTATGTGTACGATGTATCTGCTGTATATGTATGTGTCACACCGTAGAAAAGATGAATAAGACTATACACGCTGGTGATGAAGACATGTGTATTTCTTAAGCCCTTGCCAGCATATTTTGTCTGAATATCCATTTGAAGACATAAGCAATGCATCTTCAGTGCATTCTTTCAACTAAAAGGTTTTTACATTACATTTTTCTATTTGGTGAGGCGTGTGCCGTGGTGTGTATGTGAAGATCGGAAGACGATTTTCTGAGTCAGTTCTCTCCTGCTATGTGGGTCCCAGGGATGGAGCTGAGGTCGTTGGTCTTGGGAACAAGCACCTTAACCTACTGGGACATCTTCCCATGTCATTGGTTTGACTTGTGTGACTTGTAAATCGCAGCAATTCTCCTGGACAGTCTCTATAATTAGACACACACGCAGGGTTAAGGGAGATAGCTCAATGGTAGAGCGTATGTAGCATGCAGGAGGCTTTGAGTTGGGCCGCCAGCATTCCCCCAAACAGTATGCTTGTAATAAAACCATTGGAGGAAAAAAATTTAATAGAAAAAAAAAAAAGCAAAAACCCTATACTTCCACCAATGCAATGAAACAAGAGACTAGTTACTTTTAAGTCTTGTGTTCTCTGTACTTGAGCTGTTTGGTGTATGTTAACCCAACAGATTCAATTTATGGTCTATCTTCCTCAAATTATATTGCATGTATTCCCCATGTCATTGGTTTGGTAATCCTCCGCCTTGAAGTTAATGGCCATGCAATTAACAGCCATAGTTTGCTTACCCACTCTATTCCCCTCCCAGCACTGCCCACTGGTAGCCTCTAATACTTGCTATTATAGAGTGTGTTGTGATTAAAATCTCCCCGTCGTTTCTTCCTCTCTCATTTGGATTATTTCCCTAGCATTCCCAGAAGTGGATTTACTGGGTCAAAGGGTGTGACCATGTTTCAGGCTCTTGATCTAGCATGCCAAATTCTTTTCCAAAACGACTGAACCCGATTTTCACTTTTTGCGGTTTGCTCTGTGTGAGAAATTCTGGGGATGGACATCTCTTTCTGGGGAAAGGGCTTCTTGTCCCTGGCGTGGCTGAAATCTCTCCACTTTTGTTCAGCTGCTTCATACGGCTTCTTTCAAACCCTGCTGACAATGTTTGGCTCTCTGATGACTGGCTAGAAGATTTATATTGGTCTCTCTGTCTCCAGGCTCTTCCTGCCTTCAGTCTGTTTTGCACACTGTGGCCAGATTAACTCTTTTAGAAACACGGCCTGCTGCCTGTTCTTGCCCTACTCAGAAATGGAAAGGCATTCTTTTCCCTCCAGGATTAAGTACAGATTCTTCTCCCAGGCCTTGCAGACCGCATCACAAGGTTCCCCATCCCCTCAAGCCGACCTTCGGATCTCCTGCACCCCAATAGAAACCTCTGTGTCTTCCCAGCTCAGTGCCTCCACTTGGATCACGCCCCCTCCTCCTGCCAAGCTGCCATAGTCCCACGCACTCTCTGTGAGAATTCCAGGAGTCAGGATCTCAGAGACTTGGGCAAACAAGAGCAAGAGGATGCCAGGCATGTTACTGGGCCAAGGAACGTGGGCTCCCCTCTTCCTTAAAGGCATGAATGGACTGGCCAGAAAATCAGAACCTGACAAGCCTCTTGAACCCCCCACCCCCGATGCTGTCCATGTAGGCCTGAAGAGGGACCTAAGAGGGAGCGGGGTTATAGACTAATAATACGATAATACAATAATGATAAACATTATGGTTAATTATGATTAATTTCCCTTTGAGAAGCTAAGATCTGAAAAAAAAAATAGTGACTTAAGTATAAGAAGAATTCACTGATAGTTACAAAAAGAAATCTTCAGAAAGTCGGTCCAGAGCTAGAATAGCAGCGTTCTGCCTAGTGAGGAACTACAAACTCCTTTTCTTTTTTTAATTAAAAAAAAAAATTCTATAAGAGGGTACACATGAGCTCAGTGTTCATGGAAGCCAGATTGGACATCAGTTCTCTGGAGCTGAGGCTCCACAGGAACCCCACAGGAAGTAGGTGCTGGGATTCAAATTCCAGTCCTCTGCAAGAGCAGTGTGTGTGCTCTTAACCACTGAGACATCTCCAGGTCCCAACGACCCAAACTCCTTAGCTTTTTGCAATGCCCACCCCAGGCTATGTTCCTCCTCCTTGGTCTCCTAAAGAGCAGTTGAGACCCAAGCCATCAGCCATACAGTCTGGACCTACAGGCAGAAATACAGATGTCACCTCCATCCGGAGGGATTGGAAATTCTATGCAATTCTTCCATTCAGAACTTGCTGGCCTCATCCCATGGCCAACCGAGCTGCAGAGGAAGACCTCATGTCGAGGGAACCCGATGAAGATCAGGGCTTGGTTCCTAACACCAGGTTTCAACATCTGTAGCCAGCAGCCTGTTATCACCTCTCAAGGTTCTGGGATACCAACCTGCCTCCCTCATCTCTTCCCATTTTGTGTTACCTCTAAGCAAGTTTTTAGTGGAAAGGAAAGTAAGCCTCAGACGGAGTCCAGAGCCTGGGCTCTTCATCTTCTGAGGTGATACACAAACTTTCTTTTTCATAATGTAAATGCATAAATAACCGTTAAGCATCCTTTGCTCCCTTAAGTAAACATGCCGCCTTTCAGAAATAGATTTCTTTTGTTTTGTCTCTTGAGACAGGGTTTCTCTGTGTAGCCCTGGCTGTCCTGGAACTCGCTCTGTACACCAGGCTGGCCTTGAACTCAAAGCTCTGCCTGCCTCTGCCTCCTAGATGTAGGATTAAATGTGTGCATTACCACCACTGCCCGGGCAGAAACAGAATTTTATATTTGGCTCCCTCACTGTGCAGAATTCAGCTGGGGTCCTCCTTTAAAATGTTAATTTTTGGTACCTACCTGTGAAGAATCTAGAAGACTTCTCTAAAGACCATAAAGCCTAAGCAGTGAATAGCTAATAGTGAAATAATGTTCTAAAGGGAAAAATTATTGTTTTCACTGAGAAGACTCAAGATAACTACTTCTCACAAGTTTATCAAAATAGAAAATAAGGTAAAGTTCATCTCATTTGGGCCATCATCCCAGCTTCCCTGGGGAACAGATGAGTCCGGTTGGGGAGTCCGTCCCGTGGGAGCACACTCACTTATCTAGCAAGCATAGGCCTCTGGGTAGCAGGGGCCACCCATGAGCCTGGGAGACCTTTATGGAGGGTGGGCAGTGGTGTGGTCTTAACTTGTGATGATGCTTGGAATCATGGACTCTGGGTAAAGAGGATGAGTATCCAGCCCTTGCTGGGGAGGGCAAGGCAGACTGCAAGCTTGGGAAGAGCGGATGGTGGATGGAAAGAGGGAAGCTGTTTAGCAAAGAGGTTTCAGAGCGTTTGTTTGCTTTGTAGGGCTAAGAATTGAATCCAGAGACTCCAGAACTCTATGAGGGGTCCATATTCCAAGTGCTTCGAATGATATGGAAGACAGTCTTGGGTGTAGCTTAGCTTAATGTGTGTGTGTGTGTGAGAGTGTGTGTGTGTATGTGTGTGCATGTGTGTATGTGTGTGTATTTGTGTGTATGTGTGTGTATGTGTGTGCATGTGTGTATATGTGTGTATGTGTGTGCATGTGTGTATGTGTGTGCATGTGTGTGTGCATGTGTGTGTGAATATGTGTGTGTGCGTGTGTGTGTGTATGTGTGTGTATGTGTGTGTATGTGTGTGTGTGCATGTGCGTGTGTGTGTGTCACAACAGTGGGGACACTGGAGTGGAGTCTACAGATGTGGTGGCAGCGGCATTGTCTCTGCTGCTGTATGTACTTCCGTCCCTATGACAAGTTTATCCAAAACCTGAAGAGTGACTCCCTAGTCTGTGTACCTGCTCTATGTGACCGTGTGAGCCTGAGGTGTCTGTATCCTGTAGCAAAAAGCTTTTGTGTCTGGAGAATTGAGCAAGGCTGGGTATTGCAGCAGGGGCGGAAAGCCAGAGGAAACCACAGGGAAAGGCTAGTTCCTAGGGTGTGAGAACCCAAGGGG
Source organism: Mus caroli (assembly GCF_978045245.1). Lineage (NCBI taxonomy): Eukaryota > Metazoa > Chordata > Mammalia > Rodentia > Muridae > Mus > Mus caroli. The sequence goes on from NW_028227275.1 coordinate 17,660,528, forward strand.
GCAAGGACAGGTCACTTTTGTTCCGCATTCCACACACCCAGTACAGCGCCTGGCCCATGGTTCCCAGCCCTCTCGCTCACCCAATTGAGACACATTACATGAATGAGTGAATGAATGAATGAATGAATGAATACATGCACTAATTTTTAAAAATATGGCCTGTGTCCCCAAGCTTACAAAACAATAAGTTTTCGTAAGCACCTTTCCTGATGGCTCTGCAAAATAACCAGTTGTAACCAGACATGATTGTGCACTCCTGTGATTCAGTACACAAGACCCCGAGACTGGAGGTTCTTAGATCAAGACCAGCCTGAGGTTCTGTCTTAAAACCAAACCAAACAAGACAGTTAGAAACCTCAGGAAAAAAACCAAAAAACAAACAAAACAAAACAAAACAAAAAACAACCCCAAAACAAAAATGAGCCAGGCGTGGTGGCTCACACCTTTAATCCCAGCACTCAGGAGGCAGAGGCAGGCGGATTTCTGAGTTCGAGGCTAGCCTGGTCTACAAAGTGAGTTCCAGGACAGCCAGGGCTATACAGAGAAACCCTGTCTTGAAAAACAAAAAACAAAACAAAACAAACAAACAAAAAAGAAACCTCAGGAAATAGTCTAAGTGCAGATGCTCTGGCCAATCCCTCCTATGGGCAGCTGAGCTAACTCCAGGGAGTGTGGACATTGAGTCCAAGGGTAGCAGAGACTGAGAAGCCATAGATAAGGTGTGGTTGGGGAGAACTGTCCCTTGTTTTGTCCCCACCCGCCATCTCCTGGGGTTTTGCCTCCCTGAATCCAGCCTCCATCCTCATCCGAATTAGACGATGACACCAGCGCTGAGGGAGGCTAAATAACCTGTCCAAGGATGGAGCCTCGTAAACGGACAAGGATTCCTATTCCCTGACTCTAAGCCTGCACGTTAACCACTCCACGCTCTGCCTTTCTCGGCAACCCACCTTGTCTTGGGTCCTCGTTCACACCGCTGTGACATTTCACTTGGAGATATTTTTAGATAAATGAGAAGTTCTCAAAAATAGTAGAAAGAGGAGATGTAGGTCAGGGCCTATATCAACAGTTGTCTGAATATGTGAAGGGCTGAGCTCAGCCCCTCCAGTACGGAAAAATGAAAAAACAAACATGAAGTAGAATGAATCCCCAGGTGCCCCCAGCTACACTCCCCTGAATGCTGGCATTTTACTGCTGGAAATAACATGGGTTACATTTTCTGACTGCGTTTTGTTTGCTCTTGGACTTACGTTTCCTCTTGTTTTCCAGTGATCATAGACCTTTGACAAGAGCTAGGAGGGGTTATAACATGGCTAGCAGTTGGGCAGCCTGCTCCATCACCACGTGGGAACCCCGAGCTATGGCAGCAGATTGGTTGACTCTCGGCATTCCCACGAAGGACAAGAGGGTCATCCAGTGAGTCCCCTAATGGGGAGGCTTCTGAGGAATGTCCCAGACTCCGAGCCTGGAGAGATCCATTAGCTACAAAGGATGTCTAAACAAGAGAGACATTAGCAATGACAGCCTCTCGGAATGATCCCTGCTATCCTCCCCCCCCCCGCCCCCCGCACCCCCACACACACCTATTCAGTTGATTCGGAGCAGAAAGACTTGCTGAAAGCCTACTGTGCGTTGGTTGCAAAATAAAGGGTCGGGCTAGCAGGGAAACGAGCTGATAGTCTAGAAGAGGCAACAGAAATTCTGTAGTAGCTCTTCAGCGACCCTTGGTTGGGGAAAACACATCACCAATATTTTGGAAACAAAAGTTCGTAGAGGGAGGGAGGGAGGGGAAGCGGGGAGACAGGACATGTCCTTGCATGAACACAGGGCAGCTCAGTTCTGCTTCCTGCCTAGTGCTGGTGGTCCTCGGGAGAGGGTGGGGACAGGGCTCTAGGGAAAGGAGGCTCTGAGACAGACAGAGAAACGGATAGCCAGAAGTCTGCAGATCCAAGGCTGGAACTTGACCACTGATGGCAGGAAGAGCTTCAGTTCAGGCCCCCAAGCAAACCTCCAGCCCTCCGGGGAAGAGGAAGTTTAGTAGAGGGTCTTACATAGCCAGCCCAGTCTGGCCTGGACCTTGCTCCATAGTTAAGGATGAACTTTGACCTTCTGATCTTCCTGCCTCCTCTTCCTGAGTTCTGCAGTTACAGTCAGTCCTCCATCATCCCACCTGGTTTATGCAGTGTTCAAGTGGGAGGCTTCCCGCTAGGCAAGTGCTCTACCAGCCGAGCCACACCCCCAGCCCTGGCTAAAGGCCTAGGGCCAGTTTTCCAATGAAACAGAGGTGGGAATGGAGACCTCCTGAGGTTCTCAACTCTGACACATCCCAGTCCCAAGCCTGTTCCTTACCAATCCGGTGATCTCTTAGCCTCTTCAACACTAAAGTGGAGGTGCTGACACCCCACTAAAAAGCTTGATGTGAGTGAGGTAAGAGGTGATGAGTTTAACAGAGTGCCAGGCTGGTCCTCTTCCTGACTTCAAAGGCCACTCTTCCAACCCTTGCCTCTCCTTGATCTTTGAGACGTTAATGCCAGCTTCCTTCTCCTCGTCTCACCACATAGCCCTGGCTAGCATGGAACTTGCTACGTAGCCCACACTCGCTGAGATCTCAGAGCCCAAGGATCTGGGTTTGATTCCCTGTCCTCTATTTAACAGCAGTGTGACATTAGACAAGCCACTTAACCTCCCTGAGTTGTTCACCTGCAAGAAAAGGAGAACATGCCTTCAGAATGAGGTTCTGCGGGAAGTGTTTTGTGACTGCAGAAGCGACAGCGGGTGTTCTGTGCTGATCACGTGACCATGCCTACCCCTCCACTTTATCCCTGCCCTTCTCCACACCACGCTCAATGTGGCTGGATGGAGCACTAAGCAGGGAATTGGTCATGATCCTCACAGGCCTCCATTTTCTCAGTAGTGGTTTTGCCCGTTGTTTTGAGACAGGATCTCACTATGTAATCCTGGCTGTCATGGAACTTTCTGTGTAGACCAAGCTAATCTGGAACTCACGGAGATCCACTTGCTTCTGCCTCCCAACTGCTGGAACTAAAGGCACGTGCCGATATGCCCAGCTTGTTTTGGGGGTTTTTGGAGACAGGGTCTCACTATGTAGTCCTGATTGGCCTGGAACTGGAAACACACATCAGTCTGGCCTTGAACTTGTGGTGATCCTCCTGTCTCTGCATTCCAAGTGCAGGGATTTCAGGCATGCATCACCAGGTTTCTTGTGGAAATTAAAGTGTTTGACCACATCTTTCATAAGGTCTTCTACTGTGAGGTCCTACACGGCCATTGCTGAAGGGGTCAGAAGTTTATTTTCTAAAAAGGCACATGGTTGGCCTTTGGGGACGTCACTGCCTCTGTAGTCAGATATGATCTCATCAGATTCTTTTATTAATATGGCCCGAATTAGACACTCCCAGTATGTGAGCCTAAGGGTGTCTCTGATATTCCGTTTAGGGTAATTAGTCTTTTTGACCCTTAGCAGGGGAAATGTGTCCAGTTGTGGGGAAATGAAGTTGTCAAACACAGCCCTTAAGAGAAGGGAGATTTATAGGGGACCACATTCAAAAGCTCAGGAATTAAACAAGCAAACAGGGAAAGAACACTTAAGCGCTCAGACCAAACAATGTATACCGCACGCTATGTTCAGGCAAGCCAACCAGTGGCCTGAGGACTCCCCAGGCACCACCCAGGCACAGTGGCCCAGACAATTGTTCATCTTCCCAGAAGCCTTTCCCAGAAGCCGAAGGGTTGCAGGAAGGTAAAGCCAATGACTGCCCTGAGCTGGAGGAACAGCAGATCTCAGAACAACCTTGATTGATAATTTTAGTTTTGGAAACTTTCTTCAGTATAACCCAAAATCTGGGCCTTGCCAACCTCTTTGCTGTCCCCAGAACACCTCTGTCCCCTGCCTACCCAGGGTATACTGCTCTCTGTGACCACTCCAGCTCTGTTTCCCTGTGTAGTCCTTCCTCAGGCAGGGTCCCAGTAACATCCAGGGTACCTAGCTCAGTGCAAATGTCAGCTAAACCCAAGAGGAAAAATGTTTGAATAGATCTCACTTTAGATATACTATAACATTTCCCATGGCTCAAGAGAACATGAAATATAACTGGGCATTCTACTTTTTTTATTTGCTAAATCTATCTCCTACTTGCTAGTACCCTTGTCTGGAACACAGCATCTCACACCTTCCTATGCTAGCTCCTTGTCATTCAGTGTCATGCCAGCGTCTTTTCGGTAATGACCTCTGACCCACTCCTTCCCAGTTTAATGGTGTAGCAACTCTCTAGCACGTTCCCTGAATGACTTAAAAAGATGCTTATTTTGGCGCTGGGCGAGGTGTCGCACGCCTTTAATCCCAGCACCCAGGAGGCAGAGGCAGGCGGATTTCTGAGTTTGAGACCAGCCTGGTCTACAAAGTGAGTTCCAGTACAGCCAGGGCTATACAGAGAAATCCTGTCTCAAAAAACCAAAAAAAAAAAAAAAAAAAAAAAAAAAAAAAAAAAAAAAAAAAAAAGCTTATTTCACTTCCGGCTTGCTCCCTTCTGCCAGAATGGCTGAAGTTCCCCTGATCCCTCTCCATTGCTTGTATACATCAAACGGCTGATGGATGCCTACCCAGTGGATGAGTGAATGAACTATATATAGCAGTCCTTTACAGTGGTGCGTAGTGGAGAAAGGCTCTTTCAACAAATCCGATGAACTGAGTTTGAGCCCTAGCACCCACGTGGTAGAGGGGAAAATCCAACCTTTTTTCTTTGCTTTTTCAAGACAGGGTTTCTCTGTGTAGACCAGGCTGACCTCAAACTCAGAAATCCACCTGCCTCTGCCTCCCAAGTGCTGGGATTAAAGGCGTGCACCACCACTGCCCGGCCTTATGTACTGTTCTTATTCTCTCACTTATCAATGCTATAATCTTTTCATATCAGGATCGAGAACGCTCTATCACTTTTAAGGTACATAGATTTTTTTTTGGTCTTAATTCATAAAAACCGGTTAGAGCATTTTTCCTCATTAAGATTTTATGGCACTCCCATCCTCATGACGTATTATCTAAGTATCATCTAAGAAGGAGATCATAAATGGTTTTTAAGATGACGTCTGAACCAGCGAGGGGAGGGCAGGTGGCCGAGCACACTTCCCAGCATGCTCAGCGCCGGGGTTCCACCCCTGCGCTACCAAACACAAAAAGGCCCACAGACACTGTAAACGTAAATCCCGACTCCTTCATCCTCCTACTCCTCATCCACAAAGAACTAGAACAGACCCTCTCCCCAGGTACAGCCGTCCACATTTCTACCGCGACCCCTCAAACGTCTTCCATAAAGGAGCAGGGCAGTGGGAAGGCTCTGGCCTATTCCATTTGACAGTTTCCAGAACAGACTCCAAGGATCAATCCCGTGGCAGTCCTTCGGAGCCTGTAGAGCCCTTGTTAGAGTGCATAAAACACATTAAGATTAGAAAATAAGTAACATCAGAATACAATTACAAAAATAAAACTATGGGGTTAGCAAGATGGCTCAGAAGGTAGAGGTGTCTGCCAACAAAGTAAATGACCGGAACTTGGACCCCAGAATCCACAGTGACAGAAAGAGAGAACTAACTTCTACAAATTGCCCATTGGCCTCTACACGTGCAACGTGGCCGAACCTACACACCACACAGTAACTAAATAAATGCAATAAACAGGAAAAACTCAAAAACTGGAGCTGGCGAGATAATTCAGTGGGTAAAGGCATTTGCTGTGAAAGCCGAGTTCAATCAAGCCCTAGGACCCACAGTTGGAAGTGAGTTCTGAAAGTCTTCAGAGGCCTGCACACATGCTTGTGCATTTACACACACACACACACACACACACACACACACACACGTGCGCGTGATCGAGCACACATACCTTTGACCCAAGCCCTTGGGGGGGGGGGGCGCAGAAGCAGGTGGATCTCTGTAAATCCAAGGCCAGCTTGGGCTACCTAGTGAGTTCCAGGCCAGCTAGGGATACACAGTGAGACTATCTCAAAAACAAAACAAACAGGAAAAGAAACCCATCTCTGTGATACAGTAATAATGTATGTACTGGATGCGTAAGATACAAGCTGTATAGCAATGAGTCAAGTTTCTAACCTAACTTCAAAGTCGTGATAAACACGACAATGTTCTATGGTATCTACAGCTAAGTAATATGATTTGAAAACATCTGTGATTTCACTTGGGGACAATCTCAGGTTCATTGATACAACTGTGGGTCCTGGAGCCACTTGGTAACTGAAGGCCCCGCTGCATCTGAAGTTAGCATCTCCTCCCTCCACTCCAGTCTGCAGACCTGAACTTGGCAGACCTGCCAGCTCAGCGTGTACCTTATTTGCTCTAGATTTAACCAGGACTTGCCTCCTTCCTCCTTCCTGAGAGCTCTGAAGCTGTCTAACAAGTCCAGTCAGTTCTGAACCGAGGAAGCCAGATAATCCGTCTGCTTATTGGAGACTGCTAATCCAGAGAGACGACTTTCATCACCGAAGGTATCTTCCAGGCGCTGCAAATCCCAGAGGATCTGTCTCCTTCCTTCACACAAGCCTCGGCGCTGGCTTCGTTTCTGAAATCACCGGCTGAGCTCTGCTTCTTGGCTGGGGCTGAAGAAATGATCTGATCCTGTGCTCTTCCTTCCACAGTAATTATCAGCATATTCCGCTCGCATTATCAAACATCACGCCTCACAGAAGCCGTGTTCACATCCAAAATACGTGAGTCAAGAAATGTACCCAGAATTCCCAACCCGTGTGTATCTGACAGTGCTCACACTATCTGCTAACACCGTTGGAACACTGAAAACTTTAAGTTGGCTGGAAGAGGAACTTAGTGGTGGGTTTTTTGGGTAGCATACCTGAGGCTCTGAGTTCAATTCCCAGCACACCAGAAAAGAAGGAAGGAAGGAAGGAGGGAGGGAAGGGAGGGAAGGGAGGGAGGAAGGGAAGGGAAGGGAGGAAGGAAGGGAAGGGAGGGAAGGAGAGAGGGAGGAAGGGAGGAAGGAGGGAAGGAAGGGAGGAAGGAAGGAAGGAAGGAAGGAAGGAAGGAAGGAGGGAGGGAGGGAGGGAGGGAGGGAGGGAGGGAAGGGAGGGAGGGAGGGAGGGAGGGAGGGAAGGAAGGAAGGAAGGAAGGAAGGAAGGAAGGAAGGAAGGAAGGAAGGAAGGGAGTAAGGGAGTAAGGGAGTAAGGGAGTAAGGGAGGGAGGGAGGAAGGGTAACAGCCCCCAGACCTTAGCACATCCGTGGCCATGACGGAAGTACCATTCAGGCTTTGGATCCCAGCCTGTAGACAGTACCACCTGCCAAAAGGAGAACAAAGAGCGAATCTATCAAAGCCCATAGCTCTAGGAAAGTCCCTAAATGCACTAACCTTGCCTTTTGACTTCCCTAGCTCCGATTCTGGCTAACTGTTTGTTTTAACTGAAGTATGTCAACATGTTTTTATTGTTCAAAAGCCTACTCTGAGAAAGGCTCGAAACTGTACTGGGATCCGAAACTTCACCAGGATCCTGGACACCCAATGTAGTTGCCCACCAGCTAATAAAGACTTTCTATTTATTGGCTTGAACCTGAGTCAGAGTAGATACTTCTCAACATTTCTAAAGGCCACAGCAAGATCTCAGAGACTAGTCTAGCAATGGCTGTGGCTGTGGCTGTGGCTGTGGCTGTGGCTGTGGCTATGGTAGCCGCCACTTTCAGCAATAGCTGGTGGTGGCCACAGTACTCAAGGGCAACAATGGATAAGATGTCTGTTTCTCCTGTAAAAATACTCCAGACTTTCTGTGAAATTGACTGGCTCTCTCCTGTCCTACCCAACTGGGACCCAAACACTGACCAATGTAAGGAAGCTCTGGTCTCCCTGCCATTATCAGAAAACAGATGGCCGCCAAACCTCACTAGGCCACCATCTTGGGTCAACTAAAACTGTTGAGTTACTCGGGCCCAGATATTACAATCAATTTGGGTGGTCCTTCTCCCTGTGGTCCTGCAATGGCCAGGCCTTCATGGCCAAAGTTTCCCTAAATTCGGTGAAGGTTCTGCCAAACATTGACTGGCAACTACATGGCACTTAGAGGCCACAAAGCTCTAGGCAGGTACACTAAATCTGCTCTTGAGAAGGGTAAAAGTTGGGCCAGCCTCCTACCTTTAACCAAGCCTCCTAAGGGCCAGGGGCACCACATACCAAGAAGTTCATAAAACAGAATTACTAACCATTCCCTCAAGTCCTTACAGGTCCCGCAACAAGCCCAGAGTGCTATTCATCAGATGGCGTCTGAGCCTGCCTGGGGACCTTATATGGGTGAAGAGCATCCCAACCAGGCACCCAGGGCAGAGCAACACGAAAAGGCCCACACTCTCCCTCTCCTACCCCCTCCATTCCCTTTCCTCTGTTCTGTGGATGAAGGTGGGTACCGGTGGGTCTCCCTAGGCTGCTCGGGCTTTGGATTGAATACCCCCTTGCTTCAGCTTCTACAGTAGGTAGCATTTACACCCAGACACAATGAAATTTCTATTTTAAAAAATCTAGAAAGCTTAAAAAGGGGGGGGGATGTAAAACAGTAGGTTTCATTGGTTATAAGCATAAGCATTAGTAATAAACTCACCCTAGCATGAGAAAAGTGTGGAGCATTCCCCAGGCTGGAAGGAACACCCAAGACCTGGCTTTGCAATGAACACACATTATTGTGGTTCTGGGGATCTAGTTAGGAGGAGCTAACAGGCGATCCCTTTATGGCAGAGCAAACTTTTCTGTAAGTCCAAAATAATAAATACCTTGGGCTTTTTAGGCAAATAGCATCCATCTACGGTAGCTACTGGATGTCATTGGAGACAAAAAGCGACGGGCAATAGATAAACTTTTGGTGATGGCTGAGTCCCAACAGAGCTTTATGGAAACAGTTGAGGAGAGGGAAGGGGAGGGGAGGGGAGGGGAGGGGAGGGGTGGGGAGGGGAGGGGAGGGGAGGGGAGGAAGGCATAGATTTGATTCCTAGTCTGCTGCCCCTGTTTTAAGCCCATTTTCTCTTGCAAAGGTCTGCTCTCTCCAGTACTCTCATCAGTTGGCTCAAACTCAATCAGAGAAGATGTACAGAGAGAGAAACTATGGGTCATTCTGGTGCTGTTTGGCCAGGGAAGGGTGGGTTGCCTTGTCTATTCCGATTCTGCCCAACCTAGAGTTTGCTTTCTCAGGCCAGATGAAGGACATGCCAGGAAAGAAGGAGTGGGCAGGGGTGACAGGAAACAGTGGGTGTTCCCCATGTCAGTGTCTCTCTCTGTCACTCCACCTTCTAAGGAAGGAACCAGGGAAACCGGGTGCTGGGCACAGGCAATGTTTTCCCAACGTGCTAACGGAGCCATTGCTCAGGGGTCAGTGACCTGGGCTGAGCCACAGAGGATTCACATTAAGTGATAATGACCCATTAAATTTACCCCCCCCGCGAGCACACCTTGACCTGTCTGAATAAAACTGCCTGTTTTATGCAGGAGGCAGTGGGAAGCGGTGGCTTGGGGTCTCAGCATCAGTCCATGGAAGGGATGGGGTAAAAACTTCAGCTTCTGGCTCTCAGTCCAACCTCTTTCTGCTGCATCATGAAATTAAATCTAGACCAATGTCACTTCCCAGACACAGAGCTAACCAGGGCTGGCACTTCTGTGTGGACTCAGGGAAGGCATAGTTGAGAATTACACAATGCACTATCCCCCACAACCCCCAGGTGACATGGCTTGTCTCTTACAGAGCCAAAGGAGAACAGAATAGTGGATGAGGAAGAAAATTGATTGATTCTAGGAAGACTGCTCTGTGACCTCTCCAGCAGTTCTAAGAAGCAAAGCCTTCCAGTCTCAAGCCCTGGAATCCTGTGCCTTCTGTCCTAGTAGAGTCCAATCTGCTAATCTCCCCAGCACCTCCCCATTTTGATCTTGACTTGGATGGAAATCTGAGGAAATCTGAGATTAGGCTCTGATGGCCAAAGAATGCCTATTATCCCCAGGGAGGGGGCACTCTACTGGACCAAGACAAGAACACAGATTCGGTTCGTAGAAAGAGCGTGCATCTTGTAACACATCTCTAAGAACAAGGTCATGAACTCAAGGACTGAGTAGTATGGGCCCCATAGAGGAAAACCAAGCCGTGGCAGGCGACTGTTTGGGGGTGGGGGTGGGAGATAAATATCCCGGTTTTCCTTGGGACTGGTGGATTGCCCCAACTTCAGGATTTCGGTGGGAAAATAGGAAGCGTCCAGGTGAATGGAGACCAGTTGGTCACCTGAGGATTACTTCCTAAGAGCAACAAAAATAACAATAACTAGTTTACTATGCCGGGCACTGCTGTAAGCAAGGTGCCTTTCTTTGCTTTTCAATTGACTCATCGGTTGAGAGTCTGTATTTATTTCTATTTTATAAAGAAACTGAAGAGCAGAGAAAGCAGATTAACTATGGACCACATCCAAAAGTCACACAGCTGAGTGAGTGTGGACTTAACACAGAAACCCAGCTCTGTCTGTCTCCCAAATCCATCATTTTACCATTATGATATCTTTTTCCTTCAAACGCATAAGAAAGTAATTATATACTGGAATTAGTACTTTTGGGATTGTTGTCTTGAACTAAGTGGCTCTGAACAAGTCCCACATTGGCTGCTAGGCCCCTACCCCAAACTGAAAGCTGGAAAGACTCTAAACAGCTTTTTTCTCTTTTAATTCTGGGGATTGAACCTGGGGCCTTGAACAGACTAAGTGAGTACCGTACCACTAAGCTATTGCCCCTCCTCTTGATAATTATACTTAATCATTCTTATAAATGACATTGTTGGATGCCCAGAAATAAAATATCTGTGTGCCTGGAATCAAATGTTCAGAGTGCAAATAGGAGTTTACTGTCCCATAAAGCCAGAATTTCAAGTCTGTGGGGAAACGGCAGTAAATGCTCGGGCAATGAGGGGACCGAATGAAGCTGGCTCTCTGCTTCACACTTTATACTAAATGCATTCCAAATGGAGTCAGGTTTATGTGTGAGAATAAAGTCAAGGGAATACTGGCAGAACTCGTGGAAACACGGGTCAGAGTGTGTTATGAGATCCAGAGAATCTATAAATGGAAGTGAGTTTCATTTCATTAAACTGTTCTTCGTGGCAAAACAAAAGGTGTTATTTGTTCATTTTTGACGTTGTTGTTGTTGTTGTTGCTGCTGCTGCTGCTGCTGCTTTCTGAGAGAGGCTCTATAGCCTCGGCTGTCCTAGAACTCTCTTTGTAGATCAGACTGGCCTCAAACTCACAGAGATCCACCTGCCTCTGCCTCCGAAGTGCTGGGATTGAAGGCATGCCCCACCTCTCCTGGCCAAAAACAAAGTTCTTATGAAGATAAAACAAAATGGGAAATATACTTAACATACTCATGTAATCTAAAACTAGCATTTTCCCTCTACATTTATTTTTTAGTGTGTGTGTGTGTGTGTGTGTGTGTACTATGAGTGTGTGCATGCATGTGTGCCACAGTTCACTTACGGAGACCAGAGGACAACTTTCAGGAACTAGATCCCTCCTTCTGCCTTGTAGGTGCCAGGGATTGAACTCAGGCCCTCAGGCTTGGCTGCAAGCACCTTCCAAAACTTACATTCCAAATGGGTAAAACAAATTATGTAAGGAAAAAAGGGAAAAAAGGAAAGCAATCAAACCCAGCACGATATGGAAACAAGGATCTGAAGAGTGGGCTCACCGAGGGACTGGCGCTGAACGGGCTCCACTTTGCTGACAGTAGGGAATGAAAATCAAGACCACAACAAGGTCCGGTGTCCTTGGAGAGCCAGAGATCAAAAGGCGTGATAACCCCACTGCCGAAGCCTTGAACTAGTACAGGCTCCTGGGAAGAGATCAGGCAGCCTTGGCTATCATGTTTGAAGATAAATCATAACCTCTGACCCAACAATGCCACAGAATTCACCTGCAGGAAAACAAGCTGCAAGAATTTAAGGGGAGGATTGTGGCAATGGGAGGCAACGTGGTTATTCATGAAAGGGAGCCGGGTGGCTGGGTGTGGCGGGCACACCTTTAGTCCCAGCACTCTGGAGGCAGAGATAGGCGGAGCTCTGTGTTTACAGAGTGGGTTCCAGGACAACCAGAGCTATGTACAGAGACCCTGTCTCAGAGAAAGATTAAAATAAAGGGAGCTGGATAAATGAGCCAGTTCTATATAGTAGAATATGACGCAGCCATGGAAACACGGAGGCAACACAACATAGACGGACAAGGAATGATCTCTGATACTGCTATACATCTGGATACAGATATGCATATTTGATGCAGAACAACAAGGAACGTATGCCATTGTGTGTGTGCCCCTGTGTGTCCTAAAGGATGGTAGATAATGTATTGTATGTGTCAGAACACAGTCCAAGAATGGAGTTGTGTGAGGAGATAGCTGAATGCTTGTGAGAAGTCTACAGGAAACCAAGAGCCTGTGGCCTCCGTTTCTTTGAAACACGAAACTGCTCTCAGATTAAGCTTTTGTGCCACTCCCAGGTGTATCGGATAGAAATGAGCTCACCAGATTAGTCATTACAACTGACTACGTTATGTGTTTATACGCCTCCATGGAAAACCATGTTTCTACCGTGGGCAGCTTGCCCTTCGTACTATACACTTTACCTATAGGACTCCTCTTAGCCCTCAGAGTATAAACTGTCTGATCCCCTGAATAAAACGGGCTATTGCGTGAGTCTTTAGTCCTCTTCATTTATGGGTTTCCCTTCTCAGGTCCCACCACCTGGAGAGCAGTAAGCATGTATGTTTACAATGAAATGAAAATCTCTGGTAAGACACACAAGAAATTGGCAACAGTAGTTCACACAGAGAAGATGTTAAGCCCAGCAGACAGGAGTGAAAGACCACTAACCCAATGGCCAAATTGGAGCAAGTTTTTTTTATTGTGCACAGCAGATTGTATGTAGCTGGTCCAGTGGCCATTCCCCATAATGCAGGTTTCAGAGAGCAGCCCTTGGCATGGGGAAGATAGTGTCTTTATAGCTCAGAAGTAGGGGGTTTCAAATGGGGGGCAGGGTGTTGGAAGGCAAATAGGCGGAGTTACAGAAGCAGAGCATAACCATAACAAGTCGTCATAGCAACCTCCTGAAACAACGGCATCGTTGCCATTTCCTGGAACAGCAGTACAGAGCCTGGAGTTAAGGTTACAGGTGGGACACAGCCCAACCCTTGAGGAACAGACTTACTCATAAACAGGAACGAACCTAGTTTGTCTTTACTGTATGATGGCTTTCAAGCCCAAGGTGTAGGCAGGCTGGTTTATCAAAGGCCGATAGAATCTTATTTTTTCTATCTTTTAAAATTAAAATTTATGTTAATGTCATGTTCTATCCATAAACAAGTTAAAAATTTTTTAAGTTTATTTTTTTTATTCTAAGTGTGTGTGTGTGTGAGTGTGTGTGTGTGTGTGTGTGTGTAGGCCAGATCCCCTGCAGCTGGAGTTAGTTAGAGGTAGTTGTGAGCTGCCTGATGTGTGTGCTGACAACCAAACTCAGGTCCAGTTCTCCAGACAGAAAATGTAAGCCTTGTGGTTTCGAATCCTCCATATGTGCAAAGCCCCTGTTCTTGCTTTAATGCTGTGCTGTTACTATCTTGCTTTTGTATGTTGATGCTAAGGAAGGCCTCTGGGGCCTCTGCATGCTAGGCAAGTGCTCTACCACTGACCCAGCCCTTTGAAATTCACCTCCATCTGTAGTGACAATTTTAACATCTTGGTCTCTTAAAAAAATACAGAAATATTATAAGGATGTTTTCATTATAATCTCAGCTATAAGCAGTATGGGGCTGCCTCAGATTGTCCACAGCAGTTGACTAGGATTTGCCTGGTGCTCTAGCAGGTGTTTTTCAGTGGCAGACAGTGCTGGGAACTTTTCAGAGGGTATGTAAATGCCAGGGTCCCCGTGAGGCAGGGTTGGGGCTGGTGGGTGGTTGGGTGATTGGTTGCTGTTGGTTTTTGTTGGTTGAGGTTTGTTAAGTAGTTGTGTGCAAAGAAAAAACAAGAAGGAGGAGACAGAGGAAGAGAAGAGAAGGAAGAGGAGGGGGAGGGGGAGGGGAAGGAAGCAGAGGAGGAGGAGGAGAAGGAGAAGGAAGAAGGAAGAAGGAGAAGAAGAAGAAGAAGAAGAAGAAGAAGAAGAAGAAGAAGAAGAAGAAGAAGGAAGAAGAAGAAGAAAGAATAAGAAGAAGAAGAAGAAGAAGAAGAAGAAGAAGAAGAAGAAGAAGAAGAAGAAATAATAAGATATGCTGACAGCAAAGATCAAACTGTCTCAAAAGAATAAGAAGAGCAAAAGAAGACACACACAACACACACAGAATAAAAACCAAAAAATTAAAACTGCCCACTTGGCTGGGCAGTGGTGGCGCATGCCTTTAATCCCAGCACTTGGGAGGCAGAAGCAGGCAGATTTCTGAGTTCAAGGCCAGCCCTGTCTACAGAGTGTTCTAGGACAGCCAGGGCTACACAGAGAAACCCTGTCTCGAAACAAACAAAACAAAACAAAACAACAACAACAAAAACCATGAAAATACTCCCCACTCGATATCCTTGTATTATAATCTGAGTGATTAGAGCCAGCAATGTGGCTCAGTTGGTACACCGCTTGAGTAGCATACAGGAAGCCTTGGGTTCAATTCCCAGCCCTGATTTAAAATCTGGGCATGATGGCTCACGCCTACCTATAACCCTAGGAGGCAGAAGGATAAAAGTCTCCATCCCCAGGGCTACACCCAGTTTTCATGTGGGTATGAGGGACTTGAACTCAGGTTCTCATGTTTGCATACCAAGCCAACACTCCAGCCTTTTTGTTGTATTGCTGCTGCTGTTCTGAGTGGGAAGGGACACCCATAAATTATGCCTCTCTTTCTTTCTCTCTCTTTCTCCCTTTCTTTACTTTGTATCCTGATAGAAGCTCCCTCCCTCCTCCCAGTCCCACCCTCCCACTCCTTCCCCATTCTCTCCTCCCCTTCTACCCATGGGTACCAACCCGTCCTGGCCCATCATATAATTGTTCTTTATGACATACATGCAGGCAAGACACCCATACATATGAGATAAAATAAAAAAAAACAGGGCTAGAAATTGAGAATTCCTGTGCTTTCTCCCGAACCCGTGGAGCCAGTGTTGTAGCAAAACATACATAATATAAAGTGTTGCCATGTAAATTATTTCCGAGTGCACAATTCAGTGGTTTTAAGCACATTGATATTGTGTCACCAGCCATCACTGTCACATTACTGAGACTGTGGCTTTGCAACAGTGCTGTCCCAGGGTCCTCTCTCTGCAGCCGTTGGCAATGACGATGTCCATTCCAGGTATCTCAGGAAAGGAGAACTGATTTGTCCTTCCCAGCCTGCTTTATATCACTTACCAAAGTGTTCTCGGTGCTCCTGTACATTGTACTATGTGTTTTGGGTTTCTACTCCTTAGGGCTGAGTAATTTGCCACCATGAGCACATACTGCACTTTGTATAGCTTGTTAATGCTTTGATGGACATCGGCCTGCTCCTGCTTGTTTTGAATAATGTTGTAATGACGTTATATGTGTACACATTTGCTTGAGTCTCCGCTTTCGACTCTTTTGGCAATATGGCACACCTACATTTTCAGGGCCACGTGGTATTTCTAAGTTCAGCTTTTTAAGGATCCGTCATACTGGTTAACTTAGTAGCTGTATCTTTTTACAGTCCCACCAACAATGTATTAAGTGTGAGCACCCCAGTCTCTGCACACCTTCCTTTTGGGACAGGACCTCATTATTTGTTTAACTTACTAAAGAGGTACGTTTATTTTTAACCAATTAATTAATGTGTGTGTGTGTGTGTATGCAGTGTCTGTAATGTGTATGTATGTGTGTGTATATGTATGTGACGTGTGTATATGTAGTATGTATGTGTATGTATGTCTGTGTATGTGTGTGGTGTGTATGAATATATATGTATGCATGTGTGTGTATGTGTATATCTATGTGTATATGTGTATGTATGTATATGTGAATGTATGTATATATATGTGTGTGTATGTATATGTGTGTATATGTGTGTATAGTGTATGTGTGTATGTATATGTGCATGTTTGTGTATAAGAAATATGTGTATATATGCATGTATATGTATATATGTGTGTATATGTGTGTATATATGTGTGTGTGTGTGTTGTATGTGATCAGACTCTGCTCATTTGTGGTCCTGGGGATTAGAACTCAGGTGCTCCTGCTTGGTTAGCAATGCTCTTACCTGCTATGCCATCTCTCCAGCCCCTGGTCTCACTTATTTAGACAAAGCTGGCCTTGAACTTGCAGCAATCCCTCTGCCTCAGCTTTCACCCTCCCTAATCTGCCACACACACCCCTTGACTGGTGTGAGATAGCCCCATCTTCAGCTTTAACAGGATCCTCACCATGATTGCTGCCCACACCAGGACTGTAGCCATGTCAGCAGCCGGAAGTGAAGAGCAGGGAGCCCTCGAAGTCTGAAACGCCAGCCAGGGATTTGGCCAACATCATCACTGTCAGTCAGAGGTTGAGAAGGTAAAACATGCATTAGTTCCTCACAGAAAGCAGTTTTTAGTCTTTCTTTCTTTCTTCTTTCTCTCGTTCTTTCTTCCTCTACATTTTAGGAGTATAGTCTGAAACCGTTGACTTCAATGGTTTTAGGCTTACCAAGTGAGAATCTGGGACACTGAGACAGGCAAACAGCGAATACTGCTTGGGATATGGGTAGCCACTCTAGGTTAGATCAAAGAAATGGGCAAATCCTGCTTCCCCACAGCAGCCTTGGTCAATATTTGAAACAACAATAACTTTTAGACGTAAAGCATACAAAGGAAAACCGTGGTTTCTTTCTGAAGAGCCTGTGTTCCTCCCAAGCCAGCCAGCGGGAGGCTTCCATCTTGGCCTGTTTTCTGGACGGGAAACAGTGCCCCAGGCTTTCTAGTGGTGAACGTGTGCCCCCTGGTGGTCACTTTCTGTAACACTGACGCCACCCAAGGGCAGAGACTCAGCTTTAACTCATCTCTGTGAGTGGGAATGGAGAGGACTTTGAAGCGCGCAAGCTCTCTCTCTAGATCTATTTATTTTCTGTGGAAATTTGCATGCGGGTGGTACTTCCTGGAACACAGGGGGAACATCAACTGTTTTTAGTGCTTCCATACCTCAGCATGTTCTGCCCAACACTGTCAGGTGGGGCAGGTATGGAACACTAAGCCACATGTAGTTAGTATTTGGCGTCTGCTGGAGCCCACGTTAACCCCTCTCTTGACTGGTGTCTGGAGGCCGAGGCCGCACTGGAGATGCTCGGGTGTAGGCAGTGTCTGTCCTTTCTGTGTCTACACTGTTTCTCTCTGGGAGCCTTTGATCCTGCAGGCCAGTGAGGATTTGTCTATCCACAGAGCCCTTCCTCCTTTACCTTGTTAGAAAATGCGGCCCGTATCTCAGAGAGCGCTGCTTAACTCAAGGTTGCCTCTTTCTCTGATCCCTGACTGCTCTGAAGGGAGAAGCGTTCCTTTGCCATGATATTGCCCATGCTATGGGCTAAAGAGCAAGGGAACCAGCTAGTTCCGGAGGGAGCGTTTGAGACTATGAGCCAAAATACGCTTCTCCTTTCAAAATAAACAAATAAACAAATAAACAAACCTAAGATTATATATTCCTCCAAGCCTAAAATGCAACACTTCCCACAATATACAACATATATATATGTTACATATAACAATTAAATATAAATAATTATATATAATTAAATATATTTAACCAGTTAAACGTTAAAATTAGAAACCATTTTGCTATCAATGTTAAAGAAACTTTGCTCCCTCCTTTTCCTCAGCACGGAACCTCTGAGTGGTTATCACCCTCTGAAAAAGTAAAAAGTGTAGGACGCAGGGGAGCCTTCTTTCGGACACACAAGACAGGGGGCTAAACGCAAACCACCATGGTTGGTGAACACACCGCGGATTTTCCTGATGAGGACTTGTTTCTCACTGACTTACAAGTGAGTCACATTTCCCCCCAGTGAAAAACAACCTAATACCTTACCATGCTTATTTCAATGCTAACGGAAGACACCCTGGCCCGAAGCCTCCCAGTAGCAATGGCTATGTCACTGGATGTTAGCTGGTGGCCTCTGAGTTACCAACAACCCTGCATTAAGGTTCTGACCTCGTCTGAGCACATATTTACTAATCATAGTGTAAAAACCACAGACATCCGGTAGCTGCCCGAATTTCTCCAGCACCTTGTACTTCTGAGGTAGGAATGTGCTTTTGGTAGGTATGGAGCCCGTAGAGTCCACGGACATTACAGAAAGCCTCCTGAGAGCCAGTCATCCCATCACCCCTTGGCTCACTGAAGATCCTGTGAGGTAGGTACTAGATCTCACTGTATTCATGAGGAGCTTGAGGTTCAGGTGGGTCCAATTTACTCACCTACAGCCAAGCTGGGGAACTTCTGCCCAAGACAATTTGCTATCTTGCTTCAGGTGAGGAACAACAGGGAGACCACAGGGCCGCAAGGCCTGCCTCCCCTCCCCTGTGGAGAGCCTTCCCTTAGTAACCAGACCCACTTATCCTCATGGCAGCTGTCCCAGCACATCTAATTTACCTCCACTTAGCCTTAATTTGATGCTTCCAACTGCCTGGGAGGAGAGGATGGTCCTCCCACGTGGGCTGAGAACCTCCCTCCTCAGGCTGGCTGTTCACACTGCCCATCTATGCCCAGCCCCAGCTACCACCATCTAGAATTACTACTGGGCCAGGGCTAGGGTTACTGCACTTAGCACAGAAAGGCCCTCACCCCAGCCTTTTCCAGACAGGGGGCTAATCACTCATCGAGTGCCAGTTGGTCATGTATTTGGGGCTTTGTTTCTGCCAGATCTGAAAGCAAGCAAAGGGTGAGGGGCCATGGGGACTGGGACAGATCGAGTGCGGCTGTGGGGTGTGAATGACAGGGGTTATTCAGAGAACCAACATTCCAAAGGTGTCCCAGGGTGTGGACACACATGAGAACCTCTGTAACTGACATGGTGGGCATCCGACGTCCCACATGCATGGTCCCCAGCTGGGATTCCTAAGAGCCTACTGGGCACAAAGCATCTCAGATGGGAACTTCAGTGTAGCTCCTGTCTTCCAAAGGAGTCTAATAGCAGAACAATAAGAAGGCGTCCCCTTAGCTTGCCCTCAATACAATCAATCCTGTCTTCCCTCCTCCTCCTCCTCCTCCTGTCTCCAATCTCCATGAAACACACACTCATTTGTTTTGTCTAAGAGCCTAGAGGTTGTCTCAGGGTTGGGTGGGTAAAAAGGTGAGCTCGCATCTGTAGGCTCAGCACTGGGGAGGCAGAGACAGCAGATCTTTGGGGCTCCCTGGCCAGGATTGGCAAGCTCCAAGTTCAGGCCCTGTGGATAGAGATTGAGGGAGACATTTGATGCTAACCTCTGTCCACCACAAGTGTGTGCCCATGTGTAACACCAGGTACACACTACAAACAAGTACACATATATACACTACAGCACACACACACACATACACAAAAATAATCATTTTATTTATTTATTTATTTATTTTTGGTTTTTCGAGACAGGGTTTCTCTGTGTAGCCCTGGCTGTCCTGGCACTTACTTTGTAGACCAGGCTGGCCTCGAACTCAGAAATCCGCCTGCCTCTGGCTCCCGAAAATAATCATTTTAAAGTGGCCACCAAGAAGTGGGTTTGGGAGGAGAGGGTACATTGATGGATCCCAGAGTGCATACAAAGTGCAAGCCACAGAACTGAACGATAGAACATAGAACTGAACTAGACACAGGGTAAGAGCGACCACAGGTGATTTCCAGACTTCTGATCCAGCCCCTAAGCCAGGCAGTGCCTCTATGACCTGGAGGAGGCTGAGGGGGAACAGATGCGAGGAGAGGGTGGCCTTCTTGTCAGGCCTCCATCGATTTTTTTCTGATTTTAGTGTTCACAGGATAACTTTGCTACTCCTCCAATGAAAATTAATCAAAGGAAACAACCCAAATTAAGATTTATTTAAAAGATTTATTTAAAAATCAAGAGATCTGCCTGCCCCTGCCTCCCATGTGCTAGAGTTAAAGGTGTGCACTGCCGTGGCTGGCTAAAGTTAACAGATTTTTAAATTTTAAGCTGTTGAGATGGACAGGGATAAAAAGCAGATGCTGCGAAGAGGCCCGATGCTCTTGCTCATCTTCTGCCGCCCTTCCTCACTCCTACAAAGGTTATGTTTAAAATCGGGCTGACAACGTGGCTCAGCAGGTAAGGTCCTTGTCCCCAAACCCGATGACCTGTGTTTATTACCCAGGAACTACATGGTGGAAGGAGAAAAGTGACTCCCTCAAGATGTCCTCTGACCTCTCCAGGTGCATTGTGGGACATGCGCGCGCGCGCGCGCGCGCGCTCTCTCTCTCTCTCTCTCTCTCCTCCTCCTCCTCCTTTCCCCTCCCCCCTCTCAATAAATTTACTTTAACAATAAAATTTATTTAAGGGTCTGGAGAGATGGCTCAGCAGTTGGGAACATTGTCTGCCCTCTGAGAGAACCAGGGTTTGACTCCTGGAACCCACATGACAGCTCACAACTGTAACCCCACTTACAGGGGACACAACGTCCCCTTCTGGCCTTCTTAGGCACTGCATGTATGCAGTATACATACATACATACATACATACATACATACATGTAGACAAAACACCCATAAATGGAAAAAGAAGAGTTTATTTCAAATTGTTGCTCTAACTGACAAATAAACAAACCATATGTTTTCATGGCACACATGGTTTGGTCATATGTGTATACGTTTTGGAATGGCTAATTCAAGGTAATTAGTATGCTAGACCTAGAGAGATGGCTCAGCAGTTAAGAGCATTGGCTGAGTTTGTTTGATTCCCAGCACCTACATGGCCGCTCACAAACTGTCAGTAACTCTGGGCCCAGGTGTGCCAATGCCTTTCTGGCCTCCATGGTGCATCGACACACTTGTAGGCAAAAATTAGAAAGAATGCAATACTCGTTAGCAACTAACGTGCCTGCATTGCACAGATACCTCAAACTCAGTTCCCCTAACTGCAATGTTGAGTCCTTTGAACAACATCACTTCAACCTCCGGCCCTGGAGCCCCCTTCTTACTCTCTGATTCTAAAAGTTGAACTTTTCTAGATTTTGCATGTGAGTAAGATCTTGCATGTGAATCTTCCTAACATTAGTTTAAAGGCAAAGAAAATTGTTCTCACAGTCAAAACAAGACCCAATCACCCCCACTTCTTTCCCTCCCCACCTGCTCCCCACCTTTCTTTTTACAGACTTAGTATAGCTTTCTTACCTCTGGCATACGCCTCCCTAGCTCTTCCTTAGACACCAGGCTTAAGTATCATCTTTTCCTACAAGTCTATCCTGACCACTCCCATCAGACTGGCAGCATCCTGTGAAAATCACGAGTCACCCACCCCTTCCCATCACAGAAGGAGGGAGATGTTCTCTGTGAAGATGTCCTGTCCTCCCCGAATGCTCAGTGACACTTTTACCCACCGAAAGGAGGAGATCCGAGCTTACTGAAACTGTGTTGCTTGGGTACAGTGGAACACATAAAGACTAGGTGCTGTTAAAATCATTACCACCAACAACAGCAAAAACCAAAGTGCTCTGGGGAGTTCACTGTTTAATAAATTCAAAGCCAGTCAGCAAGGGGGGAAAAAAAAGGCCTGCTAATTGCAGATCAGTGCATACCCTGGAAAAGAAGTCACGTGACTTATTGCAGAAGAGGATGCTGGAGGGCTGTGGGAAGGGGAGCAGCTGTTTGTGGCTGTCCAGTGTCAATGAGCAAGGCCCTGCACGCACACAAGTGCTGAAAGGAAAGCCTGTGTGGATATCCCATCCCTGACCCTCCATTAGAGTGACCTATGGCACGGGGATGTGGATCTGACATGTAATCTATAGACTTTGGGGCTGGATCTGATTTTGACCACCTGGCAAATGAGTGGAGGCTAAACGTCCTAGCATCTCCCGGAGGTCATAAATTGCACTTCGGTATTGAGTAGGTCTTATTACCCTGTTTAAGTTCTCATAGCTACTACAGGAAGACATACATCTTGTGCTATACATTAACTGCATTTAACAATTAGGTTGAATGAACTGCCTGTGTGTCTTGAGAAATGAGGTACGTTCTCTGGACCTCCAATTTTGTTTAGGGAGTGGATAGAGGGAAGTCTGAAAAGAAGACAGAGGATAAGAGAAGTCACCTTCACGGTCTATCATTTGACCCTTCCTGGCAGCTGACACCCCGAGACTCCCCTTCAGGACAATTGGAAGACAATCTCCCTTTGTTTCTTTTGCAATCCATACAGCTTTTTGACAATGATCTTTGACAAGATGGCTGGTATAGAAAAGGATCTTGGGCTTCTATTCAAAGATAAATATGATTCTTATGATCTTGTGTGTATGTGTGCGCGCAAGCGCACTTGCACGCGAGTGCATGTTTACGTGTGAGCATGACCACATGCCATGGGGCACACAGGACATCAGAGGACAACCTCAGATATTGGGTCTCACTTTCCAGTTTGTTTGAGTCAACATCTCTTGCTCAGTGTTGCATATGTGAGGCCCGAGGCTTCCGGGATTTTCCTGTCTCAGCCTCCCACCCTGCTGTGGGGAAGCTGGCACCATAGATGCTTCTTATTTATTTATTATTTATATGAGTTCACCGTCACTATCTTCAGACACAGCAGAAGAGGACATCAGATCCCATTACAGATGGTTGCGAGCCACCATGTGGTTGCTGGGGATTGAACTCAGGACCTCTGGGAAAGCAGTCAGTGCTCTTAACCGCTGAGCCATCTCTCCAGCCCAAAGGAAGAATTCTTTAGACTGTCAGGCCAGCTATGAGAAAATATCTGCTCTACAAAGAAATTGAGCAAACTTGGTTAGAGGGCTGGACTCCTTCTCTTTACAAAAAGAAGCTAAGGCACCTATCTGTTTATTGCTCTTTTTTTTTTTTTTCCTAAAACTGGTTGTTTGATGTCCTGTAAATGACCCTAGACTGTCAAATTAGTGCCATTTTTTTCGGGGGATAAACACATCAGTTATGATACACAGGACCCAAAACTCCACATTTTGTTGGGTACTTGTTCACGGAACTAAAGTGTCCACCTGCCCCCGCCCCTCCACAGCCAAACACACATCTATGTGCCGATCCAACCCCTTGGCAAAAGCTGCATCTACTGTGAGTAAATGAAACTCTTTTCTAACGTGTCCAGAGATGCTGATGCTGCAATATGAGCCCCGATCCAAGTAGAGCAGTTTGCTTATTCATCAGAAGGGACTCTGAGACACTGACCCGATGGTCTGCCTGCCCTGTTAGAGAGATGAAACCGCCAGCCTTCCGGCCATGCTACCTATGCAGTGAGGCTTGCTGTCCATTCGTCTGAGGGCACTGCTGCTTAGAGAGACTGAAATCTGTGTGTGTGTGTGTGTGTGTGTGTGTGTGTGTTTCTATCTCTCGTTTATTTTTTATCTTTACTTTATATGCATTGGTGCTTTGTCTGCATAGATGTCTTTGTGAAGATGTTGGATGCCCTGGAACTAGAGCCACAGACAGTTGTGAGCTGCCATGTGGGTGTTGGGAATTGAACCCTAGGTCCAGTGCTCAAAACTGCTTGAAGCCGGGCGTGGTGGCGCACGCCTTTAATCCCAGCACTCGGGAGGCAGAGGCAGGCGGATTTCTGAGTTCGAGGCCAGCCTGGTCTACAAAGTGAGTGCCAGGACAGCCAGGGCTACACAGAGAAACCCTGTCTCGAAAAACCAAAAAAAAAAAAAAAACAAAAAAACTGCTTGAGCCGTCTCTCCAGCCCTAAGACCTTCTCAAGGTTAGGTGGAATAATAAACTCCAGTACTTAGTATGAAGCCAGGCATAGGTTCCTGTCCTGGGTCAGAGGTGTAAGGAAGCTAAGATTTGACCTCAGTTGGAGATTTGACGGATCACTTAGCTAACTCTCCAAAAAGGAATTTTGGACTGCAGCTACTTCCCTACCCTATTCTGGTCACTGTCAAGCAGGGCATGGGGTCTTCCTTAAAGGACTAGAAGTGGGATCCAGAAAACCTAGAACGTCCTTAAAGAACAGTCCAGACAGGCCTGGAGAGACTTGGGGCCTCTGCAGCCTGAGTCTCTGGCCAACACCAGAGGGTGCTGAAACCCTCTGAAACCAGCCAAGAGGAGTTGGGCACCCTCCTTGAGCCCACTAGAGGGCACTGGCAGGGATCTGGTGCCATTCACAAGATGCTGAACAGGTGATGTCACTGATGGAGCCACGTGTGGCTCTATCCTCACCAAGGGCAGCAGTTGGGGAGGTGGGCAGGAGAGCTGGCCAGCATGTCTCAAAGACTCTGCTGAAGACAACATCAGTCTCCCGGATCTGACGACAGCTTTGACCTTGAGTAAGTTGCTTTGCCTCCCCGAGACTCACTTTTCTCATCTGCAAAATGGAGCTACTATGATTTGAGATTGTAGAGGTGCTACAAACCTTCTAGAACGTCTAGAATACTCTCTGATATTTTAAGGAGTTGGACTATGGCTTATTAGTAAAACAACCAAGCAAAACTCACCATGTCTTTATACCAGAGAAATCCATGGAGTGCATTTGAACCCAAAAGAACTCATAAAGAGATTCTGAATAGTAGCTTCCTGGTGGAAGCTGTGTTTGCCCCAGATAGTCATACATAGCATGCATACATGCTCATAGCCCCAGTGGTGGGTGTGTAAGGAGGGTGTGTGTGTTACGCAAGTATCATGTACTGCATTGAACACAAACTGGAGACATGCAGAGTACAGAGCTGGGAGACTGATTCGGAACGTCTAAGATCTTGCCCCCCTGAGCCCTGCCTGTACTCAGAAAGCAAGATGGGTGAACAGGACAGACATGTATAAAATAAAAAAAAGAAGTAGTAGACTCCGGTGGGGAAATTACTGGTGTCCCAGGGAGAGAGGCTCTGTGTCACCATCTAAACTGGGTTGGTTGGTCCCTTCCAGCTCCGACATTCTCTTCTTTAGGAGGTAAACAGAAGGATCCCACAGGAATCAGAAATGTAGGACAGAAACTACGGCGCTGGGTTATGCCTCCAGTTATGCATTCTTTCACCAAATACAAGTCAAATACCCACAGTGCACTGGCCTTTTAAGACCCTGAGAGAAAGCTGCATAGATGAACAAGACAGAATTTGGGAGCTGAGGAGAGATGAGCTTTGGTGATTTGTAGTTGGCATTGGCTGGATTTAGAGGTGTGTGGCAGATCTCAAGCCTGGAAGGAACCTTAAGGTCAGCTGACCGAGCAGCACCTTTGACCTTTGAGCCCTTCTGTGGGAGGCTCACCAAGTGACAGGGCTGTAAGACATATCCACGTCAAGCCCGAATCCACCAGTAGCCACTGGAGGGGATGAGTTTCTAGCTGCTCCATGTGGACTGGGAACTAATCTGTGTTGCTCCCCAAAATTTACTCTCAAGCTGGTCTGAGGTGGCTTTTTGTTCCTTTTTCTCAGAGATTGAAACCACATATGAACCAATGGGTGAGTCTTGTATAATTATTTATATTTGTGTTATATTATGTAATGTTATGCGCCTTGAAACCCTAGAACCACAAGCAAGTGTTGGACGATCCTTATTTCAAAGGCACTCTTTACAAAACAGCTCCCTTCGAGACACATTTAGTAAAAGATAGAAGATGCGTGTGTTCTAAAGGAGACCGGGATGCATTTGGGTTTAAAAAAAAAAAAAAAGATTCCATTGTTGAACTGAAGTGCTTGGGGCTCTGTTCTCTACCCCTGGGGAAGCACACTGTCTGCACACAGCTGTCTGAGAACCCCGTGTCACACAGAGTGAATCCCACTCAGACTACAGCACAACAACAACATTTTCTTCGCTCATCTGCTAACATGCAAGTAGCCCGTTGTCCATCTAGGTCCATGCAAAGGGAGGGTTAGCAGGAGCATCCAACTTGATCTAGAAGTCAAATTCTGCCCAGTCGCTCTGTTTGCATAGGAAAGGAGACAGAAGACGTCAAAAATGTTCTCCATGGCATTGATTACACACACATGGGGTCATTGCTGTATTTTACTGTGGGTCTTGAGGAATGACCTAAATCTCTCTAAGCCTCAAAGTATATAAACAAAAGATACTTAACTCACAAGGTAATTCCTAGAATAGGAGGGTATCTCTGTGTTTGTCTCTCTGTTGCTCTCTCTCTCTCTCTCTCTCTCTCTCTCTCTCTCTCGCTCGCTCCCTTGTGCGTGTGCACGACACACACACCCTGACACAGAGGAAAGTCTCCCTGCTGTCACCTTCCCAGGAATGACTTTTGTGTCACAACATGAGATACAGTACCCAAGGATCATCGAAGCTAGTTGATGAATGACAGAACCAAGCCCCACACTGAAACTGCAGCCAGAACCAAACCTGGTTTCTCTGCCCTGGCTTCAGCCTGCCAGGGAGGCTTGCTGTCTCCTTCCTTCCATGTGGGATTTCAGTGAGCAGCAGGAGGGGAGGTGGGCAGTAACAGATCTATGATTGATTACAATATCTAACTAAGCATTAGCCTCTTCCTGAAATCTCTGCAGTATCCCATTCCCAAAGGAGAGTCCGGCAGTGGTGAGGGTGCAGATCTGACTGACTGCTATGGGTGCTGTAAGCTGTATACATGCCTAACATCTCTCAGACTCGAGAAACTACAGTTATGACCACCACCAGCATCACCACCACCACCACCAGCATCACCACCACCACCAGCATCACCATCATCACCACCACCACTAGCATCACCACCACCAGCATCACCAGCATCACCACCACCACCAGCATCACCACCACCACCACCATCATCACCACCACCAGCAGCATCACCATCATCACCACCACCACCAGCATCACCATCATCACCACCACCACTAGCATCACCAGCATCACTACCTCCACCACTGCCATCACCACCACGTTTATCACCTTTACCACCACCACCACCACCACCACTGTGGCTAGCTAACCAGCTTTACAACTGAACATGTGAATAAAATTTTGTTTTAAATTCCACACTCGTTTAAAATGACATAGATTAGAGACAAATAAACCCCAAAGGGCCTGAAACCCAGCACTTGGGAGGTGGAGGCAGAAGGATCTTGAGTTTGAAGCTGGTGTGTATTAATACCAACCTGGTGTGTATTTAATACCAAGTGTGTGTCAAAAATCACCAAAGATGGACTAGAATCATACTAATATAGTAAGAATATGAAGTGCTTTTAAATTTAAGTTACTCTAGTTGCAATTTTGGAAAGTTTTTAGATTCAATTCTTCAATTCACATTCTCACGTGCCTCCAGATTCTTATTGGACAGCACCATCTGGCCAGGCATAGTGGCACACGCCTTTCATCCCAGCACTCAGGAGGCAGGTGGATTTCTGTGAGTTCAAGGACAGCCTGCTCTACACAGAGAGTTCCAGAACAGCTAGAGCTACACAGTGAGACCGTGTGTGTGTGTGTGTGTGTGTGTGTGTGTGTGTGTGTGTGAGAGAGAGAGAGAGAGAGAGAGAGAGAGAGAGAGAGAGATTTTTATCCAGAATGTTCTTTTGTACACTGTTCTAGAACTTTTCTTACATCAGCCCCAAACAATAAACTCACCTGGTTGCCTGTCGATAGCGGAATGGTGAATTTATTGTGGTATAGCAAACACTCTAAAATTGTTTGAACCAACTGCCTGATAACATGCAGCAACGTGAATACACCTCTCAAATAGACAGGCACAATAAGAATATATACAGGCAATTCCATCAGAGCCATGTTCTCCAGCAGTGAAACTCCTCTACAAGCCCAGCCTCTGGAAGGCTGTAGTCACCGTGGGAAGAGAGATGGTTGGAATTTGCTGTTCCCCCCTTGCCCCCTCCCCCGCTTAGCTATTATCAGTTTACTGTATCTTCTTTATAATCCGCTTTCCCTATATGCATCTTTCTGTTTTCACATCGCTGCTTTTTAATCTGGTACCCACAGTCCAGGTAGGGGGAAAGCATTCTTTCAATACAACCAATGTGCTTTTAAGGTCACTGCCCTCAGCGGGATTCCTTCACAGCACATCCAGCCCACACGGTGGATACGGTGGATACGTGGCACCGCATCCTGGATTCCTACCTCTGCACTGCGCCCGGCCTGGCTCATCGCCTAGGTGGTGGCAGTCGGTACAGCTGGCTCTTTCAGTCGGGGAGCCAGACCTCAGGGCTTGCTGGTGCGCACCGGCCTCAGTCGGCTTTGGCAGCCCTGGTCCACCTGCCCTACAGGGCGGGGCAGAGGCGGGACATGAACGGTGTCCACTCACAGACACCATGCCCTTCCAGGGCCCTGGAATTGGGAGCGGGCACCCGGGAAATCCCCTCTGGGACTCTGAGCCCTGAAATCAAGAAGTCAGCAGACTAGGGAGGGCTTTGAACCTTCTCGCCTCTGCAGGCTTTTCTCCACCAAGCATCAACCCCCACCCTGTGGAGATGCTTGGCCACCAACTGGTCTATCTTTTGCTCCTCCACCCCATCCTGGAGCAGCCAGCAGTGGAGTAGGTTTTCCTACCCTACCCTGACCGGTCCCGGAACTTTTCTGCACCTGTCTGGTCTCTTTCCCCAGAGCTTTGGGACAGCTCTGCCCTCAATGGACTTACCAACAGTGGCACAGCTGGGGCAGGAGCCTGCTAGGTAGAATCCCGAACCCTGGAGACCCCGATTCTCAGCAGTAAGCACTGGCCTAAGCCACTTTTATCTAGGCCATCTTTTTTAATTTTTCCAAGCCAAAGTGATTGGCAGCTGAGTGTTTGTGGCCATTCGCTAATTCGTATGTTTCCTATTTATGCATTTTACAGCAGATTCTAAAATCTCTGAGAGGTCCGTTCAAGGAGGAACCGGGCCTGCCCCCCATCTACTCCAGGTGGGTACTGTTAGTTTTGAGGTTAGAGTAGAGACAGCCCACTTCTGATCCATGAGAGCAGGCTCTACAGGAACCTGATCTGACTGGCCAATAAGAATTATTCCTCTCCCACCTCTGCCTATTCGCTTCTTAAGCCTGGTGTGGCATAAGTCACTGTGGAGAATATTTATGCACAGATTTAGAAATCCTGCCCACCCAGCCAGAAGCCAGCTAGAAATTACCATTTATCCTCCTCTCTAACTTGGTGACAGACAGTAGAACCCCAGAGAGAAAGCTTACATGACCTAAGGGCTCTTGGGTAGTAAGAACGCCTGAGAGGGTGGGGTGGGTGGGATTCCTCTAGGCTTGTAGGACAGTCTTATAGAGCAGCAGCTTTGGAAAGAGCTTTCCTGGCCCCCCCTGCCCCCTCCCCCATTGGATGATGCTGCACTGGTCAAAGATTTTCACTCTCTGATGTTCCTGGCTCTGGAACCCCGGCAATGACGGAAATCCTTTACCAAAGTAGTAGGAGCTATTTATATTTGGAATATACAGGCTCCCAGAGTGGGGCAGGGGACTGGAAGGGCTGGTCCAGGCTAGCTTTAAGTATCTTAAGACACGCAAACCACAAGGAAGTCAGCACACAGCCCAGCTGTGCTTCCTCTTGGAGGGCTGCATTCCTCTTAGAATCCAAGAGGATGCAGACTCAAGGAAGACTAACTGGACAGGAGGAAGCCTGCAGGGAAGGTGAGGGTCTGCTGCTAGAAGCACTGAGAGTCCACAGCTCAGCAGGATGCCAGAATGGGTGTCTCTGGGGGCAGGGGTGGGGTGGGGGGAGGGTAGCTACCTAGGACATCCCAGAAGAGCTAGAGAGCTCAGCTCCTTCAGTACAGGCTCCATCCTGGGAGTGGGCAGGCTGAGCCTGGCTCATCCATCTATCATTACGTTCAGCTAGTGAGCGCCCAAGAATCCCATTACTTTCCAGACCGCACAGTCCCTTATTTTCAAGTCCTCCCCAACCCTCAGATTGTGTGGTGTCAAGGTCAGCACCAAGGCTCCTGGCTTATACCTTGGGCTATATATAGGAAGAAAGGTGATGTGTCAGGGGAGAGAGACTTTCCTGGAAGCACACACAGTGCCTTATTGTACAGAAAGCAGGACCGACCGGGTACCAGTGTTTTGGGATGAGCCGCCAGGTGTCCTTGCCCAGGCATGGGTAAGCCAGGAGCACCGCCCCCCCCTGCATTTCTCTCACCGCCAAAAACCAAGGTCACAGTTTGGCACCACCAGGGCCACCTGCATGGCTGTGGAGCCCCAAAGGAAGACTGGGTGAAGGAGCCTATGTATTGAACTCTTATAACCTGTGACTCTTACTGTAATGTCTTTCTCAGTGATGCTAGCTTGGGCCTCCATGACCTTACTACACAGAAGGAGAGCGGCAAATAAATCCTCACTCCACATAACATACTGGAAAGTACCTAAGACTCTGGTGCCATGGATTTGGGTATGGTCACCTCCATTTGAGGAGTCCAGGAAAGAAGCTTGGCATGGAAGCTGGAATTTACCAGAAAGATGGGGGTTGAAGGCATCCCAGACAGGGCTAGAGAGATGGCTCCGTGGTTAAGGGCATTGGCTACTCTTTCAGAGGTTCTGAGTTCAACTCCCAGCAACTACATGGTAGCTCACAACCATCTATAATGGGATCTGATGATACCCTCTACTGTCATGCAAGCATACGTGCAAATGGAGCCTACACACACACACACTACACACACACACCCCTTATTTTAAAAATGTCCCAGAAGGGGGACAACATTTCACTGCAGAGGTTTTAGGGCTGAGAGAGAAGGTTGGCCTGTTTAGTCTTCCTAGTCAGGTATCAACTTAAATGTCTTTCTCTGACTCTTATCTCAAAGGACTTCAATTTTTAGTATTTTATTCAGTTTACACTCTAAGTCTACCCACTATTAAAACAACAACAACAGAACATTTATTTGGTTGTTGTCACCACCCACCAGCCCACTTAACATACACAAAAATGAATTCCAGGAATCTCGGGACAGTGGTTTTCCCACCACCCACTCTCAGCATCTAGGACAGTGTGAGTCAATAGATAGGCTCTAGGTGTCTACAGTTGAATGACTCTTTTCCAGCCAGTGAGAAACTGAGAACTCCTTCTCCAGCCTTTAGCTTAAAGAACTTAGGGCTAAAAAAAAAAAAAAAAAGCCCAGGGCAGGGTAAGAGAGTGGCTTGGGCAACCAACTCGGGTGATTATGGGGTGGTGGGAGGAGAGAGCACAACTCACCCGCAAGTTAAGATTAAACGAACTGGGGGTCCAGGAGTCTTGTGCACTAGCTCTGAGACCCTTCAGCTACCAGAGGGCAAAGAGGAGGCAGGTCTCCCTCCTCCCTCCGATTTCTACAGCTTCTGGCTAAGCCCTTTGGGGATGAGTCCAAGGGCGGTCAGAGGGTTTGTGGACACTGTCTTGCCTGCCTGCCGACCTGCCTGCCTTCCTGCCTTTCTCTTCCTCTTCTTTTTTCCCCCTTGCAGCCCCTCTCTAGCTCCCAGTCCAGCGGCCCCGCAGCAACCCAACAGCCCCCACCCCCTCCAGCACGGGCGAAATTGCTAAACTTGTAGCAATAATGACCCTGCATTCAGGCGGCCGACTCCCGCTGAACCTCTCAGCGCCCTGGCCCTCCCGGCCTAATCAGCGCGCCCCTCCCTGCTGCCCGCCCAGCCCCCGGCCACCCCTTCCCCCACACACAAAAAATGCGGGGAACAACCCCCCCCCCCCCGTGCGCATTTCTCCGTCCCTCTGTTGAGCAGACTGCTGCACAAAGCCCCCGCTCTGAGAAGCAATGGGGAGCTCGGGGAGGGACGTCAATCCGACGCTATGGGGTTTTTGTTCGCGCAGGGGACCTCGCCTTCCTACCACACCTTTTGTTCGGGACTCCAATAAAAAGCCATTCTTTCCGCACCTTCCCGGCCCGGAGCCGCCTTTCAGCCGGGGCCGGCCCCACAATGGCGCGGCGCTCAGAGGCCTCCCCATTCACCCGCCTTGGCACGCTCACAATCGGCCGTGTGGCAGCACTGGCTTCGCACAGGCATTCTCCGCGAGTGACAAGGAGCCGCATAAAGCCGCGGCCGCCGGGGGAGAAGGGAGGGCGGCCGAGGGGGAGAGCTCGGCCCGCGGCGGGGCGCGGCGCGGTGCAGCTCCCCCGGGCGAGCCCCAAGACCGGGTGGCGGCCGAGGGAGGAGCCGCCCCAGGCTGAGCCTGGAGGCCAACTTTTCTTCTTCCTCGGAGACCCTGGAGGTGGGACAGAGTCCCAGTTTGACCAAGGCGGGTCCCCTGCACCAAGACAGTGCATCTGGGTAAAATGTAGTGGAGGTGTGTTGTGTGTGTGTGTGTGTGTGGGGGGGGGATTACAAAGTCCCCGATCCCAGGAGACCCAGAGCCTCTCTCCAGCCTGCTCGGCTCACAGCACTAAAAAGAAATTAACAAACAATGCCGAAGAAGAGACCAAACTTGCAGCCAGGGGCCTTGCTCAGGGGCACCAGGCAGAGATGGCCAGGGTATTTCCCTCACTTCCCATCCTGTTTAAGGGGGGGGGGGTCCTCCCCAGTCTTTGGGGCTAAACAAGTCTTGCAGCAAGCCAAACAGCTCAGAAATATTGCACCTTCTTTATTGACTCCTGTAGTGTGTGACAGCGGCTGTGTACACGGCGTGTGGATATAGTTATAGAGAGATAATGTGCGGAATACAAAATACAAAACAGAAAGGAAACCAACCTGACAACAACCTAGGTTGGGCGGGCAAGTCTTGGATTTGCTCAGCTGCCTCCCTCCCCCCAACTTTCGATCTCACTGCGGTGGTGGTCTCCAAGAACAGTCCCCTGACAATCCAGGGATCCGGGCGGAGTCTGTCTTGGAAGGGTCACAGTTGGAAAAGGAAAAATCCACTTCGTTGTGGCTCTCCGGGCAAGCAAAAGGGGCTGCGAATCGGTGGAATTTCTCAAGCTACTACCCCATTTTCCTCTCCTTCACGTTCTCTCTCCAACTACCTTTCTTTTTCTTTAAATTGTTCTTTTTCTTTCTTTCTCCCCCCCTCCCCCCGTTCGGTCCGGTTCCCGGACCACACTCGGAGAAGGCCAAGGGAAGGCAGGAAGAGAAAAGCCCTCCTCCGGAGAGCAAGCGACAGCCGGAGTCCCAGCCTCTCGCACTCTCTGTAGAGTCAGGGTGGGAGGCCACCTCTTTCCTGGCGCCTGGCCGGTGTTTCTGTCTCAGACAGTCTTGACGACTGGACCAGGGCGTCCTTTCTCCGCTGAGTCCCATGCCCCAGGCCTGGAGTGTGCTGCGACCATGGGCCCTTGGAAGGAGCGATACGTCTGTATTTTTATTTTAACGAGGGGACCTGGCCCTTGGGTCTGTCCTTTCTCGTGTCTCATTCCCGCGGTGCCCAGCGTGCGGTAGGACGCCCGCCGCGTGTCCCGCCCAGGCTTTACCAAGCCCTGATGCCCTGCAAAGTCCCCTGCGTGCACGCGGCCCCGGCTGCGGCACCTTGATGCAAGGGTTGCGCGCCGCCGCCGCTGCCGAAGCCTCCCAGGTTGCTCACGTTCACAAAGGATCCGCCGCCGGTGGCGCTGCAGGCGGGTTGCATGGCGGTGGTCGCCGCGGAGGCCGTGCCGCCACCACCACCGCCGCCACCGGTCGGATAGGCGCAGCCGTAGCTGCCGCTGTAAGCCGCCGCTGCCGCTGCGGCGGCGGCGGCTGCAGCGGCTGCGGCGGCTGAGTTCCCGTAGCCATAGGCGGGGAAGCTGTTGTAGGAGTAGGCGCCGGCGCCCACGCCGTAGGGAGAGCCGTAGGTTTGTGCGCTGGGCGTGACGCACGGCTTGCCGTCCCGCACGAGCACCGGCACTGCCACGCGGCGGGGTGGTGGCGGCGGCGCGTGCGTCCCCAGCTCCAGGGACTTATCCTGCCGCTGTCTCTTGCACTTGTACCTGCGATTCTGGAACCAGATTTTCACCTGCGTGGACGTGAGCTTCAGGCTGCTGGCGAGATGCTCACGCTCGGGCGCCGACAGGTACCGCTGCTGCTTGAACCTGCGCTCCAGCTCGAAGACCTGAGCTTGCGAGAAGAGCACCCGGGGCTTCCGGCGGCTCCGCGGCTTCGGCCTCTCGCCGTCCTCGCTTGTCTTACAGTCTCCCGCCGCTTCCAGAGACTTCTTCAACTGACAGTTTTCTAAGGGAGAAGCAAGACATTAGCCTTTCTAGTTCTCAGGATACCACCCCTGCGCCCCAGAGGCACAAAACACCCCCGTAGTAAATGCTAGTTTTGGGGAAAGTTCATAGTTTCTGGAGCCCAAGCCCCCGCCCCCCGCATCAGGCGGAGCACCTCCAGCGGGAGAAGGCGTATTCGGTGGTGAGAGTAATTCGCTCGCATTTATTAAATTTGAGCATCAGCGAGAAAATAGATTAAATGTGCCGGTCCAGGGGCTAATAACAATTTTCAGGCGACCGCGGAACACGACCCCGTATCTGCAAACTCGTTTGCCTTCCACTCCCCTGAAGGTGTGGAATGAGTTGGTATTGGGGACAGGCGGCCTGGATGCATGGGTTGATTGCGAAAATTGTTTCTGTTTGGAAATATCTACGTGAAAGGCGTATGTGCAGCTCAAGAATTGAAATTTTTTTATTTTCAAAACTACTGAGAACGCATCTGTGACAATATCTGTATGTTACCTTACAGAGGAAAAAAAGTTGGGTGGACCGATTTAGACAGTTTCATGCCTGTGTTAGGACTGGAGAATTGTTAGAGAAAGATTTTGGTCTCAGCCAGATCAAATCTCCACTTGGAGAAGAGATTATTCGATTCTGTTTCCCTTTCAGACATTTCCTTATGGGCTTATTCAATTATCTGATTTTCCTGCCTACCCCACCTCTGATCTGCTGAATGGCCAGAATCCCACTCAGAACTAATTCAGGAACTTTAACTATTCCACTCCACCTGCAGAGAAACAGAGCGAGCATTACGATATTTTTTCAGAGGCCTTCACCTCCTGGGTGTGACTTGCTGCCGTCATCTGATATAGATTGAGCTCCCACACATCGGCCACCCCCTCTCCTCCGCCCGAGTTCTACGAACGTAAGAACTGCAAGCTCCGAAGTAAGCTGGTGTCTCTCAAAGTTTCTTACCCGAAAGGACTGCCCAAACATAACATTCTTGCACTGCCTTTTCGGAAAAGCCGGGGTGACTGCCCTGGCCTCACTGAATTCACCTCACATTAGAAGAAAGACAGAAAAATGGCAGAAAAAAATGGCCCTTTTTTGAGAAGATGGGTGTGCGAGAGAACACACACACACAACGGACAAGTTACGACACAGGCTCTGGGTCCCTGTCACTCATTACTCAAGGAACCAGGATTGCAATAATCACTTTGCCTTCCCTCGGGGACTGCTCCGGGTCTCTGCTCCGGGCAAAAGCTGTTCTCTCTTTCTCTTTTATCCCCGCCCCAGATCCATCTCAGGTACCTGTGCTTTGCAGAGCTGTCCTTGAACCTGGCATAGGCATGACCCAAGCCGAATGTGAAAGGGGCGGGTGGCCATGCAGGCACGGTTTGTGGGTTTATAGGCGCTGAGCCGTTGCCCCAGGTGTGCGGACGCGTTTCCTTCCCCCTCTACTCACTTTGGCTCCGTTCGCTCACAACCTCCTCTTCTTGTTCCTTGGGCCCGCTGCAAGCGTCTCGGAGAACTGTATGGACATAGCTCTGAGGACAGAGACCTGAATCTCCATGGCCCTCGGCAGCAGCTAGTGAGTTCAAATAGGACAGTTTCTCTCCCTCTTCTTCCTCGTCCTCCTCCCCTGCATCAGAAAATTGCGTCCCTTCAGCCGCGGCCAGCATGCAGGGCGCCGAGTGGAAGTGCTGCTCCAATTCCGCTTGCAAGTGAGCTCCGTGGAAGTGCCGCTGCTGCTCCAGATTCAAAATGTCTTTGACTGAGAAAGGGGTGGAGGTGACCGGGCTTGGTAACATCATCAGGGCCACTTAATTGTCCAGTCCAAATACTCAATAAATCCCGGCGGGGGAGGGGAGGGAGTGCGGTGGCTCCAGCTCTTCTTCTGGACTCCGCGGTGGTGCGGAGTCGAGCTTTTGACAGACGCGGACCAGCTCCAGTCTAAATCGCCTCCATTGGCCGGGACCTGGGGGTCTGGGTTTTGTTACAGCCACTGCAAGGACTGGGGCCGGGGCTGTGAAGCCTCTGTCCAGGGGCCCTGCGTCACGTCAAGGGGCGGGATCGGCATCCTGGCCTCCTTCCCAATTGGTTCTTGTGTATGTGGGCCACGCCCTCTGCGTCCACCCAGTGGGATGTTGCTGCGCTACCAGAAATAGACAGGGACTAGAATAGGGTCCTGAGGTCCAAGTCGCGGTGGGAAAAGCTGCAAAGAACCCGGTGTCCGAATCACCGATTCCCGCTCCACCTAGCTGCACCTTCCCGATCAGGGGCAGTTCTGAGAGGCCAGTAAATACCGGACTGTGGATTTCTAAGGAGAGGAGTGTTGTATCTGTGGAAATATGAGCGACGTGTCAAATTCCACCTCAACTTTGCTCTAGCTGTCCTTGCCACCTGGAGTGCCTTTCCCACCCTCATTTCCACAGTGGAAAGCTGTTCTTCCGAGGAAAAGCTCAAATACCTCCAAGGAAACGCCGCCAGATCACCTCACCTAGAGGTCCTCTTCCTCGGAACTTGCTCAGTAATGTCACTTGTCACCCCCCCATCAAGTGCCAAAGCTGTACTTTGTGTCCGCTTGATTGTCACATCAGATTGTGAGTCCCTGAGGGCAGGGTCCAGACCGTACATGCCCTTGCAGCCCTCGAAGCGGCTTCAGAGAGCAGGTCTGTAGAAGACAAGATGACCGTTCTGTTAGCGTCCAGAGGCTCTATGCTTCGAAGCCTGGCCTGAGGCAGTATTTGGTTTGGGGCGTTCTCAGTTTCCTGGTCTATATAAAGGAGCCGAATTGCCTCTTCTAGGGTTATTGTTGGGAGTTTTTTGTTTAGTTTTTTGTTTTTGTTTTTTAAAGGATAACCGGGACGGAAGCATAGCGCAGTTGTCTACTAAAGCAAAGAGCTCAATACTTGTAACTACCCTGGTTCTTTGTGGGAGGTCAAAGCAGTGTTTGTTGCCGGCATTGATTCTGACCCGGCTGGTGTTCCACTGCACACACTGGGTGGCTCTGGTCTCAGAAGGGAGGGGACCCCGCTGTGGCTGCAGCTCAGACAGCCTTCTGAAGGGAATAGGGAGCCCGAGCATAGGCCTCAACTTTCCGAAGTGCCTTATTTCTCTCTTTCTGAAACCGTGGTTGTATTCTGCAGGGAGAATATATGCAGCCTCAGATTCAGAAAACTGCCTGTTGGAGACCACCTTCTGGTATCCACCCGCCTACATACCTAGCCCCTGAGTGGTAAGGGGCACCACCATTGTGAGATTAAGAGCAAAAGGTGTGGGCAGCAGGCCTTGGAAAACCAAACTAGTTCCTCACTAGGCCGCCCTTGCTTTTATTTATTCTCTCTCTCTCTCTCTCTCTCTCTCTCTCTCTCTCTCTCTCTCTCTCTCTCTCCCTCTCTTCCTCCACACCCCCCGCCCCCGTAGAACCTCACAGTTTGGGAGAGACTGGCCTCAACTAGAAGGGTTCGCCGGATGGCGGCGCGGTGACCGAGGATGACGCCCTAGGAAACTTATAGACAGGGCATGAATGCGGATTACGTGGAGAGCGGCCTTGCGGAACCCCGAGGCGGCAGCGAGAGGAGTTGATGCCCTTGGCCCTGGAAAGAAAGAACTGCGGGTTGGGAAGAGAGAGAGGCGGGGCTCTTAGGGGGGGGGAGCGGAAATACAGCGGGGAGGCAGCTCGTGGGGCCACCAGGGAGGCTGGTACGAGGCTAGCTCCACGTGCTCTGGGGGAGATGGGAAAAGATCATCTGTGGTTAGGCCTCCTTGAAACCATTCCTTGGTCGCAGGAGCCTTTTTGCTCTAAGACTTGAAACTGTAGACGCTGCGGGCAGAGGCCCTGGTCGCTACAAAGGGCTCGCCAGCCCACCAAGGGAAGGAAGAGTGTGCCTGGCTTTGCTGTGGATCCGAAGCTCAAACATCCAGAGGTGGGGTGAGTGCGCCGCGCTGCAGGGTGGGGGACTTTGAGTGGACGCGTGCTGAGCGTCCCAGCTGCCAGACAGAGATCCAGTAGGAAACCGTGCTCCAGTCTCAGTTCCCCACCCTGCAGCCAACTGCAAGGCAAAACCCATCGCAGAGAAATGCTCGTGTTCCTTTCTGCTCTCCACTTTTCTTAGCTTTCGAGTGATTTCAAGATCTAGACCAAAGAAAAGATAAAAGGCCTTTGCTTCTGTCGGGAGCGCATATTTTCTTGCTTGGTTTCTTGTTTGCTAAGGGCAGTCGGCTTCACTTAAACCTTGCCCCAGAACCCTGGCTGGGTGAACCCCACTACCCCCACCTCTGTCCAACGCCTGAAGCTCAGTGATACACCCACACACCTGCTGCGTCCGGCCGAAGGCTCACTATGGCCTCTTCTCTCTGCCGGCACAGATGGCTGTCTGCTCCCTACCTGCAGGGGCACGTGACGGGGTCTCCTCCAAATCCCTTTGCCGCCTCTATCTGGTCAAGTATCCTCAAAGCACACCTGGACAGCTCTCTTTCTCTCTTGCAGATCCAGGCCAACTTGCTTCAGAGCAGGCTGGACAGGACCGGGCCTGTAAGAATTCTCTGGTGAACGCGCCAGTTTGTGGTATCGATGGCCTAATCATCCATCTTTCCCATCCCTATCCCAGCACACCACTGGAGACTTCCACCCACCCTTTGATTTTTGCCTAGCTGACGGACGAGTTCGGGGTCATCTCCAATTTCCCTTTCCAAATTGTCTAGTCTTGACTTATCCTGGTTTCTAAGTAGCGGGTACCCAACAAGGATCCCAGGCAGGCCAATTCCATCCAGGTGGCCTCCCTTTCCCGCGTCAGCAGCAGGCACCTGAGACACCCCCACAGCCTGTGCGCTGCCAACTGTGAGCCGCCATAGGGCAGAAAACTGCTTATCGGACACAGAATCTAGCTCCACTTGTCTCCAGTTACTAGTATGTTCTGGGGGCATTTGTATTCTCTTGTCTGAAAAGATCTTAGAAATCTTGGATCCATGCTCAATTAACAATAGGTTTTCCTATCAGACCGTTCAGCCAATTACTGTCAGATAAAGTAAATATGACTATGCAGCTTGGGTTTTCGTCTCTATGTCTGCCTGAGTTCACCTCCATCACTTGGAACATATCACAAGCCCCTCCCATGGGATATTTGATTACAGATCTTGCTGTAGTGGTGGCAAATTCCCTGGAGGATACTTTATAGAGGCGTATATTACTAAATAAAGCGACACCTCGTGTTAACCATTACAATAAATGCATTACCAACTGAAAATGTAATTTTAAAAGCCGTGTTTGTGTTCTACTTTAACAAAATTACTCATTTTCTGCACATATAAAATAGGCACATATTCAATAGTGTTTGTTCCACCTGCCTCTGCTTGTCTCATTGCACAAACAGCGATCTAATTATGAAAACAGGGCCACAAGATTTACTTTGAAAGTTGCCCCGTTTTTTTTTATCTCAATGTAGCACTTCAATGATCCTTCTTATGTTCAACAATAAAAAAATAATATTGCTGTACACTCAGCTGTCCTGGAAATATAAAATTTTAGGTGGGTTTTAATAATATTGACTACTGTCCTTGAAATTACATTTTAATGGCACACACACCAAGAATCAAGAAAAAGAAAGAAAGAAAGAAAGAAAGAAAGAAAGAAAGAAAGAAAGAAAGAAAGAAAGAAAGGGCTTCATTTTAAGCAATTACATTAAATAGAATTTTGTTGCTTTTTTGGTGGCCATAGTGATATGTGCTATATCTCGGTTTGTTTTTTTTTAGCTTAGAGATGTTGGAAATCTGTCCCCAAATTCCAGAGCAGTTTACTGTTGCCTGCAGTCTATGGGTTAGAATGTGAATGTATTATCTGATCTGGGTTATGGATCTGGTCTCTGATGCTGAGCCATAGCCCATTGTATAATTTTAAGGAAGTGCCAACTGTGTTGCTTAGTTCTTGAAAGTGTCAAACTTATCTAATGTTTTGAGTGTGTGTGCGCGTTTCCTTAGTAGACTCATATTGTGAGAGGGACTTTTAAGTGGGCTGTGAGCATGTATATGTATTTAGTTTTACACACGTGGACAATTTTTCTAGATTTTGTTTGGAATTAATTTTTTAAATGTTGAGTTCATCATTTCTCTTTTCTGAGAAAGAAATCAACCCAAATCCAGCGATTTGTGTGGTCTGTGGTATAAATAACAGGGCATGGCTTGGAGTTTCGATTTCTCAGAGTGAAGCATTTTCTCACATCTCTGACTACTCCAATACGATTTAAGATAAAAATGAAAATTGAGATTTCTTCACCAAACCCAGTTCCATTATGCCAATCCCACACTGGAGTCAGAAGACTATCTCTGTTGAAAGCAACTCAAAATGTCTTCAAACAAAACTGTCTCAAAGACCGCGTTCCACAGGCATTTATTTGTATTGATGTGTGTGCTATTTAAAAATGCAGGGAGCAGTTTTAACTGGAGGATTTAACTGGAATTCGGAGCGCATTCCGTGGGTTTTTTTTTTTTTTAACTTCCTGTAGCTAAATTTCAATGTCTACAGACCTTCCAAACTATAACCTAACTTCAGAAGGTTAAGTCTTTGGCGAATGAATTTGCTCAAACAAGAGCGACTGCCTTGCCTGTTCTCGAGGTTCGCTGAACAGAAAGTTAGGTATGAGAGAGAAAAATGGCAGTCGCGGCAGATTGTTCTTCTCATCTTTTCCTCCAACTACGCCCCACCACCCCCCAAACAATCCTCATTGCCAACTCGCAAACCCTATGCTTTGGACCTTGACCTCCTGGAGAGACCTAAAAAAACAAAAACAAACAAACAAACAAAAAAACCTGTCTCCCCCTGGGAGAC
The DNA here is from genome assembly GCF_978045245.1 of Mus caroli. Taxonomy (NCBI): domain Eukaryota; kingdom Metazoa; phylum Chordata; class Mammalia; order Rodentia; family Muridae; genus Mus; species Mus caroli. The sequence continues at coordinate 17,701,533 of NW_028227275.1, forward strand.
AGGGAGAATAACTTTAAACCTGGGGAGACTTAGGGAGAATAACTTTAAACCATTCGAGGAAGAAAAATACCTTTCCCAATTGCAAGAAAGCATTGCTGGGGTTGCTGGTTTAAATCTCTCTCCTGTGTATTTTCATTTGGCTGCGTCTGTGCAGGGCCTGGAGATCCGACTCTAGTCCACACTTGGACAGTCAGCGATTCCCTAGGTTAGTCGAGACAGAGGGTGTCTGTCCTTGGAGACAAGTGTCTCTGAACACCTTGGCCTCTCTGGCTTCTGAAATTCCAGGAGCCCCCAAGGCAGTCGGGTTTTATCCCCAGTGCGCCAGGGTGGGCGGTGCGTGGGGCCGTGAGATGTAGGCTTTGCCGGGAATTGGCTACAAATAAGGAGGTGGAGAGAGTAGAGGTCCCAGATAGGCGCGGGGTGGGGGGCGGGTTAGTGTTGGTAGGGGGGCTCGAGGTCACTCAGTCAGAGGCGGGATGCGCCCCAGAAGTCAGGTCCCGGCCTCAGGACAACGCATCTGAGCCCATGTCGAGATTTTTCAGTGTGGGGTCCAAGGCCAAGGACTTGGGGGCTTCCAGGCCGCGGGTGTTGAAGGTCACGATGGTCCTGATTGCTGGCAGGCGCTGCCACTCTAAGCCCCCAGCTTTGTTTCATCGAACTACGAGCTTTCCCTACCGCGCCTCTCCAGCTTCGGGACCCTAACTAACCTAAGACTTAAAAGCCTCAGCGCTGGTTTCGTCTTTGTCCTTGAACCTGTCCCCAAAATTTGAAACCTCCCCACCACAGAGTAGAGGTCTTCTCACCGGCTGAGGCACGCAGAGGCTCCGCGGAACTCCAGAGTCCAGGACAGTAGAGCTCCCGGGGACCTTCCTCCCCCACAGCCTTCCCCGCGGCCCTCCCTCCCCGCTCCAGGCCACTCTTCTCCCACCTCCCTGTCCCTCCTTCTCGGAGTCCCTTCCCTTCCTTATTCGCCCCCTTTCCCCTCCACCCCACCCCCACTTCCTCTCTCCCACACTTCCTCCCCCACACGTTCAGCTTCCTTGAAACCGGTCTTTACTCCTTCCCACACGCTGGCTCCAGTTGCTCACCTCCTCCCCACTTTATTTCATTCCCTCCCGTCTCAGCTCTCCACTTGGGACTTGTTAGTTTTGTTTTTGTTTTAAAATCTTGATTCGCCTCATGTGTGTGTGTGTGTGTGTGTGTGTGTGTGTGTGTGTGTGTGTGTGTGTGTTTAAAGCTAGCCTTCAAATCAGTGCTACCCAAGTGGGCTCGACCTGGTTGTACATAGTCCTACTCCTGAGTTTGAGCTGCCCCCAAATACCAGTTCTGTGCCTGGGCCTGCTCAGGAAAGGACCAGAGCACCTTAGGTCAAATGAAAAGGATCTTATTCCTTGCCCTGCTCCTTCTCCAAAAGAGTCTCTCACACCCCACCCCCACCCTCATCCCTTAGCAAGCATAGCAGGGGCCCCACGGTTAGACTCCAGGTGGCAAGCTAGGCTGTCCTCCCCGTGGAAATCCCCTCCAGGCTGGTCCTGAGGAGCCTGCATTTCCTTCTATTGTGGCTCTACAGAGAAGACATTGCAGAGCTGGGGATGAGCCCGAGGCTCCTACTTCAGGCATCCCTTAAGAGTAAAAGAGGGCTCCCAGACTGAGACCATGGTTCCACACCTCGCCCAGGTGAAGCACCATTCAGCCTTGAGGTCATCCCAGCTAGGATTTGTACCCAAGACTGCTTTGAATTTCTGGGGCCAAATCTGGGAGAGAATAGTGGTTCTTCGTCTTCTCACCCCAACCAGCCTTATTGCGCATATCCCATGTGCCATCATCTTAGCCACCTACCCTTCCTAACTGCGCGTTTTAGGGTATGGGGAGCCACCATTGCTGGCCTCCTAAGGAACACCAGACTTCAGGGTTTCCTCCTGTGTCCTTAGCTTCATGGCAGACAACGTCCACCCTTTAACCTTCAATCTGCAGCCGCGTTTTGAGATTGATGGATGCTGCTTGTCTTTCTCTTCATAAAAAACGGAAGTGCTTTCCTGAGCTAGCCTGTTGCACATGTGGATCTCGCAGGGATAAGGCATGTGGAATTTTCCATCACTGCAGACCACATTAAAGCCTTGCTTGTGCACAGCGGATGGCCATTACATGGGGTAACACTCCATCTGAATTCTCCTCCCTCCTCCTTGACACCCCACAATAATGAGAATTATTGGTAGTGACCTGAGATGGAGAGAGAAGCATTTATGTCATCCGAGGTGAAGACTAACCTCCATGACTGGATGTTCTACTTTCACACAGACAGTTTATGAGATCTTTACAATTAGTCTTGCTCAAAGTGGCCCTGGAAGGACCTGTCTAAGCCTCTGCCAGAGAAGAAGAAACAGATTTTTATTGCTAGGATTGTAATGACACTGCGTGCATGCTTGGAAGTAATAAGACTACGTTGAAACATTCTGCCCCACAGTGACCCATATCTGTGTGTGTGTATGCTCTAACAATGAATGAATGAACACGCGTGGGCATGAATGTTTTGCACCGCTCACAACTGGACAAGCCCACAAATACTCCGTGGCTTGATATACACAAATCTTCAGAGTTTGCTCGTGAATAGTGCCCCCCCCCCATGATTCCCTATACTGTATGAAGATTCTTTGAAAGTGAAGAGGCAGCTCTATCCAAGGGTGTGGTCCTGGAAATTTTGTCTTTCTGTGAGTTATAACCGTATACCTCTGTCCTGGACCAGAGCCCTGCCCTTAGAAGCCACCAGATCTAGGTGTGGAGTAAAGCCCTGCCCATGTGACAGCCTTGTGACCTTAATCCCACTTTCCAGCCTCACCAAGCAGCAATTTTCTCACCCATAAAAGATAAAAATGGGGGCTGGAGAGATGACTCAGCAGTTAGGAACCCTTGCCTCTGTTGCTGGAAAACCTGGGTACAGATCCCAGCACTCTTAGAGCACAGCTGTCCAAAATTCCAGTTCCAGTGGAGAGCTGATGCCCTCTTCTCACCTCTGTGAACCCCAGACACCACATGGTGCACATACATTCCAGCAAACACCATAAAATAAAATACATATACATCTTTTTCTGTAAAAGAAGATAACAATGGTGTGGACTTTATAGACCTGTTGCAATGATTAAAGAAGTGGACTTGGTAGTGATGAGCAAATGCTTGTGATCCCAGCACTCAGGAGGCAGAGGCAAGTGGATCTCTGTGAGTTCAAGGCCAGCCTGGTCTACAGAGTGAGCTCCAGAACAGCCAGGGCTACACAGAAAAACCCTGTCTCAACAAACACGAGAAACAAAACAAAACAAAACAAAACAACAGCAGCAACAACAAACCTACCACAAAACACTGGAGGGAACCACAGTAGTAAGGGGGTACACACTTGTAGTCCCAGCACCGGGAAGTGGAAGCAGAATAGGGAATCGGGAGTTCAAATAGAGACTCAGCTACACAAAGAGTTCCAGGTCAGCCTGTCTCTAAAACAAAGAAACTACTAGGAAAGTCTTGTGATGGTATCTGGTTGGGGACTGAGGGAGTCGGCCGGCCGGCTGCTGGATCCCTGCAGGGGAAGAGCTGTACCTGTGGGTCTGAGCTTGGGGCTGGATTCCCAGGACTCCCAGACCCTCTCTTTTCTGACCTGGGTGGTGGAGAAGGGGCAGGAATTATTCTCTTAATCTTTAAGAAATGACTTGTGGAGTCCACAACTGGCTCCTCTGGCCCCAACGCCAACTTAACCAAGCTTCCTGCTCCTGCATCATTTTTCAGCTGCTGTAAACGAATCTCTAAAGTCTCAAGCCATTGCTATCATGTTTAGATAAAGATCTGGCCAATTAGTGTCCTTACTGGAATGCAAATAAATCCCCTGCTCCAGACCTACCAGGAGGAGGGCATCTCCCTTATAGCTTTTTCTTCTTTCCCTCCTAGTTTTGGGCAAGGACACCTCATCTTGGAAACATCCATACTGTGGCTTTTCCACTAGATCCCAAGAGCCTCTGACCATCTCCAAGACTTAATGAAGATTGGCTCTGGGAATTGGTAGTAAGAATAGAAATAAATAGCTGACAGCAACAGCAACAGCAACAAGAACCCCATCAGTGGTTACACAGATAAAAATCTGCTACTGTTCATGGCTCTTCCTGATGGTTCAGTGGTTAGAGCCTCCCTTCTCTTGGTCCTCAGAGAAACTAGCAGACCCTGAACAAGCCACTTCTACAAGACTGGGAGAATGCCACAGTTTCTGGAGATGAGCACTGTAGAAGAGTACCACACTGCTTTAAATCCACGCTAAGCGTCCACCATTGTTGTTTCTGCTCCTCTCTCGCCTTCAGCCTTACTCATGGAGGACAGTGATCTCTGACCCAGTTGCTTCCCAGGCCCAGCTTCCTTTCTCTTCACCGATCCCTCCTTTGGACAAGCAGGCGGGGGTCCCCTCTGGCTCCCCAGATGCCATTCTTTTGGTTTCTGGGGATCCCTGCTTGTCACTTCAAGCTGTCCTGTCCTCCTGGGGGAAGGTTCACAGTTCCCAAGAAGAATGAGCTTGGGTAGGATTGACTGGAGGCAGACTTCAAAATAAACTCTTCTCTTCCCAGCCTTCCCTCCCACCCCCCAGCTGCCCACCCCCTCCTGATATAGGTCTGCCTTCTGAATCTCTTATTAGAGTTAATAGTGACCATCATAGTAAGCATCATCAATGAACAAGGGTTTAATATCACATTCTCTTCCCATCACCACAACATACCTTGTAGAAGAATATCACAGCCACCCCCTCCCGCATACATCAAGATGAGAAATCAATGCTCCAAGATCTAGGGAGCCGGTAGGTAAGGGACTGGTGCAAGATTTTCCAGGCAAACACAGCCACTCAACATCTTGTTGAGCTAGAAAAAAAGATCTTGCCTCTGCTGGGACTCCAGCAACCTGGTTAACACAATCACCCCACTCAGGCAGATCTTTCCCCACATGGGGAGGAGAAGAGGGCTGAGCTTGATATGTGCAAGCCGGTCTCTAGCTTCCTAGTTCCCAGAACATTGTCAGTCTTTTCCACACTATTGCCTGTCTGTCCAGACCTCTGGAGGCAAGGAAATCTGGCAAGGCTATGTCCCTAGAAACGGGACCAAGTTGTTGGTTGTTTTTTGCTTGTTTGTTTTGTTTTGTTTGTTTGTTTTGAGGCAAGCTGCCCTCTTTCCTGTCTCCACCTTTCAGACAACTCTGCCCATGCTAGCAGGAACATCTGCCCACTGGACACCAAACCACTCAGGTGGCCAGTGCTGGGATGCTCAGGAGCCAGGCTCTGGACTCTCACATCGGAATCTGTGCTACTGGGAAACCTCGGGGACGCAGAGTCATGGGTTCAAATCTGTTTTCGCTTGTTCTCTGTAATCTTTACCTTCTCATCTCTGTTGTCCTTCATAGAACTGGAGATTCTAAAATCACCTCCCAGGTTACTGGAGGATTCAAGAAAACCTATGTGACGTCATTAGAATGCCAGGCATGATGATTGATTCCCAGTAAATGTTAATTTATTGTAATTAATCCCGGGACAAGTAGAGGCTGATTTTTTCCGTTTCTGTGTGTGAGCCCTGGACCTCTCTGCGCACCTTGGGTGGACGTTTCAGATATGTATGTGTGTTTTTAAGGGGGTAGGGTTTAGCTCACTTGTACGTGGGGCCAGCTCCCGTGGTTACATTAGCGCAAGCGGAGGCCTCGGTGAGTGCGTAGGTCCCAAGCCATGTGCAGGCAGCGTCCTGTGTGCGTCAGGAGGCTAGGCCGTGGTGACCTCGCTTGTGGGGACCTCACCTGCTTTGGATTTAGATTTCGCCTGCGACAAGAAACTCTTTTTCACCTAACGGATGCATGGTGTCCACGCAGTGTACACAAAAGCCGGGTGAGGCTGGAGTTCCGGGTGCTCGGCCTGTGGCTCATCGAACGATTTGCGCTATTAATGGTTATTTTATTTATATCGTTAGAATTGTCCCCTCGGGTCTGTTTACACCAACGTCTGGTCGGCCCTGCCGCAGTGTTTGGACAGGGGATTACACTAATGGATGGCGAGCTGAGAGGGGTGGAGCAGGCACTGCTGGAAACCGGGCTGCGGGACGCGGGGTGGGCCTGGTCAGGGGGAGCAGAAGTCTCCCGGGCTTGGCCTCTGACCTTCCAGGGGAAGGAAACCTGTCTGTCTGAGATAGGAAGCAGCGTGGGGGCCGGAGACTGCCGTTCCCGGGCCCCTACCCTGGGCTCCAAAGACCGATTCCAAACTCCAGGTCGCCCCGCTTGGGTGAGCTTACTGCTACAAGTAAACAGGACCTGGAGCTACCAGGATGCCGGCCACTTTGATGGGCGCCTCTTTTGTGGCGACCAGTTTAGGGAGTTCGGTTTCTGAATCCGGATTAGAGCGGAGCTCTGGGCGCCTGGCGGCCTGCGGGGTTAACACTGTCTTCAAAGAGTGGCTGTAGAGTGAGCTCGAAGCTCCCCAAGTTTGGATGATCAAAGATACCACACCCGCCGAATGGCGGGGAGCGAGGCGCAGCCTGAGAGCCTACTTGGCTGTGCGTGGGGCCAGAATTGGTGTCCAGGATCAACGAATGACCGCAGCCTTCAGATTGAGAAGACCTGAGTCCAGAATCCAAAGATGCTCGAGCATCTTTGTTACAGGGCTAGGGTCTGATGTGGAGAAATAGCTAACATTTAGTTAGTAGTACTGTGCGGTTTTTCTCTAGTGTTCTATAAGGTTGGGCTCTGGCCAGCAATCCCCCGCCTCTCAGGGGAGCAAACAGTAACTTGGCGCGTATCAGGTACTACGTGGCAGGGCCAGAACTCTAAACACAGAATTGTCTGCCGAACTAGAGCAGAGCTCATCAGTATTTGGGATATTCATTTGTGATCTTTGTTGAGCTAACGACCCTCTCTTCCAAGGGTCCACTGGACAAACCACTCCATATCCCTGTTCATTATGCCCGTGGTTTCTTGAAGCCCTCCAGGCTCCACCAGGGATCTTTGATCAATAAGCTTATCTTTACAAGTTGTACAAAAGACATTTGATGTAATCAGTTCGTTTTGAACACAGGCCAAGAAGGTGGTAGTTTTACAACTGTAAGCCCAGGGTGTTAAAAATCGCTTGCTGGAGATCACACAACTGATAAACACCAAGATAGCTTCTCCCGGTTTCTAACTCCAGAGTTTTCCTCGGTCTAACACTTCCGCTGTGTCTTAAGATCCTCAAGTTCTACATTTCTTTTCTATTGGCTCCCTCATGCTCTGTTGGCCAGAGAACGGAGGGCCTGCCCTGCAAGATCTGGGTGTTTCTTGGGAGTGGGGGTGTCTCTGGGAGGTATCTGTAGTTGGGGGCAGAGGGCCGCCAGAGTCGCCCTGAGCACTGCGCTGCCAGGACGCACGCTCCGGTAAACCGTTTATCTAAAAACAACTTCTGTTTCTCGTTCCTTGTCTGGAGTTGCCCTGTAGCCAGCAATGAAAAATGCGCCCTTTCCCGAGACTCTGGCGCTGGTGATTTATGTGGGAACCCGTCCTAGGCCGGTGAGGCCTGGGCTCTTCTGCCTGGTCTCAGGGGTGGAGGGAGAGGGCGGGCTTGGAGGAGAACCTGGTGCCCCCGCCCTTCCAGCGCCCGCTTTTACGGCGCCCCCTTCCACCTCGACCCCCAGAACATTTTACAGCCGCTCCCCCAGGAAGCTGAGCGCTTTATCTCGGTCAAGTAAACACCATTATCCCAGGTCCATTAACACGGAGATTTTGCCGATGTAAATAGACCTCTAGAGGGAGAAAGGCAGCCCCTGCGAACTCCCTTGTAAAACGGTGACGGTTCCTTGAGATTTATGGCCAATGTTTGCAACGCCATTCCCCCCACCCCCGCTAACCTTCTAAGAAATCCCAATCTTAGCCAGAACCAGAAGATGGGGGTACCCTGCCCCTCCAGCATAGAAATCTCGCCCTGGGGTATTAGCAAGGCTAGGGTGGGGAGTCTTCAGAAGCGCTGACCTCATCATTAATTTTCTCTCAGTCACAAGCCCAGGAATGCTGATTCCTTTCCGGCTGTGGATTTGTAGATAAACTCTCAGCTGGGAGCTGCCAGTGTGGCTCGCACCGCTAGTACCCCCCCCCCCCCCCGTCCCTGCTCGGGGGTCCAGGATGCCTGTGTTCCAGGCTTCTTCCTCATTTGTAAACTAGATAGCTGCTTTCAGCAGGTCCTTAGGAGGCCGCAAAGCACGCGGGTCTGGTCATTGGTGGGCACTGCCAAAACACCAGCTGCGACCTAGGGCGGGCATCTGGCCAGCTTGGATGACCCCGACTTTCCTTTTTTTGCCTTTCTGTCCAAAAGGATATACCCACCCTATTCACTCTGGTGTCAGCCAACAAGGGTGAATTCAAGTAAGGATGGCGGAGCTGGCTCAGGGTGAGTGGAGACCTTTGCCCGCCTCTCTCATTTTCAGTTTCTGACTGCTGTTGACTCTCTCTCAGGCAGTTTCTGTCCATCTGGAGTGCTCTTTTCTTAACCCTTCGGGTCAATATTTATATCAAACAATGGATTTGGAACAAGGAAGAGAAGCTCAAGTTGGGGAGACAAAGACGGAAGTTCTGCAGGCCAAGGAAAAAGCCTCGATTAATCTAGCCAAGGCCACTCTCTAGACTCTCTCCATATGGGCCTAGAGGTTGCCCTAGTTTAGCTGGAAGATTACAATTTTTGAGGGTTACCTGCTAGACAGAAAGGCGCTCTTTTGCAGTCACAAGAAAGAAAAGCAGGAGGCAAGAGGCCTTGGGACTCTTCAGTTCTTTGGTTGAGTAGATCTGAACTAGGGACTCTTTTTTGTTAGTTTGTTTGAGGCAGGATTTCTCCGTGTAGCCCTGGCTGTCCTGGAACCCTCTCTGTAGACCAGGCCGGCCTTGAGCTAGGAAATCCACTTGCCTCTGCCTCCTGTGTGCTGGGATTGAAGGTATCTGTCACCACATGGAACTTAGATAGGGACTCTTAAACCTTGTGTGGGTGGGTGGGGTGGGAGAGAGAACACAGCTACCTACACCAAGGACCCCTTTGGCATTCTCCTAAGGGTGATAGATTGTCTTTCCAGGAGAACACATTAAAAAGCAAACTGTAGACTAGGCTGGGCTTAAACTCACAGAGATCCACCTGCCTCCACCTACCTCCCCTACCTACAAGTGTTTTGATCAAAGGTGTATGCTACTATGACCTATGCAGGAGAATATCTTTTTTTTTTTTTTTGGTTTTTCGAGACAGGGTTTCTCTTTATAGCCCTGGCTGTCCTGGAACTCACTTTGTAGACCAGGCTGGCCTCCAACTCAGAAATCCACCTGCCTCTGCCTCCCCAGTGCTGGGATTAAAGGCGTGCGCCACCACGCCCGGCTGCAGGAGAATATCTTTAAGTAATAAAACAAATTAAGTAGAATCACAAAGAAACCAATAATAGTTCTATTCAAATTCTAAATCTTAAAAAAATAGACATAGTTACACACATGCTTTTATTTTGACCTAGTAAATAGCAAACATTAATGGTAGGTTCACCAACAACCTTAGTTTAAAAGTGGTAAGAAGGGTCGATATAATTTCAAGGTTTCTGTAGCAACCAGAATGTTGTTGTACAACAATATCAGGGGATTCTAGTTTTACGTTTTAGAATGTATCCTATTTGTGCGTACAGGTACACATGTGTGTGCAGGTCAGAGGCTAATGCTGGTTCCTTCCCTTCACCAGGTAGATTCTGGGATTGAATTTAGGTTATAAGGCTTGGCAGCAAGTGCCTTTACCCACTGAGAAATCTCTCCAGACTAATAGTGGAAATTTCTTTCAGAAAAGAAAAGAAGAGAGAAGAGGAGAGAAAAGAAGAGAAGAGGAAAGGAAAGGAAAGGAAAGGAAAGGAAAGGAAAGGAAAGGAAAGATGGGGCTGGAGAGCTACCTCCTCAGCATTTAAGGATACTTGCCACTGTCATAGAAGCCCTAGATTTGGTTCCTAGTACCCATATGGTAGTTCCCAATGCCTAAAACTCCATTTCATAGACGTCTGACCCCTCTTCTGACCTCTCTGGGCTTGTACACATGTGGCATGCATTGCATACACCCAGACACAGGCACACATCTATAAAATTAAATATTTCAAAAAGATTTATTTTTAATTGTGTATATGCATGTGCACATGAGTGGGGATGTCCAGGGAGCCCGAGGCATTGGGTCCCCTGCAGTTAGAGTTATTTGTTTGTTTGTTTTTTGAGACAGGGTTTCTCTGTGTAGCCCTGGCTGTCCTGGAACTCACTCTGTAGACCAGGCTGGCCTCGAACTCAGAAATCCGCTGGCCTCTGCCTCCCAAGTGCTGGGATTAAAGGCATGAGCCACCACGCCCGGCTAGAGTTATAAGCTGGCTGACACATGTGTTGGGACCTGAACTTGGGCCCTCTGCAAGAGCGATATGCCTTCTTAACTGTCGAGAGCCCCTTCAGCCCTTTAATACTGGATACTTCTTTTCATTTCTTTTTTGGGGTAGGGAGGGAGAGCTTCACAGAAGTGAGACAAGTACCACTGAGATATTTTCCCGGCCCCCTTTTATATTAAAAATACTTTTCTATTTATGTATGTGACTTGAGTACATGTATTCACACATGTGGAGGCCAGAGATCAACAGGTCTTCCTTGATCATCCTTTACCTTATTTTTGGGATGGAGACAGTCTGTCTTTGAAGCTGGAGTTCACTAATTCAGTGATACTGGAAGGCCAGCAACCTCTCAGGATCCTTCTGGCTCAGCCTGCCAAGCACTTAGATACTGGGATTACAAATGTGTGCTGCCCCTGCCCCTTTAATTTAATTTTTGTATCTTTTTCCCTGTGTTATTTTTATTTGTTTGCTTGTTTTAGACAGAGTCTTACTATGTCATCCTGCCTGTCCTGGAACTCAATATGTAGACCATATTGAAGCTAGCTGTGGACTCACAGAGATCTGCCTGCCTCTGTCTCCCGAGTACTGGGACTAAAGGCACGCACCCTCCTGTCTGGCAATACTGGATATTTCTCTTGGTGATGAATTGGTAAGTACTAAGAGTCCTGGGCTTGCTGCTTACATTCAGAAGGCCCTGGAAATTGTTTTCATACAACACATGACTATCACTGTATCTGGATTCCACCAAATTGCAACAGTCTTTGAGTGCAAGGAAGATTTGTTTGACGGTTGCAAGGTACACTGTACAGGAAGGGTCCTGGACAGCTCTTCTTCCTTGAGACTGTTTGGAAATGGTGTGGTCTGGGGACATTTGAGAACATCAGAGAAGATGCTAGTATCCTGTTAGAATGCCTTGCGAGTGGGGACCCAAAGTGTTGGCTGGTACTCTGAAACGACTGAAGTTCAGAAAGTATCTGGTGCCTATGCCATCTTTCTTCATCCTGTATTTACACTTGGAAAGGGAAGAACTGTTCAGACCACATGGCAACTGGCAAAGATCATCTACTCTACTGAAATATCAAGTTTAAGTCTTAAAAATGCTAGCAGTAAGCTCAGGACCTAGCAGTGGCAAGCTACATCCCGACCTCCTTCTCACTCATGACTGAGTACCAACATCCTGCTCATCTTCAAGTGCTCCTGGGTTCCTCTCCTTCCTGGGTTGGGAGCTGGGCACTTCTGGAACTTCTGTTTGTTACTCTCCCATTTACTCACTCACTGAGCCACGAAGGAAGGAAGGAGTGTCAGAGAGGTCATGGAAGATGCAGAAACGCTCCCACCCTTACGCTGCAGTCACCCTTTCTCACTCACCCTTTCTCATGTCTATCAACCTTTTTTCTTTCTTCCTTTCTTTTCAGCTTGGTTCTTGGTAGGTAATCCAGGCTGGTAAACCTGACAGACATCAAACCTCTTTTAACAAGCCTTGTCTGAATGCTTGCATGGTTGCCAAAGGGCATAGAAGTCTTATTGGGAGGGAGGAAGAGCTTTGAGCATATTCATCGGGTCCCATCTTTCCTATTGTAATGGCTGCTTTAATGAAAGTGATTACAAAGTTAAAGTGCCGAAGTGGGGCTTGTTCCAAATGTTAAGAAATGTGTGAGACACACCCAACATGAAGCTGCTAGCCCCAGATTAAGCAGGTGATTATAACTGACAGCACAGACTAAGCACAGCTGTAACTAATGCATTTTAACCTAGCACGAACTTCAACACTAGCAGCAGCGTTTGCCTGACTTTGTAATTATCTTCATCAGGGTCTTAGATCACCCTATTAGAGATGGCAGGGGTCTGTATACAGAAGTCAAATAGAACTAACAAGCTGAAAGCCAGGCATGGTGGCACATGTCTGTAATCCCAGGGAGGCAGAGGATGAAGGAGCTGGAGTTCAAGGCCAGCCTGGGCTATCTTAAGAGATCATCATATCTCTTATCCAAGCCAGTACTATTAACTTCTGTTCCCTCTCATCCAGGAGTCCTCTGCTACATCCAATCTATTGTCCCTATGCCCGAAGTCGGCTCTTTGTTATTGGCATCTCAATCTTTGTTATATTTTCAGGATTGTATATTATTCAACAGGAGCCCCCAGTTAAGCTGTGGGATCACTGAAGTTTGTCTTCAGTGCTATTGATATCTTTACCAGATCACCTAACACACCCCTCTATTTAAAAGCATACACCCAGCTCCCTGGGCATACCATTTCTTTTTATTATTTTATGGTTAAGAGTGTTTTGCTTGCACATATGTATGCATATATTGCACAAGTGCCCACTGAAGTCAGAAGAGGGCATTAGATCCTGTGAGACTGGAGTTAAAGATGGTTGTGAGCTACCATGTGGATGCTAGGAATTGAACCCAGGTCCTCTTTGGAGAGTGGCAAGGGCTCTTAACAACAGAGCAACTCCTGAGCCCCATTTTCTTTCTAAAGGTGCATATGGAGGAGAGAATTTTAAGACAACAGTATCTGAGGCTGGAAGGATGGCTCAGTGGTTAAGAGCACTGGTTGCTCTTCCAGAGGACCCTGGTTTGACACTCAGCATCTACATGGAGGCTTACAACTGTCTGTAACTGCAGTCCCAGGGGATCCAGTCCCAATGCCCTCTTCCTGCCCTGGAGGGTACTTCATGAATATGGTGCATAGACATACAAACAGGCAAAACTCATACATGTAAATAAAAACAAAGGGGAAAAACTCCAAACAAAAGCATTTGCTAAGTGTAGAAATTATAGATTTCTTCAATTCTTATTTTAAACATTATCTAATTTCTTTTGTATTTATCCCCAAGATTGTATGCTTACAAACATTCACCTTGTGGCAGAGAATTAATTTTGCAATGTTTAAAACTAAGGTTTAAAAACGAGGTGGTAGTGGTGCATACCTTTAATCCCAGTACTCCGGAGGCAGAAGCAGGCAAATCTCTGAGTTCAAGACCAGCCTGGTCTACAGAGTGAATTCCAGGACAGCCAGGGCTACATAGACATTGACTCAAAAAAAAAAAAAAAAGATTTAGATTTTACACTTTACCTCTGAGGAAGTAGTATTGTTTATAAGCAACAGTTATACCAATCAGATACAACCAAGATGAAATTATAATTTCTGGGCAAATGACTTCATTTCTTCAGCTATGGATGAGAAAATTAAATAGTTTTTAATCTCACGGTGTTCCTGCAAGGGCTAAGTTACAGATGCATGCAAACTTCTTGAGCTGGTTACTGGGAACATAATAGCCCCCAAACGTAAATGTTATTTTTATAGATCAAACATTTCCGACTCTAGCTCTTATAACAAATACGAAGTCCATTATTAGGACAACGGGGATGGTCATGTTCCCAGCTTCTGAATATGGCCATATAAGCATCAGCAGAATGTGTTTCCATCTTGAGAACCTTCAGTGAGTCTGGAAGCCCATACATGACTACTTACAAACTATGTGCAGCACAGACTGTTCCAGGACAGAACGGAAAAAGCAGCCTTTCCAATGTATTTACTTATTACTTATGGAGTACTTAGCATTTTCAAGTCTCTCTGGAGACGAGTCTCAAGTCTGTTGTCTCTGAGAACTTAAAGTATAGAAAAAAACAAAAACAACAAAAAACCCAGAACAGAAATAGTTCTGAAACGTAGCAGAACGCATGGCTAGTACTCTAGAAGGCTAAAGATGCCTCTGAGAAGGATTCATGGAGGGAAATGAGGTTTGAGGAGGAGCTAGAAGGATGCTAAGGTATGGGCAGGTGACGGGTGGTGAGGAGACACTCTAAATTATTCTGTAAGCGTCATGTACAGCTGCTACTAGCATAAAGAGTCAGTCCATGTTATTCCCCAGAAGGATGCTCTGTGAAAGAGGGAAGGGTTTCAATGCCATCTTACCTGGTTCTTAAAATGGTAACTCTGCAAAGACTTTAATAGCATAGATGCTTGTGCAACAGTTTTCCAAAAGAGGGACATGGAAAAACTGTTTGCAGCTGGACATGGTGGCTCATGCCTTTAATCCCAGCGCTCAGGAGGCAGAGGCAGGGGGATCTCTGAGTTTGAGGCTGGCCTGCTCTACAGTTCAAGTTCCAGGACTCCAGCTACACAGAGAAATCCTGTCTTGAAAAACAGACAGAAAAACGAGCGAGTGAGCAAGTGAGAGAGCGAGAGAGAGAGAGAGAGAGAGAGAGAGAGAGAGAGAGAGAGAGAGGATGTTTGCAAATATACCAATTACATAAAGTGTACAGAAAGGAATGGAAGGAAATATTTGAAAGAGTTAGCATTTATTGTCTCTTATTGGGATTCTGGATATTTTTCTCCCATGTAGTTGTTGTGATTGTGCACGTCTGTACTAGGTAATCAGAAAGGGAAATAACACATGCTCAGGTTATGTCACAGCAACAGTAATTCTTACGAACCACACAGAGTCATAAAACATTGCAGGGACCTCTACATTTCTCTCCTTCGCTGTGAGCCCCCCTTTCCTCGCAGATACTGATACACTCATTCATTTCTTTGCTTGTACACGTACAATCTCTCGCACGTGTGTCTCTAACCACCTTATTGTTTAGGAGGATTTGGGGGGGTTGAGTTGGGGGCACCCAGAGTGTCAAACCAATATGGTCTCTATTAGATGAAGGTTTCCAGGAGACAACCTGTGGGTGGAAGTGTTCCTACAGCCCCTTCTTGGAGACATCAGTGAAAAAAGATCATAAATCCTGAAACCACAGGTCAAGAGCAAGGCTAGCCTGGCTGTCCTGTGAGCTGCAGTCAGTGTAGTAAGAGGGATGGAGGGACTGGGTTGCTCGACATGGTTTGTTCTGAGAATTTAGAGACTCCCCCTAACTCTTAAAGCCAACCAGAAGGCTTCTGTAGGGTCAAGTCCCTAACAGGCCCAACCACCTGGCATGGAAGGAATAGATAGAATTTAATCCGTGCATTGTCAGGGTGAGGCAGGTATAGACAAGAATCAGGGACAGGCTGACCTGAGCACCCTGTCGTCAGATTAAAATACATACCATGATAGAGGACGTCTTGATGATGTCAGTACTCAGAAGGTTCAGTCCTTGAATCTCACACCCCAGTCTGAACTGCCTGTGCAATTCAGTGCAGGTGGAACTGTCCCTGGAGGATCAGTAGCCAGAGATGACTTTCCTCTGCGTCCCCATGGGCTTCCTGCAGCCCGTGGTCTTGGCGTGATTGTTGCCACATTTTGTAAGAGTCTCGCTGCCAAGAGCCTTTTTAAAAGGAAGGGAGCTGAGAGCTCAACATCTGAGACGGAGAAGAGCTGAACATAAATTAGACTCTGTCATCACCTCATTGATGCTAGATGAACAAGGACCTAGAATCCTTATTCAGATTCTTTGTCTAGGTTTTACAAACCATTGCTCAACTCCCTTTTAGCTTTTCCTGTTACTGTCGAGAAGTCTTCATCCACTCTAAATCATTCCTGTTTTCTCAGGAATCTTGTAGATTTCTACCCCACCCTCCACCCCCAAATATTGTGACATTCCACAATATCACTGCCCACGGAGGGACTGCTTTCACCTGGTGTTGTGTTCTGTGGCCAGGTTCAGGCTCTCATTTCATGTCCTTTAGTTTGGGGAATTTTTTTCCTGCACTATTGATTTTTGTTCTGTTTCCTTCTTCTATCATGTGCATGTTTTTATGTGTGTGCATGTGGGCAGAGGACCAAGGTTGGAGCTGGGTCTCTTACTTGATCATTCTCTTCATTAGTAACTGAGGGGGGGGGTCTTTCTCTGGCTCGGAGCCAGTGGATTTAGATGCTTTCGCTAGCAGGCCAGTTTGTTGAACAAGTCTCCTGACTCTTAGTCCTCAGACTTGTGTGGCAAGTGCTCTTCCCACTGGGCTATGTCACTATAATAATAATAATATATATATGTATATATATGTATGTATATGTATATATATATATGTATGTATATATATGTATATATATATGTGTGTGTGTGTGTGTACTGTAGCTGTCTTCAGAAACACCAGAAGAGGGCATTGGATCCCATAACAAATGGTTGTGAGCCACCATGTGGTTGCTGGGTATTGAACTCAGGACCTCTGGAAGAGCAGTCAGTGCTCTTAACCACTGAGCCATCTCTCTAGCCCCAGCATCTTATATTATTGATAATTTATTTTCTGTTCTCCATTACAGCTGTCTCTTGTGAGTTGCTCCTTTCTCCCCTGATTAGTGCTAGCAAGTCCAAGGCCTAGTGTATGCTAAGTAAGGCCTGTTACTAAGCTGCATCCTCTAGACCTCCAAGTCCTACCCCTACACCCCAGCCTGGGGTTCAATCCCTGGGCCTTGTACCAACTGAGAGCAGGAGTTCTCACTTCTTTCTCTCTCTCTTTTTTTTTTTAAATGAGAAATAAGGGTTTTCTTTCTATATTCCTCTCCTCTCTCTCTCTCTCTCTCTCTCTCTCTCTCTCTCTCTCTCTCTCTTTCTCTCTCTCTCTCTCTGTCTCTCTGTGTCTCTGTCTCTCTGTGTCTCTGTCTCTGTCTCTCTCTCTCTGCCTCTCTCTCTCTCTTTCTCTCTGGTTCAAAGCTGTATTCCCTAGCCCTTGTACTTCATGAAAATGACTTTCGGGAGTCTGGAATCCTTGCGTGGTTAGGTTCTGAAAACTGGGGTGGTGTTTTTGACAACAGGCTCCATTGCATTTTGCTTTGGGTGGACTGTTGGTTTTGGAGCCTTCAGGGTCAGAATCTTAAAGTATTTCCAAGGCCAGCTACGCTTTCAAGGAAGAGTCTCCCAGACGCTGCCTTTTGGGAGATTTTCAAGGATTTTGAGGTAAAAACTGGTTCTGTCTTCAGCTTTTCCCAGGTACTAATTTGGGGCTCAGTGTTCTTCATTCTGCTACTGTTCTCTCCTCAAAAAGCAAGCAAGCAAGCAAGCAGCAAGCAGGTGTCAGGTCCAAATAAAAAAGTACAAGCATAAGTGACAGTCATATCCCAGGCCAGCACCTGTCATAGCTGGGCTGGCATCTGACACCTGCTCCTCCTGTCTCAATCCTTCAAGTACTGGGATTTACAATATGCATCATAAATCAAGTGGCTCTCAACCATGCTAATGCTGTGACCCCTTTAATTCAGTTCTACATGTGGAGGTGACCCCCAACCATAACATTATTTTATTGTTACGTCATAACTGTAATTTTGCTATGGTTACAAATTATCATGTAAATATCTGATATGTAAGTTATCTGATATGTGACCTCCAAACTCCTTAATGACCCCAGGTATCAGAGAGGATCTTGGATCCCTGGAACAGCAGAGTATAAATGTTGAAAGGCAGCTTGGAGCTAATTCATGCCTGACCTATGTGATTCTCTCTGCTTCAGAAGGCATTTTCTGAGTCCCATGTTTGGGGTCCTAGAACACAACTCATTCTGGTGAAACCCAGAAGCCCGGTTCTAGAAAGAACTTTCAGAGTCCATTTGCCCAGTGGACAATACACTCACAGAACCACACGAACAAATGGACAAGAGTTCAAATCCCAGCAACCACATGGTGGCTCACAACCATCTGTAACGAGATCTGGCGCCCTCTTCTGGAGTGTCTGAGGACAGCTACAGTGTACTTACACATAATAAATAAATAAATCTAAAAAAAAAAAAAAGTTAAAAAAAAAAGTCTTTTCTCCAGTTTTTCCTCCCTTTGGTAAAGTTTGGAACATTTGGGAAAGTCTTGCCCTGGAGGGCAGAACCAAGGCATGCTTATAAAGACGAGAAGAAATTCTTCTCTTCCTGCTGCAGTACTGGGGCAGTGCAGAGCTTCAGGCCTCATTTGCAAAGGCATAATTAAACTTGTGCCATGGGGCAGTCAACAAAGAATAGAGTTATTCCCAGAAGCCTCAAGAGGTAAAAATCACAGTAATATGTAGCAAGCCGAGGCTTTGTGATTGCGCAGGATCGATGGTCTGATGGCTTGCTCTCTCAGTTTTTTTCTCACCGGAAAATGCACCGACTGGACTCTGCCTCTTTTTCCGATTCGTGGTATTTTCTCTTTAGCCGTGATTTCACTGATTATCTGGAGCAGATATTCAATTTGTGATTTTCAAGTTTCAAAGGAATAAGTGCTGGGTTTTCCTGGTGTCCACTCCTTCAGCAACCAGTGCCCTCATCTTTGTAAATGTATATTTCAGAACCATTTTTCTCCAGTGCACGTTTGTACATGTCCCCCCCCCCCCCTTCACTTCTTGCATGGTTGTAGCACTTGTCTCACCTCGGCACCTGTCCCTCCCCGGGATGGCCTTGGTGGATGTGGGACATGTCTTCACACAGTGTCCCGCTGTAGAGAGGAGTCAGCACACTTTGACACAGTGTCCTGCTGTGGGGATGAGCCAGTCTGCCGCTACGAAACCCGTGGATCATTCCATTCTTAGTCATTTTGAGAGATTTATTTCCTACTATTCTTACTCCACAAGTCTTTTTTTTTCTATTTATGAAGATTGGATATAAACATTTAAAAATTTAGTAGCTAGAGCAGGGGAGATGGCTCAGTAGAAGATAAAGTAAATAAAGCGCTTGCCATGGTGACCTGGGTTAGGATTCCAAGCACGCATGCAAAAAGCTGGATCTGTTGGTGTCTGTGCCTGCAGGCTCAGCACTGGGGAGATGGGGTCAGGAGGATCCCTCCCCCAACTCCTCCCACATCCTCAGTCTCATTACCCACAAAACATCTCTCTCTCTCTCTCTCTCTCTCTCTCCTAAACACAAAACACCAAAACCAAACAATATGGAGTCTGTTTTGTGTTGGCCAACTACTCCTGAGCATGAAGCCTGAGGTGGTGTGGTTGATAAACTCAGCGTTTACTTTAAAGATAAACTTTAGTGATAAACTCAGTCAATCCATTGAAGATAACGGATTGATTTTTCTTCTCCCAACAGCAACTGATTTTGAACAGTTCTTAGCTGGGATGGGAGTTTATACCCATTTCCCCTTTAGAGCTCATTTTTAAAGTTAGTAGAATGTATAAGCATGTATACCTGCACACACACGTACGTGTACACACAAGCCTGCACGTACACACGTACACAAAATAGAGTTAATAGAATATGGTGAATAGTTGATATGTTATAAATTACTTTTTATTATAAAAAATGTGGAAACACATGTAAAAGCAGGTAGAGTGTCCTAATGCATACCTATGCACACATTACCTAGATTAAACCATTAACATTTTCCTATTTCATGTTTTCCATTTTGTTTTCTTTGTTGCTGTTGTTGTTGTTTTGGTTTTTCGAGACAGGGTTTCTCTGTATAGCCTTGGCTGCCCTGGAACTCACTCTGTAGACCAGGCTGGCCTTGAACTCAGAAATCTGCCTGCCTCTGCCTCCCAAGTGCTGAGATTAAAGTCGTGCGCCACCACTTCCTGGCTCCATTTTGTTTTCTTTGTTGACTATTTTAAAACATTTTCAGGCTCCTGGGCCATTTTTACCTTAGATGGGCTCCCCTAGATTTCAGTTGACTGTCTCTCTTCATTGTCCCCTAACCTGGCATTATTACAAATGATTTTATAAGTAAAAGGTTACATAACAAATATTATGCAGATATAGCTGTGCAAATATGTTAGTTTAATAGAATTAAAGGGTTCTTTGAGGCAAAATTTAGAACCCAGTAGGGCTCTGTATCCTTAGTTATTCAGCACCAAGAGAGCCATCAAAACAATTCATAGACGTTATCGACAACAGAAAACTATGGAAGAACATGTAAGCCTCTCCCTCCTCCCTCCTCATTCTTCTTCCTTCTTTCCTGTCTGCCTGTCTTCTGAGATGGAGACTGTGCTATGCTCGCTAGTCTTAGCTCCTAAGATCTAACAATCCTTCTGTCTATGGCTTCTCAGTAGCTGGGGTTACAGGCATGGACCCAGCACTTGGCTGCACATACGTCTTTTAAAATTTCTCCTTAAAGCAATGGTTCTTGGGGATGAAGAGATAGCTCAGCGGTTAAGAGCACTGGCTGCTGTTCCTGAGGACCCAGCACCCTCGTGGATGCTCACAACTGTCTGTAACTCCTGTCCCAGGAATCCCACACCCTTGCACAGACACGCATGCAGTCAAATCACCAATGTGCACTAAGAAAATAAGAAAGCAGTGGGCCTCAACCTTCCTAATGCTGTGACTCTTTATATAGTTAGCTCTTCATGAACTAACTGTGATGACTCCTAACCATACAATTTTTGTTGCTACTTTATAACTAGACTTTTGCTACCGTTGTGGGTTGTAATGTAAATATCTAATATGCAGGATTCCTGACATGAGACCCCTGTGGAAAAGTTGTTCTTTTCCCAACAGGGTCAGGACCTACATGTTGAAAACCACTGCTTTAAAGCAACAACTACAAGATAGCTCAGGAAGACATTGTACCTCTGTTTTTAAAAATCAGAAACCTGGCTTGAAAATGTAGCTGCACAGTGGTAGAGTGCTTGTCTGGCACACAAAAGGCCCTCCTGTTTACTTTCCAGGACCAACCAACCAATCAGTCAATACATTCATAAGTACGCACATACTTTTCTGGACATGGTGGCACATATCTGTAATCTCAGCCTTTGGGGGGTAGAGGCAGGAGGATTAGAAGTTGAAGGCCATTCTTGGCTTTGTTATGAGCTGGAGGCCAATCTGGACTATGTGAGACCCTGACTCAAAACAACAAGAGTCTCCTGAAAGCCTAGGTTCCATGAAGCTAAAGGTCTTCTGTAGGACACACACTGGTGAACAAAGATGGCTTCCAGACTCCTCTTCCTATTCTAAAACTCGGAGTTCTTCCTCCTAGGAGTTTTGTGACTTAAACGACTCAGAAGATAGCAATGTTTTACAGAAACAATGCTTTGGTATAGGGCAATGGACTTTAGAGGAAGCTATTTCGGGAAGGAACTACTTTCCTGAAAGCTCTTGCTCCCCTGAGAGTTTGAGGAGAGCTGATGAGGGTCTGTCTTGGAGAAAGAATTAGTTGGGGGGATTTTGTAAAGAAAAGGCTAAAGGATTTGGGGGGTTTCTGAACATGGGGAAAAGAGGAAGAGGTCAGGGAAGATGCCAACACATGAGCTGAGATGAAGAAATTGAAACTTGGTGTTGGATATGATTATGGGAAAAGGATAACAAAGTCTTAAGAAAAAAATCCAAATAAAAATGCCGAGTGATATTTGGGGAATCAAGATTACAGCTCAGAAAAGGAATCTGTAAGGCCATGGATTCAGCAATCACTGAGCTAGGTGGGCTGTGGCAGTGGCCATGGCTGGAGGTGGATGGAGGCAGAGACTGTGCAATGGATGGAAGAAGGCCAAAGATGAGCTCTTGAATAGCGTTCTGTTCAAGGCTACCAGAAAAAAAAAAAAGAGAGAGAGAGACACACAAACAAAGGGGAGATAGATAGATAGATAGATAGAAAGATAGATAGACTGACAGATAGGTAGGTAGGTAGATAGATAGATAGATAGATAGATAGATAGATAGATAGATAGAAAGATAGATAGACTGACAGATAGGTAGGTAGATAGATAGATAGATAGATAGATAGATAGATAGATAGATAGATAGATAGATGGGAGAGAGAAGGAGGGAGGGATGAAGGAGAATAGGGCACCGAGTCTGATGAAATACCAGCCTTCCAAAGAACAGAAAGCCCATCAATAGACAGAAGGTTGCAGAATGTCACAGAAAGCGAGAAATGGCGGAAGGCTATTGGATTTGGCGGAAGGCTATTGGATTCGACGAAAGCCACAAGCCTGCTTTGAATTTCATGGGGCTGTTAGTTCTTTTCTCTTTGCTCTGATAAAGCATCAGACAGGAGCAAGGTAAGGAGGAAAGGGTTTATTTTGGCTCACGGTGTGAGAGGGTAGCCCTCCAGGGCTGGGAAGGATGGTGGCAGGGACTTAGCTAGCTGGTCACAGAGTGTGCAGTCAGGGATCACTTTTTATTCGTTCTGGGATCCCCTTATTGATAGTGTTGAAGACCCATAGTCAGGGTGGGTCTTCTTTCTCCATTTAAAAGTTCCTGGAAACCCCCTCAGAGACGGAGCTAGAGGTATGCTTTGTTGATGATTTGAATCTAGTCAGTTTAACCATTACATGTAGTTGGTCTTGGGGCGTGGGGTGGGGTGATTACATTGGTGGATTATGGATGAGGAGAAGTAGATACAGTGAGTACTAAAGTGGCCTGTACCCTCAGGAGCCTGGGATAAGAGGATCGGTCACTTGAGCCCAGGAGTTTGAGGCCAGCCTGGGCAAAACAGAGAGACCCTGCTTCAATAAATGAACTATTTAACAGAATAGGCTAAGGTAGAACTCCCTTTAGTACCGCTGTGATTGTGGAGAGCGGGTCAGATTCCGGAGAGTTCCGCGAGGAGGAGCAGGAAGGGGGCGTGGCTTGGAAGCCGCGGCCGAAGACTGCGGTTGCCTTCCTGGATAAACTCAGCGCTGACAGGGTGGACTTCAAAGTTTTGGCTGCTCCTGAGAAGCGGGGTTCATACTGACAGCTTGATAGTACAGAACAGACACGGCCACTACCTGGCTGTGGATCCTGATTGCACTACGGATCGGCTCTGTGACCTTTCACAGTTTACTTTGTGCGGGCCTGCTTCAGTTTCCTCCTGGAAAAGTACTTACTTTAACTCTCTTCATAGTTACAATTATTCATTTATTAAAATAGCAATTTTGCCACTCTATCACCCAAGGATTAAGTTAACAGTGATTTCTAATCAAATATCTATCAACGACTATGGCAAATACTGAATGCACTTATCATTTGAAGAAAAAAAAATTACCCCCTCCCCTTTTTTGGGAATTGAGCGCTGGGATTCCTGTATGATGAACAAGAAGTTCTCTACCACTGAGCAACACCTTCAGGGCCATTTACTTATTCAGTTTTGTTTGTTCAGGTTTTAGATGGGGGGAGGGGCTTTACTCCTTAGTTCAGGTTAGCCTTGAACTCCTGATCCTCCTCTTCCTGATCAGCTTCTGGTGCGCTGGGATTACAGATGCATATCATTGCATTCTTAAGGTGGACTGAGCCGCCGCTAACATTGTCTGGCTAAGGGTCCCTCCTTTTAAGCCTTCAGTGAGAATGCTAATACATCACCAAAACCAACCAATAGCCTGGATTCCGGTGTAGGTCATGTTGATCCTTCTGTTTCCCATTGTTGGCTAATCTACCTTGCTCATAAGGAGCCAGAAGTCGTGTGTGTGTGTGTGTGTGTGTGTGTGTGTGTGTGTGTGTGTGTATTCTGTGCTTCTTCCCTTAGTGAAGTGTGCCACCCCTTTCAGAGTTCGGTTTCTCTATGTCGTGTCCTCCCTATTTTATCCTCTTCTTGGTCCCTGCACACAGGAAAGGCCAATCCTAGCCTGGTGGTGAAGACGTTATCAGGATTTTCCCACCACACTCCCTGGGTCGTTGGAAATACTTGCTCACCATCAGAGCAGCTAACTTCCAGGGAATTTACCCGGGAACTGAAACCCAGGTGTGTGTGTGACCCTCCGCTGCTCTCAGGGCCCTCCTCTTCCTTCTCCCCCATCCTGAATTCACCCTTGGAGTTGGACCAGTTCTCCACAATCGAAGCCAGGGTGACAGCGAGGTGTGATGGATGGATAAAGCGCCGCGGAGTGGCACGGGCACTTGGTCAGGAACCCAAGGCTGTGTTTATGAGAAGGAAGAAGCTGTTTCCTGGAGCGAGCATAACGCTGCTCTAAAAAAGGCAGGGGAAATACATCATGCGAGAGAGCGTAACCCTGGGAGGGCCGCTGGGAATCCGAGTACCAGAGAAGCCCTGCAGGTCAAGGTGTCTCGACAAGACCTTTTTTATAGGCCATTTGCGTGAGGGCTTGCTGCTGTTCCCTGCAGAGCTGACAGCCTCTCAAGGTCTCAGTGGGAGCTGGAAAGCTAATCTTAGCTGTTGCATTCCAGACCTGCTCAATTGGTCCTGCTGATGCATTTAGGAAAGAAACCCTATTGTTTTAAAAATTGCAAAAACAACGATTTTGGATGTTGACTCTTGCATTAGTGCGAATAGACTGGGACCATGGGCTCCTTCCCTTCCCTCCAAACCCAGGACAAAAGAAAGTTTTACTGAATTCTCCCAGTGGTCAAAGAGGCAACAGAATGTGGTTCCCACAGTACCTGTGTCCCCAACTTAGGCGAATATTGCACTACTGAGTTACAGCCCCACACCCACTGCTGTGAGACACTTCCTTACCAAGTTACTTAAGCTGGCATTGAAGCTACCCCCCTTCATATGCCCTTAACATTTCTGTTTATCCCTGGTGATTCTCGTTCCTCTGACATCCCTGAAGGCCCCGCTGTGTCATAACGGGGACTCAGGATAAAATGAGCAGTCGGTATTAGCTTCTGCCACTGGTGGTAACTAATGGCCATGAACTTACTGGTTTGACACAGAAGAAATTCATTCTCTTATGGTTTGCGAAGCACAGAGCCTTATGGGGTTGAAATCTGGTTGCTGGTAGAGCTACCTCCTTCAGGAAGGGTGTAGGACAGAGGGTAGGGATCTGATCAGCATTATTTGCAGCTTCTGGTGGCTGCTGGTAGTTCTTGGCTTGTACACTCTTCCTCTATTTTTGAAGCCAGCAGCATACCATTGTCTGTCCCCGAGTCTGCTTCCCACAGCTTCTATCAAGTGCCTATTGTCTTCTATTATAGTCCAGTCTGCTCTGTCTCCCTTTAATTAGACACTTGTTATTAATTTAGGCTCATCTAGTAATTGAAATGAACTTCCCTTTTGCTTTCAAAAGACAATATTCATTGGCTCCAGGAGTAGAGCCAACGTGTCACGTCTGTCTTTGAGGGACTAGTGTTAAATTATATGTATCACCTTAATCAGATTAAGGACTGCCCACCAGGTAGCTGGTAAACAGGGTTGCTGAATGTGTCCGGGACGGGATTAGCATTTCAATCAGGAGGTTGAATGAAGATCCACCCTCAGCAGTGATCTGCTGAGTTTCTGAAAAAGAGTGGAAGGGGGGCGGGACAAGTTGGTCTCTTTGTTGGAGCTCAGACTTTTTTTTTCTGTTCTTGGGCTTGGGACATTGAACGTTAGACACCATCATTTCTGGTTCAGGGCTCAGATCAGCATATTCACCATTTGCCCCTTGATTCAGACTTGGACAGAATCATATCCCATACTTTCCGTAGATTGTAGACCGCAGACTATGGGGCTTAGCCCCATAGTTGTACAAGTCAATTCCTATAACAGATCACCTTATGTATGTATGTATGTATGTATGTATGTATGTATGTATGTATATATGTATGTATGATCTCTTTATCTCTCATCTATTTATCTATCATCTGTATCTATCTATCAACTATCTATCAATAATCTATCATCTATGTGTCTATCATATATCATCTATCTATCTATCTATATATCAATCCTTCATCTATCTATCTATCCATCTATCTATCATCTGTCTATCTATCATCTGTTTATCTGTCTATCTGTCTGTCTATCTATCTATCTATCTATCTATCTATCTATCTATCTATCTATCTTCTATTGGTTCTGTATCTCTGGTGACCTTAGCTGACACAGTGGTCATTTATCTGCCACACATCCTCAGCATGGGACAGATGTTCTGGGCAGTTCCTGTCTACTAAATACTGTGCTCAATGCTGCAGTGCAGCTGTCCCTTTAATTTTCCAGCCTGGAAAGTAGGTATTACTCCTAATTTAACAACCAATAACAGATAACCTCCATGTTGGACTTCATACATAGTAACTCTTTAGCCTTCAGAACATCCTGTAAGGAAAGTCTTGTTATTATCTCCACTTGGAAGCTGCAGAAACCAAGACCTAGGCAGGCAGATTAAACAAATTATCCCGAATCTATTAAGATGCAAAATCGAGGTGTGAACCTAAGTGTGAGCTAGTGGACTCTATGCCATAGAGCTGAGTTCTTCCTGCTTCCTAGCAAAGTGTTTGCCTGGGTCTTGTTATATTTATTTTACAGAGGTGAAAGCGGTTCTTTGATCTGAAGGTCATCTAGGAAATCAGTTGACCAAATATTAGCTTTGTTTCTCATTGCCTGGCCACACTCTTTTTATAGACTCAAAGCCATTGGCCTTTGAGACTGAACGGATTGGAAAAACGGTGTGTCATTGATACCATTGTGTGAATAGGTTTACTGTGTGGTTTTCCTTAGAATGACAAAGGGAGAGTCAGAGTTAAGAAAGAGAATGTTGAGATGCTGGGATTTGAACTCATGATGAGAATGGAGGACTATGAAATAAAACAAGCCGGAATCTGCTCTGGGAGGAAGAGGTAATGGGAAAACAGGGTGTGGGGGGGAAGGAAAGAGGGATGGGAAAAATTGGAGAAGAAAGCAGAGCTAATGGATGGAAGAAGAGGTTTGGTACACAAAGCTCAAAGTGTTTTGAACCTATAGGAGACAAGGCAGACAATGCAGAAGTAAATGGACAAGCAGGCGTTGGACTGAGCACTTGACTGGGAAGCGAGGTAAAGAGACATTGAAAGAAACTTACTTTGTCAGATTTTTTTCGCTCCATAAAACCCCAATTATCATGGCCTATTAATTCAGAAAGTAGTCATTGAACCACTGTGTGCTCAGGACTTCTAAACAGATGTTATAGTTTCTTTTTGTGCATGGTGTTTTGCTGGTATGTATGTCTGTGTTTCATTTGTGCTGTTGGTGCTCACAGAGGACAAGAGGGGGTGTTAGATTCCCCTGGAACTGTACTTACAGAGGGTGGTGAGCTTCCATGTGGGGGCTAGGAACGGAAGCTGGAGGAGCAGCCTGTGCTTTTAGCTGTTGAGCCGGTCTCTCCAGGTCCACTCAG
The DNA here is from genome assembly GCF_978045245.1 of Mus caroli. Classification (NCBI taxonomy): domain Eukaryota; kingdom Metazoa; phylum Chordata; class Mammalia; order Rodentia; family Muridae; genus Mus; species Mus caroli. Next base: position 17,728,771 of record NW_028227275.1, read on the forward strand.
GACTTCCCTAAGGGCCGCAGTTGCGAGGCTCTGACCATGCTGAGTATAATCGTTACCTAATGCCCAGATGGCAATCCAGACACTTAACTGTGCAATCGAACCTCAAACCCCTGCCCCCTTGTGGGTGTTGCCTGTGTGTGGAGGACAGAAGACCTCCTGGATTGTCATCCTCAGAAGGATCTCCCATTGGCCTGGAGCTCACCAGTCAGGGATCTTCCAGTCTCAGCCTTCAGCCTTCCCAGTGCTAGGATTTATAACCATGACCAAACACCCACCATTTTCACATGGGGTTAGGAACTGACATTACTAACGAGCCAGCCCCCCAGCCTACCATAATATTTTTGCCACTACCCACATTGCATTTTTTTAAAACATAATTACATTAAAACATGTTTAGTGTAAGCATGTACTAACTATAGGCTCAGACCGTTTTTTTTCTGCTTTGCCCCACCCTTGGCTTTCCCTGAGGCTGCAGGAAGTGTTGGTCTCTGCCATGACTATGGATGCGTGGGTGAGCTTAGGCACGTCCTCGTGTGGACTCAGTGATCATCTGATACTGGTACCCGCCATGTTTGAATATGGTGAGCAGACTCTTTCACATGTGTGTTCAACCGTATGTGTGGCCTCACTCGCACGCCTTTAATCCCAGCACTTGGGAGGCAGAGGCAGGCAGATTTCTGAGTTCAAGGCCAGCCTGGTCTACAAAGTGAGTTCTAGGACAGCCAGGGCTATACAGAGAAACCCTGTCTCGAAAAACAAAACAAAAAACCAAAAAACAAAACAAAAAAAGAGTTTCAAACTCCAGAAAACAAGAAGCTATGCTAATTTTTACAGTAGTGCGTATGACATAGCTCCTGTGGTCGCCTGATAAACACTTAATGGGGCCAGTTGTTCCTTCTCCTTTTCTAACCTCACATTACAATTGCAATATCACATGTAAGATGTTTCACTTTACACTCAGGTGGTAAGTCGCCCCCACAGAAGCACCCACAGAGCTCGGAGAGCCATTCCAGAGGGTCCAAGCAACTTCAATGAAGTTACCCAGTTTCTCTTCAGCCTCACCCCAGCCTCGGGGTGATGGACATTCCATCCGAGGGGATGATTCACAGGGAACTTAATCCTAGTAATACCTTAGATTTGCTGGGCACTTTATGCATTTCATGGTACTTTCACACGAATTATCCTCACAACCACGGGAGAAGTGTATTGGACAGGCGCTAACCCTGCTTTATTGATGAAAAACCCAGGCTCAGAGAAGACATGAGCTCTGCTGAAGGTCGCATGGTGAGTCAGCAGTGCAACTGGGAAAAAGACCAACAGCCATGGATGATTAACCAGACGAGGATAGAACCGAAATCCTTTAAAACAACCACAGAAGGATTAATCGGGCAAATGCATGAGCAGGCAGCCACAGTTTATTGAGTACCTACTATGTCCCAAGCATGGTAAGAGGTGCTTCATGTATATGGCCACATCCCAGGCCACAAAACTGTATGGGGTCATGATTATATGGGGAAAGTGACATTAAAAAATATAATTTAAATATAATTACATCACCTCCTCCTCCCCTTCCCTCCCTCCGAACCCTCCAGTATATCCCTCCTTACACTCTTTTAAATGCATGGTCTCCATTTTGTAGGGTCGAGGTGTCCTGGGCTTCCCCATGTATGTTACATGGCTTTCGTTGTGTCCTTGCTGAGCTCAAATTTAGGCAGCCATGTCGGAGAGACTGTATAGGTGTCGCTTCCGACATTCCCAGAGACACAATCTCATGGCAAACTCTCTCATCCTCTGGTTCCTACAATCTTTCCACTTCCTCTTTCCCGGTGACCCCTGAGCCTTAGGTGTGGGAGTTGTGTTTCGGATGATAAACGAAATATTTTTTTTAATCAGCATATTTACAAGAGTATTACTAAGAACCCACAAAGATGAGTAACTTATTCCAAGTAGTAAAAGGAAATACATTTACCACCCTTTTAATTTTGTTTTTAATTAATTTATTTGAAAAAAAGAATCTGCATGAGGGAGTACTGGGAGGAGGGGGGCTTATGTTGGAATGTAAAGTGAATAAATAAATTTAATAAAAAGGAAAAAAGATTTATATATACCCAATTTAGAACGGTTTGATAGAGCTAACTAATGTAGCTACTTCCTCAGATACTTATTTTAAGAGACCATTTTAATTATATTATTATATTTATATAATCTTTTAAATAAATAAATGTATTTATTATGTTTTTATATATTATTAGCATATATTAATTGTATAGATTAATGGAATCTACTGTGATATTTCCATATATGCATATGTCATGCGTTGATCATTTCCATTTGCCCTTCTTTCTATAGCCCCTCTCTTCCCTCCCTTGGTACTCTTTTTAGACCCTAGAGGTCCTTTTATACTTTCAGGACTGCTTTTGCTTTATTTAGTTAGTTTTTTGAGATTCGGTCTCAGCTTTATATCCTATGAACAACTTCTCCCTGCCCCCCACCTCCTGGTCACCATCATCATACTCTCTCCTAGACTTTCTAGGTTTCACACATAAGTAAGATCACGTGTTTTTTGTTTTTCTGTGTTTGGCTTATTATTTACTCATTTTTTACATGTGTATATGTGTGTGTATGCTAATATGGGTTCATGTGCATTATGTGTCTGTAGGTGCCTGTTTGCAGGTGCGTGGGGAGGCCAGAGGATGGTGGATTCTCTGGAGCTAGAGTCACAAGCTGTTGTGAGGTGCCATGTGAGTGCTGGGAATTGAACCCTGGTCCTCTGGAAGAGCAGGCAGTGCTCTCAACCACTGAGCCGTCTCTCCCTTGCCCTTTAATTTGTTTTCAGTGTGAGGAATGTCCATACAGTTTTTATATAATTAGTGAGACTAGTTTGCATCCCCACCACCAGCGTACAAGAGTTCCATCTTCTTCAGATCCTCAACAATAGCTATCTGTTGTCTTTTCGATAAGGCATCCTAGCAGGCATGAAGTACTTTTTCAATGTGATTTTAATTCACATTTCTCTGATATTTAATATTAAACATGTCTACGTGTTACTTATATGTCTTCTGTTGAGGGATGTCTTGCAGGTCTTTTGCCTATTTTTAATCTTTTCCCTTGTTTTTGCTTTTAAGTTGTTGTTGTCTTTGGTTTTGTTTGTTTGTTTGGTTGGTTGGTTGGTTTTTTTTTTTAGGGGGGGTCCTAACCCTTAGGTTGATTGATTGTGAATATTCTTTCTCTTCCATTCACTATCCTTTCAGCTGTTAATCATTGATCTTTTAACTAGAGCATCTCAGAGTGCATGGGTAACCATTAGAGCATCCCAGGGTGCATGGGTAACCAGGCCCTGGTTTTAACTGGCTTTAGCCTCTCCTGCCGTCTCAGACTCCACCAGCAGCACCACCCTTCATTATCACTCTGCCTTTCACTTGACGCTCAATCTCAACTTCACCTGTAGTCTTTCATCTTCTTTACCTGGCCAGGACAAGCCAGTCGCATATTTCATGATAGTGGACCTCATGTGTCCTGGGTAAGCAGCCCCACCTACATGCCACCTGCCCTTGTTCCTGGTGATGATTTAACCACATTCCTAGCGGGACACAGGATGCCCGCTCTCACTGTTTTTCTTTGTTTTGTGTTTTGGGTCTGCAGGTTTCTCCCCTGTTCTTGTCTTCAAGTTTGCTTGTTTGCTAGGACCATTGCAATCCACTAACGTACTCACTCACTCACCCAACATACACGTGTCCTGCTGGGTAACGAAAATGCCCAAGAACAAAATACAACTGCAGATTCAAGTCTAGTGCCACCAACTAAACTTTTTCTCATTTGAGTGTGTTTGCCTCTGGCTATGTAGCTGTGTTGCAAGCGGTACTTTGACTTAAAGCGGAGTCATAATTTTGTTTATAGTTACGAAACACATAGGAGAGACCTCAGCTTTTGAGGACCTCAGAGGTTCTTTTCAAATGGTCCTTTAGTCACAATATGGCCAAGGTCGCTCTTATTCACAGGTTTCCCATTTCTTACTATTCAACCAGACATCTCTACTCCCTTTTATGAGGAGGAAGCTTAGGTTAAGTAAGAAACCCACCCCCACCCCTACCCCCACCCCCACCCCCACCCCCAAAGGAGAAAGGTGCCAAAGAAAGATTAAGCACAAGTGCACAGAGAGAAAGAGAAAGGAGAACCTTCATGATTCATAGTTCTTACCCCTAGCTTGATTTACTACCTTGGGCTACCTCAGCCTTAGAGAGCTGCAAAATACCCATGATCTGGGAATTTGACCGACAGGATCTGTGCCGTTCTAGCCAGATTGAACCTTGGTGAAGAACCGTGTAGACACGTGCTCTGCCCCTCCCTCTCGGCGTGCCGATTTAGACCTGGGAAATATTGGTGCGCGAAAGAAGAGTTTTCCCTGACACATTCTCACGGGGGAGACAGACGCATCACCACATCTAGGCGAAACGCAACGGATCGATAGCATCTGTCTCTGAGCACTTGAATGGATGGATCCCCTTGCTCCCTCCCTACCCACCATCAAACCCATGCATGGTACCAAAGACATGGTTACTGCTGCAGTCTCCACGGTTTATTATGGCATGTTTACAGTGTAGACTACAGATATTTATATGGTAGAAAATGAGGGTATTGCACATACTCTATGGTACAGAGCAGAATAAAAATTTGGCACGTGGACCTTTGACGTGGCTTAGTAGGTAAAGATGCTTGTCGTCAAGCCTGACAACCTAAACCCGATCCCTGGCACCCACATGGTGGAGGAAGGCCAACTCCTGAAAGGTGTCCTTTGACCTCTGCCTCTGTGCTATGGCACACGCACACCTCCTCAAACTAATTCATGCAATAAAAAGTGTGTGGGTTTTGGTTTTTTTTTTGTTTTTTGTTTTTTGTTTTTTTTTTTAGGTCCATTCACCCTTTACCCGGTATCTTTGCTTGTCTCAACATCTTTATTGTTTTGTTTTTTTTTGGGGGGGGTTGTAATTTTATTTACCCAGATGACAAGGAGTATCAGAAATTCTTTTTTTTTTTTGAAAGATTTATTTATTATTACATATAAGTACACTGGAGCTGACTTCAGACACACCAGAAGAGGGCATCAGATCTCATTATGGGTGGTTGTGAGCCACCATGTGGTTGCTGGGATTTGAACTCAGGACCTTTGGAAGAACAGTCAGTGTTCTTACCCACTGAGCCATCTCACCAGCCCTATTGTTTTGTTTTGTTTTAGCTCCTTCATAAATGGGGGCTCGCTTATCTCTCTATACTTATTACCATATGGTTCCGCAATCAAAAACCCCTTGTACAGGTTAGGTCATGGTCCCTCACTTCTGTCTCTTCCCCACAGGATGCAAATCCCCCCCATCTCCCCTTGGGAGGAACGCCTTTCTGCCTTTCCCAATCCTTTCCTTCCTCCAAGGTCCACTTTCGAGCAGCCTCCTCCATCAAATCCTCCCTGACAGCTCCTGCCCGTCCCTTCTTCCTTCTCTGACCTCCTACTACACAATGGAGCGTGATAATAATAGCCCTGGTGGCCTGGTGCTTGACCAGTTCTGTACATACTTTTGATTTTCACATCTCCTGAGATGGGGGAGGAAAATGAAAATCCAGGCCAAGGCCACACTGCAAGTACTTAGTAAAACCAGGACATCATTAAGACCCCCCCGCCCCCTCCCCCGAATCCAAAGTTCTCCCACCACTATCTTCTGCTTCCATCTTGTGACTTTATACCTTTTCACCTTAGCCGAGTGCTGGGCAAACTCAGGTGCTCTGTCGCTCCCTGTGGGTGATTCCGTCAACCTGATCAGCCCTTCTCTTTCTTCCCGCCTGGCACCTGCTTCTAACTTAAATGAATGACTCCCCAGCTATGAACGAAGAGCCCTGTTGGGTGAGAGGCTGAAACACAAGAGAGTATGGGAGCTGCTTCTGCAGGGTCTTGGACTATTGTCCATGGAAGCTGTCTATGGGCTGGCTACATGCTTCCCTAAAGGACTCAACAGTAGGCCTCTAGTTAAAGCACAGCAGGGTGAGGACATGATTTCACTTGTTTGCTATCTGAGGAGGGTTTTTTGTTTTGTTTTGCTTTAAAACCAAAAAAAGGGGGGGGGGTAAAAAAAAGCACCAGTAGAGAAAAATCTCTCTCCCTTGGCTGAGTGACATTTCGTGTCTGTTCACATCGTTGTCAGTCTTTGAAGAAAAGGACTAAAGCGGTCTGCTTTCTTACCAGACAAAAGGGAGAGCTGGGTGTCTCCCTGGTAGAAGACCCAGATGTGATGAGTGAAGCCTTAGGATTGAAACTCACTGACACTGGGGGCCTGAGGTGGGTCCGGGCTCTCTAAGCCAGCAGATGCTCCTGAGGCCCAGAGCCAGCAAATGCTCTCGGTGCCCTGGTTACACACACACTTGCCGGCTGCAGCCAGCACTGATGCTGTCAGGGTTTGGGATGGGACTCAGGGAAGATCTTCAGCCAAGTTTAATTCCTGAAAAACAGAGCTTCTCCGTATCAGGTAGGCTGGAATTTTTTATTTTTAGATAAATTAAACATTCGAAATCCACTCACACATATGAACACATGCATATTCCACACAACACATGCATATGTAACCCAGTTAGAATTCACAACAACCTGTGAAATCGTGTAGAGAATGCCAGTACCCTATCTAATGAAAGTCTTTTTTCAGTGTGACATTTAAAAAGCAATACTTTCTTCTTCTTCTTCTTCTTCTTCTTCTTCTTCTTCTTCTTCTTCTTCTTCTTCTTCCTCTTCCTCTTCCTCTTCTTCCTCCTCCTCTTCTTCTTCCCCCTCCCCCTCCTCCTCTTCCTCTTCTTCTTCCTCCTCCTCCTCTTCTTCCCCCTCCCCCTCCTCCTCCTCCTCTTCTTCCTCCTCCTCCTCTTCTTCTTCCCCCTCCCCCCTCCTCCTCTTCTTCCCCTCCCCCCTCCTCCTCCTCCTCCTCTTCCTCCTCCTCCTCCTCCTCCTCCTCCTCCTCCTTCTTCTTCTTCTTCTTCTTCTTCTTCTTCTTCTTCTTCTTCTTCTTCTTCTTCTGTAGACCAGGCTGTCCTGGAACTCAGAAATCTGCCTGCCTCTGCCTCCCAAGTGTTGAGATGAAAGGTGTGAGCCACCACTGCCCGGCTGGATGATCAATACTTTCTTTAAAAAATAATCTCTTATACTTTTGGGCAATAAAGAGTTCCCTTGAGGCCCTTACACATGGGCCCCTCAGATGCTTCAGGGTACTATCAAATGGCAGCAATGGCTATAGCCACCTGAGTGTTCCTCTTATGTGAAGCTGCCAGGATTCTTTTCTTTCCTTTAAAAAATATTATTTATTTATTTATTTTTATTTGTATGATTACACTGTAGCTGTATTCAGACACATAACCACTGAGCCATCTCTCCAGCCCCCAGGAATCTTTTCTAAATGGCATCTTTAAGTGGGCAGTCAGAGCGTCCAGACAGCAGAGTGGCCTCAGCATGCTCTGAGCATTTACTCCAGTGTTACTGACCAAAGCTGCACGATTTCTTATGACCTAGTCTTTAAAGTGTCAAAAATCTCACTTCTGTCACATGATACTGGATGAATTAAATCACTAAGGGTCAAGTCAGATTCAAGGAGAGAGGAACGAGACTTTGTAGCCACATAGGAGAAGTAACCAAAAAGTGTTGCCTATAATTTGACACAAGTACTCTGCCATTAGTTGATCACCAAGTGAACGGGCATGGTCAAGCCAGTCGGAGGATAAGTTATCACTCTGACTAGCTCGCTATCCCAACTCCAGAAATCACTATCTGTGCTATGAGCATTACACACAGCCATTGACACTCGCTGAGCCTGTGTGTAGTAGGTGGAAATAGCACGAGCGTGGCCTCCCACACCTACAGTCCCTAGTCTCCAATTAGGCTGGAATACACCATTCATTTACTTGCTGTGTTTACGTCTTGTGCATAACAATCTCCCTGTATAGATAGGGCATAACGCTACAAGGTATACCAAGATGACTTACGCGTGGTTTTTACTCTCAGAAATGGCGATTTCTGCTACATTATTGTTTCCAACAAAATTGGAAAAATAGAGCAGCCGTGTTTGGTAAAGGGAAACGGTTAGGGGAAGCAATTGCCGTAAACGCTGTGGTCTGAGTCGGTGGTTATTCCGTGAAGGAAACAGCAGTTCGCTCCTGAGCCACAATGGGACGGGCATTGTGCCCGAAAACCTGATTCTCAGGTGGAGAGCTTGCCAGATCCAAGCCACCCCACCTCCCAGCCCTCAAGAAATTCAACCTCCATGCGTCCAGACGACAAATAGTCGGGGGAACACTTCTTGTAGCAGGTACTACTTCTGTGTAAAGGGTAGGATCTCTCTAACCTGCGGTGTGTGGAATTGGGCAGTTTTTAATGCTCAGGAAACTTCTGAACCGACCCACAGAGGCCAACAGAAAACTAAACAAACAAACAAAAAACAAAACAAACAAACAAAAAAACAACCGAGCCACTGGCTGCTTGAGCGAAGGGAAAGTCAGACAGCCCGTCGGATCCGATCCCTACAATGAATATACTGTCTGCGATCCTCTTCTGGTTAGAGATGATTTTACTTCCAGTCCTGCCGAATGTCGGGAGGAAGCTGAGTGGGGAGGAAGGGAAGCGTGGGATGGGCGTGTCTGCCAGCAGCGAAGGAATCGAATGCTAGGGCTCCCCCTGGAGGCCTTCCAGGGCAGTTGCAGGGGGACCCAGAGCTTACTGTGTAGCCCAGGCTGGTCTGAAACTGGTAAGACTCCAATTCAACCTTTGCTGCTAAGATAGCTGTGCACCACCCCAGATCTATGGAAGTTTTGTTTGAATAAGCTGTGGCTTACGATCTTTATGCGTGCATTCCTAAGGAATATCGGTCTACATATTCTTGTTGCTCTCATCCCCTTTCCGTGCTGGGGATGGAATCCGGAGCAGGGTGCACACTAGGCATGGATGCTGTGGCTGAGCTATGTCTCTGGCCTCCAGAGTTCACTTCCAGTGACTTCATCTGGTGTTGCTCTCAGGGTCATGCGAGCCTCCGAGGATGGATTTGGAAGCGGTCCTACTTTTCTTCTTCCTGGAAGCCTTAGTATAGCATCGGTATTTCTCTACTCCTAGAGTGTTTGAGGAAATTCACCAGTGAGGCCATATGAGCCTGGAATTTTCCTTCTAGAAAAGCTATCTACAAATACCACTTCTGTTTTTAAAATTAGCACATACCAGTCATGTGGAGGCAAGGATTTCATCGTGGCCCTTTCCATACACGCACACGTATGCTTTGATTACATTCATGACCTCCGTCCTCTTCCAAATCCACCTCCTCCCATCTACACCCACACCCACGGTGTTTCTCCTTTCAGGTTCATCCCCCACCCTCCTCTCTCTCCTTCCCTCTCTCTATCCTCTAGCTTCGACACACGAGAGAAAACATTTACTCTTTGTCTTTCTGAGCTTGGCAATTTTTCACTTAAGTTGGTAATCTCCGGTTCCATTCGCTTTCCTATTAAAGCTGACATTCTTTATGGCCGAATAAAACTTCATGTGCATATCCTACCACACTTCTTTACCCATCCATCGGCTTGTGGGAAGGTAGGCGTTAGTTCTGTAATTTGGTAATGAGAATGGTGCCCCAGTAACTAGGAGTATACAAGGGTTTCTGTAGTAGTCTGGCTTTGAGCCCTTTGCTTCTGTACCAAGAGGTTCTAAGAGAGGGCCAGGTTCTGCTTTAATTGTTTGAGGAGTCGCCATGCTGATGTCCACAGTGGCTGCGGTTTCACACCCCCCTCCAGCGGTGGGTAAGGAGTCCTTTCCCCCACATCCTTGGGTGCATTCGTTGTTTGTTTTCTTAACAGCATATTAATTAAATTTCTTAGTTTTATAAGAGGCTTTTCAAAATATTATCTATTTCTTCTTGAATGAGTCTTGGTAGTTATATCATTCAAGGAAGTTATGTATTTTACATGTTATTAATTTTTTGGTATAATTCTTCATAGTATTTCCTCAGCTTTTCAGTGTATGTTGGGGTCTGCAAAAATGCCGCCTGTTTTGTAACTTATGTTGATAATTTTTATCTTCTCTTTTTCCTGAGTAGCCTGGCTCAACTTTATTAATTTTATCAATCTTTTCCAAGAACCAAACATCTATTTTTCTTGATTTTTATATTTTTCTTATTTTAAAATTCTATGTCTGTGTTTTATTATCTGATGATTTCAACTTAATATTTTGTTTTCTCTCTTTTTTTTCCCCTAGTTTTCTGAGGTGAAGTCACTGATAAATTCCCTCATTGTCTTGAGTCTTTTCTTTGTTTTAAAAAATTAGATTAATTTATTAATGAATTTTTATATCTATATATCAATTATATTAATTTATATATTAATGAATTGTTATTGTGCATGCATGATATGTGTATTTAGGAAGGGGTACTCATGGGAGTCAGAGGACACGTTTGCGGGTTAATTCTTCTCTTCTGGAAACCTTTGTGTGGGTCCCAGGGATCCTGCAGCAAATGCCTTTCCCTGCTGAGTCACATGGTCCACCTTTTCCTTCTTTGTGCTCTGGGTTTACTGTGAAGACTGCTTCCGTACTATCCCTCAAACACTAATGTGAATTTTCATTTTCTTCCAGTAAGTTTCTAGTCTCCCCTTTGACTCTTACTTGATTTGTGGGTTATTTAGACGGTGTTGGTTAATTTTCCAATGCTTGGGGATTGTTTCCAATGATCGTTTTGTTAGTTTGTTTCCATTTTTAATCCCACTGTGGCCAGAGAACACACTTTGTATCAATCACACCGATCCCTTTAAATTGATTTAAACTGGTGCTATGGGGGAGATGAATGGTGACTAGCCCATGCCTACAGGGCAAGAGTGTGGATTCTGCTCCCATGTGACATTTCTGCCTTGTGGTTAGTCCTGGTTGCCTGACAGTCTTAACTTTTTCATACCCTGATTTTCTTTCCACTTATTTTATGTGAGTAAATGCCTGTTTTGTTTTTAGATCTCCCTGAAAGCTAGAGAACGTAAGAACAGAGTAATATGGGGTTTAGAACATGTATGAGTATGCTATGTATCAAGAGCACAGGTTGGATCGTTAGCGCTTCCAGCTTTCTTTATTCTGTTCTGCAGATGGGTATTTTAATGTGTGGTTGTCTTCCCATTGCAGGAGAATTCTGTTCCATGTGTTTTCATTTGCAGCAGAGGAGTTCTTCAACCTTCTGCTTTAGAAAGGTATTTTCAGGAGGTATGCAGTTCTTAACTGATACTTTTCTATACATGTATCTAAAAGTACTAACGTGGGGACTAGACAGACGGTTCAGTTCATTGGTTAGGAGTGTTGCTTTTGCAGAGGACCTGAGTTCATTTCCCAGCACCCATGTCGGACAGCTTACAACTGCCTGTAACTCTAGCCTCAGGCCATTAGGCTCCCTCTTCTTGCCTTCACAGGCACCTGCCTTCACACGGACTTTCACACTTGCATACCTTCCCCCCTCAACACACACACACACACATGCACACACACACGCACACGCACACTCACCCCTAATTAAAAACAAGAACGTTAGGATTAAAAATAAACAACAACAAAATTACCAAGAGGCCCTTGGGAGTGCACAGTGGCCCCTCCGAGTAATCTCTGCAGAGGCAGGTTTCTCTCTTCAAGCTTGGAGCCAGCCTGATCTGTGAGTTCTAAGTCAGGGCTACACAGTGAGACCTGGTCTCAAAAACAAACAAACAAATTAGAAAAAGGAGGATATGAAAGAGAGATTTGCACACCTGTACTCATACCAGCACTAGCTGCAAGAGCCAAAAGGTGGAAGCGACCCCTGTCCACTGAGCGGCAATTGCTCAGGGAGAGGTGACACACACACCCACTGGAATATTACTCAGTTCTGCTAAACACTGCAACAAGGATAGACCTTGAGGACATAGATAGTCCTGTGTGAATGTGACTATCTAGAGTTAGTCAATTCACAGAGACAGAAGGTGGCTCTCAGAGACGGGAGACGGGAGACGGCAGAAGACAGAGAGTTGTCTCAGGACTATGGAGTTTCAGTCAGAGAGTTGTGAGATTGCTCTGTAGACCAGGCTAACCTCACACCTGTGGTTCTTCAACCAACTGAAGGCTGGGATTACAGGTGTGCATCACCATGCCCAGCTCAAAGATATTCTTCCAAACCATACAACTAGCAATAGAATGACTGCTGTTTTATTTTTTAAAAAAGTTATTTCCTGTGCCTGCTCATAGTCTGAACTATGTAACGGAGATAACAGCTGGTCTAAGCCTTTCTTTATAAACCCAGCATCTGTCTCTGCCCCGTGTTCAGAGGCTGGAGTGGTCTCTGGGGATGGATCTGAGTATTTACTTTTCTGTTCCCTCCGTGTCTGGTAACCTGTCATTCGGTTCCAAGAACTTGCATGGTGTTTTGTTTGGTGCTAGGAATTCTATATTCTAAAATACCCTGGATTTTTGTTCCAAATAAGTTGGTTAAATCATATGGAAACATTATTTTTAAGACTTGGTAGGCATAGCTGGGCAGTGGTGGCACACGCCTTTAAGCCCACAACTTGGGAGACAGATGCAGGTAGATTTCTGTGAGTTCGAGGATAGCCTGGTCCATGGAGCAAATTCCAGGACAGCCAGGGCTACACAGAGAAACCCTGTTTTGAAAACCAAAAAAATCCAAATCAAACAAAACAAGAAATGAACCAATCAAACAAACAACCAAATTAAAAAAAAAAAAAAAAAACCATCGTTTGTTAGGTGGGACTAGAACCCTGCTCAGCTTAGAAGTAATTAATCTTGTTTATGGGATGCATAACCCTGCTGCGGTACCTCTACGAACCTTGAGGTTTCCAAGTCTGGCTGGTGGGAACAGCCACATTCCTAGCCTATGCAGGTATCACTTCTACCCATTCCTGGGGTTCCATAGCTTGCCTCAGTTTCCTTCCGTGTATGGCTGATCAGCCTAGACCAGAGCTCATCAGTTGAGCAGAATCTCTCGGCAGACTTCAGGAATGTCTGCTCTCTGTCAGGGTTCTCCTTCCTGTATCAGTTCCAAGATTAGCCACCATGGTCTCCCCACACCCTGAGCTCTGCTGTCTCCATTCTGACAGCTTGCCCAGCTCTGCCTGGGTCTCTTTCTTTGCATCGTGCCTTGGAAACCCTCTCAAGGCTGTGAGTGGGGAATTGTACACATCATCATTCCCCCTCAGGGATAACGGTCCATCCGATATCTGGTGTTTTTCAAAGTGTTGTTTAATGTGTTTTGTTAACTTCTCAGGTACTTTAGGTGGGAGGGGAACCAGTCTGCTCTGGTCGTTTCATATTGGCCAGAGGTAAAAGTCTGTAATTAAACATGAAGGCACATTTCTATCTGAAAGTCATTTGTATATTTTTATAGAATCAAAATATAACCTATGTATTCATCCAATAAAAAAAAAACCGGGTTTGTTCACCTGGAAATTATTCTTGACCAAGTGACTTGCTCTTTGCTTTGGTGGCAATGCCATTGCTCGTGCTAAAGTGGTAGAACAAAGCAACGGCTGAGTCTAGGCCAGGGCTGCACTAAATCACTGTGTGTGTACTTCACAATGACTGCTAAACACAGCCGTAGTTCTAGGCACGGCCACTTGAGCTGGAGCAGCGGCATTAAATCTTGGCCTCACTCAAGTATGGCCCATTCTGTGGTTTCCTTTCGAGCTGACACGTCAGTGACATTATGAGGAAGAAGACGAAACTCGAAGGTAAGATTTACAAACATGTGCTCCCTGCTCTTAGATTAAGTGTCCCCTGAAGACTTCAACATAAAGTAGATCTCTCTAAGACAAATCCTGATCATGCGCAGGAGCTGAGGCCTTCTGCCTGGATAGCAGTGGCAACCAGTGACTATGTAAATCTGACGATAGCAAGCACAAGCAGTGGAGAGTGTTAGTGGGCGGAGGAGTATGAAATGCAGAGAAGTAACAGATAGGAACCTCTGGTAGCAGTAGAGGCATGGTGGGGGGCGTCTTTCAGAAGTCAGCTGGGTTACTAAAGCGTAGCTTTTCTCTCTGGGGCCTGGATTTGCCAGTTGCAGCTGTGTAACCTCAGGGGACTCAGCGCATAGACTTCTTGTGTTCCCACACTAGCCAGCAGTGTTGCTATGAGAACGACACGGCATTATGTGAGCAACACACTCCACAGTGAGCCTGATAACTTGCTGGGCACTGGAAACATCAGCATCATTCTCAATGTTGCTATGGAGAACTTCCTGTGCAAAAGGGAGGAAGGGAGGTAGGATGCCTGGGGCATCATCCATGAAGGCCTTCTTGAGAAGAGGGAAACTGAGTTAGGCTTTGAACTATGGGGCATTTTCAAGTAATGGGCTATGCAGGGAGTCTGGGGTGGAAATGTTTAGGGAGCAGATGGGCTACTTCAAAGAAAAGAAGGTCTTGTTTTCAAAGACCGTAGAAGAGAGATTCTGGTATCTGAGCCAATCCAGGTCAACTCCATCACCTCTGGGAGTGGCTTTGCACACCAACATTGTCATTGGCTAGCTCGCCGAGTGAGTACATGGACAGCTAAGACTGGGAACCATCGTCCTAGAAGTAAGCATGGTGGTCAATGGTTTGTGTGTTTGTTTTTGAGGTATGGTGAATGTATAGTAAGTCAGTTGTCATGGGGGAAAAAAATCTGAGTTTATGGATTCAAAGACCAGAGACTTCAAAACACTCTCATTTTTGTTGCAGAACCCAAGGTGCAAAGAGATTAATTAACTTTGTATCTTAAATAAGACATTCAGTGAACCCCCAACTTTTATTTAACTCTTAAGTGCTGTCAACAGCATAAACCCATTGGTTTTATGTTTTCTGTTGCTCTTAACACAACATCAACAGACTAAGGAAGGCACATAATAATTACTAGAAGTTTCTTTTGGCTCATGGTTTTGGTCAAAGGTCATGGGGCTGCATCTGGTGATAGCCTTGCTGATGGCAACCGGGTGACGCACAGTATCACACGGCAAGGAACAGAGAGCATGTGCGTGCATGTATTCTGGTTTCTTCCTGTTCTTATACAGCCACGGTATTAAATCAAGGGGCTCCACCCTGGTGACCTTATCTTACCCCCATCACCTCCCAAAGACTTCATCTGATTGAGTGCCCCACAAGAGAGATTAAACTCCAGTGTGAGTCTTGGGGTAGACAAACCACACTGAAAGCATAGCATCTCTTTCTTTTTGTCTCACCCACTCCCATGCCCACACCCCCCCCCTTCCATTGAGATTCACTGCTTTAGCATAGTCCCCCCCCCCAAAGGCTCTTGGCTCAGGTTGTGGAATGCTACATTCAGATCCATTTAAAGGCACTTAGATGGCTGTAGACTGCATTTGCAGAGGCAAACTGTTTAAGGGTTCTATGACTTTTTGAACCTGGGAAGAAGGGTAAGAGAGCACACCCTGTGTTTTGAGGTGCTCCAGGTACCAGTGCTCTGACTTGGTACAACACACCCTCCTCCCTGTTTACAAAATGGCTTCGAAGCCTGGACTGTGGCGGTGAGTTCTGCCAGAGCTGGTGGGGACACAGCATTTGTGGGAATTCTGTGACTCACGAGGCGAAAGGTCAGGCCACTTTTCATTGACAGCCTTCTTGCTGCCCCAGGGTTTATCTCTGGGGATCTTGACTGGTTTCCAGGGCCCCCGCTTCACCTCCATTGTTATCTGGAAACACAGGAACAGCAAATTTGTCGTGCCAGACCGGGTTAGACATTAGACCCCATGCCCCACGCCCTTCCCCCATGAGGAAAATCCTACATTCTTCCAAAGTAATTCTTTGCAAGAGGATTCTTAAAGCACAGACCTGCTCACGCTCCTCCTGTATGCATACCTCTGTGTTGTATTTATTATCCCTTCTTTGTCTTCCCTCTGGTGTGACAAAAACCACCCCAAATACTGGAGTACACTCTGCACCTGAAAGACGTGCCTGAAATCCCTGGAGATACCTGCTGTTTTTTCTTATACACATCAAAGACACGCACATGTAAACTCTGAGCCCATGACTGACTCCAGTCCATAGTCATGATAAAAACTGCTTCAAGTTACACATGTGTTGCTCACATCTCAGCTCCCATTAGCCTACCTGAAGGTTTGAACTTGACTCATTCATGCCAATCAGAACCAACATCTGTACTCACAAGCCACCCTTAGGTCCCCAAGAAACACACGGAGACAGGGAGAGAAGGCGGGGTGGCTAGAGAATGGACCCCATTCCTTTCTTTTGTTCTAAAGTGAGACAACCAGGATCTTTTTCACTAAGTTGGTGTGCTAAGTTCTAGAACATTCTTACAACAGACACTGATTGGGCTCCAGGGCCAAGAACAGCGAACTTCCACCCAGCAATGTTTGCTGGGTTCCTCCAGCTGTCTCCCTGGCAGTTCTCGCTAAATGCAAACGATTAGCATTTCCTGTTAAAACATTTCTAATAAATAAATGAATACATCATCTTCCCAAACCAAAGCAGGTCTGCAAGCAGCTTACAAGCTACTTATTCGGAGCTAAGGATGGACTTGGACCACCCAGCACCAGCCCACTGGCCGGGGGCCAAGGCTGCTTTTGTTTGAATTCCTGTATGAGTAACCGCTCAGCCTGACGCCAGCCAAACTCAGTGAAATATTATTTTTAATATTAAATAAATAGATGGTGGGGTGTGTTGATCTTTTTTTTTTTCCTTTCAAAATTGCAGTCTCATAATCCAGAAGTCAGCTCTTGTATCCAGGGCCCTGTAGATAGAAGAGGAAAGGCTGACATTTTCTTTGACCTTCCTCATGGAACACTTATCTCCCAAAGTCCTAGTTGGGGTTAACAGGATCCTATTTAGAATAGCCGGGACTCTGAATCTGAATGGCGACAAAGCTTGTGAAAGAGCACCGACCATTTTTGATAATTTTTCTAGTGGTCTCCTTTTGGTATACACAAGCATTATATATAAAACTCAGAGAGCACAGCTAAACAGCTGTGCCCAGTGGGAGATGCTTATTGGAAAGCATTGCCGAACACTCACCCCAGGTTTCTCATTTAAGGGAACATTTCATACTCAACACATGTTGAAGTGATGGAGATGGACCCACACTGTACATATGTGTATTTTTTTTTTACATGGGGTTAGTTTGGTGTTGATTTCATGCCAATACTTTCTCTGCAGAGACTCTTCTCTTAAAGGCTGCATAGTATCCTGTCTATGGTGGTGACACCATAGACTACCAATCTCTTCTTATTCTCAAGTCTTCTATTATAAATACAACTCCCATTTAGAGACAAACAAACATGCAAACAAACAAAACCCAACCTGTTAAATCCTCATTTATTCCTTGATTATTTCCTCTGAATAAATTTCTAAGACAGGTTTCTAAGACTTTGGCTATCGAATGCCAAATTGTCCTCTAGAATACTATACCCATTTATATAAACATCTGTAGGCAGTCCAAACATCCCTCTGTTATACCTTTGCCATGTTGCATATTAGTGTAAAAAGTACATCTTTGGCCTTTTTGATGGTGGTGGGGGGCAGTGGAAGTAAGCTCAGAACTGCAAACATTGAACAGGAGATGTGGGTAATATAGATTTTTGCAAGGTGCGGCCACTGAAGGGCTCAGATCAACAAGGGCACCAGGATGCCTGAGGAAGTTTCTGGAGAGGACAAGACCCCTTACACACTGGACTGCTCTGTCAAGGTACACAAAGGCCCAAGGCGAGCCACACAAGAGATGGGGGTTTCCTCACATAGAATCTCAGTGACATTTAATAGGAAGGGAAAGACATCAAAGTTAAGGATGTCTGGTGGGATAAGCCAATTCAGAGCAGTTTTTTGATAGCAGAGTTCCTCTCTACCCGTTGCAGGCCAACATCCATGCCAGCGTTCTGAGAGGGATGCCGTCTGCAATGCTTGCTGAGCTCACTCAGTGTATCTACATCCAGCCAGCCTCTCCATCTGCTTCATTTTCTGTGGCGCATCTAGCTCTTAGAGGGACACATTTAGAACAACTCTGATGTCATAAGGGGTAGGGGGTAATCTTTCACAGAAAGAGTAAGAATGGAAGGTAGAACAGGGTTTTGCAATGGCTACCATTTGATAATAATATTGCAATTGATAATAATATTGCGATCGATAATAATATTCAATTGCAAGGAAAGCCTGGAACAGAGAAACAAACAATGGGTTTGCAAGAAACTCCAGGAGCGCTAGATACCACATGAGGAATTCTGAGAATGTTTAATCTCTAGGTCCTTTACTGCTGTGTGTAGCTTTATGTGGAGGCACAATAAGACAAGAGGTCGGGCTGGAAAGATGGCTCAGCGGTTAAGAGCTCTGCCAAAGGTCCTGAGTTCAATTCCCAGCAACCACGTGGTGGCTCAGTCATCTGTGATGGGATCTTATCTAATTCCCTCTTCTGGTGTGTTTGAGGACAGCTACAGTGTACTCATATACATTAAATAAATAAATAAATAAATAAATAAATAAATAAATAAATAGAATGAAATAGCCTCCATTCAGCCAGGAAGCTTTTTGCCCAAGAGCAGCCATGGCAATCCACCTTGGGTTCTGCTTTGTAGCACACAGAGCCTCTGAAGCAGCAGAATACATTTCTAAAAGCCCAAATACACTGCATTCTACAATGCTTCAGGACGCCTTTAGAATTCCACAGCAGAAATAATTATTTAATGAAACTATCTGTTGTTTAAAAAAAAAAACAACTCTCAAATTAACTCACCCTAAAACCAAAAGAGGCGCTTTGAAGTGAAATCAGGGCACACACGCCCAGATCCAAAGGCCTCTAGAGTTTTTAACGTGGGTGGGATCTGAGTAGCTGACACTATGTATCAGGAGAGCAGTGGTTCCCAGCCACCACCGGATGGGTTCTTTTTCAAATGTGTTTCTGCAGTCAGTCATTTATCTTAGGTTGTCAGCCTCTGTTCCTGTCTATAGTTCTCAATTCAATGGGCATGCTGGACTGTTAGGATGACCAATAACATTCCAGAAATTTCTGTGATGTCAGCAAATGTAAATCATAATGACTGGTCTGATACACCCAGGGCCAGTGAATGGAGCTGATACTATTCTATTCAAAAGGAAAGAGACTTGACTTTCAGTTAACCCAGTCAACCCAACCATAGATAGGGAGTTGGGCCTTCATGCTATCAAACGTAAGACACGAACCATTATTAACTGATTTTGTAAATGCCTCAGGGGTCCAAGTCTCTGAGGAAAGGAACTTCAACATCTGAATTTTCTGAAAACTTCCAGCTTTTGATAACTGTTGGAAGTTTTAGAATCGACTACTTTGGGATCTCTCAGCTGCACAGCCAGTGGCAGCATTCAAGCTTCTGTTCCCACTGTGTGCCTGTGGCAGACATCTCTAATCCATCACCACATTCTTTTCCACTGAGCCATGCTCTTAATACAGCACTCCAAGCAACCCATGAATCAGATGCTAAAAACAAAATCAGCTTCCCTTTCCTGCTTGGCCTGCTTTTGTAGGTGATGTGTTCATGAGACAAGTATGAGGTACAGGCTCAGAGTTCCCTAATGAAGACAGCAGATACAGGCAATCAAGGATCTAAGAGGTAGAAATACGTGGGAATAAACATCTGACCTCTCAAAGCTGGAGAGATGGCTCAGTGGTTAGGCACACAGATATATTGGGTCCTGAGCAGCACCCATGTCAGTGGCTCATGACCACGTGTTATTCCAGCTTCAAGGGTCTCATATACAGACACATGCACAAATGTGGAACATTTGTGCCCATACGTATAACTTTAAGAAAAATAAATCTTTAAAAATATGACTCCTCTCCCATCCATCCTCAATGACATGACAGTTGATCATCAATGCAAATCTTCATTTTTTGCCTCCTGTGACCGTTTCTGAAGCACAGGTACAAGGATCACACAGAAGGGACCAGGGTGGCTAGGAAAGTACAGAGCAAGAACAAGTCTGGGCTGCGGAAATGTCTAGAGCAATCTTGGGATAATGTGGATGTCACCCCTACATGGCCACAGAGTTCGGGGATCTTGGTCTCACGTAGGTTCCTTGGAGCTTAGCTGCTCAGTAAAAAAGGCAATGAAGGCGCTCTCCTGTATCCAAGGCCAAAGAGAAGGTAAGTGAAGAAGGCAAATGAGCAGGAGGTGGCATGAGCAGAGCACTCAGGATGCTGAGGCAGAGGAGGTTAGCAAGATCAAGGCTAGCTTGTGTTACACCGTGATATCTGCCTCAGAAAAGAGAGTAACCTTTGTGTGTCTAGGAAGCAATAGAGCAGGAAGATGAAGATGGCTTGAAAACTCCCCCTGCCTCCATCCTTCTGATGTATGTGAGCTTCTTTCTGATGTATGTGAGCTTCTTGCATCGCGATGTAAACAGTGGCAGGGAGTCAATGTGAGGCCAGAAAATTATCTCAAATATTTGGGATAAAATGGAACTTCTTGATGATTTTTTTTAGGGGAACATTTGTATTTACAGAAATAATGATGCATTATGAAGCAGGATGCATAATTTACATGACTTTTTTTTACAAAAGCATGCAAGATTTCAAAGGCACTGATATCAGTGGCTGGCTGTACTGGCCACACCAACTCTGATATTGTGCTTCATGTCCCACGCGGCTCCTGCGGATGTGGGTAGGTTGGTTCTTCACTAGATTCTCCCTCTTCTCTTCTCCTTCACCTCTTCTCCCTCCTTTTTTCTTTTGCATTGTCCTTTATTTGGGTGGTGGTGTCACCAGTATCCCAGCACCCAAGGCCGCTTGCGTATAAGAGTATTTCAGGACTGCAGTTATGGGAAGAGCCAGCTTTCCTGGGTCGATGAGGGAGGGGTAGGGAGATATGGAGTCACATCCTGCGCTTAGTCATTATCATTGGGTAAAGATGGACCTGAAGCTGAACTGCTCTGCTCAAGCACGTATTCCAAGAGACCCAGGTAGGTGTCTTGGTTAGCCCAGTAGCAAATCATTTAATAGCTCAGTTTTAGAGACTAAAAGTTGGGATTACTTAAGAGGCCAGAATGGCCAGGTTCTGGTGAGAGCTGTCTTCCTAGAGTATAGACCGCTATCTTCTTGTTGTGTCCTTACAAGAAAGAGGAGGGTTAGCCGGGCGGTGGTGGCGCACGCCTTTAATCCCAGCACTTGGGAGGCAGAGGCAGGTGGATTTCTGAGTTCGAGGCCAGCCTGGTCTACAAAGTGAGTGCCAGGACAGCCGGGGCTATACAGAGAAACCCTGTCTCGAAAAAAAAAAAAAAAACAAAAAAACAAAAAAAAAAAGAAAGAAAGAGGAGGGTTTTACTGTTTCTTCCTCTAAGGAACTTATCCGCTCATGAGAGTCTCATTCTCATGAGTGCATCTAAACCTAATTTCCCAAAGGCTCAGTCTTCAAATGTCATTATACTGGAGAGTTGGGCTTCAGGGTAAGACTTTGGGGTGGGATGGGGAGAGATAATTTATCACACAACAGAAACTCAAGGCAGTTAAAGTTATAGGTAATAGAAGAACCAACTCAAGGGGGATTAAGCAACAAAGGGGTTCTGCTGAGCCCAATGGCTACAGGCAAACTAGGGTGGATCTCAGAAACAGCTGAGTCAGGGGCAGTCTGTAGCCACCACCAAACACTCTGGGCATCCCTAGATGAGTTTCAACTGAAGACTGACTGTTCTGTTATTTATTTTAATTATTATTATTTTTTAATCTTTTGAAAATTTTATACACAAGTACAAGTGTATTCATATTCTTCCCATCTCTTCCCTCACATATAAGTCCTCCCATGATGCCCCTCCCCAGGTCTCTGGAATTAATGATCTCTTTTTATTATTGTTGTTTTACACACACACACACACACACACACACACACACACACACACACACTATTGTCTCCATTTAGTGTCTCTCGTATGTACAGGTATTCAGGACTAGCCACTGGGATTGGATATCCAATCAGAGGCTCATCTTTGCAGAGGACCATCCCCTCTCTCCCCTCAGCAGCCACCAACTACCTGTAGTTCTTCATCTAGGGGTTGGGCCTTATGAAATTTCCCTATCCACGTTGGTATATTGACTGGTGTGGTCATTGTGTAGGTCTCATTTAGGCAACCGTATAGTTGTAATGTCACCGGAGCAGCATGCCTGTCATGTCCAGAAGACATCATCTCATAGTAGGTGATTTGTTGTGTTTAGAAACCTTTCTACCTCCTCTTGCTTAGTGTTTCTAGAGATCGGGATGTCAGGGTTGTGTTGGGGCTGGGTAGCCAAAGTCACTTATGCTCTGAGTTCTGACCATTTGTGGATTGCTATAGAAACCTCAGCCTTCTTGGAAGAAGGGTAGGATTTACTCTTACTTGTGGAACTAACGACAGGGATTTAGAGTACAGCTAGAAATTATATTGTTTCAGGAAAATGTCAGTAAGACTTAGTGTTTAGAATATTCTAGGTTTCTTGCTTCCTGGTTCAACAAATGGACACAACTCATTTGTGGGAATTATGTCATAAGCTCATTACCAAACCAGCCACTGAGGCTAGGATGATGGGCTACACTCATTTACTTAAATCTTGAGAACTCAAGGACCAACCATCTAAATCATCTAAACCAACCATCTAGATCACTCAAGTGCTTCATAATCTGGGGAAGGGGAGGAGAGAGGTGACGGGAGGCAACTTTGTTCTTCACTTCAATTTTCTCCTCAAACATGTTCACTTTAACTGTTGGCTAAGTCTGCAATATAGCAGTTCTCAGTAAATATGAGTTGTCTAACTGCATGTCTGCCCAGGTATTCAAACTACAGCGAGCCTTCTGGGAATGGGTAATGACGGGGCAGGTGCTATAGAAAGCACAAATGGAAAGGCTGTCAATCTTAAGGTCAGCTCTTCTCTGAACTCATGTTGTGGCAACACAGAGGAATTCAAGACAGGGCAGAAGTACCTAGTTCCAACGATGCATTTGGGACCTAATGGAACCACATCTCCCCTGCGCTGACACCTTCTCTCAGATCTAGGAAAAGCCATCTCCCTTCTATATACCTAAGTCATCTCACAAATGACTTGAGACCAGATCTAGTTTTAAAACTGGGAGTTCTCATTGTGAGTGAAATGTTGTCACAAAAAGACAAATACCCTTTGGTCCCACTTTAGGGACATTGCTGGAGTAGCCATCTTTCTAGAGAAGGAAAGCAGGCCAGTGGTTGGGGGAGCTGGAGGGCAAGGTGAGCCAGGAGTTATGTTTAATAGATCTGGAGTTTCGGTTTTCCCAAGAGAAGACTCCTGGAGGTGGGTGACAACAACCTGAATGGGTTTAATGCTGTTGTAGTATTTTCTTACAAGTGAGCAAGATGGTAATTTTAATGGTATGTGTATTTCACCCCACAAGAACTAGGAGTCATGTGTGGCTTCTTTTTGCTTTTTTAATATTGAGGTAAAGTCACAAATAGGCATTTAGCAAAGTGTTAGCTGGCATCCCAGGAATTGGAGGCTTGTGGTGGGGACACAATTTCCTCGGAGGAGGGAAGGTATAAATGGAGCTGCTCACTTGCCTCCTGGGTAACTACTGTATGTCCAGCTCAGCACCAGGGAGGGCACCCTAAAGAGGCTTCCCCTCCCTGTCTCATGGAGACTGCTTCTCACAGACATTTGTGCTGCTCCTCGTGGCTCTTCCTAGGCCTTTGTAGGATTGATGGGGAAGAAGCAGACATTTGCAGTGCCCACATGTCCCAGCTGTGTGCCACAGCACCCCTTTGCACCTAACTCCTGTTGTGTGTAGCCTTGCTACCCAGCATTAGCTCCGGGAACGGGCCGAGTGCTACAAGCCTCCACCCAGCTTCCCTTGAATCCATGGATAAAAGACACATACAGTTATTCCTTTTCAACTTGCCTTTGGACACTACTGTTGGGTGCTACTATCTCCCGCCTAGAAAACCATGTCCTTAATAATATTTTTACCTCTGCTCCTCCCACCTACCCTAAACTTCAATTGCTAATTACATCCCTGACCTTCCACCTGTAGGAGAGGTCACAGGTCACCACTCTGTCTGAGACCTCACATGTCTGGTCAACTTTACTCCATCAGAAGCCTGGTGAACTCTGTTTTTCCTCCCTTGCATCTGCCTTTTTGTCCATGGACTTGGAAGTCCTTCCTGCCTGTACCTTCCGTCCAGCAATTGGCCCATGGCTTTCTTTACTGACAGATCAAGAACCAATTAGGGAACAGGACACCTTAGCATCAGAACCGCCCCTACACCCTCTGGTTTGTAAAGTCAAGCTGGATGAGATTTTAGGGACTTGAGGCCAGAAAGTGGTACCTAGTGGTCCTTGAAGCACCTCTGTCCCCAGACCTTTCCTTTCCTTTCCTGTACAACCAAGCAAGTGATGTTTCCTAGGCTAAAGGGCACAGAAGAGGAAGCTGTCCCTGGCTCCTCTCTTGAACTAGTGGCTGCATCTCCCAAGGGTAGCCTGGATAGGGCCTGGGCCACAGGTCACTCAATGTCCACACGACTGTGGACTCCACAGACTTCCAACAAGACCAAGCAGGCCTGTTGGGACAGTGTGGTGAGCTGTGTGGCTTAAGGCTACAGTACATAGATAGGCTCTTTACTTGAGAAGTGAAGGACAGGAGCCACTTGAGGCCACCCAGATGCTTTCTCTAAATTGGTGACTTCAATGGCAGCTCAAAACCATAGAAATGGGCAACACTGAGACACACGGTCCCACTTCCACCAATCAATTACCAGCATCCTCCAGCAGCTGACCATGTGTCCCAGAGGTAACTAGTGGTAGATTGAAGTTAATGACTGGGACTTCTGAGAGAGCTTCATGAGGCAGACACATACCTGTGACACATCTCTGACCTTTGACCCTGCTCCTCACATTGCAACTTAACAGAAATCCCAGAGAGACAGAGAGACTGGCCTCACTGACCTGTGAGAGGGCAGTCTGTCATCTCTTTTGTATAGCTCCTTGGCTTCTCTATTGCATACTGCCAAAAATAAACGTGTGTGTGTGTGGCTTCTTTTTAACCTCATGTCTGCCATTGTATTCTTAGAGGCTCTTTCCTGTTTCTTCTCCTCTCCTCTCCTCTCCTCTCCTCTCCTCTCCTCTCCTCTCCTCTCCTCTCCTCTCCTCTCCTCTCCTCTCCTCTCCTCTCCTCTCCTCTCCTCTCTGTCTCTCTGTCTGTCTGTCTGTCTGTCTCTGTCTGTCTCTCTCTCTCTTTATTGTTGTTGTTTTGATTTTGTTTTTCAAGACAGAGTTTCTCTGTGTAACATTCCTGGCTGTCCTGGAACTTGCTTTGAGGACCAGGCTGGCCTTGAACACACTGAGATTTAACTGCCTCTGCCTCCTGAATACTGGGATTAAAGGCGTGTGCCACCATGCTCAGCTTCCTGTTCCTTTTCTAAGCATCTCTTTTTGACAGTCAGTAAACAAGATGATGCTTCCTGATTCCAGGCACCAAGATTATCTTTTTAAAGATTAAATTTAAACATCCTGTTGAGGCTTTCTATATTCTGCTCTAGATTTACCATTGTGTGATTCTAAAATTCTCCTTTCCATTTGTACCTCAGGGAAATTCTTTCTGTAACCCTATTTTCTCTCCCCAAATAGACTAATTTTAGTAACTTGAGCCCCCCACCCCCACCCCATCATTGCAATACTTTCCTTGGAAGATCAGAGCAGCCCAGCCAGCTTTGGGTAGGATTCAACTATACAAATTCTAACACTTAATGGGGCTGCAGGTCACTTTATCTTCCGGGTCCTTTATGAACACCTGGCCACAGTTTCCCTTGAGAACTGCATAGCATCACCATCACCCATGGGTTCTCAGAGAAGTTAAATATTCTGATTTCAGAGGAGCTGGTACCCTCGGCTCAAAGCTCTCCCAGCACTGCCCTGCCTATACCCAGGCTGTTCTAAGATCCAAGGTGATTCCATATTTGACGTCTTAGGGTCTGGGCTATTTTTGGTTGGAGTCAAGCAAGGCCTGCTGGGAGAGCTTTGTGGGGGGAGCGGGGGCTCTTTTCTGTGGTATAGGATAAGCTATCATAGTCCTCATTTCCGTTTTCTCCCTTCTGCCTCATGCTAGTTTCTCTGAATTGCTTCCCAGATCATCAACTGACATCACTATTCCTAACCCAAATGTTGGAAATTGGTTCTAATGCTTTGAATTAATCCAGCCCCCCAAATCAGAAATCTTGTGCCCAAACGCTGAAGGTCCTTGTCCCCAGTTGGTTTTTGATAGATCAATAAGGAGCCAATGGCCAATGGCAGGGCAGGTAGACTGAGGTGAGACCTTTGGATTTGGATAGACTAGGAACTGGAAGGAAGGAGAATCACTGTGATTCAGAAGGAGAAGGATCAGATTTAGAGCTGCAGAAGGAAAATCATCTGTAATGTAGGTGAGAAGCCTGGAAGGGCTGCCCAAAAGCGTCTTGGTTAGCAAAGACTAGGGAGCTGCCCAGAAGGAGCCAGGGCAACAAGGATAAAATATAGAACTAGAGGGCATTAAGCCAGGATTATGGAAGGGAAATGTGTGCTAGCCATGGAGAGAACTAGAACTACCTAGTCTTTGAGCTAGCAAAGGCATTTTACTGGGTGTGTGTGTGTGTGTGTGTGTGTATGTGTGTGTGTGTGTCTGTCTGTCTGTCTGTCTGTCTGTCTTTCATTATCAAATCCAGGTAGTTCCTGGGTGGGCCCATGTGTGCGACCTTCCAGGAGCCAAAGAGGTTTAGCCCAGTAGTGCTACACCCAAAGTACACTTTGATTCTCTTCTTTAATCAAATACCTTTTCCTTTGTTCAGCAGAATCAAGGACTGCATTTTTAATCATTAATGTATAAATAAATAAATAAATAAATAAATAAATAAATAAATAAATATTTACTACAAAAGTAAGATAAAACTAAACTAAACTTCTACCAGAAAACAAAACAAGACAATACAACAATGACCCACTCTATCATTATTAACTGCAAGGCCTCCCCTTGTATCCTCAAGTCCATGCATGAGCAGAAGGATACAAATTCTTCTTCCATCGTCACCCCTCCCTGGCTCCTAGCAGGTCTGAGGGGCTGGGCAGATCACTGACTTCAGTGAGTAACTCACATCTCTCCAGGATTAAAGTAGCAACAGTCAACTTCCATACCTGGATCCTAGTGTCCCTTTTTCCTATGGAGGGGCAGAAAAAAATGTGTTGAACTCTCAGCGAGAGGGGGACTTGACAGGAGTTTAACCATCAAGGTTGACCCACAGGGCATCCTCAGAGTTGAGAATGTGTTCAAATTCCAGAATCTCACTGGCTGTGAGATCTCAGGGCAGGCAGGGAAGACTGAGGTCAGAGGGCACAGTGGTCCATGAAACCCCAAGGAGGTGGCTTTCAGCCTGTTGGTGGTGACCCCTTTGGAGGTTGCATATCAGATAGCCTGCATACCAGATATTTTATTATAATTATTTATATTATAATCCACAACAGTAGCAGAATTACAGTTATGATGTAGCAACCAAATAGGTTTATGGTTGGGGGGCGTCATGACATGAGGAGCTCTATTAAAGGGGTACAGCATTAGGAAGGTTGAGAGTCACTGCCCTGAGGTTCTTGTTCTGCCCTTAATGCTCCCAGAGCATTGTGGCAATGCCTCCATTTTACCCACAAGGAGGGCTTTGAGCCCCCGTCGTCAGTGTCCTCTGAATCACTTGAGCAAGTGTCCTTTTGTTGTCTTGCACTTAGCAGACTGTGCATTTGTGAAGCCCACAGAGCCATAAGCAAACCACTGTTTGAGTTGAAGGCATGACTGCTGGTGATAGTAAAAGGAAAGGAAATGATTTGCATTGCAAGACAGCCAAAGGACAATACCAGAGGCTATTAGATTAATTCACTTAGTCATTGGCTAATATTTACTCATAGCCATAGAGTATCTGCCCCTATTCATGCAGATTCTATCACTTTGTACGCCGAGAGGGAGTAGGGAAGGCGGGAAGGCAATGAGAAGATGGGAAAATTGTTCTTAAAAAAAGTCAGGCCGGGCGTGGTGGCGCACGCCTTTAATCCCAGCACTCGGGAGGCAGAGGCAGGCGGATTTCTGAGTTCGAGGCCAGCCTGGTCTACAAAGTGAGTGCCAGGACAGCCAGGGCTACACAGAGAAACCCTGTCTCGAAAAACCAAAAAAAAAAAAAAAAAAAAAAGTCAGAATTATAATTTTAAATAGCAGTTCATTCCTTTCAGGTAAACTTTAAACTGGAGTAAAAAAGTAATGCTAAGGTGAAAATGACAGGGTAATATGACTTTTAATAATTATAATATCATATTGAAAACATTTTTTATCCACTTTTATCTTCAAATCTTTGTTACCCAGAAATGCTGCACAGTCTCTCAAAGCGAATAACTTTTTAAAGTTCTAGTAGAGAGACCAAGGGAAGGTTCATTGGCTTTCGGAAGAAGATGCCCTGCTCATGATTGTTGGGAGAGATTCTTGTCTGGGAGGCTTATGTACCTCGCCTGGATTAAGAGGGAACAAGAAGCGCAGGTAGAAATCACAGGGATCGGGAGCTTGTGCTGTGAGGTGTAGGGGGTTAATAGCACCGTGGCTGGGAAAGCCTGCTGCAGTCTGGACTGTGGACAGATGAGTGAGAGATGGGGGAAGAAGGGGCGGATCCCAGGGCAAGAGTCTCTCAGCGTGGGCATCTGCAGGTCAAGACAGGAAAACAGACAGGTTAAAGCAGGCTGACTCTCAGATGACACAGTGAGAAAGGGCACGGAGGAGCAGCTCTTGCAACAAATCCTCAAAATTAATTTTAGAGGAGAGGAGAGATGGACCTGGGACCTTGTGCCTCTTAGACTCAAGCTTGAGTCATTAAGTGGATTCTGCTTGATACAGAGGGGGACCCATGGAACCAGTTAGTAAACTCCCTCCCTACATATTTGAATCCCAGGGTGTCACAAGCGGAGTGATTTTGATAAAGTGACTTCTGGTGCCTCCGATGTCAATTGAGGATGACAACGACGGGGCTCGCCTCACTGGAGTGGGTGACTCACAAGCATGTGGCCGGCCGCACCTAGATGGTGCTGCTACAAGAACGTCAGGCAGGAGTGACCATTATTCTTCCACACATAGGATCTAGAGCTGCCCCGATTGGTTAGTGAGCCCAAGCCAGCAGCTACTGGTTTAACTTAAAGCATTAAAGGACTCGTTAAATTGCTTCATCTATCATCATTCATTGTTGCTAGTAAGATAATGCTTAGGTATTTGGGTATAGAACTTCCACTTGATTAGTGATGACTAATATCTGATGCCAAAACGACTCCTTTGTGGGCCTGGAGCCAAGTTTTCCAGGCTTTATCCACCAGCAAAGAGATGGCTCAGCCATTAACCCATCACGTGAGTCGTCACCCTTGCCTGAACTTTAGTAAGTAAGGGAGACGGCAGGGGAAGCAAGAAGAAGAATTACATAAGAAGTGCTGACTCAGAAAGGTGGAAGGGGCCTTGAAGGTTCTCAAGACTGCCCACTCCAGTAAGAGCACAGTGAAGAAAGGGCATCGAGGGAAATAAAGGAAGAAAGGGCGGGGCCATTGCTGCTAGGAGAGGTGGGGCCTCCAAACTCCAGTGAGGTTCAACTCCAGTCTTACTTCCCATTAGACAGTGTTGTGTTCTACAGACCGGCCTTCAACTCCATGTGTAGCTAAGGATAACCTTGATCCTCCTGCTTCTGCCCTGCCTCCCACCGCCCATGAGGGATTATAGGTGTGTGCCAGTGTATCTAATTAGCTCTTTTTTTTTTTTTAATTTGGATGGCCAAGGTATCTAGGGAAGAGATGAGAACCTCTTCCCCAGATACCGAGGCCTTTCTTTTTCCACTCAAAGTGGCAGCTGACATCTATTGTGGGATCTTTGCATCATATAACTGGTTAATTACAACAACTGTTTCCTCCCCGATTAGTCTTTTGCATATTTTTCAGTGCTTGATTCAAGCTATCATCTTCTGCATTTTGCTCTTCTGCTCAAAGGCAGAAATTCAGGATCCTTCAGGATTCTGGTCCTCCCCCTATTGTGTGGATCGGTGACTCCTTCCATACTTTCGGTTCTGAGCCTCTGAGTTGAAGAGAGAAGGAGTCAAGACATTTGTCTTCTGGTACACCCCGTGAATCGCCTTTCCACGGGAGACATAGCGTCGCTATTTACAGTGCAAGGTCGGGGTTCCAATGCCCCCAGTGCCGTGGCAGGGGGATCTCACGCTCTTACAGACCTGCATGCTCCGACCACAGCCCACTCTCTGCTGCTCTGTTCCTCATAGTGGGGACATCTCGGGGTGTGCTTCCTTTGGAACCAGAGACTTCTGGAGCAAAATTCTTTCCTGTCCCAGAGCCCATCTGGCAATCAGCTGCTTGAACCCTCAAATCCGGGGACAGAAAAACTAGCTACTTGGAAACACCGTCCATTCCGTCCCGTGGCCAAATAACAGACTACGTTTTCAAACGAAGCATTCTTGCTTAGCAAACTCTCCTGAGCTGGGCAGTTATTCTGGGTTGCAGAAGTCGCAGCTTTATTCCTTTTCTATCAGGGTCTTAAAGGCTTTAAAGTTATCGAAACACTAGATTCTTTCTTTGCTTAAAAGTGTGTGTGTGAGCCAGGCAGTAGTGGCTCACACCTTTAATCCCAGCACTTGAGAGGCAGAAGCAGGCGGATTTCTGAGTTCGAGGCCAGCCTGGTCTACAGAGTGAGTTCCAGGACAGCCAGAGTTATACAGAGAAACCCTGTCTCGAAAAACTGGAAGAAAAAAAAGTGTGTGTGTGTGTGTGTGTGTGTGTGTGTGTGCATGTTCTTGGACATGTATTTTTATGTATGTGGTACTTGAGTGTGTGCACCTGTGTGTATCTGAACAGGTGTGTGTGTGCCCATGCATGTGCAGAGGCTAGGGAGGCTGGAAGCCCCCCTTATTCCCTTGAGACAGGGTAGGAACCTATAGCTGGCCTTTGTTGTTTGTTTTGGGGGGAGTAGGCTAACCAGCAAGCCTTAGAGCTCCACCTGTTTCTCTCTCCTCCTCTGAGCTGGGGCTATGTTTGCTTTTTATGTGGGTACAGGTGATCCGGACTCAGTACCCATGATCTTGCACCATGCTGTCTTACTCACTGAGCCGTCTCCACAGTCCTGGGTTGTTTATGAAATTTTCAGAGTGCTGTGTCTAAAACTGAGTCCCTGGACAATAGACGAAGGTAATGTGCCAGGCATTAACCTGAGTACTTGTGCACACTAAATCAAGAACAATGTCATATTTCTAAACCAGTTGTCCAGAATGTGATGGCACATCACAACAGAAGAACTCTCCACGCATCTAACTCATCCCCCACCTTTCCAGAGAAGCCCAAAGGAGGGGCTCCGATCTGGGCGTCAGGTCTCCAACACTGTACTCCAGAAAACGTTCCAGTCACATCCGCCATCACAGCAGGAACAAGCTAGCCACTCATGGCCAGAACCCTAAATTCATTTTGTTGTAGCAAGGACCACAAGCAGGTGTTTCTAAAACTCTCATGCTTAAACAAAACAAAACGAAATAAAACTAAACAAAACAAGCCTTCCTAATACAGTGGGTGTTTATTTGAAATGAGACAGAGTTTCTGGGTTGACAGTGAGGTGGGCATTTAAACTTCTCTGCCATCAATGCTTTTGACTGAAAACATATTTGAGAACTGTTAGGCTGGCTCTGCAGTGGCTTCTGGGAAGCAGGAGGATAAGTCCCAGGCCTGGGGACCCAGGGAAGACTGAAGCTGTAGATGGCTGCTTGGCTGGCCAGAGGATGAAGGAACACTTCCCAGCATAGAGCTGATCAGCTCCATCACTGTTGCCGTCCGTGGACACCCACCCTCCTTAGACAGCTCAAAAGCAGCAGATGGAAACTCCCTGCCCAGTTCTGAGCATTTCTTCCAAAGAGCCTCTGTTCTGGCAGCACATATGGAGATGCAAGACATTGGAGCACATGGCCGGTCTAAGTCTCGCTGTGTTCCAACAGGGCTTTTGGGACTCCATGTGAACTACATAGAACATTTGAAAAATCATATTTGCTTCCAGCGGCGACGGATTTTTAAACAGTATAGACGTGGACAAATGAGTCACATTTATTTAAAACTAACACTAACAACATAGCAAAAACTATTTTGTTGTATAAAATGTTATCTGGAATTTGTTTATTGCATTTGCATGCTTTCAAATTGTATGAAGAAATTACTATAGCTGGGTTTTGTTGGGGGGGAAAATACACAGAGATTGATTGATTGAATTTGGTTTTGGGCGAAAGCTTATTTTTCCTAAGTGTCCAAATGTTTCTTCATGTTAGTAACTAATAAGATGGGATTGTATGGGTTTTAAAATCATACACATACACAGCAGGGCTCAGTCTTCATTTTACCACCGACAGTTGTGGGAACTTGTTTATGCGACTTCGGTCTTAGAGTCTCAGCCTCCATAAATGTGGCAGTATGTGTCTCAGAAGCCATGGTGGCCTTCTATTTCGTGTGTGTGTGTGTGTGTGTGTGTGTGTGTGTGTGTGTGCATATTAGGAACCAAACACAAAATCAGAAAAAAGAATTGGTGTGGTGCCTGGGCTACATAGTAAGACATTGTCCGAGAGCCCCCTCCCCCAATATAACACTACTACCAGAATGAACACCACAACCACCACTAACAATAACAACAAAATCAGAAAGAAAATAAAGTGAGAGAGAAAGCGCCATCACGGAGATGCGGGGAAGATGCTGAAATTTTCTCTGTGCATTTGGAATCCTCCTCCAGTAACCAACACGCAGAACTCACCCCAAAAAAGCCTGTAACACCCCGGAGACAAGACTTCGACATTTGTAAATCAGGTCATGAGGATGCAAAGGCATTCTTATTTTTGTAGTTGGGGGAGTGAGGAATAGAATCTGTCTTTAGCTTTGGAGACTAGACAGAAATTCAGAGGGGTGGTAGGTGGGAGGAAAGAGCAGGTGGGAACATCTTGAAATTGAGACAACCAGCCAAAACATTCTTGGAAACAACAGAAAATCCCCAAACAGGACATGGGACTGGGACTCTTGCTGTGATCTCTGTGCATATGGGGGTGGGGAGGGGGTAGGGGTGGGCGCTAGTGACAGGGTGGGCAAATGAGCGGAAGTCCTCAGGCAAAAGCTCCTGGTTCCTTGTCGGGTCTCAGAGACAGACATACACCGTTCATGAAATCACTTAACCGTCTCCTCCATAGAGTCTCCGTCTTTCCTCCCTCTGCAGATCTCCAGAGAGATGACCTTTCACCTCCCCCATCTCAGGCTGAATGCCTTGTTGGATCCCAGCAGAAGCATCACTGACTGCCGAATTTACTCAGAACAGCGTATGAGAAGGCCGGAAGATTTGCCTGATTGGCAGAAAGAATTCCAGGCAAATCTTTCAGGTTGGAAAGAGGCGACAGCTCCTCTCGGAGGTATTCCTAAAACAAAGCAGAGCCACCGTGCTGCTTGGGGGTTAATATCCCCCCTACTCTGCCCCCCAACTTGCTGCCAGAGATCAGCTAATCTGATAATTACGACAACAAACACAGTTTAGACAAACAAGACCTGACCCTGAGGGTTTGGAATGAAAACATTTACTCTCTCTCTCTCCCCAGAGAGACAGTGCCTGGAGCTCTCACACACGGAGGCACTGGGGAAATTACCCTTGTGTTGGAGCCGCCGGTTAAAGCATCTGTGTGAGGTGGGAGGGGCCGTGATGGAGAGGTCCGAGGCACTTCGGGAGCAGATGGAAAATATATCAATCTGGACACGGGAACACATTATAATTGATTTTTTTTTTCAACAGACAGAGCAAAAGGAAAGGTAGAAAAGATGTAGGATTGACCCGAAGGATCTAGGAGTGAGTACCTGATGGAGGAACACCAGCTTGAGTGTAGGGGACGCCTAGTCCCGCACACTTCTAGAGAACTTAATACCTGCCCCTGGCGGAAGCCCTGCGTTCTCATAGGCGCTACCAGGTCATCTTTTCTGATCCCATTTTGGCTACTGAGCAGAACAATGTGCCCTTTCCCCTCCTTACTTGCTTCAAATCGGCCTACCCCTTCCTCCTCCCCCCACACCTCTTTTACTTCTGAAATACGGCTTCCTTGATAAGTCCTTCCTTAACATAGGAAGTTCCAACTTTGGCTTCATTCAGCCTAGAATTTGTCAGGTCTTCCGTTCGTCGTCAGGTTTGCCTCATGTGTCCAAGCTCATCTTCAGACGTTCTCCTCTTCTTTTTTTGTGTTTTGTTTTGTTTTTGGTTTTTTCGAGACAGGGTTTCTCTGTGTAGCCCTGGCTGTCCTGGAACTCACTTTGTAGACCAGGCTGGCCTCGAACTCAGAAATCCGCCTGCCTCTGCCTCCCGAGATTAAAGGTGTGCTCCACCACCGCCCCGGCTCTCCTTTTCACACATAGTTGACACTGTATCACTTGGCCCACACATGTCGGTTAGAACTTTGCAGCTTTCGCCAGCCGTTCACATCTCTGGGGCGTTTGCGGTTCATCTGTGTATATGGACCACACCAGTAGGAAAGGAATCCCTGCTGTGACTGCTGATAGATAGGATCACGGTTTAACGTGAGGTGTGCAAACTGAAAGGTGATCTCAAATCGATAAGAAAACACACTGGGAACTCACATAAAACACCGCACTTTGCTTCAATAATCAATTACTCAGCTATAGGGAGGAAAACCTATGACTTCATAGAAAAGAAAAAAAAATGGGGCAGTGACTCTATGAGCGTAAATAGTGAATACAATTATAGAAGGCATCAATAAAAACAACTGTCATAGCAATGTTGTCAACAAGGGAGAGTAGAGTGGGGGAGACAAATGAAATTATCCCCCCCCCTTTATTTGGAAAACAGGGCAACATTAAGTTTTAGACTTTTAAATGAATTAACATGGTAATAAAAGTATGGCCTGAATTTGGAGAGTAAGTGGTTTTCCAGTTTGGGGGTAGAAGGTACAAGATCATCTCCAAAGGAGAAGAGAACACTTACTCCGTGGGCCACCAAAGGATTTGGGTTCCACTCACTGAGGGCAAGCGGTGCAGTCCAGGCTACCCACCCATGACCTTTGTTACAGCAACTCAGAGTCTCCAACTGTTCAAAGCAATTATAGGTACAAGAGAGAGAGAGCAAGTCCAGACTGGCTTATTAATTGATCTGGATGACTATGAAGTGTCCCCTGTTCCTGAGGTGGCAGAAATCTTCAGAGTGACCGTTGGAGCAGGGAGCCTTTCATGTGCTCCTGGTGGCAGAGACTGGCAAGTGTCAGTCCTGCCAGACTGCCGCCTGCTATTCCTGGAAGACACCTGTCCATTTATACAACATTCCCGACATGGTTCCAGCTGCCACTGTGTTGACACAGGAGTCATCTTCTGCACCCCATGTTTCTTAATGATAACACCAAAAGCACTACAGAGCAAAGCCAGGGAACTGAGATTATCAGCCTAAAGTGCTCCTTGACTAGTCACCATATTCAAGATCTGTATGGCCTGCAATCCTAAACAAAGACCACTCATTGTCCCGAATGCAGCCCCTGTCACGCAGCATCCTCCAATGGTAAAGGGAGCTAAATCAAATCTGCCTCGGGTTTGTTTTTTGGTTTTTTTTTTTTTTTTTTGGTTTTTTTTTTTTTTTTTGGTTTTTTCGAGACAGGGTTTCTCTGTGTAGCTCTGGCTGTCCTGGAACTCACTTTGTAGACCAGACTGACCTCGAACTCAGAAATCTACCTGCCTCTGCCTCCCAAGTGCTGTGATTAAAGGCGTGCGCCACCACCGCCCAGCCTGCCTCGGGTTTTATTAGCTCCCGTTGGCAAAATAAACTCATCAGTATCCTGAACGAGATAGCGTGGCCCCACATTTACATCAGGAGACGGGGGGTTCATACCAGTCAGTGGAACGCTGGCCAAATCAGGGTCCGAGTAACCTGCTCCTCCCGCTCCAGAAGAAGCCAGCTAACCCAATGGTGGATTTGTTACCACTTCCTCTGCCACCCTTTATGAGGTCTCAGCAAACGGAGGTGGGCTTCCCACCACCACCTCAGGCTGGGGTCATGTGCTCCTCGGCCGTGGCAAGACCCTAGTTGTTACTGCCACCTCCACACGCTGACCTTCCGGGTGCCGGTCAAATGTAATTGTTTCTCCTTCCTTATTTTCCCTTTCTTTCTTCCCTCTCTCCTCCCTCCTCCCTCTTCCCTCCTCCCTTCCTCTCTCCCTCTCTCCCTCTCTGTCTCTCTCTTCGTCTCTGTCTGTCTCTGTCTGTCTGTCTGTCTGTCTCTCTCTCTCTCTCACACACACACACACACACACACACACACACACACATACACACACACACACAGTTGCCTAATGACCAGGCAGGTAGTGCAGAAGACTGTGTAAAATAATTTTATCTTGTTTGAGTTTTGGCTGATGTCAGGCTAATCCCTCTAGCCCTCTATTGTAATTTACACGGACAAGCTTTGTCATGGGCAGCTCTCTTACCATGCTTGGCTGCTTCCACTTCTCTTAAGTTTTGAACCTTCTTGGTTCTCTTGGCTGTGCCTTAAGTGGTCTGTTGGAGACACCTCACCAACAGAGAGGGACACTAGTCAGTCTTCTCATTGTTACTCACTTTAACATGGTAATTTTTCTTGTTCATTTATCTACTCTGCATCCATCCATTCATCCACCCACCCATTCAACCATCCATCCATCCATCCACCCCTCCATCCAGCTAACTACCCACCTACCCACACATCCATTGGATATCTATGTGTGAGGCATTGTTCCAGGAACTGAACATTCATTAGTAAACAAACACAACAGGGTCTCTGTATTCATCAAGTTTACCTTAGCCAGTCCCTGAACAGAAACTTAAAATGCCAGATAAGAATAAGATACGAATCTTCTCCTGGTTACCAGGGACTTGAAAACCCTCCTACCTTCTGCCTTAGCTTTTCAGGTCATCATCAAAACTAGCTGTGACTCTACTTCTGCCCTGGAGTCCAAGTTACCCTGAGTCTGAGCTTCCCCAATAGAAAGATTGCTCAGGGGCTTGTGGCTCCTGATAGGACTGCCAGACCCTCTCTAATTGCCTCCCCAATGCTACCTTTGTCTCCTTAACAGACTGAGGCAATAGGATATAGCTTTAGTTTAAATGCGGTCAACGAGTCTCTAGCTAGAATGCTCTTTAAAGGGATCCAAAGGCACAATTCAAACATGAGCTAAAGTTTTGAAGCCGATTCCTGGATAACAGGACCCGGTCCTCAATGCCTCCTAAATCCTGTAGAATAAGAATGTAATGTGAAGACAATAGTTTGTTTGTTGAACCTACATCCTCCAGAGTCTTAGACTCTGTAAGAAGAGCATTAAAACAACAAACATCCCTTACTCTGAGTAGCAGCAGGATTAGAGGGAGAGGCAGAGGGGGAAACACCCAACCCGCTCAAAGAGGGAGGGAAAGGAAGGACAAACCTGGCCAATTCGTAGTCTAAAACTTTAGCAAAAAAACATTCTTCTGGGCTCCTTGCTGCTGTCTGCAGAACAAAAGAGGTCCAAAGACTCCCAGGAACTGATCAAATGGACTCAAAAGGACCGTTAAAGCACCAAGGGCTTTTGTACCCACAGACTGGATGGCAGAGAGGAAGAGGCAGAGGAAGCTGTCACCCTGCCAGGAAGAGCATCACACACCTTAAGAAGCAAGTCTCAGGCTGGGGTGCAGTCTGCTGATGAGTGTTTTCATGGGGTGTGCAAACTCCAGCACCCCACTTCCAAGTGGGTTAAAGCACAAGGTCTAACGACAAGTGGGGATGGAAATGTCATAATGGCACCCGTTGCTTTCTGTGCTAGGTTTTAAAATCAACTCAAACCATTTCCAGGCTAAACTGGCTTTAGAACAATATAGGCAATGTGTACCTTTTCATTTAAAAAGATGTTTAGATATGCATACATGCACAGAAAAAATACATATAAGGATATATGCCCAATTGCTAACAATGAGTAGTTCTGGATTGAGATTAATGAAGTTATAGGAAACAAGTGGGGTGGGAGACAGCTAGAAGGAGAAGTTAAAAGTCGTTGTTGTTGTTTTAATGTATGCACAGCCAGGTGTGGTGGCTTACACCTTTGATCGAAGCCCTCAGAAGGGCAAGGGAAGTGGATCTCAGAGTTTGAGGCCAGCCTGGTCTACAGAGAGAGTTTCAGGACAGCCAGGGCTACACAGAGAAACCCTGTCTCGAAAAACCAAGTCAAAACAAACCAAGCCCAACCCAACCAAAAACCCAAATAAACAAACCCAAAAACCAAAACCCAAAAAACCTTGTTTGGAATGTTTTATGACTCACATCTGTCTGATCTATCTATCTATCTATCTATCTATCTATCTATCTATCTATCTATCTATCTATTCACATACACTCACATGTTTAAGAATGGCAATGGGCCATTTTAATAAAACAATAAACAGCAGAAGCAACGGTGTCCACTAATCTGCATTTTGAAGGAGACATATATGTTGGCGTAGGAAACAAGATCTCTGCTAACATTAGTTTGTTCCTTGGAGAATTGTGGCTACCCAGAGTGACTTCTGGATGTATGTAGATGCCCCAGTGCCATATGAGAGGACTTCTGAGGAGAAATCCTAAGTGTCTGTTAATGGACAGTATCCCCTAGGGGACAATACTGAGGGAAAGAGTAAAACACAGCCCAGCAGAAGGCATGGCTGCCACTAGCCAGCCAGAAGACAGGAGTTTGCTTCCTCAGCAGAACTTGGGGTGTTCTCAGTAATCACATATCAGATTTTTGTTGTATGAATGAACTGAAAAATACAGATATTTTATATCTGCTGTGATTTTAGATACTAAGGAAACATTATATTTGAGACACCGAGTTCAAGATTAGAGACGGTTTGAATTCTCAACTCTGGTTATAGCTTGTATAGTCCTGGGGGAGGCGTCTTAGGCTACCTGACTGGGTATCTTTTAGGGGTCTCTTTCTCTTTCCCCCTTTCTTGCTGCTGTCTTTGGCTTTTTTTTTTTTTAGATTTATTTATTTATTATGTGTAAGTACACTGTAGCTGTCTTCAGACACACCAGAAGAGGGAGTCAGATCTCGTTACAGATGGTTGTGAGCCACCATGTGGTTGCTGGGATTTGAACTCAGGACCTTCGGAAGAGCAGTCAGGTGCTCTTACCTGCTGAGCCATCTCACCAGCCCTGTCTTTGGCTTTTATCCCTGGGTTTTTCGACCTCCCAGGGTTCAGGCTCCACTGCATGCCGTTGACTTCGAATCAGGCCAGAACACCCTTACCCAGCTACGTGCTCTGTCCACCACTTTAATAGCTCAATTGCCCATGCGATCTTTATACTTTATAAAGTCCATCAAAATCGGGACTCACGTGCCTTCCCAAGCTCAAGCTCATGGCTCAGCCCTTTCCCGCTCTGTGTTAGCCGCACCTTTTTACAATTACAAAGGTTTTTTTCTCTCTCACATGCTTTTATGTTCTCTGAATTCTGGCCTTTTAAACACCACTCTCCAGTTCTCTTAGCTAATTCACATCTGACCTCAGATCACAGCTTAGCCATCAGTTCTTCTGAGATGCCTCTCTTGGTCCTCCTTGTCTAGGCTCTGTCCTCGCTCTGCAGCCAACAGCGTGCTTATATTTTTAGAGGATTGCTCACTGCATTGTGGGAATCAAAGACAGGGGCAACACTCTCTTGTTCGTCACAGTATATGTGTAAGACAATCCCTAATGTGGGCCCAGGGGCTAAGAATAGACACCTGATCTATGAATGCACGAGAGGCAATGGTGGCCAAGATGTGGGTACTGGTTCAGATCTTAACACCACTGCTTAGCAGCTGTGTAAACCTTGGCATGTTAAGTTCTTTGTGCTTTGGCTTCCTCATCTGCTAACCTGTGGAAAATGCTTATGTCAGCATCGGGCTAATAAAAGAAACCACATACATATAAGCAACAAAAAGACCCAGCAGATGGTTTTATGTATTTGTGATACACACACATACATACATGGACACAAAATGTGTGTGATCAAAGAAGAGGATATCGGGTTGAGAGTCGGGGTGTGGGGGGCAGGGGAGAAATTGGAGAGAGGACGGGGGGGAAAGTGATATAATTCTATCTTAATTATAACGTGCTAACATTGCAATTAAATAGCCTAATAAATATTCATTACTGTCACCACTGTAATTTTCATCATGCTAAAAATAACCTTCAGTTAGTTCGCAAAGTTCAAGTTTTTGTTGAGTGTGCTGGCTCTCGTCTGTGGTCCCAGTGCTGGGGGCAAGTTTGATGCATGCCCATGACACACGTCTTGTCTTCAGATACAATAGTACTGTGTTTGAGCCTACAGTTTAGGAACCCGTCTCAAAACAATAACAATTAAAAATTTTGATTATAGACCTCTTGCTAAGAATACATATTCCTGTCGCTTTCTCCTCTAGGAAAGTGGTCGGATGCTTTAATGGAGGATTGTTGGGCAAATCAGACAAACAAGCGATTGGATTTTCGGTTAATAATGTTTGAGAGTTCTGTATTTGCGATACATTGGTCTCTGAAAGTAGTATTGTTAAACTAGGTGTGGTGCCATTTGCCAGCATTTGGGAAGGCAGATCACCATGAGTTTGAAGCCAGGCTGGTCTATGTCCTAAGCTCCACCAAGGCCAGGGCTATGTAGGTGAGACCCTATCTAAAAAATAAAATAATATATTTATATTATACATATATAACTTATATATACACACATACATGCTTGTGTGTGTGTGTGTGTGTGTGTGTGTGTGTGTGTATGTGTTTTATTCAGTGCTGTGGCTTCTGAAAGGCTACCCATGTTCCAGTAGATGGTTCTACACCTATGCACACACAGTGGACTTAGTTGTTGAGGGGAGAGCATGAACTTGGGAGGGATTAAGGGACTAGGGGAGAGGAGCTGGAGAGGAAAGAATGGAGAACAGATTTGATTAAAATACTTCATATGAATGTATGAAATACTGTAGGGCAGTGGGCTGCACATAGACAGCCTGGTCTCCAGTTGAGCATAGGTCTTGAACCCTGGGAGACCCGATGGGTGGTGATTTCCACCTACGTGGGACAGGTGTTGCATCATGTCTCCTGGACCCCTGGCTCCTGTCGAAGTTACCACCCCCACAACCCCTCCCCCCAGGGGTGTGTGACTATCAGACAATGTCCCAAGCTCCTGGCATTCTAGCTAGGCATGCTCCTCCCCACAGTTACTTATAGCCCAACCCATTATAAAAGGGACTGCTTGGCCCCTCCTCGCTCCCTTTAAGCTCTCACCTTTCTTACTTTCATCTCTAGCCCTTCTTCTCTCCCCCCACCCCCATGTGGCCATGGCCAACCTCTCTCTTTCTACCTTCTCTCCTTCTCCCTGCCTTTCTACAATAAAGCACTAAAACAATATACTGTCTCTGCTCATCAAGGCCCACCGTGCTTGAATGATGGGATAGGTTTTTGCCTGAAGGCCTTCCTGTGCTCCAGCCATGGACCAGACCAAGGACTCTCGAGAACCATCCAGAGCCCCCCCTTCCCCTGCCCTCTCCTCCCTTTGGCCCCGGGGCTGACTGAGCTGCTCCCAGGACCCCCATCCTGTTCTCAGCTCTTTCACCGGTATCCAACGGTGTCTGGGATGCCTGAGGCTGAGAACCTGGTACCTAGGACTGCCCCTTGTCCACCACCCACCAAGCTGGGGCCACTGGCTTCACACAGCTAGACACCCACCCAGGGCCACGTGGAAAGCATGCGGCAGTCCTTCTGCGTCTGCCTGCCCAGAACACTGGAACTCTGGCGGGACTCGAGTTTTCCCCAAATCCTTGTATATCGCCCCTCCCCCCCCCCCCCCCCCCCGCCTGGCGCTCACTGCCCCACAAAACACTCAGTTAAAGTAATATTATATCTCTATGACTTTTCTTTTAAGTGGCAGTTCTTAAGCATTGGCTTGTATGAGTCTCCCCTGCTGGCTAGTAAACTACTTACCAAGCAGTTTCGGCCCCAGGGTGGCTCTGGGATGGGACCTGGGCCTTAGACTTTCATCACACTCCTGGGACTTTTGATGCATATCGAGGTTTGAGGACCTGGGAGATTTTGAAGAGTTGGCTCAAATCAGCAGCTACCATGATAAAACCACACAGCAGCAGTGGCTCATTAGGGAGTTCATGAGAGTTGCCTCCTAGAGAGAATGGTCAGCAGCACACAGCAGTCACTGGGAGACACCTCGGCCGCTGGTCTCCAGGGGCTGCGGTTACCTTCAGGGTGATTGTTTCCACATGACTAACTGGCCTCTTCTTAAATGAGGACAGCCATGGAGAGCCAGCTCCAGGCTTAGCAGGCAAGGGGAAGGGACTCTCACCGAGAGGTGCGATTGGAAGTGCCATTAGGAGTCTTGCCAAAGGTAGCACCATAGGTACCAGAGGGTGCTAAAAGGGCTTCTGGAAGGGCCTAGAATCACCGGTTTCCAGAACCAGCTAGAGCTCAGTTGGCTGCACGCTTGTCTGGCACACACAAAGCCCTGTGTTTGGTCCTCAGTACTACCTAAGCCAGGTGTGGTGATGCATGCAGTTTGTAATCCCAGCACTCAGGAGGTGGAGACAGGAGAAGAGTGATTCAAGGACTTGTTCATCGAGTTTGGGGGCTAGCCTGGGCTAGCTACAGTAAGACCCTCTTTCAAAAACAAAACAAACACATAGAATTAGCTAATGCTAGAGCTGTGCACTGCGCTCTTTGGGGGCTGGAAGTCTCTCTCTCTCTCTCTCTCTCTCTCTCTCTCTCTCTCTTTCTCTCTCTCTCTCTCTCTTGGCCAGCCTCAGCTCTAAGTCTACTCACTGCTGTTAGAGTGATATCCTCATTTCTCTCAGAGCTGACAGGATGGCCTGCAGCGAGGTGGTGCTGACTCCTAAGTAGCCACTCTCATTAGGCACTTCCATGGTTCACTATTCGACAGACTAAGAACCATGGGTGACTAGACAGGACCGAGAGCCCCTCTACTACAGCATAACTTACCTTCTTGCTTCACCTACCTAAATGGGAGAGACCTACTCAGGCAGGAATGTGGTCTTCCATCCCCTGAATTTACAAAGTATGCCAGAGAAATCCTTCTAGAGTTAAGCTGCTTGAATAGGTGAGATCTTCCTGCCTCTGCCTCCAGAGTTCAGGGGTTAAAGACATGTGCCACTATACCTGGCCCTACCATATTCCTCTTTTGATGGTCAATCCCGGGAATATATTAGATTTACCTGAGGAACTTCAAAATAATAATAAAAATTATCATTATTACTATCAACCATAGTATATGAACGATGTGTGTATTTGTGTACATGTATATTTATTTAATAAAAAAAATAAAAACCTGAGATCCTAGAATCCAGGTTCTGACTTAGTGAGCCTGATTTTGCAGTTCTGACAGACAGTAGGTGGTATTATGCGCTGACCTGAGAACACTGTGAACCTATAACTAGATAAAACGCAGTGTGCTCGGGACAGTGCAAACTCATATGCCAAAGTCTAGGTGTGACAGAAACACTAAGCACTGTGTATAACACGGGGTAAAAGGAGAAAGGAGGGGCTGGTGAGATGGCTCAGTGGGTAAGAGCACCTGACTGCTCTTCCGAAGGTCCAGAGTTCAAATCCCAGCAACCACATGGTGGCTCACAACCATCCATAACGAGATCTGGCGCCCTCTTCTGGAATGTCTGAAGACAGCTACAGTGTACTTACATATAATAAATAAATAAATCTTAAAAAAAAAAAAAAAAAAAAAAGGAGAAAGGAATTCAGGCAGGAGGATGGAGAACAGAGACGCCATCATCCTCCAGTCCTGTGCCTTAAGCAAGGGAGTATTCTGGCATGACATGGAGAACATCTGAGATGCTGGCTGCCGTACCATCATCGATGGGCTGTGATGCTAGGCCTTTCTTCCTTTCTTGCCTCTGATTATAACCTTCCCTTCTGGGGTTCCTGGCTGAAGCCTATGAACCCTTTAGTGCTACTCACCGACCTTCCTTGCCTCAGTCACAGCCAGACCCTCTCCTGGGGAACCAGAGGTGCCAGCTGTGACCTCATCTCTGGCATCGTCTACTCTTTCTGATGCAATGATCTTCAGAGAAGACTCTGCAGCCCCACTTGGCTCCCATGCCCATCTCAACTCT
Source organism: Mus caroli (assembly GCF_978045245.1). Classification (NCBI taxonomy): domain Eukaryota; kingdom Metazoa; phylum Chordata; class Mammalia; order Rodentia; family Muridae; genus Mus; species Mus caroli. Next base: position 17,772,940 of record NW_028227275.1, read on the forward strand.
CTGGGCATTAGCCATTAATGTGCTGTTGCACTACTTTAAGGATCCTATGTAGAGCGAAAATGATTAACACAGCTAGTTTCCCTCCGCCTTTCCTTTTGTGTTTAAGTGGGTATGTGCATATGTAGAGAGGCCGGACGACTGAGGTTTGCTGGCTTTCTCAATTGTGGTCCACCTCATTTTTTGACAGGATTTCTTTGTGAAGCTAGAGCTCACCAATTTGGCTGGCTGGTCACCGAGCTTTGGAGAACTTCCTGTCTACATCTCACCAGCTTATAGATTACGAATATGCACTGTGGCACCCGGGTTTCTATCTGGGTGTTGTGGATCTGAATGTAGATTCTCACGCCTACGCAGTGGACACTGTTACTGACTGAGCTGTCGCCCAGCCTCCCCAGTCTCCCACTTTCCCTTTCCCTTCCTCTTCCCCCTCTTTTGAGAGGGTTTGAGAGAGGGTTTTGGGCTACCTGGGATGGTCTTAAACTCACTTTGTAGCTAAGGGTGATTTTTAAAACTCCTGATCTTCCTGCCTCCATCTCCTGAGAGCTAGGGTTACGGGTGTTCCCACCACACCTGCCTACTTCTCTCTATAACTTAGAAAGGTATATGCTATGCTTACATTTTGATTTTTATTCACATTTCTTTCTTTTCTTTGTTTCTCTTCTTTCTTTCTTTCTTTCTTTCTTTCTTTCTTTCTTTCTTTCTTTCTTTCTTTCTCTCCCTCTTTCTTTCTTTCTTTCTTTCTTTCTTTCTTTCTTTCTTTCTTTCTTTCTTTCTCTCTTTCCTTCTTTCTTTATTTCTCTGTGTAGCCCTTGCTATCCTGGGATTTGCTCTGTAGACCAGGCTGGCCTCAAACTCACAGAGATCCACTTTACACCCCGAGTGCTGGACGGAAGGTGAGTGATACCTTCTTGCTTGGCTTTTTTTTTTTTAATTTATTTAATTCTATTTTATGTGCATTGGTGTGAGGGGTTCAGGTCCTCTGGAACCAGAGTTACAGTTGTGAGCTGCTGTGTGGGCGTTGGGAATTGAACCCAAATCCTCTGAAAGAGCAGCCAGTGCTTTTAACAACTGAGCCATCTCTCCAGCACCTTCCTCACAAGTCTTAATCAGACAGAAATAGTTCTATTTTGTTAATACAAATTATAATATGTGAAGTGATATCTTTGTGGTTTTGCCTTTGGGAACAGGAGGTAAAAATGATTGTAAAACAAAATAAGTCAAAAATGATACTTTATCATCATCTCAAGTTAAAATTTAGCTAGTAAATATCAATGCTTCTAATGTTTTCCCCTAAAACCATTTGACTGTCCAATCAATGCAGAACCTTTAGGTTAACATAAGCAGGCGATGCGGAGCTTGAATCAGAGCGAATGTGCTTCCTTGCCTGAAGGGGAATGCCTAGGAGAGTTGGCTTTGCCCGGCGTAATCCCCATTATGAGCCATCTCCTACCTTTATGAAGAATGCAGCACTCACCACGGACATCTTAGAGCAGTATTTGTGCCAAGCCACTGCTGCCTCTCTTCCCCTATTACATTACAGACTAGCTGGGGACAGGTACTCTGTCATTTTATCACCTAATGCAATGCTGGCCCATTGTAGATGTCGAGCAAAGACCTAGAGACAGAATGAATAAGTTATGAAGATAAAGAAACACTGGCCGGGTGTGGTGGCGCACGCCTTTAATCCCAGCACTCGGGAGGCAGAGGCAGGTGGATTTCTGAGTTCGAGGCCAGCCTGGTCTACAAAGTGAGTGCCAGGACAGCCAGGGCTACACAGAGAAACCCTGTCTCGAAAAACCAAAAAAAAAAAAAAAAGAAAAAAAAAAGAAACACTGATGTTAGGTTATGGGACGAAATAAAACTAATTAAAATGGAAATGAAATGAAACGAAGAAAAATGCAAACTCTCAAATTTAGGACTAGAGGATTACTGGTCCTTCTAGTTACATGGAAACACACACACACACTCACTCACACACACATACACACTCTCTCATACACACACACACTTATATATACACACTCTTTTACTCACACATATATCACATACACACACTTCTCTCATACACAGACTCACACACATATCACATATGCACACTCACATACACTCACACTTGCATGCACACACACATACACACACACTCACACTTGCATGCACAAACACACACACTTGCATGCATACACACTCACACACACTTGTGTGCATACACACACACTCACACACATACACACACTTGCATGAATACACACACACACAGTCACACACACACACACTCATATCTTACTCTGTAGATAGTTCCAGCACAGGTAATTCTCATGCTTCTTCTATTTCTAGAGGAGGGGTTTTTGTTTTTCTGTCCAGAAATTGGAACTATTGTCCTAGAAATTACTGTGGTGTCAGAAAGCAAATGCAGTGACCTCATATAGGAGCAGGCCCTCCCTCTTTCTTGGCAAACATAATATCAGGGTGTGGTAGCATTTGCCTTAATCTTGGCATTTGAGAGTCTGAGGCAGGAGGGACATGAACTTGAGGTCAGCCTGAGCTACAAAGTGAGAAGCTGTTTCAAAAACGCAAACCAGCCGGGTGTGGTGGCGCACGCCTTTAATCCCAGCACTTGGGAGGCAGAGGCAGGCGGATTTCTGAGTTCGAGGCCAGCCTGGTCTACAAAGTGAGTTCCAGGACAGCCAGGGCTATACAGAAAAAAACCCCTGTTTCGAAAAACATAAAACAAACCAACCCACAAAAACCACCCCCATCCATCCTTACACACATCCACAAATGATGACCCAGTCATACACGGTTATCTTTTAAAAATCTTGCCTCTCTCAAAGGGACACTATGGGAATGATTTACAGGTGTGACAGAATAAAACATTCCGAGATCTCTGACAAAAGCGCAGTATGACTTTACTACCCCGAAATGCATTGCCGTCTATAGATTTTATCACGCCGGAAGCAGCCTGGCAAGGTGGAGCTGGGGACTCCGGAGCCAAACTGCCTGTGCTCCTATGCTCCTTATTTTGACTATCTGAGCCATCTGGGATGAACCGCTTGGCTGCTTTTTTGCCTTAATTACCTCATCTGTTAGATGGGATAAGACCACCTACTTCAGATGTTATACAATTAGAATGAATTAGTGTTTGTAAAGCACTTAGCCGGTACCTGGAAGACAGTAAGCACTATATAAATGTTGTTAAATGAATAAAGCCCTACAATGGGTGAGGCAGTTAGAAGCACCCATAGATCCGGGAAAATACTTAACTACTGCTACCTACTGATGCTGTGTCTGGTGGGCGCTAGGCACCAGGAGAGTTGACATCATCTCCTGCATCTCCTGGTGCAGTGATGTTCATTTAGTTTTTATAACTATTTTTTGACTGGCCACTAGATTCCAGGAGTGATCTCAATTGCAGGATGAAGTACCCTGGGATATATGTTTATTTGTTAGTGTGTGTGTGTGTGTGCATGAACACTTGTGTTTGCTAGTTGCATACCCCTGCCGTAACATGGATGGAGAGGTGAGAGGACAGATGACAAGAACCAGTTTTCTCCTTTCACCCATGTGGATCCTGGGGCTTGACCTTAGGAGGTCTGGTGTGGTGGTAGATGTCTTGATGAACCAAGTCACTGCCCTTTATTTTTTTAGAAACCACCAGTGTGTTAGCAAAGGGTCTGTCTGTTTGCTTGCTTTTGAGACATAGTGGAGCTCTGGCTGTCCTGGAACTCACTATGTAGACCAGGCTGGCCTTGAACTCACAGAGATGCACCTGCCTTTGTCTCCTGAGTGCTAGAGTTAAAGGTTCTCACCACCACTACCAGAAAGCAAGTGCTTTGCAATACTTTCACACTTCCAAACCAGCCTCAAACTGTAGCACGGCTGTCGGCTTTACTGAGAAATACATTGAGGTGTTTTTTGGTTTTTGGTTTTTTTTTTGATTTTTCGAGACAGGGTTTCTCTGTATAGTCCGGGCTGTCCTGGAACTCACTCTGTAGACCAGGCTGGCCTCGAACTCAAAAATCTGCCTGCCTCTGCCTCCCGAGTGCTGGGATTAAAGGTGTGCGCCACCACCGCCCAGCTACATTGAGTTTTAAAGTATTACATGTTTGACAATGCCTGCTCACTTTCCCTCTTTTCTACCCAATTTTCATTTTTAAAATCTACATTAATTTCTATCTTTATGAAATCCCTTTCAAATCTGTTAGTTTTCAACCAAAGTATGATTTGAGAGTTTATAAAAAACAATACTAGTATTTGCTAGGTTTTTTTGTTGTTGTTGTTCAAACAGTGCTGTATTGCTTATTGTCTGTGTAGCTGCCTATCTTTGCAGACGTATATACATTTCACTGGGGTCGGCTCTTAGAGTAGACATGGCGTGCACACCTTAATGTTTCGGAGATGCCCTCTTCAGAGTCTTTGGAGGGGCTCTGCCCTCAACAGTGATGTCAGTGCTCTTTCTCCCCAATACTAATCAGTATTTTACATTTTTATCTGCCTGGTGAGTAAGCATCGATAAATTGGTATGACTCCAATCTAATAATGAGAGTCATTTTGGGATACTTGTTGGCTGCTTCTGTTTGTGACCAGTTATCTATTTTGGGGGGCTCTGAAGACATTGCTCCTTGGTCAGGAGCACTTGTTCCTCTTGCAGAAGACCTGGGCTCCGTTCCCAGCACCCACATCAAAGCTTACAACTGTCTGTAACTCCAGGTCCAGGGGATCTAACAACATGGTCTCACTTCTGAGGGCGCTGCACACACACTGCAGGCAAAAAACATGCAGGTGAAACCACTCATACACACATTAAAAAAACAAACAAAAAAAAAAACATTGTTTTCACTTTGTAACAAAACTCAGTTATTCTGAAAATCAAATAATTATGAAAGTGAATATCTAGTTTTGTCCTGATAGTTCTCTTCTCATTAGTGCTCAGTTACGTACCAGACATAAACAATTGGGGAAAGTGCTTCTTCTCCGGTGCCTCTGCCCAGGCCTGTGGCTACTCCACAGCTTAGAGAAACTAGTGCAGATTATCCACAAGGTAAGGATGGAAGTCTCTGGGTGACCAGGAAACACCTGCCCCCCCCCAAAAAAAAACCAGCCAAACTCCTAAAAACTCATGAATTCTTTTCTTGTTTTGCTCAGTCGACCAAGAAGCCTCTGGGAGCTGGAACTAGCAATGTGGGAGGGTTATGAACGATTCATCCTGGATGGAAAAGTCCAGGGAGCTGTTACACAACAGTGCAAACACGGCTAACACTGCTGTGGGAGTGAAGTTAAAATGGCCAAGATAGTGTTACTTTAAAAAAAACACAGGCAAAAGAGCTAATTTTGTAATTATGTCATTTTATAGAGCTTGTCTTTAATCAATCAACAAATATTTATGTTCCAATTAGGCACCAAATACCTTTTTTTTTTTTTGTCATGGGAAATGCAAACAGTTAGGTCTAATGGTTTTGGGTCTTAAGAAACTAGCAATCAAGTTAGGGAGATAGTTAAGGTTACAGGACAATTAACTAGCAATCCAGGCAATGTAAAGACACCAGATGAGAAGAGACAGAAAGTCTTATATGTTTAGAACAGTTACTGACCTCTTTGGGCTACAATGATAGAAAAACTTTTTAGGTATCTAAATAGCTCTTAAAGCAATTAAATTTTTGCTCATTTATTTATTTGTATGTGTATGGGTGTTTTGTCTGCATGTATGTCTGTGTACAACGTGTGTGCCTAGTGCTCACAGCGGCCGGAGGAAGGCATTAGATCCCCTGGGATTGGAGTTACAGACAGTTGTGAGCTGCCATGTGGGTGCTGGGCATCAAACCAGGATCCTCTAGAAGAGCAGCAGCCAGTGCTCTAACCACTGAGCCATGCCACTTTCTGAATTAGCCCTTCTAATAAACCCTGAGGCATCTCTGCTTAAGAGTGGAGGAAACAGGCTCAGAGGTTATAATTCGCCCAGTTGACAAGGCAGGGCTGGGGCTAGACTTAAAGTCTGCCGCCACTTTCTCCTCAGGAGGGTTGTTTAAGTGTGCACTGAAGATTTGTTGCCAAAAATCTTCCCAGGGTCAGGATAGAACTCAAATATACTAAGAATACTTCTGTTATATATTTTCTAAAATTAGGGTTATTCCCTCCTCTATGTCCTCCTGACAAAGAGATTGAGCTATACTTAGCACAAAAGTCAGATCCCCCCCTTTTATTGCTTAGAGAAATTCAAATCATAGTGTAATAGAATCGATCGATCGAGCACACAAGCTGTTTACGCACAACTGTCAGGCAACCCAAGCTTCAGCAAAGACGTCCCTCCCCCACCCTGTGGAACATCGTTCCTTAAAGTCACAATACCTGGCCTCCGTCTGCATTTGCCCTGATCCGCCCCAAGAAATGAACACTGACACAGCGGAATGAGGTCAGTGAGTAAGAATTTAGAAGCCATCATCAGGGCTGTGACCATATGATTTACACACATTAAAAAAAAAAAAAACCCACATCCTGCTTCAGAAAGACGATCTAGAAAGTTCAGGAGCGTTTACTGTGTTCATAGAAGACTGCTATCTGGTTGCCTAAGGTTGAGCCCCTTTTTACCTTTGCCAGACAGCACACCCAGCAGAACACCTAAAACTCTGTTTTTCCACTAAGTACTCGGTCTTCCATTATTAAGCAAATAGAAGATATGGGATTCCTTCTATAAGATCAATAAGCAATAAGAAAAATTAATTTTACAAAGAACTTGTATGGATAAAGTAAAATTAAACAACAACAACAACAACAAAAACGGTTGGGAGCCTTTCCCATTTTCCCTAGATGCTCAACATTTCTCAAAAAAAAGGGTAGTGCTGCCCTCTACTGCCAGATGTTGAAATGTTAGAAGCATGTCTCTTCTGGCTTTGAGCAAGAGTCAAGCCATCGGTTATAGTGTCTTAAGAAGTTAGGAGTTAAAACACTGTTTTCTGGCAAAGACATTGAGTGTGCCCTTTTCATTTGCGTCCACCTTGTACCAAAGCTTACGACTTGAGGTCATGTCCAACTAAACAGAGGGGAAAGGACACAACTCAGAGAGACACAATGGAAGTCACTGGGGCTGGAGAGGCGGCTCAGCTGCCAGAGGATGAGCTCCTGACCGTCCAGAAACTCCGTTCCAGCCTGCCTATACGGCCGGCTCCAAGGCATTCGACGCCCTCTTGTGGCATCTTTGAGCACATGCTTGCAGGAGAATCTTCATGAAAACACAAGAAATGAAATCTCTAAAGAAGGGGAAGAGGAAGAGGAAGGAGGAGGAGAAATGACGTTAGCAGTAAGACACTGCATCTATAATGAGCAGATCTACATAGACATGGGGCCCATTCTGAAATGGTTTTGTTTTGGTTTTTTTGCTTAGTTAGTATTCTTTTTGTGATTTATGTATTTTTTAAAAATTTATTTATTCACTCCCATCGGTCCCACTGGCTCCCACTTCTTCGGTCCTTGCTCGCTCTGGCCCAAAGATTTATTTATTATTTTAAATAGGTACACAGTAGCTGTCTTCAGATGCACCAGAAGAGGGAGTCAGATCTCATTTCGGGTGGTTGTGAGCCACCATGTGGTTGCTGGGATTTGAACTCAGGACCTTCGGAAGAGCACTCAGTGCTCTTACCTGCTGAGCCATCTTGCCAGCCCCCGTGATTTATGTATTTTTAATGTTTGTTGTTGTTTTTCGAGATAGGGTTTCTCTGTATAGCTCTGGCTGTCCTGGAACTCACTTTGCAGACCAGGCTGGCCTGGAACTCAGAAATCCACCTGCCTCTGCCTCTCGAGTACTGGGATTAAAGGTGCGTGCCACCATGCCTAGCTCTTAATGCTTTTTTATTTGCTGTTTTAAATCAGTGGTTTCTCAATCTGTAGGTGAAGACCCCTTAGTCCCTCAGGGTCTTTCTCCATATCAGACATTTACATTATAATTTATAACAGTAGCAAAATTACATTTATACATATAATAATAGAAATAATACAAAATAGTACAAAATAATCTCATGGTTGGGCATCACCACAACATGAGGAACTGTATTAAAAAGTTGCAAGTGGAAATGAAGGTTCCCCCCAGATGTTAAGAGAATTATGAGATGGCTTCTAAGACATTTTTTTTTCTCTTGGGGAGAAAGATATAAAAGGCTATTACCATGTTCATATTTTAGTTCATTTTTTAATATATTATCTTGTTTTCTTTCATTGTTTTCTAGCACTTACAGATCTTTACAAAAACTTCTTAGAATTATTAAGTAGCTAAGGCTGACCTCAAACTCTCACTCCGCCTTTTAAGTGCTGGGATTACAGACATGTACTGCCACACCTGGCCCCTTCTCCGTCTAGAAAATATTTCAGAGTGCATACCCACTAAGAGGCCAGATCAAACAGACTTCAAAGAGAGCTCAACCATTACCTTCCAGCTGTCTAGGGACTAAAGTGTAACCTCTATGACAATAATAATAACTTCTACCCATGTGCTAACTGTGCACAGGTCTATATGCTACAACTTAACGGATACGAACAGCAGAACTCTGACACTAAGTAACTCAGTGTATACGAACAGCAGAACTCAGACACATTAAGTAACTCAGTGTCTCAAAAACTAGTAAGAGGCAAAGCTGAATTTTGTTGTTGGTGTTATTATTATTGTTGTTTTTCGAGACAAGGTTTCCAGTGTATGTCCTGGAATTGGCTCTGTAGACCAGGTTGGTTTTGAACTCACAGCTTCACTTGCCTCTGCCTCCCGAGTGCTGGGGTTAGCCACCACTACCACCCAGAGCAAAGCTGGAATTTCATTCTGAATCCAAGCATAGATATAATTCACCTGCATTGCTCATCGTTCAATAAAAAGCCTAACGGACTCTCAAAGCAGAGTTAGTGATATCAGAGATGATGAGGAATCTCATTAACACTTGACGGATACTGTTAGCATCTGCCGAGTTCTTACGAGATACAGTTCAAAGGACTTTCACAACTGCTCGATTGCATTAAACAGGTTAATCTTTCCTGGCAACCCCCTGGGGGTAGAACTATTATTACCTTCATATTGCAGGTAAGGAAACGGAGACACGCAGAGGAAATCCACTTCCAGAGGTCAGGCTTTTAACTGTTGTACTTAAGATACTTCTTAAGCACAAAAATTACACGGCACAACGATTTCTAAATGGTGCCGGGGAGTTAATTACAGTCAACAGTAGAGGGTAGCATTCACTGCACTCAGGCCTGTTGATATCTTTGGAACATAAAGGCCTTCTGAGCCTTAAATAAAACCTGCACATGTGAGTATCCAGTCCAGGACTAAGTTTAGATCCTGTCTGCTCCAGGCCTCGCTGGGCATGTCCTTCCATGAGATAGGACACAGCAAGGTGCATCCTGTTTGGTACGAACCTTAAGGTAGTCAGGGTTTGGGGCTGGGGATAGGCTGGTAGAGGGCTGTACATAGGAAGGATACGCACCAAGCTTCCACCCAGGCTCACCCAGGACCCAGCTAGTTAACCCGAGGGAGAAGCTGAAAACTGGCTGCTTGTTTTAGCAAGAGAATTCAGTTACCATTCCATTATACAACTCTTTTAGTGGGGTTTGTGCTTGGCTAACCCACCATTTGGCTACATAGTGACCCTTGAACACATCTTCTCTTGCAGCTTAGGTTTCTAAAGAAATATGGGTTCAGCATAAAACAGTCTCTAAATGCCCTTAGCGACAGCACACATATAAGTATCCTAGGTATGAGGATCCCAAAGCATTTTTTTTTTTACTTGAGTGCAAAGTGCTATAAACTCTTTCTTCCCCAACTTGTTCTTAAGTTTAGATATTCTGGGCACTGAGGCGTAAGATGGAGTGAAATAATCAGGTGCGGCTTGGCTTAGAGTCCCGGACAGTTGCCACCGACTCTTGGCCTCTTGGGAATGATCCAGATACAGCTGTTGCTGGGTGGCTTCCCAACCCCTCTTTTGCAGTTTTATTTTGTGTTTTGAAGAAAAGAGGGGAGGGTGGGGTGGGGTGGGAGCCAGAAAGGAGACACCAGGGTTCTCCTTGAGTAGTTTTAGAAACTTGTCCGTAGATGACGAGACTTACCAGGCTCGTTGTCTTCTGACCTCAGCTGCCCTTTCCCTGGGCACTCTGCGGGCTGCCTGGTTCTACTCTCCATAAGCCTTTTGCTTGGATCATTTCCTCAGCAAGGAGGCAGTGTTGAGTCAATTCTAAGTCAACGCTTTAAAATTAGCAACGACCTGGAAGGCATTTTGTTTATTTCAAGTTCGGTATTTGACTCAGGGAGTAGCCTGCACGGTTCAAGACAGAAGCGTTCTACATGCGAAATCCAGCAACTTCACATTCCTGGGGGCAGGAGGCGGGAAGAAGACATTTAAATCCTATATAAATTAGGCATCCTTCCCCACCTTTCCAATCCTCTAAAACTCAGCTGTACATAGAGGACAGGCAGAACAACTGTATTCAGCACCTTCTTCTTTGTCCATACCTGTCTTAGTTTCTAATGCTATGATGAAACACCATGACCAAAAGCAAGTTGGGGAGTGCATTTTGCTTACATTTCCACATCAAAGTCCATCACTGAAGTAAATCAGGCCAGAAACCCAAGCGGGGCTAGAACCTAGAGGCAGGACCTGATGCAGAGGCCATGGAGGGGAACTGCTTGCTGGCTTGCTCCCTATGACTTACTCAGGAATGGTACCACCCACAATGGGCTCTGCCCTTCCCCCACGATCAATAATAAAGAAAATGTCCCACAGGTGGATCTTATGGAGGCATTTTCTCAACTGAAGTCCCTCCTCTTGTGTCAAGCTGACATAAAACTATGCAGTACCCGATCGCCACAGGTTTGACTGTGGAGCTGTGTACACCGTCAATACACATTTATTGGGAGGCTGGGGTGGTGATTTGGCTGGTAAGAGTGCTGGCTGTACAAGCCTGAGAATCTGAGTTTGGAACCCCAGCACCCCTGTGCAAGCCAATAGTGACCAGTATGCTTGTATTTCCTGTGCTCATCGACCTGAGGGTCTAGTAGAATTTGTGAGGTCCAGGTTCAGTGAGAGACCCTGTTTTAAATAATAAGGTGGAAAACAACTGTGGAAGACACCTGACATTCACCTCTGGTCCCCACACCCAGATGCAGACATGTGCATATTTGCCCTTGCACATATGTGCTGCTGTGTACCTAACTGAACGGGAACACAGGCGAGCACATGCGCACACACACAGAGAAATATTTATTTGTTCTTAGCCAAACCAACAGTGTTTAGGTAACCTGGGGTTGCTTTTCTCCCTGGGAATGACGCAGGGAGTGACCATGACACTGTTGCCTAACGTTGTGAAGACGACACTTCTAAATTAAATTCTAGGAAGGCTAGGTTGCAGAACACCCCTCCCCAGTTGCCCTCCGGCTGTGATTTTTGGACGTACTGAAAGTGCGTGACGGCTGTTGGACCTTCAGTATTAGCTTGTGACTCTTAGGGGAAAACATTAATGAAACGAACGCTTCGGGCAGTTTCCTTAAAAAACAAAACAAAAACAAGGCGATGTTTCTGGAAAGAAAAAGACAGAAAAGCTTAGCAAGTAGTGCTCAAAGTTCGATGGCTTTTGTTTAACCTCTGAACCGAAAACTCGTGAAGATTTATCATGTTACCCAAAGCCATGATGCTGTTTTCTTGCAAAATACCAAGGAATTGGCACCTTCCAGCATTGGGTGAATATGTAGTGGAAGAAACAGAGGGAGGTTTGCCAGATCCCAGGCAAAGCATCATGCCATCTAGGAGGGGGTGTGGACCCTGTGCCATAACAAAGCTAGTATTTAGAGAGCACTTACTGTATGCAACTAAACACTTTATGTGTCTTAACTCACCTAATCCCCACAACAACCTGGAGGAAAACACTATTATCTCCATCTTACAGAGCAGGAACAGGCCTGCCCAAGTAGGTCAGAGTCAGCCAGCATCTAAACCTAACTTGCCTGGCTCCACAGTTAGGTTCCTACTCATCAGGAGGCTTTCTAAAATTGTAACGTCGACAACAAAACGCCCAAGTACAGGAAAGAGAGATGTCTAAC